>NC_087262.1:11077500-13477500 GCF_037042905.1 Lytechinus pictus | reverse complement strand
GGAAAATTTTATTTAGCAACATGAAATATTTTTTTTACAAGTCTTCCCAAAAAATTATTTTATTCACTCGTCTTCCTCCTCTTATTTGCCTCTTTTTTTTTTCCTCCTGTCTTTCCCCTTTTTCTTTTATTCTTTCTCCCTTTTTTTTTTGGCTCCGCCGATTTTTCAAGGGGGGCATCTGGGGGGGGGGGGGGCACACCAAATCTCAGGGGGGGACACGTGCCCCCCCCCCCCCATGCCCCCCCGTAGCTACGCCACTGCATCCCATGCCCCTCCCATTCTCCCCCAATCCCTCCCTCTCATTTTCTCTCATCCCCCTTCTGATCAATGCCCAAAACCACATTCTCATTGATGTTCTTAGATTAAGATTATGCCGAGATGCATACCATATGCATCGCAATATATCTAAAGCCACCGGTTGAATATATATCGCACCCCAAGGTAGATGTTCGTCTTCTTTGGCGGTTTCCTCTCCAACTAGATCAAAGGAATCTCGCCCTTCGGCTATTTCATGGCGAGAATGCCACGGCTGCGTTAAAAAGAAAGCAAACCGCTTTGTAAACCACTTGATAATACTGCGGAGTGAATATGAAATGGGGGTGGGGCAGGATGATGACGGTCATCAAAAAAGAAGAGATTTTCCTGCTACCTTTTGTCGAATGGGTGTAAATCGGTACACTCTCAGAGTTGGGGAGGGGGAGTAAAGATAAAGGTCGCGGAAGGGTTTAGAGGGTCGTTTTTCCATTCTTGCAAATCAAAGTTCATCCTCTTTATCATGCGATTCCATTTCTCGTCTCCCCTTTCTACATGTTCTACCTTTTCCAAACAATAACGTTAATCCATTGGTTTTTTTTCGAAGATGAATGAGGAGAGAGCGAAATCATCGCGGATGCCATCACCTGAAGAAAGCTTTTTAAAGATCTGAATGGTGGGGGATGTATTTAACGTTGATTCTCTTGGGTCTAATTCCAGAAACTGTGACGTCTACGATGCAGTTCTTGATATACGTGCATTAATGTGCATCACAAGGGAATTTCGATGGGTGACCACATAAAATCCTTTTCTTCTTATTTTTCCTTTCACTTTTATTTAAAAAAATCAATTTTATGAATCAATTCCGTACCAATCAATGTTTATTTTTATTTCATCAAACTAAGAAAAATACAATATTGCCAATAGGGGCATTAATGCAGTGATCAAAACCATGTTTCAGCTCATTTATTATTGTCCTGACTATTAATTTAAAACTATTGTTGAGTTAACAAAAACAAACACACGGAACATAAACGGCATTCTATACATGTATTAACGCAATAAAGAACAAACAATCACACTTCGCTACCTAAAGTAGAGCGACGGATTGCTAGCTCTTAGTCATCGGGACGCTCTAGGGAGGGGATCCCTCGGGTGTGCCGAAGGTTATTATGGCAGGATTTTGGGCAAAGGCTACCGCTGGCAGAAAGCCGAAAACAACCTATTTCCCATGCCAGAGTTTCACACTCATAAAAGGAACAGCATATATTAGAAGACGCCGGATTTGTTGGGGTTGAACATGGGGCGGTGTCAAAACGGAGTACTAACCTAATAAATATGCGATACTAGAATGTGCCTAAATTTAACATGGGAGGCGACATTAATAACTGAATCATCACAAAAGCTTGATCAATATTCTTTCGACAGTTATGATAACGATTTTCGTTGTTACTAATATACTACTATTATTATAATTACTGATATTTTCACTTTACTGTTATAAATCGCTTTTCTTACATCAGAATCTTATATATTATTAATATTATTTAATGTTATTATTATTGTTGTCTTGTTGTTATAATTATTAATGAATTAATTAATCGATCCCTTTGAATGCAGAAGTGATCACCAAGTATGTGAAAAGGGAAGTCGTTTTACAAAAGGTACAAAATGATATAGTAGGAAAAAACAGAGAGATAATGGGAGGAAGCGGAAGAGGAGGGGAGGGAAGGGGAGGGGAGGGAGAAAGGGTAATGCTTGGTTTATTAATGAAAGTACGAAAACAAGGAGTAGAACATTATCTATATATATATATATTTATATATAGATATCCTAAATCTCTCTTTCAGTTTCCCGTTACCCGAGCAAATGTACATTTATGACAGGTCTCTCTCTCTCTCTCTCTCTCCTAGAAGGTTAAACTTGGATATGGTTCGTAATTGCCCTACCAAGGGACACGACTAATAGTCTTTGCCATTCCATCCCATTTTTAATACATTACCCCCTTAAAGGGCCCAACTCCCTTGAAAGGCTCTTAAGAATATATTAAAATGCACACACGCCATCGGCAGTTCTTGACTATTCCGTTGTGAATATGATTTCAAAGGTTATGACTTCGACAACACGTTGTATTTGACCTGATCTTGAACCCATCATGATTACAAAACACAGCATCGGAAACGTGACATTTCCAGCAAATCTGTAATGAGAGGTGATGCCTGTATAATGCTCAATTTATTGATGGATTGGAAATGCGAGAGATGGATTAGTGGATGGACTTCTTTAACAATTCCTGTTCAGATCAAGGTGCGCTTTATGATTTAGGTACGGATTAGTAAAATTTTCACAGGTGGGCAAAGCGGAGAGCAATACTATTCTGGGGGTGTTGTAAAAGAGTCAGTTGCAAAATACTCTGGCTATTAAATCAATTTTAATTGTACAAAATCGATGTACATTTCTTGGAAATCAGCAATCGTACATAAATATTCGCAATTTGTATATATTGGTTATCATTATATATCATTCGATATTCTCTACAATATATGCACATGTCTTATTAAGAAATCCTGCACTTTGATGAGGGTTGTATTAAGTATTTATAATAATGACAACACAATCTGGAGCGCGTTGCATAAAAATTGCTATCATGGTAGCTTTGCCATCCAATGGTAACTACCATGGTAACGCTTATCAACAGCCCATCAAAATCAAGGATTCCATGCAAGTTTCCATTGGATGGCAAAGTTACCATGGGGCCCAGAAATAAAAGTTAGTCAAGTTCTTATCAATAAAGTTTCGAAATATATCATAATTGAATTTCTCTGCCAGGAATAAGGGGATGACGTTTCCTGTAATACGCGTACTAATTAACGTTTTTAAGAAACAATATCCAGAGCTCCTTTTACGGAAATATCATAAACACAAGCAGCAATTGAGGATCTTCGAACCCAAATTGTTTTTAAATTGAAAAACATGTTAACGAATATGCTAAAACATACTGTTGCACAAATTTAATCGGTTGCTGGTAGCGCAGTAATAATAAAGAAACATGCGATGTGATTTCTTCAGAGTTTTTCTTTTCAAGGAGAGGTATATAGGATGGTGAGGGAGGGGGGGGGGGGGTTGTCTGGCAAGACGACCCTCTCCCACTATCCCCATTAACTGCAGCTGCCAAACATTTAACCTTTTAAATGTCCCCCACCACCATATGGCTACAATTCATATAGGTCCACAGAGGGGTTGTTTGAAAGATTAAAAACTGTATGAACTTATCAACTGCAGCTAACTAACGTATGTTTATGAACATATGGATAAAATACATCACCTATAAAGCTAAAATATAAAGGTATATGATGAAGATATAATAGAAATAGCTCTCCAAAGCCTGCTTATTTGTTTTATACGTCCGAACCTTGAACTGATACTGGCATTGAACCTAACCTGATCTATTATTAGTTATTCAATTAGCTGAATTGAAATATGATCACGATCAGTCACCAAATACTTCAATACATGTATAATACTAATGTAGATTGCTAAAAGCTCATTCCACTGCATATATCCTCACGCACGCTAACGATGTAATATTTTATATTATTCAAGTTGTACCTCCCATTCGTTTAAATGCTTAGTATAAAATGCTACATCAATGATTGAAAGCATTCCACCTTACTGATGAAAATCTTAAATGATTCCTTTCCCAAATGCTAAAAGTTCTATGGTTGCAATGCTATGTAAACCAAACTAAAATAGAAAAGCACGCATAATTTTTTTAATGTCAAGAAAGAATACTTACATTTTTTATCAAGCGATTAGAAAACCATGGGCATGTAGCAGTGTAAAATTTTATAAAAACCTCCACAAAAATGAAATCAGCTTCCATGTTGAATTGGAGTGTAAATTTAACACAAGTAGAAAACATGATGATTTAAATGAATTGTTTTGAATACGAATAGCCGAAGGTTCATTACCGATGTTCAGGTTCGTTATAATAATAAACTACTTTATTTCTTTCTTTCCTTTCTTAAAAGCAACATTTGAACCATATTCATGATTTTCCTTGGCCGAGCTTGTCATGATCGTTTTGATATTCCCTGCACATCTTCCGAATGGCTTCCGCAATTGATGCACAAATGCGTATTCAAATAACTATGGATTCATCCAGGGATCTCGAGCAGTGTATACATGTAGAACCCAAGAAGACTTTTAAAATACAGGGGCATCGCACGGGGGGGGGGGGGGGCAGGGAGAGAGTGAGACAAAAATATGAGAAAAGAAGAGGGAGGGACGAAATGAGAATAAGAGTATGAAACAGGGGAACATAATTCCAGACCATGTTATTTTATGATATCCCAATTGAAAAAAAAGACGTCACATTCATGTAGCCCCCACAAAAAAAAACCTGTCGCTGCCCCTTATTTCATGATTTTCAATCAAGCTGAGTGAGCAAGCCAGTTCTATTGGGGGACTAGAATAAGAGATGGGAAGCGGAAAAGGGAAGAGCATTATTAGAACGAACGATTTCCATGAACGGATAAATGATATTTCATTTCATATTATTGAAATATGACAAGGCAAAGGGAAAAGACTGAGACAAGCACAAAATATTAATATTGAATTGATCTGCGTAGGATAAGACAGTCTGACTTTTTTCTTGTCTGCCATGACCATGGGAACAGGTGAACAGGTTCTAACATAAAAAAAATATCATATCTAAAAATGACGTTTTTAAGCAATGTTATTCAAGACGTGCGTATCTCTTTTCTGTTTCTCTTTTCACCCATATCTCTTTTTTATTTTCTTCCTTTGGATCCCTAATATTGCGCCCATTTGCTAATTATTATGTTTGGATATCAGACATCAAAACTATTTTCTTTCGGATGCATGACGATAAATCATTTAAACTCAATTCTTCCGGAAAACCAAAACAAAATCAGGATCTGGTTTCTTGGTTCAATTCAACTTATTTCAATTTTTTTCAATTTTTCATATTATCCTAGAAAGATGGTATCGATGTTTTGGACGGAAGTAGGTCGGGTTAAAACCTAGCTGGCGCTTTATAGGAGAAAAATCATTAAATATTCAGCGTCAGGATTCTCTTGTTTCTGCCTTTGTGCAAGCCAAGGACCCATCAATTTGAATTGAATTTAGCCTTACAGCAGACGCGAAATTTGATCCAATTCATGGAAGATAATTGTCGTTTTTTCGGGGTTTTTCTCCCCGAAAACTATTTTTTTAATAGCTTATTTGTGAATTGGACTTAAAGAGCACAAAGTGATCCCACTGAATATTCAATATTGTCATAAAAATTATGAGAACACTTATATAATAGGCTTATATGTTTTATATTCATTTCTGGTGCAGCTTTATTCTTTTAAACTAATATGAATGTGGCACACCTTTCAACCATAGTTTAAATAGTTTACATTTTTAATTTCCTTAGTACAATGCTGAACGATATATATTAATAACAATAAAATCATTATTGAATACATGATGTGACTGTTTTGTCGTAAATGCGTAATATGACTTTGGTTAGTACTAGCAGTGTAAACACACTTGGGTGAAAAAAACTCCATCGCCCGAGGCTATGTAGGGATATGCTTAACGACAGGTCATGCATTGACCTTCACTCAAACGCACAGCATCAAATAGAGACGAATTATCGTCTGCGCGTTGCCTTTGCCGCCAAATTTCACACCGCAACCCCATCCCCAGACGGACCTGGAAATATCAAGATTCAGATTCTTGGACGATCGGGAAAGAAAATCCTAAAGGTTTATGTTTCAATTTGAGAGATGATCTGATTTATTTTTGTTATAGTTAAATTCATTTAGTGTTAGCGGAAATTAATAAATAAATAAATACAATAATACATATGAGTAAATAAATAAATAAATTAATAAATAAATAAAGGTAAATAGATATGCGTATGATATCAGATCAGTGTATCAATTGTCTGTTTGTTTGCTCTTTATTTCAGTACAAAATAATAAAACATAATTATGCATGTATAAATACTAGCATATACAATATAAAAGAAGGATTTATGCATAACATGAACAATGTGATCGTAAATAATTGCAAACAAATTGCATTCATTGCCGACCGATGCATTTTATTTAATTACGTATGAGTCATGTTTTTTATTTAGAGTGCAGTGAAATGAAATTTTTCTAGAGGGTTTAGAAGTGCAATAGGATTTAAAAAGAGGAAAATATCATATTTTACAATTCGGCTGCATGATTTCCGTATTTTGCGGCTGCGGATAGTCTTTATAATTATTGGCGTAATCAATCATTTTAATTACTCTGGTATCTAAATATGTCATTAAAGTCTATCAAGTGTTTCGAAATCAAATCCTCAGCTATCAATGGAAAAAAAAATGATAAGAGCCAAAGTCTAGACACCGGCGAACTTCATTATTTGTATGAAGACATGAAGTGGATTTTACAGACACGAGGGAAAACGTGACGAATGCATATTCAAACTCACGAGCTATTGAGGAAAAAAAAAATCTTAAAATAATCTAGACCAGTCCATGAAGAAAATGACACATTTGCCCTTGACGCAGTTCGGATCGAATCAGAAAATAAAACCAACAAAAACCTCCCAAATCCAAGCAGGGCTAAAATATCATTTGTGCTAAAGATAGGTCCGATGAACAATATTCCAAGAGGAAAGGGGGCAAATGGGACTAAAAAAAAAAAAAAAAAACAGTAGAAAAGTGTATCTGAGCAATGGTACGTATTCAGGGTTCCCTGACATTTGCTCCGGCGACAATTGCTCAGCTGTAAATTCCACACACAAATGGAATGACCAACTTCAACCCTGGATTCAACGCTATGCACTTTTCTAAACCTAACTTCAAACCCTGTTGCAACCCTAAATCTTAGAGGAAATAAAGCTGACCGGAACACTTGCCGCAGGAGGAAATGTCGTGTCACCATTTGTAGACACGATTTATATGACCATGGCAAACTTTTAGAAGAGGAATGAGTAGATACCACGTGGTCACAACCAAATCTTTTTAAAGATGATTTAAATTGGTCAGGTAGGGTTATCACCAATATGTCTGTCCAGCTTGAGCGTTTGGTATTCAACTTCATAAACTAATTATGATGACTTCCATTTGACTATAATTTCAACAGTCAGTAAAACATACCATAAAACATAAAATATTCCTTACAAAAGAAATTTATTGTGTGTTTCCAAGTGGAAATGAACAATATATCCACCCATCAATGTCTAAATATGTATGTTTTGGAAGTTGATGTGTTCATATCTAAGCATGATATCAGTGCTGGCGCCTTCGAAATCGTTGTTCGTTTGTTTGAGATGGTTTGTGTGTGATGTTATTCAAAGGTTAGTGTGTGCGTGTCTATGTACGTGAGATATGTGTGTGAGAGTAAGTGTGTGTGTGTTTGTGCGTATGTGGATGAGGCATGTGTGTGAGGGTATTCAAGGGTGAGTGTTTTTGCGTATGTGCGTGGTGCATGTGGGTAAGGGTACGTGTGCATATGTAGTAAGGGTCGAGTATGGTTGATAACAAAAATGGTATGTGTGTGAGGGTATTCAGGTGTAAGTTTGTGTGCGGGTGTGTGTGTGGGTGCGTATTTGCGTGAGGTATGGGGTGTGAGGGTAAGGGTGAGTATGTGTACGTTTGTCGTAAGGATACGAGTGAAGTATGTGTGTGAGGGTATTCAAGGGTTAAGGTGTGCGTATGTTCGTGAAGTAAGGTGTAAGGGTAAGGGAGAGTGGGTGTGTGCGTATATGGGTAAGGCAGATGTGTGTGTGTGCGAGCGCGCGCGTAAGTACTTGATGTATGTGGTTAAGGTAAGGGAGGGCGTGTAAATGTGTGCGTACGTTGTAAGGATATGTGTGAACATGTGTTTGTGAAAGGGTGATTATGTGTGGATGAAGCTGTTTTTGTGTAAAATGTGAAAAGCAAATGTCGGTGAATCGGAGTGTTTGTCGATATTTTTATGTGTTTTTATACTTATATCGGTTAGTTGATGGCTGATAGATGACCGGCAGAATACTGATAATCCAAATGAATGTTCAAATAGTGTTCGGAACCTCTCTATATTGATTGAGATCTTTCAACTCCCGTTCAATTAGATAGGGGAAATGTTTTCTTTTCAGGTAGGTTAATATAGCGAAAATAAATTAAACTTTTTATTAATAATATTGGCATTAAATTTGATTTAAAATTTTGCTCTCAGTCAAGCATGCAATTATTACTTTACCTTAATACAGTTATCACCCCCGGGTCGCTACATAAAAAGCCTTCTACTGACAATAATTCGTGAATCCCGTTTTCTATTCGGTATATTATGTCCAACACTGAATGACATTGCTTTTTTTCACTTCATAAATGTATATGAGCGTTGAAATTGGCCAGAATCATTATCTTATTTACAAGTCAGCCTCTGGTCTTTGTGAGTTCTGGCAGGACTTGTTTGACCTCATCGTATATCTAGTTCACATCTCGCCTTTGTTTGCAAGCGAAGGGCCGTCTGCCCATTTCTACGCTAAGCAATCTATACACCCCTACGGGCAATCGGGTTTCAGTTTGGAATAAGTGGGGGACAAAAAAGTGCAAGGGCAGAACGGTAAAAGAGATACAGGAAAAAGAAAGATAGATAAAGAGATTGGTAACAAGGATAAGAATGACAATGAATTCGGTAGTTTATATACAAATAACATTTCATGTACAAAGAGACAGGAATATGTATAGCATGAAAGGCAAAAAAGAGAAAAAGAGAGGGGGGGGGGTGAAAGAGGATGGGAAAGAGAAAGAGAGAGGTGGATAAAGAAAATATATTATACAAATATAAAGTTAAAAATGAACACTGTATTTGAAATACAAATAGCAGCAAAAAGAAATAGGAAGATGAAAAAAGAAAGGACATGGTAGAGAGAAGGGGATAAGGACGAAAGGAAGGGAAAGGGAGAAAATATATAGAGAGAAGTAGAAAGAAAGAAGCAAGAGAGAAACAAAATATATTGTTTTGATATAACAATGTGTGTATATACTAATGTTATTTTAGAGGGTGCGAGGGGAAGAGATGTGAAAAAAAAATAATGATGATGATAATAGTAATAACAACAATAATAATAATGGTGATGATGATGGAAATGATAATAATAATGATAATGATGATAATAATAATGATGATGATGATGATAATAATAATAATGATAACAATAATAATATCAAATAAAATGTCGAAACAATCCTTTAATTCCGACGTGGTTCTGATTTTTTTTTATTGAAAGTTTTTGAAAAGTTGAAGCTTGGAATGTGCAGAAAAAAAAAGAAATGTTGAATATACATAGACTACAAGGTAATGTACATGTGCGAAAAGTCTGGAACAGGATAAAGTGGGCTGGGTATATTTAGCGCTGTTTGACGCGTCAATCTTTGAGCATACATGGATAGCTTCAACATGGGAATCAAAATACAAATAACTCCAGTGGAAATATGATCATGGTCTGGGCAGTTCATCCTACTTGCGACGTTCCCATTGCCCAAATTTGAGTTTTGATAAAACAGTTGAATAAGCTCAACACTACACTCTTGCGTGCTGCATGTGTATTAACTCTTACTGTGCCAATACGAATACCCCTTGACTGCCAGGGGTATTCGATGGAATCCTAAATTGACCGAAACGTGAGCAGCGACTGATTTTAAAACGGTCATATTTTTTTACCCGTACGTTGTATAATAAAACTTTCTGCACATGAAATGATGCATGGTTCATGGGCTTTATAATCGTGTTATTATCTTTCATATTCGCGTTTGGAAAAAATGAGAAAATATGTAATATTTTACATCGTTTTTTTTTCAATAAGTAAAACCTAGAAAATAATGATTTCATGAACATTTCAAAGAGTAAATAACCTAAGGAATTGTAGAGATACCAAGAAATTACGAAGATAAAATGAAAGTTCAATGTTTAACCTTTCAAATGACGTATCTATTTATGAAATTGAACAAACAGAAATAACGAAAAAGTATGCTCTTTTGAATGAAATACTATTTTGCTATTCAAGTTATTTCCTCTGAAGTACGAGAGAGTATGTATAAAGGCATTGTCTTCGATCAAGTGACCAATCACAGCACAGCTGCGATCCCCATGCAAACACACACAATAATATATTAGTGCCATGTATCTTCAAAGTGCGGCCAACCATACCCTTTCATTCGTGTAGTCTTCAAAATAAGACTCTGTATTTTTTTTTATTCGTAGTGTAAAAAACAAAGTTATTGCCAGTCAGAAGGAGACAAAGTATAACAGAACTAAAGATGATATATTGAAATATAGATAAAGAGGGGTCGGACAGATTCAATACTTACAAGTTTGGGGTATAAAATCCCACAAAATAATATGGGCGTTCTTGGCAAAGTGCACAGAAGTAAGAAAAAAAAAGTTTAAATTTTTTTGTGAATCAAAGAAGAGGGAATGCAGATCAGTTACAAACAAAAAAATCAATACAAATTTTCAAAAATAAAATAGGCCTATTTGTTCTGTATTACTGGTCTGACCAAAGTAGCCACCTGTTAACATTCTACGTGAGTACATTCTTTTGTTCATGCCACCAAGTCATGAACAATAGATGCCCAGACTCTCTTTCATGAGGAATCTCTAATCCGCGCTCCCTCCTGACCTATTATCTAAAAGAAGAGTAATTTAGCACAGGATGTTCATAGAAATCGGGGCTCACGCGTGTCTTTTGATTTGACTTTTGAATACTTTCAAAGGTTCCGGTATTGATTTCTTATGGGTGACCCAGGTAAAGAGAAAACAATTTGCCCCCCTACAGAAAAATCCTGCATCCGTCCAGGGCCTCCCCAGCTCGTAGCACTATCCATGGTAAAAGAAATAATTTGTTCAGATAACATAGTGTACAATAATATGCGTGGTATAAAGAATTGTAATATTCAACCCGTTATCATCATTATCATTTCCATTTCTACTCTCTAAAGTCGATTTAAAATCCCCTTGATAGTGACGTCAATGATGCAGCAACTAACAGGTCGGTCTAATCGGTTTTGTTAATGTATCCCTTTCTTTCTTTTCCTAAAAACATCTGATATCACTTTATAAACTCCGTTTACTTTTTCTCTGACCAATGGTTTGATTTAGCAAAGGAAAAACATCCACCTTGAAAAAAAATAAATCTTGAGACGAATAAAGCGGTATTATCGGCCGTTTTAATTATTACATTTATTTTTCTGCTTCTTGCTATTTAATTCGAGGAAAATATTGAACGATTCATCTTTTTTTGAGAAGTTTGAATATGATATTGATAAGCATAACAATCATTTTTTTTATGATTTGGGCTATAAAAACACAAACGAATATGAACCGTTATTTACCTGATCTTAAGTTTATGAAGAGAGAGTTTGGCTGCAGAAGGAATGCAATTGATATGATTACAACAATTATTTTTGAATAATAATCATGATGATGATGATGATAATTCTGATGGCAATAACATTAATAATAATAAAAAGAAGGTGAAGGAGAAGAATAATGATAATAATGATTATGATAATAGTAATACTAATAATGATAATAATGATAACAATAATAAATGAATAAATAAATAATGAGTGTGATTATTGCAGTGCGCAGACGAGAGTTGGAAATGACAGCCTTCTTTACTCATATATTTATAACGAGAACATTTTTGTGAGAATGCTAAAAACAAAGTATAAGACCTTTCCCCCGCCCCCTCCCCCACCCCCCCCCAAAAAAAACCTCCCAAACCGTGCACATTTGCAGGCAGAAAAAGCCTTGACACAAGAATACTACCATACGGGCCTGCAAAACACCCGATCGATAGCTCATGAATATTCATGTAACAATAGCGAATGGGCGAGTAGTGTTGGGTGAGGAACATCGTACCGCTCTGTCATTGGTCAATTCCGAGCTGAATGCCTTCGCACATTCGCCTTTGCTCTGCCCATAGAAGTATGTGTATTGCTACAGACAACCGTTATATCACACGTGTCTATAGGGGAAATCTTGATTCAGATCGCGGCAATATCCGAAATCAACTCTTCAAAATAATGATGCAAAAATACAATTTTACTCAAAAAATGTCTATGTAAACCACTATTTTTTATATGATAAAATGAATTGTGAATTAATTGCCAGTATAACAACATTAAAAACACAGAATATGGTGTTGATTTTCTGGCTGTAAAATTGGATAAACAAAAAAAAATATTTGGGCACGTATACGTGCCAATGGCACTAGAGGGCTAAGGGCACGCATAGCTGCCAATGGCTCTTAAAGAGTTAAGCAACGTTTCCATTTTGGCGAGTTAACATCGCGAGTTATGGCGAGTTATAGCGAGTTGAGGCACTCGCGATAACTCGCATAAAGCTCACCATGAAACTCGGGATAACTCGCGACAACTCGGCATGGCTCGGCGGAGCTCGTTTAAGCTCGGGACAACTCTCCTTGAAGTCGTGAGCATTTTTTTTTAACATGTTCAAATTTTTTTTTAATCGCTGTAACTCTTGTTGAATTCACCTAAACTCGTTATATACTCGCAGTACTCGCAATAACTCGTAAAAAGCTCGAGATAAACTCGTAATAACTCGAAATAACTCGCCACATCTGAGTATATGCGAGTGCGTTCTGAGTTTTCAAGAGCAAGATACGAGCATTGCGATCGTTTTTACGAGTCAAGTGGAGGTGTCCTCGAGATTAGCGCCACTTTAGATCGAGCACCCCGAGTTACAGCGAGTTTCGTATGAGTTTATTCAGAGTGCGTTGCAAGTGCTCGTTGATATGCCAGCTGAATGATAAATATCAAGTGAACCCCTCAAAAAAAGTTTGGAAATCTGAGTTTGGCCATTAATTTCTCCCAACTTGAAATTTAACACAATGAATACTTGACACCATTTGGAATTTATCATTGAATTATCTTTACAGTGATACCATGCTTGTCATGATCATGCCATCACGAAAAGAGCAGGATTTAAAAGTGTTGGATGAGGTCTGAATTGAAAAGCTGTAAAACGAGCAGAAATAGTCATGAAGGGTCAATATACATAGAACATGATTATTTTGTCTGTGTCAATAGAGATAAAAAACAATTCAAATCAAGCCCCTGCTTCTTCATTTTTAAAGTTTTTTTGTGGTTTATGTAGCGATGGTTTGTTTGTTTGTTATGTGTTTGCTTGTGCAGAGGCGTGAGTGATTCCATGTTAATTTTGATGTTAAGGGACATGAAAACAATTCAAAGAAACCGCTGAGAATCTCACTCATCACCACGGACAAAAAGAACATTGACTCTCAATATTGTGTAATGTTTCAACTTTTGAATTTTGACCTTGTCCCACATTTCAATGCACTGCACCTCCATGTGAACCATAATCATATGATGTAAAATATCATTTTAAAGATAATTAAATGATCTATTCATTGATAAAAATTACACATTGATATTTACAAAGTCCGAGGAGGGGTTATCGATCAAAATCAGATTTTCACACTTTTATTAGGAGTTTATTTTAAAGTAAGAGCAAATTTTTACTGACCCACGCATGTACACGTACTTTTAAACAGGCTGTTGTCACTGCATTATTACAACTACCAACAAATAAGAAGAGAAATATGCCTCAACCCAAGAGTTGTGGCCATTCAGGTAGGGAAACACCGAAAGAAGATGTCATTCAAACAAGCAGGTGCTGGAAAAATTGACAAGCCCCCCCAAAAAAGGTTATCACCCCAAATTTAAGGTCATTTCGACGAAAAAAAATTTAACAGGCAAAAAAGAAATCATCCCAAAAATGATGGTCATCTCGTCCTGAAATACATATTTTATTTCGATTTTGAATGATGTATTTCTTACCATCATAAAATACCACAAATAGTAGGGGGGACATTTGATATTATGTCCCCTCTACTATTTTGGGGATTTACGCCCATGCAAACAAGGGTAGAAGTAGAAGAAGTGCAGGAAAAGACAATCGAAACGGAAGAGAAGGTCAATGACGAGCAGAGCCAGGTAAAAGAACAAGACACCAAACTAGATTAGGTCCAAGTGGAGCGCCTCTGGTAGTCTCATCTACATCACGCGATTCAATATAGCAGCAGTGCTGATTTTGATTCACACAAAAATCCATTCATACAATGATACAAAGAGAGCGAAAAGTTCTTTGCCTGTGCAGTCCTTATTAAAGTTGCTTTATAACAGTTTAGTGTTGCCAAGATTTGATTACTGTTCTGCTGTATGGTCGAATAGATTTCAATTCCCTACAATTAAGCTGCAAAAAATTCAGAAGAGGGCTGCAAGAATAATATTGAACAAGACATACGACACACCGTCGGCTGATTTGTTCGCAAGTCTTAAATGGATGACACTAGACAAACGATTTGAGCTCAGTCGCGTTTTGATGATATATAAATGTGTTCATAATTTAGCACCTTCTTACCTTCAGGTAAACTTAACCAATCCAAATGATGTACATGAACATCATACCAGACAGAGAGACAGTGGATATTTACGCGTGCCCAAGTTTCGCACTGATTGTTATAAGTGTAGTCCAATTGTATCTTCAATATTTGAATGGAATAAGCTTGATAATTCGATTAGAACAGCTCCTTCTGTCATTTCATTTAAGAGAATGTTTAGAAGAACTTGTAATTTATAAATAACTTGCGGAACATCCACTGTTGTGCGTATTTTGTATTAGCATGACCTTGATGATTTGGTGTATATTATCAGTATTTTCAAGATGTCGTTCTTAGTTAATTTGATTTATTGATATTTGGTTATACGTCAAACGAGTGCCCGTCTGCGTTTTGTTTGCTGCTAAGTTTGTTAATGTTTCGTTTTACATTCAAATCCTAATGTGAATCTTAATGCCGTAACATTCTGTACATACGTTATGCATTTTGTAAATATGTTTATTGTTATTCAGGTCCCCATGGAAGACCACTACTTATTGGTGAATGGGCTACCCTGTCAAAATATAAAAAAATGAATAAATAAATGAATAAATAAATACAATAGAACGTTCATTGACAAGAAATGACATTTGACCTTGATCATGTGACCTAAGACTTGTCAGTGATACTTTTTTACCCCTATATCCCACATTTTATTAACTGTATCTATTAAAGTTCAATGACCTTAAATGACCTTTGACTTTGGTCAAGTGACCTGAAACTCGCGTGAAATGTTCAGTGATACTTGATTACTCTTATGTCCAAGTTTTATGAACTAGATTCATACACTTTCAGAGTTATGATGGTTATTAAACAAATACCCCCAACATGGCAAAAGTCCATTGACCTTTGACCTTGGTCATGTGACCTGAAACTCTCACAGGATGTTCAGTGATACGTAATTACTCTTATGTCCAAGTTTTATGAACAAGACCAATACACTTACAGGGTTATGATGGTAATTCAACAAATGACCCAACATCGCCAAAGTTCATTGAACTTAAATGATCTTTGACCTTGGTCATGTCACCTGAAACTCGCACAGGATGTTCAGTTATACTTGATTACTCTTATGTTTAAGTTTCATGAATCAGATTAATAAACTTTCAAAGTTATAATGGTAATTCAACAAATACCCCCAATTTGCCTAAGTCCATTGACCCTAAATGACCTTTGACCTTAGTCTTGTAACCTGAAACTCAATCAGGATGTCCAGTAATACTTTAATAACCTTATGCCTAAGTTTCATGAACTAGGTCTATATATTTTCTAAGTTATGATGACATTTCAAAAACTTACCTTAGGTTAAGATTTTGATGTTGATTCCCCAACATGGTCTAAGTTCATTGACCCTAAATGACCTCTGACCTTAGTCTTGTGACCTGAAACTCAGGCAGGATGTTTAGTAATACTTGATAACCTTATGGTCAAGTTTCATGAACTAGGTCCATATACTTTCTAAGTTATGATGTAATTTCAAAAACTTTACCTTCGGTTAAGATTTGATGTTGACGCCGGCATCCATCTTTGAGTGCCAAAAATGTGCATTCCCCGCCCCTTAGTCGTATGAATTTTATAATCTGAAACTTTTAAACATTTATGACATGTATCAATACCAGCTTGGAATCTTTATGCTTTTATGTTATCGGAAACTTTTACCCACTTCTCTACTAGAATATTTTAACCTGAATTGCAATATACATTCTTATCCTACGAGAAATGCAAATAATTTTCATCTTCCTCATATATAAGAACGTCACTGTCTCAACAATCCATCATTTATCAAGGTCCTGTAGTTTGGAATTCACTAACAGATGAAATACGCAATGCAAAAACACTTAATTTATTCAAAACAAAGTTAAAAAGATACCTTCTTGAGAAATACAGTGGCTGAATGATGTATAAATTATGTATAGCACTTGTATTATTATAATTATTGTAATATTATGTTAGGGCATGGCACTTTTTGATGTCTTGGTTCATTGTTTATGTGCATTTTTAAGTTATTTTGTTTGTTTTTAGAAATGTTTTTGCTATATCCCTGTTATTATTGCATTTTCTATGTTACCTTTTCGTTTTAATAATGGGTCAGCCTAATTATAAGGTTTTTTTTTTTTTGGCTGCTACCCCTCAGTAAGATTCTGAACCATAATGCAATTTTTAGACTGTCTTTAACACCGATTTGTAACACATGTATTTTAACTTTGTATTATATTTGTTTTTTATGTAAAGGTTTTACTGAGAAAATAAAACAATTTAAATTTGAATTTGAAATTTAATTTGAAACTCTTATCACTCGTAAAAAAATCTTGATAACTCGCTTCAAGTCGTATAAAGGTCACTGCAACTCATACTAAGCTCGGTCTGACTCGTTTCGCGCTCGGTTCACTCGTACAGCGAGCGTAGTGATCTCGATGTTGAGTCTTTTGTCACTCATGCAAATTCCAGAAAAAATGTAAATTTCAAGCGAGCTTGTGCGAGTAAAGGCGAGTTAGAGCTCGCGCAGCTCGCGTACGACTCGCAACTCCAACTCGCCAAAGTGGAAACGTCGACTATGCCTGTTCGTTTGTGTTCGTCTGTGGGAGGGAGGGGGTGCTGGAGAGGGTGCCTACGTGATCACTTGTGAATTTTGAATATATTATAAAATGAATGTATATATACATATTTATTTGTCTTTCCCCTTACCAAATCATTTAGGCCCCTCCCGTGTTTTCATGATATAATATAGACGGGAATAATTCCTTAAGAACATAGATTACAATATTAGCAAATATAAAGACAGTCTCCGTTCAAATACCGAAACGGGAAAGAACTCTTAGAACCAATGAGCCTGTATAAAAACATTAAGAAATAAAATGATAACAATTGAACAAATAATATGAAATGTATCAACATTTGAAAGTCGAAATCAATAATGCTATGGTGACACTCCCATCGGCAATGCGATCATAAATTTGTAATATCACAATCTTCTCGTTGTATACCGAAAGTATATCTTACACTTGTAATTTACTTATTTTAATTAAACAAAAACCTTTGCTCATATTTCATCAAACCTGTATTCCATGTCCTCCAAAAACACAAAATCCTGATGTACCGATATAATAGATTAAGGTGAAATATGTAGAAAATTAATTTGTTATACTATTATTATATAATACTTTATGACATCACACATGTGTCTCAAATGCCCATAGCTTTGTTCTGTTTCCCAGACTTTCATTCTTCTTTGGATAAAATGGGATTAAAACTTAACTTCCGATACAGATGACCTTTTTTACGTCTGGTAAGTAAGTGAAATAAAGCGATTGCTTTGCCATGAATATACAATGATGTATATAACATGCACATAACATGCATGCGGAATGATGTTTTTGTCATGATCTTTCAGCCTTCGAATTCCTCGGTGGCATTTTCCATGCAGGTGCATGCGAAAACCGATACCATTCTTGTATCTGATTTACATGCATTGGGCAAGCATTGCTTGCCACGATGCATGAAAAATCGAAAAGTGGGAGCAGCGAAATGTGCACTCCTTGTATAAACAATGGACTGGCTTGTATGATAATAGCTATGTTATCTTAAAACATATCACGAATTGACCAATTAAACGAAATAAAATATGAAAAAGAAATGTGCCGCAGACAACAAAAATAAGGTATCAAAATAAAAATTGTAAACAAACAATCCAAACAATAAAAACTAAGAATACATGAAATTAATTTACATCTACGTGTTTTGAAAAAGGGTGATAAGATGGCTTTCTATTCGTTTTTTGCTTTAATGGTTTTATTCTTCTTTGATATATTTTGTATTTTGTAAGGCTTGGCACACTCCAGGACCTTTCGACTAAGTGATCTTAATCAGAGGCGTCGATCCATTTTTCAGATTGGGGGGGCAAAATTATTAACGTTCCAAAGGCGCTCGATCGTACAAAACACCTACCCACACACACACACACACACACATATATAAATATATATATATATATATATATATATGTATATTAGATACACACACACACACACATATATATATATATATATATATATATATATATATATATTTATATATATATATATGACTCATGAGACACAGACACGTATCTCACTACACAGATAGTACGAGTGCCGAGAGTGAGCTCAAATTTCTTTATATTCTGAGCTGAAAACTTGATATTCTAAGCATTTTTGGTACCAATGATTAAGATTTATATCTAAAAGAAGAATAGATGCGAGCGCGAAGCGCGAGCTGAAAATTTTGATATTTCGATCTGAAAAAATGACAGTTTACTGGACGTTTTTGATAAAGAACAAGTTATATTTTCAAGAAAAGATGATTGCAAATTGAAGCAGTTCTTTTGAGGCTTAGAACTGAAAACGGGACATTTACATTCACCAATTTAATCATGAAAAGTATGGGTTTTTGCTACAGAAATTATGCGAGCGCGAAGCGCGAGCTGAAAATTTTTATATTCCAATCTGAAAAGCGGACATTTTGAGCACGATTTTAAATAAAGAACGAGTTGTGTATCTCAATCTCGCTTGCTTAACATTACAATCTTGTTTTTTTTTAATGCATATCCGGAATTATTGGGGGGGGCAAAATGATATGTTTGCCCCCCAATATTTTCATTGGTGGGGCGATCGCCCCCCCCCCTGCCCCCCCCCCCCCCCCAGGATCGACGCCTCTGATCTTAATAATCAGCTGCGTAAAATTCAAGTTCCGTTGGATTTTACCAATAGAAATCTACACATAATTTATACCTATGGTTTTATCTCAGTTGCATTCAAACGTAAACTCTGTGGCGCCGTTTTCTGTATAACTACTTTCTAAAGCTCGATAATGAGTAATCTTATGTCGATGTGGGTCTTTTCGGATGTACACCGACAGATGAGGAAACTTTGACTCGTGTTTCAGATCTACGTGCTTAAAGACAAGCATCAAGGAAGCTTGGATGCAAGTCGATTCTCTTTCCCGCTGTAACGAATGATACTATGCTGACACAATGCATTTACCCTGTTCAAGCATTAGGATTTTGAGGACTGTTCGCATTGTCATCCTTCGCGTCACTTCGCTTCAGTTGCGTAATTTGGTGATCAATTTTTAATATTTAGTGAAGTCCATCCACGACAAGCCGTCGTGCGTTGGATATACCTCAGCTAAATTGGTTGGAATTTTAGACAACCAACACATATGAAGAATGAAAGTAAAGACTGGAAAGTACAATTCAACCATGACATGCATGCCAAGTGAGATATCATTGAGTTGTAAGGCTGCAGTCACACCAACGGAACCGATTTTAAAACGCCTGATGAGAGACCATTTGACACAACGTAATGCTATACAGGCACATGGACGCAACCGACTCCATACCGACCAAAGCCTCAACATTTTTTTTTCAATGACATACAGTGGTCAATTCGGTGTAGTTTTCGTTGGTGTGACTGTAGCATTTGGGAAGGTGACTTTCAAGATGAGACTGGGAGAAAGATTCAAATTATGCACAAAATGCTGGTGATGAACTTCGTTTATTTTCTGAGTGGATGTACGGGAAATTACACGTAAATGTTTATGACAAGCATTTTCCTCTTATGAAAACAGACATTCTGTCGGAAGTGTAATAGGTGACCATTCTTTCATCTTTTGTCTAACACTGCCTCAGCCATCCTTTATTTTCAACACATATGGTCAAGGGTAAACAAAATATGTAGGTCCATAAGGTATATGGTTCCAAACGAGATTGAGGATGTGCCTTGAAATTGATTTTTAATTTTCGTTCGGACCGTTGCGCCACGACCAACTGGACATTTACTTCTACATATTGTGGAGGTGGACACCCAATCCATGTCTACAAACAGAAAGCCGATACAAAACAAATCGACAGGCGTACTGTACCAACCAGGAGAGAGAACTCAAAACCAGTGCTGTCATAGCGTTATTCTCCTAGTTTGCTGAAAACGTCGATGATTGTCTTTGAAGAGACGAGGAATCCATGATTGCTTCAAGTATGCCTTATTGGATGTGTTGGAATTGAGGTAGCTTTTATTTTACAAAATTGCAAAAAAAGTGTTTCATTCGTAACGGTCTGGGAAATGGATTTTAATTCAGTTGGTTACCAAAACAGTTGTAGGATATTTTTATGCGCTTATTTTGTTCAGCAAAATATTACCATTTGTAGAAAGGACTTTTATGTGAACAGCCGTTCTGGGTTTTTTACGTAAACTTTTTGCAATTTGGAGCGTTTTTTGCTACCTTGAATTTGTTCAAAGCATAAACTGGCCAAGCAACAATTTAGGCCGGAAAAAGATGATTCAGGACGGACTTACCAGAGCTGACCTAAATCTGGTGGAAAGGGTGTACAGATTAGTAAGCCAAAATCCAAAATAAAGCATGCACGTGCTGGACAGGGTTTTAGCGGGTACTCTGTGACCAAATCGTAATAATGTGAACTCTTTACACTGGGTAGATTTTGGCCAGTCGTATTGATCTTTTGTTCAGCCAAATTTTGAGCCAGATGCATCGAATGGGGCCTGCCAAAGTGTTAAAGACGACGAGTCTCATTTTGCCACATCCAAATCGTGGCAATGTGAACGTGCCAACTAGCACCGAATAGATTTTGCCCTTCGACGTCTTGGTGAAAATGTCCAATCGATTTAGCCTATAGTCAGCATTATCAGAAAATTAATTTTCATAAACTCTCTTTTGCACCTAGATTTTGACACACTTTGAGTCATTTGGATCTTCTTTCAAAGAATAGGTGATCATAATATTAGAAAAGAAAGTACTCCTTTTCACAAGAAGCGCACCATCTGCTACACGTGGTCTTCGTTCCTGCTACTCCTTTTCCCCTCTATCACATCATGGTCTCCTAGTCCCTCCTAATTCCTCTCGCTATCCTTTCTCTAAATTATTTCTAGAAAACCCTCGTCTTGTCTTTATGATGGTCAAAGAGGATCCCACCGTGGGCCTTGTGTCCCCAACACTATCCCATGCAGGGCGTGTATCTCCTCCCATCGGAACTAGTTTCTCTAAACACGACGTCTCTAGCGAGAACCCCTTACCCTCCCCAACCTGCGTGTATCCCCCTGCTTCCGCCACTGGGGAAGCAACAGGAAGGTTCAATCGCTTGTGGAAGCCATCTTTAGAAACCAATTAATTTGGATGATGTCACGTGCATGGGGGAGCTGAGTGATTGCTACGTGCTAACTGAGCCCGGTTCATTCCCATGAACTAAATGCCCTCTAGATTCATTTGAGATTGCAGAAAATAAAAACTTTGTCACTGGTTGTCACGAAAATTCGATGATGTAATTTTTTTTAGAAAGAGTGTATTAGTCTGTTTCTTGAAGCTGATTTGGGGGTTGAGTTTTTTTTCTTTCCAGTCTAAGAAATTCATGCACTTTACGTTTTTAGGTTACCTGAAATCGTCGAAAAAAATATTCATATGGAGATCAGTTTAAAAGATTTTTTCAAAAATTCATTTCATTTTTTAATTTGATACATAACAAGAAATTGAGCCTTACATTGCACAGTGGTCGATGTTTTATCCAACGTTAATCACATACTGACAGTGGAAAGCCATGATCCGCCTTTTTATTTAAAAAGTGAATGAGGTTAGCCATTAGAACTAATGATATCCCTGCGCCTTATGTTGAAACATTACTTCAGATATGTGCTAGATTTCATCATGGTGTCACCTCCATTGTTTCATCATGTATTCCCAAGGTTTAATGCAACATTGCGCCTTTCTGCTGATTAGCTTCTGTGGCGAGAAAATTTCCAAGTAAAACCGAAGGTCCCACCTAATTTCCAACCCACAGTTACCAGCAGTTGTCAATTTAAATCCACCTCCCACCATCCGCCCAAGCCAAAATGATATTCACGAATTCAAGGATTCAAAGTTTCTACATTTTCTAATGCTACCCGGATTAGGTGAGTGACAGCACTGATTTAAATCACCCCATGTTCCACCCATAATGCATGGCGGGTCCAATGTCAGACGACGCTGACAGCGGTATTACCAGTAGTATATTGTATGGTCCCATGACGGTTTTTACTTGAATGTCAATGATCATTGGATATTCCCGCTTGTATTTTTCTACATATGAAATGGCAAAGTCAATGGAATCGAGTATTCGGCAATGTATGAACAGCACACACCAGAATGTCACTTACTGTTGTTGTTTTGGTTTTAACGGCGTTCTCTTTAAAAACACAAGATGACAGTGTCGAAGGTATGAATTCACCTCACCTGGGTTGAGTGCAGCGCAATGTGGGTAAATTTCTTGATGAAAGAAAACACGACAATGGCTCAGACTGGAAGACGAGAGTGCTGTTTTTCATGTGAATGTGTTCTCATATGTGATTTTCTGATAACAATTTTTGTTTAATCTTTGAATTTGAATATATGAAATAAATATATTGACATGAAGATAAAACAACAGGATTGAATAAAAAAAGACAACAGCATCATCACATTTGCCCTAAAATTGGGTACAACAAGTCCCAGAGGGAAGAAGAGTTTTGTTCTGAATTTAATATACAAGGGGTTATCACTCCATCTTTAAATAACTACGAGAAAACAAGTGTGATTCTAATCTTTTTTTTTTCTGACGTCACAATGCCAGCTTCTTTTTACAGAAGGAGACACGGTGGGAAAGAGGACACCTGATTCAACCAATTAGCTAGTGTTGACTAACGCATGGACTAGTTATGAACCATTGTTTACCTGAAAACGTTTATTGTCTCAGGCGTGCTTTTATGAAAATCACTAATTCCTTTTGGCCAATTAGGCAAGTGTAGGGTATCGTATATCCGCGACGGCAAGGGCCTTACGTTGTAGCTATTTTGGGAGTAATTTGAAGAAGTCATTTTGAGCGGAAAATACGGATACATTGTAGTCAGAAACGCGGGTTGTCGGCAAATAGGAGGGATAAAGTGGATTTTAGTTTTGTCTGGTTATAACACGCAATATACCATATCGATTTCTAGGCTAAGCTGGTGTTGATTGTTTTTCCTGTCATACTATATGGGTGTTATTTATAACTTTATCATGGAAAGGAACATATACCCGGCAGGACAGATCAAGTGTGCTGTAGCTTTATCGCCCACTCTTTTGAATAAAAGAAAATGTAAAATAGGGGAACTTGAATCAAAACATGGTTACTGGCAGCAGTTATATACTTTTTACGCAAGTTAATATCATGTCATGGGAAACAAATGCATGATCATGAGTTATTAAAATAATAATAATATTCATAATTATTTAAACTCAACAACAACAACAACAACAATAATTATATTGATAATAATACTAATAATTTAGGGTATTTATATAGCGCACATATGCACTTTTTTTAGGTGCTCAAGGCGCTCCTATATTAGCTTATATACCCATTCCGGTGCTCACAGCTTTTTGAGGAATTACGTCCTGCCGGTACCAACTGACACCCCCTGGGTTTAGTGCAGCACATTGTGAATCAATTCTTGCAGAAGGGAAATTATGCCATGGCTGGGATTCGAACCCACGACCCTCTGTTTCAAAGTCCGGAGACTAATCCACTAGGCCACAACGCTCTAATGGTAAGTATTATAAGTATTAGTGATCCAATGATCCCTTCACGCAATTAATTGGCCTCGTTCAACATTTGTCAAATTCGTTACACTCCACACGCAGATACAGTATAGCAACAATGACCTCCCTATAATTATACTTCATAAAAGTAAAGGGATCAATACCCATATTTTGATAATTTTTTATAGTGTGAGCACATCGTAAAGCACTGACTTTCTTGTGTCATAAATTACCAAATAGAATTGATTTATGTTAGAGTTAATGAAATATCTTCGCCTGAAACATTTTTATGAATGATAACGTGCAAGGAAAAAATGCGTTTAAGCCGACATGCTACAGCCATTCTGAACAATTTTAGTCCAAGATCTTGAGCGTATGCCTGTTTTAATTCCCATAATGCAAATATGCAATAGTTTCATCCTACAGCCATAATGCATATGGCAACTAGAATAATAATCAATGTTCGTACTAATCATAATACCAAAATAAATGCGCCAAGAAACAGAACGATTGAAGTATGTAAAAAAAAAAAACTTTCAATAAAGATCAAAAAGCTATTATATATTTTTTTATACCGAATTTCAAAATTACCATGATTTTGTTTGTAATTGTTTTCTGACAATGAACCGAACTATACACAACAAAAATAGTAAGTCCCCCCTAAATCAAATTGCTGTAACTTTTGAACGGATTATTTTGAGATATGATATTTCGTAGGTGGTTTTATGCACTTATTAAGCAACTACTGGTGAAAAATGAGATTGATCGGTTAAGTCATGCCTGAGTAATTAAAGATTGAATTAAAAATTGCCATTTTTGAAAGTCACAAGAGTCATTTTTCAGATTGTGCAAATACAAAGTTGGGCAAAAGTTGTTTTTAGGTGAATTTTATGGTGTTATGCTGTTTTACTATCCATCATTTAGCCACTCCACACACAATATTGATATCGTATGTTCATGGTTGAGTGAGCACAATGTATTGCAGGGGCCGCGGAAGCGGGGGGGGGGGGCTTCAGCCCCCCCCCCCCCCACTTTTTTCCAAAAGCATGTACAAAAATGTAAAAATGACCATACGATTGTGATTTTTTGCATGGTCAGCCCCCCCCCCTACTTTGAAAACCGTTCCGCGGCCCCTGTATTGTGACGTATCATCATAGGGGCTTATGGTAGTATCCTCTACAACTTGTTAGATCATGTTAAAATTTGAAAATGTTGGTGTCTCCCCCGATTATAGGCCCCTCCCCCATTTTAAAATTATGGATCCACCACTGATATGTCCATATATTAAACTGATTATGATAAATTGTAAGGAAAAGAATACATTTATGCAGTATACAGAGTATTCATTCCTAAGTTTTCGAATGTGCTCGCTCAACCATGACAATTTTTAAAGTTCGGAAAGTGTGTGGTGATAGAAATGATGGATGATAAAAACAACAGCAATTAAAGTCACATTTGAAACCGAATTTGCCCACAATATTCACTTGATTACCCTTTAATGAGTCTGTGACATTGAAAATACAAATTTTCCCACTTTGATGCGTGCTCACTCATCCATAAATAAACAAATCGATTTCATTTTTGCACAGAATTCTGCCCATAGATTGATAGACATTACTGCCAAATGACATTGCTAAAGACAGCCTTGAAAAAAAAGTTCCACCATATTGAATAAGGGGTTACTTATTCTTAAACATATGCACCCATAATGTACACAAGTCTATGAGAGAGGAAGTCAAAATTTTAACAAATATGAAATGAGGGTTTGTTTCATGGACGGTTTTTGTTACTTCTGCCAACAGTTATTTCATGAAACTTTGCACATGGCTTCAGAGTAACACTATCCAAAAGGCGCGCATAACCATTCGATACGGCACAGAGTGGGGCCAAGGCATTGAACTTTCTTCTCATTTGCATAATTTTCGAATATTGTGTGCTCACTGATGCATTAAACATCGGGATTTTCATAAAAATCAAATCAGATGAACTATGCAAGGAGGTTTGCGACAGATATCCATAGTTACAAATTGCATTTTTTCCAATAACGTAAAAAAGAGCTAATCATATTCCACATGTTCATTCAAGCGTGAATGTTTGATTAAACGCATTTGAATCATTGAAGCATGTTAATTGGTTATGAAAATAACGAAAAAGTTTAGAAAAGATCATTTTCAGTTACCAAAATAAAACAAAACATGCCTATGATATTTGAAAATCGTATTTTTTGTTTTCAATAAATGTTCATTGAACCGTGAAACGATGAACATTGTTGAAGATACTCTTACCAAAAATAATTGTCGTCATATTCTATCATTTTTATTAATAGAAATGTGTAAAAATTCCAATTATAGCAAATTTGGACTTGTGCTTATTCAACCGTGAAATTTAGCCAAAAAAGTTGAATCGTCTTTTAGAAAGTACCTTTTACAAGCCTTCTGACTATTTTTCATGATGAGAATGTGGAATTAGTTCCAATAAAATGGAATCAAAGTAATGATATTTGGCTTGTGACTTTTGAAAAGTGACATATTTGCCTTTTGACGATGCTCACTGAAGCATGACGTAAAATGCGTCCATAACATTTACTCAGAGGATAGCTTATAAAATAACCTACACGCTCATGTAAAAATATATTAAAAACTCGCATTGGTTCGGAAATTATTGATGTTTGTTTAAGGGGGGACTTACTTTTTTTGTTGTGTATATTTTAAAGCAGATGGGACTATAAAAAAAATTTCAATGTGCGATCAAGCTCCTTAGACCAACCCCCTAACTCTACCTTTTTTAAATCCCTTTAAACATAATAGGAACCCCGAAAAGTAGCCGAGTTTGTCTTTCACCCTTCCCCTATAACATGTGGCTAACGTAATGTGTCCCTTTTATTTTCATTGATGACGCATGGCAAAACCTTGACTTTAAAAGTGCACCAGCAGCACGTCCGAAGTCAGTGTATTATTCAAAAGGATAGAGTGTTGACATTCAAGAACGTTTCTTAAACAGTATCTAAGAAATAAAATAAACACTTTTAGGTATAGTTTGTAAATATGTCATCAGGGCGGATCCAGCCTCCACCAATAGGGGGGGGGGGGCGAAAGCGTGCGAGCAAAAAAATTGACATTTTTATCACAAAAATCCAAGTTCGTGATAGATTTTAACATAATATTTGGAAAATAATATTATATTTCACCCTTTTTCCTTTCCTTTTCTCTTTATTTTCGTGATCGTGAATTTTTTTTTTTTTTTTTTGGGGGGGGGAGGGAGGTAAAGCGCCCATGTCCTAACAGTAATTTATTAGCTTTATTCTTATAACATCATACATTTGTAATAATTTCATACGCCCTATCATAATAGTGTGAGCGCGAATTGCGAGCTAAACAATTTTTTGAAATTTCATGTATTTTGTCCTAAAAAAATCAGTTGAACATTCCTGGCAATGTTTGTAAACCTGAAGAAGATGCGTATGTAACTAGATAATCACTGCGAGCGCGAAGCGTGAGCAAACATTTTTAGAATGCGTTCTGTCCTTGTCGAAAAGGGACCTGTTAAGGACGATTTGCAGTTAGCCATTAAGACGATACATATTTCAATGATTAAAATAATAATGCGAGCGCGAAGCGCGAGCTGAAATTTTTTTGCCGTTCTGGCTTAAATAAATTACGTTCTATGCACTTTTTTTAAATCATGAACGGTATAAGTATATAACCAAACAATTGATGCGAGCGCGAAGCGCGAGCGGAAAAAATGAGATTTCAAACCTAAAAACGGGACACTCTCTTCATGTATTGTAAATCGTGAAAAAAAAATGTATAACTTGGTATCTTCCTACAATAATAATGCGAGCGCAAAGGGTGAGCAGAAAAAAATTGATATTCTGATCTGAAACTGGTTATATAGGCTCATAATGATTGAAAAAGAGAACAAGCTGCGTATCCGAATAAACATGCGTGCGCGTGTTTCAGATTTTGACCTAGAATCTGGGCATTCTAAATACCTTTTTTTCATCATGAAAATCAATAAAGCAAGCGCGAAGCTCGAGCTTAAAATATTTGATATTCCAATCTGAAAAAAGGGTCAATTTAAGCTCTGTATTTCAAGCACTTTGTAGGAAAATTATGAGGTGGATATGAATATCAGTTAAAAAAAGATTTGATGTTTCATTATTATTACTCTGAGTTTTGACATACGACAGAGACATTCAAAGAACATTATGTCATATGAAAATGATGACTATCTTCCTATTTATCTTCCTAAGCGGGAGATGAAACCTGTCGATATTCCATTCTGAAAAAAGGGGGCAATTTTCTTTATTAAATTAATATCTTATTTATTAATTTAATAAGCCTAATGAGAGCGCGGAATCAGTTAATTTATTATGGCCTGAAATATGGAAATTTCAAGCACTTTTGTAATTATAAGATAAAATGCATGAGTTAATAATTTTATATTTTTAACAATCAATGCGAGCGCAGATCGCGAACCGAAATTTTTGAAAAACTGTCATGAAATGGGGATTTTTAGTAGTTTGTTATAAAATTAATATTGAGATATACATATCAAATCACCAATCAAGATGCGAGCGTGCAGCGCTAGCTATTACGTTTTGACAATTTGACCTGAATAGGGATATTTGAAAACTATGGAATAAAGGAAAATAAAAGGGACCTGACAAATCAAATTTTGCGAGCGCGCAGCGCGAGCAGAAAATGTTAATATTCAGAGGATAAATCATAAGTTCTTACAGGGCACTTTTTGAAAATCAATCTGTAAGTGAAACAAAATAATGAAAGCGGAAATATGTTTTGTATATTGACTACAAAATTTGATATTCAAGCTTCATATTGAGCAAGATATATAAATTACCTAAAAGGCAATGCGAACGCGAAGCGCGAGCGAAAATTTTATACTTTACAGTGGCATGAAAGATTAAAAAAAATATTTTCCAAGTCTTCTCCTCATCTTATTTTATTCACTCGCCTTCCTCCTCTTATGTTTCCCCTTCTTTTCTCTTTTCCCTTCTGTATCTTTTTTCTTCTTTCCCCCTTTTTTTTGCTCCGCCAAAAGGGGGGCCCGGGCCCCTCGGTCCCCCCTGAATCTGCCTACGTGTCATGTCTGACAAACTATTTGATTATTATGTTCCTTTAATCTGACAATGAGCTATTTAGGACGTTTATGAAGTGCGTAGACAAAAATGATTCCATCAGACTGCTGACTCGGTTAAAGTGATACAGTAAAATTGGCAGAATAATATGAATACTAATACACATTCCTCAAGAAACAAATTCCTTGCGTGATTTACCTATCAAAGCAACGTGTTAAAAGCTATTTTGAATGCAACTGTTCATTAAAATTGAAAAAGAGATCGTCATGAAATATAAAACGAAAAAAGCTATGCACACATTTTCTAACATCGTTAAGGTAATCTTAATTATTATTGAGCTTTTAAAGAAAATATACAATGAATATCATTGTGGGCATTTTCCTTTAAATTAAAATGAATTGTAACTCAACCGTAGCACCAGCAATCTAGAGTACAGCTTGATTACCGGTCCACTTTTCAAAATAAATAATACATTGATCTACTGTTACTCAAATCGATTGGCCGATTGCAAATTAGCAATTAATATGGGCAATCGGTGGCAATCGATTTTCATAGTTGCTTTTTTACAGCGTTAAACTGCAAAAACAAGGTTAAACAGCATAACGGAAAACCCCACGAAACATTTCACTCCGGTGTCGAATTTGCGGTGTTAGTTCAATACCCACTAGTGCTAAACACACTTTGTTTATTTTTCACACTATTTGGTGTCACGTTCACACTCGATGGTGTTTTAACACATACCTTAGTTCATTTCAGAATACCGACAGATGTTGTTCTTAAACCATATGTTTAACAGTGCTACTTACTCAAGTACTACAACCTCATTACTGAATTTTTTCCTAAGCAAAAAGAGAACGGAACGAGAACGACATATTCAAATAAAAATCAATATGCGCATGCTCACTCCGTTGTGAATTTAGGACTGAGCATGCGCACACCAACTTTTTTTATGAATCTCCCGTCTCCTTGGCATTCGAGAGTGTTTTCGAAAGTTCCCTTATTATGGTAGCAAAAAGTAACAGAAAGTGCTGCAAATATTGCAAACATATCTAACGTAGATATAAAGTTATCGGTCTTATGTGTGCTATCATTTGATCAATGAAAGAAGAGGTTTAATTCCTTTTCGGTTTTGAACAGGAGTTTATCTTAAGTTACTTTGTTCTCGAGGTGATGTGAGATTATCATACACAAGATGTCCTTCTTTATGATATAGTCTTCGTGTGACTGATATCTTCACATTTTATCAAAATATTTTCATTATTCCGCATTATGATACACGTATGAATTATATATTTTTTAGCAATTAAGATGGATTTCAGAAAATATATTCAAACAAATCAACGGCCACTGGCCTAGGCTTTTACCCTTTTTTTCTAAAATATAAATGGGTGAGCATGCTTAATATGTATTTGAAAACATTTTAATTCAAATTGAAAATACAAACACATAGTAATTTCTCCAAAAAGTAAAATAAGGCACGATATTATCTCAAAAACAAATAAATTGTCATAACCATAACTCTTTTCAGTTTGTAATGAAATTCACGATCAAAATCGTCCTTGCCCGGCATTTGAGTTCGACCTTCCCTCGCCAACAAGTGCCTTGCATTGCTTCAATGCAATTACAAACATATGAATTACACGTACACGCGTCCACAGCGCGTTATTATGGATTTTTCATACACGGAGGTGCATATTCCCATACCTCAGTAATAATTTCTCAATCTTAATGATCGATAGTTTGTCATAAAGAGCTATATTTTTGCAAGCTGAGTATAGTCCGATATTTTATTGGAACCACAGGGGACGAGGACGTGACAAAATAAAAATTAATTGCGTGATTACTCTCAAAGCAATAAGTGAATCTGTCGAGAAGAAACCGAAAGATGACCCGGCGGACGCCCCCCCCCCCTCCCCACCCTTCCCCATCATCTTGACGCCCCTGTCTGGGTGATGTTATCCGGGTGATGTTATTTATTTATTTTATTTTTATTTATATATTTTTTTTGTTTTATTTATTTTATAATTTTTATTTATATCATTTTTTTGTTTTATTTATTTCATACTGCAAAAACCTGCTTTACAAAAGTGCCCTGCACTTAAACATGCATCATTCAACATGAAAATACAGAGTATTAAAGGTAATATCACAAAACATTCGAGAGTGGATAATTGGTAATCTATAAAATAAATGTATGGATAACACTGTTAAATACAATGTAACGCTAAAATTAGGGGGAATAAACAATAATTACAACTACAGCATAGCTGACCGGGATAGCTGACTACACGAGTACAGTGTACTCAGTACACAAATAAGGGTATATAGTAAAAGCGCACTTTGTAATAAAGTACATGAATTAATAATACGATAACGGAATAGCTGAATCAATTAGAATAGATTATTCCCACTATTACAACAAAAATAAGAATGTATGACCAAAATTAGAAACAACAACAACGAAATGGATGACCACTCGCGGCATTCCAAAATGGGGACAGACACTGAAAGCGCCTTTCTGTAACTATAGGAAGATTATTAATACGATAATGGACTTCGATGGCAAATGGAAAATACCCTTTTAGAGTAAAATGAAAATTAAAGGTAAGTGACCAGTTCATTAAAGACACTACTTTGCACTTTGTATGGTTGTTAGTGACCCTGAATATCAGTCCTTGCAAAATAAATGTCCCCATATAATCATCATTTCGCCATTCCTATGAATATCAAGACCTTACCCCTTCCGCAATGTTCCTCCCTTTTACCGCTCTTTTGCCTTATCTATCTATTCCTCTTTTTCCCTCAAGCCCAATACATGGGTGTATTATGTATGTTATTGAGCGGCGATTTATGTCAACTTCCTTTCTTTGGACGCGAGGGAGCTCATTGATCGAGCAAAAAAACAACAACTAAGGCATGGAGGAACCAACACCAATCGAGAAAGAGAATGTTGAAATATGAAAACAATCAAATTGAAGCCATTAACATCTCGAGTAGGATGACATGACATCATTTTCTTACCTTTTGTTATATCATTTTGTTCAGTCTTTATAATGAAGAGAGGACCCCACCGCCGGAATCGCTATTTCAATTTCGATTACTATCTTAATAAACGTGTACTGTTGTGGTATTTGTTTTCCTTTTTTTTTTTAAATCTCTCTCATATCTTAATATATTTTATTTGTTTGTGACATTTATTTTCATGATTTTTCTCAATGCTGACATTTTTGAAAATAATTTACCTGTTGATAGCTTACTGTAAATGTTAATGATGTTAATAGATCGATCTTCTAATTGCTTTTTTCGCAATGCGGGTTTTCTCGTTCTTCTTTTGTTACACTCATTCCTTACTTTATATCAGATATTTTGTCCGACACCGGTTTTCGTTGTTTCGTTCGGGTGTGTATGTGTGTGTGTTCTTTATTTAAAGTATAGAGACCTACATGTATATGTTTTGTGTTAATTATCTGCGTTTTGTTGTTTGCTCGCCTCTCTTTTTGTCTGTGAAAAACTCATTTATACATTTCATGATCTATTTTCAAAGGGGATGGGTGTCTTTCCAGTAACCGTATGCATCAGTAACGCTTATGCAACCAATTCCAAGCAACATCCCTGCCCTTCCCTTACAGCTCCTTGAGACACCGGCCAGTGTCTGGCCGTATGCATGGCATCGCTATATCATGTATTCAGGTTGATTATATTCGCCGAGCAGGCTGTATAACAAACACTTGTGGATTGTGAAGAAGCATGCAAGGAGAAATGGAACCTTAGAGTGGTCTTCAAACAGAAGGGAAGACATCGGCGGTTTCGGCATAGAAATGTGAACCCGTTCTCACTGCTCACATTTCCCCCCTCTTCTGTTCACTGTACCTCCCGCCCTCCGCCCATGCCGTCCAATATAGCAATTAATTTTTGTTAAGAGCGTTATTACAGAAAAGGTGATCATAGAACACACCGATAGTTCAGATCCAAGGTGATATATTTAATTCGACCACAGACCTAGGTCCTAATAGTTCATGGACATGACTACATGTACAGTGTAGGTCAATCGCCAAAGCTGTCTATTAGCGGCCTCCTGTATGTGGTGTAATCACGTCTGTAGTGCATGGCCATCAGGGCCGTCTCCAATGTGAAAGGAATATGCGTTATGAAAACTGTATACAACGGTCACCTGTCTACAGGACCACTTTTCCCCTTTGATTGCCTTAATAGACAGGTTTGATTAAGAACGTTTACACCAAATGATGCATGGTTCCTGTTGGTGCAATTTTTTTGTGTTCCTCCGCAATGGCGGCTCAATGGTAACACCCCTCCATAATGCAATAATGCACATCTCTCTCACCCCAAGAATAGGTAAGATTGCCTCTTTAAGAATCTTGAGTGCCTCGAAATGGACTTGCTTGAAAAATAAACGTCTATCATGAAGAAAGAAAGGGGGATATGTGGAGCTCTCCCGGGGGCTATTTTGTTGGATGTTGTAATGGTATTGTAGCAATCTAAATGCTCAAGATCAGTGGATGTTTAGGGGCGATATGCAGATGCCACGGGAACGGCGGCTGAAGATGGGGGGGGGGGGTGCAGGGGAAAATGTTTTTTGTTTGAATAATGCGGTTAAGGATAGCACCGTTTCAAGAAAATGTTTTCTTCGATGACGTGTAAGGATGTGAAGACAAGGAAAATCTTCTCAGATTTAGAATAGCCGGATAAAGTGATCGTAGTCCTTGGGCAAACATACATTACAGACATATCACACTCACAATTTGTTATCTTTAATGCTAACACACCTTCTCTTAATATATATCTTAATTTCAGATATATTTAGTATTACGACATAAAAAAAGGAAATACCATCCGACTTGTTTAAAGAAGAAAACACGAATGTAGAAAAAGTGAAAAACGTCATCTAAAGCACGCATTATTATATTAATATTTGATAACAATACAATAAATGATCCCAATCGAATCGAAAAAATAAAAGTGACAAACCATATTATATATAGACGTAACAGTTTACATAAACTACGATTTAAATGGAGTAGATCTAGCATGTTTTGACTGAGTTTTCGTAAGCCAAATGCTTTAAAATGAAGGAATCTGGACAAAAACCTGAGTACTCTTAAATTGCCAATGCAGATATGACTTTTGGGGTGTGTTACAAGGCCGTCAACTCAATATAGGATGCCGAGCCTATTTTCATTCAGCAGCGTTTAACTTCTATCAAAACTATTTCACACAAATTTTGTATTTGAGAATAAGAACAGTTGCGTGGATACATTGCTGGATTATGTTTTAATAAATTTTATGATCCTTAACACAACTGGAATTTCCGCTTAAAGTCAGGTTTCCCGCAACTGTCTGACGGAAACTATCATCTTCGTAGAAGCTTAACTGTCGCTTGCATTATACAACCTGATATTGATTTATGATTTTATAGTCCGACCAAGAGCCTTCCTCACGCTTTTGTCGTTTGCTCTAAAGGGGGGCGATTGATGATTGGGTCATTCGGACATCAATCAAACTATTTTGTCACATATTTGCTAGCCCTTTGCATTGAGGATGCAGAGTCCTGGCCTATCCATACCTTGTGCAGTTCGGATAATCAAGATGGCAGTTCATTCACTAAAAAAAACCTTTCGGGATACTATTATATTTGAAGGTGTTTTTGATCAGCTTTATCATTTTTTTTCAAATTGGCAACGCAAGCATTTTTTTACTCGTATCGATATTTTATGGCACATCCATAGCTTGGGTACTGTGGATCATCAACGTGGTCGAACACAGTTCATAATGGACTATGGGTGGTTTTGTTCACTCTGGTCGGTGTAATGATATTTATCGAATTGGCAACGGACATATTTTTCTTCCATATCGATATTTTAACGGCCCATCTACACCTTGAGCAGCGTAGATAATCAAGATGACCGAAACGAGTTTATGATAAAATGAGAGAGGTTTTTTTAACTGACTCAAGACAATTTGAAGTTTTGGGGGATCCGCTTTAAAATGGCAACATGTTTTATTTTATTTCCATAGAAACATTTAAAGTTTATGTATCATAAATACATTGAAATTAAAACGTTTTTTTTTCAGAAGTGAGACATGTGTCATTCTTCTCAAAAAGCAGGCGATTTCGGAAGCTGAAACAGACAATAACAGGAACTTAAAAAGGACTCAAGTGAGTCTTTCACTAGAACAAAATTACTTGCATTCAGCCAACAACTTTAATTGCTCTTTTCTATTCATGATTATTTTTATGCCCGTTCATGACAATTCTGAAAATAAATTTAAACGAACATATAACTCATTGATTAATTAGAGCCTAACGCTCTCTCAACTGAGCTATTTCAACGCCGTATGTTCAGAGTGAAAATTAATTTTCATTGTAATCAAGATTAGACTGATCATGTTTGACATTCAAATTTTGTGACATTGAGGCTTCAAACGGCAGCTTTTAAAATGATACACACTAAAAACTTAAGTGATAAATCAGCAAATTAAAAGTTTGGAAATGTGACAACCTTTTTTAAATTGTTGTATCTAGCATCGCACCAAGCTGAATTCAACAGCTTAGGTGTTGGATTGAACCATTCTAAAGTGGTAAATGCAACATTTGGAAGAGGTTACCACTCCTCCATACTTTCAATTATTCATGTAATATTTAAGTTTTTAGTGTGTAGGAATATGATTGTTCCAGCCAAGCATTTCGTAGGCCGGATTTTACGTTACAATGTTTTTGTTTCGATTTAAACAGGGTGGGGCAGCGGCGCTAACTGGCCATTCGGCACAAGTCGCACGAAATCTGCTTGCGTCTAACATGGCCGAAACGATGTCCCAATCCCAATTCCACAATACTATTCATAACATGTTTATTTCTATTTTGTTTCTGCATTTATGTAGACTTGGTTTTAGGCAACCCCTCCCGTGTCCTCATTTTTCTTCACCCCAACATCTAGATGGGGTTGTGCCCCGTAGACCGTGTGCAGATTTATCCGACACTTGGCAGACATCAGGTGTAAAATTGACTTTCATAATGTGCGGGAAGCGGCGAGTAATTTGACGCTATAAATCATTTAATTTGCACACTTGGCCAATTCACGGAAACCATTTTGAAGAACTATAAAGGTAGATTCACACGTTGAAAAAAAATAGGCGATCGATATAGATAATGTCGTAAGAAGGGACCTTATTTCTGATTTCACAAATAAAAAAAATACAAGGGTACAAACTAAAGTAAGTTAGATTGTGACACATCATTACATACGTTGTATAATATACCTTGGTTCTCTATTCAAAACAAATTATACGCTTTTTTATTAAGAAGAAAATTTCATTTGAAAAGTGATGTGATGTGTCTAAAATAGTGTTTGTGCCGATATATATAACTTGTTGATTTTAGTAGAGGATTAGACCATTCTACCAATCAGCTGTGATTTAAACTTATATTTTGTAAACCCATACATTTTGAACGTTGATGAGCACAACGATGTAAATGCCTTCGTTGATGCCAATTATTTTAAAACCAAATCACGCCATTTCTTTTCATGCCAATGCCCATCAAAACTTCTTTTACACAGTTAATTACGTTCTGGTCTCATAGCGGACTTTGTGAAAACGTTATTCACACTGTTAAAATGCTCAAATTCAAAACTGTGACGATATTTTCACACTGTAGACACCTCGACACCGTGATTATTCACTGCGTGTTCATAATGGTCGACTAGAATGTGATTCACACTGTTGAAAATGATCAGATTTAACTGTTTGAAGGTGATTTCACATTGTGTTCCACACTGTGAAACACTGTGACACACATTGTAGGACACTGTTCTTTCCAGTAGGGGTGTCTTCAATGGGTTAAATACAATTTCATATGACATAGCATAAATAAATTTCATGAACAAAGAAGTCGGAAAAGGTGTATTTATCCAATGCGCCTAAAGACACCCTTGGTCACGATGGTATCATTTTCTATCCGCGTAAATGTCAAGCCATGAGAGATTAAATATAGCTGGATTCCTCTCGATGCAACCCGACTGGCCAGACTGTTTATATTTGCTTAATGGAATTTTCAATTTGTCATTTCTTCTTAAAACAAACGGCAGTAAGTTATACTTCCCGAGTCAAAATAAATACTTGTTCAAACTTGATTAGAGTTGATGATAAACTTTAGTATAGGAAGACAGTTTCGTTACGTTAAAAAAAATGTCTTTTATTAAGGTACATTTTTCGTAATATCAATAATTACTTTAGATATGCCAAAACTTCAATATCGAATATAGAAAATAGATTTACTGAATAAATTATGTAAAATGGTATGGTAATTTTGAAAACTTTAAACTAAATACTGTGACTGTACTATATGCAGTCATATACTCTCAATGTCATAAGAGAGGATTTATCAGTGATAATAAAAATATAAAATTTGCCTCTATTGTCCATAATCATTTCTAAAGCCAACGCTACAATTTCGTTTTTTATATATACGTTTCAAACAGTATGAGCACAGCCATGACAGTGTGAGAAAGAAAATAGGAGGGAGATATGTGGTGAATATCTAGGGCTAGGGATAAAAGTAAGTTGGTAATATATATTTACTAAGAAATAAATACAAATAAAAATAAAAATAAGAGCTTATAAAAAAACCTCACTCGTTTATGTGTATTAAAATCAAGTTGGTGTGTTTGACCGGATACACAATGTTAGTATAGTACGCATGATCATAAGACAACAAATACCAGAAAATATTCTCTTTTTTTCATTAATCCGTCGTTCAATACAATAACAAGTCAGAAATCGGGACCGATTAAACAGTATTTCCTCATAACAGCAAAGCATTAAGGTAATCCTGAGCTCCGTTATCACAAATGTTTTTTTGTTAATCAATCATTAACAAGGGATGACCAATCGAAATTCGCGTTGCATGCGCATTTTTTTCTTCAAAACACTGATCACTGGTGTTTTCATATTTGCAATCAATCGCAAACGTTTGTGTTAAGGGACCGGGGTCGATAATCACCTGTTAGCTGCACATCAGAGTTTTTATTCGTTGTACAGAAATTGCACTCTTGAATGGACAAACATGTTGTGCCTCTGTGTGAAGACTCAATTGATCAAGTATATCGGAAAAAGGCAGTGTATATGAAACACAGTTTGAAATGTTAATATAGATGTAAATCAAACAGTGCCTATTCTTGCGGGAAAGGGTGATGTGGTGCGTAACTAAACGTAAGGGAAGGGCAAATTAGAAATGGATGGAGAGGAATGCTGAGGAGGGGGAGGTGGTAGAAAGAGAAAGAAAGAAATATAAAGATAGGAATTCGATAATAGGCCTATTATCAAAATTGTTTATAATCATCAATATCGTCATCACCATCATCGTAATTAATCACAATTATCATTTTTATTATTAGAAGTAGGAAAAGTAGCAGGTAAGTGAGTAAGATAATCAGTTTATTAGCCTCGAATCTTGAGAAGCAAGGTGGTTTTCAAATATCTAAAAAAAAACTCCTGCGTTCATAATCTCCTTAATTCAAAAGAATATATTAACTAGCGGCTGATTTTTGTTGAAGTATGTAACATTTTAATGTAATAAAAAGCGCATCTCTCTTTTTAAAATAATTATGCGATATAACTAGGCTCTAAAGGTAAAGGTTGGTTACTCCAGTGGCCAGGCATAATTCACATCCAAGAAAGCAGTCATAAGTTCATAAGTTCATTTTATTTGTCTTCCAACTTTAAGTTTGAATACATGACAAACATACAAGTGTGTATGAAACAATAAGCAGAGTACATGATAAAACATACAGGTATACATAAAACAGAGTATGCAGAAAACATTGAAACATTTAAATACATTATACAGCTTAAGACAGAAAATAAATAATTTTAAAGGAAGACGAGGAGACCTAAGTGAAGCAATGCTTGTAAATTAAGATTCCTCATTACGAATTCAAAGAACAATGGATAAACAACACAGAAATGGCAATATAATATAATATGATAACTAAAGAGAGAGGCGGGGAGAAGAGAACAGGGACACATTTATTTACAAAAGGGACCTTAACATCATCATGCAATATAGATATAAACTGTGAGGAGATAAAAAGGGCAACGACCAGTCTCGGATGTCACTGACAGTTCGATCTCATTCAATCCCTCAAAATGGCGTCTCAAAGGGTGCTGTTTTTAGAATAAATAGATAAGCGTACCAATGCTCATCGACACATTGGATATCCGTCGAGGAGGGGGCAATTCACATCTGAAAATTTATAGTTATTTCTGAAAAGCTTTAAGGAGCAAATTCTATATAGTAATTACTTCAAATCAAACATACATTTTATTTCAAATAAAGTTGTCTATATGTATATTTACAGATTTCGATCATATCACGTGACGCGCTTTGGACCAATCGCGCTTGGCTATCTGTTTTGGCTATCTACGTGTAGTATATTTTTATAGTGACTGCGATTCATGTGCTGATTAGAGGCACCCGATGTGATACAGATTTAACAGAGCGTGTTGCATTGATTACTGTAAGTAGTAAATATTGGCACATAAACCCCATTCAGGCACTCTACGAACACACGACTGAAACAACAAGATGTTTACAACAGATTCTACTCTCAAGACAACTAATGATAATAAATAATGCTCTTAACAAGCATACAGGATGTGATTAATATAGAACGCGTAACTGACCACCTGATGGTGAATATGTCAACACCTTATAATTTGTTTCCTTTCATTGTGCATTCGTTACATGCTTTATCAAGTGTGGCGGTCAAATATTGGTTGTGTGGTTTCGACGTATTAAAGGTATCGTAAAAAAAAATAGGTTCTGGTTCTGAAATTTGATTGGGAAATAAAATGTGTTAAATGGATGTCAAAATGCCGATAGAAACGCACATAAGATGTTTGAATCATCAAAATAATCAGAATGTATTTCAAGTTTAGTGTGAGTCACATGAACTGACCGCATACATACATGTATGGGCTTGAACCCAAATGCTGGGTCATGATACCGCGGGGGGGGGGGGGGCTGTTACAAAAGTGTAGAACTTTACGCCTTCCTTAAAAGGTATAATAGAGGAGCCAAAATGTTCTCAAATGTGCGCCTTGCCGGATATATTTCATTTTCTAACAATGGATGGCTCTCACAGAAAAGTGAATGACAGGGTAGAAAAGGCACACCAAGTGTGTTTTTATATCAAATGCATTTTCAGATTTTTAAACAAAAATCCACATGATCAAGGGATAAGTTGATTTTTTAAAATATTTATCAATAACAAAGAAAAAAATAAGCATTTGTTTAATTATGCTCAGTGTGAAAAGAAAACAAAAATCATTATCGTACTGGAGTGCAACTGAATAGAGCGTGAAGTGAAATGACCCGTTTGGAGTATTTGACATTCCAATACTTGCGCATTCATGTTGAGAGATTTTGGCCATAAAGTCACTCATTTAAACCCATTAAAAACACTTAAACGCAATCTCTAAAATACCTCATCACATGAAGGGTAATTACCTCATGCAGCAAAAAACACAAATTAAGATCCTTAAGTGGATAGAGAATAATAAGAGAGTGGTTGAGACAGAGTTAAAGAGAAGGGAAATATGAGAAATATATAAGTACAGGCGGATAGAGAGGACAAACAAAAAGAAGAGAGAGATAGAGAGAGAGAGCGGAGATAATGAGAGGTAAGAGATAGACTAAACAAAAAGAGAGGGAGAGAGAGCGATAAGTTATTCTTTCCGTAATTTGATATATTGGAAATCGTGCAAAAATAGTACTTGGTTCTTCATTCTTTAGAAGAAATTAACACTTGGTAGAATAGACAAATGTCCTTTTATTGAATAGTGCGTGTATATTATGCTAAAACTTCTTTTAGCTTTCGCGAAAATATCCTTTATGTCCTTTATATCATCCGTTCAACGTCCGCTATATCTTCTCTGCATCCTCTGGGCATCCTGGCAAACTCAGACCCACTGAGGCTGAACAACGGAAAAAGGACGAAAGATAAGGTACATGGAACGTCTACACATCGTTAGTAGCACGGAGATAGAAAGGATGTATTAAAGCGTTTGCATCTCGTAAATAAAGTATTCGAACCCCCGGGAACCCCTTCGGAGCTGTCATCAACTTCCATCCGTTTTTATCCGCAAGGTTTCCGATGAACAACCGTGTAATATCCGCGCTACATACATGTACTACCCGCGTCCACTCTTTTTCGTTATGTTTTGGCAAATTTTTCGCCAATATTGTCAATTTCTAGAACGGATGAAAAAGGATGGAGCCATCCGCGAAATTTTGCTCGTCCACTGTGTCCTTTATGAATACGTTTTGTTTCCGTCGACCAGTGAGACCAGGCCTTAAAACCCTTTCACCTTATCAAGGCGTCTAGATTGTCACTCAATATTAACAATTAGAGTCTCCCACAGTAGACGTTTGCAGTGAAATTTTGTGACCTTCGTTTCCCGCCCTACTTTTAAGTCTTAGTCAAACCTTCTTTATATCATTCAGTTGTGACTACACTCAAATGCACCCCTTCTTCATCAACGGGTCGGACAAGATGGTGGGGTGGGGGGGGGGGGGAGCAAGGACCATGCACTCCCGCCCGTGGATCGGCTCTTCTAAAATAATCAATGCTTTATTTGTCTAACTTCGCACACTGTGCGTGTGGGTGTGTGTGATTTTTTTCTTATATATTCTCTTTTAAGACACCTACTAGTTTTCGAAACGCCCTGAATCACTCGATCTCACATGTCTTTGTTTAACCAACTCTTATTCGGGTAGAGGGTATAAAGCAAGGGTATGGAGTTACCCCCACCTGTTCCACCTGTAAACCCACCGTTATAAGAAAATGAGGACGAAGTCAGGGCGTCATCTTTCAGGAGATGAGACAGAATGCTACAAGATACAGCATCGCAGGGATGGAGCTTCGGTGGGAAGGGGGCGACCCCCCCCCCCTCCCACCGCATGATTGGACAAATATAGGGAACATTGGAAGAAAGAGGGAAACCAGGAAGGGGTCGTAAGGGGAAGAAAGGCATAAAAGGGAGAGATGCGGTGTACCTCTCTACTGAATTACCCCTGTACTTCAATTCACTGGCGTCGCCCTTGCTGCATCGTCTTTTGGGAAAGATTAAAGACGGGTCGAGAGACCAGTGGCGAGTCTTTTTTTTCAATTTCTTGAAGTAGTTCTGAAGTGTTTCAAAGAGGAAGTTTCCCCAAACAGTGTATCTTAATCCTTAAATAGTTTATGTGCAAATAAAAATATTCGACCGAAATAATCGCAGTCGAATCGACTGTAATAATGACCCCATAAGAAGTGTTTAAAACTTTTGTTTACAATATAGAAAGAAAACTCGAAATGTTCCCTCCAAAACTTATGGCTACTACTGCAACCTTCCTCAGCGATGTGACCCGATTTGACCTTAGTGACGTGGTGATCGAAGCTTTTCTCATCTTCAACTAACAAAGAGTGAAGAACTTTCATGATGGTGATCGCGACCTTACCAGAGTAAAATTATAATGTTTTTTGTCTTAACATAATTATTTTTTTCATTTGAAATTTACTTCAATCAAAGATTTAAAAAAAAGTCCTATCACGAAACAAAATTATGTGTAAGATCCGTTCTTATTCTGATATGTGTATTGGTTAAAATTTAAGATAAAATGCTTAAAGTGAAAAAGCGTATGATAAACAAAAAATACACTTGATGGCCGTATGGAGCTTTCTGATGTATAATATAATTCTTATAAAGCATTTCATTTGTTTCTAATTTATAATGGTGAACAACTGACCTCGCCAAGCATTCTTACATTATAAAATAGAATAATACTATGTTAAACTGTCCTATGTATTATCCATTACTAATTTGAAAACGAGGTAATAACATCACATAATTGGATAATGGCTCAGTAGCGACACTCTATTACAAGTATCATAAATGACAGGCAGCAATTAACCAATCAAAAAATGTCACGAGCATTAGGCATAATGCTTGGGCTTTGAACATAGCATCATAGGGTTCTGCCACACAAAGGGTTTCTGGCAATAAAACCCGCGTACTTGGTTGATAGTTTTTAAACATGATTTTTTCTAATCACAACTTACAATAATTATGAATTTCTTTTCATTGCCCCCAAGGACGTCGAGCATACAGCAGCGGGGTTCCTGCCGTAAATCAATGTGCTTTATTGATTGTCGTGGTTTAAAATACCTTTTCATAAAACTATACAGATTTGGATTTATTTTAATAAATCCTATGACCGTTAATGAAATAAAATAGGGATACATCTAGAAACGCACTGGAATTATATTGCTCCTTTACAAACCAATATTATCCGTACTTTATTATAAAAAAGCGAAGAATACAAAAATGAAATAATTCCGAAAGCATGTGTTCCAAGACTACCCGATCAAAATATTGCATCCTGTAAAAACTGATGTCGCTCAGACACATTATTATTATTTTTTTTTGCTTGTCTATTTTTGTGGATGGAATGACTTTCAATTTTTTGTTAATTTTTTTTTCTATTCTTTTTTTTTTGGCCTGTCAAAATTTTCTTCGAAAATGTACCCCCACCCCTTGGAAAATCCTGGATCCGCCCCTGGATTATTGATATTACCCCTCACATGTTTGCTTTAATGCTTCAATCTCACTAGGGAAACTAACTCAAAACTGATATATATAAAAACAATAATAATAAACAAAAGTCATTTTGTAGTCGGATTCGTTGGTGTGACTGTGTCTTTGAGGTCACTGTCCTTTCCGCTTCGTATGTCTGCATTGCCCTTCTTTGTCCCCCGTCATGTTATTCTCTATATTATAAGTACACTGCCTTCGTGGATGTAATTCGTTTTCTTGTGGGGTAATTGGCCAAGTATAGATTATCGAATTAACTGACCTAATTAATACCATATTTATATGGATGGTCTTCTTTAGTTCTTCGTGTACGTTGGATAATGAATGCCCGTTGTTTTTACTACCTGGAAGTGGAAGAGGTCTCTAGACCACGCTGCATTGAATTTCACTTTATAATGGGTATATGTGAATACGGAAGATTGTGTTTGGTGATATGATGCAGATTGATATATAATTAAGGAGATTACTTTCTCTTTCAATTTCTTCATCCCTCAACCAACATACATATAACACTCCCTATAGATCACACACTCGCACACACACACGCTTTCCCATCTCTCTCTTTATCTCTTCCACTCTCTCTCTCCCTATCACCCATATCACATCCGCTCATACACACACACACCCTCACACCTATGCACCCTCACATACTTCCCCCTCCCCCTCCCTGTGTTAACCCCTCTACCCAACATTCAACTAAAAGCCAAGATATGATTTGTTGCCCCCTCTCCCCCGGAATCCACGAATATTTCAGCCACGATGGGGGAGGGGGTGGGTCTCTGGTGTAAATTGTAATTTAGGGTCTTGGGTCCTCTGTGGATACAGCGTTTCTGGTAAATTGTCCACAGGTCCCATTTGTATCCCTTTATCCTTCCGTGCCCAACCCGCCGAGGCTCACTCACATCGAACTGTGCCTCCTCTAACGTGTTCCCCTTCCATTACCGTGTGCCCCTCCAATCAGCCTGTGATCTACCCAACCCCCCCCCCCCCCCCTCCGGCGCCTACCATGATCTCATGCAACATCTTCACCTACTGCCAATGGCCACGGTAGCTGTCATGTTAGGGCTCTTTTTGACCTAAATCAAACGGCGGAGTGTACTGAAGTAGAGCACCAATCTCAGCAAATACACGCTAACCCCTCAAGAGGATAATGCATTTTTTTCGTGAGGTCCCGAAATGGAAATCGAACGCCCCGATCGAAGACTGGTATGTTTGGGGATGGTGTGATGGTAAATGGACTTTTTCGACCGATTTACGGAGTGGGCAGGTGGTGTTTGAGTACCTTCGACGGTCTCACTTGCGTGACCGGTAAGGACATGGGTAGATAACGCACGCAGCCACACCGGCGAAAGCGATTCCACGCCGACCGACTCTTTTGCGTTATTTCCAGTGACATACCATCGGTCGGTTTGGAATCGGTTTCGTTGGTGTGAATATAGCACCTAGGAGTGACAGAGGTATAGCAATGGCGTGTCTAGACGAATTCCTTTATGTCGATATCTACGCTGCCTTTTTGTTGTTGGTGTCATGCGACTGTCACACCAACAGAACTAACTCCAAATCGACTAATCATATGCTATTGGACATAACATAATACGTTTTATCGGTCTGGAGTTCAGATCAGATTCATTATTTTATTGTCCTCGATGGAAATTCACTTTGCTGGCATTATTGCACAACAATTAACTTAATGTACATTTATATACATATCATATATATTCGCATAAACATACAAAACAAATTTCCGTTGCAGTCATGGTACGCAAATTATTCAAATTAGGCCTATGATATTATGTTCAAAGAGAGGCTTAATAGTTGTTTTTATATGCGTGGATGTGACACAATATGGATTATTTTGCAAATGATATTCTCAGTAAAGCAATTATCGGCCCCAATACAGTCTATAGCAAAGACAAAATGGTTTCCTTGAAAACATTGCCAAGATAATTTGGATTGTAGTCGGTTTTGATCCGTATGCTATTGGGTGGTTCCTTAAATATTTACATTATAAAGAGAGTAAGGGGGAGAGACTTGCAGGAGATGGTCCGTGTGTGTGTGTGTATGTGTGAGAGAGAGGGGGGGGGGGAGAGAAGGAGAGATTTAAAATGTTCCGGACGCTCTATATGATATATTGGGGAAATGATCTGATTGGTTTTTTTTCTCTCTTTGCTTGGGGAAAATCTACATTTAAGGTGCAAAACGTTCACATAGGCTGCTCAGCTGGGCTGAACGAAAGAAGTAGAGTGTAAAAGATATGCATAAATCGATCAATACATGTAAAGCTGAGGATTCTGAAACTGAAATGACAAACTACTATTATGGAAAAAGCTATAACTGAAAACGACACGTTTTCATTTAAAAAATGTATTTTTTAAAACCGTTTTTAGTATAGTCCTTCCTTTTCTCCCAATCTCTCTCTCTCCCTCTCTGTCCCTTTGTTTATTTGTCTCTCTTTTTCTCTATGTCCCTCTCAATCTAAGCATATCCCGAAATGCCAAAGTGATATCGACAAGTGTAATAATGCCTACGGATAATAATTTGTCACGGCCAAAAATACAGAAGATAGTCCATGAATAGACACTGAGTGCCCATTCCATTGTGTGTGTAGAATGCTTTCAGCATATCGAGTGATGCAGCGTCAGTCAATATGAGCTACTCAAATAACCAACACGCGCAAAGCATGGTCACAGTTTGTACCAACTGGTTTGGACACATGATGACGAGCATAAAACCATCCGTCCTAATATTAAGTTCTTTATAACAGAATATCAATATTGAGCAAACAATCAATGACGACTCGTAAAAATCAAATGAATATCAAGGTGTAATTAGCAATTTAATGTTTGCACTTTAAAAACACACAAACAAACAAATAAAACAATGGATGGGGTCATGTCCGGATGAGAACATGAAATGCGATAACAAAAGTTATTCTGTATCCAAAGGTAAAATAATGTAATTGCGATTGTCATCAAAATCAAGGTTAATTGTCACCATATTATCATTAACAATAAAATTATCTTTGTGAAATCATGAAATCTTAGCTGAAAACCGATAATTTTGATGAAAGTGCATTACTGTTTGGGAAAAAGGACTTTTAAAGACATTAATGGAATTATATGGTTATTTTGTTAATTACTCAGTAGGTACATATGCTGAGCGATTTAGCAATCTTTCAATACCTAAAAACGCTTGGGAGCTCATTTCATTGGATTCTGTTAGAATTCACTTTGAAATCGTTACCACAAATATTTTAATGGCACTGAACTTTAATTGTATAAAATCAGAAATATCTCCACTTTTTACCATGATCCGAAAATGTAGTACACGGTTTGGATCATGAAATGTGTCATATAACCTTTTTCTGAAACAATATTCGGGAAGAGATCATTAGTGCTTATTTATGAAATTACAAAATATTTCAAAGATTTAAAAAAGCATGAAAGAGAAAGAATTACGACATCATCTCTATCTCACATCATACAGAAGTTGAAAATTACATGGCCTCCTTACTTTATCGAATTTCCATTGAATTCATGTCAGTTTCGGATTTTTAACATATTGTTTAATGATTATATAAATCACATTGAACGGCATTAAAAATGAGCATTGTAAAGGAAATATGGGGAGGGGTCGAATTATAACGCACGAAGAGAATTACAAAAAAACTGAAAGCGGGTTGTATCAGCTACCTCGAGAGAATGCGGTATTTATAAGTGACTAAGCATGCTAAGTAAAGCTTCCAAAGTAATTGTGGAAAAACCACCAAAGCGAAACGGCCAGAGCTGAAATATTAATTTTATTCCAACACCTCTCCGATATACAACAGGGAATAGTAACGATAATCACTTCCTTTCACGGTGACGTCACATCTCTTGTGCACCCATTCGATCGAATAAAAAGGTCGTGCGGTTTATAAATAATTAATTTACGTGTTGAATAAAGTTCAGAAGAAATCATGTCAACCGTCCTTAAATTTGTAGAGAGAATTTTCATCCACCCGCGATGAAATATCTTATTCAGGAGGGCCTTACTTCAGAATCAATTATCATTTAAAATCTAGACCTGTTGCCATTCTCATTCTTCACCTAAGTCATTGACATTTATTACAAGATATGGCGACAATATACTGTCTAGGTTTTTTAGTTTTCTTGACGTCTCTCTCTATACAGAATTCATGCATTGATTCATCATCAATTATCAATAAATTAAAATTCAAAAAAGGGCATCCATTCATTAAATAAATTCAATTGGATCTTATTTTAATATTAAAGGTAAAAAACTTACTTACATGTATGTCTTTATAGAAGAAAACAAAATATGTACATTCCATTCTCAAAATAGATAGAAGTGATTAAAACTTACGTCCTCTCTATTTCCTTCTAAGACCTAATAGGTTTGTTATAAATCTTTTCGTAAGGTTCCACACGTCTGTATCACGTTTTTAAGTGTTAAATCAGCTACACAGGGATATATCGCACAGCCCAAGAAGGGGTTACCAGTCGCGCGTAAAGATATTCGTAACTGAAGAAGAAATTTACGAAACAATATCATTCCTCTGTTCATGTATTGTAATTTTTCCTTCTCATTATTCATCCCATTTCGTTATCATCTTTTCCGTCTAAACTATAGGTTTCATTTTCTCTTTAATCATCGTGCTCCACTTTCACTTGTTTTCCCTTTTCCCCGCCATTGTCTTGCCCTCTGTCTATCTTTAGTCATTTATTCAATAATGTCATTGCTTATCATTTCTTTTCGTCGTCTGTCTCTACACCTTTACACTGTATATATATCTTCTCTCCTTTTTCGTTCATATTGTCCACATACACATGTAGACAAACGCCCTCACCCACACATCCACTTACGCTCGCTCACAATTTAATCATATATCTTTCTCTCAAACGCTATTAACTATACTCTCTAAATATAAAAGGTATTTAATCACATCCCTCTTGGAGTGATACTAGTGACATCATTCTAGAGTGCATTATGACTCTTTTTGGAGTGAACTTCATGTGCTGCTTTTGCAGTTCACTCCAAATGAACGGGTCGTGTGGTCCAGTGGTTAGAGCATCGGACTCATAATCGCAAGGTTGTGAGTTCGAATCCCAACTCTGCCATTGTCGTCTATAACGTCAGCCACTATGACTGATTAACCTAGACGTAAAACGTTTCCTAGGTAATTGGTTATATACCACCTTGGCGTTTACCAGCAAAATGCTGTCCTGCCGAGTTCATGCGGGAGTTACCATAAACAGAAACAGAAATTGTCCCTAGTATCTCTCAAAGAGGAGACTGATTCGGGACTAGATTAGCTATTCTGCATTTAGAAAGTGTTTTTTTAAACCACCTAAGTTTATATTTTATATACATGTAAATTTAGATTAGGCATTTTAGGTGTGATTTTGTTCGGCAACTTACAGTATGATATAATACAGTCGGGCATACATAAATGAAACAAGAATGGTTGAAATGGAAAGATATTACGATGGGGAGAATGTAGGAGCAAAGACTGATGGTAAAGAAAGGGTATGGTATAGATTGGGAAGGAGAAAAGAGAAAAAAAGGAGAGGGGATATAAATACAGAGCAAGAGATAAAGAGCAATCAAGTATCTCTAAATGTCCGACAATCATATTGGGGAAATTCAGAATGAGAGTTAGTGAAGAAGTGTCATGTTGGTCCACTGTGGCTCACTCTTTGCATTATAGATCACGTATCATCCAATCAGTGCCAATTTACTCATATATATATATATATATATATATATACATGTATATCTTTCTCCTCTATTGCCATTGTAGATGCAGCCCGTTTCTTCCTTCCGTTTTTTTTCTTTATTAGTTCCATCATTAATTCAAATTCTCAAACTGCGTTATGAAAATGGCTATACGAAAAATATTCAGCTCCTCAGGCCTTACCATGTGGCAATGATCAGCGATTGTTTGTCACTTACATATTAATATGTTTATAAATTGTAGAGGAAAGGAATGGGACATAAATAAACATCAACAATTAATGAGAGAGAGAGAGAGAGAAAGGGAGACCATAAGCATATCATATCTTTTTCACAGCTTACAGCTTAGTAATTTTTTTCATTAACTCCAAGGTTAACACGGTTAGAGACCATGTTGCAAACCTTATCAAATTGTGTCACGCATAAACTGATATAATTACTCCACTTGCCAGCTCTTATGGGGTGTTGCAAGAAAGTTACGTTGCAATTGATTGCAAATCGACTGCAACTTTGCAGCCGATCCCGATCGACTGCAACTAGCAATCAATCGCCAATTTGCGTTGCAAGAAAAAGGCTTGCGATTGAACGCAAGTTGCAGCTGATTTGCAGACGATTTGCAGCTGTAAACAGGGTCTGCAGCACAAGACTAGCTGATGAAGCAAAATAATCCTTGCAATAATCGTGATTGTGGAAGAGAGTAAGTAGAAAATATTCATTTTTCACTGCTTTCTTTCTCCATTATGTATGTTTTCAGAGAATTTATATGTTTTAGACCTATGCCAGGGAAAAAATTATTTTGTAAAATGTGAAATGTATCTTTATCGCCAGTCGAAATTTCACCTTCAAATTTTTTTTTACCACACAGTTTAAACCCAGTCCCACACTTGACTTTTTGTGTCGGTAATGCACTGTTGTACCAACAACACGGCAGGACATTCCCGGTGCAGTGCTGTTAAAAATCACCCTGAAGCAAGTAAATTTGTAGGCTCTAATTATGTATGAAACATCGAAAATGACCTTAAAAGATTATTATTGTTCATATTTGAAATGATTTTTAAGTTATATAAGTTTCAACGGCTAATAACCATCCAGTAAATGGATTCAATGCAGTCGAATGGCCACAACTTTTGAGAAACACTCGACAGAAAGCAATTTTTTGTTTTTAACTTAAAGGATTTTTAATCTAACGTTAGGCTTTAAATCAAAGACTTCCATTATTAGATCCTCTCCATTAGTCTCTCTTTTTTAAGAGTCTGTCTAACCTCCCTTTTTATGACTTTCCTTTGCCTGGCCTGGGATAGAATGAAAATTTTGCTCTTGACTTTGGAGGAATTGTTTAGATTTATTTAACATTATTTTATTTATTTATTCCTTTATTTTTAATTTTTTGGAGGGGGGGGGGGTTCTCCACATTTTTCGCCAGGCCAAAAAAAACAACAAAGGTATAGGGGGTCTACATGTAGGCCTATATTATTAATTATTTTTAAAGATGTTATTGGGCTATTAAACCTATTGGCCACATCTGCCACATTCTTTGGGAAGTTTTAACATTGAACAGGGAGTTGCCCGCCCGGGGCTCTTTTTAAAATTTATTACGGGCAGATTGCACAAGAGGTTCTTTGCAAGGACAGTCTATTTGTGTCGTTGATTTGTAATGATGTGCCGTATGAGTCACATTTTTAATATCCATCACATATAAATATAAAAAGATATAGGGCCTACATGTAAGCCTAAATAAATCTATTTTTTAGATTCAATATGTAGGTCTACTATGCCGGGGGGAAGGTACTTAGATTTGGTTTGGACAAAGGTGTGCGGCTGAAGGTTTGAAACCCGTACCCATATTTACAGGTCATTTCGGCTAAAAAGGTACCCATTATTAGGGATTCATTACAGGGGCGGATCCAGGATTTCCACAAGGGGGGGGGGGGGCACATTTTCGCCTGGAAAACTTGACAAGCAAAAAAAAAAGAAAAAAGTTATCGCCCAAAATGTAAGGTAATTTTGTATTTGCACCAAAGACAAGAGTAGAATATGGACCCATGTTTAAGGCCAGTATCTAAAAATTGGGCCATGTTTAGGGATTTTCCAGCATAAAATCATACCCCATGTTTAGGGATTTCTTCCAAAAAGGCGACCCATTCCAGCGGCACATCCCCATATGCATTATTTTGTGAGTCCCCCCCCCCCCGGGCTACTATTTAACTGACTCTAGTCTTAACTTGATTTTTATGCAAGCACATGAGGTGCTATATAGATGACATATTTTTTTTCACTTTAAATTGTTTAATGGATGATTACAATGCTTTCCAGGTGCTTACAGTAAAAGGGTGTCTCATATGGTGCATGGTTATCATTTTATTAATATTGAATGCATAATCATGATTTTTTTTTTTACATCCTTTTACATCAAGCACAATACTCGGGGGGGGGGGGCATATGGTCCCCCTTCACATTTTTCAGAATAAATCTGCCACTCAAAATTTTATTACCGCACCACTGACTGGCGTTTTACTTTCAAGTCTCGCGCAACTTTTGAGACCAAATTTGCAATTCCCAGGTACAGGGTCAGGAAATTTTGCAACATTGTGTTTGTTTAAGTACATGTCAGACAAAAACATGATTACATGTAAAAAGTTAATTGGGTATTTTTTTTTATTGACAATAGTAATTTAATGTCACTGATGAACTTTGTCTTGAAAATAACAAAAAAAAAATACATTTAAGAAGTTAAGAAAAAATATTTTAAAAAAAACATGAAAGGATTTTTTTTTATACCAGATTTTTTAAAGTAAAGTTGTTAGGAATGCTCTAGAAAGGAATATGTACACCAAAGTTTAGCATTCTATTACAAGCTTTTTTTAGTAAATTAAAGCAAAAGGTATGATTCATAATTTTTTTATTGCGCCGCCCATAGCTGAGGAACCATAGTACCCCTCCCCAGGACAGAAGTGACTTTAATCAAAACACCCTGGGACTACTATAATGATTAACACACTGGCAACTGAGCTTAACTTGTATATTAATTTCATGAACATGTTTTATCTCTTTGCTTTTTGCTTTTAATTGCTTACTACAGTTATGACAAGGAAGTCTGGAATAAACCGAACCACCATAACTGTGTCTGCTACCATGTGTGTTCTTGCAACCAGCTGATTGATTCATTTTATCAACTCTTGAATGGTAGGTTACATGTAAACTGTATTATTATTAATAATTCACCATGATTGTAATGCGGATGGGGGTGAAATCTGTACACATTGACCAAAGGATAATGCAAAATGAAAAAAAGGCAAACACAAATCTCTATCTTGACTGGACTTCTCAGCAATGAAGACATCCCATTGATGGGGGGGGGGGAGGGGAGGGGGCGGTTGTTGTGCTCATCCAAGGTGTACTGTATGAAAGTGTGTATTTTGCTTTCATTGATTTAATTTATTGCATATTTTAATTTCCATGATTCATTTATTTGGGGAAAAACAATCAGTTCACACTTTTTTAGATTACATCATGGCAAATTGCCAATTACTATGGTCTCAGGAGTAAGCCACTTTCCCTCTATCATATCATCATGTCGGTGCAAACAACGCCCTTACCAGCAGGCATAGGGGCATTTCTGCACCAATGGGTGCACAAAAATGTTTTGCTAAGGGCGTTTTTGTACTGAAAGGACAAAATTTGAACTAACCCAAGCTACATGTATGTATAGTTATGGGCTTGCATTATTTCCTATATTATTATTTTTTTATGGACAGGTTGATTATCAGAACTGAATTCAGAGCTGCTCCTGTCTGTAGTAAGATCATTTAGAGTGGACTTCAGAATGAGGGCGTTGCTTGTTTAAAATCTTCACTCCATGAAGCTCTCCAAATTCATCTCAAATTAGACTGCTTCTGGAAACCAGATTTGTTCCTTCAAGCAGAGACGCTTGTGGCTTTCCTGACTGGACTTCTATGGATTCTTCATGCCAACCTTAAGGACTGTGGTCTTCTGCATGATACGTCAATTTCAAACAAGACATTCTGTGGTGAAACACTTGATGTAGATGATATGAAATTTTATTTCATATAACTGAATCTCAGAAGTAATTCCTCGGGAGCAAGAAACATTGAAAAATAAAAATAAAAGGTCCATCAATAATGAATGTCTTGAGCAGTGTTCTTTTTTTGTGCACAGATCAATGGATCTTTTCAAGTCCAAGCAGGGATGTAGTCAATGCTGACCTCGAGGCAACATTTTGCTGGCCTTGGTCCGAGTCACTGTACAGAATCTATGGGAAGTTCTCTCAAGCTGCCTCATGACTCGGAAGAATCAGCCTCGACCTCATCCCTGTATGCAAGTGTGATATATATCTACGATGCAATCTTATGATTAAAGAGAGCTTCAGATTTTGAAGTGTAGCAATCTCCTGAAATGTATGTTTTATTTGAAAATCAAACTAAAATGACTTAATTGGGCATGTTATTCATTATGATATGTATGAATGAAAGCATTTAAGCAATTTAGTGCTCTTGCAAAATAAATTCTGAGTTGTATTTACTGCAAACCCTCAGATATATTTATAAGCATTTGCCAGTGCATGAAGTGTTTTAATAAAGAGTGGCTTTTGTGCCTATGGAGAGTTATTTCTTCAACATTTCTTCATACAAATTATTTCAGAAATCACAATTTGAATATTCCATGACCTCTGATAACAAGAGCAGAATATTTTTGGTGATTGACACACTTTAAAATGATATTCGGAGAGAATGTACTGAAATTGTGTGAAAATAATGGCATAATTGCTGAAGAGGCCTATAAAGATTGAAAATAACATTATTTCAAGTTTTTCTTGAAAAAAACCCATGGAAAATTGAAAATGGCATAATTTACACAAGTTTTCAAAACAAAATACAAAAAAAAAAATTTTTTGCAGAATTTTTAGTACACAAGCCTATGGACAATCAATTGAACGTAAATCGAACGCAAATTTTGCGCGTCCTCCAAAATCTCACATAAGTTACGTTCGATTTGCAATCAATCGCAAAGCTTGCGCTTGATCTACGTTCAATTGATCAAACGCAACTTCTTCTTGCAACAGGATTGAACGTAACTTGCGTTCAATTGCAGATTTGCGTTTAATCGGAGGACTTACGCTCAATTTTTGGAGTTGCGTTCGATTTGCGTTCAATCGCAAGTTTCTTGCAACACCCCATTAGTCTTCCATCGATGCGCTTTACCGTTTTACACCCAAACTTCACAGTATTAGTGGAATATTGGTAGTAGTAGTAGTAGTAGTAGTAGACATGGGCGGAAATCCAAGGGGGCAGGGGGACGCGTGCCCCATACCAAAAATAGTAGGAGGGACACAATGTAAAATGTCCCCCTACTATTTTTCGTCTATTATGATGGAGAAAATGCATCATTTACAATTGAAAAAATACATGTATTTAGGACTGAATGACCTTACATTTTGGGTCATGACATTTTTTTTTTGGCTTGTCAAATTTTCCAGCCCCTGGTCCCCCCTAACCTTTGGGTACAGATTTCCGCCCATTGTAGTAGATTTTTAGATTAAAGGCCAAATAAGTGGTAGCAGTATTAGTAGTAGATTAGGGATTAAAGGCCAAATTAGTTTCAAATCGATGCCAATCATCCGAATGTTGTGACGTCATGACGACAGGATATTAATATCACTTTTATTCTAATAAGGATAACATAGTCACAGATTTGAGCATATGTATTCGTACGATGATTTCCAGCATTACACATTAAGATATTACATGTCTCAATATGAGCATCAAATTCTACTACTTTTTATTCTAACATTCTTCTAATAAAGGTTGATCATGTGGTCATCCCTGAGAGTATCCCGCGGGAAGACCGCCTGGCTTGCACAACGTAGGGTGGTGTTCGAGACAGAGGGAGAATCCCTAATCTGCCTTTTCAACAATTTACCTTTTTTACACCCACCCCCTCCCGATAAAGTTACAAGCAAAGTTTATTGACCCTTCCTGTGGATAAGTACGAACTATCAAACGATGACGTCACATCATATTTTGTTTCGACTCGCCCTGTAAAAAAGATGGCCATGCCTTCTACATGCAACTAGGTAAAGCAATATCAAAACTATCCCTGACGATACGTTACATTTCCGTCGGCACCAAAATGCGTTTCCTCCAGAGAAACAAGCTTCTCATTTTGAGACATGCACCAGTGCCCCAGGAATTAATGTGAGTAGTAGAGGAAAGAGGGGCAAAGTTTAATCGCGGTTGTACTTTGTGTGAACTCATATGGCAGAGGAAATATATTCCCGATCTAAGTCCGGATGATATATGGTTCATTGCTCACCGGTTTATTAAAATAAAATGGCTCTTATCATTACTCCCTGAAGTACATTTAAAACACGATCGGATTCGCAAAACAAAATTGTAGAATCATCAGCAGAAAGGACAGCAGTAATTTTTGCCTGCAATGATTTGTGACCAAGAAGATAAAAGACTGTATAATGTGGCAAGAAATATTTGTGCAAACTCGTAGCCCTACGTATAGGAAGCCAGAATATTTCATGTGTTCTTGCGAAGCGACCGAGTTTCTGCTTGAAATATTACTGAAAATAGGATTGTTATTTTTTTTTATTAATTCGGATAACGTTGCTCCAAGCCCCGATTCCTACAAATTTAATTGGATAATGTAGTAATAAATTCGTTCACAATTTTTTCCATGTCTTTGATACAAGAATCATCAATTTGCCACATCCAATTGTAAGGTGTTTAGATTGGAGGGGGGCTAGGAGGCACTTGACAGAAACAAGAGTCCCCTGACCAAGAAAACAGGATGGAGAAAAAGAAAGAAAAGAAAAGGGGAAAGGGTGAAATAGGTTTCATTTCTCGAGTTGCATGCCTAATTGTTTCACATCAAGGCCAAATTTCCGCTTGCTCATGACTTTTAGAAACTTCGGCCATATTCGACATGTCCTGTCCCCTTAGAATTTATAGCTCATTACGCAACTGACTGAAAAAAAATTCAGCTTAACAGTTTAAGTGATTGTATATTGTATACCTTTGTAGGTGCAATTCTAAACCTTTTGGGTGATTCAATTCTTAAAGGTCGAAAAGTTGAATATTTGTTTCAAAGAGAGAGGTGGTTATAACCTGGAAGGCTTCCTGCTTTGTATTTTTCTCCAAAAAGTCTTCTTAAAAAAATGACTAACGTATACAGGCACCCAGAAATAGGTCGAAAGGCCAAAAAGGAGGGAAAAGGGACCCCCAACATGTCCATCGCGAATATTTTGGCTCCACTTTCTCTTTCTTTCTCTTTCCCTTGCCAATCCGAGCTGTCAAAAAAAACTTGACAAAGTGGAGAAAAAAGTGAAATGTATCTGTACTGTACTACTCAACTGATTTTATCGATTCCTTCTTGGCTCGGAAATTTAATGAAATACGAGTATTTTATGACAAATACCCTTTTCGTCGGACTTTTTTCGCTGATGACAAGGGGGTGATCTGAAATGCTTAAAACAGGCGCCAGATAACGTATCGAAATCGATAGCTCTCCGAATTTGCGTCTAGTCTTGGTTTGACAGGCTTAGCGCAACATGTTGGGATGACATGAATGTATCTCAAAAAAACGCATTGCTACATGGCGGGGGAGGGGGGGGGCAGGTGGGTGAACGCCCCTATGATTTGTAAATTATTGAAAATTAAGAAAAAAATATTATATTATAGGATTATATAAAAGGCAGCGATTTGAATATGTAATTGGTTAAACATGTATAACAAAGTATTATTTCTAATAACGCAAATCTTTACCACCACTGCATGTAATAGTCATTTTGGATCCACCCCCCCCCCCATCCTTGGTATTTCCTTTTCTACGACTGTACCCTTTTCAATGTCTATAAGTTATATTTTCTTCAATTGAATATTTTTGTTTGATATTTTTTGTACTCTCACAAGTGTAAAGGACAAGTCGACCCCTACCAGGGGTTGATTTGAATAATAAGAGAAAAATCAAACAAGCGTAACACTAAAAATGTCATCAAAATCGGATGCAAAAAAAATATTTTTTTCATAATTTTACAAAATACTTACATCCACATCCAAGACAATATGCAAATGAGGAGACTAAAGACGTTATCCACTCACTACTTAATTGATATTTAGTATGTTATTATATGAATTATGAAACAATCTATTTTTTCCTTATTGTCAAGTGAAACAATAATTAATTCCTCCCTGAGCATGTGGAATTAGCATTGTTTAATATTTTATGGCTCGGTCAAGTTGATCCTTATTGTCAAATCTGTAAAAAAATGAAATATTGTATAATTTAAACAATAAAGAACAAAAGAAATAGTGAATGAAGGACATCATCGACTGTCTCATTTGTTTGTCCCTGAATTGTGGATATCACTGTCTTGTGAAAAAAAGCGAAACTTTGAAATGTCATAACTGTCTCATTTTACATCCGATTTTGATGAAATGTTCGGCATTATGCTAGTTTGATTTTTCTCAGTTCATTCAAATCATTTTTTTTCTGGGGTGGACTTGACCATTAAATTTCTTCACTCTACCCTGCACCCTGTTTTCTTGCACATATTTTCCTTATACCACTTATAATTGTGATGTCAGTTGATTATTTTACACACTTATCATCAAACAGCCGTATATACATCTAATGATGATATGAAAACATTCTTCATCTTAGTGATTAATTCAACAATATCAAATCATAAATCACAGCTGGCTTTAATATGATGAGTGTAATAGCCATACCATGGAATGAAACCACTTAAAAACAACTTCAATGAATATTCGCCCTGAAGCATTATCTAATTGCAATATCAAAACCTGTATAGAACTTGATGAAGTACTCCAATCTCTTATTACCATACACAGGTAGCTCATATAAAGGCCTTAGTGCAAGAAGGTATCAAATCAATCTATGTTGTTTTGAGTAAAATGGATTTGTTTTACCATAATTAGTACAGGGCACTACAATGTTTATTCCAACACAATTGTTTGTTTGTTTGTTAATGTCCTGATTCTTAATTGATCGCTATTAAAGCTCTCTCCACTGAGAAGTATAGTGTCACATTGTGTTCACATGGTTTATTTTCAATACGTTTAATGCCAATTTATAGTCCAATTACCAACTCGTCTACTATCATTTAGTCTACCATCAGTAAATAATATCGTACATTTTTCATACTTATGATAATGAGCGAAACTTGAATATGGTGTCTACGTATTGCTCAGTTTTCTGCAGAGGTGCGGGGGTGGGTGAATAAGTACTATGGAATATAGCTGATTATGACGTAGGTGTCACTTCAGACTGCGGCGATGATGAAAGTCTATATCAAATTGTGTTATTTTTTTTTGTCCTCATCAGAGGTATTTATTACATTAAAATCAATAATCAAACACATACAATATATACAATTAGTTTCATATTTCACAACCTTTTGATTTCATTATACTGTTTTTCTGATATTTTTATCACGTTACTCTTTTACATTGAAATCAATAAACAAACACAAACAATATACACAATTAGTTTCACATTTCACAGGCTTTTGATTTCGTTGTACTGTTTTTCTGTTAGTTTTATTTTATTACTCTTTTCAAGAAATCTTAAATTAATGACTAATTCTCTCTTGAAATCTGACAACATAGAAAAATAGCTGAATTTTTTTATGAAGTGAACTGAGCCAACATATAGACTCTTTAAATCGTATATTGTGCGAAAACCAAAATTACATTAACAAAAGCCATGTTTTCATTTTAAACATCGTGGCCAATCAATAATGTTTTCTCATTAATCTGAATATTCACATTAAACTGGATCTTAATGAAATACCGTAGTTTTTGCCAAAATAAATTCACATGTGGACAATGCAACAAAACATGATCTAGAGTTTCAATTTGTTTACAATGGTTACAAGTCATGTCTGATGTGATATTCCATCGAACTAAATTCTCTTTATACGGCAAAATCCGATGCAGCAATTTGAAATTATATTGTTTAACTCTGTTATTAAATAATTTTCCAAACTTAAATTTTAGCAATTTGCTCCAATCATAATCTTCTGCAAGTGATAAACTGTCTTGCCAAAAATATAACACCGTTGGGTGTAAATTCTTTTTTATATCTACAAAATATGTGTAGAATTGTTTTGTTTTTGATATTGTAATGTCAATTGAGTCACCGGTTTTAATTTGAATAAATGTATCGTTTTGCGTTCGTTGATCATCTTGATTTTCAAGCTGAGCAGTGTTCAACATTGAGCAGTGTTCAACATTGAAAATAAAGGTTCCTCACATACCAAATGATTGTTAAAATGTTAGCATGTTTTATGATCTATGTTATTTTGTTAGTAGAACTTTAACCACGATGTGTTACGGTCCTATATTGGGTATCGCCTAATAACAGGGAAATATTACGGCTTGTGCTCACATCACAACAAAGAAATCGAATACAAACCTACTACAATGAGTAAAAATGTAATAACTTTTTGTAATGGCCTGGAATCGTTTTTTTACTGTGTGACAGTAGTAGTATTTAGCTTCCAAAGCTATTGGAAAGTTCGATGATCGTCATATAAAGCGATTCTTCATGTGTGTGTGTGTGGGGGGGGGGGGGGTAGTTGGACATCCTCCCATTACCTTAAAATATTTATTAAGGGCCCAACCCCCACATCCCAAGTGCTTTCCTGCGCTACCGCATATGCCAGGGATTTGTAGGAATTTACCAACCAACAAAAATTGTCAGGTTAATTTCTTTAAAGTGTTCACACTCAACTCTTTTCTCACCATGATCATACGAATAATTCGCCACCACCTTGTCAAAATAAGCCACACTAACATTCTACTTCGGTTACTCCTGATGATGTCACATGGTAGCCGGATTTAGCGAGATGATTCTCCGATATCGCATCATGTGACAATCACGTGACTCTTGGATCCGCCACATCAATTCCAAGCAAGTTACAATTTTCTCCCATAAGACAGTGCGATATTCATCACAAATGAAAGTGGAAACTTTCATGGGCTTTAAGTTTAGGCATTTCATATTTTTTACGAATATTTTTAAGTCTCTCCTTTTCATAAGTGAAGTTAAACACTCAAAAATAAAGCGCAATAATAATGCAAAATTCACCAAAGATTAACCGTCCATCAAATGTTATATTTTTTGTATTCACTCCAAATATGATCCTGAACTGTTCGAATTAATGTTTTTACAAAAAGACATATATATATTACCAAATAATGTGCTTGACATTTGCTTAATAATTGACTAATTGTTAAAAAGAAGGTAAATTATTTTGTGACATAACTCTTCAGTGCCATTTGTGTATTCAATGCAATGCATCCCTACAGTATACATGGTATAGAGTCATGATAGTTACTTGTAAACCCCGACTAGTGAGGAGAGCTTCATAACAGAAACTAGTTTTTCTTTTAGTCATCCTCAGGCACTAGTCGGTGGTAATTTATTCCTCTTGTATATATTCTTATTGTCTTTTGCCTGGAAATAAAAAAAAAAAAAAAAAAAATAAAATTGTAAATATTGATTTATCTTTCTATTTTTCCTGTATATTTTACCTTCCCTCTCTCCTTCTGCCCCCTCTCCATGCTTTCCATTGTCTTCGCATCCTCTCTACCACCCGTTCTTCTCTCTCATGCTTAATTAATACTTTACAACTTGCCTATTTTATTGTGGTATCCATAAAAACATTCACCATAAGCATAGCATGTACTGTAACAAATATCAGTCCACCATTAATCGTCTGTGAGCTCTCCACTTTAGATTTTTTTTATTCTCTCTCTCTTTAATTTTCATCGTCACCCCTCCCTATTTGTCTGACAACGACTAGTCTCTTTCTCTCTTACTCTCTCACTCTCTACACATCTCGCCTCTATCTCGTTCAGGTACTCACACGAATGTACACATCCAACGCACTTCACCCACACACGCATACACAATCTCACACATACATATTCCCACGTTCCCTCCGGTTTTTCCGATTCGGGGTGAAATCACAGGACAGAAACCAAATGTCTGGAAGCGAATTTTAACGCACTATGTGGCGCGCCAAAACTCAAGGCTAATTTCCCGCTATTGGATTTAAGCTTGTTGTCTGCTTGCGAACCCCGAGGAATAGTTTTTACATGCATTTTGCATATCAAGAATTGCAACCGTCTTTAGGATGCATAAAAAAACCTAACCAACTGAGACGTGCCTGCGAAAACACAATCGTTTGAGCGAGAACGATCATCTAAATATTATCAAGGACGGGTGACTTTCTGACTGTATGGTGCACCATTAAGTGCAGAAGGTGTATCTTTTTCAAATTGTCTTGGTCAAATATCTGATTAAACAATATTTAGGCCATCAAGGTCGTAGCTGTAAATTTATATTAATGTTGCAGTACTAGAAATTATAATGATCATTCACAGCAGAGTGTATCAAGTTGATAACATGTCTACACTTCTAAAATATTAAGTTGAACTCAATCTTGGGAGTTTTATCATCACATCAGCACTTCAAAATATACTACAACTTGAACATGACATAGTTGTGAAGCAAAGTGCCATCAGGATGAAAAAAAGATAATAACCATAATATCATCATTATTTCATACATTCCTTTTTTAACCTTAATCATTTTGCTATTACACAACACATTTAATAGAATTGAATAGAATTAAAGCATGAACACCTGACTTGTATACGCATTCACTATTGACTGCATCCTTGTACCCATTTTATAATATATTTTACCATGTCGGATCAAAAAAAGTATAGGCAACCTATCCCATACCATCAAGAACTCCCAAGGCCAAGTCCTCTATCAATAAACAAAATTGTTGCTTTAGATTCGAATACGAATACTTGTTAATTAAATCGATAAAACGGGGTAGGGTCCTTAATATGCGCGAGTCACGGTTAATGCATCATATTATGTCTATCCCTATAAATATTGCATATTCTATCAAATAATTATGTGGGTTTTAATTAATCTACTTTTAAACAATTATTGTATTCCATCTTAATGCTTAGAATATTTGCTTACATACATTTTTTTTTTAGATATAGACTTATATATATACAATGTATAAATAAAACCGACAAAAAATCAATTCTGTCAACTGAGTGAATTGTGTGTTAAAAGCTCAATGGTCACATGCTATCAGAATTATTGTAATTAAAATGAGAATAAGGATGATCTAAAAACACATTCGCTCATAAGCTTGCCATTTTTTTTCCTTTAAAATATTTCCAGCAACTATCATGCATGTCCGAAAGTGTACCGCCAACTGCTATACTTTTTTTCAATAAGCATCTTGGCCAGAAATGTCCTGTAAACTTCTGCCATCACAGCGGAAGACATTGAAAGCAATGCTCTATCGGGATTTGCGTCTCATGAATAGTAAAGATGAAATTGTAGACGCCTTTTCTGCTTTGCAGGGCCTCCCGTTTTATACAGGGACGATTCTTATGTGTATGTAACCTTTTTAAAGGCGGATATAATTCACCAAGGAAGCGCCTTAACGCAACTCGAGATCTGTTTCCTTTTCCAATTTCACTCTCTCTTGTTTCTGATATAGCCGGTTTTCCCAGGATGTTTAAGCAAAGTAGACTGTTAAGAGATTGTTTAAGATAGAGAGATGTGGAGGGGTTGTGAAAGTAGGCAGACGGGAGCGTACGAGCTGACAGCTTTATACACCAACTTGTGAAGGAATGTGTGTGGGGGTGTGTGTTTGTGTGTACATAATCCATGCAATGCAATCATGATAAATGTAAATGTCACGTGACATTGCATATACATTGCATGTGAATGCTGAACATGACATGAATTTAATTTCCGTATTTTGAGAAACTCAATGTGTACCTCTTATCTGGTTTTCCTTTTTTGTCTTAGCTTGCAATAACTATATTTCTAATCAAACATGGAATAGATCCAAATTATCACGGACCTCATTCTTCTTTACAGAACCAAGATGATGCCATATTATCAATAAACGAACAGAACACACACACACATTTAAATTAAACGTCGGACAATCATTTAATTTCAGAGCTTATTCTTGAATCCCTGGAATGTAAAAATTATTTCACAGTGACTTCCTTTGAAAATTATCAATATATATAAACAAATCAATCAAAACAATATGAGAAAATATAAAAATAAGGAAATAATAAAATACATTATGAAATTAAAGATAATAATGTGGTTCAGGTAACAAAAGTGCAACATTATGAAATAGTCGTATACTAGTCAAAGGGGGTTTTGACCAATGTGTATATTGAAATCAAACTTTATGTAATATAAAGTAGCCAATCAAAGTTATGTTTTGAAGACAAGGAACACCAGCAATTTAAATTAAGATAATCCCCTTATTCGTCTTACCTGATGGCACAGTGCCAATTATTAGTATTACATCATTAGTTGTATATTCATCAGACACTCGTAGAATATACTAGCAACATTATGATGATGCTCTACGTAGGAGAAAGGACGATTCGTAGCCACCGGTTCTCGTATCAGGTTCCGTGCAGCATTTGGCGCAGGGGCCATCGGAGAATACAACTTTAAATGTGCGTTCTCACTGCATGATTCCCTCAAGTTTGGCGTCACACTTTGCGCGCCAACAACAAAACTCCCCGCTCTTTGAAAGCGTGAAAGACACTGCACGTGGTTGCGCATTTCGCTGCTACGTTCGTGAACGCGTTCTGATTGCAATGTGCAAGAGACTATTGGTGTAGTGTTTAGGGTTCGTTCGGTAATGTTAGAATCGACCTACCTGAATTAGACGTCCCCATTTTGTCGATTCTCGTTCCAGCGTACAACATACCCCTATCCAGGATGCTTAGATTACCACGGTACTTAAATGTACGCTTCCCTTTATTAAAGAATGTGGGTCTTCACGGTATAAAGTACGCTTCGTTCGTTAAACCTGCGCCCCTTGGCGTTTTCCGTCCGTTGTGAACAATCCAAAATGATCAGGCGAACATCGCTAGAAACTAAACGCAATGTACAATGTACCACTTCTACGTTTTTAAGTTAAATCCTTTTGCTGAAGTGATGAACATGACTTTCCGCTCATGTAAAGTACATGTACAGAACGAAAAGCATAGTTTACACTCATAACATGTTAGGCAACCTGCTGTCCAGTCAACAATTATATTGGTTAAAAACGTTTTTCAATTCTGGGTAAATATTAACGACCATTGTGAATTGAATTGAACACAAAAACAACAATAACCTTAAAGGGAAAATTAAAAAAAAGTAGAAAAGGTAAGCAACAACCGTACGCTTCCAAGTTCTAGTAATAAAGTATTTTATGGTAAAACTACAAAATGATATTTTCCAGCTACGCTTGGATCCAACTGTGACATAAAAGAGAACGCATCTGGAATTAATGTGCCAATCATTTGACGAGTAGTCCCACAAGTGCATTTATATATGTGCGGTCCAATAATTCTAAAAGAAATCTAAAGAGTTGTAATACCTTGTATCACATTTTGCATTGATCAGTATTTTCCAATTGCTTTGACGGGCCCTTTTTTTTTTTTTTTTTACTTTACACAATTCATCTCAAAAGATAGGAAATTATACTTATACTAAAAAGGACCGACTGCTTTGCTTATTCGGCACAGGAAAATCCATGCAATGAACATATTGAGGCATGAGACGGGTACATCTCATCCGATAGTATCTGCTAGTACTCGGAAGTACCTGGAATAAAGTACCTCCGTGCCGTCTTATCTCGAACATCTAATATAATATCCTCCTCTCATTCCAAAAACATTTGTTTGGGTTAACAGCCTGTTACTTAAACCATTTTCTTTTTTACTAGAATCGATTAGGATAGTGATCATAATTCTGGTGAAAACAAGTATCGGTAAGTGACAACAAAAACTTGAACACCACCTGTTAACAAAAGGAATATGAAAAAAATATAATTCCCCTCCACCCCTTCCCCCCGTTAGTTAGTTACTAGTGATAAGCAGAGATCCCCTCACATTTAATAAAACATATTAAGCTGAAAGGGATCAACCTACCGTATTAATGTTAACATCCGTTGGAATGTACAATTAGAATAAGACCAATGTATGAGACCAAACATTTTATTGTTAGAATTAAAGAAAAATAATCACCATTGAATTCTTATTTCGCATTTGAAAAGGAAAGGAAAAAAAATAAGAAAGAAGTTCACTTTTTAGTTTTGTTGATCGAGCAATCGTGTGGTAAACAGTAACACAGACCCACAACTTCGGTTAGATAGGAAGAGCATACTCGAGATATGAGAGATGCATGCCAGGTCTGGTGCACAGTCCCATATACTCTAATCAGACGAAGGGATTCCTGATCGAACCTGACAAGCTTCGTGCTTATGTTGTGGTAGTAATAATTGATGTGCTTTCGATGTGTTAAATATATCACGCCGTCGCTCCTGATCTCCCCGTGGCCGGCATCCAATATCGTAGGCACTGCATAATTTTCTCTGGCGTCCCATCCTTCACTAGTTCATAAAACGAGCGGGGGGAAATGATTTTACCGTCGGTGTAATTGAAGTTGATTGTTATTTTATGCGCAGTGATAATTGGGAGACACCATTTCGGGAAGTTATGGAACTGGAATACAATGCATGCCTCCGGAATAACAATAATTTATGTTTAATGGCATTTGACCGTAAGATCTTTCAGAAAATATCAATTTCTGACTCGAGTAGGAAGGCACGGTGAATTTGACACACTTCCAAACGATTGAGCGATAGCACTAGTCATGACTGAATTCAAGCATTACTTTTAGTTGCGAATAAATGGGTATTAGCTAAGGCGAAATTGGAGTTTTGTGGGAAGTGTAAGAACACACGGAATCAATATACATGTAGGTGATATTCTCAAAGCCATCAATTAGCTAACCCTTTTCTTAACCCACACCGCACTAATTGTAAAATGTGTCAGTTGGAAAATTCACGATTGACCAAGATTACTCGAATCTTGTGGTAGAGTTGTCCAAAAATTAGGTAGTGAAATAAAGTGAATATGATAATAATGAGAGTGCAATTGATTTTATCAATTTATTTGGTACATAATTTCAGACACCAATACTAAAGACATATGAAACTTTGCTTTCCATAATGAGAGTGGACTGATATTCCTGTTTAATATCTGATGTTTTGTCTGGGGTTAATCCTAGTTAATTATCAGGAAGCCACTAAATATGTTTGTGTGTTTGTAACAAAAGGATCATCCTGGTGAAATAATTCGACGGAATCTTACCATGTAAAAAAAATCATTCACGAAAGTTCATAAGTGAGTTTAAGCATAGGTCCATGGTTTAAGTAAAACTCAGCTGAAAAAAAGATCTAGAAAGGTAAAAGGAGGAGAAAAGGAGTAAAAGAAAAACAAGGAGAAGAAGAAGATGAAGGAAAATTAAAAAAAAAAGAAGAAGAAAAAGAAGAGGAAGAAGAAGAAGATCATGATCTTGATGAACTTCAACGCGTATGCGGTGCATCAATTGGATGAACCCCCACCTGACACGACCGTCGTCGTTACGGCTCAGTCCCTGGCTTGGCGGGAATGATTACATGTGAAAATGATCCATGTTGTTGAGACTCTACGCCTCAGGGTCCATTTTAGGAGGAACATGAATGGAAAAGGGGTAAATGAACGACTCTTCAAACACGACCGATGGGTGCCAATGTCGTTAATGCACAGAAGGACAGCTGAGGAATGGCGGGAGAAAAGTTGGAAAATTCCTGCAACATATGCGATGCCATCCATCTGTAATATAAGAGTTCTAATATTTCTGCCTCTTTCGTCTCAGAGTCTTCCCCAAGCCTCATATCTCGCTTTCTCCCCCGCTATTTCACCATGTCCCGAGTAGGTTCATGCTCTCACCTACTCTCTCTCTCTTATTTACCACTCTCTCTTTTCTCCTCCTTCAATTACCTTTATTGTACATACTTTTCAAACATTTCCAATTTTGTTATTCTCATCCCCAGGTTCTCCTTTGTCGTTTTCGTTTTCACTCACCTCTGAATGTTTCCCAAACGAAACTGCTCGCATTTCCTAGTCCAAGAAAAGGTAAAGACATGTAAGGTATTACTGAAAATCAATTACAAATACCATGAAAGTTGGCTCTTCATGTATGACGGCTATCGATATTGCTTGAAATTGTGACAGGGCAGGAAAAAATCCTGGCAGTTTGACATTACATTTGGGGGATATTATGTGCGAATAATACAATTTCCAAGTAATTTATAGGCCTATCTCTCACGAAAATGAGACCTGTTTTACAAGCGTCTCACCATGCTTACGATAATGATTAATTTTCACTCCGGTAGCGCCAATGTAATATGATTCAGCAGCCAATCAAAGTCAATGTTCCCATGGCAGTAACCATAATGTCAAAGTTATCACCATGGTAAGTTTTTAAGAAAGGGATCACTGATCTTCGTATTAATAATGATAATAGCTATTTTTTATAGCGCTTTTCCTATAATGGCCCAAAGCACGTTGCAGCATATTATTACCCCGATCATCGGATCATTGCATGCCCGCATACAATATATGCGCCTTCTCCACTCCCTGGGGAGCATTCCAACAAAAGTTCCAAGACTCAATTGCTAGGCATAACACATAGGCTTTCGCATCCTACCGGGTACCCAGTTAGCACATGGGTCGAGAGTGGCAAAGTGTGGATTAACGCCTTGCCAAAGGACGCTAGACCGCGGTGGGATTCGAACACACCACCGTCTGTTTTCAAGACGAGAGTTAAGGTTGCATTATGTTACAATCAGAAATTAAATTATGATGACAATGTCTATATCGCGGGGGAGTACCTAAGGAGAAAATGTTTCCTTACTTCTTCAATCATGACTGCATTTGTTGAATGAGAAAGTAAAGATTGCATTTACCATACACACTAACATTAACAAACAAATACAAACCAAAACAAAACAATCATACCGTTTCAGAGATATGGAGTGTGGGGATCAAAATGGATGATGATCGAGATGTATTGGGAGAAAAGTATGAGAAAGAGAAAAATAGATAGGCGAAGGGGGGATATGCTGAGGGGAAGTAAGATATTAATTTACATAAAACAAACTGACATTATTCAGCTGAAGCCCACGCACAAGATTCCAATCTCTAAATTGACTCCAAATCTGTTTCTCAAAGTCAAGTGTATTGTTGCCTTGCGCTATCGATACACATTTAAGGTGATGCCATCAGGTAATATCGTTCCCAGGGGGATATCTACCCGCTGAAAATCCATGCCATAAATTCCAGTTTACTCAAATTATTCACGATAAATCAGTCGCAATATGTTTGACGGTGGCAGATATGGTTTACAGTTTTTAGGGCAGTATATTGCCTGGATCCCGGCAGGGTAATATGAGTGTAAAACTTGTGACTCCGGCAGGTCTACTCCATCACCTCGATGATAGTGCTCAAAGCGAATTGCAATTATTTCTGTAATGTGCTTCTGCCTCCTGAAATTTCAGATTGCAATAGGTTTAATAAAAGTTAAATCGATCATCCCAAAACAGTGGATTTTTTCTGTATTGTATCATAGTTTGTATGTAGTTGTTTTGATCACAATCACCAACATCATCCAAGTAACCGAGATAATCACGGTGGCCCTGAATATGTTCATCATGATTATAATGAAATTTTCCTTAATCATATTTTCTAGACAATTTGAAATCGCTCAATCCTCATAAATAATGAAATGATCGTTTAAGATCGGATAGAAAATGTAATAATAATTCAAGCAAAACCACTAGAAGTAGTGACAAATCGTAGAAACTAAATTAAACATTTTTAGAGTAAAGGGATTTTCTTGCAGTTTCGATTTTGAATAGTAAATGAGAGAGCTTAAAATGACGTAAGTGCATTTTTTGTTTTGTGGTTCATCATAATAACAACCTTTCTTTTTGGTTCTTGGGAACTTTTACTGTAGTTCAAACTGTATAAGCCTTAATTTAAAACAATTTCTACCTTTTTAATACAGAATTCTCCACAAATTAAATGTGTAGTCGGAAATAAACATTAAGCCATTGAACCGCATTAAATATATAATTGTATTACTGTGTAAGGTATTGCATTGAAAATAGCTCCAATGTTGCTATTTTCTTTTTTAATTTAATAAATTATGATAAAGGAGAAACGGATAATTACAATGATCTTATCCAGAACAACACGTGTTAAATATATGAAGAGTAATTCAACATAATACATTTTTAATAAACCATTAAATTGCCATCAGTTTAAATTAAAGCCTGTTTATAACCCCCCTACTCACAATCACCTTGGGTTAATAGAATTCCATTTTCCCTTTTGCCGATGGCATTAACGCCACCATAGAAGCATAGAACAACCCCGCGGGCCTCAAAACACATTAGTCGGTGATGTCATTCACAGGCAACGGAGGATTCACGTACGTCATCCGACTGAAGGTGCGAACCGGCGAAAAACTACTCTACCACGTGTGTTCAAGTGCCTGCCACACTCATGCTTGATGTAAAATTAATTTGAAGAGCGGGGAAAAAGAAAGGTTCCCCACTCCACCATCCCACTGACTTATTCAAAGCGGCGGCACAGCCTGGGGGTAAATAAACGTATATTCTATTTTTGTTTGTACCTTTAATTCGATGGACTTGCTTCTACGACAATGTCAGACGACATGCCAGGCTTTATGCTAAATCAATCGCTCCATGCACTAGCATTTCCGCTCATCTACGACAACCAAAATGATGTTCACCAATGTCGCCTCATATTGAAACTTTAAATCGGAAATCGGGTTTATTTCTTGGAATAGTTAAAATGATTAAAAACAACATCAGGGAAATTTCTTCGTGTTTTATCACGAATGGCAAGGATCACTCCCTAACAAGAGATTTCTTACTTCTAGTTACCTCGAGACATAATTATCCCACTCATCTTGATGTATATGAACATCGAAAACATCTTCAGGGCTCGACCGTGCCATTATTATGATTATTAACCTGCCACCAAACAATAACCATATTATGTCATGATGCACTAGGTCTTCCGAACCCCATTCCCTTGAAGGCCCTCTCACCTGCTGATGTTATTCCACTGGGTTGTTTATCCACGCTCAATTCGCCCTGGTACAGAAATGCGAGGAGATACATTTATGAGTGCCCTTGAGTCGTAAAGTTATCATTCACATCGGCGATTTAGCAGCGCTGGTGGCGTAACATGTTGTGCCAGTATATTTCACCATGGGCGTACATTATTTCTATCAAAAGGGAAGGTGTCCATACAACAACTTCGACGCATATTTGTGTAAGCACCCTTTGCATTACAATTATGCCACCCCATGGTTAAAGAGTTCACTATCAACTATGAGTGCGTCTATACAGTGCGTCCAACCAAAAACGAATCCGAGATTTATCGATGATTTATCATAACTTCATCACAAATACAATAGACAAATGACCTACCATTGTAAAGCTTAGAATCTCCCCTTTCGTCTGAAATTACTTAGATTATTTCTCATTCACGCATGAGTGAGCAAAAACAATTTGAAGAGGGGATACCAAAAAGTCATTTGGCAGGCTGGATCTGGGTTTCAAAAAGAAAACCACATTTTTAAAAAGTTCATTATCTGCTCTTTAATTGGATACCTCAATTACAGAAAATTGTCAAGAAATAACAAAGTTCTGGTTATTTGAAATAAGGCTTGAATTTCAATAATTTCATAAAATGAAGAGGTTCCACAGGCTAGCGTTCAAACTCACTTGACACTCCGTTTTGTTGACGATCAGCCATGCATTAAGTCTTTTGTTAAACATGCGATAGCTTCTGTGGGAAACCGGTGGAAACACGTTTATTTTATGAAATTATGAATATACAAGCATTGTTTCGAGGGAACACAACTTTTTTACTTCTCGACCATTTTTTGTGATTAAGGTATCAAATAAAAGAGCAGATATTGAACTTTTTAGGAATGTGATTTTCTTTTTGAAATTCAGATACCCCCGCCAAATGAGGTTTTGGTATACTTTCTTCAAATTGTTTTTGCTCACTCATGCGTGAATGAGGAATAATCTAAATAATATCAGATGAAAGAGGAGATTTTAAGCTTTACACTGGTAGGTAATTTGTCTATTGTATTTGTGATTAAGTTATGATAAATCATCGCTTGATCTCGGTTTCGTTTTTTCTGGGACGCACTGTACATAACTTTAATCTTTGGTAGATATGAAAACACCGGGGATATTTATTTTTTCCGTATGGAGGTTATAGTGGACGCGTTCCTCTCTATCCAACCTTAAAAAGACTAGATCGTCTTTCGGTCACATGAATAATGATAGCAAATAAGTGGTTTCGCGTTGGTTAAGTGTAGTATTGGTATTCAGTCCGATTATAGGTATTTGGTGTTGGTTCATTGTCTTTATGTAGTCAATTTTTCACTTAAGTGATGTTGGATCGTTGTTTGTTTGGTGTTCGTCTGATGCAGGGTGTATGTTGTCGGTCCATAGTCTTTTTACATAATATTCGATTTTCCTTTTAGTAGGTGTTAGTTAGGTTTAGGTCCGGCGTCGGTCTGATGTAAATTGTCTAATGCCTGTCTATACATGTAATCGATTTTTCTTAGACTTTGCTAGTTAGGCGAAGATTTGATATGATTAAAGTATTTTGATAGATGAACACGTATCTAGAATTGAAAGCATCATGCATTCTCAAGCGGCGCATAGCTAAAAAGGGAAATATATCTGTTTGGAAAATTTCCTTGTATGGACTCCCTCAAACACATCAAGAGCGAGGTACGTGTTACATTCTGGTACATTGCAATAACATTCATATCTGTACTCACTTACGGTTCGACTCCATGTTTTTGCGCTTATGTGGCTAGACATATTCAAACGCAAATGACAATTTAGCCGCAAGTTGTTGCATGTTATCTGACAACATAATGTATCGGACCGCCAGGCATGTGCGTCAGAGAAAAGTACACTCTTTTAATTGCACCACATTGAAGTTCACGTTCGAACGTGCTTGTTTTAGCAATCGATAACATATTTTGTTATGCGTGTTGTTCTTTCTGCTTCTGTAGAACGTTTGTCACTTTAGACTGTTCTTTCAGGAAGTTGATCTGTGTTAAAAACGTTTGTTTCATAGTCAAAAGGGCAACGTACTCGGTAAATTGCCACTTGGGCGACACCCAGTCCATTTTGTCTCTTTCGACATTAGGGAACTTTCTCAATCGCGAAGTGGACGGATTCTACAACATGGAATATCTAATGTCAAAAGCCCGACATGACAAAGCAGTCTTTGTAGAAAATCGGTGAATAAAAAACAGCAACATATTTCCATTTTTTCGTTAGCTCAGAATCATACAACGATCAGCTGTCCCGAATCACCAATTTTCGACAAAAACGTATCTCCTGTTCATTGTGATTTGACAGGCATTTTCAATAGACTTTCTATGTTGTAGAATCCGTCCCTGTCGAGATTAAGAAAACTCGCTATTGTCCTATTCTAAATCGCCTACAGTCAGTCCGTTCACTGCTCATTTCAGTCTTATTGACATCTTGGCCACTCATCATGTTGCTTAATTTCTAGTATGGCTCTTCCAATATAGTAATCCATTTAGCTCCCTTGTAGAGTTAAGTCAGCATTATGTTAGCAGAGTAAGGAGTTTCCACGTGGTAAAAAATCATTACATCGTAAAAAAACAACAGCAATATTGATGGGTTATTGTTGTTTAAATTCAGCTTTGGATGCCGTGCTGTCATATCCCATTGACAAAGACTATAATGGATCTATGCTTGATAATATAGCAAAAATAATGATTGTTATTGCAATAAACACTTATTTCGTGAGAAATTATTTAAAGCTAGTTTTAAATCATCGTACATCTAGATCTGGTGAGTCAAAATTTCCATCCGACAAGTTGTCTGATCTCACAACTTTCCTTGATTATGATTGGCTGAGCATCGCTACTATGGAAACTGTCGGATAAAACAGGACTGGTCGGATAAAACGTCCGACAAGTCCTTTCATTTCCTAATACAGATACAAATGAAATTTGTGAACTCAAGACATCCAAGATGAAAAATGATAACACTGAAGATTGCAATCACAAAAAGCACATGAAGGACAGTGCATATACCATTGCTTGAAAAAAAAATTACCTCTGGCTAAAATGTCATGCTTATTTTGCTAATTTTCTTAGTCACTACACAACTTATTCCATAACCATTTGGTAGTTTTTATTTATATTTGCACACACAGACACCCAGGTGGTCATTTGGGGGATTATCTGCGAACTCATTTTGAAATCGTCGCTATAACTGGCATTTAGCTTTAAGGACATGTGGGATTACTGAGACGTGTTCCTTTCACATCGCTTTATAGGGGGAAAGGGGTGATTTAAAATTGGCAAGGACACGTGACTGGGCTCGTGAATTCAATTTTGACTGGTCAGCTATGGACAAGATTACACGATCATCTAAAGTAATCCCTTTCGAGTTTGCCCGACAATAAATTGCTTCTATTGCACTCGATCATGCTTTGAATCAATAACACATGTGTATGCCTCTTGTTCGAAAAAAAATATAAACCAATAATAAGTTTTGAAAGGTATAAGGGCATTATTGATAGGCAGGTATTTAGTGGGTGACGTCCTTCTGCCTCTGGAGGGACAGTATTCACCTATTTAAAGGTGACCCTTTAAGCCCAGGCCTTCGTTCAATAACATGCAAATGCTGGAAGCAATTTGAGAAGAACGTTCATCGTTGTGGATGCATGTCTGCGCGGGAAAAGGCCCGTCGCGATTGTCATGTTGGTCTGCGGCCTGCACGCGGGACAGGTTGGAGGAGAGACATTTGAGGAACAGAATAGGGTTAATAAGGGAAGACGCCATTCCGATGCTTAAAGGTAACGGTACACCGCACTTGAAAGACGGAGATTGCAGGTGACGCTGTGAAAGAGATAACAAAACGAAAGGAATGGGAAATCTAAAACGCGAGATGGAGAGATGGAAAGATATTGGCTGATGGATAGCTGCATAGATAATATGTGCTTACGAGAAAAAAAAATGACAGAGATAAGACAAACCTTACTCGTGAAAGAGAAGGAGGTGGATAGACAGATAAAATGGGAGGTAAAAAGAGACGGCACATTGGCGGGGGGGGGGGGGAGAAGAAAAAGACGCACATGAAACATTTATGCAAAATGATACAACGTGAACATAATTGATTATTGAATAAATTACAAATAAATGTGAATATTTGTCTGCCACGTTAGAACAACTAAAACAATATATACGAATATAATCAGAAGTTCGCCAACGATAAGAAAGTTTAAATGTTTCATCAACTTTGTGCGTTTTCAAACTCCTTATCGGAAGAGAAGTTGGACGGAGAAAGATAGACATAGAGCGTGCGCGTGTATTGCTGGGATGTGATTGTGCGTGTGTGTAAGTTGGCGCCCGCAGGTTGTGTCGTTGTTGGAGAGTGGGTGTGTGTGGCAGAGAATGAGAGCGAAAGGGTATTTGTGACATAGTGACTCCAAAAACTAAACAATAATCAGAAAGAAAGATCAATGAATAATAAATGGATAGATAATGATATACGAAGGTAATGATCGGGAAAGATGAAGTAAGCGAGCAAAGTAATGAGAACTTGTGACAAAGCAGTGATATGACAAGATTTGAAAGGACAAGAGAAAGGAAAATGGCGCGACAAAAAGTCAGATATAATTATGTACATTCCAAACTATGGAATAAACTCCCAATCACCCACAATAAACATATTAAAAAGTCCCTTAAAGGACAAGTCCACCCCAACAAAAAGTTGATTTGAAACCAAAGAGAAAAATCCAACAAGCATAACACTAAAAGTTCATCAAAATTGGATGTAAAATAAGAAAGTTATGACATTTTAAAGTTTCGCTTAATTTCACAAAACAGTTATATGCACATCCTGGCTGGTATGCAAATGAGGAGACTATGATGTCATCCACTCATTTCTTTTGTATATCATTATATGAAATATGAAATATTCTAATTTTCTCCTGATTGTCAAGTGATACAACGATTAATTCCTCCCTGAACATGTGGAATTAGCATTGTTTAATACTGTATGGTTCAGTCAAGTTGGTCCTTATTGTCGAATCTATAAAATATGAAATATTTTATCATTCAAACAATAACAAACAAAAAAAATAGTGAGTGATGGACATCATCGACTGAGTCACCTAGTTGTGCATATCACTGTTTTGTGAAAAATAAAAAAACTTTAAAATGTCATAACTTTCTTATTTTACATCCGATTTTGATGAAATTTTCAGCATTATGCTAGTTTGATTTTTCTCTATTTATTCAAGTCAGCATTTTCCTGGGGTGGACTTGACCTTTAAGACTTATGGTTATACTCTTCAAAATACGATTGTTAAGCGAAGTAGAACATACTTATGGTTACGCAACATGTTATTTTATTACTATTATTATTATTGCTATTATTATCATCATCATCATCATCATTATCATTATTACTATTATTGCATTTGTTATTATTATCACTATTAATATCATCATTGTTACTTATCATTACTATTGTAATTATATATAAGGTAACAAAATATATCAATATCAATGATGTATTTTGGGGGAAATTTGTGGTTTTCTTCTGAATGTAAGCAGTTCCCTGTTTCATTCGAATTGAGTCAATTAAAAATGAATATGAATAATGTAACACAATGATACAAGCTAAGTTGATTTAGATATGTATTAAAAACGAAGATGAATTAAAAAAATGTCTAGTAAATATTTTCTTCCTTAAAAAAAGCAATGTATTTATAATAATAATAATAATAATGAAAATAACAATAATGATAATAATAGCTGGATTTACGAAACACTTTTTGCCGGAGGATACAAAGCACTACTGTTATTACCCCGGCTTAAAATCGAGCTACCGTCAGCGGCGCTCAGTGCATGCAAGGACTTAATCCTGCCGGGTACCCGTTCGCCTCAAATGGGACAAGTGCAGAAAAAAGCGAACACACTAAGAATTACAATGCTTGTGATATTTCCTCATAAAACTTTCTATTCTCTATTTTATTATATTAATTTTATGTTTTAATTCATTTACCATGCATTTGTTCTGCATTTGTTTTTCATGTTATGTTTCTTTTTATTCGAGGAGGGCTTCGTTATAAAACATTTTTTAAACAGAACCGGACTACCTCCACTGTTTTTTCATCAATTTAGTAAAATAAAACATGAATAAATAAAAAAAAATATATGAAAATAAAAAAATGTTGCATATCACTGAAATGCAATTTAGAACAGTCATTATATTTACATTCAAACCTTAATATGCTATTTGTTCTTTATATAAGCGATTAGTCGTCATAATCAATGATATTCCACATCTGAAAATACTAATGACTAAGGCGTATCATAATTGTCCCCTGTAATGGAAATATAATTACTACATGTCCAGCAAAGAAAACTCAAGACGTCATATCTGTTAATGATAAACTGACCTCATTACGGGCAAATTACTGGTCATACCGATTTCCTTGAAAGGGCAAGTCTTTTTAAATCAAAATATTTCATACGGGTTTATTAAAGATGCAACAAGAAGTTAGGAAGCTAAAGGGGAGTAATAATTTCGATACAGCAAGCCACTCACACATTCGTAGAAGATACCGTAAGATGATAAGGACTCGTTATGAGATACACGAGTAGGCAAAATTGAATGTTGGATTTTTCAATTTGGGGGCAATATTTCAGCCTAGCTTTGATATACGCGTCTGCGACTAAGACAGGTCATTCTTAAGCAGATTGGCAATTACTACTTCCAGATATTAGCAATTTACTTCGTCGTCGTTTCAGAGTGGGCCCTAAACTTTGTTGTCGATATGCAGGCTCAAGGATTGGTCGTTATCCTTCGAAGCACAGGTCTGTTATATATGGCGTTGCCTTGGAAACTTATCATTCGATTTTAATGCGTATTTTGTTTATCGTTTAAACGAGTAAATATGGTGATATCTGAATTGTATACTCCCCAAGCCTATAAAAAGAGGGAATATTATGTAGAATAGTGTGAGCCTACAATATACTCGTTTCCTTGACATACAAAAAACATTTGTTAATAAAATACTTTTAAATCCCTGTTAACAGCTGGTATATTATCGACGATAGTAACTGGACTTACTTGTTCCCTAAAATGATGAAGATGATGATATTCATGATAATAATGATAATGAGGTATTCCTTTAACTTTCTGGTGACCATGTTTTCATCCTGTGTAAATATGTTCAAATAATTGAATAAATGGGTAAGTGAATGAATAAATAGATAAGGAGATGAATAAGTGAAACATAAGAAAATAAGACAGAAAAAAAAATGATTTAGAATGTTAAAACGATGACAGCCAATCTAACAGCATAAATACATTACGAAATAATATATATACGTGTACACTTGAATCATCTCTATACGATACACATAAGATCGACATAGTCAGCACATTTAATTCACTCTGAATGCTATCACTGCGAGTATGATTCGAGGCACTTCAGCGAATGAATAAAATAAGAGCTCCATTAATGTGCGCCGACGTGATTTCTCAATGATGCTGATAGAGGGGGACTTCATATGCCTTCATGATCACTTTTGTAAGGTGGTGGTGTGAAGATGATGAGGATGGCGGTGACGATGGTGATGGTGATGATGGTGGTGATGATGGTGGTGATGATGATGATGATGATGGTGATGATGATGGTGGCAATAACGACGGTGATTGTGGTGATTTTGATGGGGATGATTCTGATGACGATGGGGAGGATAGCTATGATTGTGGTGGTAATGATGATGACGATGATGATGATGATGATGATGATCATGGTGGTGATGATGGTGATGAAAATGATGTTGTTGATAATGATGATGATGATGATGATAATGATGACGGTGGTGATGATGATAATGATCATGATAATTTTGATCATGATGCGATGATCGTGGTGGTGTTGATGGTGTTGATGGTAATGACCGTGATGATGGCAATGGTAATGGTGGTGATAATATTAGGCATGGTGATGACGATGAAACTGATGGGGATGGTTTATAATGAAGACAATGAGGATGATTGTAATGGATGCCATAATGATGTTCATAATAATGGTTGTAATAATTTTACATACATGTAGGTATAATGGACATTATGATGACGAGGACGGCTGCGATGACGACGATGACAATGAATGCCATGATGATGATGACGACGACAACAATGATTAAGAACATCCGCATATCGTAAATTTGCTGTAGAACAGAGAAAGGGGCCTCGCTCTACTCTCGTGATTTCCAACAACACGCAGTTGCAAAATGCGATGGATCCCAAATTTTGATAAAATCATAAAGCAAGATTATGAATATTTAAATTCACTGCCCAAAAATCAAACTAAAATGGGGGAAATGCTGCGGTCACACGAACGAAACCTACTCTAAATCGGCCGATGGGATCTCATCGGTAATGATATAATAGCTTATGTCGGTTTGGAGTCACTTTAGCCTATGTGGCTGTGGCATTGCTGGTAAATATACATGTATATGTATATCAAATAATAATAATAATAATAGTCAGTTCTTGTATAGCGCATAACACATTATGAATAACGTCTCTATGCACTTCCAAAGGACTTGGATATTATTACCCTGGCTGTAGCTCAAGCAGTTTTTACGCGCTCGGCATTTCAAGGAATAAATTCCTGCCAGGTACCCATTCACCCCACCTGGGTTGAGTGCAGCACTGTATGTGGATCAATTTCTTGCTGAAGGAAACTACGCCATGGCTGGGATTTAAACCCACGACCCTCTGTTTCAAAGTCCGGAGACTAATCCACTGGGCCACAACGCTCCACATAAATAATCACTCCAAAGGTCTGGAAAGAAGACCAATGCAATTCATCCACATGGCATACGACTCTCAGATCATGCACGGGCCTGCACTTCAGTAATACAAGATTGAATATCATCTGCACATAGAATAATTATGCACAACCCTCTATACCATAGTATCCTAGAAGCATGGACATGATTTAGAAGTACGAGGTGAGAGGAGATTTTTCTTTTCATCCGAAGTCCCACCACATAACTATACACCCAACCCCGCATTTACAAAACACACTATTGCATTAAGAAGTACTATTAATGACTTTGAAAATAAATTACAATTCAGGATTAATCTTCCCCCATTGAAATGAATATATTTTCCTTTCAATATCAAAGTACTAGGGTATACGACAACTGTATGATTTAATGTGAAATAAAACTTAACTACAAACGCTATTTAAATTGCATGAACAGATGTATACAAATCGTTTAAGTTTCGAAATATATACTTAAATATAAACGGTGTTTGTATTATGTAGCGGATACAACACCACCTACGTAAGTATACTGAGCTGGACAAGAATAAGTTGTTTACAGTCTCTATTGATGGCGAGTGAACTAGGGCTCACTTTTCTAGAACAGGTAATAGCAGAACGAAGCTTCGAAAATACGTAACAATCTGTTTTAACATGTTAAAGAGCGATTCGCTTCACGCTTTTATGTATTGAACAATGTTAAAGATACATCATCGTGTTCATGTTACACACTGTAAAACAATATTGGGTAAAATTTCAACAGGCACGAGGGTAATAAGGTGTCCAACCGATTTGGGGCAGTATTTTACCCAATACGGGAATGTCTAGTAAGGTTGACAAATAAGCAGCAATTACTTTAGATCATGTATATTGGGCAACATTGTCATCACACTGGCTAAATGAAAATGCCCAAAAGAAATGTTCAATGTTGGTTGGATACATAATTACCCTCATGGAACATTTTTACCCAATATTATTTTAGAGTGTACTGAATATAACCTCCAATAGCAAGTTACTAGGTTATGTTGCCCAATTCCTTCCTCCCTTTTGAGTTAGGCTTCAAATCTTGAACCTAGCAACAAAGCGAACCATTATGGGTGCTGATTTATAAATACACTACCCAAAAAGCAACTTTCAGGATTCCAAATTTGCACCCGAAAAACTGACGTAGATATGTGTTTATCGGGTTTTCAAACTCCAAAACAATTAAAAATACATGAATTAGTACACATACCCTCATCTCAAGGTAATTAAAAATCGAAATATATAATTGTATTCAGGGAGCAAAATAAGACAATAATAGCATGTTATAAGATAAATTTGACGTGATTTGTGTACTTTAATATGAGTTGGGTGGCATAATTTGTGCAGATTTTTAGGCATGCGTGATCCTACGATTTTCAGCGCACATCGGGCATTGTACCTCACTGGCCGGTACATTCAACTCTTACGCCTACAACAGTCAACGCGTTCGTAATAACGCGTTCATTATAAATTGCGCCGTATCGGTCATCCGGAGCCGATGTATTAGGTGTGTCTGCCGCGTTAGGAGTGGGAGGCGCGGGGGGAACGGGACAGGGCGGTCAGAGATTCTGGATGGGACCCGGGAATTGGGAAGGATGAAACTTAATCACGATGATGCTAGGCATGAGTGGGCAGGCTACAAATTTTCCATCTTACCAATAGAGCAAGAAAACAGAACAGCGCGACCCAGGGTTAATCAAGGCCCGATAGAACGACCGATTGGGAAGGAAGATGAGTTGAGGAGAGATAAGAAGAGAAGGGTAGGTTCACCTTTCCATCGTCAGTGTGTGATACGATTCCATGTATCCGCATGGAGGGGAATGTATAAAGCTAAACCTTGGACATGCCTTCTACAAAAAAAAGCCCGATATATTTTATTAAAGTATCAAATAGAGGTTTGAAATCTTGCAATGGAATGCAGCTAGGAATGGCGCCAAGCCAAACCTTACTCCCTCGTCATAATTTTACCTATTATTTATCACTCTAGGACCTACATAGCAATAGATAATCTGAGACAGAACAAGACAGCATATTTGTTGAATATATACACATATCATACACATTATAAAACGCTTTGTATAGCCACAAGACCTACAACTTTCCTCCCACATAACTTCAGGTAAAGTGTACTGGATGACAATATACATGTATATGTATTTGAAATTCAGTTGATGTCTGCACTGTTTACTAAAAATATTAAAGCTCAGCTTTTCAAAGTGTGTCACACGTGGCAGCGTCAGTGTCCCATAACGTATTCCGCTGTGCTTTCCATTACTCTGATTTATCAGCTTCTCAAAAGATCTTAAACATTATACATGTCAAATTTACGTCTTTACCATAGTGTGGACCTATACCCTTGCCAGATACGTTCTGTATGGAGGCATATTGATATATTCAAACACATTTGATAAATTGTGCACGTCTTCTAAAGTGGACGACAGTGTGCACACAAAGCGAAAGTTCATTCTAACAGAATATCAATGCACCCGTACAGTTTAAATATACAGTATTGTGAATATCTTTAAAATGCAATGCGTTTTCCGATCCCCTGCAATAGAGGAAATCGAGGAAATCGAGGAAATCGAAGATTTTTTTTTAGTCCAAGTCATCTTGTGCATTTTGGCATTTAATGAGAAATTGATGAACTCATACAGTACACTTGATTGATAAACATTGAGGCTTAGATATTATGCCTTGCTTTGGAAATAGAGTCTGTCAACAAACATGAAAGACACTGTTTTATCATTTTATCCGTCTGATGTCTCAGGCAACCAACCTCAGATATTATTTTTCAGCAAAATAAAGAAAGTAATCCGGCTTTGTTTTAATACGGGATTGATATGTTCAGAACTCATCAGTACATGTGCCCACGTATGGATAAAAGTTTCCAAATGTATTAAAAAAAAAAGATGAATAGCAAAACACGCTTTCTTCTTGGTTTTTCTTAGTTCCTTTTTCTTCCAAATTGTTTTAATTTGTATACTTTTGCACTATTTCGGCAGTGGTCAGCGATGAAAAGAAAAATACGACCAAATGAACTCATGGTTCGAGATGGAGGTTACATGTCTCAAAATGCAACCCATTATATCAGTGAATAAGGCACAAAAATGCTATCCTTTCCCTCCGGTTAAAATATTAAATCAATACATCGCATTCTTGGACATGGTAGGGGGTGCGTATGACATCGGGAACTCCATAGTGTAGTGCAACCGTTTGAGAGAGAAGAAATATTCAGAAAGGCCTGAATTTAAGATTCAAAGCAGGAAAAAGGCATGTCACCATGGATCTCCGTAAAACCTATACGATTATGTGCCTTATATAATCAGGTAGGACTTTATTTGCCTTCCTTTTACAAATACTGTAAGATATGATCATGTCGACGATTCGTTAACAAGAATCCGGGCATTTGTTTCTCCTTTTTTTTTGGGGGGGGGTTGCTATTCCAAGAATAAATTTTGCTATTTTGCAGTATCGTTTTTTCGATTCCCATCTATATATATCTATCTCTCTTTTCTTCTCCGTTTCTCTCTCTCTTTCTCTTATCTCCACCTCTCCCCTTTTACCCAAACTAACTAAACGTTCTATTCGGAATGCGACATTTATAGCTGTTGAAAATTATTTTAAAAAGCGGTCGAAATTCAGACTTTAACACCAGTTTGACTGTTATTATATAACAGACAAAAGGACGCTGGTAATATTGATATTGAACCAACGTATATACAAACTCACTTCATTTTATGTTTGTTTTTACCTTTACAAATCCAGCATGTAGGTCACATATTAGCCAGGCTGAAGTCAGCTTGCAAATATTATGTATTCATTTTACTGTTCATCAAATCGCGAGTAGGGTTTATTCATAACTATTTACAAGAAATACTCAAGTTTTGTTATGTTTCGTGGGTAAAGGGATAATCTATGAAGCTTTCAGTTAATGTTCTTCAGCAAACTACGGGAGATTAAAATCGTAAGGCACAATCGTTAATATTGATTTGATTACAAACGCTTCGTTTGAGTCCAGATCATTGCGAGTGATCGAACGGCGAAAGATTTAATGGTTGTCGATTCGCGCCACGATAAACGTGCGCATTTATGATGCACATTATATGTCTCGTAGATATGCGACATCAAACTCTACAAAGACGATTCGTGTTGGCATTTTTGTCATAAATTCCCCCAGATTATTAATTTTTCATTTTTTATTTCCCCCCTTAATCCACCCGTCGCCTCTTATTTTTGCGTCCTGCAGCCACCTTTGTTTTTGCTTCTCTTTTTTGTTGCGCGCGTCATTCCAAGATCGATAATTATTCCTTCTCCATTATCAATTAATCGTCAACTTTTCGCATCTTTTTAATTTTGACCGATTGCTCTTAACTTCACATAGTTGTTTTGTTCATGTCTGATAATATTCATCACGTGCATATGAATTGTGATCTATCAACATGTCTCTAAAAACCAAGAGTGATAAAAACAAGTAGATAAATTGTGTATTGTATGGGCTAATACTGTCAACCTCTCTATCTTTATCTCTCTATATCTATCCGTTTCTCTCATTTCAGGAGAAAACGCACACAAACATACACACTATTATGCCGAGCCTTCCTTCAATAGAATATATAATATATCCGTCTCTCTGCCTTCCTCTCCTTCTCTCTTCCTTTTTCTACTTTCCTCTGATTACATATACCAACACCTGTGTCAATCTTCTTAAATTATATTCTTATCTAATAAATAGTAATAACTAATTGATCTGACTCACCTTGTGCCATGGTGTGTGTCCCTTCTGACCCCCCTGACACTGGTCTAGTCTCGGCCGTCACCCCTCCCTCACCCCCTCTAGTAGCCCCTTGGTTAGCCACGGTGTAGGGTGCATGCGCCCCCGCCTCTGTCACCAACGAATAGATTGGGCCCTCCGTATCTGCAGCAGCCGACACCCTTACCAAAATAAGATCAATGAAAACACATAAACACAGCGATGGAAACGATATGTAGCTTCTCAACAGAGGGATATCCAGTATAAATCACTAACAAAAGAGAGAGCAGGTAGATGGAATTAATGATGATGAAGAGATATCGCTTCGGCAAGAGGGTCAAGAAAAAAGAAATCTTAAGATGAAGGTCATTTTCCAGCCATAATTATATTCAAAGACGGTAAGTATAAGAACTGATCGAGGTATATCCAATACGCTTGACCGGTGTGACAGTGTTTGAAATCAACAGTTGCCCATTCCCAATAAAGAGTGATGATAATAAACGAATGAAATCGTTAGATGTATCCAAATCTTTTTTTTCCAAACACGCCGTTAAATGTTACTCCACGTTTGAGAAGATCTGATGCAGGCTTCGTGAATTCCACGTTATCCATACGCTACGACGAGTTCATGGATTTATTGGGACGATAAGGCTTTCAACACTGGCAGGAAGTGAATTTTCCTTCCCCCCTCGCAAAGAAGAGAGAGGCACACAAAAACTCCGGACACACATACGGCGACGTCTTGGTGTTCCGTCTAAAATGAATATTGCCAATTCCACACCTCTGCTCGCATCTATGCGTGCTGATGCTATTCACCCGCACTCTATCTGTCGGCATGACTAGCACCCGGGCTAACACGAGCATCCCGTTCTCATGCCTTCCTTTCCTTTCCTTTCTCCTTCTCTTAGTCTTTCCTCCTTCACCAAATCACTCCGAGTTCGCTACTCCTTTATCGCCCGTCATGCGGAGATATATGCATTGCATTTTCGGGATGCTGCTGTGTCTACGGCTCGTCCGTATGCATCTTAGGGCGACACACTGCATGCATTTTTAGCCAGTATGTATGATCTATACAAGACAGTATTTCACTTAGAATTTCATCAAATTAGTCTTTTCCTTTCAGACCCAAAGCACTCCATGATTCTTCAAGATCCAAATAACAGACACCTCAAAACTACCTAAGACCATTTACGCTTCCCACGTTATCATCCCATCCAGATACATTTTTATTTTCGGTATCCTGCTATCGCATTATCCCAACCATGAAGAACAATGTCATCGTCATATTGAAAAGCAAATACACTTATCTTACTTGCAGTGCAGATAAGTCATTGTATCCATAGCAGATCAACATCGATAATTTAATGAAACCGGGAAGAAGGGAATTCTGTGTACAGGTGCGACCTTCGGAAAGCCATGCATCAACAGGTGGTTAGCCTTTTTTCATTTATTACAAGACCTTGATCTAACGTTGGCCGATTAATCTAATGCTACGCTTTCCCGTCGCGTTGGAGCCCAAATCCATCACACGGCATTTTGCCCATGAAGGAGGTTCGTGCTTTAATAAGTGTAATGTATTATCTACTACCGGACTATACATCATTACGTTGCACTTGCAATTTTTTTTAATCGCTATTTAATCCCCGTAATCAAAAGTGTTGAAACATGTTAGCAATAAGATGACGATTCAATTATCAATATCGTCAGAAATATATTTCAACAACAAGGTAACTCATGATCAATAACTATTCTCAGGAGTTTGATAATAATCTGAGAAATATGTTCATTCGTTGCGTTGTCTGATATCTATATGCAGTGGAACAATGCATTAAACATTATGTAGCGAGTGAGCAAAGACAGGTGAGAAAAACGCTTTTGAATAAGCACTGCTTTAATGGGTAAAACAAAAAGACATTAAGACGCAAACTCGCCAAGACTAAAGGAAATAAGAAGAAAATAACGATAAAACATAATTAGAATAATAAATACTCAATTTTCATGAAGCGCAAAATTACATTTAAGTCTCTTAGCGCTCTAAAAAGGTAGTATGGGAAATAGAGAAAGAAAGAAATAAGGGGAAAAGTCATATTGAACCTGACAACATCATTATACATAACCTAAATACATTATACATATTTGAGACTGCATTTTAATAATTTTGAACTACACAATGCATCATAATATTACCCAAAAAAATTGCACAATCATTTTTAAAAAAGGGGGTGTCAACCCCCCCCCTTCCCCATAAAAAGGCAAGGTTCACACGACGGTTAAAAAATTCAAAATCAAATTGAATGTTAAGGTACATTTCAGTCAATAAATAAGAATATTGGTGCGCATTCGCATACAACAGACAGATTACTTTCAGAAACAGCGATCTAAGGTAGATAGCAACATACTGGAAATTAACACGGAACATATATAAATGTGAATTATATGGCTAACGTGTTTGAAAAAAACTGTGATGAATTACGAAGATCTGATTCTCTTCCATTGAATATATTATTTTCTTTTGTGGGCATTGCGTGCTGCTCTCAACCCAGGCACATTACTGGAATTGGATGCATGCAGGGTCGAATTTTGTTGAGGTTATCAGAACAAGTTTGTATGTTTGAACTTTTAACAATACCAAATGATCAGATATCCACTGGAAGGTATTTTTATATTAAAATTATTGTGTTTTTGTTAATAGTGGAATATCTGAAATTAATTAGTATTCTTAGGGTCTTCATTGTTGCCAGTTTTATTGTTTGTTTGTTATTATTATCATCGTACTACTAATACTACTACTACTAATACTGCTGCTACTACTACTACTTCTTTTACTTCTACTACTACTACTACTACTACTACTATATTACCACTACTATTACTACTACTACTTCCAATACTACTAATACTAGATTAAACTTGCAAAATAGACTAAAAAAACATGGATTAAAAAAGCATCAATATTATCATTTTTTTATTCATCTGAACCTCATATTTTGATATGTCAATATCTTCAACGACAAGGACATTATTAATCACTTGTGCTGTGTGAATTTGGATAGCAATCGTGCAACAACAATCATTGGTAATCATCCGCGCTCAAACGTGTGTGCCTCTTTCGATTCCATTACAATTATTTGAAGAGCAATAAAAAAGAAAAAAACGCTTGTCAGTGGTGAAGCGAATTCACATCCTTGGAATGGCCTCGCAGTTCCATTGGGATCATGAGCGGTCCGTTCCCACGGCCACAATCTTATTGGTTTTCCACTGAACCATGAATTATCAAGGGCAACCGTCCCAAGCGATATGTATTTTGAAGTATGATCTGTATGTGTCAATAATCATATGATAACGCTAAGAGCAGCATAGATTGCGCATTGACAACGTGCTAGGGATATGCTGTGTGCCATTGTTTGACTCAAGGATGCTGATTTTGTATGAAATAAATAATAGGAATTTTATGTATTTACTTGTATGTATCGATGGATATAATGGATACAATAACAAAATAATGTGTTTTCTTTATGCAGATATTTTTAAAATTTCAACTATAAACTACGAAAAAGGGTAATGATGTGTCCCTCAGATTGGGACACATTTCGAAACCATGTTCTGCTAGATTTTATAATTTTTAAGGGCATTGTTTTCAGAATGTTCTGCGATAATTGGTCTGAATTTTTCAATAATACTTGCTATATACATGTATAATCATTATTCATCTCCGAATAAGTATCAATAAAAACAAACAGATATTTATTTAAAATAGTCAAATGTGTGGAAATAATTTAACACAGGTGACACATGCATGGCGAGTGTTCACAGTCTCCTCACGTATGATTCCACACTGTGTGTGAAATGTATAGACAGAATAAGACACTGTATATTGGACACATTTAATGGATTATGTGAAAATGTGATTCATACTGTTAATATTTCAGTCGTTCGCAAAGTCGATCGTACATGTAACTTTAGGAACAACTTTAACCCAACCCCTTTGTATACATGTAGCAATTAAGAGAAACCAAGCTTGCATGGGGCCTATCAGTGGTGGCTCCAGGCAGGGGCACATACCCCCCCCCCCCCTTTGAGAGACACAAGCAATATTTTCAGGGCAATATGTCATGCATACGCAGGTGAGGACCTTTTTATTTTGCTTACGAATTATTTAATGACTTATGAAAAGCTAAAGGATGACTTATGAAAAGCCAAAGTATGAGCCCCAAATAATTCTTCATAATAATGTATGACAATAACATATCAACATTCAATTTTTTACACAAAACAGAAACATTGCACTACAAAGCTATGTTTATAGTACTAACCTGCATTAGGATGTTTAGTTTGGAGTTATCATGCATTACATCCGGGTGTCTTTCATCATCGCAACTACATGTTTAAATGGGAGATAGTGACCAATGCTTTATTGCTTGCACGGCCCGTCGGAAGAACGGTCCACCTGGTAAGGTAGGCTCACTGTTTCCAAAAACAAATGAAATTAATGAGGCTTGGAAATTACAATTACTCTTGTTGGTTCACTGTAAGTGACCCAGTTAACAGCGAGTTTTTGCGGCCACTGCGCAGATGCTTTCTGGACCGTCGGGAATCTATTGAAAATGCTCGTCAAATCATAATGAGCATAATTATTAAAAGTCATTGTCGAAAATTTGTGAACCGGGACAGCAGATCGGTCTTAGATTCGGAGCTGACCAACAATTGCAAATATGTCGTTTGTCCTGAGTCAAGCACGACACTGCCGTTTTGATTCACCGATTTTTTTACAAAGTCTGCTTTGTCACGAAGGGATTTTGACAATAGATTACCAACGTTCTAGAAAACTTCTGCGTAGTGATAGCGAAAACCCACTATTATGTCGCAGTCACAGCGGCGATCGACGAAAAGTATAACGTTATATTTAATAACAGTAGCATTGTTCGGTTTGGAGTTGGTTCCGCTGACATGGCTGATGTGACTGTAGCATTAGAATGCGACCGTACATGAATTGTAATTGCTTAACTTGCCAGTGAAGAAGGAACACGTGAACCACAACGAATAAAGTAACTTTTCGCTATGGCTTATATACCATCACAGGGTTATCGCGTCCAGTCGGGAGATTGCCTAACCGGAACATTCGTCGGGTACTGTTTATCCGACAAATTTATGGGAATGGTCCCCTAAATTCGAAAGGTCGGGTGCAGTTTACTTGATGTTTTGTTAAAATTATAGCCAAGTATACAAAAGGTCGATTAAGCTGGACCGATGTTTCGGGGATTTAGTGGGCTCTTTCTCGAATGATTTTGTTACGCGATTGCCCGCAACCGGACGGGATGACCCGATGTGATGACATGACTATCTAGAAGATCTTTGGAATACACACACAAAATAATGGCAAAGTTAATTATTCATTCGAATCTAAGCGTTGATTGAATAAACTACTTTGATTGACCTAATTAGGCCTACGATTTCCAGTCGCGATTTCTTCATTACTGGGGGAAAAAGTAAATAGAAACCACTAATTACAAAGGATAAAGCTTTCTACAGAGTTTGCCATTCCAATCTCTCTTGAAACGTACTTTCAATTATGCCAATCAATCTTATTAGAGAAATCTTCATATTGTTACATAAAATGACACGCTCGACCTGTTATTCGAATTATTAAATGCATTTTGTGTCCGTTTTAGATATAGCAGTCATTACTATTACGTAATTGGTTTTTAATACTTTCCAGTAAAGAACTCTTGACACTGTCTTTGTCCTTTTGAAGAAGAAAGCCTGAAAAATATCCCTACATCATTACAGTGATGATTAATTATAGTCCATTTGTCACCATCATCATTATCATTATTTTCTCTTCCATTACTATAACACCTTTATCACGGTATTTTATATATATTCTTATATAGTATATAAAGCAAAACGAATGACTTTCCTCGAAATTTTTGGATTTTATTACGAGAGGTGAGATGTTCAAGAAGACGTGTAAATGGCTTAATACGCGCACGCTATAGAATGGTTGAGGAAGAATTTACACAATATTGAATAAAGGGGAATTTGCTTATTCGTTTGGTAAAATGCAAGTTGAAAAGCATGTGTTTAGCATGCTAAGGGTGTTTCGTATGATTAGACGCATTCATACAGTAATGATTGATATGGCACCGAGTCGTAAATTAATTTAAAATTTTTAATAGGAGTGGGCTATACATGGGTCAAAAATACTTTTTGGTCAATTAAATATGGCAACAGTTTTTATCTATTCCTTGTAATGTATCTCAACATGAAATGACAATTTTTTTTACTAGGGTCCGAGAAAAAAGTGTGCCGGGCCAAAATCCAAAATGGCCGACACCCCCCCCCCCCCCCTATACCATATACCATATACCTATACCATACATCCCCTATGGACAAATGACTTTTTTTTTTTTTGATAAGATATATTTCGCAAATATCCATCAGCCCCACTTTAAAGATATAAAAGCTCTATATCTATATGAAGCTGCGTAGTGGTCAAATGGTATCGTCTAATATCCAAGAACCATAAGACAATGAAACCCAATTTTTGGCTAAAAAAGGGTCTAAAAAGTAGTGAATTTAAGTAAAATCACCTTATAACTTTACAAATAATGGTTTAAAAGTACTAATTTTGTGAAAAACAAATTGCCTGCCCCAAAAGACATATGAATAGACACCAAAACCAGAGAAAAAGATCACCAAATAAAGAAGTTGTGGCCAAAACTGTACATTTTGGGGGTTTTGGTGGCCATTTTGGATTTTGGCCAGGCACACTTTTTTCTCGGACCCGTGACAAAAAATATTATCATTTCATGTTGAGATAAGGTAAAAGGAATACAAAAATTGTTGGCACAGTAAAACCCAAAATCACCCTTTTGTAGCCCACTCCTATTTTTAATCAATTTTTGCTAATATCAACACTCTGTAAAGAAAATTTAAGTTTTTAGTTTTTCAGTCGGTATAGTGCGCCAATAAAGTTGACTTGAGCTTTGATGTCTCGAAATGGAGTCACGTCAATGGTAACGTCACTGGCTGTATAATGTGTATTTATGAGGTACGGCAGAGATAGTTCCAATGTGCCAAATATAGCACGTCAGTGTGAACGACACCGCTTACATGCGACACTTAATTCTATGTGGTGGAATTAATTGCCCTGCTCAAATATTAGAGGCGTGTAATTAATCAAGACTTTATCTAATGATTGCGATAGATTAGTGAGCGTGTGAACCTCACATACGACGACGTATGGTGCTTCGTGATGCATTGGTTTGAACGGGATAAGCCCTGACCGATGATGTTAGCAAATAACGTAATACCCTGTTTCAGTACCCTCGGTATTGTTTGCCTTTTCCAGGCTACCGTATATACTCAAATCCATCTTTGTCCAATAATCAACCCAAAGGAAAAACATCATAAATGGGGGACTGCAATGAATTTGTGGGGGTCCTTGCGAGTCAAAATTCCAAGACATTGCAATATTACAAAGTATTGTCTGCTTTGTTTCCGTTCTTCGTGTTATCTGTGCTGTCACTCAGGGCTGACGCAAGATTGACCAGAATGGGGGGGGGGGGCATCTTTTATTATTTAAAATAAAAAATAACAAGCAAAAGGAAACAAAGAACAAATTGTTATCCCTCAATTTAGGCCGGTTTCTGTACATTTTTGTTTTGAATAAAATAATTAAAGATTATCATCATTCACGGAAAGCCTTTTTCCAGAAATACAGTTTTTCATGTTATTCGAAACTATAAAAATGAGTGATCTTGAGATTTCTAAAAATCTATTAAGGCAGTTTCAAGTAAACAGAATTAGTTTAAAAACATCAACAGACTGTTTCAGTTGGTATAGGTTGATTTGAGATATTGAACAGCGGTGGTGTAGCGGTTCCGTCTCTCGCCTTGTACTCATACAGGGTCACAAAGTAATGTTCAAATCCTACAATCCGCACTTTTCCACAATAGACCCAGGCATTTAGTGCGTACCCTACAGGGTGTAGCTGGTCTAGTGTTATGGACTACTCACTGAAATGCTCCACAGGGAGTGGATGTTGTGTATAATCCAGTGACAGGGGCAATAATAAATCTGTAAACGCTTCACTCCGTAACCGGATTAAATGATTATTGACAAGTTTTCGTGCCTAGACGTAGAGCGAATTCAATACCACAGTAAATGTATTAAAAATGCAAGTCAATTCACAATCGACAGACTGGAGGGCTGTGTCGAAATTTGGTGAACCGGAATTGAAGTTTCGTCCTAATCTTAGGAGTTGACGAAAATTTGCAAAAAAATATGTCGTTTTTCCAGAGTCCAGAAGAAAATGCTGGTTTGATTGACGAAATGTCGACAAAGACTTATTAGTTGCTCATTGCCAATGAGGGCATTGAATGCATTGTCTATGTTATTGAAAACATGCGTCGCGGTACGAAAACGTATATTATCACAAGTCAATAAACCTAAAGAGTTGGGCATTTTAAAATTGATAAATCTGGGGGTGTGAAACAATAATCATGTGTTGTTAATGTGAACAGGGTACATGCATGTTCCCGCTTGGTGACCCACATGATGCCTTCCGGCTGCCTTACATTTCCCGAGTGGGATCGATCGGCGCGCAGTGGCGCGTCATTTTGAATTCAACCAAGCCGGATCGCGGCACGCAGTTGGGACTTCCTTCCTGAAGCGGACAAGACTTAGCTAGTGCACATCTAGAGAGGGAGTCTAAGAGCGTGTTTACAATACAAATTCAACGTCTGGCTTATTCGAGATGTACTACATGAATGTTTGAAAAGATGTTTGGTACCATAAGTTCTGAAGATTTTATTCTAAACAAAGGCATCATCGAAATTATTCATCTCACATTGTTCAAGAACAAAAAATGAATACGAACAAAAATAAAGTCAAGCAAAAAAGGTGGAAGCTATAATCGCATCAAAATGCTCGAAAAAATCTGAGCACTAATATACTGCCAACGGTAACGATAAGCTAGGCTTAGAACCAGTTACTTATATCGAAAAAAAAACATAATACATTCCAAGCATGCACACATATACTGTTTCTGTTGGCGAAGTATCTAGGGTATGTTTTGATATGTGTGTCGGTTCAGACAATCGGAGCAGAGTACAGTTTGTGGTATGTTCGTTGTGGTGAACACAAATAATTTTCAGTCCAGAGAAAAGCTTTTATGCAAGACATGAACAAGAACTAAACAAGATACAGGAAAGTGATAAAACAATGTAAACAAATGAATTAGCCGGGTGGAAATAATGTGAAAGTTTTAAGATTAAAGAGCATATCAATGTTAGTGAGTATATCTTTAGTGAATTGTCGGCTCGTATTGCGTATAAGGGATGGTTATTCAAAAATTTTAGAGGGACGAATCACTTGTGTTGTTACACTCTAACAAGTGGAACGCCTCTGGCAGTCTCGCCTGCATTACGCGATTTAATATACATGTAGCAGCAGTGCTAACTTTGAAAACTACAATAAAATAATAATTCACAAAAACACCATTCATATAATGACATAATACCACGTTCATTGACCATAAATGACATTTGAACGGTGACTTAAGACTTGTCAACTACACCCATGACCACATTTCATTCACTCTATCCATAAACTTTCAAAGTTATGATGGCAATTCAACAATTACCCCAACATGGCCTAAGTTTATTGACCTTAACTGACCTTTGACCTTGGTTTTGTGACCTGAAACTTACAGGGGCTGTTCAGTGATACTTGATTACTCTTATGTCCAAGTTTTATGAACTAGATCCATAAACTTTCAGAGTTAGGATGGTAATTTAACAAATACCCCCAACACGGCCAAAGTTCATTCACCTTAAATGACCATTGACCATGGTCATGTGACCTGAAACTCGCACAGGATATTCAGTGGTACTTGATTAACCTAATGTCCAAGTTTCATGAACTAGTTCCATAAATTTTCAAAGTTATGATGGTAATTCAACAAATACCCCCAAATTGGATAAAAGTTAATTGACCCTAAATGACCTTCGACCTTGGTCATGTGACCTGAAACTCAGGCAGGATGTTTACTCATACTTGATTAACATTATGTCCAAGTTTCATGAACTAGATCCATAAATTTTCAAAGTTATGATAGTAATTCAACAAATACCCCCAACTTGACCAAAGTTCATTGACCCTAAATGACCTTTGACCTTGGTCACGTGACCTGAAACTCGAGCAGGATGTTCACTAATACTTGATTAACCTTATGCATAAGTTTCGTGAACTAGGTTTATATACTTTCTAAGTTATGATGTCATTTCAAAAACTTAACCTTCGGTTAAGATTTTGAAAATAATTCTCCCAACATGGTCTAAGTTCATTGACCCTAAATGACCTTTGACCTTAGTCATGTGACCTGAAACTCAGGTAGGATGTTCAGTAATACTTGATTATCCTAATGGCCAAGTTTCATGAACTAGGTCCATATACTTTTTAAGTTATGATGTCATTTCAAAAACTTAACCTTAGGTTAAGATTTGATGTTGACGCCGCCGCCGCCGCCGTCGCCGTCGGAAAAGCGGCGCCTATAGTCTCGCTCTGCTATGCAGGCGAGACAAAAACACTAGAAAAATATTACCAAATATTGGGTAGAAAGGGAACATGCATGTTTGCTGGGTAATTTCTTTAACGCCATATTGGGCTATTTCAACGCAACATTGCATAAAATTAATCTTTTTACCCAACCAACATGCATGTTCCCATTTACCCAATATTGCGTAAACTTTTTTTAGAGTGTAACAAAGGCAATTATTGATGTGAAGAAATTGAATTAGAAAAACGGCTAGCCTTCGTCTCTATACGCCGACTAAAATGCTTAGTTGTGGCTTGCCCTCAGTGGAAAAGGAACTAAGAAAGAAGAAAGAAGAAGAAGAAGCGGAAAGTAGTCAAGAACATCTAAGATGTAGGCCTTTTAGGATGAACATGACTCAAGCTACAAGGCAGAAATGAACAGCGCAGTTTGAAAAAAAAAGTGATTAATTAAAACTGAGTACCCTTTAATTGGGTTGCGGCGTATACGCATTAGCTGTCGAGGCGTTGTCGGATGGTGTAGTCAGAGAGGGGCTCCGGGGAAGTAGGCTCAATTAGCGTATTCTAGGAGGGATGGAGATGATGATGATAACATGTAGTTAGTAGAATTAAGAGATTGAGATCAGAGGAACGGAAGTGGTAAAACAAGCATTCCGAAACATGAGGTATTTTTTTGCATTTAATGAAAGATGCTCCACCAACGTCCATTATCGTAACAGGCTTGTGAGTCGAACCTTTTTTTTCCTAAGACATACAGGATAGCACGTGCCCCTAGTTAGGATTCAAAAATAAAGAAAATATTTCACTGACAATGAATCCCAAGTGCAGGGGTAAATAATTATAATAAGTAGAACCGCATACAACTGAAATCGCAGGAAAAACTTCTTGTTTAAATGGCATTTAAAAAAAAGGGGGAAAAAAAAGAAAATTAATGTATGGTTTCGCTGTCACAGTGATTAATTTCTCAGGATTAATCACATGAGTGACGTCACAATATGAGCACAACTCGCATGCATAATATTCCAAGCACGATTTGCACAGGGAGTTACTCCCAACTCCCTAATTTGCATATCCGCCATGCCTGAACACGAACGATTGTTACCGTTAAAAATTCGTATTACTCTTTGTTATTTTGTTGATTTAACCTTAACATAAAATATAATTTCTGAATAAGAAAGGGTAAGGTTTAATGGAGGGAATTCATAGTTATCTGCATTTGTTTCGTATCTTTTTTTTTTAAGAGAAAAATTATTGGGGGAAGGTCGTATATATTATACTTGTCGGATTCGATGATTGTGTCTCCACCGAAAGTATGTCACATCATATGAAATCATCGGGAAGAACGTGACATAACTAAAGGAAAACGCAGCATAATAAAGAAAGAAATAGAGTAGAAGAGACCGAATCTTGAGGGCGAATGGGAAATTTGACAGTTGAACGTGAAAAAGTATCTGCTCTCAAGAGTTTTAAGCGTAATGCGTTCGTCGCCGTAGATTCAACCCATGTGGTTCAGTTTGGCTAGAGATGGCGACTTGCAGTTGGTTGTGGCGAGGATTAAAGTCAGGTTTGGCGAAGTTCTTTCGAAAGGTCCTCAAACATGTTCAAGATTGGCATTAACAAGCGTGCATGTAACACTATATATGTATTAAAGGAAACGTCTCGAGATAATTTCACGTGTTAAACACATCTATAAAAAAAAGAGAGAAAACTATGGTGTCATGCATTATCATTTGAATATGGTAAAGTGGACCATGATCATGCATCATAAGAAGAAATAGAAGGAAAAGGAGAAAGGAAGAATAAGGGGATGAATACGAATAAAAAGAAAATTGAGAATAACAAGAGCAAAACAATATTTTTTTTTAAAGAAAAAATATAAAGAATAAGCTTACAAAGGAAGAAAAGGAAGATAATAAAAACGTTGGCAGAGAAAAAAAGCAAACTTTCCTCCCCTTTCCTCTTCATTCTTCATGTAATATGTCTGTTATAACATTCTCAGTCAAATATTATTGAATAGGAATTGTTCATATTTATATAACAGTATAGAAATCTACGCCACAAATGGACAAAAAAATGTTCAAATTGTTAAAGCGAGAATAAAAAGGATGTATTCTTCATTATTTTCCAATACATATGACAAAAAATTATAATAAATGTCATCCAAATACCCTTCTCCAAGTTCAAAAACTCATCATTAAATTGGAAGCAACATTGCAAGACATTCCTCTACCAGGTCAGGCATGCAAAACCGAGGGAATGTAGTCTTCAGACTAGGAATAATTAAATTATGGAACGCCAAGTAAGACTGTGCTATGGATCAACGCCTGATATGGTAAACGGGGCCAAAAGATCAAATTTGAAGAGAAAATGGAGTGTATGCCGTGCATACCGCCGTAGAATAAGAGCGGTATCTTCTTTGGCGGGAGAGTTTAGATGGTAAACATTCAGCATGTCCAGACAGTTTCTTTATGAGAGCTGTTAGAACACCAAGAAGTATTAAAAGTCGCCTCAGGTGGTAGACCACTTACGTCATGGAAAAGAGGTCATGGGGGCGAGCCCGTGACAAGTCACATAGACCTCCCGTTTCATAATCAAGCTCTTAGCACTTGGCGTACTAAAGAATAAAAAGCGTGATCAAGAAGATGACATTTTGCCCAGGGCCCACTCGAAGGTCATTGTTTTCATTTGTAATATCAATGTAGAATCTTGTATTCGTTTTCTTGACCATCTGTTACCAACATGACCAAAGTCCACTTTTAATTCAATCCAGAGCAAGATTGTTTTTCGAACAGTAAACATAATAATATTGGCTTAATACTGTGCGTGCGCCTATGTATTTATATGTGGGGTGCATGTGTGGGGGTGTGTGCGCGTTTGTAAGTGTGCCTCTCGGTGATGGTGTGGGTGAGGGTGTGTGTGTGTGGGTGTGTATGTCTTGGATTCGATAACAAATTCTAACAAGTATTATCTTAACCTAGACATGCAACACGATATAAATTTTAGTTTAATATGAAGCATTATCAAGAATATAGTTACATTTGTAATATGGAATACAAAAAACAAATACTGAAGCAATATTGCCTTGCCTCAATTCGTTGAAACATTATATTTCAATAGTATTCCTCAGTAAATCCTTAAAATATCAATCACATTCTCACAGAATAACATATTAAATTCTACAAATTCATCATATTGGCTAAAATTAACCTCTTTACACATAAAATAGATATTTAGAAATTGAATTTCCAATATGTCATCATGACTAGATAACTTCACAAGCATATCTTTATACGGTAAGAAAAAGGATTAAACATCAATTTCTTTATTTGTTAAGATTTGGGATTTAATCTGCGGTAGTAACACGGCCAGTCGAATCCACAAATTTAGACGGTGGAACCACTGCTTGTACGCTGGCTGTCAAAAGCAAATGCCAATGCGATCGGTGATCGATTTTTGTCTCATCGATCAGGGGTTCGAGTATGATAGGTGTCGATATCGTCGTCCAGATGGGCAAGGGTTTGGCTATGATCAAATATGAGGCCCTGGAATGGTGACGGGACGAGTTCGATTCCTTGATAATTCGATGGCTCTCGCTTAGAAAATGTGGATTTAAGTGGGTTAAGGTGCCTCACTATTCCAATAACAGCTAAAGTTAGTGTGGACATACGTTTATTGTAAAAGAGTGGGAGAAAGACGTGTTTTGTTTGATTTACAAGACACGTCCGTTTGCTAAGGGAAATTTAGATTGCAATGTACTTGGCAAGATGGCAAGAAATTGTATCTTACCATGTCGACTTTGATAATAGCCATATGCCGACATGGCGATATATTTTATAAGTCGACTTGGTTTTCTATCCAAGTCGACTTATAGAATGCTCGGTATGTCGTCATGGCCAATGACGTGATCATTATCTTATCTCGTCATGTCGACATACACGTCGACTCAATAAAACATCTTATCGCAACATGTCGATATAAATACAAGCTTTCATATTCGACTTCGCAAGATGATGTATCATGCTATGTCGACGTATTGCGCTGAGTTGACATGGGGGGATAATTTGCATTATTGAAAAAAAAAGGTTTTGGGATGCTGATATTCAACACATAATAAACTTTGTTCGTGGTAGACTAGTGCACCTTTAACAAATTTGGCCTGGGTTCCACATTTCCGCTGAATTTCGATTAAAATTCAAAACTTGGACGCCTGAGAGTCACCTCCTTGCGTATGCAGACGATGTAGAACGAAGGTCGTTCATTATACATAACGGGGGGAAAAGGATTCGGTTATATCACTCCCAAGACGCTAAACTTAATATGCTAATGTGATCGACCGCACTTATAATAATATAATTTAATTTGATTACAACCAATGAAACTGCGTATTTAGCATTTAAGATTAGTCTGGGTTTGTTTTTACTTCACTAAAATACAACAAAATCAAACCACAAATGTGCAACTAGCCCTAGATTTAGAATTTTACGGTCGGAAGGGGGAGCTTATAGTCTCAATGATAATCCATATGAGTTGGGAAATATCTAAACTATGCGAACTGTGACCTTTTTCTAACATTTTCGGTATCTTCTTTTATACCGATCTTTTTGTTTTTTTTAATCTTTCTGGGATTTCCTTTATCGTCTTCTTGGCTGGGAAAAAGCCAAAATTGAGCCCCCGCCCTCCCATTAATAGGACAAATCGTGAATTCGCCTATGATATGTGCACTTTCGCTGAAATATTCATTCGAGCTCTTACACCAGGAGCCTCTCTTTATAAAATGGTAAGCAGCTTCCCCCAGATGCATGTCACGAATTCATATAGTACCTCGTCACTTCAGATACCTCATTCAATACGAAAAAAATTCACCTCAGCGGTTCTAGTCGAATTTGCACAAAGTCTATTGACCGAACATCCGTGCCCCACATGAATTTCGATAGTTGGGACTAAGTAGGAAGGGGCGTTCATGCTCACTTTGTAATCGTGTCACAGTCGGGCTAGCTAAAACGCTGCCCTAATTCAATAATACCTTTGTTTCGAATGTTTATTCTTTTTTGTGAAGATATTGATTTTTTTGTATGGAAGAATCATTTGGCCTGAAGATTTAATCGAAATTTTGCATTGTACAAAGTCTATTGACCGAGAATCCATGCCCCACATAATTTCCGATAAATCAGACTATAAAGTAATAACCGTTCATGTTCACTTTGAAATATTTTCAGTCTACTCAGTCTACTACAGCAGTAAAATTAAAATTAATTGAAAGTTGAGGAAGTGTAATAGCTAAAATGGATCGTGCACATTCAAATATCAATTTTTATTACCCAGGTCTAGCAGTAGGTCGCAATGGATTCTCTCACTATCTCCCCCTCTCCTTCTGCCCCCCCCCCCTTGTCCATGGTCTCCCTCCACCCCCCTCTCTCTCTCTTCCCCTCCCTCTATGTATATTTCTTTGTCTGTCTCCATCTCTTTCCCTCTCCATTTTCTGCTCGTCTTTCTATCTGTTTTTAACTTCATCTGTCTGTCTGTGTCTCTGTTTATCTGCTAGTCTCATAGCCTGTTATGAGACGATATTTATGATAACAAATAAAACAGAAATGATCCTACAAAAAATAAAAAGACAATAAGAGACAGAGGAGGAGGAGGAGGAAGGAGAAGAAATAGAAATGCATAAGATTTGGAGAAGAGAAAATGAATAAGAAAGTGGAAATATTGTTTTGATTGATTAAAGATGCATGATGAATTGACCCCCTAAAAAATAAATAGATAAAATAAAAAATAATGAAAATAGAATAAATAAATAAAACTATACAATGCAACAGCTGCAATACCGAATAATTAAAAACAAGCAAATCATATCGAAGGAGATTGAAAGGTAAATAAAGAGTGGATTAAAAATCTTTTACCTCTAGAGCATCCTTCTCAAACAACCATACCCCGCGAAACACAAATACATACCTCTACTCATCCGAGATGCAAGACGTGTCTTATGTGTCAAAAGGAATTCATTAGGAGAACGTCTCCTTCATACCATATGTGGATGTCTCTTAAGCTACACATTTATAACAATCAAGGAAAAGGATTTGCCCGAATCAAAAAGTTAAATGTCAGAATGTGCATTGCGCTATTCATCGTCACGATAACAAGTCAGGATGTAAGGGGTGGAAATGGAAAGAAAGGGAAAGTGAGGAAGGATGAAGGGGAGAAGAGAGAGGTAGAGAGAGGGAGGGGGGGGGGGAAACACGGACAGATAAACAGAAAGGGACATATACCGGAAAAACACAGATGAATTTAAAAAGAGACCGAGAGGTAGAGAGAAATAAAAATATATTGATAGATAAGCGGAGAGACCGAGAAGGGGAAGTGGAGAAAGAAATATAGAAACTAAGTAAGACAAAAATAAAGAAAGAAATAAAACTAAGGAATGGAAGAAAAAAGAGGAAAGAAAGTCTGAAGGATAGTTAAGTAGAAACTGAGTGTATATACATTTATTTCTACTCTGTTCCCCTCCATCGGTAATGGCGTCATATTATGGTCTTATTATAGCATTTATGACACCTCACAAAACCCCATTTTAAGGAAAAACTATGTCATGAACCACTGGCGTACCTAGGATTTTCCAGAAGGGGGGGGGGGGGGCAAATTTTTTGGAGGATATTTCGTCTGCGAAAAAAATTTACAAGCACAAACAAAAGTCTTTAACCACAAATAAAGGATTTCTTACCAGAAAACAAATTGACAAGCAAAAAAAAAGGTATTCAAGTTCACAAGAGGGGTACACGTCTGTATTTATTTCATTTTTACATTACAAATTATTAATTTGGCTTCTCAAAAGGGGGGGGGGGGCACGTCCCCTGTATCAGTTGTGACTCGTCAGGGGGGGGGGCAGTCTGCCCCCCTTAGGTACGCTAGTGTCATGAACGCATAATCATTATCTATGGTTGGAAAGGTTATATCCTCCTAAATAATTTGATACCATATTTATGCGGTATGTCTTCACGTGATGTAAATTTTGACTTGCGCCAAAAAAAGAGAATTAACTTCAATGAGTGAATCCAGATGCCAATGATGTCATAATCCTACATGAGTTAGTATACATATTTGCACATACTTCTTTTTTCAATGAAATTAACGAGAGAATTGATGACAAAAAGTGTTTATTAAACAATTAAACTGTAAATTATTGAAATGGTGTTTTGAAATGGAATTTAATGCAACCGTTGTAGGATTATGACATCATTGGCATCTGGATTCATTCATTGCAGTCACGCCTTACTTTGGCGCAAATCAAATTTTTGATCACTGCAAAGAATACCTCGTGATCATCCAAGCGTTATTAAATACCACATAAATATGGTATCAGATCATTTGGGAGAAGATATCCTTTCAGGCCATATTTAATAGTAATATGTTCACATTATTTTTTCTTAAACTTGGGATTTTTGAGGTGTCAAGTATTTTTTTTTTTACTCACACGGTAGTGTATTTTGTTGTTTTCCAAAGCCATAATACCTGTTCAACTAAACAGATGACGTCAGGGATAACTTAATTTTCTTTTTAATCTAGAACGTAGAAAAATAAAAGAAATTGTAACATTACTTTATAAATTGCTACTCCCCCCCCCCCCCACAATGTATCTCAATTTGTTTGTCCTTCAGTCAAATTTAACTAAATTAAACTAATTTTTAGTAGTTCAATCATAATGTTGACGAATAAGGGAAAACTATTATCTGCTTATTTTTGTTATTACTTGCATGTTTGAAATAATTCACTTTTGGTTTTATAAGACATTCATGTCTGTTTAAAATGGCCCAGTAAGTGGTATAGTTATGTCTTCAATTTGAATAAAAAGGAAAAATGTTTAGATAAAGCGTTTAGTTAATTAAACAGAAATGTTTTATTAACATTGGAACATAAATAAAGGCAAGGTGCAACTTAAGCACACGCAGTCTAAAAGTGTTGATAAAATGGAATTGCATTGCCCATGTTAAATTGCCAATGAAAATTTGCCTAGGTAATAGAAGGGCAAAGTGATAGAAATTGCTGAATCAGTAATGACTTTTGGTACACAATATTGAAGGCCAACATTTTCCAAATGAGCGGTATACGGGCTCTTCCCGGTTTTACGAGGTTTCTCAAAATTGAATGGACTGGTAAACTAGGTCATTTACAATGGCAATTTCTTGTTCTATATACAGACTGAATCAAATGACATTGGACAAAAAATGGGCAAGGAATATATATGGGTCAAGACCGGTTGTTGTTGGCAATAACAAAACGATTGCTCTGAAGGAAGATTCTCACAATTTATCTTCTTTAGATTAATGCAATGCACGCCTACCCCCCCCCCCACGTGATCACCATTCCCCTCAATCTCCTCCCCCTCTCTCTCTCTCTCTCTATCATCTGCCCTCCATCTTGATTAACTTTTGATATAACAAAATCATCACATGTTCTCTCGACTTCAGCTGGCGCTATTTACGAATTAACATCAGCGCAATTTCGTCAACATTGATGTTACAGGGTCGTTCTCAAGAAAAGATTACATTTCATAAAAAAAAAATCACGACTCAATCATCTTGCGGCCCAAGCCCCCCCCCCCCCTCACAAGAGTGATCACAATAAGAAATCTGCACACTGTATACATTTTCAGTCAGCAGCAAATCCCATATCCGAATATAAATGCAGATTTCAAAATATTTTGTTGAGCATGTTAACTTGAAGGTTTGTTTTCCTCGTTCGCTGCGCCTCCTCGTATACGTTTGGAAATGATGTGGTTGAAGAAGCGAACAGAATTTCGAGAGCCAGATTGGCGACAAACGCACGAGTGTATTATTTAGAAATATCTCGTTACGCCATAGTGGAATTCGATTCAAAGAAATTACACTTCCATGTCAATTACACAAAGTTATATATTTCAATATTGTGTGGTTTTAAGGGCAATCGAATGCTGCCAACAAAGTGAAATTGGTTACTGCTATAATTATGCATTATTTTTTTATTATTAAACCCACCATGGGCATTTATTATATTATTATTTGAACATTTAAAATCACATTACATGTTTACATATTACTTTTTCAAACAAATATTCCAAATTAAATTCTTGAAAATTTTTACCTGTTTTATTTCTTATGAGTATATATTTCTAAATTCACCAAAAGCAATTGTAAGAAACGAATCTCGTCCGGTTTCTTTGAGAGCTCTCAGTAAATTCAATTCTGTTATTTGTAGGTCAACATTGTATTCAAACTTATAGTCCAGTCAATATAGGGTTTGACCCACCACTAATTGCAACACGAGATATTCCACTGCAATGCTTTCAAGGAAGGTTCCCTTAAACAACATACTAAAAGTCCCAAGAAATCCAAGCAGTGGAAATTTATCAAATTTGCATATTATGCAAATTAGCCATACAAATTTAGAAAAATAAGGAAAATAGCCCAAAGATTACAAATTGAGTGTCCAAAACAATTTAATTTGAGCGAAAATTCATGATAAATAACTGTATTCAATTTTTTTTGTCAAAAAAGCAAAGAAATCTACCTCATTTGCATAATATGCAAATAAGCATCCTTATATGTAAAAATCTCAAGGTATTATGATTTTTCTCTCATTAACTGCTTGAAAATTTCATTAATGTTGAAATTTACATGCTGCTATCACTAAGGACGTCGAATACATTTGTATTCAGCTTAGTGTCTGTAGTGTAATTTACATATTATGCAAATAAAAGTATCTAACATGTTATGAATATTCAAGAAAACACACCGGTGATACATCCCTCAAAAATTGCAAGTAGATTATCTTTTGAAATTGGAATATGACAATACCTTACAGGAAGGTTTCCTAAACACCATATTAAAAGTCCTTGAATATACAAGCATGTAGGAAAATCACAAAAATTTGCATTTTATGCAAATTAGCCATAATAAAATACAAATAAGGAAAATAATCCAAATATTGGAAATCAAGTGCAGAAAACAATACGAATTGAACTGAAGCCCATGATAAGTTTTCCAAATTTATTTATTTTCTAAATAAAAAAAATCATAAATAAATCTGCCTCATTTGCATATATATGAGCATCTTTGTATGGAAAATAAATCCAGAAATATTGATTTTTCTCACAAAAACAGTTATGAAAACATTTCAGTCTAGATCAATATGATGTGATCACTAAGAATGGCAAATACATTAGTAATCAGATCAGAAGTGTAATTTACATATTATGCAAATAAGCATCCGACATGTTATACATATTCAAGGAACACATACGTAATACTTTCCTCGAAAATTCCATGTAGATTATGTGTATTAACCATGATGACCTTCCCCACACTTCTTGCTTGGTTGATATTGACATTTGTCACGAGCAGTTACCCCACTCATAACTGTACAATGATGAGTCCATTCTACATGGATGCCACTGCTTGAATGCTTCATTATTTCCATCCAAGTCTTGCTCTCTTCTTGACTTTGTAGAGACTTTGTGTTTCTTGCGAGTATAGTCCACGCTAGCAAGCTCCTGGATTGCCAAGTGATCAGTACAAGATGTCACACCCGTACAAATAAAAGCCCATTAGCTTTGAATATTTGGTCCTTGTAGCATACCACTTAGCTTATAAACTTGGGGTCCTTGTATTTAAAGCGCCTAACGATAAATCTCCACCCTACTTATCAGAGCTCTTATCTCAGCACAGACCAACACGCAGTCTCAGATCAGCAGATCAAGCATTGCTGAGTGAATCTCTCAGCCACACAACTTGGGATGACAGAGCCTTCTACATCTCTGGGCCAAAGCTGTGGAATAGCCTTCTGCAATTTATCAGGGGAGCAGAGACCCAATCAACTTTTGAGTCTTACCTGAAGACCTTTCTGTTCCCCACTCCAACATTATCCCAAGAATAACTCAATTGTAGCATTACTAGGACAGTACATGTACTTGAACTGAATGATGATCCTAAGCACTGTTTGAAGACCATGAAGACATTGAAATTTGTGAGATATTTCCTATTTTTGAGCAAGCGCCATGAGCGCCCAGCTGAGGAGGATACCGGCGCTTTATAAGAACCCATCATCATCATCATCATCATCACTTGTCTTGGTGGTGAATATGAGTACTTGCTTGGAGCACAAGATCTCTGGGCATGCTTGATAAGAGTAACAATGGGCATTTGCCTATACGAGCGACATGAAAGCCATTCATAAATTCAAGATGAAGGCTTAAAGTGCATTATAGGCATCTTTCTCAGATACAGGAATCGTGATTAGACGTTCTTGCTGAATCCAGTTCCCGGATCCAGTTGCTGCTTCACGATGAAGCATCAATTTTCTGTTCTTTCCTCTTTGATAAATCTCCTATGGCAACCATCTCCAAATATTAAAGCTATATAGTTTCTAAGTAAGTCGTATGCAAATAATAATATTAATTTCCTGATATTTATGGTAAACAGAAATTCCTCAGTGAGACAATGAACAAACCAGATGGAGAACTAAGCCAGATTATTGCCTTTCCAACAAGAGGACACATCATAATGGAACACCCTTAACATCACCATCAAATACCATCCAGCATTGATTTGACAGTGTGTACCACTTCCAGGATTTATTTGCCACAATGTGTTACTCATGGGTATACTGTGAGGTTATCCACAGGAATAAACCTTTAAGTAATTATGGTACGACTAAGGATGTTCTTCTGGAGGAATGCTGACTTTAATAGTGTCATGCAGATGTACTTTGGACAATCATACAACTCTCTGTACTGAAATCCGACCAGTCGAGCATAGGAGACTGAATGCCAATCAAGAGGACTTTAACAAGAACACACCGTTAACCACGTCTTCTTCCGACACAAGTTGCCTCAATGAGACAATGGACATAAGTTGTGTCGGAAGATGTCAAGAGTTTTAGAGAAAGGCTAGGAAGGCTGGCACATTTTAGAGCTCCAAGAGCATCAGTAAGGTAAAGCTCAGAATTGCTACAATGCATTAAAGAGGACCGTAAGAGGGTTTGTAGACAAGCCTATAATACATAATTTGTTGACCGGATTGACAATGATCCAGGCTGTAACAATTAGCATGTTGGGAGTCCTTAATACCAATAGCTATGACTACATTGGAATAGCATTATTAAAGGAGGGCAAAGATTTTTAGTCTTAGTATTCACCACTGATCATGATGATGATGACGCTGATCTACAAGTCCTGGGACCCAGTCCTGACCCAGATATGGCCAGATAACATATTGTTTGGTCAAGCAGGTGTAGACAGACTACTGAAGAAATTGTTAAAGAAAAAAACATACATGAAGCTACTATGCCAGACGGAATCTCTGCTACACTTCTTAATGAGACTACTCATCAGATCTTACCTGCCATAAGTTTGCTTTTCCTGGCCTCCCTTTATCATGTTTATACGGTGAAATTTCAAGAAAGTATAAGTCGTTCCCATCCATATAAGAAAGGGTTGTCAACTCTAACAAACTACACACCAATTCAAATACTGTGCTTTGTTCTTGCCAATCCCATCATCTTGTCAGACTATCAACGCGGCTTTAATAGGAAGCGAAGAACATATTTCCAGTATTTTTCCTTGAATATAAATCATATCAGGATTTGAATGCTTAGTGTTAGCAGCATATTAATTTGAAAAAATGACATGTTTTCACTGCAGTCAATGTGACAAAAATCAAAATTTCTTGACATTTTCCATATAAGGATACTTATTTGCATAATATGCAAATGAGGAAGATTTGCTAGCTTTTTAAAATAAAGACATTGAAGTTATTTATTCATCATGAACTTTTGTTCAAAATTACTTGCTGTGGACATTTAATTTGTCATCTTTGGATTAATTTCCTCATTTTCTATTTTCTTAAATGGCTAATTTGCATAGTATGCAAATTAATTTTCAGGCACTGGGATGAATTATCATGCTTAGTGATATAGAAGCATATTAATGTCAACATTAATGAAATGTTTTCAAGCAGTCTACATGAGAAAGATCACAATATCTTGACATTTTTTCCATTTAAGGATGCTTCTTTGCATAATATGCAAATGAGGTAGAAATTTTTGCACTTTTGATTAAAAACATTGAATTCAGTTATTTATCATGAATTTCCATTCAAGTTAATTTTTTTTGGACATTTAAAATTTTAATCTTTGGATTATTTCCCTTCTTTTTCTAATTTTTCATGGCTAATTTGCATAAAATGCAATTTTCATAAATTTCCACTGCTTGGATTTCTTGGGACTTTTAGTATGTTGTTTAGGGGACCTTCCTAGAAAGCATTTCAGTGGAATATCTCGTGTTGCAATTAGTGGTGGGTTACCCCCCTATTCTGGCTAGATTGACTGGACTATTAGCTATTGTTGTCAAATAGGAAAAGAATCTCTTATTTAGATTACACTCAACGAAAGTATGCACATGATCTTCGTCCACGCAACAATGCGGGCATCTCCCATCTGTTACACCATTCAATTTAAACAAGTTCTTTCTACTGGCAATAAATTATATATGACCTTAATATTGAATTCTTTCAGTTTATTCTTTTTACAGTAATGCAAGTTTCTTTTAAAAAGATATGCATTATACGTTCAATAGAATGGGGTAGGAGAGGTGGCCTGCCAAAGGAGCACATCTTATTTTGTCCTGTACTGTAGTCCTACTGATATTTATGAGTGATTTTTTTCTCTCACTTGCTTTGCTTTTTTCCAATATCTATGACAGGTAAGTTTTGGACATAAAACTATTATTGAGCAACTCAGGTTTTCAAACATATATGTAGTACAGCTGAAATTTCATGAAAAAAATCCTCGTTTACACACTTAAAACACTGAGTAAAATTTTACCCAATATTGAGTAGAAAGGGAACATGGATGTTTGTTGGGTATTTTTTGTTGTATCCCATATTGGGATTTTTCAACGCAACAATGCGTAAAATGTACAAAATATTTTTACCCGACCAACATGTATGTTCCCATTTTACCAAATTTTTGGTAAACCTTGTTTTAGAGTGTACCCAGTAATTGAAGTTTGCAACATATTCGTTTTAGGACCCTTTATTTATAGGATTTGAACTTTAAAAAAAAAATGGAAAAAAAAATACTAAGAGAGAATCTGATTTTAGAAGGAAAATGTCAGATTCTGATTAAAACATTAAATCATAATCAGAGTCATAAAACTTTTGTAAAATTAGAAAGGGATAATGATAGCTTAATATAATTAAGATCATTTCACCTCTACCAAAGACTACTTTACAAAAGCTTAACGGTAACATTTCTCAAAAAATAAAGCAGCCATGTTTGGAAAAAGGCCATGGAGAGATATATCACACAAGATAAAACGCGGGAATTCACGGGTTAAAAACGCATTCTAAGTTGAATACTTTTACATACTATGTGGGATTATAAATAAGTCAAGTCGAGAAAAGTGATATCTTCTGCGGTTTAGTAGTGGATGTAATTCATTTCCACGTAGTCTTATGAATTACGCATCACCCAAATCGGTTTATAACGGAATTGGGACAATGGGTTCACATTATATTGGGTTGTGGGTAGGACGAGAGAGCTAAAACACGAAAATTCTTCAACATGTATGGTATTTTAGTGTCATATCATTTCACTCTAAAGTACTGGGGTGTTAAAACTTACACCATTGGTGTCCTGAGTGGACCACACCCAGATTTAACGATAGACCAATGAGTGAAAAAAATTAACAATCAAAAGTGCTGAAAGAACACTTTCGTGTAGTGCCTAACACCAGTGAATTGACACCGGGGTAAAATGACTGGTGTAGTCATTCAAGTACACCAATAATTTTGCTGTGTAGTGCTCATATTCTTGTTATATTATGATAGGCAAAACTTATCGCCTCACAAAAAAAGGAACGCCGATATTATCGAACGTACAGAGCGTATGCGTACTTAAATACATATAAAAAGACTTCATTAAAAAAAATTATGGATCACAATTCAAGGTATACCCATCCGCCTCATTGAGCTTTAAAAAGTTGCTTTGTTTTCTTCTGTTTAGTGCGTTGTAAAAATAAGAAATTGCCTTTTTTCAAACTGTAAGACACGAGGTCATTTATTTTATACAACAATATTCTGGAAAAAAAATACAGTCAATCTTAGTCAGTAAAACACTCATAAATCCAAAATATCTCGTTGGAATGAATTTGCCATGTTCGAATTTGAATCTCTTCTATATTTAGCTCAATCAACTCCCGTCCCTCACGTCTAACCAAGGACAGTCCGCGGTTGTAGGGGTTTTGTCAAATAGGATCTTATGTGTCAAATTAGGGTCCTCATTTGGCATTAAAAACACACACAGACATCCTCATCATACCAACACACATACACCAGTACGCTTTACTCATGTGTAATGAAAACGATTAAAGCAATTTTCAAATGCCCAAATCAAAGCTAAAACACAATTAATTTCAAAAAGGTAGTGTCATGTTACAAAGAAAAACAGTTTTTTTAATGAAAAAATATAGACATCATAATTATTATAGACACGATATAATTACTTTATTTTAGGAAAAGTATGGCAAAGAACACGCACTGTTGTTGCAACTAAGTGTCATGGTGTAAATTGTGGTTTTGCTCGCTCGCTGTCAATAAGCCGATTTTCAGGGCGAAACTAGGTAGGTCACCTGACCAGAGTTTGCCGGACGATTCGTATCAGGTTTCGCTCATTTCAGATATGTGCCATTTCTGGTCTTCTCGCTTGAATTGTGAAGAGTTTCATTAATTCTCTCCCCGGAGAGAGCAATAAAATAGTTCATGATGGGTGCGCTATAAGATATAGGTAGGTGATCACGACACTGTTGTCCAAATAATGATTCAAATCGACAGTTTTGAGGACTGCTCACGCAGATGTCATGTCTAATAATCAATATAATTTGCAAAGGCCAAAACTTATTAAGTTTATGTAGACATGTACTAATCAAAATAACGTAGTTAGGTCGCAAACAGAGTTCCTTATAAGAAGAACAAGTGGAACGCCTCTGACAGTCTCGCCTGCATTACGCAATTCGATATAGCAGCAGTGCTTCCTTTGAAAAACAGCTAATGAATAATTATTCACAGAAGAAAACACTAATATGATAATAAAATATTATGTCCATTGACCCAAAATGGCCTCTGACCATGACCATGTGACCTAAGACATGTGCAAACTATCATTCATACTTGATTACCATTATGTCGATGTTTCATGAGCAAGTATAAACTTCCTACGTTATGATGCCAATTTAACACATACTCCCAATACGGCCAGAGTTCATTGACCTTTAAATGACCTTTGATCTTGGCCATGTTCCTGAAACACACACAGGGTAGTCAAGGATACATTGCTGCTCTTACCTCCAAGTTTCATGAACTAAATCCATAGACTTTTAAAGTTATGACAATTCCACAAATACCCCCAACATTACCAAAGTTTGCTGACCCTAAATGACATTTGACCTTGATCATGTGACCTGAATCTAGCACAAGATGTTTAAGGATACTCGATTGCTCTTATGTCCAAGTTTCATGAACTAGATCCATAAAATTTAAAAGTTATGATGACAATTCCTCAAATAACTCCAATATGGCCGAAGTTTGTTGACCCTAGTGACCTTTGACCTTAATCATGTGACGTGAAACTCAGGCAGGATACTTAGTAATACACTATTACTCTTATGTTTAAGTTTCATGAACTAGGTTCATATACTTTTGAAATTATGACAATATTTCAAAAACTTAACCTTGGTTAAGATTTCGATATTGATTCCCCCAACATGGTCTTAGTTCATTGACCCTAAATGACCTTTGACCTTAATCATGTGACCTGAAACTCAGGCAGGCTATTTAAAATTACTCCATTATTCCTATGTCTAGGTTTCATGAACTAGGTCTATATACTTTCTAAGTTATGATGACATTTCAAAAACTTAACCATGGTTAAGATTTCAATGTTGACGACGCCGCCGTCGCCGTCGGAAAAGCGGCGCGCCGCGGCGCCTATAGTCTCGCTCTGCTATGCAGGCGAGACAAAAAGGGAGAGAGAGAAAAGCGGTGCAAAAAAGAGGGGTAAGGGGGTAGGATAGAGAGATGGGGCACGAGATACAAAGAGGTTTATTTGCTTTATTTGTTTTTAAATTTAGAATATTATTTTACATGTACACGATTTCCTTTTTATCTTTTCCGTAACAAAGCTTTGTCATTTTTTTGCATCATTTTATGTGAAAATAGTATTTGAGTTTGAAATGAATTATTAATCTATGAATCTTCATCATAATCAACATTATGTAATTAACGGGAAAAAAGAGATTGTGGCATTTTGATGAATAACATACAGGCTAAAGGAAGAGGGGTAAAATGATTTCAGGTAAATGAAGGGAAAGGGGGATAGAAAGATAGAGGGAAGGGAGAGACAGAAAGAGAGAGAGGGGGTATTTTCAGAGAAATATAAAGATAAAGACATCCGGATTTACAAGAAAACAAGAGGTGGGATGATATGCATGGAGGCAGCATCGGGCATTTGGTGAGCTGAAGATTTGGCCTATCCCCCGTTGCCCCGTTGAGCTCTTTTACGGTGCACCAGGAAATGTTTCCGCCCCCCTCCCCTAAACTTTTATAGAATCTTTCATTAGTCTAGCCATCTCTTCTAAAAAAGAAAAAAGGTGCCACCAGTGTAAAGACGTAGACACTGACAGAATGAAAATATTCAGTATGTATAAAAAGAGAATGAAAAAAAGGTTGGATGCTCTTGTGAAAAGGGGGTTGATGAAAGCCAGTCCGCCTCGCCACTCTATCTTCATATCTTCCTTAGACAGAGCCCGATAGAATTTTGATTACGGAATTCCACTGGGTAATTTTACAAATCGAGAAAGTCTCAGATTACCCGTATTCATCTTTAAAAAGGTAGAAGAGGGAGAGGAAGATAATGTTTTTGAGTAGGAGAGCGAGAGGTCCTGTTCTCATCCATGGGTGAGTATGTGATGAAAGAAAAGAGACGAGATGAGGGCTATTCTGGTCTAGTTTTTCGTGAAATGTATCTTCAGCTTGAAGTTTGATGGGGAAGAAATTTCATCTTTCATTTTGAGACAGATATTTAGAGGCGGTAATTGACGAGAGCATATTTTTCCAAAAGAATAATGCCGAAAAAGGAGGAACTCTTCCCAACGAATGACAGGCGTCGGGAAATGTTGCAGGAAAAAGAGTCGGTACGGTAAAAGCATGAAACTGTGGATCGTACAAAAGTGAATTTAGGAGAATATCATCTGATTCCTATCGGATAGTAATTTTGGGGGATCTTGAAGGTTGAATAAAATGATGAATAAGATTCAAAAGTACTAATTTTGTGTCATAAAATAATATACCCGGTTGATTTTTTTCCCATATTAAATTTACATTCACTATGGCGGAAAAGAAATTCCAGTGGCCCTAATGTAATATCATTGTCCTGCAATGGGGTCCTTTAACTTTTCGGAGGGGAAGCAAAGGAAATAAATTAGTTACTATTTCCCCCAAAACAGAAATGGTTAGGATCATGGTTTTTGCCTCGCCTGCATAGCAGAGCGAGACTATAGGCGCCGTTTTTCCGACGGCGGCAGCGTCGTCAACATTGAAATCTTAACCAAGGTTAAGTTTTGGAAATGTCAACTTCGGTATTATATGGACCTAGTTCATAAAACTTATAGACATAAGGGTAATAGTGTATCACTGAAGATCCTGCCCGAGTTTCAGGTCACATGATTAAGGTCAAAGGTCACTTAGGATCAACGAACTTTGGCCATGTTGGGGTTATTTCAGGAATTGTCATCATAACTTAAGAAGTTTATGGATCTACTTATAAGAGCAGCAATGTTTTCCTGAATATCCCTGTGCACATTTCAGGAAAATGGCCAAGATCAAAGGTGATTTAAAGGTCAATGAACTCTGGCCGTGTTATGAGTATGTTTTGAATTGGCATTATAACTTAGAAAGTTTATGGATTTATCTCATGAAAAGTCGACATAAGGGTAATCAAGTATGAATTATTGTTTTGCGCATGTCTTAGGTCACATGGTCAAAGGCCATTTGGGGTCAATGGACATAATATTTTATTATCATGTTAGTGTTTTATTCTGTGAATAATTATTCATTAGCTTTTTTCAAAGGCAGCACTGCTGCTATATCGAATTGCGTAATACAGGCGAGACTGCCAGAGGCGTTCCACTTGTTAAACGTTTGGTGTACTAAAACATGGAGAGCATCGGGCGTTGCAAAAGCCTATTACCATGATAAAATTATGACCGCACTTAAACTCTTTATGCGCGTGCGCAAAAAAATGCTTGAATGATTTAGAAAATTATTATCACGATCACTCAAATACGGTCAAATAAAATAATATGTATATGTATAAACATGTCATTATTATCATTTTATCATTGATCTTAAGTGTTATTATCATCATTACTTCTATGATTATAACGATTACTAGTATTTTAGTTATGATCGTGATCATTTTCATTATTATTTTTACTATTTCATGATAATGCACTAAACTATTTAACTTAGAATTATTTAGGTTCGGGACCTTAAGCCCGCTAAAATGGTAAATGATTTTATAGTTCGACATGGGCGTAAAGATGGGGGGGGGGGCTCCCAAAAAAAATCATGACCAAGAAGAAAACAAAAAGAAAAAGGGACAGGGGTAAAATGTGATATTATTTTCCTAATATTATGTCAAAATCTATCACAAACTTGGACTTTTGTAATGAGAAAGTCGAAATTTTTGCTCTCTCGCAACTTCTTAATTTTACACGATACGCTATATTGAGCCCTCTCAAAATTTTTGGCTCATTACGTCAATGGAGTTTGATGTTCCAAGAACAGTATAAGAAAAGAGCAACACAAAAAAAGACAAATTAGGGAATACTGAACTGTGACTTATTTACGAACTAACCAACTGTTGGTTATCTATTCTTCTGCCATCCTCGTTCTTTGGTATTATCTATGGACACAACTCTGTTATTCCTCTATCCTACATCTTCCGGCACTCAGAGTGACCGACTTTCTGTCTCCGCCAGCGTTTTTAATTCATTCGCTGAAAGCAAAGCGCGCGGAATAATCAAATATAGTCAAAAACATTTTAACGAGCCCTTCTTGCGCGGCCCCAGTTTTATCAGAAGTTAATTTGGAAAATCCCCTAAGAACACAGCCGGGAAAAAGCCTTTCAAAACACACTAATTTTCCATTTGATTCAATTATCAAAACCATTCAAATTAAAAACGCCTCGAGATATTTCTGGATGCCTTCCAAAACTGAAGGATAAAAATAAGAGACTGGAAAATAAGGGCCAGGATTAGCTATTGAAGTGGGGCCAGTGAATAAATGAACGCGGTAGTAGAATGGAAAAAGGAAGATAGGAGTCACTAACTGAATTATATCTTCATTTAGTTTACTGCTAAATGTCTTGAATTAATTGAAAATAAATTAAGCTAGTGAGAGGGAATTCGATTCAAAATTATGCTTAATGTCCTAAAGGGAATATTTGAAACGGGGTTGTTTTAATGTCCCGTCATTCAAGATAAAGTTAGCGTTGGGTGATTATTTAATGATTATGATTCGCATTGCGTCTCTTATTCATGATTGTTTGCGTTCGCTTGATATTTTTTTCTGCAAACTTACTTTTTTTTTCCTTTTTATTAAAAGTATGATTGTTTGTCATAGTTACGTGTAAATGTATGCTAGGGGCATTTGTTTCTTTTACGTCTCTACCTGAGAAAAACACGACACACGTATTATAAAATGCATTTAACGTTTTTAAATATGCCAATTTTGTGTATTGTTTTCTCAATTAACACAGTTATTTTGTTAAAATGTGAAAAAGGTCGTTCGTAAGAAACTGCTTCAAAGTTAAGTGAGGTCAAAACCTGATCTGATAGAAAAGTTAACATATTACAATTGGCATTTGTAATGTATTTTTGTTTTGTTTCACCAAATATCTACATGAATTGTGTCTAGGGGGCATTCATTGTTTAGCCCCCCAAAAATAAAACAAATTAACCTAGCGATAAGGTTATCAAAAGTAATATCTTAACAGAAGGATACTAGTGGATTTGCTTCACTTCAAAATGTCAAATGGACGCCATATTCTGGCCTAAAGAGCGGTTTAATTTAGCAAGTGACTGTATACCTATATTTCATATATGTACATGGATATCATTTCATTATACCTGTGGTGCTAACAACGGTCCGACTTGGGCGCTTGCCAATGGCACCGCTTTCATATGGCGCAGAAGTGTATAGGATAGTCTAGTGTATGAATAATATGACACCAACAAACAAAAGCGTTGAGATATAAAAAGGGGAACATATTTTTATAAAGATAATTGTCTATGAGGTTTACTTATTATCGCTCTCAGCCAATCAGATGCAAGGATTTTATTTCATGTAACCTATTACTCATGTTGGTAAAATCACTGTCAAACATATTCAAGAAACACTGTATAGTGGATTCGTATACATCGTTCATAATTATGGATGACACTTCTGGCGCTCCATAGTTAATTTTCATTCAGTTGCCCATGAGATTTAGCATTCTCAATAAAAAAATATACCCTGCCACGTATCGATTTACCCTTCCTTTGTCGAGTGTGGTAAATGGTTATGCCTTCCTAAAGGATATGACGATGTATACAAAACCAGAAGGTAACGTCCAAACAGCCACGACACTTCTAGTAATTGTGGAAATACTGGAGCCAGACATTGCATGGCCACAATTTCATGTAATGCTTTAAGCAATATTTACCCTAAATATTTCACTTTCTTTGTAATTCAGGGATGCCTTAGAACTGAAATATGCAGGTATATTTTACCCAAAAGATCTGTTACGCAGAGGGTATGAATTTACTACTTAGAAAAAAGCCTGTGTGTCATTCAGCTGAAAATTATTTGGAATACGGAGAAAGTACATTCATCAACAAATTACCTAATTTTCTATCCAGTATAGCATCATACTCAATCTCACCAAACCCACTTTTGAAAATTGATTGAATTTTGTGCTTAGATAACTGGAGCGTGGCAAAGTGGTATCGGTCAAATGAGCACACGAGAGCAAAGGACTAAACTCTTTCATATCGATTTGCAGTTAAAAGGGACATGATTGGAATATTTGGATGGGCTGTCTGAAAAGGGGAGGGGAGGGGATAATGCATCCTGTTTAGTGTTTGATGCAAATAAGCTACATCTAAATAGTTAATTTAGTGACTTGATGTTATCGTAATAGCTAATATTAGCTATGTCTAAGCAAGCAATTAAACTGCATGCTGTTATTCACATATCGCCTTTTCTTTCAAACGATCAAACTGCAGTGTTATATGTATCAAAACTTGGAAGTCATTATACAGATATTGACTTATGGGGTGTGTAATATAAACATTATTTGGACTGCCGGATTTATATTTTCCCGAGGGGTTATATTTTTTCCCGAAGCGCGCAGCGCTGAGGGAAAATATAAATCCTTTAGGCGGTCCAAAGATTTTTTGAATACACACCCCATCAGTCAATATCTGTTATATTAGATAGCCTCGAATTATGAAGATAGATCTATCAATAAATCTAAACTTAAAGTTAGGTTTACGGTGCGTGCAGTAGATCAGTTGTGTATGGTATTCACAGTGACTGATGGAACTGGTATAATTAATGTTAGTCTAACGCATTGAATGCCCATTTTCTAATCAAAATCAATGTTTTTAGGCCTAATTTGTTAGATCTAATTTAGAGTCCAGTCCAGGTCTAGGACCCAAGGCAGATCGAGAATAAATGTTGAGCCATGATCAGATGCAGATTCTCATCTGATTGGGGATGAGATAAACATGACTAAGTAAGATCTAGATCTATGTCAGACTACTGTTGGTGGTGGTCCTGATCTTTATGTTGTCGAACCAGGTCCAGGACCCAATCTAACTAAATGATTTGCTAACACTTACTTACGTTGTCGTTAGCAAGATTTAACGTTAGATTTCTCTAACTTTTAGACTCTAGCCTAGATCTATATTTAACACGTAAAAAAGTTAGACCTAACTTAGATCTTGGCCTAGAATATAGGCCTAAATCTAGCTAGATCAACTTACCCATTTTTATCGTCCAAAAGCTGATCGTATTCCTTATTGCTCATCAGACATCACCAAACATCTTTGACGTTAGACCAAATCCAAACAAAAGTTTTAAACAGTAAGCTAAGCTTCAGTCTGTATCTGCTAAACTAACCACATTAATTCAATGGCTCAATTCACTAATACATATCCAGAAATTGTTAAATAAATCCCCAGAATTTCAGAAATGACGGTTATTCCTGTCTACACAAATAACTGAAGAAGACCTAACATTGTATCTAACTCGTAGTAGGCTCCTCGTTGTCGTCGGACTCACTTAAATTCCGCAGTCCGGTACGTTCGAAGAGTGTTGATCGATTACAAACGATCGCTACTTTAGTCCCACATATGTTATTTCCATGTAATTGGTAACATCCAATAAAAAAGATGGCGCCATACACGGATAAAAAAAATATATTCATGGTCCGGCTGGTCAATATATTCATCGAAGGTGGACCAGCTGGGAAAATACATTGATTTCGATCATATCAGGTGACGCGCTATGGACCGATCGCGCTTGGCTATCTAATATTATACAGATATTGACTGATGGGATGTGTAATAGGCCTATAAACATTGCACGCTTCGAAAAAATATGATCACGAGGGAAAATATAAATTCTTCAGGCGGTCAAAAGAATGTTAGTTTACACACTCCATCAGTCAATATCTGCTATAGCTTTGAATAATGAAGATAGATCTTGATCTAGAAAGATCTAGCCTAGGTATACGATGCATGCAGTAGATCTAGACTCGAGATCTAGACTTGTTTATGATATTCACAGTGACTGATGGAAGTCGTATAACGTTAGGTACAGTGAATTACCTCTTTCTAATCGAAATCAAGTTTGTTCCAGGACCCGGACGCGAAATTATTTTTCCAACCGTAATTCCGGACGCCAATATGAATATTCATGACTTGCGTCGTTGGAATAAGAGTACGCATGCGCGTGGACTAGATCTTTAAATATAAAATAATTGTGGCCACGTTAACGATGCATGCTTAGACCAAAAGCTTCAGTCTCTGTATTTTGGTTGTTCCGCTGAACTACGTTGGCTCCACTCACAGTAAAATGTCAGAAATTGTTGAATAAATCCCCAGAAACGACGGTTATTCCTGTCTAATGCATGCTATGCCCATGAATGAATCAGCACACTCATATTACCGGTTCCCTTACATCATGTACATAGCCCTCAGGCTTAGATCTATATCACGTTTGTATTAAGACAAAATGCTTGCTAGACTAGGGCTAGCCTAGGCAAGAGCATTAACTTTATCTCAAATCTTGACATGTCTAATGCCTATAATGCCGACTATGCCATGGTTATTGGAACTGCATGTTACTTCCGAACTTTACGTTTACTTATGTTAGACCAATGAGCTTATATAGCATTGGTTTAATACCCGGGGTTTAATAGGTCTAGTCCGTGTATAAAACTAGTCGAAGAATCTATATCTAAATAGATTTAGTTTAGATCTAGTCTATAATATCGCCGAGATCTTCACTAGACTCTGACCTACACTGTATCAGAATCTTTACGTCAGTGCAGCACCGAACAGGCACATATTACATAAAGTTCGTAAACTGCTTATGTAAACGTGCGGCTACCATTTACCATCGCAGAATAGATCTAAATCTCTTGATTAACAAAATTTAGAGAGATGTGCATTTTCTTTTATACTAATCAAGTTTTTAATTTCTGTGCTCAAAATCGGCAATTATTTGTGGTACTAGTTCTAACTTGTATATACAGACTAAAGCTATTAAAGCAAACCAGGCTACCAAGCTCATTGGTCTAATGTAAGTAACGTAAAGTTCGGAATTTTAACCAGTTAATCATGGTCCATGGCATTATATTAGACAGGTTTAGATTTTAGATAAAATTAATGCAGTCGGTAATGCCCATCTCCGAACAGCGGAGGAACTGAAACGAGAGAGAGAGGTAACCCAGGCTAGCCCTATAGTCTAGCCTAGCACATCGTCTTGTAATTAATGTCAATTTGATAAGTGTTCACGAATTGGATTCTTAGATAAGCCTGAGGCTTATCTTATGCTCCACGCGCATGCGTACTCTTATTCCGAAGACGCAAGTCAGGAATATTCACATTTGCGTCCGCAACTGTGGTGGGAAAAATAATTTCGCGACCCGGCCAAGGCAGACCGAGAATGCATATTGAGCCATGATCAGGTGCATATTTTGATCTAAGCTTGAGGATGAGAAAAAATATGACTAGATCTATACGTTAGATATAGACCTATATCAGACTAGGTTGCGGCTGTACTGCTGCTGTTGGTACTAATCTTTCTGTTGTCGAACCAGGTCCAGGACTAAATCTAACGTTAGCACTGTCGGACTAACGTTAGCAAGCTTAGATTTCTCTATACAGACCTAGACCTAATTGATATAGCGTCTACGGATCTAACGTTAGAGATCTAGAGACTAGACACGTTAAAAAGGGTTAGACCTAACTTAAAGATCCAGGCCTAGGTCTAGGCATAAATCTTGATCTACTTACCAAATATATCGTCCAAAATTATCTGAAAAGCTGATCTTATTACATTGCTCATCAGACATCACCACAAATCTTGAATGTTGTTAGACCAAAACTAAAGGCTTCAGTCACAACGACTCAGACCTCAGTCTCTATCCGCTGAATTACGTTGCCTCCACTCACTAAAATGTAAGAAATTATTGAATAAATCCCCATAAACGACGTTTATTCCTGTGTACACAAATTTAGGCTCAATTTTAGTAACTGAAGTAAGCCTAACGTTAGATCGAACGTTAAACCTAACTCAGAACTGCTGGGACGTCAGACTCACTGCGCGCGAGATCTACTTTAAATTCCGAGGTCCGGTCCGAAAATTGATTCCTATAATTGATATCGAGTTTTGATCGATTGCTAACGATCGCTACTTCAGTCCCACATAGTTATGTTATATCCATGTATTTTTAAAGCAATTGGTAACATCTATTCCACGATAAGGCGACATAGGTGACATGCTGGAAAAATATGCAAATTTCTACACGTATATCACGTGACGCGCTACGGACCAATAGCGCTTGGATATCATATAATCAAATACTTCAGATTGGTTTGGTATTTATGTGGTTTGTGGGATTATATATATCATAAATGGGAAGAAATCCATTTTACAATGTAGCCATCGAATCCCTGGAATCCCTGAAGAAAAAAAACAGTGTCACACAGATTTTCCAGTCTGTTCATAGTGTGCCGTTTGCATAGTGGTCTATGTGCAGATGTAATTCAAGCTGTTAAAATGCTCACTTGGATCAATACATATATCATAACCATAGTGAAAAGAAAGTACCCACTTCTTTCAAAGGCTGCACACAAAAATTCACCCCATAGAAATAAACAATTTTGTACACAGGTATGGTGCAATATCCATTAGTAATCACATACCCAACAGGAAGTGATAATCTTTATTACAAAGAAATAAAATGGCATGTACAGCATCTAGGTCACTGAATCAAAAGTCACAAAATGTAACAGAATTCTCTCCTGACCTCAATCCCATTGAGCATCTGTGGGATGAACTTGGCAGACGAGTGAGATCAAGGGAACAGCCTCCTACCAATCGGCAAACATTGATCCAAGCTCTGCAGGAGGAATGGACAGAACTTCCCCAGGCCTACGCCAGACAATTACTTGTCCAAAGCATGCGTCAGAGATGCCTGGAATGTGTCCAGGCACGAGGAGGACATACACATTATTGTACATTGTTGTTTGTGTCTGGTTTATTTCATCCTTTGACATTGACTTTTGTGTAAAACCTGGACGGCTCATTCTGTTACATTTTGTGACTTTTGATTCAGTGACCAAGATGCTGTTACATGTCATTTTATTCTTTGTAATAAAGATAATCACTTCCTGTTGGGTATGTGATTACTAATGGATATTGCACCATACCTGTGTACACAATTGTTTATTTCTATGGGGTGAATTTTTGTGTGCAGCCTTTGAAAGAAGTGGGTACTTTCTTTTGCTGGCCAGTTTTTATTTATCATTCCTACAGTGTGACTGTTCGCAGTGGGTTTACAGACTATCTAAAGATTTGATCCATGTTGTTAAAATGCTCACATTTCAATTTCAATTTCAGTTCATTTGCTCACAAGAAATCCATGCAAAAATTACATATAGGCCTACAAAGAATCATATTCACAAAAAATAAAAAAAAATAAAAATAGATATGACTTTAATGTCTTAACATTGGATTGATTGAGAGGGACAGCAAGACAGCATTTTGTCCAAGCGCTCAATTTACTCTGACATTTTTGTTCTTGTCCACAGCTCTATACTGACAGCTGAGTAAAAAATCTGAAGGAATCTTCATTCTGTAACAGGTCTTTGATCACTTGGCAACTCATCGAGCATGCAGCAGGGACTGGACCAGCCATGGCATTGTTCAGAAATATAAGCCTATAGATCTAGGTTCTATTCAATAAGGTGTTGGAATGAATACACCAATAGGCTTTCACTCAACTAATCGTGTTCAGCACAATAAGGTTAACAATGGCTATTACATGCAAGTGGAAAAATTCAAATGTGGAAAAGTTCAATGAACTTGAAGGTCACCTTCAGGAGAAACAAGAAGATATTTTCCTCGAACATCACTAGATTATATACATGGGACTGTAGATCAAATTCAACAACTCATGAGCTTCCAATGCACAATAATGAAGGAAAATGTTACAGTGTTAATAAAAGTCAATCTCACAAAGGTGATACTCACAATCCATATGTTATTGAGGTAAATCAAGTCCAAGATTCAGTCGAAAAATATCGAAAATAGAACAACCATGCGAAGATGGTTTCACAATGTTACACGGTCAACACACTAACATACTGTGTTGTTTCCAAAAACGAATACACAACCCCTACACTCTACACTTAAAATAAATCTAGATCGGCTGTGCATAGTGACCAGCCGCATATATTAGATTTAAATATAAATCTAAAATATTTAAATCTAAGTCTTTTTGAGATTTAAAAGTTAATCCTTAAGATTTAAAATAAATTCGAAATTCGGCTGGTCACTATTCACAGCCGGTCTGGATTTATTTCAAATCCTTGGAATGACAAAGGAGAGAGGGAAAAGGAGAGAGAAGATCAACAAAATGCGAATTACGAACTAGTAAAAGGACGGAAAGGCAGATTAAAAAGATGGAAGACACGTGCACTGCAAGCGAGACATTGCGGTGTTAGATCAAAGTGATCACATATGTTACTATCTCTGTGACCATTTCACGAACGTATGCATGGGCGCATCTCATGAGTGATAAGAATACGGGATGTGCCATATTAGGTTGCAAATTTACAGAACGATAGACTAGGGCATTCAACTCCCACCGCTTTTTTTTACAACACCAAAAAAATTAATAAACTTAAAGTTAAGGAATATTCAAGTTCTTTCCTTATTCTTATCGACATTAACGTTCCGCTTGGTTACTAAAATAACCCTAAATCTTCAAAGGATCCAAAGGGATATAAACATCTTTTTGAAAACTTCTGTTGGTTTCCTTGGCGAAGAAGGAATCAATGTAGAGGCGTCACGGTACACCATGTATTTTTTGCGGGATGTGTTGGTCCTGAAAAGGACCCAATAGATTCGACGTTTCAAACAACTTTAGCATGAATCAGGTTGGGGCTGGTAAAGAATATAAGGGCGAATTGGTAAGATTCTGAAGTACCACTACAGGACATGTTCTTCATTATCTGCAGTCTAAGCATGTTCGGGGAAGGGTGAGGGCGCGGGGGATAAGTGGCCATTATATCCTACATAAATTAAATCATGTATGCTGATTGGTTTAAATAGCATCATGTGATCAAACATATTCTTACTATTTTGCGATGATGTCGAAAATGAAACGCCCAACGGGGAAAATGTGCTATTCCGTGACGTCAATGATGGAATAGTCGACTATTCCATCATCGACGTCACAGATCCGCGCACTGAGCGCGTAGCTATAAGCGCTTCAGGAAAATTAGGTCAGTCAGCGCAGCTGGTTTGATTCAGATTTAAAAAAAGATGAACTAAGAGTACAAGAACTAGATTATCAAGATCTATTTCTATAACTTATTAAAGTAGGATATAAAACAAATATACCAGGCCTTTATTTCGAAAGTATAGAGGGAATTATTCATCCTCGGTTGTACTGGCAAAATCACTATTTTTTCCTTCGGGGCTTCGCCCCTCGGGAAAAAAATAGTAATGCCAGTCCAACCTCGGATGAATAATTCCCACTATACTTACTCAAAGTCTGGTATATTTGTATATTATATCATACATAAATTAAATCCTGTATGCTGATTGGTTTAAATAGCATCATGTGACCAAACATATTCTCACTATTTTGCGATGATGTTGAAAATTAAACGCCCATCGAAGAAAATGTGCTATTCCGTGACGTCAATGATGGAATAGTCGACTACTCCCATATCATTGACGTCACAGATCATGATGGCGCAAGCACTAATACGCGTTCCGCGCACTGAGCGCGTAGCTAAGCACTTCAGGAAAAGTAGGTCAGTCAGCGCAGCTGGTTTGGTTCAGATTAAAAAAGGATGAGCTAAGAACAAGATTATCAATATCAATTGCTCTAACTTATTAAAGTAGGATATAAAACAAATAAACTAATTTGTATACTGACCAATAATAATATAGTGTCCTTTTTATTAAGACTTAGACAAAGGTAACTGCTCCATCATGTGGCATAGAACCTCGATTTTGATTGGCTGCTGAACCCTCACACCATGCTTATCGCCGTACATGTATATAGTTAACACATTGGTAAAAACATAGTCGTACATTTTTTTGAAACCGGAACAAGTAGGTGTTTCATGAAGCTGTTCGTAAGTTACGAGTTTCTGTAGGAACGACTGGTGATCCTTTCTCATAGACGCTAAAATCAACATCAATGAAAATTTTGGGCATATCATTTATCACGAGAAAGGATCACCAGTCGTTCGTAGAGTTTCTCGTAACATATTAATGAAACACCTACCGGGCTCCTTCTGGGGCCCGTTTCTCAACACCGTCATAAGTCTTAACTTCTTGACTAAATCGGAGATAGTGAGCTACTTGTCCGCTAACCGTTTCACGAAGCCCTCTTTACCAAGATCGGGTAAAACAACCTCACTAAATACTTATGACACCTCCGAACCTGTCATAACTTCTTTCTTAATGACGTAGTGGCATCACGTGGGTAGACTATGGCATGCAAAAGTGCCTAGAAATTTTAAAATTATAATCTTACGTAATCAATCATAGAAGTTGAAATTACATCTCAAAAACAAGTGGGATAATGCATTCACTGATAATTGTAATGCAAAGAAACTATAAAAAACTGTTGGTAAAACGCCACAAAACCATTCATTTTGAAATAGTAAAATAATTTAATCGATAAAGATTCTACCACGTCCATAACAGGACTCGTAATTGAAGAGTTTAGTTGCAAAAGGGGTTAGGTCCACTTTGGACCATTCCGAGAAAAACCATGTGTTTTATTCTCACTTATTGCAATATTCTTATGGAAACTAAATTGTCATGATGTACTACCCTATCATGTGAACATGAAATTGGGTATAAAAAAATCTATCCGTCTTCAATTTTTTTTTCTATATATTTTTAAAAATATTATCATTGTGGACCTAATCCCTTTTGCAAGTAAACTTAAATTAATCAAATCTCTTTTGATTAAAAAACTCATTTTTCTTTGCCACTTTAGTTAACCTTTTCATTTGAATTTCAAATTGTCTTTGGTATCATCAAAGTAACTAAAAATTTAGAGGTTTAGAGACAGAAAACAATACAATTTATGAAAAATTGACCTAACCCATTCTGAAAAATGAGTTCTTCAGAATAGTTTAGTTGCAAAAGGGGTAAGGTCCACTCCAAGAAAATCATGTTTTTAATTCTCTCATATTGCAATATTCTTGTGGGAAACTGAATTTCATGATACCCTACCATGAAAACATAAAATTGGGTAGAAGAGAAATTTACCTGTCTTCATATTTCTTAAGATATTCTTTTCCAAAAAAAATTGTGTGGACCTAACCCCTTTTTCAACTAAACTGAAATGGATCTAACCCCTTTTGAAAAAAAAGTGATTTTTCTTTGCCATTTTAGTTCACTTTTTAATAGGAATTTCAACTTTTCTTTGGTATCATCTTATAGAGCTACTAAAAATCTATACATTAAGACATAAGAATCAAATTTGATAAAAAATGGACCTAACCCCTTTTGCAAGTGAGCTCTTCAATTGTTGTTTTCAGACCCCTATTAACAGTTTGATAAATTATATCTCTAATATGTGGATAAAATTTCGGTATCAAACACTTAAAAAATGTTTCGTTAAACTATATTTTGATGACGTTTGGAATCATAAAAGACCGTATAGTTATCATCATTTTTACATAGAAAACCGTTATATGGTTTACTTTCGTAAACTATTAAAATTGGATATCCCGGGGGTACCCATCTCAACGTCCACAAGGGATTTTTAGTCATGAAATGAATTATTTATAACTTAATTTTCTCAGCAATTGAATTCTCCAGTCTTCCTGGACTAAGTATGTATGATACATAGTTCACCTGTGCTATTATTTTGAAAAGATGAATTTCCCAATTCATCACAATATTTGCAATTTTGTCATAATTTTTCTTTTTGAAAAACAATTTTGTGACTAAGGCTACGTCTCGTTTGCTCTTTTTACCGATAGTATCGATATCAAGGTATTGTAGTTAGGAAACCTTTCGTGAAACAGGTTTAGTAAGATTGGAACTAATACCTTGGTCACATTTGTTCTACGGCGGCCGTACGGCGAGTCTAAAACAGCCGTTTAACAGTTTTTTGTACCAGCTACATATAGGTGGTTTGAATAAAAATGAATGAAACGACTGTTTTCGACTCGCCGTACGGCCGCCGTAGAACAAATGTGACCAAGGTATTACTCCGTGGTTGGTGGATAAAGATATGACTAACTTGTCCATGTGTTGAGAAACGGGCCCCTGGATGCCAAGCAAATGCATATTCTACTTGAATGTAGGCAATGACTAACATTTTCAGCAGACCCCCTCCCGCCTGCTCTCCCGCTGCTTCGTCAACAGCATCCGGTCCCTACTTTTTCTGTCCTTTTAGGTCTGCTGACCAATTTCCGTTCCAAAACACCACTTCTTTTGCATCGCTCTACCACGTCTCATCGTGATATATGCGTCTCGCAAACAGAGGTCGCATTTCACCGGCCGGGGCCCAGACGAGGCATGGTACATCTACTTATAAACCCGGGTCCGGCATTACAGACCATCATTAGCATACTTGAAGGAAAGAATGGGTGTCAGGCGAACAAAGTGAAAAGAAAAAGAGGACGTGAAGAGTGAATTCCAATGAAAGCTTTGTTATTTTGCAAACGATACAAGTCGAGGAATAAAGTGGTAGATCGTGAGGCGAGTACATTACGGTTAGCCTGCCAACAGCTTCTCCTACTTGACCTCATAAGTGCACTTTAAACTGACAAGTCACTCGGGCCACTTTCCTTCTTAATTCTACTTTCATTATGTGTGTAAAGCCCTCCTATTTCAATCTTTAATTCAATACTTTCACGATTCTCCATTTAAGCTTAAAAAGTTTCACCCGTCCCTTACCCACTCTCTTTCTCCCTCCCCCCCCCCTCCCCCCCCCCCCCCCGCTTTCTCTCCCAAACACACACACAGTCTTTTTTTTTGTTCTTCCACTTTATAGTTAATTTCTCTCCTATTAGTGCTAATTGATTTTTGTCATGTAAGATTCAATCTTTTCTTTATCTGAAAACATATGATTTGTATATTATGCTGTATACAAGATGCACGCATCATGACTTAAATGTAAAATAATGGAGCTGCATCAGTCAATTTTTTTCATGAGAAAGTGTTCAAAATAAAGTTTAGTTGTCATCCTATTCATGGGTGTCGATCACGGGGGGGATGGGGGGGATATATCCCCCCAATATTTCAAGTGGGGGGGATGGCCTGTATTATCATCCCCCAATAATTTAGGGTAGAACATTTATGATGATGAAAAAATGTAAAGGTTTGATCATGATGATTATAGTGATGATTATAGTATGCCATCAATCAGTTTGTTTCCCTCGCAATTTGTGTATATTGTTATTAAATAAAAACATTCTTTTCCAGGACTTTCAAACAGATGGGTGGAGGTTCAAGATGAAAAAGAATGAAATGTTTACGTATATGATATTTTGTAACACATGACATAAAAGGACCCCGACGAAAAACAATTTTTGTTGATAGGGTGTTCCATCCCACCAGTGGTAATATGATCATTTTTTTTTTATACAATTTTTAATAAGTGAAATCAATTAATGGTTTCAGAAAGAATAATCATTCATTTCTCTCTAAAGCGTATCTTCGGATATGAACATCGGATTTTTTCCCATGTTATTCTTGTTATTGTTATGGACTTGAATAACTAAACTTGATTGGCTCTTTCTTATTTTGGCAAAAAGAAATCTCTTTTGAGTTTGGAAAGGGATGACAGTTTTGCATTCTATATGAGCACACTCATGCGGTACGTAAATTTCATTTTAACACATATATTAGCTTATATACACACTGATGGTTCAAGAAAATGTTGGAGAAATATCATAACATGACAGTTGAGTTTTGATTGTTTTTATGCTTGTTTTTGTTATTATAAAGCATTTAAAACATGTTAAAATCCAGGGTTAAAATCGTCTAAGGAATGACGGTAAGCCCGATTGCGCACGAGAAGTCACACAGTTTGTACTTTGTGCTAGTCTTAATTTGTCCGAATCTGCATTTTATCATCATGCATTAAGAAGAAAAAAGATATCGCCAGTCGGGTTAGATTTAAGAGAGAAGTTGTATACATCATGTCCAATAAACAGATCACTTTGTACATGGTCCAGACAATTTTTGTCATTTTTTCTTTCGTATGAGTTTAGAATAGGCTTACTTGTAACACAAATTGAATTTTCAAAAAAAAATATATAAGTACAGTACACTGCAATAATGAAAGAATTTACAAGAACACAGTGGCGTAACTACGGGGGGGGGGCATGGGGGCACGTGCCTCCCAATCGGCTGGCCACAAAAAAAAACGGGGAAGAGGAGAAAGGAAGAGAAACGTAGTGGGAATGAAGAAATTATTGTTCATTATAATGTTATATTATAATAATGTTATGTTATAATACATAAGAAACATTTTTTCATAATTTTATTTTGCTCAGGCCTAGATTTCTTCATTGTTCCCGGTACTCGCATTGTCTGTTTAACGTTTTTAAGTCAATATACACCAAATATATTTCCTCGCACTTCGACTTATTATTGTTTTATGTAGTGACATATGGTTCTTTTTCATGACTAATTAAAGTGATTGCCCCATTTTTAATAAGGTGTTAATATAAAACATTTCCTGTTCGTGCTTACGTTCGCACTAGTAGATTGGTGAGATATGACTGCTCTTCATGAATTCCTAAAAGTCAGTCCTTAAAATGTCACTTTTTCTGATCTGAATATCAAAAATTTTCGATCGCATCATTTGTTTAGTGAAATACGTATCGTATATATGGTCTTAAACAGGCCTTAGAATGCCTCTCTTCAGGTCTGAATATCCTAAACGTTCAGCTCGCGCTTCGCACTCGCAATATTTTATGAGTGAGATGCGTATTATCATGATTACAATGACTACAAAAAGTGCTTCATGTGTTTCGATGTAGCAAAATCAGCAAGCGCTTTGCACTCGCATTAGATGACTATGATGAGATATGTATACTCTTAATGGATTCCTAAAATATAGTCCTTAACATGTCCTTAATTGTTTGGGGTAAATATTTACAAAAAGTTCAGCTCGCGCTTCGCGCTCGCATTGTTAGTTTAGCGAGACAGGTATGTATCGTGATTACAAGAATTTGCTTATAATGTCCTTTTTTGGTCTGCATATAAAAAATTTTCAGCTCGCGCTTCGCGCTCGCATTATTTGAGCAGTGAGATACATATCCGTTTAATGGCACTGTCCTTAAAATGTCCCTATATTAGGTCAGTATACCTGGCAACTGAGCGCGCTTCGCGCGCTCACTAAGTGACTCAAAAATTTTGCTGGTACCCCCCCCCCCCAATGCCGTGACTCACGGTACGCCACTGCAAGAACACCATGCATATCAACCACTCCCAAATGTCCTAACTTGTGATTTTAGTGGGGGTAATGTTGAAAGATCCCCATCCACAAGAACATTTGTGTCAATCATCCCCCCCAACCAAGAATACCGATCGACACCCATGATCCTATTAGCATAGATCGAGATCTGATACATTAACATAAACTTATCTTCATGAAATCATGAAATCTTAGCTGAAAACTGGCAACACTAACACACTTACACAAAAAGCATATGTGGGAGAGAGTATTAGTGTTGCTTGGAAAAAAAAATACCCATCATTGTATGGTGATACGTGACTGTTTGTTTTGCTAATTTCTCAGCCAAGCAATTATCACATTTTTTCCAGAGCCATTTGGCACATTTTTTTTTATTCATAAATAAACACTTTTTGGTGTTCATTTTATTGGATTCTGCTGCCCGAACTCATTTTGAGATCATTACCACAATTTGCATTTCTCTTTAAGTACTTCCGAGAAAAATCACTTGAAAAAACACTCACCCTCTTACTGGAGCAAAACAGGTTTGAAGTTTATCCATGTACAGGAATGGATGTGAGCTAAGCAGTTGGAGTTGAAACAGAGCGCAACATGGAATAGGGCCTTCAAGCGCGTATCCGGCATCAGATCCTATAAAAAAGTATTTCATGGGTCCAATTGTCTGGAGACAATAGTGACTCTATTATGCCTGTGTATGGGCCCATACATTTCTTTGTCATAGTTGATGCTGGATACGCTAGTGGCCTTCGATTCAAATTTTCTTAGAAGATACAATTAAGATTTCCTTTAACATGTATAATTGCGTGGTAAATAAATCACAGGTTAAGTAGATTGAAACACGACCAAGAAGAATTCGATAAAAGGAGACTGCATTGGCAGTGTATTCAAATATTTTTGCATTGTTCAAGAAAAAGTGATCTCTTGAATGGTGTCGATCCGCAGAAAGTTCTATTCATCTGGAGTATATTACGTAATAATACAAAGCGCCATCCCACCTAATGAATAGAAAGCGGTTCTACACCAATGGATCTCTTTTTTTTTCATTTCCCTCGTTCCTGTTTCCCGTTTCCAAACGACTCTTCCTGGAATGTCTGGAAGGGTCAGAGAAGCCTTGTCCATGGCATCCTTTGTTAAAAGGTATTTTGTGGAATTTAAAGAAATTATCGATCGGCGAAATAGATTTCACCCCCCTTCTCCTGCGTCTAATGAACTGCTACCGTCTTACACTGTCTAAGAAACAAATACTTATGTTTGTTTATTAACATGTGCATATTTTATTTGTAATTTGTAAGTAAGCTGGAGTGCATAGGTATCAATAATTTCAGAGAGACCATATTGCTTGCTGTCTCCTAGGCTACTGTCTACCGTACGAAATCACCGATTGACAATACAAACCTCCCAAAAGTTGTAACTGATTCATGCCATGGCAGACTGGTGACATCGGTCGTATTACAATAGGGGTGACGCTTTATGGGGATAGGTGGGGGCAGTTAAAAAAAGGATGAGAAAAGCAAAGAAACAACATAAACAAGAGGAAAGAAGAGAGGATCTTAAATAGTGAGGCGTGGGGAGTGTTAATCTATACTAACCTTGTTGTACAATAGGCCATTTCACGGTTAGCTCATGATCAACTTTTCTCAAATGACCTTTGTGATTTTTCATTAGGATAAGCACTACCATTTTCAAATGTAGATGTTGCGTAAGCTTTACCGGTAGAGTATTCAAATTCTAAGAACAAAAGGCATTGTATAGACCAGGTGACTAGAATAAGTACATCAGGGATAAAGTTTGGAAATATGTTTTATTGTCTGCCTTTGGCACATTTGACTATTGTTTAGGCTACTGTCAAATGCCAGAGATTATGAAGGCTCTATTTATTACTATTCAGCTTGGATGTGATAAAATGAACATTTTGAAAGGAATACATGAATAATCATCAAATCACAAATGCCTATGTCAGTGAATTTGAAAGCCACCCTCATGGTTTATCTCAAATGACCCCTTTTCTGCTCGTGTGCAGTTTATAACCGTGAACAGGCATAATGACAAAACATGACGTCACCTTTTCTTTATCGAAATACATTGGCGTCTTACCACTGTCTTCTCAAATCAAGTGTTTGTTCTTCACAAAGATATAAAATGTCATTTATAATTGTTTTATTTTTTCTCATTATTGTTACCATTGAGGAGGTCTCAAGATACTTTTCAGGGATAAAACTTTATAAGCATGTTGCTTAATGTGTTATAACTATCCTTTATTATAACAACCGTTATTCAATTACCCCTTCTATCATCATGACGCCATGTACCCTTTTGACTCCTTGGTGATATTGGCACGAATGCGTATCCAATTCATCTTCATCCTCTTCAAATGATGCACGGTAATGAATAATTTAATTTCCTTAATATCATTTACATAACCCACACTGTCATCATCACTGATATGAAAATCAGATTATAAACGTAGATTTTTTTTTTTAATTTCGTAAAACGACAACCATTGTGACCAGCGATGTTAGTGTAATCATCAACTTTGTTAGGAATAACGTTTCCATCATTATAGTCGCCATCAGCTTGAATATTATCATCATCATCGTCGTCGTCGTCGTCATCATTATCACCACCATTATTATAATCATAATCGTTGTCATTTTGGGGTTGTCATTTATTTTCAAGCAATATGGTTATAATGACATTCCTTCTCCTGCAACTTGTACATGTTACAGTAATTTGATAGATCATTTTTATTTTGATTGATATTTTTAGTGCATTTTCATTTCTATGAGTGCCCCCAAAAGGTTCAATACATTATGCTTGCTATGTAAGGAAAAATGTATTCCGAATTGTACGGATGCAGAAGGAAACAATTATAAATAATATAAAATCAATAATAATCAATATCATCATCAACATCATCATCACCACCACCACCAGCAGCAGCACCATTATCATCATTATCATCACCGTATACGGTCATAAAGAATATCATCATCACCATCATCCTCCTCCCCATCGTCATCACTTCCATCCCATCATCATGACCACCACCATTATAATCATCATTATAATCATCGTAATCATCACCATCACTACCAGCACCACCATCATCATCACCACAACAACCACCACCACCACCATCTGCATCACCATTACCGCCACCGCGACCATCCCATGCACTGCAATCATAAAACCATCGTTGTAACGTTCTTCCTCCTCGTTCAGCTCTTCTTCCCCCTCATCATCATTAACGCAGTGTTGCTATTATTGCCGCCATTATAACCATCACCATCTCATACTCGACATAGAGATCCGTCATTTCCCTTACTTTAGTGATCGACATAATTGTAATAATTAACCTCCTCGCATTCGTTTCCAGTCCATCACCCCCCCCCCCCAGCCGCCTTCTCATCCTTCTCCTGTTTTATATTGTCCTCCTCATCCTCCCAATCCTCGTCAGCATCAATGACAACCACTGGTATTATTCATCTTCAACGTCAAAATAACTGACAATCAAACAATAATTGACTACCAATTCAATGTATGATTTGCAGAAACTTCACATTTGTTTACTTTCTCCCCTGTGTCATATACAATTATTTCTTTTGACGTAGATTACATGCTAATTACAATCCAATTTGTGTGCATAGCTGCGAACATACGTGGGCAACGTAGTTATCGAAACAACTGATATTAAACAGGGATGAAATAAAGCGCATTAATGTGCCGATCAAACGGCTGTTTCAATAATTACGTTAATCAAAACAAATCAAAGAATATAAATGCCCATGCATAGATTCAATGTACATACTAAAATCGTTTGGTAGAAAAAACAATGTGCATGACATATCTCGGAGGTAAATTACAGCCCTTGTAATTTGGCATCGGTCATCGACCGTAGGTGGCGTGCTTTCACACTTTAGGATATTCCTCAAGGAGTTGTTGTAGAGTATTCTACATTATTTTACGTTACTGCTCTTAGTTTTAGGACTATGCTCTAAATGTTGCCATGGGTATACAGGAGAGGGGACGAATAATTTGTATGAATATTAAAGTGAATTTCACGTTATACCCAAGGCTGTCAGTTTTTACTTACCATAAGTGCGCTACTAACAACATGTAGTTTGAATCTGTGACAAACTCAATTGTAGGCACAAAACAACGACTAGCCGTTTTGTTAAATAACAGCGTAACAAAAATTAAGGCCAACTATTTTTTTTTCTTTACACTGTAGAAATCTCTTTATAAAGTACATTTACATGGACACTGTTTACATGGTTTATGACCCCCATCTTAAATCAAGGTTAAAATGAAAATGCGATGCACACTTTGGAAAATTGCGCTTTGTCATTTATTAATTTTTGTATGCTTTTAATGCATCTTCAGATATGTTTTAAAATCACTATTAAGAAAAAAAACCATACACCTCCGAGTTAGCAAATTAGGAGTGGAGTCCACGTTTAGAACCTCCGAACCCAATTTTAAAGTGTGATGGGGCTTTACAAAAGTAATGGATAGGGGAGGATAGGGTCATTAATAGAGTTTCAATGGATTATCAAAATGGCGCATAATGCTTTGTTAAGCCAGGGTTACCCCAAAACTGAATTCTCCCGAATAAATTCGGTCTGATTCTGCCCGAATATGACCTGATTCGGAACCTACTCGTCTCTGATTTGGGGAGCTCCCCAAATCAATTCGGGAGGATTCAGGAATATTCAGTTCTCCCTTCCCGAACGCGAGAAAATTAGTGAGGGATTCGGGAATCATTCGTAGAGGGATTCGGCTCGTTTTGAAATGTTCAAAACCAGCCGAATACCCTTTAAAATACTCCCGAATGTGGCCACGAAAATTTTATTTCGGGCCACATTAGGCATGTATTCGGCCCAAAATTAGTCGGTAGAATTCGATGCTGGTGTTACCCTAGCTTTAGGCGAGCCCAATTCGAAAGGCCAAACACTCTTTATCAATGATTCTGGTGATGGGAATGTATGAGTAGAGCCGGGCAATGGTTTGGTAACAGTTTAACAAAGCACTGTTTATATTGAATGCCTACGGCCGATGAATCTGATGACAATGGTTTCCCGGTGCACAGAAAATCACGAGGCCTGCGTGTTTGGAGCTTCCATGCTAATACTACAACATTTAACATATTGATAGCTGAATTATTTACTTGTGATATGTTTTGCCCGAGGAGCACTTGGATCCAGTCGGCAGCAGAATAATGGAACTTAAATTGGACATGATGGAATGGAATAGAAGTTCAAGTCTAATCAATTTCTATCTACAATAATAATAATAATAATAATTATAATAACAATAATAATAATGATAACGAGAATGATAATAATAACAACAACAACAACAGTAATAATATTAAATAATAAAATGATAATTATGGATAAGTGTTTACACTCAAGATCAAGATGTGATAATATTTTATAGGCTTAAAAAATGAGATAATCAGCAGCCTTTATCATTAATCTATGTTTATCGCTCTATGAGGAATAAACTGATAATAAACAATATAAATGTTTCCGGTTAGTATGTTCAGACGTTGCACACACGTAGTGGGTACCTTATTCCTTCTCCAGTTCATAAAAACTCACGGCTAGCGCCGCCACAGGAAAGTGTTTTACAATTGAACGAACCTTTAAAATGCAGAAAACGCTACATCACTAAACCATATTACAAACCTTCCGTATACAATTATATTGATATATTAAATATTGATTGTTAATAAAGACATATTATATTAAGGCCTGGCATTTTATTTCAACGTGTTTAAAATCCCTTTTCACTCAATTTTCTATACTACTTTTAAATAATATGATCCATGAATGCAGCCCGTTATGTTGGAACGATAGTGATTATATACATTTATGTAATATGTATATATTTACATGATTTTAAGCTGGAAATGACAGCAATATACAAAAGTTCATTTTATAATCTTATATGTTATATACATGGAAATCATATATACAAAATTTGCAAGAAGATTCTTCGTTGGCACATTATAAGATTTTTTTTTTTCTAATTCATTTTCTAGTTATAACTGCAAGATGGCGGCTACTAAAAAGAACACACATACGAGAACACCTTCCAAAATCATGTCGAATTTACCTAAGTAATACGTACAGTATAATATCATTAAAATCGATCATTTCAATCCGTTTCTTTTTTCGTAATCATTTTCCATTGAACTCAATTTCCGCCGATATTTCAACATTTATAGCGCCATCAGCGATCTCTTTCGTATCAGTCCACCTACGCTACGGTTTCCACTGATTTTTATGCAATGTACTAATATACAGGTCAGTGATGGTTTCACGATTTTATATCTTGACGAGAATCACATCACAGGGATTTATATAACATAAATATTATTGGCGGGCTACATGATAAAGTTCCACCATTGAAAACGACTCTAAACCTACCAATGGTCTAACATTGGATACAACTTCATTTTGGTCCATCTAGAGTCGACTAGTGACTGACTGCGGCATAAGTTCCACTGATTAGCGATTAGCTTGTTTTGACAGTGGAAATAAATATCACGGACAATAGTTGCTTTGACACTTTTGTTCCTGGCTCCCCTGTATTTTTTTCATCTGTTCTGATGCCCTCACTGCTAATGACTGTACAACAAAGATGATCAGTGTTATAATGGACATGGTCATCATCTAACACACTCCTAACAAGATGATGGCCTATTAATTATCGATACAATAATTGTATTTAAAATATAGATAAATTGCAAGATAATATCACAAAGCGAATGATGAGTCTGAAAATGTTACATTTTTGTATAGGCTTTATAGTCATGATAGTACTGCCAATATTTCAGTTAAATATTTTACCAGAGATCCGGGTTTTGTTATAATAACCTGATTTGTGAAAAGTTAGGCATGGACAGTACTGAATAAAGAACAGCAATCAATATGATTAGAGTTTGATGACAATGTACTGGAAACAAAACCTCTACACTAGTATCGCTAATATCAAAGCAGCCGAAGAAGTAGATACTAGATTCCATCCAAATTGAGCGGCCTTTTGGACACTCGTAGATGTTCTCGTAGATGTTTAGAACCTTCTACTGAACGTATTGATTATAAATGATTTGGATATCATACGACTATAGACAGATCAAGGAGAGTGGCTTTAACTATGTAATGAAATAATACAAAAGCCTAAGAGTTAAAGGCAGCGTGTCATCGCGAAACAGGCGGATAAGACTAAACGGGAAGCAGGTCAGCTCTGAACTCACAAACCAGTCAGATAAGCGTTACAAACAAGGTAGCTGCTCGTATTGTCAAGACAAGCCAGCAGTCATGTCCGCAAGGTTCAAAGCGATGCAATACTTTCTTGCTACAATCCCACCAACAAAACCAACTCCAGACCAATCAACGGTATTACGTTATTCCGAATGCCATACTATAGCTCGGTTTGGAATCGATTTCGTTGGTGCGACTGAGCATTACAGCAACTATAGATAATGACGTAGAGGACGCCTGATCCTAGATATATAGATTATGCCACTGTTTAGCCGCCTCTCGTCTCGCCAGCATCTTCCCCCAGTGACTGATGGCACTACCCTGCGTGTAGATGTACGGTCCCAGTATCACCTGCCCAAGAATTCGATCCTTCTTTAGCTGAGCATGCTGGGTAAGTTGGATGACCAATGAGGTTTCGTCGATGTAGGACATTGGAACGACGAAGCAAAGGGATTCTGTGTAAACGGGGCTGTCAGTGCCGCGTATGATGGCCGTCTTCCGGGATTTGACCTTATCCACGCCGCACATTAGGGTCACTTTTACATAGGTTTCTGTAGATTTAAAAAAAAATACAAAAATTACTTTAAAAATGGAAATGTAACGGTTCATTTTGCTTTGGTTGCCTTCTTTACTAATCAGATTATTACTTCATCAAGTAGCTGGAGTGAAACGAATAAGGTACATCGTGCAGGGGTTGTGCAAAGACCGTTCTAAGATAAGTAGACATACCGTGAAGAAAGAGAGAAAAAGGAAGATTTGAGAATTATGAGGAGGAAGTGAGGGTGTGTGTGTGTGTTAGCGAGCAAGAAAGAGTGAGGAAATATAAGAGAAAGACAGAGCCTGATAAGCAACTAAGAAGACAGCAAAATAAAACTAAAATCATTTCCAGAAAGGATAGTGGCTTTGTTCAAAAATAAAAATTAAAAGTAAAAGGGAGAGCCCCGTTTAGATTGAAGCTTCATATACAGACCAAGAATGAACATTCTGCTCATTTGGCATAATGTTGAGGTTTGACAGGACTATCGGAGTACCCCCAACAGAATCAACAGCTTGAAAGCTTCTGGCGAATTCACACAATACAAAACGTCCTTATCGCAGCAATGAAATACGTTTCACCTACATGCTAGCATACCGCAGATGAAAATAACGAGGTGTACAGCCGAGTAACGCGCAAAACCGCAACTTGCGGTACATTTCCGCGAGACAGCGGGCACGTGCCTAAGCATATATCTTCAGGATATTTAGTGCGTAACCGATAGCGAGCCGACCTTTAAGATAACTATCTAAAACGCATTATGGCGTCCATGTTGAACTGAGAGTCTGAGACCACGAATAAGTAGACAAATTAATACAAGTATCCAATTGCGCATCGGTGATTGCCGAGAAGCAAACTCATGTGTCCATCGTGATTCCATAATAGTTTTATTTCAATCTACGCAAAATCTCATTCTAAATTCCGTTCAATAATACTCATAATCCTAAATCCATGATATTGATTATGTTAGAGACCCTAAACCATTTCGGATCGGATATATGTAGCTCGGAACGGACATGGCGAGTATCGGCGCCAGTTGAATGTTTCAGCCTTCAGCATCATGTAGGAAGCAGTGTGATCAATTGCATATACACATATAAAGCTAAACAATTGAAATAGAAAATTGAATTCAACTGCAGTGATGCCAGCATTGTTTAAGTAGTAAATGGTTGATGGATTTGTTGTGATGGAAATAAATCAAAAACGTACATAACCGCTATGTGGTACTGCCTAAATCAGTGCATACATGAAACAGACGAGTTCATTGGCATCGTATATTCGACAAGTTAAGAAAGCTATAAAAACACGAAAAAGAGCTAACATTCAGTTACTTCATTCGTTCATTTGTTGTTTAATCATAGTTTTTACAAGCGTGTCCTGACAAAAGTACCTGCTTTTGTGTTCTTGCGCCTTCTTCCATGTACACAATTTACATACTGTATTTTACATTCATTATTTTTGTAATATATTAATATTATTGATTTGTATATTCTACATGAACAATGGATAGAATGTCAATCGGAAGAAAAAAATGAATGTTTAATTGAATTGAATTGAATAAATTGACTAATTCCTTATTCAAATTTGTGATTCTGATGACGTCGATGATTATAATGACTGACATTATTTGTATGACGCTAAAAAGTAACGACGGAAGATGGTAAAATTATTAAAAGAAATAAAACATTATTCAATATGTAATTAGCCTTTATGTTTCCATTATTCCTTCCATCGAAAACAGCTAAACGATTATCCACCCTCTTGCAGATCTGTTTTCTACTCTAAGAAACATTGTAGAGCTCTTATCTTATCGAAATGTGTCATCTTGCCACACATCCTAGTCAATAACCTTATCTTGCCGCCGGAACGTCAATGCAAGTCGTTCACCTCTTCATTTCAAAAGAGACCCAGTCAGTAAAAAGCAGCTTTATAAATGCCCCTAATGAAGAGGGATTATTCACCCAACCCCGTCCTTTCAGCTATTCCCCGCTCCAAGACGCGGGCGCTTTCATGACTCCAATGTCCAGAACATTCCGAATGTGGAGTTTTTGTATGAATATCTAGCGGAAATCGAGTTTGGGGGATTTAATTTTTTCACGTGGTTAATGACGTGTGCGCCACTGATAAATCACGGCCAAGCAGCACGAAGGACACGTGAAAAGGATACGAACATGGAGAATAATAATGGGCGCGGCGCATTTAAGGGTGACGAACCCGCGCATTACTGACGAAAATTGAGTTTTCGAAGAAAGGCAGAAAATATACATTTAAAGGGTGGTGATGCTGATACATGTACACTTTACGCCGAAAGTGGAATTAAGTCATCGTCGACTTATGTGGTTCGATTTGTGTATCACGCCTTCTTTTTTTTTAAGCCAGACTGACGCCGGCTTGGACTTATGAGTACACCTTTGGATGTGGTTTGACGCCGGCGTCACACCGGCATCAGTCCTGCAAATGAAATGTGTATTACACCAAATGGACTGAAGCCTACTTGACCACTGAACTAGAAATAGAGAACAAAGGTATACAGCTAACGAACCGTGCACATGGTGCACTTGAACAATGTTTAATGTTGACATTAAAAGCTAAAAGCTACGTGACCTGGACACATGAATAGGTGTCGTAAGGCCGGTTATATGTGTAGACGCCAATTGCCGATCCAAGACCATGTACGTGTATCGAGTGGGGGTGACCTTAAGGCCGTTAAGGCTGCTCCAAAACCGGCGTCGTAGGCTTCTTTAAACCCGTCTCTTGTGTATCAGGGGCCAGAAAGACATTCAGAGGAGGAAACATAACGCAACATATTGTGAATAATAGGGGGGGGTATAAACTCAACATGGGTTTGTTTTTTCTTCCTCGAGAAATCATACCTGCATGAGCTGAAAAGCGTGAGGAGACTGCAGATAAAGAGATAGCAGAATCATTAGCAAGAGAGAAAAACAAGAGGATGTCGACCCCGAACTCAACAGCGAACGCGAGCGTGAACATACCTGAATTGACTGGTCAGATTTCTACGTGCATACCAACCAACTGTTGCACTATTTCTATTTATTGTGGAACTCTTTGCTGTATCATGCAAGAGGCATTTAATGAAGATCTAGTCGTTAGCGTTTTTTTTTTTTTTTTTTTTTTTAGGGAGGGTTGGGGAGGTCGGTTAATTTTGTACACTTGTTGTAAAAAGATGATGGAGAAATGAAGTTTGGTATGAGTGAGAAGTAAAAGTGTAGAAAGGATTGGGGGTGGGGAACGTATAGTTAAACTTGAAGATAACAATTATATGTTGAGACTTTAATCATGTTAATCACTCTATAATTAAAATCAACAACCCTTTCAGGAACAAACGGAGATGCTAAAATTCAAGCGGAGAAGAGGCAGAATTGAAACAGGCAAAACAAGGGATATTTTGAGAAGAAACAAAGTGAGACCTTGGTAATGCCAATCGAAATAGACGGATACAAAACAAGAAACAGGGCAAGACTTCATCTAAACCATTAACACTGCGAAACTGGCGCTTTTAAAAACACCGCTTCACGCTACAAACAACACATTGCGATTGATGTCTGCCTAATTTGGATCTTTTCTAAATCAAGGTTGTTTGCATTGCTCTCAGTACGCGGGCACAGGCGACAACCGCTCTCTTTTATCGCTCCACTTTAAAATCGGGGCCAACTTCTCAACCGCGGATAGAACAAAAACAAGTAACAAGTACGTTTGCCGAAAAAAGGGGTATTGTATGATCACTTGTTGATGTACACCATCTTCATAACCAATGTACATCATGATTTACTCGTCTTAAACAAGGGTGTGTCTCATTAATGTTATTAGATTAGAATTGCGGATGGTAACTAAACAAGCATGATAACATCCGATATTAGCATCGATAGGGTTTAGAATTGTAGTCACGATAAAACTACTTTCCTGGCGTCCTACTATAAATAATTTAAAACCATATCCATAGTTTACCCCCCCCCCACAAAAACGAAGAAAATAGTGCATATCTTTCGCTGTATGATAAAATTTCGTTTGTATCATGTGTCTTTATAATACATGAAGGTGAACGCATTAACTGTTTTTTTGTTTAATAAATGACTATAAAACGCAGGGATTACACGAGGTAATAAAGGGTCTTGTCTTGGCTAATACTTGGCGATCTAAATATCACTTTTGTATGCGAGCGAGCGAAGTGAGCGAGCACAAATTTTGACATTTTTACTACAAAATCCAATAGGTAATACATTTTGAAATAATATCCAGAAAATTATATCGTCGGTGGTCATCCAAACCGTCGTATCACACATACGACTGTTCAAACCAATTTCAGAGAAAATCGACTTCAAAGTTTACTATAATTTTCACACTTTGTCTAAGTTCCCCAGCCTTACAACATATTCATTGCTAGAAAAATACTTGGTTGGAAATTCTAAGACGATTTCTTGACATTGATATATTTTATTTTACACAAAACCAAGGATCAGAGAAAGTATCACTAAAGAGCTGCATACTTGGAATTTCGGTTTGAGTGGTTTAGATTTCCCCTGCACATAAACGCCATACACAGTAAGAAATAAGGGTGCAAGAAAGATACAACTTTGCGGGAAAAGGTGCAGAGCGAGTACTCGAGCATTGTTGCGCCTTTCACACGCCACCGCGCCCTTGCAGGCCCGCAGCGGGTGGTTGAGGTGCAAAATTGACCTTGCGTATTATAGTCTAGGTTCCTGTCATACTTCATCCTTATTAAAATGCTCGCAAAGTTGAACCTGCTCGGCAATGAAAAAATATTTTTCATTGTTTGAGCGTGTGTAAGAATGTGCGTCTTGTATACGTGTTATGACAATAAAACATATGGCTTTATTACGTCAAATTTTCGAGCAGGATCGAGTGCGTGTAATTGTCCTTCGACATCGGTTTATTTATAGTCAGTAAAGTGTCTGTATGTCTAAAGTAGTCGATCTACATGTATCGGCACATGATCGCTAAAAAAAACCTTCCGGTATCCATGGTATCAGCGCTTCTCGCTAGCATAGCTGGAAGAGGTCTTGACTGCAGTTACAAAGAGGTGAGTGCGAGTCCCAAGCAAGGTAAGCAACACCTACAAATCCATAGAAAAATCTGAAGTGAACAAACCGGAAGAGCCGACAATCTTGTTATTTTGGTGGAGGTGCATATTTTAGAACTCTTTTCCTAATTTGCACATTTCAGAGAGGTGCAAAGTTGCACCTCAAAGCCCAGTGTGACATCTGGGGCCCGGAACACAAAACTTAGCAAAGATCGTATAACATTTTTTCTAAGATTTATTCCATTGTCTACAGTGTACAATCAATCGTAAAATCAAGTCTACGATCAATCGCTAACCTTTGTGTTACGGAACCCTGGTCTGTACTTTAAAGGTGCAAAGTTGAACCTATTTTTCTTGATTCAATGCGCGCGATCAGTCAAAACGTGTATCACTTTCTCACGTGCGCGTTTTATCAACAATTTGTATAGCATTGCCGTGGATATCCCCTGATATCTCAGAAACTGAAATAATTTGCTGCCTAGAAATTTAGGTCTGAACAGGATAGGACTTGTACTTTCATTTTCTGCAAAAATCTCACAACTCAAAGTTGACTGATACCACTGTTCGGATGAACGCCGACGATATATTTCATCATTATTCAATTTCCTTTCCGAATCTCTTTTTTTTTCTTGGTTGTGATTTTTTTATGGGGGGAGGGCAGGCGCAACACGACCCCACCCCCCTCATGTACGCCACTGCCAAATATTGAAATGATAAACGAAAAGTTCACTGAAAGAAAACCTAAAGGTGGTGAACTGGGACTCAATATGGTGGTTACTTGTTGTGAACACTGTATTTTTTTCAGAACGAAACGTAAAGACGAACGTTTATACCATCATATAATTTAGCATTTTAATACAATTCCGCCCACATTGCTTCCCTTCTCTCTCTATCTGTATGTTCATCCCTTTTTCAATTTCTTTTGTTTCCTGATATTTTGCTTAATGTATTTCCGATCTCAAAGGATCATTATTTTATCATTTCGACCACGCAGTAACTTCTAATATAAACCATATAAACAGATTATCAAAATATCCAGAAGCTATTTAAACTATTTTGACATTTATATTGATTATGGTTACTCCCACGACACATGATTTATCAGGGTTATTTTATGGGTCTCTTATTTAAGCGTTTCAATAGCCAGGAGGAGGGATATTGTAGTGTGATATAACCGAACCATTAAAGGGATGGTCCATGCTGGAAATATTTATATCTCAACAAATAAAGTAAATTTCACTAAGCAAAGTGCTGAAAATTTGATCAAAATCGGATAACAAATAACGAAGTTATTGAATTTTAAAGATGTGCATTATTGCGATGAAACAGTTCTAGGCAATGTCGTCATGAATATTCATTAGGTTGGCTGATGATGTCATATCCCCACTTATTCTTTTTTATTTTATTATATGAAATTTGGTTGTTTAATTTTTTTATCGTTTTCTATCAAGAACTAAAACAATTGGATTGACAACTGGTTAAGTGCATTAGTTATTTATTGCCGCAACTTATTTCATCAGAACGGAGACACATCATTTACACACGTATGAAAAAATGAAACATTTATGATTTCATGTAATAACAAAAGGAAAAAGAAAGTTGGGATGTGACATCATCAGCCCACCTAATAAATATTCATGACGATGTGCATATAACTGTTTTCACAAAATATTTATCAATTATTAATAACTTGGGTATTTGTTATCCAATGAAACTTTCAGCATTTTGCTCTGTGAATTTTACTCTATTCATTTAGATATGAATATTTTCAGCCCTGGTCATCCCTTTAAGAACTTTTCTAAGTAATAAAATCGATTTCATAAGTGTAAATAAGGACAGTGAATTAAGCATTTAGAGCAAAGTCATTCAACGGGTAAATGCTGAGACTAAGAAACAAACTTTAAAATAAAATCCTGATATAAAAGGGGAATATCGGATACACAGGAAGAGACGCGGACCGAAAGAAGTAATCTTTAAAGGTCAAGTCCACCTCAGAAAAATGTTGATTTGAATCAATACATAAAGATCAGACAAGCATAATGCTGAAAATGCCATCGAAATTGGATGTAAAATAAGAAAGTTATGACATTTTAAAGTTTTGCTTATTTTTCACGAAATAATTATATGCAAAATTTAGTCACATGCAAATGAGAGAATCAATGATGTCCCTCACTCACTATTTGGTTTTTATTGTTTGAATCATACAATATTTCAATTTTTACAGTTTTGACAATAAGGATCAACTTGACTGAACAATAAAATGTTAAACAATGGTAATTCCACATCTTCAGGGCGAAATAAAACTTTGTTTCACAGGAAAATGAGGGGGAAAATATAATATTTCATATAATAAAATACAAAAGAAATAGTGAGTGATGTCATCAGTTCCCTCATTAGCATACCGACCGGGATGTGCGTATAACTATTTTGTGAAATTAAGCAAAACTTGAAAATGTCATAACTTTCTTATTTTACATGCGCTTTTGATGAAATTTTCAGTTTTGTGCTTGTTTGATTTTTTCTCTTTTTATTCAAGTCAACTTTTTGTCTGGATTGGACTTGTCCTTTGATAAGCAGATCGAAAAAACCAATGCGAGAATAAAACGCATGCATCAAATGTGCACTTCCTATTGGTTGAAAATTAAATGCATTTCATCGGTATAGACCTTGTGCATATGACGTCATAACATCATAACGCCTTCACTCAGAGGATAAAGGAATACGCATAAAAGGAGTTGTCAGAAAATGCGTCAGCTGCAGATCACCAACACGCACAAGGCAATGGTTTCAGACTCTAAAGGCGACCGCACACCTTACGATTGGTCTGCGACCCGATTTCAGAATAAAATGTAGTAGAATTTGATGCCTATATCGAGACTTGGAATATCTTACTATGTAATGTTCTAAATCATCTTACGAATGCCTATGTTCAAATCTGTGACTAAGCTATCATCCTTCTTAGAATAAAAGCGAATTTAATATCTAGTCGTAATGACGTCATAGCAGTCGTACGATTGGCTACGATTTGAAACTAATTTGGCCTTTACTCCAAAATAAAGGCTTGCAATCTTTCAAAATGGTTATATTAGCATTCTTTCAATTAATTTTAAACTCAAATAAGGTGATATGTTCCATTCACATTTTCAGAAAATGAGCAAATTGCGATTTTATTCCAAAATCGGATCGCGGACAGTCGTAAGGTGTGCGGTGGCCTTAAGATGGTGGCGAGATTGCGTCCATGCACAAGACGTAGACTGCTGAAACCATGTAAACTGAAAAAGAAATACAAAGAAATATAACGGTTAAAGGAAACAAAAAAGAAAGATGAATAAAATAATGATACTGTACCTAGGGAAGACACGTTGGTGCCCTTCTCACATTTGATGTCTTTTGCCCTAAGGATAACACAGGAGAGTCGCTCTAGAGAAGGTAGATAGGCTAGGGATACCAACAGACGACCTAGGTTACCGGTGATCTACAGAAAGACAGAGAGGTGAGAAAGAAAGGATGAGGGGTGAGAAGTCAGGAAAATATAATAAGATAAAGAGAGGGGGAAATGTTAAAGGAAAAAGGAGAGACAGTAAATACAGAGAGAAAGGAAAATTTAAAAGAAATTAGAGATAATACGCAATAAGAAAAAAAATACAGTAAGGAAGAAAAAGAGAAACAATAACGAAAGAAAAGAAGAAACAAAGAAATAAAGGAAAAAGAAAATAAAAAACTGACTATTTACGTGAATATCAAAGTAATAAAGGATAAAAGCGCGAAATCGAAAAGGAATCAACACAATCAAATATTACGTTTCGTCCACTTTAGACACACATTTTGGTTTGATACAATTTGAACAATAATTGTTTTAACATGAAGGAAATTGGGGGAATGAACTCCGAGGAAAGTCATTGTTGAGTTTCAATTTTTCGATCTTTATTTGCGAACGTCTTCAGGGAATAATTCAGTTTCCATCTCAGTTCCTAAAAACGTCTGAATTTTTAAATTTAAAACTCAACCATGACTCTACTCGGATCATTTCGTTCTCCTCACTTTCTATTATCCATATTGTATGAGGTAGTAATAGATTGTAAATAAAGTAACCACTGACAAAATGTCATGTATGATACAATATCGATACGTCTTCGTTTTAACATTCACTTAACTTGCTCTTCCTTTGTGACAGCAAGCTATGTACATTTTCCAAACGATGCAACAAAATGACGTCTAGTGATAAGATGATGGAACAAATAAATACCATGACCGGAAGGATAATATGATCAAGTATGTAACTGTTTTCTCAAACTAAAATTTGATATCACCGCACTCGACAGATTCTCTGCAAAATTCTCGCTATTTTCCTCTTATGAATGGTATAAACTGCATGTGCTGAAGAGAGACCATAACGGCTCCTTAAGATCCATCCCGTTTCTTTTAATAGCGTTGGGTGCTGACAGGTCCTTTTAGAAATTTGATGGAGGATCTTATTATACACACACTCGCCATCGACATTCAACGGCTGGGAACATTCTTCATCGTTTTAGTTTTCGACTTCACATTTGCTTGATTTATGACTCGAATTTGATTAACGGTCGAATTTTCATGGAAAGTCATTCGTCATTATCGGGTTACAATATGTGCATGTAGATATAGTCGAGCATGATATCTGCAAACATTGGACCGGCCACAACTGCTGATCATCTACGTAGGATATTATTCTGTGATCCATTTTGCGGTTTTTCTTTATATATATATATATATATATATATAATAGGGTGGATTTGATTCGAAAACGTTCTGTTAAGAATAAGAGGCAAAGAAACACTTTTTTTCTTGACAAAAAGTCTTCAAAAACGTTTTGAGGTTTTAAACGAAATGCAGAAAAATTAAACTTAATAATGGACTCACGTTTTGGCTTTTCTCTTTTACCTTACCTTGATTTTATTTCATTTCCCCTTCCACTCCTTCTTTCACCCTTTATACCCCCCCCCCCCATGTGCCACCCAGGGTACGTGTCCCCTCCCTCAAATACCGGACGGTGAAAGTAAGAGTCGCTTCCTGGCAACCCTGCTTCCTGGAAGTGCTTCAAATGAAACGCAACTCAAGAAATCAAGCATTTTTTTTATGGCATGCGTTTGATTTATTGAGCTACGTTCAAAGACAACATGTTTGCAAAAGATTCCTGATATAACAACATGTTATTAAATAGTACATACCATTGATCGCCTGCCGACCCTTCGACGAAACTCTCGAGGGTGGTCTGTAGGCGTTAGGCAGTCGACCACGGGTAGGAGCACGTGGCCGATGGCACTAGTGGTGCAGGCGCCATTGGTGCACAGGTCGTCCGACTCGTAGACCGAGATCCGGACGGCCACGTTCTCCGCGCTCTTGGTGCGGTCGAGCGGGAAAACGACGGTGTCGTCGAAGACGGGGTTGAGTGAGGCCTTGGCGGACTTGGACTTCTGGACATGTTTGCAGTCGGGAAGAAGGCAAGAGAGAACGACGGGGTCGTAGGAGACATTCTCCCGGTGTCCCTTCGAAGGCAGGTCCTCGATCGACTGGAGGTGAAGGTACAACCTGATGGGATTAAAAATGCAAGGTTTTACGTGTATGTATCTGAAAATTATGTAAATTCAACGGATGAGTCTACTCTTTTTGTTGGAAAATTCCTTGTTTTTATATTTCATCATTTATATTGATTTATGACTTATTATTTGTAGGCAAAGCGTCCTTTATTTCCCAAACTAAGTATTGACGAATGATATGAAACATTTGCAAAACAGATCAACCATCACTTCCGTAACAATACCAATTCATTGTTTTTTACCCCTTCGGATAAAATAGCTACGTCCAATTTATCCAACCAGGCATTGTGGAAGTGATAGTGTATACAAGTTATCACCTTCACACACGGTATATCATTTTGAACGTCGGAAAATATGAAAATAATCAAATCAATCATCCAACAGGACCCTACTGGGTACATTTCATGTAATAAAAAAACAAATCTGTAAAAAGTGTGGGTTGCTCAAGTGAAAAGCTATCAAGTGATATAGATCTCTGTAAGATGTTTTTGTGACATCAAAACACAATTGACTCCAATGGGTGATATACACTCAACATACGATCTCTAGAAACCACACAATAAAAAAAACGTAGCGTTCTTAAAAAACCTCTCAAATTTATGAAACGTGATAACATTTTCAATAACATGGTGCTGAAGTTTGCTACGGTGTGTTCATCCGGACCCAAATTCAGTTTGTTCTGAGAGATAGATGACTAACATTGAAGACCCTTTCACATAAATAACATCCGATTGACTTATCTAACTGTTGGAACTCTACGTTTTTTTTACGCCAATTTCACCTCCAACAACAAGTTGACTGGAATTACAAGAGAAATGCCAAACCAACATAGACATTTTTTTTTTTTCATTCATCAAAAGCGAACAATGATCTGACAATGAGTTAGAATCAACACAAAATTTATTATCCCTGAAACCAGAAATATGCGCACACAACAATATATAGGCCAATCGTATTTTATTTATGTTTGCAGAGAACCTATTATCAGCCAAGGGAAATCTCGGAAAGATATGAACTTATTTATAGTGGCGCCACAATTTTTGAATGTGCCGGTAGCGCTTCTTTAACAAAAAAAAGTGAATTACCGCAATTTTCGCGTTGGATTAAATTTTCGATTTAGAGTGTGAGCATTGAAAATATTAAACGTATTCGTGATTTTCCCCCAATTTATTAATCTGTATCAAAGATAAAATTCGAATTAAAGAATTGGATACCTCGTAGGATATCGGCTCAACTCGGCTTTGGTCAGTCACAACCAAAGTGCGCAAGTGTTCCAATATCCTAGGCAATATTTTGGGGGAAAAGGGTTTTGACGCTGCAACATACATGTTTCATCAAAACGGATTTACAAGGACCCTGCTAAACATATAGATTCGGACCTGCCGAACCATCCACTGCCATGGATTTACCTCTAAGATCCCCCACCCCATAATTTGCATGTAGTCCCGCTAACGCTTTTCAGTGTGGAGTGGAGGTGATTTCAACCAGTCTTGAACCAATATTATTTTATTTTATGTTACGTGATTCCTAAGTCTTAAAGTAAACACAAATATTTCGAGGCATCTTCATTCTGAGGAAATTTCTTCCATACTCGGTCTCACAACCAGGGAGTAGTTCATGAAATCCTTTTGTTAAAGCCGATTAGATACAATCATTTAAGTAGCTTACAACCGTCGGTGAAAATCATTTTTTTTTCATGAATTCTCCCCTGAAGCAATGCCTATATTTCAGTGTGGAGAAAGCCTGTTGGTGCAACTGAGAGTAAAGACTTGGTGAAGAAGCCAGTATCATTTTCATTTGATTATAATAATACACGATAGCCGAGACTGGCGTGAAGCCTGGGGCATGCAGAACCGGGCTTATCTTGCCAAAATTCAACCTAGTTGTGATTATAATTCATATTTGTGGAAAACCGAGCGAACGAGATAAGTTTGGATATTCGCACTCAAGTCAAGTACATGGAGCAGTACTCGAGCTGACACGGCCCTGGGATAAGGAGAGGCGAGATGGAGGGGAAGGTATTGAATACTACGAAAAGGCATTGGGGCTCTGAAACTCTACAAGATAAGGAAAATGGCAGGAGCAAAGTTAGCTATAAAAGAAGAAAAAAAGAGAAAGTATAGAAATACGGTAGCATTTTTGTGGGAAGATTTTTTTTTATATTGAATTCCAAGCCAATTTTCTTAAACATATTTGTACATACAGTATCATTATGTTTATTCACTATACTGACCATAGATCTATTTCCTATATCAACGAATACTCTTTTATGAATTTATTCATGATAAAAAGGGTTAAGGACTTTGATAGTTGAATTACAATAAGTTAAACTACCGATAAAGTCATTCAGATTATGCAGTAAAAACAAGGGGGTATGCATAACTGTTGAACAGAAAATGTTTCTATGCACGTTAAGTCTTAAACTTTTATCTGTTCTTAAATTTCATACATATGGAATGTTTGGGTCATCTGAAATTTACATCATTTAAAGTTACAATTACAGGTGCATTTTTGTAAAAGATCCGCACATTTTATTCTTAGTGTATAAATAAGAAATAAAGTATACCAATGCATATTAAGACAACTGAAGAAGATGCCCCAAAAGGAATACGAACACAAAATCGTATGAGGACCAGGGTTAAGAACCAAGGTTAAGATAAATATTAAATACCTACACTGAGGCGATAGGCATACCAAGCGGGAACTATGAAGATCGATATGACTACAGGCAATATCAGATAGCAATTGGGTATAATGAATAAAATCCACTTAAGCACAATAATACATAGTTGATAGCTGTGGGGAGATCCGGTGATTATGGTAATATGGGATGAAGAAGCAGGACTTCTTGATGCCCCCATTGTTAAGGCATTTATATCTCGACCGACCATTTTTCTGTGCCAAGACCTTTAAAGGGGATTTTTTTTTTATTGATATATAATTTTGAAACAAAGATGGAAAATCAGCGGCAGTATTATCAATAATAATGACAATGAAGCTCCACATTTATTATTTCAGTTGACAACTAATTTTGGGGGTCGCAATAAAATAAGACACAATTCTTGACGACCCGTTGTTTCAAACCTGTCACAATGATACATTCAACCAGGACTGCACATTGGGTGAGATGCTTGAAAAGTAACAATTGCTTTTGCTATAGGCTTTTGCTTGATTCCGTATGCATAGAAATAAGCGAGCAAAAGCTTTTGCTAGCAGGCTCAAGCAATCGATAATTGACTATATGGCATTTGCTTCACGATTATGCTTTTGCTAAAAAGCGTCTGCATAGGGCAAATATTTTTGCGTTTTAGCATTTGCTTGGGGTTTTACAAGCTCCGTCAGAGCAGCATGAACGTTTGCTTGATCAAGGCGTTCGCGTTTTAAAATCACCTGTATGCACCTGAGAGAGAACCCCAGGTGTAAACTACAGGGGCCGTGAAACGGTTTTCAAAGTGGGGGGACTGAGCCAAAAGTGGGGGGGGGGGGGCTGACCATGCAAGAATCACAATCATATATGGTCATGTTTACGCTTTTGTACACGGTTTTGGAAAAAAGTGGAGGGGCTGAAGCCCCCCCCCCCCCGATTTAACTGATCTCTTGGTACCCTTGCCACTCGTTCCCTAGAGACTCGGGGTTGAATACAAATTTTACTATGAAGTGTTAGAAATAAGATTGTACGGATCTGGTTTCAATCTGGTAACGTAATAAAGTCAATCGAATCAACAGCAAACGTTTCTAAATCATGTGGGATGTTATTCTAGAGTTCCCAGGGGTCTAAAGTATGACTTACTCTGTTTTTTTTTTACTTGTAGCGATGTCATGTCACTAAATGATGTACATCTCATACATGAAGCTATTCTCCTTGATATAAAAAATTAGTTTTGCTGTTCTCAAGAACTTGTAAAGCAGTTAAAATGAAAGGATCCCTTTTACATAATTCGTATCTTGTAAGTATGAGTAATTCTACCATTATTTTTATCTTCGTTATCAAAATTCAAATTTAATACTATTATAAGCGGGGGCTGTGGGAAAGAAACTTTAACAAAATATTGCGCAGAATGTTCACACATTTGACACTAAATTACACAAACCACACAACCGACATTAATTCCCCCAAATCACAATGTTGTTGTTATCAACGTATCTTTTACCGAGTATTTTATTTAACTTTTTTTTCCCCAGCGCATGGACACAAAGGATATATGTCTGCATGTAGAAAAAATATTAGGTCTGTGTAGTACACACATTTGATAAAAAATAAAATTGCCTTGCCACCTATATCAACCGGGGCAGGCCTTGTCCCGATGGTCACACTCGGGTTGATTCGTATTGGCCTGGGATCTCACTAACAACATGGTTTCAACATAAGCCATGTGCATGCATCAATGCGCTTAAGATAGCTCGCCTCCGTCTCGCTCACACACAATCAACGTACAGTACTCACGCTCAACGCTCCTCGGTCTCGCACACACACGCACACAATCACGCGAACACGCTCACCGCACCGCGCACTCCCTCACCACCCTTAATCATAATCATATTGATGATTCCATATTTCTGATGAATTGGGGAGCTATCGCTGCACCGCTGCGCATACAACGTCGTGTTATTGTACCTACGCATGCGGAAAGATGCGTGTGTCTTAATACAGCCGGGGGGTCAGCACGGGCTATGTACACCGGGGATTAGCTATTAAATGTCAATGGTTGTCTGTGTGGCCTAGGAGAAGATAAGCAGGGAGACATGTATCATATTGGTAGTGACAATCTCATTACATTAGAGCTCAATTGATCTACGATATATCACATGCGGGAGGCGGGAAAGTATGCAATAATGAAAACCGTTTAGCAACGTATTGAGCGCTATATATACGTAAATATTAATTTGGGTTTTTTATGGAAACGAATATTTCACAATAATTTCCAACGTCAAGCAATTGCCTGAGGTGCCTCGATAATGATGATAATAGATCGATTTAATATTTGTACGCTTCATTTTCCGGAGAAAAGTTATGAAACAGCTAAACTAACGTATGGCGTACGTTCAGGATGACAAATTGCCACTTTCCTCCTAAATTTATTACACAATTAACCTGATAATATTATGCACATTTAATAATGATTGAAAAATTACACCTTTCAATTATTGTCCTACTGTGTATTTTTTTTATTTTCTTCTTCTGTGTTTCTATAAATCGAGCAAACAGCTGGTGAAAACTTTCGGAATAAGACCATCTGACGTCGACACAATGATATGTCAGCATGTGTCGAATCATAGAGAAATAAAATTATTCGCGTCCACATTGGCGCATGCTCTGTTAGCAAAGGAAATCCACTGCAATATATGAGAGTTCTCTTTATTACTGGGCGATTTATCAATTGACCTCAAACAATTAGGAACACACACACGTAATCGTTCCATCGCTAATTAAGCTTTCAATTTCAACGATATTTGAATGAGAAAAGAAAATCTTGAAGGTGCGCATATATGACCCTGGCCTCATATGCATTTTCATTCCTCATCCTATATTATATTCCCCTTTCTCTTTGATGTCTTCCCTCTCTCTCTCTCTCACCTTGTCCTACTCTCTCCCCTTACCCCCCCTCTCTCTCTCTCTCTCTCTCGCCCTCTTACTTCCCATCTCTTTCCTCACCACCATTTTGGCGCTTTCTCGCCTCTTTGTGCAGTTCTCCACCTCATATCTTGTCGCACTATTCCTCCCACTTTTTTATCGTTCTGTCTCTTTATTTTTTATCTCTCTTTGTCTATCTACTTTCCCGAAACAGTTACTTCCTGCTCGCACATCAATTTTTATTACACACTCACTCCCCTATTTTTTGTCACTCTCTTTCTCTCTTTCACTCTCTTTTATTGCCTCTACTGCTTTTACACCTCATTTCATTTTCATACGTCGGTAAATCTACTTTGAAGAAAAGGGCTACAGTAGCGCAATAAAGGCGCCCTGCCATGATGAATATTATATTGTATTTCTGTTCTCCCGATAATCAATGATGAAACATATGAACTCCTCTTGTCACTATACATTCCATTCACATCGGCACACACGAATTATAGTACGTTCAATATATAGTTTGGCCGCTAAGTGTATAATGCATAATGCAACCTAACATGACAGTTCTTTCGGTAATTTATCCCATATATTTGTTTCCATATTTCATTTCAATTTCAGAATCATAACAGGAAATGAATTAATTATGAATGCCATTTACGTTTGGCTTATCTAAGAGCATGCAAGATGCACTATGCATGCAAAATAATGAATACGATGAAGGCATCATTAAAATATAAATTTTAGCAATGGTAATGGTAGTAGCATCAGTAGTAGTAGTAGTAGCAGTAGAAAGAGGAGTGATAGCAGTAGTTGCATCATCAGCAGCAGTAGTAGTAGTAGTAGAAGTAGTAGTAGTAGTAGTAGCAGATTGGTAGTAGTAGTAGTAGTAGTAGTAGCAGATTGGTAGTAGTAGTAGTAGTAGTAGCAGATTAGTAGTAGTAGTAGTAGTAGACTGGTAGTAGTAGTAGTAGTAGCAGTAGTAGTAATATTCGTAGTAGTTGTTGTTGTGGTGGTGGTGGTAGCAGTAGTAGTAACAGTAGTAGTAGTAGTAGTAGTAGTAGTAGTAGTAGTAGTAGTAGAAGTAGTAGTAGCGTCTTGCATTTTTTCACTTGAAAAACTCATAAGGGTTACAGTAAAGGATGTCAATGGCGAAGGAGTAATAGCATTTTCCACCCTTTTTAACAACACTCTCACTATTCGGTCCTTTAAGGTTATGATTTAGCCCTTTTCACCCTTCAATTTGTAAGATAGTATTTTGCTGTCATTCAACTAAGAACATTACACGCAATCTACTAAAGATGTTGACCTAGTATTCTGACATCTTGATATTAACATATCGATATCAATAGGTGAGGTACACAATATTTGTGTGTCACCTGTTATCTATAATAATCATTGTGTGTCAAGAAAATTACACGCAATCAACTAAAGATGTTGACCTAGTATTCTGACATCTTGATATCAACATCTCGATATAAAAAGGTGATGTACACAATATTTGTATGTCACCCGTTATCTATAATAATCATTGTGTGTCAAGAATGCTGGATTTAAACACACTGTGATTCCACATGACCACGTGAACATACGGTGAGCAAAAGACTACATCTACGTTAGATGTGAACTTGTTATTTTAATCGCTTAATGCAGAGCATACCAGTCTATATCTAACAAAGATTATATCCCAAAGTTTAATCATTTATTTGGTCTATAGAAGATAAAGGACGGTAATAATATTTCCTAAAATTGTTATTTTCTAATTATTAAAATGCTTTGTAGATACATTTGTATAGTATACCACATAATGAAGTCGTAAAACATGGAATTTGTAAAGAAATTAGGGACAGTCAAAATAACGGTTCTATGAAATTTGCTCCTGCGACAATTGCTCCGGGCTTCAGGATGTTGTGTACAGATTCCATGCTATACGACTTCACTATGTGGTTACACGTACAATAACATTAGGTATTTTGATATTAAGTAAATAATAATTTGAGGAAATATTATTACTCTATCTTGTGTAGGCAAAAGACAATGGTAAAACAATGGGATACAATCTTTGTTAAATTTACACTTGGTATTCTCTGCATTAAGCAGTTGTACTGGGTAAACATGTACAAATGGTATTAATGATATCAATTATTTATCTAAACAAGATACTAACAAAGTTTGAGAGTATGCTGTGTACAAGGGAGCCACAGCAAGGGGAGGGGGGGGGGCTGTCCACCCCTTCTTCTTAGATATTTTGTATAGTAATACAAAAGTGGGAATATTGAAGGGGAAAATGAAAGACGATGAAAAAGGGGGACAGATAAAAAAAAGGAGTAAAAAAAAAGATTTGGTTATGGCATTTTACTACACCTTTTATTTCAGTAAAAAAAAAAAAACGCCTTCTTGTCGTCTTGCCTGCTTTTGTGGGAGATTGAGAGGGAAGGGGTGGGGGTCAGGTGGGTGTAGATAGACAACAAGGAACAATCCAAATCGCTTTATTGGTCTTGGGTATAAAATGAAGATATTATTAATTGACTGATGTTGATAAATATGGAGAAGAAGAAACAAATAAATGAAAAATGTGAATGCGATCTAGTGGTCTGATACTAGTAAGAGTGTTTTCACTACACGACGAATGACGGATTCCAAAACACTTCGGCCCGTATTCTGAAGTCGGGTTCAATTTAAATTCTGATTTAATGTTCTGGTTTAACCATGGATAGCCAATAGTGCCATAAATCTCTAAATGTATCATTTCAATGTATCCGCTCATTTTTCTCTCAAATCATTCTCAACTGTTTCGGAGGGATAAATAAGATAGCTTTCTTCGCCCTTCACAAGTTAGGAAAGTTAACACAACATAAGAAACAAACAATGTAAGGAAATTTTGACATATTTGGCTTTCCATAATTTTGGCGAAGAGTTTGACCATTGTCTAAGTTAAACCAGACTTCAGAATACGGGTGAGACAATTTTATCTCTAAATGCCCTAAATGTCAATGAACAACCGGGAAGTCTATGTCCGAAACCGGTGAATCAAACAACAGTGTGGAAAAACGACATAATTTGCAATTTCTTGTCTGTCCTGATACTATGGACGAAACTGATGTGCCGGTTGAACAAAGTTCGACAAATACCTCCCAGCGATTTATTGTCGTTTGACGGACGTTTTAATACATTTATTGAAGTGTATTTTTGAATCCGTCTTACATCCCTGAGCGAAAACTCTCTATTCTAGAGAAAGCGTACTACAATGTACGTGAATTCAATATCACTGCATAAACATTGTTATAGACATGATCATATCTCAGTTTATTATCGCATCATTCCAGCTCAATAACATTCGATCAATAGGGCGATCTTGGATGTCTGTATATTTTCATGCATCTAATGAGACAGAAAGGCGGGGGGAAACTCCCTTGCGATTTTCTGGCGTCAGATTTACGCCGTATTTGCGATATTCATGACTTTTTCTTATGACTTGATAATTGCCAATGCAGAGTTTGATTAGTGCCCATGGGCCATTATCTCTTGAATTGTTAACCATTAATGTTCGATATGATGCAATTATTAAGACAATTATAGATAAAATTATAATAAAATGAAAATAAATGAGATGGAAAGAGATGTATTGGAGAGGCAAACAAACGATACTCCAATTTAAAAAAGCAACTGGGTAAAACAACGACACGCAGAAATAGAGATAGAGAGAGAACAAAGGATTAATAATAGAGTGGTAAAGGGAAGAAGAGAATATAACATATACATACAAAGCACTGGCGAGAGAGACGTACAGAGAGACAGAAGCATGCAAACGGACAGAAAAAAAGAAAGAGGGAGGTGGAAAGAGAGGGTGTTTGAAATAAAGATAATCGAGGGAAAGGGGCAAATAAAACACAATACCAAACAATGACTACATCAAACAGGTGAATTGTACAGGGAATATATTGCACTACAAGCATAGAATGTATGAAAAGAAAATAACCAGGAGGTTATAAATGGTGACATATATAGAGGTTAGAGCGGATGAGTAATGAGGACTCTTAAAAGGTTAGCCCAAAAAATTAGACTGAATGCCATGTGGATAAGGTTAAAGCATGGATAATAGAGAGTCTGTGATTATGATTACTATCACAGGGCTCCGTTGTATAAAAGTTACCGTTATGGTAACTTTGCCATCCAATGGTATCTTTCATAGAATCCTTGATTTTGATTGGCTGGTCTATTGTTACCATGGTAGTTACTATTGGAAGGCAAAAATACCATAATAGTAACTTTTATGCAACGGGGTCCAGACGCGCGTTTACTCGCTGACCTAGATGGCAGTGTTGTTCGCATATGGGGTGGGAGAGGGAGAGAATACTTCTTCGTAAATATACAAACCGTTGACGGAACGTGACACTGATCGCTATTTTCGACAGAAATTGACTTTGACAGAAACAATTTTGCATAGCTTAATGAATGGCCTACTACTTACATAATTCTGACATAAATTTAATATACCCCAACAAGAAGGCAAGCATTGTGTGCAACACGTTCATTGTATCGCTTTCAGGGCTGAAAGGCAAGACCATATTTGGTAGTCACATCTTCGGCCAAGCCGATGCTTCGGTGTAAAATTAACTTCATCATGGATTGATTAAACTAATAAACCGCTATAACTTTTAACCCAATTGACTAAATTTCCCTATGTCAACCACCCGACAACTACACACATAGTGCCAACACATTCATTTTATACTTGTGAACTAGTCTTTCAAAGAAGCTCGATAATAGACCGACACCCAGTGTGCGATGTTCGATATTCCCTTATTCTTAAGATTTAAAATATATGAAATAACATGATTCATAATTGCAATTTTTAAAAAGGCCACTCGTGAAACCAAAATAAATAGATACAGTAGATGCAATTAATATATAGTCATCAAAATGCTCAAAATATAAAAACACCAAGATCGGAATCAAAACCCTACTCATCTAAACTACTAACAAAATGTATGTAATATACCACCGCCAGTTTCTAGCTCGAAATGATCATGTTGATGGGAAATCTAATATGACTAATGCATTTCAAGTAAAAACGCACAAGAGATGTACTTTCTTTCCATCACATGTGGTGTTAATCATCATATTGACAAGGAGGATGACTTACAAAACCACAAACACCAAAACCACCACCGAAAAACAACAACAACGACCATATTCCGATTTCAATACAAGTCATGAAGATGATCAGACACCGCTGAGTACTATGGTATACAGTTCGTCCCTTATTGTTTTTTTTTTCATGAGAAAAGGGTCTAAAAGTGTACTGAACTCTGTGATGTAACCTTGAGCTATCACCTGAGCCCTTTTTATTATAGAGATACCGCTCACTAATTTGAAGCATCAAAGGCTTTAATGGCAATTAAGGTCAGTTACGATGATTAGTAAATACGCCGTATAATACATAACTATTGGTTAGAGTGTAAAGGCATATCGGGCAGCATGAGGAATACTTCCTCCCTGTTGGTGGACAAAACCACATGAGGTTATGACGTAATTTATGAGGACATACAGGAATATTTGGGCAAGGGGGTGAGGAAGAGAGGAGCAAGGAGAAGAATTCGGGAAAAAATGACTACACGGAGAAAAAAGAGGGAAAGGGGAAAATCGAAGAAAATGACGAAAATAGGAAGACAAGAGAAACAACTGAAAAAGGAAATATAAAATCAAAACATCTATAGCTTCTTCCATCATTATGAAATTTCCATAGTTCTGGTTCTCAGAACTATAGTTCGATCATTTGGAAACGTTACGAGGGTTTTGTAGAAAATGTGAAGGTCGCACGGGGTGGCGTGTGAGGCAGGATATTGTAGGAGGTGAGTTTTGATAAGATGCAGTGTATTGGAGAGTGATCGAAATTTTGTATTAGATACTAAAATTTGGAATTAATCATCATTCATGTCGGTGACATAGTACATTTACTACATCTGTTGAAAATTATGATGTTGGGGAAAAACAAAACAATTATTTCACAAATAACCACAGTTATACGTTTTCGGGCAAGCAGCTCCCTTCCCCTGCAGCCAATTAAGCAATGTGGACCGTGAGTATAATTAGATACCGTGCTTCGAAATAAGAGCAGAATTGGATACGCACTTCTAGGAAAAAAATTCGGTTAAGAGATTAACATACGTAAAATTGCATATGGCGTAATAATCTCGAGACTGATATAACCGGTTTTCTGTTAAGTATGATATCGTTTCAGCATGACACGCATGAAGAGTAATCTAAAAAAAAGGGGGTATGTTCAAATATAAGATATTCCAATTTCCAACAAAATTGAACCTATGCCTAACTAAAGAAAAGGGAAACCCAAAAAGTAACAGAGAATGTCATGATTAATAAAGTAGGGCCTTTGTTGCAATTGTTATATTACAAATATACACATATGATTATTACACTGTAGTAGGTTTGGAGCTGATATTTTGTGAAACCTTCGTACTTCATTCAACTACAGAAATTTGGATATAACACACTGATCCCACGTATTGTGCGAATGTAATAGAAAGAGACATATAGATCGGCATTACTTAAAATGGATCGAACAATAAGCATTCTCCCAACGACCGTGGCATGGAATTAATGATTAAGAGGGATATTTTCTCTAATCAAAATACTTTGTTCTTCATCCAACCATGTACATATTCAGCAAATTATCATATTGTATTGCATTTCTCTTTCGTTGTTTTTTTTCTCACACTTCAATGCTCCGAAGTACAATGAGCATATAATTAAGAAGGAAAGTGCGCTACGCAAGTTTTATGTATCATTGTGTATTACTAATGCATATGCACGAACTCTTAGAATTGCGCGCATAAACACTAATCTTTAATGATGTAACTGCATAAAAGAGTAATCGGAGTTGGGTTAAAGAATACGTAATTTAAAGAAAAATATGAAAACTGTTATGTGTGTGTGTGAGTGCAAGTGTGTGTATGTGTGTGCGCGCGCGTACAACATTCAAGTCAGATAATGACGTTCATTTAGATTTTAAAATCTGTTTTGGCAATAACTTAATGGTAGATAGTGAAAACTGATGGGAAAGTACTGTAACATTAATGTTGTATTCCGTAATGTACTTCTCATTCTCTTTTTCAATCTTCGCCTAATCTTTCTTCGACGGATTATTGTTATAGGTTCTAGACAAAAAAAGTTTCCAGCAAACACATTTTGCAAATGATGATTCCGGTTCTTAGTATGGCGTCGTCCGTCATATTTATTACAAACCATTTACCTCTTTTGCCAATTTGAAGCTGAAATCGTCGCTATTTTACGAGTGATTGACAGAGCATGATGCGTTAATGCATTGAATATACTCGTTAACAATCTTTTCCGTATCTTCTTTCGTATCTCGGACATAAATGTATTATACCTTTGAAATGTCGAATCTTATATCATTACAAAATGAAAATTATGAATCTTGTAATAATTGTTTGCCTGATTTTGTAAAACCAATCACTAGTACAAATCTGATTCGTTCATCTTCATTTTACGTTTACTAGTCATTAATACGTGTACGGTATTATGATATTAGTTTTTGTCTGCATGGAGGACGGAGATACTCACATATTTAAAAAAAATGCCCCCAAAACAAGCTGAAATTAACATGAATTGCGTGAACAAATCGAGGGAAAATATGAAGACTTGCCCTGTTTTTATCTTTTCGTTCATCATGACGCCATTAAATAGGTTAGCACAAGAGTTGTCAACATCCCACATTTTCTTGGTTCTCTCCCTCCCCAGAAGCTCTGGATTATCTCTCTCCTCCTTCTTTCTCATTTTCTCTCTTACTCTCTCTGTTTCTTTCCTTGTCCCTGTCTCTCTTTCACTATGCATCATTCACACTCGAGTTCATCTCCATCTCTTTCCCCTTCCCATTTTCTTTTATCCACTCTCCGAATTAAAAAAAAAGAATCCCAGTCCCCTTTCCGCGATAGTCGCGGTATCTCATTCTCTAAATTGCTCCTTCGTTTGGACTCCCCAGAAACAGTCCTGTCTGGTGAATGAAATACATTAACCTAGATCATGAACATTGTTGTGTGTGTCCTCGTTTCTCCTTATACGCCATCGTCCGTCCCCCCTCTTTCTTTCCCTCTCTCCATATTTCTGCATGCATGTATTCCTTTGTCAGTCTCCCTCTCTCATGTTCCCTATCTATATATGATCTTACACAAAACTAGCTTTTTTTTGTTTTTTTTTACTTTTTTTTATTCCCGTCAGGACCGCATGCATTAACGCGGAGTGGGACTTTAACTCACGAACTCCCCATTTACCTCACCCGGGTTGAGTACAGCTCAATATGGATAAAGTCATTGCTATTTTATTATATTACAACAAAATCACGTTTTCTTGAAAAACGGGGAGGCGTTCCCCTCCCCGCGGATTCACTCCAGTTCATTGACAGGCAACTTTACTGAAATTGATATCCGTTCTACCCTATAATTTATTGTAAAATGTTTACCTGTCGAATACATGCCGTGCTGGGTAAAATGGTGTTTTAATCATGAGTTCCATCTCAAAAGTCAAGCCTTGAATGACTTGGGCTGAAATCGTTTACCCAAAATGTTACGGTCAAATGTTAAACGTGACATCCCGCTAAATATACGAGACCAATACGTGATGATCAAAATCTTCTCTTAATTATGAAACGGTTTTTTAGTAATAATACTCCTTGACGACGCAGACTCGAGTTGAAGAAAACCAGTAATCTTAAACATGTTAAATAAAAGTAATTTGTCCTTACATGGGAAAAAGGTATTGATTTTATAATGCATATTCAAATGTTATTGGCATATTATATTTATGCCCATAAACCTCAAACCCACCCTATAATCGCGTCTCATGTTCACACATAGACGTACCCTGATAATGTGCCTCACATATTTCATAAACCGAAATACATGTAAGTATTCCAGAGGAGAGAACCCCCCCAAAAAAAAAAAAATTATAATAATAAATAATCAAATAAATAAATAAAGTTTGAAGCATTTTTTTATTTCTCGTCAGTTTGTATATCAATATGACCACTATTAAAACAAAATAAAAATCTCAGATCCATGCAGAGAAACCAGTAATAAAGGAATATACTTGCATAAAGCATACTTTTCTTCGGCCCCTGACTATGTTGTATAACTTGAATGCATTCATCTTCTTCAATGTAAAAGGGCATGATGTCTGTTGGATTGGTTGTATTTGCAAAAAATATCAAATTGACCGTGAATTATCGAGCAGCGAGGACACGTCAACATCAGCCACAGGAAACAGTTATCAAAGCCCCTACCTATACGGGTAGGACCCTGGACGGCAATGTAGGGGAATGCCTGCCCCTGCCCCCCCCCCCCCCACTATCAAAATTTGTTCAGCAGTCTTGGTCAGGAAGGGTTTATCGAATATGGCTGATGTGAAAAACGTGTCATAACAGATATGATCGGAGATATTAGGGCTGGGTATGAATTCAGGTTTTGTGAATGAGATGGGGAGCATTTTATTGTGAGCATTCTTCATTATGAGTAAAGTTTTTTAAGCTACGAAAATTATTTTCTCCAATCGGACGATAGAAATATTGTAAGCGGTAATCACTAGCATAATACTTACTAACCCCCCCCCCCCTTGCCCTTTATAAAAAGTCAAGTGGTTAAGAAGTGAAGAGGAAGGAAAAATTAATTAAAATATGTATTAATCTGAAAATAGTATCAAATAATTGGTTTAATGAAAACCGTTGTTAAGTATTGGTAACGTCGAGTGACCGGATGTATTCGACCAGTTTATCATTAACCATCTTGACTCGCCTGGTAATTTTTAATCAATATGATGTCTTTAAATTGTTTATCAGGATACGGAGGATGCAGATAATGAAAAATATCCGTCGAGTACGAATTCGAATACATTAACAACAGGTTTAAAACGAAAGTCGACTTTGAAGTCAAGTCAAATTAGATAAAAATGGTCAAAGTAAGCAATTAATGAAGGTTTATTACACATACCCAAAAGAAATGTATAAAATTATGAAGCTTTATCTATCGAGTGACGTTACAAGCAAGCAGCTCCGTTATTTGCCATTAAACATCAATTGCATTGAATGACAATAAGGATTAATGATCACTGTCTTTATTAATTTTGTTGAGAAAAAAAATCATGCCTTAATATATGTGAAAAGGGCATTTTCAATATTCTGAGAAAAAATGTAAATTCAGGAAAAATTATAGGTCAACGGGAAAATGATCAAATGTGACGTAACACAATCAGCTATATCAACATAAATTACTCTGCAACCGTTATCCATGTTTCGATTTTCGCCAATATTTCACTTATGTTTCCCTGATATTTTGCTTTAATCAAAACCAATTCGAGGCCAGGGTAAGAAAGTGTATGGGGCATCCATAAGTACGGTCATTGGAGAAAGCGATGCTGTGAAGCCGAATCAAGAGGTAACGAAACGAGTGAGAAAGTGCATGTCCCCTTGAAAGGAAAGGTGAAAACATGAAATAAAGGGGGCGAGAGACGGCATCAGGATGGATAAAAAGGGGGAAGGAATAAGGGGGATCCACGAAATAATGTAGAAAATTACTGAGACAGATATAGAGTTAACAATTTTGTTAATGTAGTCGGAGCCACGTGAAAGAAGATTATCAATACGAAGGGATAAAGAAAAAAGTTCATGGCGCCTGGAGAAGTGCATATCTGTATTCTACAACTCGGCGGGGTTAAATGGAAGTAAGATGCAACGCATACAAATCATACAACATGAACTGCACTTTTATGTTTTAGGCACACATGGCGGACCACATGAACCGGAACATGGCGCAAGGAGGAAAGGGGACGGTGCGGAAACGTTGTAGAGGAAGTGAGTCTGGTGGGCATGGAAAAGCGAGGGAGTGTGTTGAAAGAAATGAGCAGATGTGAATGGAGAGAACGAACGTGATAGAGTGAGAGAAGGAAAAAGACAGATATATATATATATATACAGTGCGTCCCAGAAAAAACGAAACCGAGATTTAGCGATGATTTATCATAACTTAATCACAAATAAATAGACAAATGACCTATCAATGTAAAGCTTAGAATCTCCTCTTTCATCTGATATTACTTAGATTATTCCTCATTCACGCATGAGTGAGCAAAAACAATTTGAAGAGGGGATACCAAAAAGTCATTTGGCGGGTTGTATCTGGCTTTCAAAAGGAAAACCACATTTTTAAAAAGTGCAATATCTGCTTTTTAATTTGATACCTCAATTGCAGAAAATGGTCAAGAAATAACAAAGTTCTGGTTATTTGAAATAAGGCTTGAATTTCAATAATTTCATAAAATGAAGAGGTTTTACAGGCTAGCGTTCAAACTCACTCGACACTCCGTTTTGTTTACGATCAGCCACGCATTAAGTCTTTTGTTAACCATGCAATAGCTTCTGTGGGAAACCGGTGAAAATAGTTTATTTAACGAAATTATGGAAATAACAAGCCTTATTTCAAATAACCAGAACTTTGTTATTTCTTGACCATTTTCTGTAATTGATGTATCCAATTAAAGAGCAGATATTGAACTTTTAAGACACGTGATTTTCTTTTTGAAATTCAGATACACCCCGCCAAATGAGTTTTTGGTATCCTTTCTTCAAATTGTTTTTGCTCACTCATGCGTGAATGAGGAATAATCTAAGTAATATCAGATGAAAGAGGAGATTCTAAGCTTTACATTAGTAGGTCATTTGTTTATTGTATTTGTGATTAAGTTATGATGAATCATCGCTAAATCTCGGTTTCGTTTTTTTGTGAAACGCACTGTATATATATATAGAGAGAGGGGGGGAGATGGAGGAGGTGAGAGAAAGAGACAGACAGAAAAATAAAGAATCAGTCAGACACACATATAGAGGCAGATGATTACAGAAAGAACATATAAATTAAAAAAGGGGGGGGGGGAGAAGATGACGCGCGATCGTAAACTTATCCTTCGACGGAATTGACCGTGTTCTCAAGCAAATCTCTGGAGCGTGAACTTGAACTTGAGAACATGGGGTGGGAAAGGGGAAGTAGAGGGGAAACAAAGAAATCACGTTCAACATGTTCCTATAGCTCATGTTCTGATGTTGATCGCATGAGAATCAAAATGAAGACATGAACTGAAACAATCTAATTCAAGACAAATAGACTAGAAAATGGGTTTAGGGGAGACAGGTACAGAGAGCAGAAGAAGTTGGGAAAATATAAATAAATTTCGAGAAAGCTAGAGCGAGAGAATGAAATATATCAGGAGACTGCATGTATTAAGGAGAAATGGAGGGAAAGGAGAGGGAAAACAAATAATCACGTTTGGTTTGCTGAACAAACCTTAAAATTATGAATTTGTCCTTTTCTTTCACACATTTATTATATGTATTTTCAAGGTTTAATTTGTCACTTTGGTGCTACCCTGAAGCTTTCGTAAGTAATGTAATTCTGCTCATGAATATGCATTTCGCAGATGCCACGTTGTTAGTTTGCAGAGAACAGGGAGAAGGGACGCTTGAAAATGAAATTATCTTATTTTACATGATGTTGACTGGGAAATGCCGCCCAAGAAGTAAGTTTGATGACATAAATGTTATATTTTTTGGAGGTGCTAAAAGCTAGAGATATTTTTCAGTGAATGAGCAGAAAAAGTGCATTAAAAATCGTATGCAGATACTTGAACTGTAATGAACACGCAGTATGTGTAATGAACGCCATAGATATGTGTAATGTACAATCAGTGGATGTGAAATGAACGCGATTAGCTATGCACACTTAATTAGGAGGTTAGTTGTACTTTATGAGAAGAGTGAAGTTGTGAAACTAAATAAAAGCTTTTAATAGATTATTTCAAGAAAAGTAAAGTAGTATGAGTTAAAGGAAAATTAAGCTTATGAAATGAACAAAGGTGAATTTTAGGAGCTTGATGGGCACGAATCGTGCGTGTATGGGCGTGGTCTTTAAATTGCGTGATTTGTTTACATTTAATTATATTCAGTCAGATATATTTGAGTAAACATTTATAAAGCACTTTAAGAATTTGTGCGTTTGTAACCAAAATAATTTTGACTTGTTAAGACAATTTTTGGTCAGAAGTTTTTCATACGAACGAGGCTTAATTATGTGCAAGGTCATGTCAGGGTCACTCGTTCCGTTTTTCGCACATTCAATTTTAGTGTGCAACCGCTAGCTAAAGAAAGCTTTCGGTCTATATTTTAGATTTTTCTGATAATGTCAAAATTGGGATAAATAATAATGAAACACCTTGGTAATTTATTTCTTACCGGACTTATTTGGATATAAGCTGAAGTTAGCAGACAAGTTTGCTGTCTGTTTACCTTTTAAGGTAATTTTGTTCAGAATATAAAAATTACTAAGTGGGAACGCAAAGTTGATTTAAAGGTATATATTTAAGCAGTTCACTTTGATTTATTGCAAATATGTATGCATGTATTTAAGTTAGTCTTTTTCAAGACGTTAAAGAAAATGGACAAATTTTAAACTGGTTTTTCTATCGAGGAAAACTCGGATATTTGTTTATATATATTCGTTCTATACACCTGATATGAATGATAATTAGATTTATATTCCTTATTGTTTAAAAGAGATGACAATTTTGGGAATATTATGAAAACATTTATTTTTGTCAAAGCATTGGACATATATTTATGATCCACTTCGTTTTCTTATGTTTATACAGATTGAATAATACACGGTAGTGAGCCTGCCTAACTATCCAATTTAAAGCGGCTTTCCTAGCCTCTGTTATTTCGTAGTCTTCGACGATCCAACAATTCAATTTTTTTCATCTGGGAAGAGGTCTGATGGTCACCACAAGTAGTCTGCTGTCCGGATCTGACGACTCTTTACATCAGGGATCAGAAGTCTTTAAGAAATATGTCAGCCGAGAAGGTTAAGAATCTGCGCCTGCAGCGGAGAGGGGCAAAAGCCAAGTTGTCCAGGTTTGGAAAGGCCCTTCAGAGCTTGATCTATGGAGAGCGACCTGTTCCAGAAGTTCAGGAATCGTTTGCACAGTATGCTGGTGCTTTTGAGGATTTACAAAATAAGCATGACAGTTATTCGGAAGTGCTAGAGGATGACGAGGAATTTGAAAGAGAAGAGTTGTGGATGGAAGAGTGCCACAATTCATTTTTGAAGCTGCAGATCCTTGAAAGAGACTATTGCAAAGATAATGAGAGCCACAGAGAAGCACAGCAGCTCCAAGAGCATCATCTTAGAGCATCGACAAGCCATCAGAGTATGGAAACAACTTTATCAGCAGATGAACAGCAAGATCAGTCACCAAGACAGACAAATCAGCCTCCTGAAGCAGGAAGGAGAATGTCAGGATCTGTTTATAGGATGGAAAGGCCTAAACTTCCCACCTTTGATGGCAACATCCGTGATTACTGCATTTTCAAGGCAGATTTTTTACATGCTGTTGGCAGACAGTATGAGGATAGAGATGCCCTAATGATTCTGAGGTCATGTTTACAGAGCAAACCCTTGCAGTTGATTAAAGGAATTGGGCATAACTACCAAGCAGCATGGGAACAGTTGGACATGATATATGGAGATGAGCGCTTTGTTGCCGACGCTATAATCAATGACATCTCAAAAGTCAAACCACTCAAAAGCGGAGAAGATGAAAGATTTTGTGAGTTTGTGCATCTCGTTCGGAGGAGTTACAATACCCTCATGGAAATCAACCAGCCAGGAAATGAACAATAGCCATATGCTTGCCATAATGGAAAAGAAGCTAAGCCCGGAAGACCGACTGGTGTGGTTTAGGCATCAAGAGGCAAGTGGCAAGGCAAGCTTTGAAATGTTTCTGACATGGCTTACAGTTGAACTGAAGTCAAGGATGAGAGCTTCGGCCCCAGTCCGAAGTGATTCGAAGTCAAGTGGTGTACATCTAGTCGGGAAGACAGTAGCCAGCCAGGAAAACAAATTCCAGAGGTTATTTCACAAATGCTGGCTCTGTGAAACATCATCACATTGGCTTGATCAGTGTCGTAAGTTTTTAGCCATGTCACAATCCGAGAGACTGAAGCTACTCAAGGATCATCATGCCTGTTTTAGCTGTCTAAAGAAGGCTGGTAAGGATCACAGAATGTCAAACTGTAAACGGAAACGTCGATGTAGTGAAACTACTGCCGGAGAACCATGCAAGTACTTCCACCACCCCCTCCTTCATGCTTCAACAGAGGTCCGAGGTGGAAATGTAGATGTCGCCTTTGCGGGCAACTCTGAGGCACTGTTACCCGTAGTTACAGCGGAGATCCTGGGGCAACAAGGAGCAGTCTGTAAGGGAAATGTGCTCTTAGACTCTGGAGCTCAAGTAAGCCTCATCAAGATGTCTGTTGCTAAGGAGATGAATCTGAAGGGAAGCAACATAAATATCACAATCACTAAGGTTGGTGGAGAGCAAGAGCAGATGGAAACCAAACAGTATCAGATAAAAGTGAGGTCCCTCTCTACCAATGCCATTCATTCTTTAGCAGCAGTGGCATTACCCTGTATCAGTGAAAATATTGCACAAGTGAAGATGAATGAAGTTTCCAAGCAGTTTAATCTGAAGTCTGAGGATCTACGCAGAGGAAGTGGGTCAGTTCATCTTCTCATAGGTATTGACTACCCAAAGATGCATCTTGGTGAAACGAGAGAGAAGGGACAGTTAGTAGCCCGAAAATCCCCACTGGGCTGGGTCATCTTTGGTGCTCCCAAAAGAAGGAATGATAGGATGAATGTGCTGCATGTGAAGTTGACATCCCCAATTGACTTGACCGATTTCTGGAGCTCAGAATCTATGGGGGTGCAGTCTAGTTCCTGCCATTGTGAGCCAAGCCCTTTGAGCAAGCAGGAGAAGGTTGAGGAGCAGATTATCAGAGAGTCTAGTAGAAAGGTTGGAAACAAGTGGGAGATTGCTTATCCATGGAGAAAGGATCCCAACCTACTTCCTAACAATCGAGCACAAGCAGAGAAGGTACTGTGTTCGACTGAGAAAAGACTAGCTCGAAACCCAGACCATGCAGATGCATATAGAAAACAAATGAGGGAACTGATAGAGAATGGATTTGCACGAAAGTTAACAGAGAATGAAGTAGCTCAGTACGAGGGTCCTGTTCACTACATTTCCCACCACGCTGTTCTCCGGCCTGAGAAGAGAAGTACCCCTGTACGCATCGTCTTCAATTCGTCTTCATCATATCAGGGTCATTGCTTAAATGACTATTGGCTAAAGGGTCCAGATCTTCTCAATGATCTGCTTGGAGTATTGCTGAGATTCCGGATGAATGAAGTAGGATTTTGTGGTGACATTTCTAAGATGTATCACAGGGTCTCAATTCCTGAGAGAGATATGAATGTACATCGGTACCTGTGGCGAGATATGGAGACTGATAAAAAGCCAGATGTTTACATTATGAAAGTTGTTACATTTGGCGACAAGCCAGCACCAGCTATGGCCCAGTTGGCACTCAGGATGACAGCAGAAGCAGCAGAGGCTAGATATCCGAAAGCAGCACAGGTACTGAAGGAGAGTGTCTACATGGACGACATATGTGACTCGGTGAGAGATGTAGGCGAAGCAGAGCAGCTGACAAGTGAAATTGATCAAGTACTTTTGGAAGGTGGCTTTAAAGTTAAAGGCTGGACCAGCAACGAAGCTTTGAGAGGAGAAAGTAAGAAGGAAGGTAAAACAAAAATCCTCGAAGCCGCCTTGGAAGACAAAGTGCTGGGAATAGCATGGGACAACCAGCAAGATATGTTCTTCTACAAACTGAAGGACACAGGCAGCAGTTTTCCTAATGATGGAAAAGAAGAATCGAGTGTACTTACCAAAAGGAAGATTCTGAGTAGAATTGCACGAATATTTGATCCGATAGGATTTGCTGCCCCCTTTCTAGTTCGTGCAAAGATTGGAATGCAGCAGTTGTGGCAAAGAGGATATGATTGGGATGAACTTCTGCCTCCCGATCTACAGGAGTGGTGGGTGACATTCATGAAAGAGATGCAGGACTTGAATGATATCAAATATGAGAGATGCCTGACTCCACCAATGGCTGTTGGTCACCCTTCACTGTGCATATTTGCTGATGCATCTGAGGTAGCATTTGGAGTCTGTGTGTATTTGCAGTGGAAGCTGGAAAATGGTAAATATGCTGTTAGATTTGTAGTTGCCAAATCTCGAGTTGCTCCCCTGAAAAAGATGACTGTGCCTAGACTTGAACTTCAGGCGGCAGTAATGGCTTCAAGAGTCTACACAACAGTGATGAAAGAACTGAGTCTGAAGCCTGAAAAGATCATCTTCATGACTGATAGCATGATTGCCCTCTCCTGGATTCGAAGTGAGGGTAGGAGATTTAAGCCATTCGTCGCAGCAAGGATTGGAGAAATCCAAAGTTATACCAACCCTGCACAATGGAAGTATGTTCCCGGAGAGCTGAACCCAGCAGATGACGTCTCCAGGGGCCTGCCAGTAAGGAAGCTCTCAGAAAGATGGAAACAAGGACCTGCGTTCTTGTACAGATCTTACGAGGAATGGCCGTCAGGAAAGGCTATTCCAGAAGCAGAGACTGAGATTGAAGCAGAACGACGAAGGATTAATCATAGCTCAGTCAAGAACAATGATGTGATCGATGTCAAGAGATTCTCCAGCTGGAAAAAACTGATCCGAGTAACGGCTTATGTTTTAAAGTTCATCGACAAGCTCAAAGCTGTACTTCGGGCAAAGTCTAATGTCAATCTTGGAGATGGAAACTTATCGACAACTCAGTTGCAGAAAGCTGAACACTTTCTAATTAAGGAAGCCCAGAGTTCCTTGTATCAACGTGTACAGAATGGAGAATTCAAGACTCTCAGCCCTTTTATAGACAACGAGGGAATTATCAGAGTTGGAGGGCGACTAGACAAGGCTCTGATTTCTTATGAGCACAAACACCCTGCTCTGCTGCCACATGGAGCTTGGGTATCAGTGCTGATAACGAGACATATGCATCAGCTAGGACACGGAGGCGTGGCAGCTACTGCAGCGAAGGTTCGACGTCAATACTGGATCCTGAAAATTCATAAACTGGCTAAGACTGTAAAGTATAGGTGTGTGATTTGCCGACGCATGGAGCATCAGGTTGAGTCACAAGTCATGTCTGATCTACCAGATGAGAGAGTTGCCCCATATACACCACCGTTTCACTTCTCATCTGTCGACTATTTTGGACCGATATCAGTCAAAGTTGGAAGGAACAAGACCGCCAAGCACTATGGGGTCCTCTTCACCTGCCTGAATACAAGAGCGGTACATCTTGAAGTGGCCGTTGATTGCTCATCCATGGAGTTCATGCAGGTACTACGAAGATTCTTTGCTGTGCGGGGTCAGCCTGCATTACTGCTAAGTGACAACGGTACACAATTCGTAGGGGCAGAAAGAGAGTTACGGGAGATGGTGAGAGGTTGGAGCTATGAGGAGTTAAGGACGTTCCACAGTTATGTTTGTGCGCATTATGATCTGCGCATAGTTTACACTCTGCGCGCTGACGTCACAATGGATGAACAGGTGATTAATTAGCTGCGGGTAAGTGCTGATTTTTCTCATCTTCTGCACTTTAACTGCAGATCAGATGCGTTATTTCATGAAGCTAAAAATTTGAATTATTCCATGAACCATTTAAAAAAAGATTCTCTACAATTTCAAAATACTTTACTCTGCAGTGCTGCCAAGAATCACGAATATTACCCCGAGTTTGAATAAATGGTAGAGTGGTTTTGATTTTTTCTTCACATAGATACAAAGCATTCGGCGCATTTTTGGTGTTTTAAAAAGCACATTTGCTCTAATAAAAATACTGATAATTTAAAAACAAGCACATGAACCCCTATTTTTTAATGTTTGTTCCTCTTAGGTATACTTTCCTCTACAACTCTACAAATTTTGGTGAAAATGACATGGATTATGAATAAAGTGCAGCATTTATTGTACTTTTGTACTTTTGTTACTGAAATTTCACATTTTTTAGATTGGGATTTTGTTATCTTTTACGCCATTTTTAAGAACTGACAGTGCTGTTAAACTTAAAATTGCAAACAAATAGCACTATAAATATATTCTCTATTCTAACGATACAATTATTAACTCTCTTGCGAAATTTGATGACTTTTTCATGTATTTTTACTGAGTAATACAGGTTTAAACTCATTGTAGTAATCTTGGGCGGTCTAAAAATGCCAAATTCTTTTGAATGCACAATTCTTAAGAATATCAATTTGGGTGAACTTTGAAGTTCTATAGCAAAAAATCAAGCACATGGACCTATGTTAATCTTTGCATATTTCGAATATTAAGGTTCTAAAGTATCTATGTGCAAAGTTTGGTGAAAATGACATGGATTTCACTTTAACTGTGGAACGTCCTTAAAGGACTTCTGCGCCGAGAGAGGAACGACATGGAAGTTCACCACTCCATCTGCACCGCATCACAATGGATGTGCTGAAGCGTTAGTTAAAAGTTGCAAGATCGCCTTGAAGAAAGCAGTCGGGGATCAACTGGTCACACCCTTTGAGTTGCATACATGTCTCCAAGAGGTCGCAAATCTCGTCAACCAGCGCCCTATCGGAAGAACTCCGAATGATCCCGATGATGGAGCATATCTGTGTCCAAACGATCTTTTGCTTGGAAGATCTTCGAGCGCAGTCCCTCAAGGACCCTTCAGAGAGACGAAGAACCCGAGACATCGCTTTGAGTTTGTCCAGCGAATCGTCGACGCGTACTGGAAGAGTTGGATGCGTGACGTCTTTCCACTACTGGTGCCACGACGAAAATGGAACAGTGACAGAAGGAACGTCCGAATCGATGACGTGGTTATACTCTCTGACCCTAATGCAGTTCGAGGAAAGTGGACATTGGGTAAAGTTATCCAAGTGTATCCTGGGACTGATGGGAAAGTTCGAACAGTTAAAGTACAATCTAAAGGTACTGATTATAAGCGGCCGATTTCGAAGATTGTTGTAATATATCCGGCAGAAGGGTATGAGGAGTAGACAATATGGAGTTCATAAATTGTGTTTTGGTTTTTCAATGCCATTGAGGAAAGAAAGTTGCTTGTGATACTCCTGAATTTTATGTCGGTGCAAAATTTGAATTTTTTGAAAGAAAGTTGCTTTTGATACTCCTGAATTTTATGTCGGTGCAAAACTTGAATATTTTTCATCTGGTCTGTAAACAAAAATAAAATAAAATAATAATTACAGAATTCATTCAGTCAGGAGAATTTTAGCTCTTTTCCGCTACTGTTGGCGGGGGGAGGATGGTTTGCTGAACAAACCTTAAAATTATGAATTTGTCCTTTTCTTTCACACATTTATTATATGTATTTTCAAGGTTTAATTTGTCACTTTGGTGCTACCCTGAAGCTTTCGTAAGTAATGTAATTCTGCTCATGAATATGCATTTCGCAGATGCCACGTTGTTAGTTTGCAGAGAACAGGGAGAAGGGACGCTTGAAAATGAAATTATCTTATTTTACATGATGTTGACTGGGAAATGCCGCCCAAGAAGTAAGTTTGATGACATAAATGTTATATTTTTTGGAGGTGCTAAAAGCTAGAGATATTTTTCAGTGAATGAGCAGAAAAAGTGCATTAAAAATCGTATGCAGATACTTGAACTGTAATGAACACGCAGTATGTGTAATGAACGCCATAGATATGTGTAATGTACAATCAGTGGATGTGAAATGAACGCGATTAGCTATGCACACTTAATTAGGAGGTTAGTTGTACTTTATGAGAAGAGTGAAGTTGTGAAACTAAATAAAAGCTTTTAATAGATTATTTCAAGAAAAGTAAAGTAGTATGAGTTAAAGGAAAATTAAGCTTATGAAATGAACAAAGGTGAATTTTAGGAGCTTGATGGGCACGAATCGTGCGTGTATGGGCGTGGTCTTTAAATTGCGTGATTTGTTTACATTTAATTATATTCAGTCAGATATATTTGAGTAAACATTTATAAAGCACTTTAAGAATTTGTGCGTTTGTAACCAAAATAATTTTGACTTGTTAAGACAATTTTTGGTCAGAAGTTTTTCATACGAACGAGGCTTAATTATGTGCAAGGTCATGTCAGGGTCACTCGTTCCGTTTTTCGCACATTCAATTTTAGTGTGCAACCGCTAGCTAAAGAAAGCTTTCGGTCTATATTTTAGATTTTTCTGATAATGTCAAAATTGGGATAAATAATAATGAAACACCTTGGTAATTTATTTCTTACCGGACTTATTTGGATATAAGCTGAAGTTAGCAGACAAGTTTGCTGTCTGTTTACCTTTTAAGGTAATTTTGTTCAGAATATAAAAATTACTAAGTGGGAACGCAAAGTTGATTTAAAGGTATATATTTAAGCAGTTCACTTTGATTTATTGCAAATATGTATGCATGTATTTAAGTTAGTCTTTTTCAAGACGTTAAAGAAAATGGACAAATTTTAAACTGGTTTTTCTATCGAGGAAAACTCGGATATTTGTTTATATATATTCGTTCTATACACCTGATATGAATGATAACTAGATTTATATTCCTTATTGTTTAAAAGAGATGACAATTTTGGGAATATTATGAAAACATTTATTTTTGTCAAAGCATTGGACATATATTTATGATCCACTTCGTTTTCTTATGTTTATACAGATTGAATAATACACGGTAGTGAGCCTGCCTAACTATCCAATTTAAAGCGGCTTTCCTAGCCTCTGTTATTTCGTAGTCTTCGACGATCCAACGTTCAACACGTTCCTATAGCTCATGATCTGATGTTGATCGCATGAGAATCAAAATGAAGACATGAAATGAAACAATGAAATGCAAGGCAGGTGGTAGAACAGAGGTTAGGAGAGACAAGTAGAGAGGAAGCAGAAGAAGTGGAGAAAGTTTACATGAATTTCGAGAGAGCAAGAGCGAGTGAGAGAATGAAATATATCAGGAGACTGTAAAAGGAGAAAATCATTCAATGTCGATGGGAAGTAGGAGTGGATGGAGGGAGTGACACAGAGAGGGTGGGAAACAGAGGGACAAGAGTAAATTTTAAGATACAGACTGCAAAAACTCCGGTGTTGATTTAACACCAGCCCGGAATATGTCTATATATGTCCACATCAGAGAAATGTTAAACAACACCGGTTTCGGTATTAGTCTAACACCAGATAGGTGTTTATACAACACCAATAAGTATTAAAACAGCATCAGTTTGATTCCAAACTGGTGTTGTTTCAATACTTCTCTGGTGTGGACATATATAGATTCCAGGCTGGTGTTAAATCAACACCGGAGTTTTTACAGTGTATGGAAAACATGAGGAGAGCGGGTAGAGAATGAAAATCAAATAGTCATTAGCAGATTAGGGCAGGGGTTAAGAGACAATGAACTAAAAAGAAATAAAGAGAGAGAAAAACGGATAAAAAGGGAAAAATTTGAAGAGGAAGGGATAAAGAGTAATACACATACACACTAAGTAATATGAAAACGCCTTGAGCATATTTTTTTATAATGGAAAGTGCACAAATTGTAAGTATATGATTATTGGTATTATTATTACTATTACTATTATTATTATTATTATTATTATTATTATTATTATTATTATCAATATTATTGTTATTATTACTATCATTATTATTATCATTATTATTATTGTTATTGTTAGTATTATTATCAATATTATTATCATTATTATTATTAAGAAATTGAAAGGAAAGAATTTGGAGAGAATGTGGTGTTGATGAGAGGGAAAGAGTGATGGCACCCTGGATCGTCAAGGCTAAATCCTCATGCAGGAATGCTTCCCTGGTCTTCAAGACACCTGTTGCTTCGCTTAACGTTAGTAATTACCATCATGTACGTGATCTACAGCATGTAACGTGTTCAGAAATCTGAATCTGGAAGCATAATCGGATCAACATTCTTAAAAGCTTCGTGCTACAGCCACACCAACGAAACCGATTCCAAGCTGACGGATGGGTATGTACTTGGATATAACGTAATAGCTTTGGACGATCAGGGGTCACATTCACATGTGTGACTGCTGTATAAAAAAATGCATCAAGATATACAACGGTTTCTTTCCTCTTACTATTTCATTCTTCAACTTGCAAGTTGATTTTTTTAAACACTCAAAAAACACTGATTAAAATTGTACCAAATATTGGGTAGAAAGGGAACATGCATGTTTGCTGGGTATGTTTTTTTACCCCATGTTGGGCTATTTCAACGCAGCATTGCGTATTTTTTTTTATATAACCAACATGCATGTTTTTCATTTTACCCAATATTGCGTAAACTTTTTTTAAGAGTGGAAATAAATTATTCGTCGTAACATCTCATACAGAAATAATACAAATTAGGTGGATATGCCACACTACATCTACAATATGCACATTATATTAGTAAACCATACATGTTCATCGTGTTCATACTGATAACGGTGTATTATAGCGCATTTTTGAAATTTATGTGAGATAAAAAGGGACTGAAGACCAGTCCAGAGTTTTAGGATAACAAATTTCAGTCAATACTTGATGTCTGTGGGGTTTTTTTTGTATTAAAGCGCTCTGCGCCAATTTGGAAAAGCACAGTACATACAAAATAATAATAATTGTTATATATAAGAATAATTTTAAGAGCAATTAAATTCATTTATTTAGTTATTTTCTCTTTAAGGATATTCACAGCATAGAATGAGTAAGAATATTCCAGAATGTCTCGCTAAAGCTTTATTCTATAATAGGCCAATGAATTTTGTTATTTCTGAACAGAGATACAATAATAGAGTAAGGCAGACAATATATTCCTCAGGCAGTGGAAAAGAACAATAGGATTGGTGGTAGTGAAAAGAACACTAGGATTAGCTATTTTGTTTACATGTTAATTTCACTGAGGTCATTCAAGAATGTTATAAAATTAGCCTGCTCTAGAAATGGGCAGAATGTTCTTTTTGTAGACAATACTAGAAGCTTCAAGAATATTGAATAATTTGTATATAAGCTGGCAGTTTCTTCAAGGACATCATCACATCAGATCAGAACTCAAAGTTTCACGCCAGACTTTATGTCAGATCATAGTTTATTTCCAACTGGAATACAACGTTTGTCTTCTGTGGAATTATTTGCACGCCATCAATGAACTGTTTGCAGTTATTTTGAGAGAGGAAATTATCTGTTCTCATCGAGATCATCAACCTGTTTTAATGAACGCTTTTCAACCCATGGATTGCTGAAATTGACTGTTAACATCAACATCGTCTTCATGGACATTTCAACTTGTTACAGTGACTCTTGTGATTTGTCGTGCTTCAACATCTGTTTCATCATCGCCATCATTGTGAACTTTAATTTAAGGAATCTTCGCCAACCAACTTGGATTTTTATTTGGATATACTATCACAACTTTGGATTGCACCTCTTACTCTTCAAGACATGTAAGATTTTTTGTTTTATTTTGTTTACTGTATGATTGTTACATTTCCTCTAATAAAAAAAGGAAATAAAATTGAAATCTAAATTTTTCATTGTTATTTGTTGCAGTATCGTAACATAATAATAATAACCATGTTGAAGACAATTGGAACCAAACAAGACATGAACAATACCTGTTTTTATCAAGCACCTGTATTTCCATTCGATTTAGAAAGATATGTTTGCGTCGGGAAAGTGATACACTTGTTATGACCCCTGAAGCGTTTATATTCATCTCTTAATGTTCGAAATGGCCGACAATAATCTTACAATTCAATATTTGTTTACGAAACGAAATATGTCGCGTCTGCCGAACTCTGGTAGAGTTACGGAGTTCAAACCCATTAGGGCATGTCAGTCGTTATCTAAGATGTTGATGGCGACTCAAAAAACATCCAACTTGTCCAATGCTTTTAAATAAGCATTGCGTCCATAAATGCATTCACCCTGTTTCCTATAGATAACAACGTAACCTAAGACAGTTCCCCTATATAAAACTTCAGTCTTTCGGAAGGACGATTTTGAAAAAGTATGATGTATATTTTGTTTCCTTTATTGTGATTATCCATTCCGACAACATCATTGTAAATGAGAGATGAGTTTTGGTTCGATCTTGCTGTTTTCCTAATTTTATTCAATCAACATAAACCAGAAAAGCATGATAAAAATGCAATGATTATTTTATATTTACTGATCTCAGAAAATGTCCCCACTACATTTTAGTCTTCGTCCCTCTTTGCAGTTTTTTTTTCAATATCATTGTGTGAATGAAAAGATATTCTACTACTACACACGTTTGATAATATTTGTTCTGTTAACATTACGTTTGCTGTGAAATGAAAATTAAATCAGGCATACAAAATCAATTCGTAATAATCCTCAGTTGTTGTTTTTTTTTCTTCAGATATCCGTGCAGTATATTCCTATAGCAAATACATTGCAGGTCTACCATCGTGATCATGTTGATGTTTACCATTTACCAAATATATAATCGTAGATTCTTTAGCCACTATAATACGCAGCAAGAAAGTAATAAGAAACATAAGAATTGAAGGAAAAATATTAGTCCAGTCCAACTTGACGACGTTGATACTATTAGGCCTACCACAGATATTAATATGAACACTATAAACGCGAAATTAAATAAATCTTCTGGAAATGGACTCATGCTGTCCGGCTCAATACAAGCTTAACTATGCTAACAGATGGGTATATATATGTGAATGGGTGAAAGAGTGGATACATCAAAACGGATTGGTCGGCAAAAAGATTCAAACTCTGTAATGGTGCAGTCATATTACTCAAACCCGAACCAAAACCTTCTGATGGGATGTCATTGGAAACAACGTTATAGCTTTGATCCCTATGGAGTCTGGTTCGTTGGTGAGACTGGGGCATAAGAAAGGGGTAAGTAATGAAGCAGAGACGTAGAAGTGCGGCCAAAGGCACCCGACGGACAAGAAGAAACGGCAATACAAGTGGGAAGGACACTCGGGAGATACATTGCATGAAGGGATGGTTAGAGGGAATAAAATAAAGACAGAATATCGATTTGAAGAATGCATATTAGATGCAGAGAAGGAAATGCTACCGGGGAAAGAAATATTTTGGACCAAATTGACAAAAGAAACTAGTTCAAAGACGCGTGAGGATGTTCGAGTAAACAGAATGAGGAAATGGGAACAAATAGTCTTTTGTTTTTATTGTGTCAACATAATGCTATGTTGCTGTTTAAAATAAAAGAGGCCAAAGGCATATATTTTTTAAGGTTAAAAAATAAAAATCATAAATAAACGGCCCGTAAATTAATGGATGTTCATCATGATTAATGATCTTTAAAAAAGATGCGATTCAATGTACATTTATTTTCTATTCCAGATACATCAATCGAAAATTGTTTATTTTTTTGCATTTTTTTTAACATTCACATTGCTAAATTGAACCATGAGCCTAATGGTAAGTCCATGATACAATAAAATATGAATGATGACATCATGGGCAGAAATCTGTCCCCAAAGGTAGGGGGGACCAGAGGCTGGAAAATTTGACAAGCAAAAAAAAAGGGGGGGGGGTTCACCCAAAATGTAAGGTCATTTAGTCCAAAATACATGTATTATTTCGATTGTGAATGATGTATCCAAAATAGTAGGGGGACATTTGATATTGTGTCCCCCCTGTCCCCCCTGAGATTTCCGCCCATGGATGACATGATTACATGAATAGTTGACGCATTTAATGATTATGACTACCATGATACATGCAGGTGCTGAAACATAATGGTGGATTTCGTAGGTATACGGTAGTGACATTTGATTAGACAATGGGCGAAATCCGAAGGACATTACTTCTAAAGATTGTCGTTCAAGGCACGTTGCGCTGTTCAAATTTCAATGACACACGTCTGAAGTTGGCCTTGACTACTATCAAGGTCGTTTGTGGCTCGATTGAGCTGAAATGGGGAATTCTAGAAGTCTTTGCCGGAAAGAGCGCGTGAAAAATACAGCTAAAAGAAAGGTCTACCTTGTGCAAAACTTCCGCACAAGCCTATTGGGAAGAGTATAGTGTCTACGACCTTCTCATTTTGCCCCTTGCGAAAGAGAAAGTTAATCGATGGTCTGAACAGTTAGAAAGCAGATAAATGTACAAATCCGTCGGTTTGCGCCCCCCCCCCCTTGAATATGGAGATTGGGAATAATTATTAATAATAATAAAGTATTTTTATAGAGCGAACGAAATTTTCCCTCTGCGCAATGCCAAGAAACGTGCAAGACACCATTGCCTGGCAAATATTATGATGTATATTACTGGTGTATAGCATAATAGTATGAAACAGATAATTATGAAATAATTCAAATACTCAATTGAAGATAACTCATGGTCACATATACGTGATATACAGAACAAAACTTCATTGATATATATTAGCTAATGTAATATGTATATATAACATTCATCTTGATTATCCCATATTGAGATTTACATATTGAGATTAAACTATTTATCTAGTAATAAGTAATACTAGTGTTGATCAAATAAAGAGCCCCTCGGAAGGGGAGTTTTGAAAACATTATAACGTTATCATTATGAATATCAGTCCGCCATCAGAAGACCTTAAATGTCCATCGTATGTGTGCTTAAAGCTACACGACTGCTAAAACTAGATAGAAGTTAAAGGTGGTTCCTGATCTGCGGATAAGAGAATATCGTTATGAAATATAATTCATCGCGTGGGTATTAAACCAAGGGAGTGTATGCTAATACTAATTACTGGTACCAGGTTTGCTGCTAAATACTATTCTTACCAGCAAGATATCATCTGTTTTTCTTTTTTATTTATCACATGCACATCTGTCCGTGATATGCCACGAAACAGCCCTGGTAATCATGCTAATTGAGCATTAAAGTGTTGAAGATATCGCCAGGTTTATCAGATCGTTAGGTGATGAAAATGCCTATTAAATAGATTAGAAATGTCAGAACCTGACGCCAGGCGACGGAAGATCGAGTATCGTCACGCTCATCTCTAACCTGCATAAAGCCCTACTAGATACCCAGTCTGTATAAGAGCAGGGGTGCCCCCCACACACACACACATCACCATAATTAGCTGAGTCAAGTGTTTGAGTTAATGAGACAAGAGGTCAGAAGAAGAAAAAAGATAAACGTCGGCAATTGTTTAAAACAAACCGAAAACCGAAGTTAAGTCTTTATAATTCTGTTTACGGGAGCAAATCCCCTCCCCCACCCCAAGTAAACTTGTAATTTGCTGTGAATTACAATGAAACATTTTGTGCAAAAATTATACACCCCCCCCCCACTCGCAAGGACAGTGCATGTATATTCAGTTATTACTCTTTTTTTTCTTGCAAGATATTTTTTTAAAGAAAAAGTAGACCCCTTCTGGTCAATCCTGCAATCCACCGATATGTGCAATTGAAAGCAATACCTTCAATGTAGGGCCATTTTATTACTTTGTTTTTCTCCTTTATTTTACAAGCAAAAATATAAATAACTCTCCAGCTCCGACATTACAATACATTTCCGCGAAAAAAACGAAACCCGTGTAAAATAAATAAAGAAATCGGATGGTAAAGACATTCTGACCTCAGACAACAGAGTACATTTTTACCTTGTTCCTACTCCTTCTCTTGGGTGCATTTCACTACCATTACTTTACACTTTAAAGGAAAGAAAGAATGGAGAATGGGGATTGTAAGATGCGAGATTCAAGTGAGATGTCACGAGTTATAAGAGGGTGTCTCAAAAAATATCGACCTCACACTGACCTGAAAATGCAAATGGAAAGGACTCTCTTACGAGGACATGGCCCTAGGATGTCAGGTGTAAACAAGGTTCTAGACATTTAACACTTGACGAACAGTTTGAAATCGACTTCATAAATGCAAGTAAGAAGAAGCTTTAATACAATAAGGGTCATTTCGGGACAGCGCTGGTATTCCAGGGGGTAATTTCATAAAACTAGTACACTTCAAAAACTCCGGTGTTGATTTAACACCAGCCGGGAATCTATATATGTCCACACCAGAGAAATATTGAAACAACACCAGTTTGGAATCAAACCGATGCAGTTTTAATACTAATTGGTGTTGTATAAACACCTATCTGGTGTTAGACCAAAACAAAACTGATGTTGTTTAATACTTCTCTGGTGTGGACATATAGATTCAGGGCTGGTGTTAAATCAACACCAGAGTTTTTAAACGCTCTCAGTAGCTTTTAACAATGTGTAGGTTTAAAAAAAAAGTACTCACTAACTGTTTCATAAATAGTTCCCATGTTTCTGAATAGCCACTCTACACTGCAAAAACTCTGGTGCTGATTTAACACCAGCCCGGATTTTATATATGTCCACACCAGAGAAGTGTTAAACAACACCAGTTTCGTTTTGGTCTAACACCAGATAGGTGTTTATACAACACCAATTAGTATTAATAAAGCATCGGTTTGATTCCAAACTGGTGTTGTTTCAATACTTCTCTGTCGTGGACATACGGGCTGGTGTTAAATCAACACCGGAGTTTGTGCAGTGTATGCACTTTCGCGATGGTGTTGAAAGCACTCTCCCAACTTCCCATTTGCTACTCCACGCTTACCCCTTGCTTAACCACGGTATACTGCTCCATCGTCCATATATGCGATCTTACGAAGATATGAACAGACTAAAAAAGAATTCAATATCTAGGAAACACAATATACGGTGCTTAAGGAATTAATACAATGCTCAACTGGGCAACGGTGTAAAATTATTTTCCGATACTGGAACGGACGAAAAATTGATTACCAAGGCAGGCCTACAAAATGGTCAGTTATGGTACGATAGCACCGGCGAAAATCGAAACAGACCGACAAAATCTCAACATTATTTCTAATAACAGAATCATAGCATCGGTTAGGAAACGGTTTCGTCGGTGTGAGTGTAGCACACCATCAACGAGAATAGGAGGGATGTGGATGAACTGAACTGTCATTAACCCGAGATACGGCATCAAAATATCATCAGAGTTCGGTCGAGGTTCCCGGGACACCATCGCCATGGGAAGATTTAACCTGGAAAGTGTTTACCCAGTTACTTAATTCCCTTCCAGATTGTTATGAATGGGAGGGTAATAGGGCTTGGCTCTCTCGGCTAAAGTTTGGAGAGGTGGACAACGATTTAGGAGGGGAATTTTTTTCAAAGACGTCAGTAATGGAGGGAAATTATCCCAATTGGGTCAGGGGGTGATTGATGGAGCCCCTGGGAGGGCAAAGAGAGAAACGGGCAAAACAACAGGAAGATTTTTTTCTTATAATTATTATTCATATCAAAGTAGAAAGTGTTTAAGATGATCATGAGATCCAGACGTTACTACATCTGAGATAAACTTGTTGTGTCCAACAAGCCCGAAAATAGTTCATCCAATCATACTTTTTGAAAAAATTATTTGTATATGGTCAAAATATAAGAGGGTAGATTTATTGTAGTTATGTCTTGAAAAAAATGTGTTGGAACACTCCTCAGAGCGTTAACAAATCTGTAATTATACGCAGCTAGCCAGAAGCCTGACCTTGATAATGAAACCCTTAAAAGTTCATTGTTCTAAGTGATATGTATATGTGTAATATAAAAATTATCATTAGTTTCAAAATATTTCATTGTAACAACAGCAGGGGTATTCAGGACATGAAAATAAGCAAGGGTGGCTTTGGTGATACACTGGATGATCATAGATCAGGGAAATCTAGAAGGGGATACATTCTTCTATTATGATACATGTCCATCATTCGAACCCTTGATAAGTTGTTGTTGTTTTTTATTACGTTTTGGGGATCTTTTTCTTCAAAAGAAATGGTAAAGACAAAGCCAAGCTCGAGAGAGAATGCTGTCTTACGTCATTACAACTCTGCAAGTTGGCAAATTAAAGTTACCCCTCCGTGGGTGACGATGTATTTTTATGACTTAAGACCTATTACAAACCTTTTTCATCCTCATATTGTGTCATCCTGTAAAATTGTGAATGCATTTTACTATTGATCTAATTTTAAGGGAGTACAAATGAAATATATCAACAGCCTTCTGACAGTATCGCTATCATAATATATTAATAAATCCTTTAATCAATCCTTTCTCCTCTTTTCAGGTTAGTAGACCTACTCCGTTGAGATACAACTGATACATAGCTATATTTATCGTCAAAACTTGATCAATCTGTTTATTTGAACAAAAATAGCCATCATCTCACAGGAAAACATGTAACAAAGTAACTTGTGAATTATTTGTCGACATGATGATTAAGGTGAAAATGTTTCAATATCGTGATGTCACATGCGACTCAATAATACAAATTACTGAATACATGCTATGAAAAGGGATACTTTTTTTCAATGAGCATGATGAAACCTTGCAAAATATCTAAAATAAGCTATTTAATGAACTATTCAAAATAAAACTTGATCGCAAATGCATAAAAATTGTGTACAGAGGACTTGATAGCATATGACGTCATAGAATGATTAATTTAAAAATCCACCACTCTGTTATTCAGTGGTGTATGTTCCTCAAAGCTTCGCATCCATCTCTTTTATATTTTCAAAATCATCTCAACGTCAGGAAGACCCATATCTTTAGGTACCCAGCCCAGGTGTCCTGAATAGCTTTCGGGTGAATTGTCAATTTAAAACTGTATTAATTCCGACGGATCATTATGTTTTTGTTTTCAATTTATCGTGTCCCTAATGGCATCGTAACTACTTGAGTAGGAGTTGTGATCTGTTTAATATGAGCATGTTTATTCCAACATCAAGATTCTTCAATGAGATAAGCCACCATGAACATTTTATTCAATGTAGATATGAGTTAGAAATTTCATTTCGCCATTTGGTAGAACTATGTGACTTTGTTATGATGTCAGCTTCAAAATCAAATTACGAAAAAAAAATCGTTCAGCTCTGTGAGTGTGTCTGTTCAATTGTATATTTATTGACTCAGACTTGTGAATTTCATTTTTATAATTGCAAATCCAGATAATAGAAACACGTATTTTGGTCTATTTTATTTTCATTTTTGTGCAAAATATTAGAATTATGCACAAATCATACACAAAATAACGGCGCTTAAAACTTATGAATAGTGAAAAATCTGATGATGATTCATTTTTCAGATCAAAAGTTTGATGATATATTTTTCAGATCGTTTATTTTGGTTTTCATTTTCATTTAAAGCAACGGTCATATGAAAAGCAAAGAATGTAACTATGTAACAATAGAAGAAAACTCACAATTTTTTCCATTGTTCCATCCATTGCTCTTTATGTGACCTTTACTTGCAATGAAGATGAAAATGAAAGCCAAAATAAATAAATCTGAAAACCAAATTATCGTACCTCGGTTATTCCTTTTAACACTATTTTTAGTTTTAAGCGCAATTCAAATTTAGTACGAGTTGTCAATGGCTTTTGGTAGCGCGATTCCTCAGGCTTAAAGTGAGAAAAATAACACGAGGAGAATGCCAGGATTAAACCCTTCTGGGGCCCATAGTCATGAGCAGTCTCTCCAACATTGTGACGTTATAATGACGTCATCGGGTTTTTTTACGCACCTTCAGTTTCATTCAAGGTGCTACTCAACCCCAAAAGTCGGATCATACAATATACTTTGCCTTGATGGACAGCTGATATCTATAAACAAAAGTCTTCAAAGATAACTACATGAATATCATACAGAATATTATGTTCATGTTATATTGAGATCGTGCTCAAATATAGTAAATGCTTCAGAAAGTTCAGAGCAAAATAAAAAAATAAAAAAAACTCTAAATTAATCATGCCTAAGAGAAACAGAGAAGTTGTTGAATAAGAGAAGACGAATAAGAGGAAGAGGATAACAGATGAATAATTACGAAACTAGATAAAAGAATATAGGGAAGGGGAAAAAAATAGCATGAATCAAAGGAAAATGAGAGACGGAGAGAAGGGACAAACTGGAAAAAAGAAAGACGTTGAGAAAGAGAGTTAGATGGCATGAACTTGCAAATCTAATCATTCTGCCAGTTCATTTATTACAATCGAATAGCTTGAGCACAATGCGGAATTATCGTGGGGGCGTTTTATGACCTTATCTTTTCAAGATAAAACATTATTGCAGTATCGTTCGGTATGATTTGTTGTCATTATCATAATACGGGTAATATATTTTCATAGATTTAGATATAACAAATTACAAGATCATCCACTTTAAAAAAGCAAAGAAAGTAGTACTATGACTATTCATGAGTTAAGGTCAAGCTATTGTTATCGATTGAAGATTCATTTCATGCTCATGTCTTGACTTTTGGGTGAAAAAATATTCGCAAGTCATGACCATACACATTGGACATGGATTATTCTTTAAAATATAGACTAAAACATTATATGAGGTCATTTGTTTATGTTTTAAGTGGATCGTGTGCATGGAAATAACACTGTTGCATAACTAAACCCTAAACCTAACCCTTACACATCAAAAAAAAAATTAAAATTATTTTGACCAATGTTAATGATCGCCATAATTACTTGCCGAAGACGGAGCAACAAGTCCTATTAAAAATTTTGTTATTTCTTTCCTTCCCGAAGTCTCTTCCACTTCTTATTTTACCTGTCATTTTATGATGCAATGACGTCATGGATGACGTTATTCTGGTACTTTAAACCGAATTAATATCTGGCGCCTGATTTTCTACCCCTGTTGCCCTTAAGGATGTCTCTATCAATTCAAGAGAAAATCAGCGTACGAACAGGGTTCGGTACAAAACGAAATCAACGGAGGAGCTGTTTTACCACTTATCAAATTGCAGACGATGTCACTGGCATACACTTGTAAGTTTAAACATCAAGTGAGATTATTCCCCTTATTTCAATTTCGAAAAGGGAATACGAGTCTCAATATCAATTTAATTTGTAAGATAAACAAAGGCAGCGATTAAGTAGCGAATGAAAAGGAAACAATTAAGGCAGAATAACTTTTTTTTACCAAAAAAAAATACATGAGTTGAAAATGCCTCAAACTGAACATACAAGTTGACTGCTTTTCATGTATAAGACGATTTGGAATTCATCGCCGTGCCTATAAGAATTCATTTCACGAATTCGGATTTCCTGGAGTGGTGGTTACTATTCATTTCCTCATCATTTATGACCATTTTCCATGTCATTTAGAGCCAGAGAAGAACATGCACAGAAAATTGATTTTTTTTTTTTTCCAGAAAAAATCATGCTTCCGCTATTCGGAACAAGGCTTTTGCTCCACCCGTCTCAAGTTTCCATTGTATATCGATGTCGCAAGGGATTTTTTAACGAGAGATATTTTGGATGATATACGTAAAAAGGAAATGTCTGTAGAGTACTGTATGTCGAGGCTGGTGAATACATTCTGGCATTTGGAATTTATATTCAGGGTCGTTTGTCACACTGATGATCCAAAACAGGAAATGAAAAGAAAAAAAATGTACTATCATGATAATCTGCATTGTAAAATACGAATCATTGAAGGCTGTAACGGTTTGTTGGTAATCACGCCCGCTGTGGACCACCTGCCTTTGAAGAATGTCTGCATGAAGTCTGTATCACTCTACGTTCACATGGTCTACAAACAATTCATTTCTCAGCTAGTCCAATACTGCGTGGGCTAAACCTATTTGGTCCACTACCAATTTAGCCTAATTATCATTTAGTCTAATACCCAGAAGTTTTTAGGCGACCTTGAAGTAATTTCTCGTAATTTTAAAAGTATTTTTCTCAATGAATTTTCATACGACTTCTACAGTATACAATATTGCAAGATTATAAGCTAATTTAGTTCGAATATTCCTTGAAGTAAGTACCATTTGCCCGTATAAGCATAAAGCTCATAATTTCAGTGAGAGCATATCAGAATTTTCTTTTCCCCATAGAATACTGTTTCTTGAAATCCCGCCCTTTCATACTCCATAAGTGACAACTTTAGATCGAAAAGTAAAAAAAAAGTATCTATAGCAGTAACATTGTCAGCGAAATGACTTTTGCAGTAAATTTTAGTTCCTCCCTCTGAATCATTTCACACTTTTTTAAATCATATCATTTTATTCGGTTTTTCTTTGTTATTTTGTATCATTTTTAGGAGCGTTTTACAAACATCCAATACATGCTTAGAATGACACTGTGTCAATAATCATAAAATAACAATTTGTTATAACAGTACGATAATTGCAAAAATAGGAAATATTCTGTAAACATAGAGTAGTTAGAGGAGATAATGGCACAGAGAGAGAGAGAGGGTGGGGAGTGGGAAAATGGCGATAGCCTGATCATTATACATGAATGTTTCATGTGGAATTATAGTCTCCTGCGACAATGCGCGACAAACCGAAAAATTAACTGTCGGCTAAATTTACAATACGTGCGTGAGAACACAGAGAACATGAATTAGCCAAATATGATTCACATCTGTTCTTCCTTGTCAGAATGACAACCTGGAAAGTTCTAATCATGTTTTGAATTCTTGAGAGCAAAAGCTTTTTATTGGTTTGAAATACAATCTTTACAACAAAGAGGAGAACATTTTCTCTACTTTACATCATGTAATACCTGCTCTGCTTAATTATCAGAAGCCCAATACAACTAGAAATATTACTGAATGTAAATCCATCGTCACCTTGCAACTGCCTTATCTTTACAAGAAAAATTTAGAAATTAAAATATAAAAGTGATAGTAATAGAAGAAGTAAAAGTAGTAGAAGTAGTAGTGGTAGTAGAAGGTCATGGTAGTTGCAGTGGCGTAATAACAGTAGCCTAGGGATAGATATCAGTAGAAATAGTGATACCAACAGTAGTAAAAGTAGAAGTAGTAGTAGTAGTGGTGGTAGTATTAGTAGTAGTAGTAGTAGCAGTAGTAGTAGTAGCAGGTAGTAGTAGTAGTAGTAGTAGTAGTAGTAGTATTAGTAGTAGTAGTAGTAGTAGTAGTAGTAGTAGTAGTAGTAGTAGTAGTAGTAGTAGTAGTAATAGTAGTAGCAGCAGTAGTAGTATGAGTAAGTACAGGAAGAACATAAGGAGTAAAAATAAAGTAGTATAATTGCTGACTTGTCAGTTACTGTTTACCTATAATCGGTAAATATACTGAATATATCATTTCCAATTTCATGGCAAAAAAAAACTTTGAAAGGGTATCAATCACATGAATCTTTGTTCAAGACTGTTCTCCCGATTATGACAGTTGGCAAGGTCGCTTCTTCAAGTGTCAACCTTTGAGATCAGTTAACAATCTTGTACTCAATTAGCTTTGATATGTACCCGTCGTCTGATCGATTACCCCAACATCTTGGATGTCTTGTGAACGCGAAAGTCAATTTGTTGAGGAATACACACTGGGGATCCTTTTTGACATATTAAAAGCGCGGCAAAGTTATTTCTCAATTTCTGGTGATGATGATCCCAGCCGTGCGTTTGGGGGTATCCTGCTCGTTGTAGTCCACAGTTTTTGTTTTTACTTTGGCATTGAGTGTCGTAAAACTAGGGGTGCACAGGCTTGTCCCTATACGAGTACTCCTAGCGGTGCACACGTACACCCCGAATAGGGGTGTACATTGTGAACCCCTATTTGGGGTGTCCCTCTGCACCTTAGAGGGCGTACACGTCTACCCCCACATAAAATAACAAAAATATTGTCGAGACTTCCGGTCCATTCACTTATGTGTATCGAACTCACCTCGCTTTATCTGTAGTCAAGATTCTTCCCACTTTGCCAGCGAGAAGCGCTGATACCAAAAGAGGTCTCTAGCGATATGATCCGATACTTTCTTGACATGTGCTGCTAGTTGTGATTCAAGAAGCTCTATTTACTGTTTCTCCAAAAGTATGCGTAATCAAATGTATTTTTGAAACAATTATCATCACGTTAATATTAAATATTTTGAAAATGATTTCACTTCGGTAAATTGTGTCGTTAGTGCTTTGTTATTTCGGGTAATCTTCGATCACAAATCAACTTTATATACCAAACGTCTATCAGCGAGACTGGTGGGGTGCACACAAAGAGTACAGGTAGGATTGTATACATGTAAGGAGAGGATAATAATCTGAGATAGTGACAAAGGCAAGATAAAAGTTGGAAGATTATATATATGGCATGATAAAGCAACTTAAAATTCACCTCGTATAAATTAAGTTCATTTAATTTATACATAGCATGCTATGTCAAGTGACGTAGCATGAACAGTTTTACTTGTATGATGTTAGCCATTCTCTCCAAGCTTTGACAACCATGAATACAATTTTGTTTAACAATGTATCTTTGTATAAATTTGGGGGAACTGAAAAACACCCAAGAATTGAATCCCCAAACATTATCATTCGCCAGGCAATCTACCATCGGATCAACTAGATCCATGATTTCCATATGTAGCTAATTCATTTCTGGGGGGTGCAGCTTGTCGGACAAAGTACTATTCGCTATGTTCAAAAGGGATGTCAGTAATCTGTAAATATAATACACTGGAAACATGCATAATACATGGTTATAGTACTCAAATTAAGAACGCCTACTGTAAATTTTGGACAAAAAAAAGTTCAGGAACCAGGGCCCGTTTCTCGACACCGTAATAAGTCCCCATCATAGGCCTATTTCTTGACTAAATCAGAGATTATAGTGAGCTACGTGTCCGCTAATCGTTTCTCGAAGACCTCTATGCCACGATCAAGGACAGCAACCTGACTAAATACTATAACACTCATCAAGAGAAAAAGATGTCTTTCTTGATCTTACCTTTGGGTAGACTCCTCATATCTCACACTAAACGATAAAATTCCATAGGCTTCTTCATTGGCATCATCTTTTGACGGTGACTGCGTCTTATCCAATGTGGACTGCGCGTCCTCCATCACATATAGTTCGGGCCGAATCTCCCCGAGATCGCACATCCGAAAGTTCTCGAAGCTACGCCTCCTTCGGGAGTCAACGGGGGAAGGCACTGTGAGTGTACTCGGGCTGGCTCCGGACATGCTCGATGAGCGCTTTCGGCTTTCATCGTTAGGGTTCGCAAACTGTTCGTCAGGTCGAGGCCTACGCATTGAGGCAGCTCGTTTGATAGGGCTTGTGCCATCGGGTACCTTGGCACTGCCTTCTGAGGAGGTGCTGGCGTCATCGTCGCTATAGTATGGGTCCAGTCCTGCATGGAAACGAATAAGGACAGATATCGAAGGCTTGTTAATATGCATGATACAGGATTTTCTTTTGTATTAAATATTTTTTTCAGCGAGTCTCAAGATAAAAATCAGTGTACTTTTAATGCTCGCCAGTACCCATCGTGATCAACGTATTAGCAATGCAGCTTCGATGAGCAAATAACAAAATTCGACTAATTTCATTTATCGTTACTATCCTTGCCAAGCACCGACTTACATGTATGTATTATATTGCAATCATTTATCTGCTCTTATTTTTTCTTCGCATCTCTTTGTGATTCTGTTTCCCTATACCATGTACATCCAATCCCTTTTCACATGGAATAAGCTTAAATTTTACTCAATTTGTTTTTGACGTGTTTCAACAAGAAAAAATGTTGTTCTTCTTTTTCCTATGACATATCATACTATTCATTTCAACGTTTTCCTTGTGTTACTGACTAAGGTCTTCAAAAACAAGAGATTAATCAATTCCAATACAACCATGCCATGGTTAATTCAAGGTGTGCAAATGTCACTGATTTAATGTGCCATTTTCGGCCGCTGATGAGGTTTGTTTACCTCAAAACCTGTTTCAATCCTTTTAATTTATTATACCTTTTCTTTAAGCTGGTAATGTGTCGCACTTTTCCGACCTTTGTCAAAGATTATTAACATAAACTGAAATTGAAGACATGTGAAAATGTGTAAGGCTCTCATCAGAGTAGTTTTGGAACGTCTGATCCCGTTACCCCTACCCGCAACGATGCCAAGTTTGACAAGCACAACTCGGAGAGTAAAGTATGCGAACATGACTTATTAATTAATTTGTCATTCCGCATCTCTAATGACACATAACCACTTTTGATCATTGCAGCTTGTTTATAACAGATATGACGTCACGAATGTCGTGCATTATTAACCGGAGAAGCGTGAGGTAGTCGAAAATAGTTCACGACCAAATTGCCCTACACCGAATCATAATTTGATGGAGAATGCGTCGTTGCAGCAGTGGTCATGGATCAAAGATATTCGAGTACTATATCAAATCACATGAAATACACATCCATACTGACGGCTGAACGATATTGTGTGACAATCTTCATCAATTCATGTTAGTAAAATTCAATGTTAACATGTTGAAAAGTTTAAAACGATTCGCACCGTCTGATATGGAACTGTTTTACTTTTAAAACCAGCTGAAGATCTGATTATAAAAGTTGAATAGACACACACACTTGTTTCCCAGATGTCTTTAGACAGTAGTATCCTTTGAAACGGTTTCAAGTCTTGTCAGTCACAACCTGTTAGCTCGGATGTGTCTGTACTCTACCGTCGCCTAAAAAAAGCGCCGGGAATACTTGTTTTGTACTCTCGATGACTTAATTGCGTCAGTGCGTTGACTTTTCTGTTTGTCGTTATTTTGTTTATGTGTTGTGGGGTATACTTCCCAATCTTCGCGTTTGCTTCTTTTTTTTTTATTTGTATCACTTAGTTTTTATATTCTTCGTTGTCATATCGAAATAAAATGACTTGTTGTTTCAAGAAAATAATGGAAATACGCCTACAATATTCAATCTTCCTGTTTATAACGAGTTCGTTTATTTTATGATAAACAATTTCGTTGAAGGCCCGTATTCTGAACTAGGGTTTAAATCAAACTCTGGTCTAAAAATGTGGTTTCACTATGGAATGTCAGTTGTGGCACAAATATTTCACAACATGGGTTCAATTTATCAGCTCAGTTGACAATCAAACCAATCATAAATGTCTGGGGATGATGACTAAAACATTTTTATCCACCATTAAAGTGTGCGGGAAGAGAAAGTAAACATAATGAACATACAATGTCAATAAAAGCTTAACATTTATTGCTTCCCGTAATATCAACGCAGAGTTACCATAACTTGAGTGAATACGAGTCATACTGTTGAGGAGGCGTCACACAGCCTTTTAAAGAACGACTTCATGAAATATGACAATGGAATCAACTATTTACTGAGCACTTCATTCAAGATAGAAAATGGCAGGAGTGTCATATTTCATATCTGTCATATATGTCAGTTGTTTATGTGGCGGGTTTGAAAGTAGAGCACGCTCCGCAAACGGGCAGTCAATAGAATATTAGTTCACTACCTTCATCTCGTTCAGTTTGTTATATCAGTTACCAAAGTAAGAAACAAGTGTTATATAGTATTCTATCACCATTCTCCGGAATTTAAAAAAAAAAAAAAAAAAAACTTATGACTGTGGTGGAAGCGTCGTGGTGTAGCGGGTCTGACTCTCGCTTTGTACTCAGAGGGTCGTGTTTTCGAATCCCACCACGCCCCTATTTTTGTGTTCTTAGTGTTGTTATCGTATTGCTTATTCTTCATTTCATTCATTTTCGTATTGAAATGAAATACGGGGAGGTATATGATGAATTTGCTTGCCACTCCCCGCCTCCCCCAAACATCACAACTTTTCTTTTATTTCATAATCAGATCTTCACAAAACCCACCTGCATGATCGACTTAAATAAGGAGAGTTCTGTTTTTACCTTTTAAAGAATGCAAAGCCACAAGTGGGCGGACAGTTTAATGTATCCTATAGAAGTACGCAGTTGGGATACATGCAGTTCCTCGTGCACGAGCGCATTGCCATAGAATCGCGGCGCTTTTACAACTTTAAAGTTTAATCATGTACTTTACTTTATAATCCAAGTGCAATGAACTCATCTATGAACTTGCATTGACATCTATGGCAGCTGATATTGGTATAAGGGGGTTTAAACATACTGAAAATGAAGGGACTGAATCGATATTGCTGCTGCAACTTGTTAAATCGTTATTTGAGCTTAAAAGGGGCACTACAGACCGGTGATGATTTCTATTAGCCTAGCAGCTGAGTAATGAATCATGTAATTCCAAGGAGACATCCATGTTTTTCACAACATACATGCAAAAATTTGAATATAGTTTGTTCTGATGAAGCGATGAAATAACTTATTTTTCGACGTTTTGATTTCAATTTTTATTATCTTACTTTGAAACGTGAACCAAGAACAATATTAAAAACTTAAAGAAACACCCCATAACTTCACACGATATTGCATGTTTGATTTTAACGATCACTGGTGTTACTTTTGCATCTCTTCAATCTAACCTCACCATTTGCTGTAATACATTGTCAGTTTAGGACCAAGACACGTTGTATTAAAGCCTGATTGACGAAAAGCATTGTTAATGTGTATCAAATTATAATATATTTCGGAAATAAAGCAAGGCACAATAAAACTATACATGCAACCAAAACAATCAGGATACTAAAAGACAATGTTGCGTTGCTCTGTCTTTCTCTTGAATTTAAGCCTAACCGCTCACGATGGCGGTCTCCTGCGTTCATTTATTACATCATATATATATATGTTTACATTTATAAAAGATTAATTTATACTCACATCCTTATTTGTATTTATCATGTAATATGACTACATTGTTTATATTGTGAATTATTTTGTATATTGTAATTATAAATATTTCTGTATTGTGTTTTTGAACGCAGAAATAAATGCAAGCAAACAAAACAAACAATACCAGCAACATTTAGGATACCACCATTGACGGCAATCCCGGATGGGACTTGAGGGATCCCCCCTCGAATTTCTAAACTGTATAAAAAAAAATGTGCAGCTATCACCGCGCCTCGACACCAGTATAAGCTTCCGAATCGAGTTACAAATCAATCAATCTATATTCAATGATGTGGTCACTGAAATAACACCCAAAACGCGTGTTCTTTGGTGAAATGATTTAAGTTACTACTATTCAGGTATGCAGGAGGAATTAATAGGGGGCCCCGAGAAAAGAATTTCAATGCAAGTTGAAATTCTCTCTAGTGCGTCAAACGAGTACTGGGATAAATTAATTTGGTTTGCAGATGTGCTTATAGACTCCTTAATATTGCATGACAATATGAATTATTCAGTTGGTAGTTGCAAAAACAATCACCTCTCGTGAATCTAAACGATTTCACACCAGATAGTTTCAAGTCGTATTCCAGCAGAATGAAAGGCTTTCATATATCATCATAAATTGAACGACAACCAGTAAAACATATAAACATTAATATTAAGCATAAACAAATAATTATCCTTCATTACTATTTTTAAAAAATCACGTAATCTTTAAATGACCTTGGCCATGTGGCATTAAGAAAATGCCATTAAAAAACTCCTCCTACAAAAAAGTATGGTAAAATGTATAACCTAGTGTTTTCTACGTTAAAAAAGACATTAAGCAACAGGGCCCTTTTTGGTAAAAAAATATATCGATCCAATGGTAAGCCACACTGTTCGATGCGAAAAAAAAACATTTTTAAAAGGTCTGATCGTACATCTTTAAAACGTCGTTGATATATAGTAACCAAATATTTTTTTCTGTGGACACAATTCAAAAGTAAACTTCTACAACAGTATACAGCGAAAAGCACTGTATCCCTATAAACCGATAAAGAAAGCAACGGTGCTGTCCATGATATAATTAGTGTCAACGATGCCTTGAAGTAGAGACTTGTGAGAATGAGGGATATTTTTTAAAAAGACTGCAATGTTAATAAAACGATTTTTATGGCGCGAATCACTATAGTGTCTGTAACTGCTTTGAATTTTCATGTGCAATTTCGTGCGGAATTCCGTTTCTGGCCAAGTAACAGCAGAATCCTACGACGATGTGATGAAAGATGAAATTTGACCTTTGAAAACAGATTGTTTTTTTTTACTCTCCTCGCATCCATCATAATCTTTCAATCTCGGTGAAAATTGTGTGTATTTAAAACTACCTCCATCCTCGCCTACTTTGCTCAACAAACAGCATACTGTTTGTACAAAACGTTACGAGTAATCGGACGAAGCCGTTGTTTACTGATCAAGGGCTTCATAGAATACTGGACCGAAATATTTTCTTTGCCCGGAAGGAATAGTTTTGTATCTTATTTCAAACCTCCCATTTTATGCCGTTTTGTGCGAATGCTGACCCTTTTTATTTGCAAAAGGAGTTGGGACCAACTTTACGAAATCAATTCAAATATAAGTATAGCCAAAAAGTGCATTTATTAATTGAGTTTGTTTATATGAGAATTTTCATACAAAAAATGTGATGCAACGGACTGGGGGATACGTCATTAGTGATGTGACAGTTTCAGAAAAAAAAATGTTGTGACAAAGCAGCTAAACGGCTAATATGGTACCTGTGAGCATAATTTTTTGTCCGAGCGAGCAAAAAAAGATATATTTTCAATTAAAAAATATATTATGCGATATATTTTTTTTACGTAATATCAGGAACATATCATCATACTCTAGTCGATTTGACATTTTCCGAACCTAGAAATGTTCTTTCCGATGAAGTTTTTTTCTTGATTCGTGTTCCTATGGGGTCCTAGAACAAGTTCAGCTTGGTTGCCCAAAGTTGCCGGTTGGGCAATTTTGCTAATTTGCATAAATCCAAAATGGCCGCCACATGCCATCTTAAAAACCTAACTTTTGATCCCCTTGCCCTAAAATGATGAGGAATGTCTCCTTTTATGGGTTTAGGGGTGTGTAGAATCCATTTCTATTATCATTTTTGCAATATAAGGTCATCTTCAGGTCAAATCCAAGATGACCGCCAGATGTCATCTTGAAAAATTGAATTTGAACCCCTTGCCCCAGAATGATGAGTAATACCTTTGTTTAGGGCTATAGGGGTGTGTGAAATCTCTTTCTGTTATCGATTTTGCAATATAAGGTTATCTTTAGGTCAAATCCAAGATGGCCGCCAGATGACGACATCTTGAAATATTAACTTTTGAACCCTTTGCTCCAGAATCATGAATAATAACTATATTCGTGAGTCATTTGGTATGTTGATTCAATTTCTGATGTAATTTTGCAACAAAGAATAATCTTCAGATCAAATCCAAGATGGCCGCCAAGCGCCATCTTGAAAAATTACTTTCCGAGGCTTGTAATGTAAGAACTTATGTAAGGGGATTTCAGTAAGAATACTATTTTTTTTATTAATTCTCAATTTTTAGTTCAAGGGGAAGCAGATCTGAGATGTTGTCAGACGTTCGACATTTACTGCTCACCTAAAAGAGAATATTCTTTATGTTTCGGCTATGATCAATTTTGTATTTGTATTTTTTTTAATGTCCATCCATACTTTTGTACTGAAAAGGCTTTAAAGTCTTATTTGAATTTGAAAATGTTTTCTCCATATTTTCCCTAAATCAAAGTGTCCAATGATAGGTAGGCATCAGTTCGTCTCAAAAGACGATGGTGTAGCGCGCTAGGTACACTGTATTACATTTTCGAGAGTGGTTGTAGAGCTCCGCTCTAGAGTGGCAGTCTCTAAGGCAAATTTTGTACAGATGAGGGAGCATGGCGCTGAGACAGGTTCAGATAGAGATGCTGCCCTAGCCTTCCTATTTGGTCTTTGGCCTGCCAATGTAGAATTCCGATTATTTTCTGACGTCCTGACCCCTGTACTTAGTAGCTCTCCATAGATGGCGACTATCATCTACATCTTCACAAGTGTTAGTGTTTATGCCGGCAAGTTTTATATCACGTTTGCAGGTGTGTTTATAACGGAGGTGATCTGTCAGGGGACCAGTCACACAGCTCATCTTACATTGGCGAATCCCTTCAAGGATTTACCAAAGTTTCATCCGGCGAACATGAGTCATAATCTGGGGATGCCAGCATGTTCGTACGCTGAAGGGCCTTATATTCCGGGCTTGTATTTTTCACTCTGTCCAGCCATTTAATGTGTAGGATACATCCGAGGCAGCTGGCATGGAAGGTGTTTAGTCGCTTTTTTTGATCGGCGTACGTTTTCCAGGACTTATTTCCGTTCAGGGGCTTGGCCATGGTTGTGACAGAGTTTCCTATCCTGGTGCTTATCTCATTGTCCAGTGAAAGGGAACTAGAGACATATAGTCAACGCAAGGTTGGTAAGGAGTCCACCATAACCAAACGAGTGTGTGGTGTTGATAGAGATATCTGGAGGACAGTCAGTGTCTTGAGTCGATCAGGCTTTCTGTCTTACAGGCTGATGGGTCATCCAAACTCCTTCCATCATGTAGGGGCCTACATGCAAAAAACAGGCGGCTGTATGACTAGGTCTTGTAGGCCTACTCCAGCTTCTTTATGAAAGGCAGGGGCGACATCTCACGAATGAGAACCATCCTGACCATTGTTTTGGCACGTAGCCGGTCGATGTTGAAGAGTTTCCCATCTGCTCTGGTACGGAAATGTAGATGCATTCTGTGCATTCGCCAAGTGCATACTGGGGAAGCATGGAGAAGAAGATCCTGAGTGTCAGGGCCAGGCGTAGCCTAATTGCTTCACGCCACTGCTCACAGGAAGTGAGGGAAGCTACAAGATGTTCCAGCATTGTAGCAAACTGTTGACATGGAATGATATGACCATGGATTAGTCTTGGGGAGCCTGTCTTCTACAGGAGGCTAAAAAGTGCACTCGTGCTGACCAAGTCAAAGGCTTTTGTCAGGACGAAAAGTCCAATGATAATTATAAAGGAAGGTAATAAGTTTTTTTCTGAAAAATACCGAGAAATCACTATTTAGTTAAAAATAATACTTTAAAGTCATTTCACTAAAAAAATATGGCTGGTTTAAAAAAAAAAAAAACTATGAGAACTCCCGAAATAGGTCATAGCCAAAACCAAGAATGGTTTCATTCCAAGGTGAGCGGTAAATGACAAAATATATCAACCATCTTACCATCTCAGACCTTACTTTATTGACCACTGAAAATTGAGAAATTAAAATGAATTAATCATTCTTACTGTAATACCCTTACATGAGCTCCTACACATAATAGTAATCTCTTTAGGACAGCATGTCCGGTTTTTGGGAGAGTACTTCTTCAAGGTTCAATAGTCTCGGGGGATAGTTTTTTTTTTCATATGGCGTTTACCGGCCATCTTTTTTTTTCTTTATCTGAATGATCCTATATTGCAAAATTATTAACAGAAATGGAATCAACATATCAAATAACTCACGAAAAGAGGTATTATTCATGATTCTTGGACAAAGGGTTCAGAAGTAATTTTTTTTCAAAATGGTATCATCTGGCGGCCATCTTGGATTTGACCTGAAGATGACATTATATTGCAAAATAGATAGCAGAAAGAGATTCTACACACCCCAAAACCCCGAAACAGAGGTATTACTCGTCATTATGGGGCAAGGGGATCAAAAGTCAATTTTTCAAGATGGCATCTGGCGGCCATCTTTGATTTGACCTGAAGATGACCTTATATTGCAAAAATGATTATAGAAATGGATTCTACACACTCATAAACCCCTAAATAGAGTCATTACTCATCATTTTGGGGCAAGGGGTTCAAAAGTTAAGTTTTTAAGATGGCATCTGGCGGCCATTTTGGATTTATGCAAATTAGCAAAATTGCCCAAACGGCAACTTTGTTCTAGGACCCCATAGGAACACGAATCAAGAAAAAAACTTCATCGGAAAGAACTTTTCTAGGTTGGTGTATTGAGCCTATGGGACTGTCAAATCAACTACTCCCCCCCCCCCCCCCTTCCTTATCTTTTGTCTTTAATTTTCTCCCTACATTTTTTTTTCATTTGCCGTGAAACTTTTGGGGCTCCATGCCCAAACTTTTCATCTGTATACCACTGTCATGACAGGGACTTATATTGTATCATCATGATTACTGAATGTAAATTATTTTACTCAGCTCTCAGCATTTTTGTCATTGAACCTCCTGGCAACATCGATCAACTTTCCCATCTTTATAAATTTGATTTCCATCAGATGAATGGTTAATAAAGGTAATCTAACTATATCAAGAAACGTGTTCCCTGAGGAGGGGACTGTTTCGTTCAAACATACTAAATTTCGAAAGATCCCACGTGCTTCTTTGGCCAGAACTTGTTGGTTTGTGGTCTTAAACAATGAGGTCAACACAATCTCTTCCGTATTGAATTATTGAACAGAATCAATGACACTTTTTCTTACAAACAATGTGCTTTCTTCTGATAATGATAAAAACACAAATAAACAATTAAATTAAATCTAACCTTGAATGCTATTTTGAATTATCGAATCTCCCCCACTGCTGTCCTTATTCAAGTCCTTTGTAGAGCGATCAATATAACTCGTCGTGTACGCCGTAAAGTGAATCGGACATGCAGTCACTATACTTACTCCTTTAAAGCAGAATATAACATTTGCCAATTTTCAGTTTAAACGTTTTTGTTTCGTTATAACGAAGTTATTCATAATAACAAGAACATAATCAGGTGATATTGCAATAAAAAAAGTTATTACATATTGCAAAGATTTGCGTAATACTTTGTGTAAAAAGTTGTATGCATTTTATCGTGAATACGCAATGAATGAATGATAATGTCATGTTATAATTATGTTGCTTGCATTCATTCAAACTTATTTCATTTCCTTTTCTACTCAGAGTGCTGAAATACAACTTTCTATGAATAATCAGTGGCGTACCTTATTTTGTAACAAGAAAAATATATGTTTACTCAACATTAAAAAGTAGAATGCTAAATATTTCATGTAAATATGAATTTTAAAACGAGGTGAAGCTGTGCCACCATTAAAATAGTTTAATAGAACAGTTTCTTCGTGATTTTGCATCTGATTTTTATTCATTTGGCAGCATTCACGTAAGTAATGTGATTTTAGTTATACCCCTTTAGCTTTTATTTGCATTTGCCATTGCAAAACCTGCGCTCTGTCTGCTCTCATTATAATGAAATTACCTTGTTATGACGCTGAACATATTCTTTTCCACCAGGATAAATGAGTAAAGCTCTGGCTCTAAATATAAAGAAATCAGTTGCGAACTTCTAGGGCATTACTAGTCAGTTCAGTAGTTGTTTGTGGAGGCTGACGAGGTATTACGCAGTGCACGCGTATGAGCTTGAAGAGCACATTAGGAAAAGTAAGATACATTTGGAGAGACCAATCAATCTCCCTGCAGGTTCCACTTATTCAAACAGGAAACACTTCCCCAATGGATGACAGTTCTGTCTCATCCCCTCTCTCTCTCTCTCTCTCTCTCTCTCTCTATCTCTCCCTCTCTCTTTCCCGTTATCTCACCCTTTTTCTCTCTCTCTCTCTCACTCACTCCTCCCTACCTCTCTCTAGAAAGAGAAAATATTTTTAAATCACTTTTTCCAGGACACGGGGATGCGATGTTAATGGCGAAATGGTATAAAATATTTTGATTTTTTGTTATTTCATGTATTTTTTTTTTTTTGGGGGGGGGGGCTTGAAAGCTTATATATTGTATTCTACGATTTCCGTTCAATGAAATAGGACAGAACCAGACAACCATAAAGAACGATTTTTTAAAGAAATAGAATATACAACAATATAGGCATAACAATCATGACAATCATAATTCATACGGATATCCAAATAATGGAGATCATCATGATAACAATAACTCATAAATGGTGGTGATGATGATAATGGTTATGACCATGAAAATGATATGATTATTCATCTGTTTATTACACCTTGTCGAACACTATCAATGCCATACGAGAAACTGGGGTTATGACGTTGGTTACACTGGACTCATTACCAGGTCAAAAGCGTAATACGTATTCTCCAGTTTCAGAAGTAAAACGGGAATTTATCGGGATTTTTTTTAATAGTGTCAAATCGCCCAGGGCGAGCTGACCCGGTCTTCTTTGCATTCCTAGTCCGTGCTCATATGGTGATTTGCGCAATATTCGGGCAAAGGGATTTCTTATTTGCATGGTTGTGTATGGACATCCCCTGATTCCAAATTTGATTGTGCTAACCAGCCACAGTGTTATAGACCTCACTTATCACTATATTTATCTTGATAACAAAAACAAAAACCACTAAATCATCCTATTATTATCTTTATCCTGCCATATGATTGGATGACCATAATTGTTTTTCTTTAAATTATCATGAAGTTGATTTTTCAATAATTTATCAATTTCTCACAGTTCACACAAAACCAACTAAAATCGTCAATAACAAACGGAAGGCAAGATCCCAAAGTCAAAATCGCTCGACGGATTTATGAAGTAAAGTATGTCAAGAGATTCGCTGGTATCGCGATTAAAAAAAATATTTGATATCGACGAGAATGCCACGGCTGAAGCGTGTCATTAAAAAGTGACCTTATAATTCAAGCACATGATAGTCTTGCAAAGCTTTACAAAAGAACTCAAGCAGAAACACGCGAATATGCTTGTCCTTTCAATCGTATTCAGCAGTTTCCAATTGCCTTTTCTTTTTCCTTTGTCTTAACATCGAAGTTACCTTTTCTTGAAATTCAATTTTGATCTCTTATTGGATTGTATTTTTAATGTTTCTAACATATATGTTGTTTAAGAGTATGTAATTTTGATTTATGTATTCATTCTTTGTAAATATTGTACATATTGATTTTTATCTCAGGGCCCTCAAGGCCAGCAGTTTGTTAACTGATGAGGTCACCCTGATTAAATAAAACTGAAAAAAAAAAATATGGTCACACCTCCATACTGACTAGCTAAAAAAATGGTATGAATCACTTGGGACTTTTTAAGGTTAAACTAAACCATTTGAGCTATTAGGCGCTTAAAGCCTGAAATATGATAGAAATGATAATATAAAAACAATCGTAAAATTGAAGATAGATAAAATAGACCTTGATTTTATCAATGTGACAATCGCTTTTAACTGAAACAAGGTAAGTGGCATTTGGGTCTAGTTGAGATTATATTTTGTAACCCATACGAATTTCCTACATAATTAACCCTAAGGACATTAGTCAATTATATAATGTAATGAAGAAAAAAAATGAATTTCCTCACTTGTCTGTGTAGTTTTTCATATAAATCTATGCACTTTACTGATTTACTTGCGGTTTTAGACTTCCCCTCATCGATTATCGAGTTTGTGTGTCTACGTATGCGTATGAGTGCCCAACGCGTAATCAATTTGGTTGCCAAGGCAATCAAGCCTAAGATGTATGAACTTATCTATGTTGGATTCAGCGATGTGTAAGAAGACATCGGTGAAGGTAAAAAAAAAAAGGAAAAGTTCGCAGAGACAAGAAGAGAGACGTCAGCTTATTTCACTCGAATCACTTCGTTATCCAAAGATAATGAAGGAGGGTTGGGGATAAAATATGAATATGATTTAAGAAATAAAAGAAAGGGAAGGGATTGGAAGCACGATTGTGGAAGATATACATTCGAAAAAAAGATGTGCGAAGTATCTATCGAAAGACATTGAATCAGAGGAAGTGGGAAAGAAACAAGAATAAGAGAGCGCGCGTAAAAGCAAGGTTAACTGAAAATTATTAAGGAAAGAGGAAAGAAGAAAGACGATAACTAGTATAATCATAACAACAGAAAAAGTAAACGAGTAACAGAGAACAAGAGAGAAAAAAAAGTGACAACAAAGACATTTATGTGAAAAAACGATGATGTCTAAAAGAAAGGTATTATGGAGTCATCAAAAGAAATGTCCAAAATAAAAGGAAAGAGAAGGCAGAAACGCAGAGAGCAGAACAAGCTATTTTTTGTTTACTTATCACTGGTTCAGAGAAAATCATAAAAAGGAAAACCCATGAAAAAAACCTAGGGTACAAATTCTCGAGAGCCTCTCGACTAACTCTCATGGTGCTGACATTTTATTGCGAGATATAACAGGGTTTGGTGAGAAATTGACGGAAAAGCTTGTTGCCACAAGTGCTACTTTTGGGTCACTCAATCAAAAAATGGGTAGAATTACCCCTGTAGCCGTTTATAACTTATGGCTAAAAGAAGGGGTGTGCAAACCTCTAACGTCAGATCCCCCTCTCTTTTCCCCCCAATATCTCCTATAACGAATGTTTTTTCGATAGGAAAAAGTGGTATATGGGGAAAGGGAATCTTACCCCTTTCCCCCACTCTTCCTTCAGAACTCTAGATCAAATTACAAGCTACAAATTCCAACCTAAGAGCCCCTCTTTGTTATGATTCGAATGTTTATCGGCAGGGGGGATCGGTGACTGGTGACACTTTCCGAAAGAGGCACATATCTCACCCCTATGTCCCACTCTTCTTTCCGAACTCGAGTCTCAGTTTTTATACAAGAATGCCTCATGCTTTCTGGTTGGTGTCTCCCTTTTAGGGCAAGACAGCTGGATACGCTCTCATCGACGCTGACAAGATGAGATGAGTGAAGATTCATAATTGGTTCTCTGGAGTACCGGCAATAGAACGGACGCAATTACTAGATGATCGGGGCAGAAGTTACACAGTCTTAACAGATTGCCCCATCGGTCAATACCCCCTTTCCTTCATGCTGGGTGTTATTTTACAGTTCCTTGGGTTTTGGGAACCGCCATATTGGCAAAGACGTGATACGTGAAGTCTCCTGGCATCTTTTAGATACTATCGGTTAATTTGACACTTTAATCATTTTAGAATATAAAAAAATATATATGATGAATGCTATTTTGATTTTGGTAAGGCTTTAAATCAACCCGCTTTAAAGGTCACCTCAAACAGTAGTTTGCACACTTAAAGGGATGACCCGGGTGGAAAATATTTATATCTATAAATAGAGTAAAATTCACAGAGCAAAATGCTGAAAATTGCATCAAAATTGGATAACAAATAACGAAATAATAATTTTTTAAGTTTATCGATATTTCGTAAAAGCAGTTGTATGCACATCGTCATGAATATTGATTAGTGGCCTGATGATTTCACATCCCCACATTCCTTTTTATTATGTTATTACATGAAATTATATATTTTCATTATTTCATACATGTGTTCATGATGTGTCTCCATTATGATGAAATAAGTTGCAGCAATAAATAACTAATTCACTTCATCAGTTGTCAATCCAATTGTTTTAGTTCTTGGTAGAAAAAAATTGAATTAACCTAATTTCATAAAATAAAATACAAAAGAACAAGTGGGGATATGATATCATCAGCCCATCTAATGAATATTCATAAAGACATGGCTAGAACTGTTTCACCGGAATAATGCAAATCTTTAAAATTCCATAACTTCGTTATTTGTTATCCGATTTTGATCAAGTTTTCAGCATTTTGCTTTGTAAATTTTACTCTATTGATTGAGATATCAATATCTCCAGCTTGGACAATCTCTTTAAAAATTTCAGTCACAGGCAAAGAAAGTGTTCTTGTAAAAAAAATCGGAGTACATTGTGACATCAACCAATTTCATAATTTTCCTGTGGGGCCTAAACACTAAAGTGAAATGATTTTATTGAAGTCTATGGAATACCAATACAACTGTTGGTATCTTTGATAATCTAGTCAATTCTTACTGCATATATTTTAACAAATAGTTTTCATTTCTATTTCTAATTTTGGTGCTCATTCTGGAGAGAAAAAAAAACATTATCGTATATCATCTAGAGTACTTATTTGAGCAGACATTATTGAATGCGATCAAATTTCAAACAGGAAGGCTTTTATTTGGACAGTAATTGAATAAAATGTTTGACAAGAAGTGCCACGAATACCGGCGAGCAATTAGACAGCAATTTGGCATATAATGTTGTAAATGTTCTATTTGAAGCGAGGTATGAGAATAAATACAAACTACTGGAATATACCTGTATAGATGGAACTGAATAATTTTATATAGACATGTAAGAGTGGAAAGAAAACAAATTTTACCCTTAATCTACCATTGACAACGCCTTAAAGATTAATTGTGTGAAGGGTGAGGACAAGGTTTGCAAACATAGTTTCGTAATGATTTCGTTGTTTTTTTTCAAATAAGTGTTCCAAAACGAATTGTCAATGATGGAATATGTAACATGATAACGTTTATGTAAACATCCCTTCTACAACAGTCATTAGTCAAGCTGGCTACGCTAGGCAAAATCAAACGTATCATAGACGTTTACTTCACAATAGTCATGGCCCTCTATTCTGGACCCCTTCGACAGTGTACAGAATTATTCCTGGGGCAAGAATTTGAGATCGCATTATTGGGATTTTATCTCATTTGGCAAGTACCACCCCACTTCTCCACATAATCACACACACAGACCCCATACACACCCTCACACACACCGTTATATTAGTGCAGCCATAGAGCACTTAACCTTAAAAAATAATATTCTTACCTGGAATCCAAATACAACAGAGATAAATGTATACTTAGTACTTCCCCCGGAACTATTTAATATCTAAGTGAAATTGTATCAGAATGGGCAAGTACCACCCCACGCATACACACACACAGTTCAATTCAATTCAATTTATTTTTTTCATTCTTCAACATAATACAAATTAATACAAAATGAATTAATTCAATTTAAATAAGAGCATGAACAGAATTAAATTTTGAATAAATAATATACATATTCAATAAGTGATTCAAATATAAATTAACATGCATGTCAAATTTAAATCGATATAATCAATATAAATAAATATAATGAAATATAATTATATATCATAAGAAGAATAGAGGGGTCCACTGAAAAGCAAAGCTTGTAAAATTTAGGCTAGTGCAGCCCATATAGGGCGCTTAACCTTAAGGGGGTACTCTCCTTGTCTGGATTAGTTGATTCAAATACAGCAAGGGAATACCCAGACCTATTTAGTGTCTACGTTAAAAGGTATCAGCATGAACAAGCACCACCTCCTTCCAAACACCCAGACAGTTATGTAAGTGCATCCACAGGGCACTCAATCTCACGATTTCGCTTTTCTGGAATCGCTTATTCAAATACAGCAAGGAGGAATATATACTTACCCAGAGTTATTTCATATCTACTTAAGATTGTATGAGCATGGTTAAGCACCACCCCCGCAAACACTCACTCTATTACAGAGCCAATAGGGCGCTTAACATTAAGGGGGTAACTTTATTGTCTGGATTCGTTGATTCAAATACAGCAAGGGAATACCTAAACCTATTTAATGTCTACGTTAAATGGTATATCAGCATGAGCAATCACCGCCCCCCCCCCCTCCAAACACACACACACACCCAGTTACGTAAGTGCAGCCATAGGGCACTCAACCTTAAGATCATACTTCTCTGGATTCGCTTATTTGAATACAGCAGGAAGGAATGTATACTTACCCAGAGTTATTTCATATCTACTTTAGATCGTATGAGCATGGTTAAGCACCTCCCACAAACACTCACTCTAACATAACACACACTCACACCATCAATTTAGTGCAGACATCGGGCGCTTAGCCTTAAGCGAGACCATTCTTTACTGCAATCGTTGATTCAAATACAACAGGGAAAGATATACACACACCAAGACTACTTTAATATCTACTTTTGAATTATCAGCATGGGCAAGCCCCCCCCCCCCTCCACATTCACACACCCACCATTGTGTCAGTGCACAGCCATGGGGCACTCAAGCTTAATGAAGTCTATTCTTTTCTGGAGTCGTTGATTCAAAAAGAGGAGGTAGGAATGTATACTTGAATATAATTCTTCCATATCTACTAAAGATTGCATCAGCATTGGTAAACACCTCCCACACAAAACTCACTCTAACGCACTCACACCATCAATTTAGTGCAGACATCGGGCGCTTAACCTTAAGGGAGACCATTCTTTCCTGAAATCGTTGATTCAAGTGCAACAGGGATAGATATACACACACCAAGACTATTTTAATATCTACTTTCGATTTATCAGCATGGACAAGCCCTAGCCCCCACCCACATTCACACACCCACCATTGTGTCAGTGCACAGCCATATGTCACTCAAGCTTAATGAAGTCTATTCTTCTCTGGAGTCGTTGATTCAAAAAGAGGAGGTAGGAATGTATACTTGAATATAATTCTTCCATATCTACTAAAGATTGCATCAGCATGGGCAAACACCTCCCACACAAAACTCACTCTAACGCACTCACACCATCAATTTAGTGCAGACATCGGGCACTTAACCTTAAGGGAGACCATTCTTTCCTGAAATCGTTGATTCAAGTGCAACAGGGATAAATATACACACATCAAGCCTATTTAAATATCTACTTTAGATTTATTGGCATGGGCAAGCCCTAGCCCCCACCCACATTCACACACCCACCATTGTGTCAGTGCACAGCCATAGGTCACTCAAGCTTAATGAACTATATTCTTCTCTGGAGTCGTTGATTCAAAAAGAGGAGGTAGGAATGTATACTTGAATATAATTCTTCCATATCTACTTAAGATTGTATCAGCATGGCCAAGCACCCCCCCCCCCCACACACACACACACATACACACATCGTTAGCTTAGTGCAGCATATAGAGCGCTTACCCTTTAGGGAAACTATTCTTGACTGGGATCGCAGGGAGGAAAGTACACTTACCAAGACTTTTTTCACATCTACTGTTGATCGTATCAGTATTAGGAATATAGATTTTATTATAACCACAGGCTAGAATGTATAAATCTTAATCTGAGCAAAACATATGTACACTAGAACTATCTTATGACCTCAAGGCAGCGAAAAAAAGCCGCATATCGGAGGTGGATGAGTAGTGGGAGGGGTAAGGGGGTAAAATCGGCTATCGATTTTGATATATCCATTTTGAAATAGAATGTTTGCCGAATTACCTGTCAAGCCCTTCATTATTGCGTTAACGAGGAAATTAGCTAACAAATAATGAGGAATGCGTCATTTTCTGTTGTTGATGTCATGGTATAATAATAGTAATAATAATAATAGCTGGGGATAAATAAATGCCTTCAGGATACAAAGCGCTGCTATTATTACCCCGGCTTTAGCTTGAGCTACTATCACCGGCGCGCAGTGCATTCAAGGAAATAATCCTGCCGGGTACCAATTCACCCCGCCTGGGTCGAGTGCAGCACAGTGTGGATAAATTTCTTGCTGAAGGAAAACACGCCATGGTTAGGATTCGAACCCATGACCCTCTGTGTTTGAAAGGCGAGAGTCAGAACCACTAGACCACGACGCGCCCACAGATGATCAGAAGGCATTGACCACTTTTATTAATCATCAGAGCAGTGGATTGTTGCTACCTAAATCTACTTTGATGAAATATGAATGACGATCTTAAATCTGGGAACCATCCCTTATTCAATACATTCGATTGCACCATATAATTATGTTGGTCACAGGTGATTGTTTCTTCCATTCTAATCTCCAAACCTTTCCCTTACTTCATCAACCCCTTCTCTTTCAACCCCGCCCAGACAGTCAAGGAGCCTATAGACGCACTAACACTACCAATGGGGAACGGTGGGGGATTATGTTATTGCAACTGTCAAGGTATTTCCACTTGATCCGAGACTGGAGGTTTTAAGATAACGTTTCCACTTCACCTAGTAATTATCAGAGCAGTGGCATTCCATTCAGCTCAAGAAGGGATAGCAGGGAGTCGGAATACATCCGCACTATCGAAGGTATCCGTGATCCGTGCATAAGTGTATAAAGCCTGCAGTTTTTACACCACTGGGCGTTCGTAGGGAGATGTCGAAGAATGTCAGTGGGAACGCGCCTTGAAATGAGTTCGGGATGGCGGGAAGAACGTGGCAATCGGCATGAATTATGCATGAGGCATGGAACAGCAGGTAAGATTATCATCAACCCCATGCATTCTGTATGATCCTCTTTTCCAAAATTGTCTCCTGGCACCTCTATTTTAATAAAGCCTTGTTCCTGCCAAACTTAAGATGAATGCTCACCGACCCGCTAATGTCATGTGAGGTCTTTATCTGGCCAATCTCCAAGTTTTCCATTCACTTTTATCGCTTATAGCTGCGACGTGTATTGCTCACCGATCGATGCTTATTAATCATTCAAATTAAATACGAAAAAGTGAGTAAAAGAAATAAATATTAACCATGAAATAAGTGTGGGAGATGGCGTACATGTGCGTTGAAAATTCATGTCAGCAAACCAAAGTTTAGTTTAACATTATTCTGTCGTTGACGGTATCATGCTAACATATTAATTGACGAAGTGTGTGCTACTCTCATCTTTAAATCAGAAGGCCCTGGGTTCGACACCCAGGCACTAGCGTACCTACGGGGGGCAGGGGGGCAGTCTGCCCCCCTGACGAGCCACAACCCATGCAAAGGACGTATCCCTGCCCCCCTGACGAGCTTGAAAGACCTTTTTTGCCCCCCCCCCCCCCTGACGAGTGTGAAGACCTTTATTGCCCCCCTGACGAGCATGAAGACCTTTTTTTTTTTTTTTTTTTTGCTTTTTAATTTTTTTCTCTGGTACAAAATCGTTTATTTGTGATTGAAGACCTTTTTTTTTTTTTTTTTTGCTTGTCAATTTTTTTGGCGGACGGTTTTGCCCCCCCCCCTGTGGAAAATCCTAGGTACGCCACTGCACCCAGGCATGGTGTTTTTTCTGTCAGCAGGAAATTTTCCTGCTGCACTCAACCCAGGTGAGGTGAACGGGAACGCGGCAGGATTATTTTTTGTTAATCTGGAGCGGAATTTTTCTTTCTCAATTCCAAATTCTCTTATTATTTCCCCGGCTTTAGTAAAGCCAGATAAATAAAAGTCAGAAAATTTGAGATAGAGAGAACAAAATTCCTCTCACTCAGCAATAAATAAAGTTTCTCTCTAAAATTGTGTTTTATTACAAACTCGCGGAAGTTAAACGTAGAAAAAAATATAGGTACATAAAATGACAATAACAAGACAATGATGAACAAAATAATGAAGTTGCTCTTCTTGTACATGTACTTGTTAAGATTTTCTTAGGGGGAAGCACTAATTTCTGATTAGCATGTTATGAAAAAAGCACAAGCCGACTATGAACAACCTAATCAATACAATGACTGAAATCGTACACAATTGAAAGCCATTGTGCTAGCCATGAATACAATGTGACTTTATCAAATAGCATGAAGTCTGGGAAAATCCCGTTATCGATGAAGTGGGGCACCGTGCTAATTTGCATCCGACGAATCAGGAAATTTCACTATTTTAATACACGATAATTGAAGTAATCACTATAAGCACCGACACATATTCCCTTCGTGAAGATAAAAAATTGTTTCAAAAAAGAGATGCAATATTCCTCGTAAATTTATCTTAATGGATTCAAGAAGCTTGTTGGGATTTTTCAAGGAATAAAATATTCATTGACATACTCAGCGAGCAGAGGATTGTATTCTTGTTCATCTTTCTTGGTTTTCACAACATCTCCCGTTCCCAAGGTGATAAAAACATTCATCAACTACAATGAATACTAATTTATCAGCCGTCTTTACTTCTTTTGGAATAAGATAGTTTACCAGCCTGCGTTGATATCCATCCAAGATTTACAGCTTAAGATAATAATCATATTTGTTTCATTTCTTAATCATCACCGATTGATTACTCCGAAGAGACAGTCACTATCAATGGGCGACGTCAATTTTATCTCAATACGAAAACATGGTGTTTTCCCAGCGGTTACGCTACGATGGGGTATCTCCTATTTTTCATTAGATGACAGAACCCCGACCACCCGAAACAAGGTCATTATTGTTATGAAAATATATTAAAATTCAATCGAGCGTTGGGGATTGAAATTATTCGACTCCTGGCATTGTTCGATGCCAATAGACTTTGAAATTAAGCCCAAAATTTGTGCATTAATCTCGATGTTGTACCACAATAAATCATACGTTGTCATTGGTTTCTAAACTGTATATCCATTGATTATGTAGCTTCAAAATTAGCATGATCGAACCTACCGATATTATGTTGTGAGAGGCAATGTTACTGAAATATGTGGTTCGGCCATTTACATTTGTTTACAACATGACGTACACACCATGCCTTTATATGCATACGTCTTAGTCCTTATATTAACCATCTTACTACATTCCGACCCCTCTTCACCCCATCTTTTTCCCCTCTCTCTCTCTCCACCCCCTTCATCTCTCTCCTTCTTTATCTCTCTCCATCTCTCTTCATTCACATGTATGTTCGATTACCATATCAAAACTCGTACACAGACACACCCACACATATGCACACACCCATCTTGCCTTTTCCTACTTCTTAAAGAAGGTTTGTACAAATTATCACCAGATACAATGGCGTGTATTTTGAACCTAATTAAACTCTGGTCTCAAGTAAAATAATGTGGACTAAAAACTAATGTTGTGATCAAAAGATTGATAGCCCACTGTGATACAAATGCATATTAGAACGGTTACGTCATTATACAATGGAATTTGTCAAGTGCAACTTAAAAAAACTAAAATTATTTCTCTGCAATTCGACTAATATGGGAGAAAGAGCACAGTAAACATCATAAATAACACTGTAAAATCATCATGGTATATTCAACTTTCCACAATCTTAGCAAGAGGTCTAGAAAAAAAACGTGGCTTACTTAAACATGAGTTTTTAATGCTGATCAATGTGTTTGACATAAACATCTACGCTAGATATTAAAGGCATAATCTACTACCAAAATCTGATATTCGTATAGATTGAAAAGAATACAGGGATTTAACAATTTACATGTACGGGTAAATATTATAAGCAATCATAAGATCGTTCGAAATCAAGTCTATTACTTGTTACTCCAAGTTTGACGGGCCCTTTTTTTCTAACTCCTTTAGAATAATATTTGCGTCTCAATCGGGCCTTAGGGAACAGGGAGCCAGCCGTGCAGAAAATTTTTCCGACCACTCCGAGGAAGAGAGGCGGTCTTTCGGTTAACAGCGATGTGTTCTCAGAGGAATTCCTAATGACAGTATTTTATTACTTTCAATTTTCAATTGTCTTCGCTTGCTATCTACGTAATTGTGGTAATACAAAAGGAGTATCATCACAGTTTGTGTTGCCTTTGATTTTCTGTACTTGTATAATATATTTTCCAAGACCATTTAAGGAAACACGATCACGGTTAAATTATTTATTTGATATCTTTATATAGTTTTTTATTTAGTCGTGAGCAATGTAAACGCAGTTTTCTTCCATGTACTTCTTCATCTTCTAATGAAATTTCTCTCTTGAAAAAAGATTTCACCAGACTTTATATACAACGTATTTTGGTTGCAACTGGTTACGAAGGAAGTAAGTCCTAGTTTAAATAATCTAAATGTTACCAATTTGATGGCAAGCTTCAATCATTTCATTTTCAATTTCCATTTCTAATTTTAAAGCCACTATTTCAAACACGATCGTGAGCTTAAATCATGTCGGAGACAGAAATATTTTAGTACATCATTACGTTTTCTCATAAAATCTATTCGATTGGGTATACTCACTATGGTAAAATATTAAACCAGCGTACGTTCAAAATCTGTTCAAAGTAAAGTCAAAATTATTTTCGAAATAGATTATGAGCAATAAATTGTGAATTTGTATATCCAAGCAGACGACAGCGTCAGGGTTGTTTCGTTCATTTTGCGCGGGAAAGTTATCGTGAGGCTAGAAACAAAGACAAATTTGAATTGCTGCGCCATACTACAACATCGCTAGCCGGGAAACATGCTAGGAAACAAACTCGTAGAAGACTTCGACTTACCTAATCCTCTCATAACATGAGAAACGATAGATCCAGCGCGCGATTTGACTGTTGGTAATGCTTTTAAATCCATATGGCTGGAAATTTCCTTCCCCTAAACTTCGTTCAAGGAGAGAGCACATTGTAAATAACAGGTAGTCTTAATAACAACCTCGCGAACGTGCGATGCATGATTGAGAGAGAGATATTACGAGTATAGTTGACGATTGTGAAAGTAAAAGCGTACGCACGCGACGCCGAATATGCAGGCTCCGCCGCGCAGTAGGTCTATATGACACACTGCGACGACCACTGTCGACGCTTTTGACAGACCTTTTGGTACTGAGTGACAAAGTGCATAGAGGCAGTCCAATATGATGAGCTTCACATTCAGGTGTCATTTTTACATACATGAAAAAGTAAAATAAATCATAAGTATATATGTAATACCTGCAAGTCTATCGATACAGAATAACAGTACAAAATACAGTCGTCGATATGAAATTTCATAAAGAGCGGGAAAATAAATTATACACTAATATTCTTTAACCCCCCTCCGTCTCCCTCCTTCTATCAAACTCTTTTCTTTCGATTTATCCTAATATACAACACATCTATTTCTCTCTTTATTCCCCCCCCCCCTCCTCCCCCTCTGTGACGGTCTTACATTTTCTCTCTCCCTCTTTTCATATATTTCCCTCTCTCTTTCCATTTTCAGTTATGCGTGCTGTTTTCTCTCCAGGTCTCCTACCAACTTGGAAACCATTGTCAAAGGCACGGGTGAAATCAATAACGACCGACTTGTATGCCAAGGGATTCCTGAATATTACCGGGAAATTGAATTTAGCTACAGTAGGCAAATACATAGGTTAGGATATTGAATAGAAGAGGTTTAGGATCTACTCCAGTTTTCCTCCTTTTTTTTATCCCAGTCTCGACCACCCCCCCCCCCTCCCCCACGTCTCTCTCTCCCTATTTTTTCTCTCTTCCTCTTTCTTCATTCACGCACAAGTAAGCACACCCACACTTTCTATCATTCCTTTATTAAACAAACATACTCACAAAATCGCCCTCCTCCCCTGTCATACTCACCCAGCCCCCCCTTTGAAGATACCCTTCGAATTTATCGAAACCGACCTCCCTCCAGCACCCCTTTTTGCTTTGATACTCCCTTGCGCTACAGTCACACCGACGAAACCGATTCCAAACCGAACGATCGTACGCAATTGGAAATAGCGTACTAGTTTTGGTCGATCTGAACTCGATTTTTTTTCGATGTGGCTGTAGCATGAAGTGAGAATGGCCGGGTGTACTATGATACTACCATCTTGACTGATGCTGCAGTAGAGTAATTGTCAAGCCAGATCAACCTGCCCATCTGCCGTTAGATAATACATCTCACAAGAACTTCTCTTTTCCACCTATCTTGTAAATCCGCTCGCGCCAGAACAACAAACTTGTTATCATGGTTATCAAAGTCTGACCACGTACCTGTTTTGTTTATCTACGGATAAGTAGGTAAATTGATGGAACCTTCTAGCAGTTGCCTCAGAATATGAATTTATGTGCTGATATCGAGGAAACTGACTGGCTATATCCGAGTTTGTTTTAAAACCAAACTGAAATAAATGCACTCCATCTAGTCATTCTGAGATCGGAAAACGAATCAAGTCTACATACTCTGGAAAAAGGCGCTGAAAGTTACGTACTTAACTGTTAATGTTTACATGTTTAGCTGCACGATGGATTTTACTACGATAATATTATTGTTATTATCAAAATCTAATTAAAGTAAAAAAAAAAAATAGCTTTATAACAAGAAATATAATTATTATCGTCATCATCACCATTGTATACTTCAGTAATTTTTGTTTTCAAATAATTATGATAATATCACTTTAAGAAACTCTCTTATCAAATTAATCAATTGTCTTATCTATTAGAATATTTGCGTCGGATATAATAGCTTTGTGCATATTATCTGAGTCCAAACAGCAAAGCTACATCATCAATAACAATTATTTTATCAGTTGAGTTGAGCTCATCATTGAAATGAAAGAGAAAATCTCGTGCTTGCGATCAATGAAACTGAAACAATGAGATATAATAATCATTGCCAGGAGAAAGGTTGTTGTTTAGTGTATTAATGAAATACTTCCGAATCAGTCTCGACCAAAACAAATTAAAAGGGGGTTAATTTGATACAGAAGCTTTCAAATCTCGATCTGAGTAAATGTAGCATGCACGAATAAGAGATTCAATTGTCGATTCTAAGACAATCACGGATATCATTCAATGGGTGGGGAAGCGGTATTCAAGTATGAATAATTACTAAAGAGACTGGAAGTGGGTGATATTGATGTAAGAAAAGTGTGAAGACATGGAGGGAGAAAAATAGAAGGGGGTAGAGATTATGATGATGATGATGATACGATTGCCAATGGCATACAAGGTATACAATTAAAATAGGTTATTGGATGAAGGTTTTGTATAAAAGAAAACAAGGAATAAGTTGGAATGATGTTTTAGGGTGGAAGCGGGAGACTGTGACGTCTAAGATGCATTTGGCAAGTAAAAGGGGGCCTTTAAGAGGCTAATTTCTTGCAAAATTATAAGGGGGCAATGGGAAATTAAAGAAAGACAGAAAGACAGGACAAGAGACAGACTGAGGCAGATAGTACGCAAACACATGCTAAGATCTTCAAATACTTAATGGAGAATAGGTGCGGAATATTTTGGATAGAATAAGATTAAAAATGGGCTCTGGGAACATCAGGAAACATAGCTAAAAACTGAAGTTGGGGAGAGGCGGCAGGAAAGACAGGACGAGAGAACATGTGATGGGCAAAGGTAAATAGCCCGAGTATTCGGCATTTCGACCACTCTATTTAGCCGCCAAAAATCGTTGTAAGTTCATCGGGGGAGCGCATTCATGCATGTATTAGTGCTCAATCTACTGTGCAAAATAAAGTGTACTGGCGAGCACATGTCTGCGAATTTCGAAGACAGTTTGGCATTATGCATTTTATTCAATTGATATTTCATTGATTGAGCTCCTCCTTCTCCTCATCTTCTTTCTGCTGCTTAAGAATGACCTTTTGCAATCTTTCACATGACGGGTCTGAATTTGAGGTGGAGAGGGTTAAAACACTGCACTTGTTTTGACTGCGGTCGTACACTCGATCATACTCAAAACGTGTTGGTTCGCTACTTGTTTATGAGTTCTTCCTTCCATCTTATTTGCTTACTCTACAATGGAAAGGACGTTAGGAAAAATACTGCCTCGCTTTATTTGTGCGTACTTAAAATAGACCAAAAGGATGCACAAATACTTGCATTTTCGCAACCAGTAGTAAGCCCGATGTTTATGTTGTGTGTGGATTTCCGTATAGTTGGTGCGTGTGTGTTTATCTAAAGCAATGATATTTGTTCAATTTATTTTATTGAATATTTAATAGAGATATCTTGGTGGTTGTAAAGTGTCTTTGAGTGGGTGTGGTATGGTGTGCGTGCGTGTATGTGTATGTGTGAGCGAGAGTGGGTGGATGTGCGTGTTTCTGATGGATGTGGATGTCAGGATACGGGTTGTTTGTGCGTGTGGCTTTATTGGAATTGTTTGCCGGTGTGTGTGAGTTTTTGAACGTGTGCGTGGGTGTGTGGATTTGTACGGGTGTGAGCGTAGACATAGACATATTCGAGTTTCATACATAATTCAATAACCCAAGGGAGAGATGTTATTTTTCTAAAGGGAGTGTCAACCACATTGTGGACCTAGATGTGATAATATTGTTACACCGGCGAATCCAACTTCATACTGATACAAATTATAACCAAATGAGAACAACGGACAGTTTGGAGCCTGCTTCATTGATTTTACTGTAGCATATCAGCCAACTCAAATAAAAAAATGAATTTGAATAAAAAGCGGAAAATAACATGAGCATAACACCGAAAATCGGATGTAGAATAAAAACAAGTTACGACATTTTAACTTTTTAACTTTTTAAACTTTCGCTTAATTTCACAATACAATTAGTTGCACACGGTAAGCATGCCAAAGAGGGGACGAATGAAATCCTCCACTCACTACTACTTTTGTGTTTTATTAAATGAAATATTAAATATTTTATTTTTCGCCACATTGTCGTGCGAAAAGGGCTCTCTTCCTCGGAATTGTCATTGTTTTAAAAGTTTGTGGTTCAATCAACTTGGTCACGACTGCAAAATTTATTGAAAATGTAAAAATTGTCTAATTCAAAGAATAAAGAATTAAAGAAATACTGAGGGACATCATCGACTCTCTCATTTGCATATCACTGAGTTGTGCACATATATAAATATTTTGTGACCAATGATGGAAGCTTTAAAGTGCCAAATCTTACTTATTTTGCATCCCATTTTGAGTAAATTTTCAGTGTTATACTTGACAATGTTTTATTTTTCTTCATTGATTTAAATCAACAATTTAGGGGGTGGAATAGACATTTTGAAAAGGAAAACACCAATCAAAGCTTGAAGCCTGAACTTTTGGTATTTATTATACTTAATATCAATTCAATTTAATTATTATCTATGTAACTGTAATATATTATAGGGGAACAATCTAAATATCATTGGTTCCTCTCATTCGAATTATTTCAATCATCTTTATTTTATTTATTGAGATAACAGACTGGCATTTAAGAGGGTTGTATCAGTAGAACCTTATCACACGATTTGTCTTTCTTATCTCTGGTATTTTCATTTTAGATAATATATGAACGAATATTAAATCCAATTTTAACCCTATAATCAGGATATTGAAATACTCATTATCCCTAAGATGACGGTTATCAAAATAATTGTCTTAATGCTTACTACAATCTCGTATTTTCTATAAAAAAATAAATCATGTCATCCTCGTGGCAGATGTTTTATTCATGACTATTATATGAAATGAAAAGTTTAAATCGTTTGGCGCAGGGCACTTTTTTCTCTTTGTCGGTAGAATATGTAATGAGCGACAATTGTTCTATAGCAATTAACATGATACATGTAAGTGATGGGGGATGAATAATTTTAAAAGGCGATGTTTTGACAGTTCCGTTTTGCAAATAGTTCATTTCATTCACCAAATCTTCTGAAATAAATCAAACTTATATCACTTACAAATTGTTAAAGGTTGGTTGTACCACTGGCAGAACCTTATTGGTGCTATCTTACACCTAAAGTGAAAAAGGGTGCGAATATATGTATAATTTTAATCAGTAGTATATCAAAATAATTTCGCTGTTATTTTTATGTTATTACTTGTTATTTGTTAAATTACCCTCCAGGCAATTTTCCACTTAACTTTCGGTAGTCTTAAAGGTATTGTTTAACTTTGTGAGCAGCCGATTTAAAAAATTCTCAAACCAAGATGAAACACGTGTACAAGTGCATGTATAAGAACTAATAAACCCTGAAAACAACCATTATTGAGAATGAAAAGCTAAAACTACAAGGCAAACCCCGATTTTGTAAATGGGTGTCTAATAGACGCCTAAATAGTACACATAAGTGTATGGGATGAAATTAAGATGGTGTTTTCGGTCACTTTATATTTCAATTTTTGAAGCACTAAAAAAATATTTTCGAACGCAATTTTTTCTGGGCTTCATTTTTGTAACATATCACAGACACAGGTGACAAGTTTGACCTTCTAGCTCAGATTTTTTAAAAGTCAAAACAATGTTAACCAATCACTTTAAGTTTATTTTATTTTGTAGTTGGTTAACTCTATCCAACTCTTCAACTTACATTTGTCTTTTTATCCAGCGCTCAGAAATAATGTGTATTAAGCGCTCTATAAATGTTGTATATTATTACATTTTTGTTCGCATCCACAAAGGCGGAACTTTGCACTGTTTTATAGTTTATAATTCTTTGTCTTCAAAAGTTGTGTACCTATCGTATAGGCTAGAACTCTGCAACTTTGCACCTTTAGAGTGCGTAATTCATTGTGGAAGATGTAAATGCGCACCAATAGGCAAGAACCCTGCATCCTACAGGCGTGCAAAAATGAATGTAACTGGACCCTAAATGTTCAAAAGGCGTCTTCAGCTGCAGAGGTTCTCTCCCAAAACAAGCTAACTTCATTGAAATAAAATGGTGCAAAATTGCACTTGTTTGTTAATGGTGTGAATGTATAGTGTAATGTAATGTACATTCGGCATAACTCTAATTATCAATATGGTTCATCAACAGATTTTGACCGATGGTATTCTATTGTAAATAGCGTGATAACTTCTGTCGGTATAAGTCTCGCCAGTGTGACCGTGATCACACAATGGCGCAGTCACATTTTCCCTACGGGTGCCGTACGGCAAGTAGAAAACGACCGTTTTATCAATTTTTATGACAACCACCTATGTGTAGCTGATTTAAAAAAAATGTTAAAACGGCTGTTTTCGACTCGCCATACGACCGCCGTAGGAGAAATGTGACTGCGCCAATAGCTACAGGAATCCCACATTGGAACAAGATGTTGGGTTTATACGCGCCAAGATCGAGAAGTAGCTCGCTCGAAGCCAACACGTGTTTCTTGAGAAAGAGACTTGTGGCAAAAATCAATAAGAGGAAACGACAGGATTTTTCAACAGACGTCATTTGGAAATGTCTAGTTGGTGAAGCAACTGGCATGACTGGTAGTGCATTTTCTTGATCTTCATTCACGTACCAATCCTTATTCACTTTCTCCCTCTTTTTTTATTGCAGTTAACGGGTATACAGCTTATCCCGAACAGTAGAAAACACATGCAGGAGAAACTCTGGCAACATTTGATACCCCGCTCCCCTTTCTGCGATGGCCCCTCCCTCAATTTTGCGTTGTTCTTAATTGTATTCTCATCTTTCCCTTTCCTTTATTTACAACCGCTCCACTTCTTTATCTCTCTCGCTCTCTCCCCTATCTTTTTTTATCTTACTTATCCCGCTCTGTTTTATCACCCCTCCTCCCCCTCTTTTCTCCCCCCCCTCTTTTCTCCCCCCCCCCCCCTCTCTCTCTGGCTGCGGACCCGGTCCTTTTGAACATATGGCTTCGTGATTGCCTCTCTTTTCCTCTCTTCTTTTTACTATTGAATCTATACTCCTACTTCAATTGCCCTAATTATTTCACTACACACTTGATCATTTTCATGCTCTAAATACTTGTCTCTGTTTCTTTAATGCTTACTCTCAGCCCTATCCCATCCCACTCCATCCACCCCCCTCCTCTTTCTCTCTCTTTCAAAGTTAAATGTCAGGCATTTCTAGCTAGCGTTATTGCAACACCTCAAACTATCATGCTTTTCACACTGCACTTTTTCCCTTAACCCCAAGAAATTGGTGGGGCTAAGGGGGAGTCTTAGCCCCACCAATTTCCACTTCGTTTTCACACTACGTTTTAGCAAAGTGGGCTAGCACGGTAAATAGTACGGTACTATCTGGCCCTGCAAAAAAGCAGGGTTAGCCGGCTTACTGTGGTGCTAGCACCACAATTGCGGTGCTAAGAGATGCAGTGTGAATCGAAACAGGGCTAAGCAAAAGTGGGGCTAAGCATTAGCCAATCACAGAAGTCGAAATTGCACGTTAATCGCACTCCGTATGGTAAAATCATCAACATTTATGAGCTGTGTAATTGCCCGGGGCTAAGGCGTTAACCCCGGCTAAGCAAATAGTACGGGGTTAAGAAATACAGTGTGAATCGAAAAAAGATAGTATGGGGTTAAGGATAGTCCGGGGTTAAGGATAGTATGGGGGTAAGGAAATTCAGTGTGAAAAGCATATATATATCCCATTACATTTTCAGTTCTATTCCTATGATTGAAGGGCCAATACAACAATGAGAAACATGAATTGCGCGTCTAACCCTGAATTAAACTGTTTACTGTTTCCCTTTATTTACGTGAAAGCAATTTCTCCAATGTAGCAATTTGGATATAAAAATTAATGAGTCTTTGTCATCTTATATTCATAGCAATGCCTTTTTCTGAATGAATCTTGGTGCATTAATTGGTATAGCCCAAACCATCACTGATACGGATTAAGAAGTCATCCATCTTGCTCTTCGCGCCGGAGATGACTGCCAAGTCAAATTGCCAATTAAAGAAGGAGAAAAGCGCCTTAGATTGTTTGAAAAATGTCACATGTTCGCTGACAGAACGAATTGCATGTTTAAAGGGACGGACAGCAAAGAATGGAGAAAGATAGTTTGCAGCTCCTAGATTATGAAGATAAATGTGTAGCAAAAGTAAGCAGGAGCTGAAGGATGTGGATTACCATATCATATTGAACAATGGGGCATTATTGCTTATTTAGTCAACAACTCGGCATCCGAATTTTATACATTCGTATTTTTCTATTCTACACTATTTATTCCGTTTTGATATAAAATGTAGCAGATCAACAGTCAAACTGATTATTCTGACTAGAAAAAAGATAATTTAAGATTGAATACTTACACATATTGTTTACTAGCGAAATATAAATATAAGTTTTTGTTTTAATAATATTCAGATTTGACATTTCTAGCTATTGAGCCCTAGTTACATATGCAATGTCTGATATCATATTAAAAACTGGATTCAGGGGCCTCGAACTTGGAAACAACTGTCAATGTTTTGTTTGATTAATTTGATTAGAAATCATCGCAATATGATATACGTTTGTCCTTAATTTCAAGTACACCTTTGTCAAAGTCATAAATTTTGACTGTATGCTCGATAAACCGAACCATTTTGAATAAATATTCTCTTCTTAGAGTTAATCCACGTTTGTAAAGCTTATAGACGGTGCGATATGTTTAACAAACCAGAAACAAACAAACATAATACACCTTACATTCCCTATTAGTATATTAACCGATAAAATGGTCAGTTTAAACCCAGTTTTGTGTGTTTACGGTCGGATGTTTATTAACCTAAACACTGATTTATTTTTACAAATACTTTTCAAATCGACTTTGAATACAGACGATGCGTATGCGATGTGGCCTATTTCTTTATTTCACTTGTTTTCGTTTTATTTTGTTGAAAAGACTTAGCGTGTTGACGAAAATGTTAAATTTTCTGACCGAGAAACTACGCACCGTGCATGGTTCGTGGTCTCCTTTATAGTGTCGTACGTTTGCATAATTCAAAGAAGTCTGTGACAGAATGCAATGAAATTGGCTTGCCAGAAACGGCACTTAAAAATTCGAATTGGGAGATAAACATCGTCAGGCTATTTTCGTTCGTACACATTGACGAGAGTTGCGATTTGTTTACTAACGTTGGTTCGTATTTTCCCATTATCTTAGGTAATCATAACGATTCCTGATTTGACATGTAGCCTGTTTTAATCATCGTCTAATTGAGTTTAATGAATTTTGTTAATATTAAGTGATAGAGATATGCACCCCCCCCAAAAAAAAAAAATAATGATAAAGAGTGTGAAAAACAACATTTCAACAAGATTGCATTTTTTTATTGCTACGTTTGTAGGGGATGGTGTAAAAACAGATTTCGCAGCAGCTTCATGATAAAGGCAAAAGGTTTTTTTTCTTTTTACATATTCGTCAACCCATACCTAACTTTAAGAACTTTTGGGGGCACAATACCAATCTCAATCCCCTCCAGATTCCGCATCTTCTAGTTCTATCATCCCTTTGCCGTCTTTTTTTCTCCACTAAACCATTCACTGGTGTATATATAAAGATAGGGGATAGGGGGACATGGACCCCCCAAAAAAAATCACGATCCCCAAAAAAAGAAAGAAGAGGAAAGGAGAAGGCGTTAAATAGGATACTGTTTCCTGAATATTACGTAAAAATTTATCACAAAGTTGCACCTTCTATTGAAAAGGTATACAAAACTGCTCACTGGCGTCAAAGTTTGCCAAATACGCCAGGTGGGTGTTTCATAAAGCTGTTCGTAAGTTAAGAGCGACTTTAAGAACGACTGGTGATCCTATCTTGTGGTAAATGGTATATTCATTGGCGACGGTTTAGCGCGTAAGAAAAGATCACAAGTCGTTCTTAAAGTCGCTCTTAACTTACGAACAACTTTATGAAACGGCCCCCAGGTCTGGCCCTTGTGATACTCCACCGAACTATAGTAAAGCAGACGTTGTAAGGCATGCCTTGTTTACAAAATATCAGACATTGCAGACGACCTCATGTTCAATCAAGCCCAAATCAGGCTGATTGTACAGAATATTGCCTGAAATCATCACAGATTAATGAACGGATTCTCGTCCTCGAAAGAATGCAACAACAGATGGTAAGGAAGAACTACACCAATCACGTAAGTGAAATCGCAATGATTTAAATGGCTTGTTTACGAGCTCCAAGCAAGTTTAGTAGGCAGAAATCATACTCATTTAAGAATTATGATGTTTTTTCATTTTTCGTATCCTAATGGTTATCAAGTGAGAGAATGACGTACACTGTAAGGTAACGTCACCAAATATACATGTAGTTTACGAGAGAATGCAAAAAAAAAGTTTCAAAACAGTTTTATTCCATTTCCCATCACATCTTTCATATAGGTATAAATGGCATTGACCATTCAAAAACAGACATAACTAGATACCATACGGACGCAGATAAAACAAAAAAGGCCCTCATAGAAGTACCCCCCCCCCCCCCCCATTACCGACAAAGTGTATATACTAATTGTCTTGTACGTAAAGATCATAGTTTCACACAGCATAATCCACTGGCTTTTCGAAACCACAACGGCCAATAATGATGAACACGTAAATAACTACCACCTGTCTGACAGCTTTAAGCTCGTTTGGTCAGAACACTGGACATCCATCAATTAATCACAAAGCCTCTAATCGTAAAGCATTTTACGGTATTTTAGCAAATCATCATTCATTCATCATTATTTGTATTTATGTACACTGTCGAAAATAGCCATAAACGCAGCTGTTTTTCGATGACAAATGGCTATGCTTTATTCTTGCCTTGCGCCATCAGCTGTAGATATATAGCCAGTGGATAGAATGAGCACGATGTTGATTATCTCTGAATATCTCCGCAATTACCTATCTCATAGTTATCGCTCAACTATATATTAAGCGGAGTACTTAAGATAACTACTTAAGGGGTAATTAAAACGAACTTATTTCTTTCAGGAATTTGATGTTTTCTTCCTCGTCTAACTTTTGTAAAAACAAATTGCTTTTATCTATTCATGACAAAGCGCTCTTGAAAGCATTTTTTTATTATGAATTTTCTATTATTCTTCCTGCACTCTATTCTTTGCAATTTGTCAAACAGTCAACGTGAAAATACAACATTCCCATATATAATTTACAAACATATCGGAAATCATGCAGGATAATCACCGTCAGTGGTCACATTTTGTTTGTAATATCTACTTTCTGTCCGGGTATAAGCTAATCATACATTTTAACGCAATTGCGTCTCTTTAAAAATGGCGGCGTGTTACAAGCAGAAGATTGTACTAATCTCCAATGTTGCTTCATCCATCCTGATTTCTATTTGAAATTATTCAGAAATTATTATGTTTTTCTACCTATCATGAAATCCGGGTAAAGGTTCGCCATAATCTACGGCATTTAAGTGAGGGGGTGGAAAATCCACTGCCCTTTTTAAGAGCTTCGGTGGACACCCCTATCCGGCTTTTCTAGAAACATTCTCTAGTCGCAATCATCATCATCCCTTCAATCAAACAAATCTCTTTGGCCGCATTCAACATTATCTTCTCGAGATCTTCCACCACCTGAGTCAAATACTTCCTGGTAAGTCCACATTAGAAAATACGCAGACTACATCTGGTGAACGACAGACTTACTAATTGCAAAGAAACGGTAATCAGCTCTTATAAAACATTCTCCAGGGGGCAACAAGTGGAAGGCTCTCCGATCTTAACGAGGGGAATATTAAACCGCGTGGGACATGCTGATAGCGTTTGAGGTTCTTCTCCCGTTTGCTATTACCCTACATTTTGCTATTACGCTGATCGGACTATACAGTGCGTCCCAGAAAAAACGAAACCGAGATTAAGCGACGATTTATCATAACTTAATCACAAATACAATAGACAAATGACCTACCAATGTAAAGCTTTCCTCATTCATGCATGAGTGAGCAAAACAATTTGAAAAAAGAATACCAAAAACTAATTTGGCGGGGGGTATCTGAATTTCAAAAAGAAAATCACATGCCTAAAAAGTCCAATATCTGCTCTTTTATTTGATAGCTTAATAACAAAAAATGGTTAAGAAGTAAGACAGTTATGTTCCCTCGAAACAATGCTTGTATTTCCATAATTCCATTAAATAAACGTGTTTTCACCGGTTTCCCGCAGAAGCTATCGCATGGTTAACAAAAGACTTAATACATGGCTGATCGTCAACAAAACGGAGTGTCGAGAGAGTTTGAACGCTAGCCTGTAAAACCTCTTCATTTTATGAAATTATTGAAATTCAAGCCTTATTTCAAATAACCAGAATTGTGCTATTTCTTGGCCATTTTCTGTAATTGAGGTATCAAATTAAAGAGCAGATATTGAACTTTTTAAAAGTGTGGATTTCTTTTTGAAACCCAGATACAGCCCGCCAGATGACTTTTTGGTATCCCCTTTTCAGATTGTTTTTGCTCACTCATGCGTGAATGAGAAATAATCTAAGTAATTTCAGATGAAAGAGGAGATTATAAGCTTTACAATGGTAGGTCATTTGTCAATTGTATTTGTGATTAAGTTATGATAAATCATCGATAAATCTCGGTTTCGTTTTTTTTTTTGTGGGACGCACTGTATAGGCTCGTTTTAGCCGATGAAGCTTAAAAATACGATAGAGCTGACATTTCAACGCCCATCATCCGATGATCAACGCGAGTACGAATTCGTGCAGCCGATGATAGAGATTACGTGTGAACATGTGTATTGATTATATTGTTTAGTACCAGGGTTCCTGCCGTCTTGTTAACAAGTATGATGACAATTTAATAACGCACTCCAAACGAGCCAATTGACTTTCATCATTAATTTATGTCAAATCCTCCAACAAACAAGATTGAGAAAAAAAAATATGGTACGGCGCTCCATAATGAAACAGATGTAGTTTTCCTGGGGGCCGTTTCATAAAGCTGTTCGTAAGTTAAGAGCGACTTTAAGAACGACTGGTGAACCTTTCTTACGCGCTTAACCATCGCCAATGAATATACCATTTAACACAGGAAAGGATCACTTAACTTAAAGTCGCTCTTAACTTACGAACAGCTTTATGAAACACCCGCCAGGACATTTTTGATGCACCATTATGAATTGGAGATTAATTATTCATTCTTCATTCTAACAAATCAAGAAACCAGTTTTCTTTTCTTTCATTTTTGCCGATATATCTTATCAATGACAGTTATTTTCTTTCAAAATTAATGTAATTGCTAGACTCATCTTCAAATTTTGCTATTCCAATTTTTTCCGTGGATATTCCGCTTATGTTCGTTTGAATTTGCAAATTTAGTTAGACACCGCACCAACTTTAATGTTCAATGTAGAGCCACCCTATTTCTTGTTGGCATTAAGAAATATAAATTTCATCAGATAAGTTTATCATTTACCCAATTTCTCATACCGGGTATCAGGCACGGTTAATCATTGCGTCAAGGTCAATCCTGTAATACAGTTAACATAAAACCAATTAAAGCAACACGATCATTCTGCAATCGACAATACAAAAATTATAATGCCAATCAATCTGATAAGAAGATGGCTTTAATTTCCTGAAAGGTATACATTTGGACTTTTGGAAATTGTATTTTTGCTGCCCAGTGGCCTGGAAAATAGATTGGCCGCTGTAAAAACGATTATTGACCTTTTGTTCCAAAAGTAGGACGTTATGATTGGCTTTTAATATCTGTTTGAAAAAAATACATTTGTATTAATTACTTACAGGGTCATCTTACGTTAAAACGTGACCCTGCCCTAAATTGAATTGAAATGAATATCATTTATGGAAGTAATATGTATGTTTTCTGTTCTTCGGCATACATTAACTTGAAAAGGCGTTTATTACTTGCAAAGACGGACATTGTTCCACACTTAAGGGTACCATTTCGTAACACTGTAAAATACGCCAAACAGGTATAGCAGTTAAGGATTTTATTAACCCACTAGCTTTTCAATTCTGTACTTTCCAGAGGCAATTGTACAGGATCTATCAGGTCCTTGTAGGAAACATGGTAGCACTTTTGGACTCGCTCATTTTAGAAATTAGAAATGGATTAGAATGATTTCTTACCAGGTTGGACTCTTAGAAGTTCAGCCGATCCCAGAGGACTCGGTGGAGAGGTAGTGGCCCTCCGACCCGAGGAAAGCCTCTTCCAACGTGTGTCTGACTGAGAGGGCGCTTTAACTCGAGGTACTATGGCTGTTGCGGAATCGGTGTGTCGTAATCTCTCGCACCAGTTGGCACAGCAGCATCCGCACAGTTTATCCATCACCGCACTTGCGGTGTTCCCAAGGTTCATTATTTTCCGGGTATTCGGATAAGATCCTTTAATTGTCTGTATGGAAAAGAACGGGGAAAAACACACACAATTTAGTAACATGAAAGTATATTAAAAGTTCGAGAGAGGTGTTCCTACGGTTTCTCACGATCTCCAGTTTTTTTAAGATGGCGTGGTGATCTCGCAAGTTTAACCTTAAACAAAGAGTATGATAAATATGCTTTCACCACATAGGCTCTAGCCATTTAATTCCTTTCAAATAATACATGAAGTTAGGAGTGGGCTATACATGGGTCAAAAATACTTTTTTGTCATTTTAATATGGCAACAGTTTTGTTCTATTCCTTTTAATGTATCTCAACATGAAATGAAAATATTTTTGGTCTCGGGTCTGAGAAAAAGGTGTGACGGGCCAAAATCCAAAATGGCCGCCAAAAACCCCCAAAATCACAGGTTTAGCAGCAACTTCTTTATTTGGTGGTCTTTTTCTCTGGTTTAGGTGTCTATTCATATGTTTTGGGGGGAGGCAATTAGTTTTTTCTAAAATCACTACTTTTAAGCCATTATTTTGTTTTGTTAAAAGGTGATTTTACCTAAATTAACCAATTATTAGTACCCTTTTTCAGCCGAAAAGTAGGTTTCATCGTCTTGTTGTTCTTGGATATTAGGGAGCTTGTCAAAAGTCCATGCACCGTTCTTTACCATTCTTACCGCATCCGCATGACGAAATACCTCCGTTTGAGAAGGCTATACCCCAGATCGTTTTCACCAATTCTCTTCTCCAACCACTATAATCCCGAACTGCCCCCAAGCAAGAAATTTAAGTATCAAAACACCTGTTTCTTGACCTCGGTCTGAAGATAACGCGACAGCCCAGCACAGCAGGGGGTCACACACGATGGATTGCAACGTGTCTAAGAGCCTGCTATGGAGTTCCGTGTACACGTGGTGAATGCATCGTGTGCGCAGCGCTTTAAGGGCAGTCCCTGCATGCAAAGCATAACCTAATTTTTATTCGCTTATTTTCCTTATTTCGAGGTCGATTTTCTTCGTTCGAAATTGAAAAAGGACTAATATTGGATGTCTGAATACAATATGCCTAGCTTTGAAAACGTGATTAAATATCGAAGACAATAATTTAATTCCGAAGTTCCTTCTTCAGGCAGAGAAGTCTTACGTAATAGCACAGCTGTTGTTTATCATTTCGTCCTTGGCTTTACTGGCCAGTGGAGGTGAAATTGAGACAACGGGGATTACCTGGCCAAGATGGGTTTATCGGGGCTTGGAAATGTTCAAATGAGAAATGAGAGTTTCAAACGAAAAATGGGGTCTATTACCGCAGTTTGCGACCCCAACAGCGGTGAAACCCCAAACGGTGTATTTTCGTAATGGGGTTTTCGCTTCGGCTTTCCCGCCCAACGTTCCCTTGTCTTCAAAGGAACGGCCGCCATCAAAGGCCCATTGACGCCACCGTTCTTTTGTTCGTCTTTCCTGCATGTCTTAATTTCTGTCGAAAGACCGAATAATCTATTCTAAATAGCTTCCTCTACGACCAAAACAAATGCGTACCTTCATATTGACTGTCGGATCGGAGAGTTCGGATCAGTTTTCTGAACTGTGGTTCGCATCTATAATGGAAGTTTGGGTGCATTCATAAAGCCACGGTAGCTTAATCAAAAATCACGCACGTGTCATAAATCGTTACTGATCTTTCGAATTTGCTACAATAACGATGAAAACCTCTTTTTTGCAATTGGAAGAGAGTCAATTCATGATGTTTTAGGTGGGAAAATAAGATTCCACACATTTTCGTTTCGTAGGCCCAAGCCATTCGTAGAATTTACGTCAACTTGGAATATTCATTATTACTCGCATCTGAAACAAGTTTCGGGAGCACTCCCCCCCCCCAAATAAAAAGAGAAGGAAATAGAATGATAAAATAAATATGACTGGAACAGCTTGGCACTATTAGGCATAGATAGATCAAAGATGTATTAGAAACTGTTTTGAATAGTTTGTTCAATTTTTGGACGGGCAACCATTTCCCGAGGATAACATATTGTCTCTTAATTTTCTTTATCTCCTTGTTTTAAAGAAGCGGGACCAAAGGGAAGGTAAAAAGAGAAAGAAGAAAACTAAGAAGTCATAGGGAGAGAAAAGGAAGGGGAAACAGAAAGAAAAAATATTGGGATGGAAGAAGAGGAAGGGTTAAAAAAAATCGGAAATTTGAGAGGGGAAGAAATTTAGGATCGAGAATCAACGGGAGAAGGGGGACAAATTGGAATATTGAAATAAACAGAGGGGAAGACATGCAGTGGCCATGCTGAAACGGTTCTTTATTCTTTGTTCATTGTTCATTCAGGTAACAAGAAGAGAATGAATAAAACATGAAACCTAAAAGCTCGGAATTAAATTGGCCGCAATTTTAATCTGATTCCGAACCCCTTCTAGCAATATTTCATGAAAATATATACAGAGCAAAATAAGTGAATGAAAAAGGAAAGATAGAAGGAAAATGAGTGAAAAGAAATTGAGAGAAAACGAAATAAATAACTAAAAGATTTAAGAAAAAACATGAGAAAGAGAAAGGGAAAATCGTGTACCGAAGAAATATAGATATCGAATTGTTAATGTAGGAACCTTAATCACTTATACCACATCAGTAATTATCAGGAAAGGAAAGAAAACAAAACCAAAATGATTATAGGGGTTGAAGCGGGCTCCTATTTGCGGCGAAAAAATGGATTAAAGATTCAAAGATAAAAGGAAGAAGAGTTAATGCAAGGAAACATGACAAGGGGAAGGGATAAAGAAATGAGGAGGTGAAAGATAGGTGATAAAAATGGAGAGGGAGAATTGCAAATAGGAAACCCTCTGGGCCTCTTACATCGGGGACATTCCGATAGACCGCGGGTCCGATAGTCCACGGGTCCTATAGTCCGCAGTGTGTGTAAAATTATGATCAGATATATCAAATGTCATCGAGAAGTCCAAAGGTCAAATGATACGAGACCATGGGGTTCTATCAGGTGCGGATCCATGGGGGGGGGGGGGGCGAGGGGGAACTGCCTCATCCCCCACCCCAGCTCAAAAAAAGAGGGGGAAGATGGAAAAAGGGAGAGAATAAAAATAGAGAGAGGAAGATGGGAAAAGAAGAGAATAGAAAAGAGGGAGAGAGGGAGAAAGGAAGAGAAGAAAAAAGAGAAGAAAAAGGGGAAAAGGAAAGACAAAGAAAAGGGGAGAAGAAAAGGGGGAAAGAATAGAAAAAAAGAGAGGAGGGAAAAGGAAGAGAAGAAAAGAAAGGAGAAAGGAAAAAGAAGAAGAAAAAAAGAGGAAGGAAGAGAATAATATTTAAATAGAGAGGAAGATGGGAAGAAAGGTAAGAAAAAGAGAGAGAGAGAGGAAGAGGGGAAAAGAAGAGAAGAAAATTGCATGCCATGAATGAATCAGCATCCTCAAATTTCCGGTACCCTTCGATCACTGGGGGATTCAAAGGGGGAAGCCGCCCCTTGCCCCCCCCCCCCCCCCCCATTATGAGAGGCACAATTAAAAATTGTAATGTAAAAATGCCGCCAAAACAGAAGTGTGCCCCCCTCCCCCTTAAAAGCGAAACTTGTTTCCCCCTGTCATGGATCCGCCCCTGACCTCTAGACATTATGCTGTATAGACCCAATTCTTGGTTAGATCTACATTTACATAGGCCCCCCCCCCCCCCTATAGGTGGAGCAAAAAAAAAAGGGAAACACTGGGACAAGCGATTAAAAGAAATAAACAAAAATCAACTTTGAGCAGCCGATCGGGGAAAATATGGGTGAAAAAAAAATTCACCCTCCCCCCTATTTATTTCTGATATTTTGACAGGGTAGCCCATTCACCAATAAGAAGTGGTCTTCCATGGGGCCCTGAATAACAATAAACGTATTTACAAAATGCATAACGTATGTACAGAATGTTACGGCATTAAAATTCACATTAGGATTTGAATGTAAAACGAAACATTTACAAACTTAGCAGCAAACAAAACGCAGACGGACACTCGTTTGACGTATAATCAAATATAAAGATAAGTGTATATTAATGTACTAGATCTAGATTTATGATAAATATTTCGTATCGAAATCGTCATGTAATCATATTTGAAATTGCGTCTGATACTTTGTGCTGTACATGGTCTATGACCTCCCATAATTATCGATATCGTCATCACCGCTGTTACTATCGCAATCACCTTCATTTCTCTATTATAAGTATTAACATATCTATTATTTCATTATAATTTTATCTTCATAAATCGATGAGGTGGGAGAAGGAGGAGGAGAAGAATTACCAAGGAGAAGCAGACGTACATGTAGAATGGGGGAGCAGTAAAAAGGGATGAGAATAATAATGGGAGATGAGGAAGGATACGAAGAGGGAAAAGAAAGATAAAGAAAATAGGGCCATGATATAGTCTTCTCCATCAAGAGAATTGAACATTATTGACCTTTCGGGATTGCTTGGCATTGATACTCATCGAACTGTTCTTAGTCATTGCCCAGGCCTATGATCATGAAAAAGCAAGATCACTCACCCGTATAGTAGAGAATCATTGACAATAGCATGCTCAGCGGGTTCGCCACAGAAAACAATGGGAGAGATGCTCACAGACTTTAATTCCCCATATCCGCTGTCGTGATTATTGTCGTAATTTCAATAGATGAACCTACTTCAAAAGACCGTTGGCCCGTCTGATGGGGAATCTTTTGTAATGATATAGTGTATTAAAGTACGTGTATGCACTAACTACATGTACCGTCCCGACTTCTTTTGTGCTATTTAAAAGAATTATTTCAACATCATCGAGTAGCGATTAAGGTGTATAATCGCATAAATTATCTCATATAACGGATCTAATGGTCATGATTACCAGCATCACCATAATCATTACTATTATCTTTCATATATTTTTAATTATATAAAATATAAAATTGATACTGGAGAACGATTGGAAGTAGATAATGAATGAATGATGATGATGATAACTGTGATGATGATAGTGATAATCATAATTTTGAAGTGATATTAACGGACATAATACGAATAATAATATCAGTGATAATGTTGATGATTATTAACAAATGAAGATGATTGGTATATTTTGCGGCCGGGCAATGAACCATGTATAACTTGAGACGCGTTTTCCTTTATCATGTTTGTTATAAAAGGGTTTTCATATCATGATCCTGAAATACATAGATTATATTATTTAGATTAAAAAGAGAGATAATTTTGGAAAAGATTTTGCGGGTTGTCAAGTCCGATGCAGTACAAAAAATGATTGCATATCGAGGTCGATGCGATTTTTATATCAACGACATCATCCCCCAGAGTCTATCAAGTTATGAGTTTGTGTGCATTTTTAGCAAAAGTGACATTTGTAATACGAGATTATTCTAATTTTAGAGTGCTGTAACATCCGAACTGCATGCCATTCCTGCTACGTACGTTTTTAATTCATCGGATATTTCGATTTCTGGATGCATGTTACCATGCAGTTAAAGCGGTGTACGCCTGAATCATATTGAATGTCATTTGTATTAACTTTATAATAACGTCGACATACAAAAACAGAATTCATTAGGTTCTTTATCACTACACCAATGGTATGAACTTATGCACATATAGGCCTACGTCTTTTGCTTGATAGAACACTGACCCCCCCCCCCCCTCCTTTAGAGCGAGAACAATATTGTGCTCTCTCATTGATATTGATTTCGATAAGGAGATCGGGAAACTCACGCCATTAATAGTAATTTACATTATTTGTATACCACTTACAAGTGAAGCACAAAATATCTAAACGCTTGTTTTTCATCGTTTTTTTTAATGGAAACTATTACAGACCATTTAACAACTAAATCAATTAAACAGACACATTAGAACGAAAAATTATCATCCTTTTATGAAGTTCATCTCCCATAGACTCAGTACGCAAAGTATAAAAATTAGCCATTTTCGGCATGATATTGTCTCGTAAAAAGTCATGTGACGTCGCAATGCTATATCCGTATGTTAAAACTTTGGTCTCAAAAGTTGCGCGAGACTTAAAAAAAAACCTAGTCATAAAAGTTTGCGGCGCTCTCTTTATGCGTTTTGGAAACATCGTGCGAAGCGTCGAGGGGGGGGGGGGGAATCATGCCCTCCAGTCCTTTAAGAGTTAAGTTTTAGATGGTCAACACGGTCTGTTCTTTTTTGTTTAAGGTGCCGGGTTCGTGATGTATTATATTTTTTTTTTTACGTTTCAGTTTGAATTTATTCCTAATAAATGCTTAATATTACAGCGCTTTACTGCAAGTCTAAACTTTTCAGAAATCTAAACCTTAAACGCTGCGCGCTCGCATACCAGTGCCAAACGGGTCACGCCAACGATCACGCCAATAAAAGAAAATTATGTATACGCATATTTTTTTTATTACAAACTCTCTTTGAAATATAGTTTAATTTCCAGGGCCCAAACAAGAATTTTCACTGTTTGGACTCCCCCTTGAAAGAATCCAACAAAAATAAGCTTTGCGCGGTAGATTAGGGGGGGGCATTTTGCGCACTCTCTCTGGTGATGAAAGCTGGATCCGCCCTGATAAAAATGATCCCTTTTCAAGCTCGCAATTCACGCTTGCATTATTTAGTCTGATACTTACCCTCTCGATGACTTTGAAATATTTTGGCTGTAACTAAATCGAGTATAACATCTGTTCTATGAAACTTGATTTTGTAACATTTATTATAAAGATGCTTATGAACAAATCATATTTGGTTTACATATTATAAAGAGCCTTCTCATATTCCAATTTTACCTTAAACGTAAGCATTTTATTTTCAAACGATATCTATGAAAAGGGTGCAGTTAGGCTTTCATTTTGATGCCAAATAGTCTCATAATTGGGATTAGTTGCAAACACGGTTTTCGAATAGAAGACACATCGGGGAACATCAAAGTATCAAGACAGTCACCCGCGCTGACAAAGTGGTAATCTCCCATTGAAATACCCCCACCAATCAAGGGGTCATTTCTATTGAAATCCGCCACCAGTCAGACCACCTCTATGTTCAAGAATATAGGGTAATCTCCCCAATCAAGAATGGGGTCATTTAAATCTACCTTGACAATGGGGTAAGCCGTTAAATACAGCTTGCAATGCGCTGGCCCATGTCATTTTCAACGTCCGGCTTTCGGGGAATTAAAATGAGCATCAAATTGGTAGTTTTCTTGTTCTCTTTTTGTCCCCATTCTAGAACCTTGATTTTGTTTCTTTTCGTAATGTGCATTTTAATATGGTTTCCATTATATTATCAACATTTCGACATTTAATGTAGTTTAATACTTGCCTTTATAAAGAGCAATATTACATAAAAACTGTTTGGCGAAGCAGATTATAACATAACGTTCGAGTGATATTTTATCAACACATTTTTAATTAACCATGTAACTTCCCTCTTGATAGGTTGACTCTTAATATGAACATTCGAGTTATATTCTTTGCCTACCATCTCTCTGTGCATTTTTATAACCAAATATATTTGGAAAAGAGGTGTTTACCAGGCTAAAGTGAAGGTCCTCTCTTGTGTATGAACGACATATTCTCATTAAAATACATGCTGTGAGTTTCAAAGGGGGCACACTAGTCTTGTGTAAAAATTGCATATTTACATTAACAACATTGATAATGGCTCTCAAAGGGGCGGGGGGGGGGGACGCACGGGCCGGATAACCCCCTCCTCCCGGATTCACTACATCATGCATAAAATCATGGTACTTGTGGAGGCCTCAGCCCCAGACCCCTTTCGGTTCTGTGGCTCCTGGATGGTAATCAAAAACACTAGGGCACATAGTAGATCACAGGGGAAATTTATATAAGAGAATAAAGACGGATCCCAGGTAAAAAGATAATATAGGTTTTCATGTCCAATATCATGTCGGAGCCACTTAAATGTGTTAATTTGCATTTTAATTCACGCGATATTTTTTATCGGTCATTCAAAGTTTAGAATGGGATTCATTAGAAGACGCTATGATTCCTTTATTAACACTCAACTCAATTCATGGTCAAGACTACCTCAACTTTGATCATTTCAATATTTATTTGTTAAGTGCTTTTGATTTCGTTCGAAGGTAAAGATGTTTGTAATTGTCTTACAAAGTAACGAAAGTACTTTTTGTTCTGAATTTCGGGCAATGAAATTCAAGAATTGTGCATTTAATCTACAATGACCGATATGACTGCTTGAGCATCCAATTTGATACTTAAAGTTCAAATTAATGATATTTTATTCGTTGTTTTGCACGGCATCTGTATTATGTGTGAATATATTAGTTTCTAACATTGCAATTTTCAAACATGTATAATAAGAGTAAAATTGATGTGCACTTCGGCTAAATTAGATATAGGCCTATGTTTAGCTCAAATTTGAATTTCAACGATGTCCTTAGTGTTCATCTTTTTTCCACACACAAAAAAAACGCTTGCATCTTATGTATTTAATTTTTTTTTGTCACAGTAGCGTTTCAATGTATAAATTTAAATGCCATCATTTTTGGACCCAGGTATGATTTATATTGCATCTTTTGTGAGGGGCTTTGCATTTCGTTTACAAAGATGTTAAGGACAACTCCATATTTTTCCTTTTCACCCGACAATGCTGACTGTGTGGGCTCAGTGTGATAAAATAAAATCTCACCCGCGCCTGAACACTTACTTTTAGAAAGTCAATATCTTAACGGTATATTCTTCAAAATAAAACAAAATGCTCGTGCTAAAGGGCTAAAGCTTAATTGTTTTATTAAAGAAATGAAATCTAAATCTAATTGAACTTTGTCATATACTGAAACCCGAAACGAAAAATTATCAAAAGAAATTGTGAAAGCGTAACTTTGGAAAATATATACCCCACTGGACTAGGCACACCGATACAAGGACACAACGATATTCAGATCAGTGACTAGAGATCGGGCCTAAAACACCGATATCGTGGACATAGAGGGCGCTCATGTAAAAACAACTTCTCGGAGAGCCAACCGGGGGTGTCAAAAGAAAAGATAAAAGCGGACGCTTCCGTTTTCGCTGCAAAAAGGCACGCTGGCGTCTTGAATGGCAAGAGCACTGACCCGTAGGAAAGAAAAATGGACAATGGCACGCTCAGCGGGTTCGCCGTAGAATATAAAGGTAAAGACGCACACACACTTTTGACAAGACGCCTTAGACGATGCGAGTTCAACAATAGCAAGCAGTTTCATATAGCTATATTGCTTTTATTCCTCTACTTTGGGTTTTACGGATATTTATGTAATATATCTTATTAAATAAAGAATTTTCATTTTTCCATAGGGGCTATATACAGTATACGATGTACTGTACATACTGCACTGCATACATGTATGTCCATGCATTGACCACCATGACATATAACAAGGTCTGAATATAAACTATAGTGTCATAGAAATGACCTCTTAGGTTTAGAATTATATGCTGAAGAAATTGAAGATATGTTTTGTCTCAGAAATTGAGGACATGTTTTGTCAAATATTCGAATTAAATTCAGGGGGCAGAGAGAGGCAAATATCATTAACAATGTATTATATTCAACCCCACATTATGACATTTACATTGTACCTGTAGCTATTCTGGGCCCTGTTGTAACTTTGCCATCCGATGGTTATTTGCATGGAATCCTTGATTCTGATTGGTTGTTGATCAGTGTTACCATAGTAGTTACCTGACCCCATAAACATAGGTTTAGACACCACAACCACTTAAAAAAAACCTCCAAATGAAGAAGACATTGCTAAAAATGTGATGTATGTATGATAAGTGATGTTTGTGTGCAATTGATGTTACATTGGGTTACATCATGTACATGTACATCAGTTAAGGTCAACTCCACCCCAGAAAAATATTGATTTGAATAAATATAGAGAAAAATCAAACTAGCATAATGCTGAAAATTTTATCAAAATCGGATGTAAAATAAGAAAGTTATGACATTTTAAAGTTTCGCTTATTTATCACAAAACAGTGATATGCACAACTTAGTGATATGCAAATGAGACAGTCGATGATGTGTATCACTCACTTTTTCTTTTTGCTTTTTATTGTTTGAATTATACAATATTTCATTTTGTACAGATTTGACAATAAGGACCAACTTCACTGAACCATATATTATTAAACAATGCTAATTCCACATGTTCAGGGAGGAATTAATCGTTGATTCACTTGACAATGAGGAGAAAATTAGAATATTCATATTTCATATAATAAAATACAAAAGAAATAGTGAGTGGATGACGTCATCAGTCGCCTCATTTGCATACTGACCAGGATGTGCATATAACTGTTTTGTGATATGCGAATTTTTGAATAGTCATAACTTTTTTATTTTACATCCGATTTTGATGAAATTTTCAGTGTTATGCTTGGTGGAGTTTTCTCTTTTTATTCAAATCAACTTTTGTTGGAGTGGACTTGTCCTTTAACAAGCAATCAAATTCACAATTCACAATCTAATTCTAAACCTCAGGATCTCATTTCTATGACACTAAAGATAATACATGCCTTGTTATATGTCATGGTGGTCAATGCATGGGTACATGTATATGCAGTGTAGTATGTACAATGCAATGTATGCCGTATGGATAAATGACATTTTCTTTTATTTGATAAGATTTATTTCGCAAATATCCGTAAAACCCAATCAATAAAAGAAATAAAAGCAGTATAGATATACATGTACGAAGCTACTTGCTACTGTTCAACTGGTATCGTCTAGTATATAAGAACCACAAGACGATGATACCTATTTTTTGGCTGAAAAATGGCTCTAAAAATAGGTAGGTTCAAGTAAAATTCACCTTTTAACTCTATATACAGTATAATGGTTTAAAAGTATTTATTTTAGCAAAAACAAATTGCCTGCCCCCAAAAAACATATGAATAGACACCAAAACCAGAGAAAAAGACCACCAAATAAAGAAGTTGTGGCCAAAAATGTGATTTTGGCGGGTTTGGGCGGCCATTTTGGATTTTTGCCCGGCACACTTTTTTCTCGGACCTGAGACAAAAAATATTGTCATTTCATGTTGAGATAAGGTAAAAGGAACACACACAAAAAATGTTGCCACACTAAAACAAAAAATCACCCATTTATAGCCCACTCCTAATGAAGTGTTATAATGTATAGAAAGAGAACCACGATATGGGAATACAAGAAAAAAAAACACAGAGGGGAATGGTACTGTAGAATAATACGGAAGAATACTAATTTCCAAAAGAATAACAATTTACGCAAAACGATTGTAATTCTCTTAAAGAATAATAATGCTCTATTTGTGTCGTTGGCCGAACGAACGGTTAGGTATTAATGCACATGGTGAGGACTCTGTATTTTTACAAGAACTTTTTTTCATTTTTTCACCTTGAAATACAATGCAATCAGTGAAGATGATATTGGCCGGCTTGTCTTGACTACCTTAACATCTTACTTAGATCGTAATTACCTGGCTATGCGGTTTGACCGGATTATCCGACGGTGGTGCTGATGAGCTTATCATTCGAGGTTTGTAAACCAAGACAAGCGAGCTAAGAAATGTGGGGCAGTTAAATGAACCGCATCCGATTCTAATTAGCATTATGGAATAAGCCAAAGTACGGAACACCATTATGTCGATGAAACGAGAAGACGAGTGAACATCTTTATGTTTAAGATTGTGAAAAGGATGTCAATTTTTTCGCTCTTTCCGTCTCCTCTGTCTATAACTCTCTCTCCTTCCCCTTTCTTGTTCTCTTCTTCTCTCCCTCTGTCCCTTTCTCATTCTTCCTCAAAAACACTAATTATCGTCATACAACTAAACACACACTCACACACCCTGACTTGCTTGCACACTCTCAAACGCACATACTGTCTCAATCCATGTACTGGAATATGTGTCTCATTTTTCCGTGTCTGAATTATTTCTTCTACATCTACTTTCATCCTTCTTCAAATTTGTTTATTCATTTACTGTCTTCCTCATTTTCTCTTTCATTTTTCCTTTCATTTCCTTTTTCCGCCCTCTTCTTCTTTACTCATTTTCTTCTTCTTCTAATTCTTTTTAAGGTCATAACAAACGCGATTCGTCAATTGCCATCATCTATCTTTACTTAATTGTCAAGGCTATGCACGATACAAGGAAAAATGACCTTGTCTTTCCTTGTTATGTTGCAAGAATGATGACATCCTGTATTTCCTTTCATTACTCCAAACCGACCCTTCCCCACTCCCTCCATGCCCTTTAACCTCTTTATTTCTCTCTCTCTCTCTTTCTCGCATCCCCTCCTTTCTTTCATCATCTTGTAATCCCAATGAAGATGTATTAACACCCACCTGACACCTTAAAAGTATCCCCAAAAGTCGTCAACGAAAGAGACCAATTCGCTTGAAATACAGTGTCCATTAATAGCGATCGATTGGTCAAAATCTCTCATATACCCTTCAAGCTAAAAGTAGATCGACGGGCTTCTTCCTACTCCTTTTAGCATCCCCCTTCCTTATTTACATAATGCATCGAAGTGACCTTTTTCAGGCTATATAGAAGGCGTGATGAGATGCAGGTCTATTTTTGCTGAGTTTTTGTTGATGTTTTATCTCCTTTTATAAATACCACCTGCCCTGACAACAACGCTTTTTTTCACAGAAAAATAATATGAAATATAACACAATTTTCCATACTCTCAGTGCTCATCCTGTTTCGGGTTATTTCAAAGCGAGGAATATCTCATTTGCTAAATCATATGGACTTTCCGGTGGTCAGAATCCTATAATCGAACCTTTTAATAATAGTTCCCGTTTCATAAAGCTAGTAGTAAACGTTGACTGAAAGTGTTTTGGAAGCGCTCACTTTGATCATCTATTATCTCGCACATCCATGCTCATTTCTTAAATAGTGTTCAAACCCCCTTGATTTCGGTTTAGATTGCAAACTTGCAGCAGTAGCAGGCCCGAAAGTTGTAGAGAGAATGATCACTTTTCGCACAAAACCATATTATTTAACAGGTTCCTAAACCTGAACTTCAAAATAAAGATCAAATAATTGAAATCAACATTAAAGATGTACTTTGAAAATCAAAGATTATTAACCTCAAACTGAATATAATGTCATTGGCCATGAAGTTCCCATAACTGTAATAAAAATGCTATAATATGTCGACAATAGAGAGTTTTCGCTCCACGGCACACGACAGACTCAAGAACTTAGGAAATGTATTGTCAAATATCATTCATGACAATGAACGGCCAAGAAGGCTTTGTCGAAAATTGATGAATCAAAACAGCAGTTTCGCCTTGGGCTGTAAAAAAAGGGGGGATTTAACTTCAGCTCCGATACTTAGAATGAAACTGTTTTACGGTTAACCGATTTTCAACAAAGACCATCCAGTTGTTCATTGTCTTTGACAGGCATTTTCACTTCAATTATTGTGTTTTTAAATCCGTCGTGCTTCATGGAGCGAAAACTTCTTATTATATTTTTAACTTCTTGAAATTTCAACTAAAATGATTAATGTCTGTATATTTTCAGATACAACAAGCAAAAAATGTCACCACTCTTCCAGGTTTCGACAAAATTTCTGAGTCTAGTAGGCCCTAATACAATCTTGTTGCATTATCAAAATTCCCTTGAGGCAACATTTGATGAGAAAAAAATTTGCATTTTGAAGTTTATTCGACAATAAGCTTAGAGATCCCTTAATACCATGCTGTCCATTATAGAGAGAATCAACAAGTGTAGCCGGGAGAAGGAAGATAATTAAAAAAAGGAGATATGACCAGATAAAGAGGGAAAGAGAGAAACGGAAAGAGAAAAATGGAGAAAGGGAAGGAGAGCAGACAGAAAGCAAAACTACATAAACGTAATAGAAGAGGGAAACTAAAAATGAATATGAAACTGTCATGGATGTGCATCAAAACAGGAACAAGATATAGAAGGGCATGTACGGCAAACAGAATGAGAGAGAGAGAGAGCGAAAGAAAAGAAAGAAAGAAAGAAAGAAAGAAAGAAAGAAAGAAAGAAAGAAAGAAAGAAAGAAAGAAAGAAAGAAAGAAAGAAAGAAAGAAAGAAAGAAAGAAAGAAAGAAGGAAAAGAAAAAAACAAATAAGAGATACAAAAACAGGAACCAAGAAACCGAGAAAAGAAAAGAAAATGTCGGGTAGGAGCGTAGCGACGAAAGACGAAGTAGGCAGGTCATGTTGAGTCATGTAGAAACATATATCGATGCTGATTCAAAGATGGAGAGAGGGGTAGGGAGGGAGAGCTGGAAACTAGGTATTGCCATGAGTACCCTGGGATATAGATGAATAGGAACTCAACACGTGTGTTTTGTGTTGAATTTCATGGGGTGGAAACAAAGTAGTATCTACAGTCTCTGCTGAGGTTTTTCAAAAGTACGCCATTCTTCCTATCAATAGATGCATTTCTTCCGCATCTTCTGAAAAGCTCACAAATCCTCAAAATCGAGGATTTTTTTTTCTCCATCGCATTTCCAAATGCCTTTTTCCATTCCTAGTTGTATGGCTATTGTACCTTTCCAATACTATATATTTTCTTCACTCCTGGATGTTTCTTCTTTGCTGCTTGGTGTTAACACAAAGTAGGTGAATTGACATAATATTGACGTAAACATATTTATACTCTGACTATTGGTCATGACCATGGTCTATAATTAGTACAAACACTATATGCACTATCGTGTAATGAGCCAGTGATGTTGAGGGGGGCACAATATGACGTATAGAGCAACTTTTTATTTCAAAAAGTTGCAAGAGAGCAAAGAAAGTGAACGACGTTTTTAGCTTTTTAATTTTTAATTATGCAAATCTAGTTTCGTGATGGATATTGACATAATATTCAGGAAGTTATATTATATTTTACAATTTTTCTTTTTTTTTCTCCTTTTTTTTCGTGATCATGAATGTTTTATGGAGTCCAGAGCTTCCACCGCCCCCTCTATACATGTACGTCTGCGATCATTTACCCCCCCCCCTCGACCCCGCCCGCTACACCAAGATAGTTTAAACTAGAATTAATAATCATATTATACAAAAGGGCAACATTTTGGTGTTGAGTAATTATTAGACGCGTATAAAGCTTAAGAAGACGACCGCTGCTGATAGAATACAATATTCAGGCCATGGTCGGGTCAACACCGAAAGTAATGGCCAAGACAAACGATACCTTCTTATTGAAAATAACATCAAAAGTTACGTGAAATCAGGATGCGTTACACAATCCTAGCGTAGGCAGATGACGTTATTACTAATCCCTCCAGGATATTTTTTCGTAATAAACGCGGATTTGATAGCAAAGCAGGGGAATATTTTTCATTTTTTTGGTCGAGATGTATCTTCATTTGGAGATAATACCGTTGTATGACCTGAATAATGATTGCTATTTAATGGACCTGCGTATGAAATTATAATCGGTTACACGGCGACGCTTATATAAGATAGATTGAAGACATCACATCAAGTAAAGGGATAGTACTGTGTGTTCTTTATCATTTCATTATAATTTTTATTTAGATAATTACGTTATGATAATGATAATAACTATTGTTATTATGCGCCTAAACTGAAAATTTCATTTTTTTCAAAAATGACGTCATCAAATTTATGCAAATTTGATCATAACTCCGTGAATATTGATCATTTTTCGCCCAGATTTCGATATGTTGTAGTTTTTAATGTATTCCTTCTCGTCAGTTAGCTTGAATTTTCATTTTGAAAAACGCATCATGGTGTAAAATTGCGATGAAAAGAGGCATGTCATTTTTCCTCATTTTACGTGTAATCTCTATGGGACATGACTTTTTCTCAAAACTAGATTCTACATTCCTCTAATTCGTGAGCTATATCTCCATTTTTTCTTGTTAGTTATCCCTGAGCTTTTGGTATGATGTAGCTGAGATTGTAAGCTTTCGGAAGTGTGCCCTCCATTTTTCGATCAGATGCCAGGATCATGCCCGTTTTTCGCTTGCAAAATTGGATTTGTAATTCTCAAATTTGCTTACGTGTAATCTCTATGGGAACGTGTAATCTCTATGGGGAATATCGTGGCTCAATGGATAACGCACTTGACTTAAGTTCTCGGGGGCGCAGGTTCGAGTCCTGGGGGTGAACAAGATGATTTTTTTTTTCATTTTTTTTTTCTTTTTACCACCTCGTACATGATCCTTTATGATAATTAAAAGGTATGAAAGTTAAAATTTAGCAAGATTAAACAGATTATAATTACTTTTTTCATATCACATGTATTTTCATATATCAAAGAGACCCTTTTCACAGTGCTTTATCATCTCCCGTCTTTCACAAGTATTCCATCCATAATGAACATTCCGTTGTCATAATGAAGATCATATTGATCTGCTTGAACATGGTAATAGTGATCATGATGGCGAGAATAAGGACAGACCACCTAATTCGTCCGCATGACGAATTAAAATCTAGTTATTATTATTGTTAGTAGAAGCAGTAGTAGTAGTAATAGTAGTCGTATTAGTAGTAGTACTAGTAGTAGTAGCAGTAGTAGTAGTAGAAGTAGTAGTAGTAGTAGTAGTAGCAGTAGTAGTAGTTGTAGTGGTGGTGGTGGTAAGAGCAGCAGTAGAAGAATATAAGTAGCATTTAATCATAACATGGTTTTCCTAAAGATATGATCAACTTCATATTTTATTATTGATATCATCATCGTCGTCGTCGTCGTCATCATTCTGAGAACTTGTGAAGGCAATAAGGAAATTCATAAAATGAAAACACAATTTTCACATTAAAGAAAGTGACTAGGCACAAACATAGCCCATTGGTAGAGGAAAAGTTAATGAAGGAAAGGCTGAAAATGAGGAAGAAAAAGGCAATAAGAATATTCCTTTCCACTTGGTTTCCGAGTTCCGAGTATCGCTGCGGGAAAGATTGAAGAATCATTACTGGTATATTTAATTAAGTATGTCTAAGCTAATATAAGTATCTTGCTTTGGATATCCCTCTGTAATATTCTGTCCTAGAAACCATTTCCTACCCCCCCCCCCCCCCTCTATCTTCAACAATCGTCCCGGTGTACTAAGGAGCCTGTCCATAAGCCAGAAATGAATATATCAACATTTTCTACCCCGAAGTATTGAGAGAATTCTGAAGGAATTGTATACATTTTTTCCCCAATTTACGTTGAAATGCAATTAACGATATTCCACATTTGCATGAATATGTATAGATTATGGAGTACAATATTTAATGTTAAGTAATATAGAACAGTGCAATGGACGAATATTAGGGGTTGTGTGGGTAATATTCAGAAGATTATGACCGAGGAACATAGAGAAAATTGATCAGATGGGGGTACAAGAAAATTATTGAGGTGGAGGGAGGGAAGAGCGAGAGAGAGGAGGAAGGGCGAGTAGAAAGTAAATATACAGAACCAGGCATGTAAAATCAAACGTATATAGATCGACGGAAAGAAAGAGGGGGGGGGGGTAGAAAAAGGAAGAGGAAGAAGAGAGAGGGGGAATAGACAGAACGGATAGCCCTTAAAATCATATCTGCGTAAAAGAATTCATACAAGGTAACATAGAAAAACCTGAGAATCGCGATCATGGATAAGCATTGCTTGAGAAATTTTCACGCAATATATCACGGTCGCCCAGGTCAAACTATACTTTGAGACGAAACGATGAAATTTGAAATTTCTAACCCATATCTAACAAGAGCCAATTCAAATTGCGACATCAGCACAGTAACAGGGAAGAAAATGACATCTCATCTTTTTGAAACTGAGACGGAGAGTCATGTTGTAAACATGCTTTCAAAAGTCTCTCGGGTATAAGGCAATCCGTGTTTCAGGGGATAGATGAGACCATGTCCATGTAAAAGAAATCGCAAAGAATTCCAAGATGCACCTTAAGAGGGACATGTTGCTCGTCCCTTTTCCTTTCTTCCTTTTTTTTATTTCAAAAAATATTTAAAGGTGAGGAAGCTTTGCTACAGTCACACCGACGAAACAGCTCCAACCTTACCGATGCTATGGCATGGAACATAACAGCTTTGATCGGTCATGAGTCGGTTCTGTCGGTGTGGTCGAGGCATTAATAAGGGAGTTTTCGTACCGCGACCGTCACGTAAAACGTTTTCAAGATCAAAGAAAATGCATTGTCAAGTGTTCTTCATGAGAGTGAACGAAAATTGGTGAATCGAGCCAGCAGTTTCGTCCTGGACTCTAGACAAACGAAATATTTGCAAGTATTTTGTCAGCTCCGAAAGTCAGGACGAACTGCCGTACTATCTTAACCAAGTTAACTGGGAGGTCTTTGTCGAAAATTGGTTAACTGGAACGGCAGTTCGTCATAACTTTCAGAGCTTACAAAATACTCGCAAATATTTCGTCTGTCCAGAGTCACGGACGAAACTGCTGGCTTGATTCACCAATTTTCGACAAAGAAATCCAAGCTGCTCATTGTCATTTGTCGGGCATTTCCAATACATTTGGTGAATTCCTCCTGCGTTGCGATGCAAAAAATTGCTAATACGCCACACTCGAACCAACGAAACTAAACACCATCCCGATACTTAAGGGAGTTTTGGAGTCGGTTTCGTTGGTGTGACTACATGTGATTTTGTCTAACATAATTTTATATAATTGCCGTTTCCTGTAAATTATGGTTATTGAATGCAATTTCATCGTCATTAGCATGACATTTAAATACGTAATGATCACATATTAGTACAATAATAGCTGGAGCATATTTTTTTTAAATGAAATTCTGGTTGTTGTTATTTGAAGCAATATAAGAAGTGGATGTAATACTCTTACTATTATCATATTTGTTTCATGTTCATAAGCTGCAGGGAGAGGCTGAAGAGATCACGTCCTTCCACCCTATTTTCAAACCCTGTTTTTCAGCAAAAGTGCACAAAATTACACTCAAGCTGTGCACTAGACCATTTAATGTCAATGAAAAATAAACGCACTCTTATATTAGTTAGGTCACTTCGTTCCCTCGACTCCATGTACACTTGAACATAACTATTAACTATGCTTCCCCCTAGGGGGAAAATGCCCTTGGCCACCGAAAGTCTCTTGTTAACAGTAATGTAAGTAATTATCATCGTCATTTTAGTTTTCATCTCACTCATCACAACCAATTTTTCCCCATTCTTTTCGTTTCTTCATTTTTCTTATGTCTTAAAAAAATGAATATAACTATGAAAACCAAGAGAAAAATAAAAGCGCAGTCATAGCTCAATTTTAAAGCATCAAACAGGATGCGTCCCATCTTTAATAACCCCCTGCCTTCGAGGTTTCAAAAGCTCGGGTTCTATATGATGATGAAAACATAATTACCTCATAACGAAATTTCTCCAAAAATATAAGAGGCTTGTTTTCATTACCCGGTAGGGTACGGTAGTTTTCACAACGTAGCTTGCAGCATCTATCTGATCACAGATGTACTTGATCGTAGATAAGCAATTTAGGTTGAATTAAATGTCATCACAACAAAACAAAGCATTTGTTTTCATCAGCGTCTTTATGGGAATGTCTTCATCGTGATCACTTCCATATTCCCACCCCTCTCTCTTCATTCCCCCTGTGCAGAGTCATTAAGCATTAAACTATGCATACTTAAAAGGTATAGCCCAATGCCACACGGTGAATAATCAAATGGGTTCAGGTGTGACTTTGTACCGTTAAGACCAAAAAGGTTCAAAATTGCACCTATAAAAAGGTGCACCCAGTTTGACATTGCTAAAGTTGCTAACTTCAATATATTTGCAGAGTGTGGTTAACCATTGAACTTTGTAATCAAGAAGTTCTCGAATGATGTAACCAAAAAAAAATGCTCCGCATATCTGCCATTATGTTCATGAAAAGGTAAAAGTTAAAAAAACAGATGACCTTTTCACCTAGTTCGTTGATTACTATGGAGGAGGATGAGATGTGAGGCATTTTAAATTAAACTGATATTTTGCTGAGATTACAACGAAAGGGGTTTTCATCTTTATCGTGACCTTACACGCGGGAAGCACAGTCATTGCATTTCCCGGTTCCCCTGCTGCCCAGGTACGCATTAAGAACCAGCTGTGTGCGAAACGAGTATAGAGGGGTGTAATCATATTATGCCATAGAAATATTGTATATTAACGAGTCTGAATATGGCAGGTGCTTTTACGATGGCGCTAACAGCACTGGAATAGATGGGGAGAGTGTGAGGGTGCGAACTTATCCATTCACTACGTCATAATGCACGGTATTGTCTAGTCAATTATCACGTTAATAACGTAACGCCTTGAGAGTGTTCACACGTTGATTTAAAACATTCATCATAGCGTGGTGTGTGATGATAAAGCCAGTCACACACACGTTAAAATACCAACGTGAGGGATGCATTTGCGTTGCAGTGATGTACTGCTATCTTTCTTAGAATCGGTACGTCTGCGCAGTGTTCGGTTTTAGATATTGCAAAGGGAAAACATAAAATATGAACTCGGAAAATGTACTCTTTCAACAGCTTTAACGAACTACTCTGTTCTGTCTGCAATCGAAAGTTGAATTTCACACAGTCAGCGCGGGTATAATTTGTCATAATTTTAGACCTCATATTCCCGTGTCAGGTAAGATGCGAGAGCCAGGAATTTGATCTACGTTTCAAATTTATTATAGTGAAAGTCGGTTTCAACCAAATGCTCTTTGGGAAATTTACAGTGTTATAATCAGTCGTGAACCGAATTGGGTAGATTGACCAATGTAATTTAACATTTAACCATATGGGCTTTATGATAAAAGAACTTACAACTTTGGAGAGGTTCAACGATATGTCATGTTGATTTACTAAAATGTGTGGGTTTTTTTTAATCAATGCATACGGAAATGACTTTCGAGAAAAATATATATATGGATATGTTGCACAATAAATATAACAGAGTTTATCAGTTTCGATCAAATGGCCACAATTTGGGATACAAACATATCCTACTTTCTAGAGGGAGTAGCGGACCCCCTCCCCTCCTGAACATTGATTTGTCGATGCATATTAACATTCTTGAATCAATCAATCATTGAAGTGTAATGGCATTTTCAAGTTATTCGTTGCATTTCAGCCGTTTAATGTTGAGGTATGATAGTGTGTTCACATCTACTTGAGATAGCCGATGCTGTATAATGTCATATACATGTAATTCTGGGCCCCGTCTTACAAAGAATTACGATTGATCCTATTAACCACAACTATGGAAAGCCAGCTACGACTACATATAAAATGCATTTTTTTTTATTCTAGATATGGTGTATACTCGTACATTCATTGTTATCTTGACAATTCGGTGTGCTTCTCTTTTTTACAAATGATATTGTGCAAAGTTCCTGTAGTTAAATTATGACATTAATTGATTTCCATATAGTTGAGGTTGATCCGATCAATCCGTAAGTCTTTGTTAGACAGGGATCCGATTCTTTGGGGGTATTGTCGTAGATTCCACATGAATTTCTTGTACTCATTTGAACTTTTTCCACGTAAGTTGTTTTTATTTATTTTAAAAGTAAACCATACTTTCATACCAATAATTACAGAAATACGTACTAAATAAGAAATAATTCCTTGAGAGTGATAACAAAATGTTAATAATTAATTCAAGGTGATTGCTCACAAAGAATGTAGAAGGTACTAGTAGCACATAACTCCTAAATATGATATGGACATGATAATCATGCACCTTCAGGTTCTATTAAAGAAACTAACTCTGCCGAAATCCAAATTATTCTAGAAATATACAAATATACAAAAATAATAAACACAAAAATTGCATTAATGATTAAAACAACACCAACGCTTGACACATGAAACATGGAAACGATGAGTAATGCCGATTGACTATTTAAATGGAGAAAGAGGAAAAGTGGAAATGAATAGCAATGAATAAGGTAAATAGATAAACGATAATCCAGTGGTCACTCATTTCTTTTTCATTTTTCCGCAACTTTTCAATATATTACTCAATTGAATATCACAAGTCCTATCAGAACATACAACTATGATTTCTTTTTTTTTTCAGTTAGTTAAATTTAGACCAGCGGTGCTTTTATCCGTTATATAGCCAGTAATATTTATCATGTTTTATTTCACACCTCGTTAAAAGTCTCTATTAGGGTAGAACTACACCAGTCTTCTTATCAATGGACATATTTAAAAAAGTGACGAAATCTTACTAAATCTAGTATTAAAAAATTAGGTTATATATGAGGTTTAGTTTTTTTACTTAAGACCACTGGGCCTCAAGCTATATCTAAATAAAAGGATGCTCACATAGGCAGCATGGGCGTTGACTGACTTGACTCTGCTTGGAGTTTTAAAAGTTATTATAGGCATAATATCAGTCTCTTTCTCTATGTACGAATAAATTCCATGCCGTTTTGTAGCATGTAATTAGAGTGAAGAGGCAAGGGTTCATTTTCAATTTTAGCAGGCTTTTAAAAGTATTTACGGCATTGGCGAAAAAATTTGGAGAAAATGCTTATTTTGTTATCGTAACGGCAAAGTGCCTCGTCATAATCGTCCCAATCCAGGATAATGATGCTTAATCATTGAATGTCACTATTTTAGATATTTGTCCCATGTTTACGGTCAAACTTCTTTTCTATTACATTAAAAAGTAATAATTTTTTTAATGAATCAATTATAACCGAAAATATTTGAAAGGGGAACGACAGGTCAAACATAATAGTCTTGATTTTTTTAGTTACTTCGGTCTCACATATTCCATGCAATGTAAATGCTATGCAGATCAAAACGACTATTGCTTTTTCTTGTCGATCAGTAACATCAATAAACAAGACATATGAATTGAACATTATCAATTCAAGCTAGAAAAGTGAATAGTACCTTATCTTCAATGTCTCTGACGGACTAGTTTGACGAGAGAGGGAGAGCAAAATATGACAAAAAGGATCCATAATTTATCACTCTGGCTCTGGGCGTTTTTATTGGGTTCTGGGTGATTGATGTATGCTTTGATTGAGAATGAGCATTGCCCTTCTTCTAAGTGAGTAGTGACTTTATATTGGTATTTATCCCTGTGTTTACTCAATTGACGCAATAAAAAACCAATATTGGCTTACATGTTGTCATTTTCTGTCAAGTTATGGGAAGATTGTTTGTATTTTATCCAGACGAGTAGTTATAAATAACCTCCTTTGAAAATTCCTTCAGCGACACGAAAGTACGAGCTCGCACCAAGACAATGGACTGGTATGCCGATTGCGCAGAAAGGGTGTATTTCAGCTAAATAAATATAGCATATAAGTTTGTACTGTCTAATTAATATCAAGATAAAGTGGTTAAAAAAAGAAAAAAAGAATTATTATTAAAATTCGTACTCATTTGGGTTTACGAAAGTGAGATTGTGAGGGTGTTTCAATATAATAGTCGTCTTACTGTTGCAAGATCTGACAATTTTCCTTGCTTTCGACTGACTAAGGAGCAAAAACGTACATATTTGTTACCAGAATAACTGACAAATAAAACAGACTTTGTCGAATAGAACCTCAGACAGGTCCTTTCATGAAGTGCCCCCGGAACTTTTTCATCACAGGTATTATTTTCGTATTGCATCAGCTTCTATTACCTAGTAATGTGTATTCTATGATACCGTAACATAATCAGGGCAGCACCACGAGATGGGGATAAGGACCGAGCGTCCCCACTGAATTTTGTATTGTACACCCTTTCCTCCCGATCTCCAACCCCTTCATGTGTAAATGCAGGTACCGCCATTGTTTATTAACATCATGAGAGATGACGGATACACTGCAATATTGAATGTTGATCATAAACTTCAATTATTGAGCTCTAGCAATTTTCAAGGAAGAAGCTAATCAGTCAATTAACGAGACTTATTCCATTGGCAAACTTTATTGTTATCAAGACAGACAGGAAGGAGGGTGTCATCTTACTGCGCTAGGACATATGGAAACCCGATCCGGGCACTGTCCAGTTGTGACTCCGAATGAGTCCCGGAGACCCCTTTCGACAGATTACCTTACAACCTGAAGTGCCTTCCGGTCAACAGACTGACTTGACAACCTCTGCGTCGGGCTCGACACGGCCCAGTGGTAACTGGAGTGCATCATGTGCAGGGGGCTCTTGGCTCAGGAGATATTTAAAGGGACAATACAACTCCGAATCCCAAAACACACAGAGACACAATTCCTAACACACACATACATTCATCAGTGATCTTCACAGTGCAGCACCTCACCTCTAGGAGCCGCAAAAAAGATAAATCACAGGAAAGGAAAACAAATACGGAAAAGCTCATTCAAATGAATAACCAAAGAAGCCATAGTTTTCAAGAGTTATAAAGGATTGTATTCAGTATTGCTCGGCACGAGTGCAATTTTAAGGCAGGTCCCGACGCCGACCCAACCCCCCCCCCCTCCCCCCTCCTCTCAGATATGCCACTACATATAAACATACATCGCGGTTACCATTGCAAAAAGACTTATCGTACACCCCAAAACCGATGGGTCATATGCGGCAGGGTTCTACTTCTTGGTTGATTTAATTGCCATACTAGCAATTTTCTTTACTTTTAACCAAAGTTGATAAAAGGTGTCCACAAAGAGTTGTTTCCATAAAGGTCATTATAACAAAGTGAAATAGTCGGGATTAAACTCCAAACCTGAACGGATCAGTTGGATATTACTGATTTAAAAACAAATCCTTATAGATTTTTGGGAGCGCTTCATGGAAGAACTTGTCAAATATCGCATAAAACATCCAACAGATTAGGTTTTATCCGATAGTTATCATAGGAAATGAACTTCTTAGGCAATCAAAATCAAGGAAAGTTGTCAGGTCTGACAATCTGTCAGACGAAAACTGTTGATGAAATGCTCACTAAGTTGTACACTAAGTCATGGACAATTTCATCACACCAATACTACATCATATATTTGTAAATGCCATCCTGTGATTGAAGGGATCGAAAAAATATTATAGGGTTAAAGCAACATAACATGACGAGAATGTTTTGAACAAAATACAAATGGAAAATGGCATCAATTGCTGACACGATTGGAACACAGACAGTGGAAGCAGCATTATTAATATAGACCGGGATTGTCACGTTACATTCGTAGATGAAGCAATGAAATCATCTGTTGTGTTCATTTTCAATCAGTCACATTCATGTACGTTTGACATTTCACAATCAACAGATCGACTGGAACTCTGGGGTTGTTCACATCCACAGACATATCGTACACATTTTCTGCTGAGATGCATGCACAATTGAGCTGGGACAAGAAATGCTATTTACCCCTGTATATTTCAAAGTGTACTTCTATGATCGGTTTAACTTACAAACTTGAACAGATTTTCAGTTGACTTGCATGATACAACACTAGTTCAGGGAGCCTACTTCATAAGACTCGAAGTAGTTTAGAAGTTTTTTTATGATAACTGACCCATTCACTAAGCTTTATTATGCTTCCGGAGGACATTTGTTATGCCCATCAGCGTCTATCCTGAGTTTTTTGTGTGTATTTTTATTAAGTTTTTATGTGTACGAAAGTCATGTCATAGTTATGATTTTAAGTGTTTAAGTTTTGATCATCCATACAAGATGAAAAAATGTTTCTAATCTCTAGTCTTCAGTGTGCATAAACATCGCAATTCGCCCAAGCGGTACAAAGAAAACGAATACATCGTTAATCCCTTTGGAGTGTCTAACCCTCAGTTTAGTGCATCAAGTATCAGCTTAACTCCAAATTCTCGCCAATGTGAACGTTAGCTCCATACTCCCTACTGCCAACGAAAGGTCATTCAAACAAACCCTAATTATGAGCACAAGATCCAGGGTCTATAATTGCATTTAGACTGCATGAATCCAATAATATTTCCTATTTTTTCTCGCCGATGATTATTGCAACGAACCTTAGCGAATATACAGCGTCCATGCGTGTAGAAAAAGACACGGCTCGTCATCACATTGTCGAGGTTCGTATTCAGTTGACATTGATCTGTCATGGCCAAGGGTGTAAAATATCAACCAGATCTGGATCTGGAGTTGTCGAAACAGTTACAATCAAATGCAACTCAAAAACTAATCGCAACTTGACCTACTGCGAATGGAATGCGTGTATTAGTGAATAATGCTTGATTTTTCGGTAAGTTTAAACGGATATCTATCTACGGGTCCAAATGAATATGTACAATACACATTAAGACCTTGTCACATATTACCGTCTAACGATACCGTCTGTCTTAGTCAAACAATTTCCGTCGATGTTACACTGCCGCAAATTAAATTATTTCTTTTCCAAAACTTAAACAGTGCAATCTTCCACAATGTAGCTTGGTCTATGAAACAGCCAAATATAAATCAACAAGGTAATAACGTAGGCCCTCATTTCACAGACGGTAGGGGGTAGACCGCAGTGTGTGACCGGGCTTTAAAGCCTGACTTTGTGAATCTTATTTTGAGGCAGTGGGGAAGGGTATGCAAGAGTGGCAGCATAATATCGCCTGTCCTTGATATTCTGCCCTGGTAAATCTCACATCTAGTGAACCAAAAATAATTCGTCACATTATTATGGCATGTGCTTTTTCCTCTTTTCCCTCTGCTCGTTTTCTCCCCCTGGTAAATAGGATTAGGACAATTTTTGAAATGTCAAATATTATGCTCATGATTAAACATGGCGAAGAAAAGTTCAGAAATGAACTCTTGGGAAGGGACTTGAGAAGATGGAGAGTTCAATCTCATGAAGAGACAGGAACTGACATGTGACACCATGGACACGTACACTATGATTTCAAATTATTGATTAATCGCTAACCTTTGTGTTAAGGGGCCCTGGTTGTGCTAATGAGCCTATGAACCCTAACATTTCATATATATTGCCACAGTTAAACAATTATTCATTACATTCATATAAGTGAGTTTATTTGAGACATTGGGCAGTATTTACCTCCCTTTTATACCGAAATTACGACCACGTTCCAATGATGCAGAACAAGGCCCCACCAACAAAATATCACTGACCAAAAAGCAACTATTCGCGTAAATGGACGATATAATATATAGAATTATCCTAGGACATGAGTATACGCAATTTCCAAAAAAGGGTTTCTAAAAGGAGCTACATTCATCAATTTTGATGTGTGAAAAAAGGGGTTGTTTCGTGTCCAACTGCGTCGCCCGTGATACAAAGCTGCAAAAAAAAACATGTACGCACCTTCGATGGTAAAAGATGTACTCTTCCAGCTGACAAAAAAAGGAATTCACACTATCGAACCACTCACGCACTGACCACTTGTGAAAAATGCAGGCCTGGACAGAACGGGAGGAAAGAAAGACAAAATCCTTGCCGAATCTTCAATAACCCCTCCACTTGGTCGTGTCAAAATAAGCAGGCATGAAGCACCACTTAAAGGCCACTCATTCGACGCACTGGGACCTTGAGCCCACGCCACCTGCATCAACTTTGGCCAGAATGCGTTTAGCCTTTGATAGATGATGTGGAAAGGTTTTAGGGAAGGGTAAAGGGACAGGTAGAGAATGACAACGGGAGAGGTGGAAAAGGTAAATAGACATGGATGGATGCTGGAGGAAGAGGGGTGGAAAATTTAAACATACGAGAAAAAAATGGAAAAATACACTGTAGTATGAATAAGTAGAATAAAAAATAAAGCGCACCGACATTAGAAAGTTATAAAAAAAAAATATGTATGACAGTGCGTAAGAAAGAGGAGAGGCATATTCAACTATACACTACTCAGACATACACACTCGTACAACAACCGTGATGAAAGGGAGAAATCAAGAAACAACAAAAAGGACAAGAAATATGTTGAAGAGAAATTGGAATAAAAATAAGGATTAAAACTTGAATTGTGGTCACTCTTACTGAATAACAAAGAGGAATCGATTACAGTTCTATTTTATTATTTCAAATGCATTTCGTCTGGATGAAATTATCACAAAAATCACTTCCCTTTGATGTCACTTCTGCTAATGAATCGAAATATATCGTATGATGCGTATAATTATTGATGTCATTTCCACTGTTCACCTTACGCTAGGGAGACAGGTGTATTTGGTAGTGATCACTTAATCAGTTTTAGTTACGCACAGACAAAAAAAAACATGCTAAAAATGTCAACACGAGGATCCATCTATCATGCCCTTCCAAACTGGGAAATGTAAAAGAAGTTCATATGATTTTAAAAGCGTTCAAGTATAAACCACTCGTAATAAGTTACATGTACTACATGTACCTTGGCACTACCCCGCCTTTAATATAGTAACGTGTTCCTTGAAATAAATATCTAGCATCAACAAATGTCCTTGTTAGCTTTTGATATATTATTGTGGTCAGGTGGTCTAGAATACTTGAACTTTTGTAAATCGCCTTTGACGTAACTGGTTTATATAGAAAAGTTATGCAACTACCGTCAAACTTCCGTAGAAACTATCAAAGTGAAAGCCCCTAAGGCTTCAACACACACTTAAAATGATGAACCATACACATCAGCAAGTACACAATACGCAACATTTTGATAAGACAAGATACACCTACAAGAGCTGCAGGAACTATACCATCGGTGTTATGCTTTCCACTGTAACATCAACAGCAAGAATATACAATTTCCCTGGCAGTACCCTGTAAGATAATGGAAACGATGCGACGAACATTTCCTGCATGACATCTAACCCATTGTCGTTTTGATATCTCAGTTCTGAATTTGGTCAACACTACTTGAACCTAAAAATGATATTGTACATCGCCTAAAATGACACCGATTTTACAGTATTAATTATATGTTTGTATCTGGACTTGTTGGGCAATTAAGGGTCTTAACCGCAAGGTTATACCAAATAACTAAAATTTTCAAATAAATATCCCTCGGTAAAAAGCAGGCAAGAGTATATTTTCACAAGACTGTAACCATTAGCAAGTGGTGTTGGAACTAACTTGGGGTGTTGTGCTTTATGGGAACATCAACATGAGATTGATTGTCTGTGCTGCTAGGAGTACTTTATAATCAACGTGCCCAACATGTAGATTGGTGATTTTTAGTAAAGGTCTAGTAAAAGTCGTGTCGATGTCTCAGTTCTAAAATAGCTCAATAATGCTTGAAAGTGTCTGCAATGGTGTGGTCAATGCTGGCCGTGATTATGGCTGTCCGTATTAACCTAATTTTTAGAGTGGAATGTTCGATGCTGGTCTAGTTAATCTACAGAAAATGGTCAAGAATACTTGAATTTGAAATCGAATTTGTAGGTTGTCCTTGGTGTTACTGATTTCGAAGTATACCTTTGGGGCATGATATTTGGATAGAATGAACTATGTGACAATATTGAGATTATATATTGAAGTTGGTAATGTAGCTTTAACGATCTGGATCAGTGTTACTGCGTATGGCAACTCCAATGGTTAAAACAATTAATTGACACGACACGGCTACCTATATTAAGAGAACGACTTTCCAAGTGTGTTGTTTATAATGTATGTTTATACTTTATGTGTAACTTGGTCAAGACAATATGAAGTTGAAATTTAAATTTACGTGTTTTGTTTTTAATGATTTGAGGTTTGTATTTTTGCCATTGAGCAAGCAGGGAGGAGAATTACAACTTACACATTGAATTATGAAGACGTATAATAGATCTAATTTGGAAGATTTTTTTTTTAAATCAATAAAAATGCAACCTTGCAACTAGCTTCAAGGAAACACTAAATGCTGAAAGAAAAGTTTTGAGGCCAATAGATTATTGTAGTGACGTCATCACATTCAGTGTCTTTGTCATGTATTTGATGGTTGATCTATACTACTTTATACAGTTCTACAATTCTCGTACTGTCACACATCCATCCAGCTCAAGATAATTCTCTTTCAGATTTGTCTTTTCGATCTTTCCCGTTTTCCTCCATCCCAGCAGCACTGGCATTACCATGATTGAGAATAATATTACCAATCCACGGGCAAGCCCCTCAGGTTGAGAGCAACGGAACACCGGCTGGTGACATTCAGGTCACATCCTCTCCATCTCCCCTGAAGACGGTCACATGATCATCATTCTGCGCATGCGCGAATTATAAAGCGAATCAAAGTGTCAAAGTGTCAGCTTCGCGAACCCGCTATACACACAGGTTGCAAGAAAGTCACAAAAGGACGCTGCCTTTGTTGTATTAAAGGACGAAAATGCATAATTTTCCCCTATTAGGCAAAGTAAAATTACTTTGTAATAAGATTAACATTAAAACATTATAATGCTAGAGATATAAGGAATACAGAACCCAATAGCGTGGTATGAATATACCATTTACTCACTCATTACAACTTTACAGCTTTGTTGGCTAAGTTGATCTTGATTTAACGTCAAAGAAGAACAGATCACTTTCCGTCACAAGGTTTTTCAGGGTTCCCTCACTTTTAGGCGAAATGATAATCTTTGGTAGATGTGAACGTACTATAGATTCATCGTAGGCGGTGCAACTTACTGACCAGTTTCGATATTAGATAATCACTTTAATTGGACAAACGGTCGACTGGAAATAAAATGTGAAACACTTTAAAACGTATTATGTAATATATTATGATCTTCTAAGACTTGTGCGTATGATTGGAAGAATATGTCACACTTTAGAAAGGTGTGTTGAAAGAACCTATTAAAAAAAACGCTCGTTCCACGTGCACGTCTCTGATTGTTCAGAATAAAAATGTGATAGATTTTTAGTGTAAAGTTGTAATTTATTTTAAAAAGGCTGCAAAGTTACGATTGTTGGAGAAAAAAAAATTGGAACTGTTTGATGTCATCACCTTTAAAAGGCATTATTGTATGCTCAAATTCCTTGAATATATTCACTGCTTGTTGATTCTCTTTTGGTCCATATATTGTAATGTTCTACGTGGTAATATACAAATCTCTCTAAACAAATATTGAAAGCTTTATCTTTTAGGCCTTATCGCAATGCACTACTTTTGACAAAAAATTATCCTATCTATCCTACAATTTAATTCGAAGACATCACCAGCGAACCTGTTAGGATGTCCGTGTCCCTGCGGCCTGGTCTAATTCAAATACCCTTCCGCTATGTAAAGGGCAATGCTAGGATATAATCTGTCATTTGGTGTTGATCTCTTCCTTTCCAAGATATAGATCGAAAACGATCCTCCTGACGATATCTTCGGGGTATGATCCTTGCTTCATATCCAGGTCCTGCGCTTGTCTTTGTAGACTTAGGAGATAAGGGGGTTGCGCACAACGTTTGATCATGATGATATGTAAAGTGTCAAGAAGTGAGGATGAAGGAAAGCGGGAAGGGGTTGATCAACGAGACAGGGGATCGAAGGAAAATGTTGAAAGTGTAGAATAAACGTTACCCACGCAAGAATAAATATTGGCGCTAGGCGTCCGTTTTCTTGAAGTGATTTAAAAGTTTTAACCTATTCAAGGTAAGGATGCCCATCAGTTTGCACAAAGTTTTACGATTATTTATATGTATAAAAAAGGGCATCTCTGGTGGATGAAAGTTCAAATGTCCGAGAACATTGAAAGAGTAGAATAAACTTAACCTAAGCAAGAATAAATATTGCACTTGGCACTTGTCTTCTTGAAGTTATCCATTAGTCTTAACCTATTCAAGGTAAGGGTGCCCATACATTTTTTTATAAAAAAGGCACATCTGGTGGACGAAAGTTAAAACATCTAAAAGTGCTAAGAAATGTAGAATAAACTTAACTCACGCAAGAAGAAAATATAAGGTTGCACATTTTCTATACAAAAATAAGGGGGGCACATCTGGTGGACGAAAGTTCACAACATCTTAAAGTGCTAAGAAATGTAGAATAAATGTTTAACACGCAAGAAAAAAATATAAGGTTGCCAATTTTCTATAAAAAATAAGGGGGGCACATCTGGTGGACGAAAGTTCACAACATCTTTTAATTGCTAAGAAATGTAGAATAAACTTAAGTCACGCAAGAAATAAATATTGGCGCGTGGCATCCGTCTTGAATGAAAAATTATTAACCTATTCAAGGTAAGGCCAACCATTGCTTTGCACAATGTGTGACAGGTTTCTATGAAAGGGCCCCATCGATGGAGGATTTTTTTTTTTTTACTTTAGCTCTTGTTACCCTTTAAGACTAGAAATATAGAAATATAGATTGAGAGAAAAGAAGAGTGTCCAAAAGAGAAAAAAATTAAATGTGGTTAATATAGTGTATCAAAGGGTTATCAGACTAAACGCTATAACTATATTTAACTATATCGAAGAGGTAGATTTGTGTAGAATAGACAAAGGTGGGTGACAACCTATGTCAACCGATATTTACCCAGCCCCCACCCCCATTTCACCTTTTTCCAAACTAGCCATTTCGTTACAAGACAATAATATTGTTGGTTTTCTTACCCTACCGAAATTCGCCAACCCCCTGTTTGATCCCTCCCCAACACGCCATTTCGTTCCAAGACAATAATTGTTCGTTTTCACTCGACTAACCGTCAGTATCGTTGGCGAGCATTTGCAGACAAACTTAATTTGGCGTGATGACAAGCATGGGGACGTGGCAGATATATTTCACGCAATGGTGAATACATGAATGTCAAAATACGGTTCGCGTTGCTGCTCGAAGATATCAAACAAGGGGGATCCCATTCCCCTGTTCAAACACATTTCGCACGCGTTCACACTTTAAAGAGACTCTGAATTCTGAACTCCCGTCTTGTTGTATACCACTTCTGAATGAGGGTCTTATCCATGGAAAGCTAAATGTTTCAATCTATCAAAGTTCGAAAATATCAATTTGTCAACATCAGTAAAATATGTATGGTATACATGGTGGTAATCGCCACACTGTTAAAAAACCGTGATTTTACGGGGAAAAAAAGAAGAAGATTTTGCCAAAAGCAATAACAGAATCATTCTGTAAATTCATTAAACAGGTATTTTTCTGCAATTTAACAAAACAGGTATGTTTAAAAAGGGGAAAGGGTGTTTTATTTAAGGAAATTTGTAAGATTCCATACACCAAATACCAATTTCCTGTAAGATTACGCAATCAGGGGCCCGTTTCATAAACTGTTCGTAAGATACGAATGACTTTACGCATGACTGGTGACCCTTTCTTGTGCTGCATGATATATCCCTATGTAGCTGACTTGTGTGTAAGAACATGTTCCAGTCGTTCGTAAAGTTGTGCGTAACTAAAGTTGTGCGTAACTTTACGAACAGCTTTATGAAACACCACCCTGGTAAGATTACAGGTGTTCTCGGGACTCTGGTGCAGGACTAACAGTGCAAGCGGAGCCCAGGGTGGTTTCATAAAGCGGTTCGCAAAGTTACACACATATTTAAAAAAAAAGAGTTGAATCTGAAATGCCACGTTGATTTTCCATTACATTTTGAAAGCCAAAAATGTGTTTACGATTATACGCATAATCTTATCACATTTTGTTAGTGCAACGCACCATTGTTAAAAACCGAGACAATAATTTTTGATGAACAGCTAAAGAAACTACCAGTTTCAGAAGTTGGAAGAGGCGTGATTTCAGAGCTTGCCCCGGCATGCCCTCCCCCTAAAAAAAATAATAATAATAAATATCATGAAATAAAAAATAAATAAATAAATAAAAATTTAAATTTAAAAAATTGAACTTTCCAAAGTGACCTAAAACTAGATATGTGGGTTTTTAATTGTTTGGTATCCCCATGCTTAATACAGTCAAATCAATGAAACCAAAATCAAAGTTATTACGTAATTTCGCATGACATAATCAGTTGGTTTTGGAATCGGTTTGGTTATTGTAACTGTAGCAGCTTATTTGATTGTCAACAGGCATCATTAGACCGGTAAAACCAATGACTTATTTTTTTTCATCAAGGGATCTGATAATTAAGAAAATCGATTGGTTACCGGAAAGTTATAGTATAATCAATTGATCACATTTTTAACCCTTAAGATGCATAATCTGAAGAAAACGGATAAAATACGAACAATTCACCAGTGCCAGCCGCACAGAAACGTTGTTAGCCTTAAGCCCCTTTCACAATTGACGTACGACCCTTTGCGACCTTTTGGTCGTGCGACAGGCTGCAACAGGCATCAATCGCTAGTCATCTCATAAGATCGCACAGAGGCTTTCACAGTTGCAACAGCTGTCGTACAACAAAAACAACCAGTAAACCCCGTTGCACGAGTAAGTCGCATATGCTCTTATTGTGCTCGTGCGATCACATGCGAGTGTTGCACGAGGGATTGCGAGCGGAACGGTCGCATACATGCGAATGAAACGGTAGTGCAATGTTGTAAGCCGTTGCGATCGGTCTTGCAACAGTCTTATGGCCCATATTTTTATCGCAACCAGTCGCAAGACAGGTCTCTGTACATGTAGGTCGCTTGCACATGTGCAAGTGTTGCACGACCTCCAGTCAAGTAAATGCGACTACTTAGTTGTACCACCTCTCGCACCAAGTCGTACAACGTTGAACAACACTCGCACGATGATCGCCCGACCGATGGTACGACCCCGGGTACGGCCTGATGCGAGTGAATCGATCGTATTTGATCGCGTTCGGATTTTGAACATGTTCAAAGTTCAGATGTGACCAGTCACGACCACCTCGAGTTCGTGCGACCGTCTACAACGACTGCGAGTGCTCGCAAGACACCAAGAGATCGATCGTGCAACAACAAGAAAAAACTGTTGCAGGCGGTCGTAAACTGGTCGGACGTCAATTGTGAAAGGGGCTGAACGGTCGCATACATCCGAATGCAACGGTAGTGGAATGTAGTAAGCCGTAATTTCGATCGGTCTTGCAACAGTCTCATATTATCGCACCCAGTCGCAAGACTGGTTTCTGTAGGTCTCCAGCACATGTGCAAGTGTTGTACGACCTCCAGTCGACTAAATGCGACTATACTTAGTTGTGCCACCTCTCGCACCAAGTCGTACAACGTTGAACAACACTCACACGATGATCGCCCGACCGATGGTACGACATGTTGCGAGTGAATCAATCGTATTTGATCGCGTTTGGATTTTGAACATGTTCAAAGTTCAGATGCGACCAGTCACGATCACCTCCGACCACCTCGAGTTTGTGCGATCGTCTACAACGACTGCGAGTGCTCGCAAGACACCAAGGGATCGATCGTGCAACAACAAGAAAAAACTGTTGCAGGTGGTCGTAAACAGGTCGTACGTCAATTGTGAAAGGGGCTTAACAGAGCGATAACAGTAAGCCCAGTCACATCTTTCAGATTGTTAAGTCTAAACAGGTATTTCAATGTGTATGTAATGCATTATTTTAACATTAGGCATAGCTGTCACATTACCTTTTCCAACATGGCCTCTGTAAAGCCCCTTTCACAATTGACGTACGACCACTTGCGACCTTTTGGTCGTGCGACAGGCTGCAACAGGCATCAATCGCCAGTCATCTCATAATATCGCACAGAGGCTTTCACAGTTGCAACAGCTGTCGTACAACAAAAACAACCAGTAAAACCCGTTGCACGAGTAAGTCGCTTATGATCCTATTGTGCTCGTGCGATCACATGCGAGTGCTGCACGAGGGATTGCGAGGTAAACGGTCGCACACAACGGTAGTGCAATGATGTAAGCCGTTGCGATCGGTCTTGCAACAGTCTTATGGCCCATCATATTATCGCACCCAGTCGCAAGACAGGTCTCTGTACATGTAGGTCGCTAGCACATGTGCAAGTGTTGTACGACCTCCAGTCGAGTAAATGCGACTACTTAGTTGTGCCACCTCTCGCACCAAGTCGTGCAACGTTGAACAACACTCCCACGATGATCGCCCGACCGATGGTACGACCCCGGATACGAGCTGATGCGAGTGTATCGGTCGTATTTGATCGCGTTCGGATGTTGAACATGTTCAAAGTTCAGATGTGACCAGTCACGACCACCTCGAGTTCGTGCGACCGTCTACAACGACTGCGAGTGCTCGCAAGTCACCAAGAGATCGATCGTGCAACAGCAGGAAAAAAACTGTTGCAGGTGGTCGTAAACTGGTCGGATGTCAATTGTGAAAGGGGATGTACGCTCGCATACATGCGAATGCAACGGTAGAGGAATGTTGTAAGCCGTAATTTCGATCGGTCTTGCAACAGTCTTATATTATCGCAACCAGTCGCAAGACTGGTCTCTGTAGGTATCTAGCGCATGTGCAAGTGTTGTACGACCTCCAGTCGACTAAATGCGATTATACGTAGTTGTGTCACCTCTCGCACCAAGTCGTACAACGTTGAACAACACTCACACGATGATCGCCCGACCGATGGTACGACCTGATGCGAGTAAATCAATCGTATTTGATCGCGTTTGGATTTTGAACATGTTCAATTTCAGATGCGACCAGTCACGACCACCTCCGACCACCTCAAATTCGTGCGTTCGTCTACAACCACTGCGAGTGATCGCAAGACACCAAGAGATCGATCGTGCAACAACAAGAAATACCTGTTGCAGGCGGTCGTAAACAGGTCGTACGTCAATTGTGAAAGGGGCTTTAGCGCACTATTGCGCACTGTTAGCGCTAACAACGTTTCTGTGCGGTCAGTACAGGCCTATTCTATTTAATAATCATATCTCCTTTCATGATGATGGTACATGGCGAAGTGCCCAGACAATAGATTTTCATTCATAACGGCAACAGACGATTCACCGAGCAATCTGGACCGTAGTACAGTCGAGATACAGTCGTAGCAGATCGTAATAATGCCATTAGAAACGGAGTAAACAGAGAACAATTTCGGTATTACAGTATCGAATGGTCAGGCACGGTTTAGTGACCGTCTTGACCATTCTCAGCCTGAGTTTGTTTACAATACAGTCGTAGAGCAGGTCCTAGATCATAAGACAAACGTAATGGACCGTAGTATTCGATCAAGAACGGTCAGGACTCGACGTCAATTGCTGATTATAATTGATACGCCAATGTTGCTGTATTTAATTTCACTAACGTTTACAATCATGATTAGATCGTCGAGTTAACTCAATATTACTCGCATACTTTGCATTAGGGTTGGTACAGATATCAATAGGTTCCTGCAGTGATTGGATTAAAACTTGTAATCAGAGGATGTGTTTCCTGTAGCCATGTTACTCATTATCCTCTATAACCTGCCCAAGTGATCAGGGCGTCTAGACACCCCATGGCTAAACACGTATCGGCTTACTAATTACACGGAGTAAGTACGCTTTCAAGATTCTTGGATCTAACAGATGAGTTGGTAAGTCCATGGACCTACTACATAGTAAGACTCGAGCAAGGTAACAGATATCAGTGTAATGCTACAGTCTCACAAACAAAACCGACTCCAAACCGACCGGTGATATTCTATTCGAAATAACGTAATAGCTTTGATCGGTCTAGAGTCGGTTTCATTGGTGTGACTGTATAGTATTATAGCATGCTATACAGTGCGTCCCAAAAAAAACGAAACCGAGATTTAGCGATAATTTATCATATCTTAATCACAAATACAATAGACAAATGACCTACCATTGTAAAGCTAAGAACCTCCTCTTTCATCTTAAATTACTTAGATTATTTCTCAATCACGCATGAGTGAGCAAAAACAATTTGAAGAGGGGATACACAAAAGTCATTTGGCGGGCTGTATCTGGTTTTCAAAAAGAAAACCACATTTCTAAAAAGTTCAATATCTGCTCTTTAATTTGATACCTCAATTACAGAAAATGGTCAAGAAATAAGAAAGTTCTGGTTATTTGAAATAAGGCTTGAATTTCAATAATTTCATAAAATGAAGAGCTTTTACAGGCTAGCGTTCAAACTCACTCGACACTCCGTTTTGTTGACGATCAGCCATGCATGAAGTATTTTGTTAACCATGCGATAGCTTCTGTAGGAAACCGGTGAAAACACATTTATTTAATGAAATTATGGAAATACAAGCATTGTTTCGAGGGAACGTAACTTTTTTACTTCTTGACCATTTTTTGTGATTAAGGTATCAAATTAAAGAGCAGATATTGAACTTTTTAGGCATGTGATTTTCTGTTTAAAATTCAGATACCCCCCGCCAAATGTGTCTTTGGTATCCTTTCTTCAAATTTTTTTTGCTCACTCATGCGTGAATGAGGAATAATCTAAGTAATATCAGATGAAAGAGGAGATTCTAAGCTTTACATTGGTAGGTCATTTGTCTATTGTATTTGTGATTAAGTTATGATAAATCGTCGCTAAATCTCGGTTTCGTTTTTTCTGGGACGCACTGTATAGCAAATTATATTTCAGTTTTATAAATGCTTGCTTGGCGCTCTTTCCATCTTGTTTCTTCTATACAAGACACTCAGATGCGAAAGTTGAATTGGAATAAAAAGTTTCGAAAAACTTATGCAAGATCATTGTTGACATTCTTCCCATCTCCCTTCCTCAGCCTACAGAATTTTTTTATATCGGAATGAAAATAATGTTTTTGGCTTTTTTTATTTTCAAAGGTTCTTTGGGATTTGATGTAGTGTTTTATTTCCTAGTTATTGCAACGTCGATTCTAAATTCATTAAAAATGTTGTCATTAGCATATGAACATATGTGGAGGGCGTCTCATTCCTCGTCTGACAAGTTGTAAAATATGACACCTTTCCTTGAATTTGATTGGCCGAGAGGCCCAGGTGTCTGACTGTTGCTATAGAAACTGTAGAATGACTATACTATAACATGTTCTTTCATGACATGCTACCCTGATGTCCAAAATGGTTCTGTCGCCTCAACGTTGATTCGGAAATAAACTTTGATACTACAAATAATCCATTCATGACATCTCACATGAGAATGATAATGCCCTAGTTTGTGTGAATGGTAACAGTTGTAGTGTGGATATAACTTCACTTATCGTAGAACGTGCATGACAAAATAAACATATCAACGAAACGCGTATTCCAAAAGGTACGAAAGGGTAAATATCAAGCACGTTAGCACTTTTAAATGCCACGCTTTGTCAGGAGACTTTACAGCGCCCAGTGGCGCGCGAAATTAGAATTTATCTTACACCAGAGAATGTACAACGAGGAATATGCTAGAAATATAGGGCTCAACACTGACATCGTAGATCTTATATTATTCAACAATGTAAGATTTTTGTTCTCCTTAGAGAGACCTTTCATGTGATGTCGTGAATGTGCACACGTTTACAAGGATTAGTTTTCTAGCAAGGATTCATCCAAGAACAATTTCGTCAAAATACGCAGGGCAACGTTGACCTTTTTCTCAATTTTATTTCGAAATTATTAGAATTTTTGGTTCTTCAAATAGACTTTTCATTTGATTTTGTGATTTTTCGAAATTTAAGGCTAATTTGTTTATTAGAAAAAAGATTCTATACTTGCATAGCCAAAATAGAGATCAGCAATCTCCTTCTTATCAGCAATCTTCTTCTTATTCAAAAACATGATCATTTTTAATCATTCCATAAAACATTTGAGTTAATATCGTGATTGTAAGAATGATTATAGCGAGTTATAAACTAGCAAAGATTCTACCAACAACAATCCAATGTGTCCCCAAAAAAAATATACACTTTTAAAACGACTGCAAACTAAAAAATATGTCACCCAGGAGGAAAGGCGTATATATATGGAAAGCCAATAACTTCAAATGACGCAAAAAAGTCGGAAAACCATTCATGCTTCACTGAGTACTGCCCATTTAAACAAAGGGTATGGAAATGGCTGGGCAGGAATTAGCTTTTACTTTTTTTGTTTGTTTCCGAGAGGCGAGTCCATTAGAACTTGCAAAGTTGGGGATGTTGTGATAAATTTATGGTTGTATCAACAACTTATATGAGTTGAAATTTAATGAGTGAACAAGAATTGCAAATTTAGTGTAGCATTTTAACTTTATGTTGTGGATCTCATGGGAGTAAGGATAATTTGAATGGTACCTGTTCCATGCACGGGAGTTAGATAGGGTAGGACTTGATAGAACATTCTTCTTCTTGTTGTTGTTCTTACATTCCCCCCCCCCCTCCGCACTCTCCATGACCATTTTACTGAAATAATGCATTATGTAAGTAAGTAAAATCAACAACGAAAAGAACTCCTTAATGACCTTTATCATAAATCATTATGAGAATTCAAAACATATTATATTTAACATGCGTAATAGCAATTACTGGATGTTCTTTTTAAGAAAGTTAATATTTGAGTTTTAGATTGTTGTCAACATGACTTACTTAATTCCATTTTTTTAAACAGAATGATAAAAGGGTTAATATACGAGATACAATAGAGTGTGTGGGTGAGTCGGTGATTTAAAATAATGGGAAAGACAGTGTAGAGAGCAAGATGTGACATAAAGAAAAAGAGCGACGTAAGCGAGATCTATGTTTTCTTTATTTCATACCTGAGGAGTCACACTAGACATGACAGTCAATTGCCATATGTAAATAAGCACACTTTTTTTTTATCTCGTATTGGACATTATGAATGATAGATAACTCGCTTGAAATTATACTGCATTAATTTTTTTTTTCTTCATTTTTTTTTGCTTCAATGTATTCATCGGTCGTGTTAGGAATAATCATGTTCAATGTATATACTTTATATACATTATATGCGTTGGTTGCATACAATCTCATTTTAGTTTCAGGACCATTAATCAACCCGTCTTGCAATTAAATGCATTAAATGCATTTTCAAAATGGAATGCAAGTTTTGCATTTTGCCAACGGGAATTACACACTTATATTCTACGAAACAGATTGATCTATCATTTGCATAAGATATTTTGGGATTGAAAATTGCAATGGTCTTTCATTTACCAGATCTCCCCCCCCCCTTCCTAATTATGTCCATAGTCTTAAAATTATCTACAATTTAGGGGGGACCAGAAGATTTTACCCCAAAAAATAAAAAGGAGATTTTACAGAAAGAAATAACCAAATCATTTTGTAAATTCTTATAACAGGAAAGATTTTTTTTCTACAATTTTACAGAACAGGTCTGTTTTTTTAAAAAGGGGAAACGGTTTTATTACCATAAGTCTGTAAGGTTACATACACCAAATACCAATTTTCTGTAATTATACACAAATGCATGTAAGATTACACAGTGCTGTAAGATTGCAGCTGCTCACGAGACTCTTCTGAAGGATTTTAAAGTATTAAAGAAAAAAATGTTCTAACAGTGTATTCTCCATCATTCCCTTTACCATTTACAAAGTAATAAGAATGTCGTATGACAATCAATCCGATTGTAATACCGAAGATAAATTGAATAATTGCCTACTTTTATCTTTCTTTTCATAGTTCTTGAGTTCGAAGGATGCAAAGTGTTCATTGATAAATATGACGACGGACGAGGTCGGCTAAACGAGTACTAACCACTAGGAAAAAAATAACGTGAAATTTAAGCCAAGTCTCTAAAATTACTCTTCGGTTTCTTCATGTTCTTAAACATTGTCTCAAGGAGATTGGAATTGATGGAAAACTAAATCCCGCCTAAATCTTCAGTCTGAGAAGATAGATCTTACTGGCTGCAAAATTCCTAATCTCTCCACTCCAAACTAATCGGTAAAGATTAGAAGATATGGAAGTTAATACAAGAGACTGATGGTTTTCCATTTAGGTTATACACTAAAGTTCCAAAACTGCATTGCACTCCTACCAACACAAGATATTCTTCCAAAAAAATAGATTTAAGACTCATTCGTGTAATCATCGTTATCAATTATGTCAAATATGGCATGTAGGACAATTTGTTTCTGAAAGCAGACTAGATCATAATTTTGTTTTCAGAAACCCAGACATAGAAGACGATCGAGTGTGATGACCTTTTTTAACGGCAAATGGTTTGCTTTTAGAAATATTTTCCGAATATAGATTTTCACGAAGCCAATTAATCGTACGGTTTACATGGTTCAAGCAGGTGAATGGAACGTTGGTTATTCATTTGCTAATGTTTTGTTTAGCTGCATGGCAAATGGGGGAACTTCCTGAAAACATCGAGCAGCTCACAAGGGGGCGCTGCTCTTCCTATGGAGATGCTAAATTCTCACCTGCTGCGCCAGCCTGTTTACTCCATGTGTAATCAAAATAGGAAAGGAATTTGGTTTCGAATTTACGGGGGCATTATTATTACCATATCACTATAATTCTTAAAGACAAACATAATCTTGGTAATGAAATTATTTCTGTACAGGGATAAAATTGTTTTGTAAAAAAGTTTGAAAAAAGTTCGAGATTGATACGGGTAGAGAGCAATAATGTTCTTATTTGAAAAATAAGATCGTGAAGAATAATGTCAATCGCAAATTGGCAAAAAGGAGGAGCTAGTAAAGCGAAACAGAAGTAAGAGGGCATTCCGTTTACTACGGCACATAGTAATGTGCCGCATATTACTTTCTCTAGATGCGAGGTATTTTCGTCTGCCACTCAATTACATGCTTGGTGTTCATGCTACCGTCATACCAATGAAACCTACTCCAAGCCAACCAATATGTCATCGAAAATATATAGCATAATATATGTGTCGGTCTGGAGTCGTTTCCGTTGGTTTGACGAAATCATTACTATGTAATCAACCCCCCCAAAAAAAATAAAAAAATAAATAAAAAATAAATAAATAAATGAATTAACCAATTAAAAATAAAAATATAAATAAAAAAATAAAAATAAACTCGAGGGAAGAAAAAATGTCGAATAAAGATGAAAACACATCCGTCGATTCCGAATTTCAAATGATGATTTGTTCTCGCACATGGTTGGAATTGTACGAAACAAGCAGATTGGAAATGACTTTGAATCAGAAATATTTGAAATACAATTGGGATAACCATGTAATGTCTCCTGCTCTGCTACACCGTCACACCCTCGTGAACTGAGAAAGAGCGCGAATACATTTTCACACTTTATACGCATCACTTCCACTCATCATTGTGGAAATAGTGAATATAGGTCCTGTCTATTTACATTCATCATGACATATCGCAATAGCCGAGAATTGAACGGTTTTGTTCGTGCCTTTTCCTCCAAAAGGAGTGATACAGGTAGCCACCGGGAGACTGGTTCCGGATATACAGTGTCCACCCATCATCAAAAAAAAAGATACATGGACTTCTATACTTATGGTCAAAGAATTGTTGGGAAAAAATGGCGAAAAAGATTTTTGATTGCCAATAATCATTCGTGTGTTCTTACATCCATCCTTTCCTTACATACATCATTTTTTTTTTCTGTTTTCCTTTACTTTTTTTTGGGGGGGTTGATCATTCAATCGTTTTGACTTGACATGTTTAATGATAGATACATGTAGTTGCAGTTAACAATGATTTCATGAGAAATAAAACCTAGATTAAATGTCATTTTCATAACAGATCTACACCCGGCACACTTTCATTAACTAAACGTTGTGAAATCAAAACGATCACACTTGCCAACGCAGATAACCACATGTGGGACAGTATATTATTATTGCTTGGAAAAAGGCCATGAAATCATTATTTTTCAAATTTCTCAGCAACTACACAATATCTTCCAGAATCATTTAGCACACACTAGTTTCATTCAAACACTTGGGTGGGCATTTTATTGGATCCTGTACGAATTCATTTTGAATTCTTTTCCGCAACTGGCATTTCTAATTAAGAATGTCATTTCTAAATGTTATTTTCTTTTCCCCATTTTTCAAACTGCCTTTCACCTTTGGTCTTCTTTCTGACCTTTAACCTCTTCTTCCTCTTGTATTTCTCTCGAGCTGCTTAAATGACGTAATATTATCTCTTACTCCATTTGTCGAGCTCTACAGCTTCCTCTGTCTTCTCACGTCCTACTATAATGTGGTATATATTTGCAAGAAAGGTAGGACTAAATTGCTTTCACCGACGTCCTTCGCTAATTATCTGCTCTAAATCTGAGTTAATGTCAACTGTATTTCTCGAAAGATCACTGCCTGAAAGGACATTTTTTCCTCGTTTTTCATTAGTTTAACAAGACTTTGATTTACCTCATCTTCCCTATGACATTTTCCCCATCATTATACTCCCGCCCACACGGTGTGTAATTCCTAATATTTCATCAGGTTAGAATTGGATGGTAGATGGGATTGCATCGTACCCATAAGAAAAACCATTAAAACGTTGAATGTATTTTTGCGATAAGCTGGAAGAGCTTATGTATGTATTATACTGTATATAATAAACAACAGATAATTTAAGTAACGAAAAAAAAATTCCCAACAGGACAATTGTGAAATTGGAGTTACTGTTTCAGTATTCCCATTTCTTAACGGTTTGTCCCATCCGGACATTTCAGCCAGTGCATGCCAACGTATTCCTACTGAAAAGAACAGAGTGTGTGCCGCAGTGTGGAACACAATGTGAAATCACCTTCACACTGTGAAATCTGAGTATTTCAACAGTGAAAATCACATATTCACAAAGTCGACAATGTGAACACGCTGTTAACAGTCACACTGTCGAGGTGTCCACAGTGTGAAACTATCTTCACAATGTTGACTTTGAGCATTTAAACAGAGTGAATAATACTTTCACAAAGTCCACACTTTGAACACATTGTGATGATTCTGTGTGACACTTATACGTATGGCAAGCTATTTTATCCTATTCTTGATATAAAAAATAGCCTCTTGTTGACAAGAGAAAATAATTTCTTGATCAAAAGAATCGATATATTGATACAAACACTAGAATTCCTGATATCAATAAATAAAATATATTTGAATTTTGAAAATTATGACTTGCTATACGTACCCTAAAATGCGCGGGACAGAACGGCAAGGTATGACAACCTCTTCACACAAATTTACTAAGATTTAAATAGCCAAAATATCTGAGGAGCTAGCGTTTCTAGAAAAGGGATTCTAGATTTGGGCACGAATGAAAGAAATGGCATAAGATTTTACTATTTCAAATTCCCTCGATTTCACTTGAGGATGGCGTATAAACTTTTGTATGCATTGAGATTCCTCACATGATAGCATATCAGGTAAAGGTCACTGAACAAGCTGACATACTCTAGATCGACAGACATAATGAATTCTTCGGCATTCGGGTCATCTTTTTGAAACAATTGCGACTGGACGGCCACTTAAGCTCCCTTCAGTGACCATTATAGTATCAATTTAAAGCGGTCGCTCAAAGGACACTCGGGGTTTTTATTTAGGTCTGCTTATGTCTGGGTGGAAAATTAGTCTGGCAATTTGTTGTTAGACATTACATTTGGGGAGTTATTTGTTATATTGTTGACTGTTTTATTGTAATGGTCATAATCCAATTTATCGGGACAAAGGGATTTTTCGTTTGAAAATATTCCGTATTTCCAGTTATAACTTTCACATCTATATTTGTATCCCTCCTTTTTATTTACATACACTTTAATGTCTATCGAAATTTGAATAAATACCTATTAAAATTGACTTTAGATTATCTTGAAAGATCAACATACTATTAAAGTTAGTGTTCCAAGAATTCCATATTATAATTAAATGTTTTTTCTCATTTGAGTACATTTTTATTATTTCTTCAGAATAGCTATTTAAATTTGAGTAAATTTGTGTGAAGGGGTTGTCATACCAACTGACCAACACTCTGTGTGGTCTATCATCGACTTCGGGTTATAAACAACTATAGCCTTGAAATCATTATACATTTTGAGATAACCATCAATAATACATAGAATGAATTAGATAATAACATTATTTATACAAACTATGTTTTGAGAGGAAAGTACTTGCTTTGCTACTTGGCAACTTGATTAATGTGGTATGAAAGCATTGAGTGGTGAATTAGTATGTTATCTTTCAAATGGGCCTATATTACAAGACTACACAGCTAAGAACGTTGCATTATGCTGGCCAGATGAGATTAGTTGAGGACTTGAGGTGGCGCTATTATATAAAGGCTAATAGTTAGTGTTGCTTTAATAATTTAGAGGGGTTGTCAGGTGTTATTCACAATTCCCAGGGCCTCCAATCATCAGAAAGTTTGTAATGTAATAAGTGTACTGCCCTTTTAAATAAGAAACATGAGGTAAAACATTTTTTTTACAAAGACCGTTTGATAAATCAAATTTTCAAATTATTGTGTTATATACGATTGTGCTATATATGGGGGGGAATATGCAAAGTCATGGAGCGAATTTCGATCAGGGAGTCTACGAGAGCTGCTACGTGTAAATGATTGTAAGTTATACATCAAATTGCTGGCAAGTTATGCTGAATAATTCAATCATTTTTATGCACAATGGTGCAGAAATAAGGAGGTACTCGAATCGTTATAACAATTTTCTTCCTTTTCAACATTAAAAAAAAATTTACAATCTAACAATTGCACAATGATGGAATTTCACAAAAAATAAAACGAATATTTAGTATTCACACGATGTCTGGTACTTGGAAAAAAAAATGAAAAATACTATTACTTCTCTGTCGCCGGAATTAGATTTTTTATTTAAGAGTCATAACTAAATAATGTGCTTCAAACAAGTTACTTGCACCAAAGTGGAACTACATAATAATACACAATGGACTTTCATTCAATCGCACTACAACTGACTTTGTTTTATGCAGATTTTTGTAATAAGTGTCTGGATGTTGTAATTTTGTAAACACTAATTTATCTGAAAAATAAAAATTCAGAATACAAACACTACATCTTAAAAATAACGAACGCCCAACATAGCAACGCCGAAAGTATGTGACTTGCAAGCTTGATACATCATGTTAAACTGCTAGCGAAAATTAATGGACTCCGCAGTCTCTTAAAAGGCTATACTAATCATTACTACGTCCTTCGTAGAGGACTGAAAAACTATCAGTCCAATCACTGTTAATTTGCATATCCCTTCTGAATCGACTGTCACGTGACACACAACACATTTTACTTGAAGTCAGTATATCATAAAACCTAAAAGCTAAATTATATAAATCCATGTTAATGTCGCATTCGTACCGAAGACCGCCAACGATCATTCATAACGACGTAATATCTGTCGATGTGGGGTCGATTTCCTTGGTGTGATTGTAGCATAACTGGTACAGTACCTCCATATCATAGAGGTCTCTCCATAGAGATTATATATATCCCAGCATTGCATTTTAGTCTGTATACAAAAGCCTTATGATAAAATTACTGAAATAATTTATTATAAAGCATGATGGCATCCCGACCTGTATGAAAATCATGAACGATCGCAAGCATGTTGTATTCTTATTCTTCTGCAACACTACATGGTATACATCTTTTAAAGATAAGAGGACAAATATTTGCTATCAATCTATAGAAAGCATGATAATTATTGAACTCGAAGACTTCTAAGTCAAATTTGTTGTATTCTTGGTAAAGAAGTAGGAAGAGTTTTAATAGTCTAGGACTGAAGCTGATGCTTTTCAAATTACGAGGATGCCATTTGCTCCAGCGACAATTGCTCCGATCGAAATTCCACACACTAATCGAAAAATGAACTTCGACCCTGGATTTAACACTACCCTAAACATAACATAAAACCCTATTGTAACCCAACCCTAACCCTATATTAATCCCGGAGCAATTGTGGCAGGAGCAAATTTGCACCCTTTCAATACTAGTATACGGCAGAAGCGCTGCACAGTGCGACAACTGAAACATATATTTTTTTTCATCGAGTAAATTAAAAAGATAAAATATGCATGAAATTATTGCACATCAAAGAGGGTCTCGTAATTTTGGGTAGTGGTATACTGTCACCAAATGACATAAAATGACTGATTGAATTTGGGTTTGTTCGAATTTGACACCATCACTCAAATCTAATAATTATTGCTGATATGCAGTTTTCACATGGCACTGTGATCATTGTATAGTCGATGTATAGTTGTCCATTTACATGTCGTTTTGGGGTCAATTTAACCATGGAAAGTCGAATTTGCTGGATGAAAGCGAATAAATTATTGATAAACCTGGCAAGAAGCAATCCTGGGCAGGAAAGAAAATGAGAAATTGTACACGGACCTCGCACGCCTTGGATAAATACGCTTTTCAATTATTAACCTCTTTTTCGGGAAATATTCATTTCTTTGGCGGGAATGATTCAGAGCAAACTTGTGTCTTTACAAATGCGCAAATTCATAAGGTTAGAAGATCAGTTAGCATCGAAAATTCAACTTCCAATATACTCTGAATATGTATCGATTATAATGCGAAAAAGGGGTTTAGGAGGAAAATTTTTAGCTTGATTAGAGTAGGCACTGGCACAGAGTAATGATATACACTGCAAAAACTTCGGTGTTGATTTAACACCAGCCCGGAATATATTATGTCCACACCGGAGAAGTATTGAAACAACACCAGTTTGGAATCACACCGATGCTGTTTTAATACTAATTATAATTGGTGTTGTATAAATACCTATTTGGTGTTAGACCAAAACGAAACTGGTGTTGTTTAACACTTTTCCGGTGTTGACATATATAGATTCCGGGCTGGTGTTAGATCAACACCAGAGTTTCTTGCAGTGTAGGTATTTATTTGCATGAAGTTAGCCCAGAGGCCACACAACACCACCCTTAACAACATGGTAATGGAAAATAGGCAAAAAATTTGGTGGGTTCAGTGGCAGATTCAGGTGTGGTAGCGGGAGGGGGGTCTGCCAATGATGGAGAAGTTTGAAAAAAAATAGGAAAAAGGGACAACAGAAAGTATATTAAGACTGTTTTGGTGCCCCATCCCCGGGGTCAAAGGGTTGTCATTCGAGTGACAACACTTTGATTTTGTTTTTATTTTTTTGCTTATTCTTTGTTTGTTTGTTTGTTTGTTTGTTTGTTTGTTTGTTTGTTTGTCATGTACATGTACTTTAATAATAAAATGATAACGGGTCACATTTGGGGGTATCTCTGTATTCATCAATGTTCTTCTCTACTTTAATTAATTCAATTTGCCTTTTCGTATGCCCCTTGAAGCCTGCCTCACTTGTTGATTTTTCCAATCTTCTCAATTCAGCTGAAATGCGCATGTTTAGTGTGGTTTTTACCAAGGTTCGTGTTGTTTGACCACTAAAGTGAACGATCGACTGGAATTATATATCTTTATCAATAATGGCCCCAAGGTTCAGTAACACGAGCCCGTTATCTGCGTCTTTCCGCAGCTTTTAATGCGACAGCCTTTTAAAGTTTCTAACTTCATTATTCACGACATCGGAGAAGGTAAAATATCTCTTAACACGGTACAAACGTGATATGGACATTGATCAAGCTGCTTGCGCGACTGATTGTTCGTGGATAAAACAATTGCGATTATAATTACAGCCAAATTCTTTTTATTTCTTAAGTTCAGGGATTTTTTTCTGAAAGATGTAAATGTGATTTATTATTGCACTTCAATTCAAATGTGAGTGTGAGTATATAACGCGTCATCTCATTGGTCAGATTATGCTCAGGGGACACGCACGACTGCGTGTACACCAATGAGATGACGTGTTAGACATCATATCCCCATGGACAGATAGGTAGCTAGTCTTAACCATACAATTTGGTTAAAAAAAAATAGTTTTGTTTTCCTGTTTAGCACTCAGAACATTAAGCATAACGAAGTGCCTACCTTGTGTAAATATGTATACTTAGAATCTACATGATAAATTACCGGCACAGACGCTGGTTGAACTATGATCAATAAGTTGGTCTTCACATAAGACTAGCACAATTGGACTTACGGAACCATAGGCTCCATATTCAGACCACTTAACTCGAGTGAAGGGTTTGCATAGGAGACTAGTTATTGGCCAGTCGAATCATGGATTGATATTAACCTTAAACATTTAATTTCAATTATTGCGATTGAGAAACAAATCTATTTAAATCTAAATCCATTTTTCGGATGGCCGCTTTCCGCACAGATGATTATAAGATCTAAAATCCTTGAGATTTGGTATGTACAATATACATTAATGACAGTGGACAATAATTGAGCAGTTCTAATAGTGTGTATTACTCTGGTATTGTTTCAATTCTCTTAAGGCCACCGCACACCTTACGACTGTTCGCGATCCGATCTTGGAACGAATCGCATTTTGCTTATTTTCTGAAAATGTGAATGGAACATATCATTTTATTTGAGGTTAAATTAATTGAAAGAATACTAATATAACCATTTTGAAAGATTGCAAGTCTTTATTTTGGAGTAGAGGCAAAATTAGTTTCAAATCGTAGCCAATCGTACGACTGCTATGACGTCATTACGACTAGATATTAAATTTACTTTTATTCTAAGAAGGATGGTAGCAAAGTCACAGATTTGAACAAAGGAATAGAACATGACACAGTAAGATATTCCATGCCTCAATATTAGCATCAAATTCTACCAGGTTTTATTCCAAAATCGGGTCGCAGACCAATCATAAGGTGTGCGGTCGCCTTTAAACACACACATACGCACCTTCTTCCCGCACTCACTCACAGATACTACTAGTAGGCGGCAAGTAGTAAGAATTCCAAAAAAATTCTGTAGAATCTGATTTTTTTGTGCTTATCCCCCTATTTTTAGGGTGCTGAATACGAATCTGCTTGTTGCCAAATTTATAAATGCCGTCTTCGACCGTTGCCATGGCAACAGATTAATTTTTCAAAAATTGTATGTATTCCCTTGTAAATGGTAGATAAACATGATATAAATTAGCCAATAGATTGATTTCAGGGTTCCAATTAAATACAAATGAAATTCAAAAATATTTAAGATCATCAAATTGGTTCCAATTGGCCCGTTGTCATGGTAACGGCTCATTTTTCCTCCAGAAAAGAAAAAAAATTGATTTAAAGTTGTAGAATCTGTTTTTTGTTTCATTTTCCCTGCGTTTAGGGTGTTAAACATAGGAGTGCTTTTTGCTTAATGCATAAATACACTCTCATTCCATTGCCATGGCAACCAAATAATACATAATTTGGTAAAAAAAAGAAATAACATGGTAAAAAAAGACAATGGTGAGAAATACAATAAAAGCGACCTACATGTAATCGACTTGCGTTGGGTTTTTCCCACTCATTTAGAATAAAAACTACATAAGTGATATGCATGAGTTTATTGGAATGATAGGAATTGATGTTGCCTTGAGAATGCTGGAATTTAAAGATAAATATCAATATTGCAAATGGCCCGTTGCCATGGTAACATCTTATTTTTCTCAGAAAATAACACATTTTGATAAAAACATATAGAGTCACATTTTTTTCGTTCATTTCCGCTAAGTTTAGGTTGCTAAAAACAAATATGCTTGTTGGTAAATATGTAAGTACCATCTCAGACCATTGCCATGGCAACCAAATACCAACTTATTTGGTAAAAAATAACATGTTGAAAAAGGTAATGGTGGGATGTACAGTAAAAACGAACTAATCTACATGACCAAAACCAAAAACAAAACCAAAATTACGTAATTATTCTGCATGAATTCATTAGAATGATAAAAATTGATGTTCCCTTGGGAACGCTTGATTTTATTAATAAATATCAATGTTGTAAATTGCCTGTTGTCATGGTAACGGCTCATTTTACACCAGAAAAGTTTTAATAAAAATATGTAGAGTCTGATTTTTCTTTCATTTCCGCCAAAGTATACACGTAGGTTGCTAAACTTGATATTCTTGTTGCTGTTGCTTTGATAGTGGTTAAATAATTTAATTTTATATGATAAATATCAATGTTGCAAATGGCCTGATGCCGTGGTGAACATCACTCCTCGCAAAGTTCCCTTCTGCAGACTTTCAACCTGAAGAAAGTAAACTGAGCAGTTTGGCATAGATCTGGATACATATCTTCAGAACCTCCCTGCACTCCCTACTCATTACGACACATTTTTAGAGCTGCTGAATAAATCATCAAGGAAGAATATTCCACAAGAATGCCGTACAAGCTATACTCAGGGCCGGCAGAAACACCATGCAGATTCGGATCCTTGGGAAAGACTCTACAAAGTCCCAATATAGGTCCCAAGTGGCCAACCAGCTTCTAGTGAACAGCCAAGGTAACCCTCATAATTACCCGCGAAGATCCAACCTAAAAGTGTGCGGACAGCCTGCCAAGAGTCATCTGAGTTCACAAGACCTTTCAGCATGAACGACTTGTGCAATGCTATCAAAGCAATGAAGATCAGCAAGGCAGCTGGATTGGATGATGTCCTCGATCTGTGAGCAGATGAAACATCTTGGACCTGTTGCACTCCAATGGCTGCTTGACACGCTAAACTACTGTCTGAGTGAAAGCACAATGCCAAACTTATTGAGGAAATCAAGGAAATCAGTTGCCTTACTCAAGCCAGGCAGAAAACCAGCCAATGCAAAGAGCTACCGGCCCATATCTCTGCTTTGTCACACATACAAGATCTTTGAAAGGCTCCTACTCAACCACATTGCTCCCTTGGTGAATAAGATCCTCATTCCAGAACAGGCAGGATTTAGGCCAGGAAAGTCCTGTACTAGTCAACTGCTGAATCTGGCACAGTACATTGAAGATGGCTTCGAGAAAGGGTTGATAACTGGAGCAGCCTTTGTTGACCTCATTACAGCTTATGACACAATCATCGAATACTCACAAGGAAAGTCTTTGAGATGACAAAGGAAGGCTTAAGCTGACACAGATGATTCAGAGCATGCTCTCAAATCAGCAGTTTTTGTGCATCTCAGTGGTTTCAGTAGCAGAAGGCTGACACACAAAAGGTCTCCCACAAGGAAGAATCATCGTCCCACTCTTCAGCATCTACATAAATGACCAACCAATCCATGGGCGGAAATCCCAGGGGGGACAGGGGGGACGTGTCCCCCCTACTCAAAATAGTAGGGGGGACACAATATCAACTGTCCCCCCTACTATTTTTTGTCTTTTATGATGGTAAGAAATACACCATTCTAAATCGAATTAAAATGTGTATTTTGGGACGAGATTACCGTTCTTTTGGGATGATAACCTTTTTTTTTTTGCTTGTCAAATTTTCCCGCCCCTTGTCCCCATAGGCGGATCCAGGGGGGCCGAGGCCCCCCCCCCCCCCCTATCGGCGGAGCAAAAAAAGGGAAAGAAAGAAGGAAAATGAAAAAAGAAGGGAAAAGAGAGGAGAAAAAGAAGAGAAGGATGACGAGTGCATAAAATAAGATGAGGGAAAGACTTGGAAAATAAAAAGAATCTTTCGTGCCACTATATAAAATTTTCGCTCGCGCTTCGCGCTCGCGTTGCCTGTTAGGTGATTTACATATCTTGTTCAATATGGAGCTCAAATATCAAGTTTGGAAGTCAATATACAAAACAGATTTCACCTCGGAAATGGAACTTTCATTATTTTGTGTGATTTACAAATTGGTTTTTAAAAAAGTGCTCTGTAAAAATGTCAGTTTTATGGTCTGAATAATTTTATCAACATTTGCTGCTTGCGCTGCGCACTCGCAAATTTTGATTTATCAGGTACCTATTATTTTCGTGTATTCCATAAAGTTTTCAAAATATCCCTTTTCAAGTCTGATTGTCGAGACGTATCAGCTACAGCGCTGCACGCTGGCATTTTGATTGGCGAGTTATGTATGTTTCAATATTGATTATACAACAAACTACTTAAAATCCCCTTTTCATGACAGGTTATCAAACATTTTAGCTCGCGATTTGCGCTCGCATTAATGGTTAAAAATATATTAACTGATGTATCCTATTCATAATTACAAAAGTGAAATGTCCAGTTTTTATGCCATAATATCATCAGATTTCGCGCCCTCATTAGGCATTAATATGATATTGATTTAATAATTAAATTGTCCCTTTTGTTTCATCTCGCGCTTAGCAAGAGGAATAGGAAGATAGTCATCATTTTCATGACATGTCGTAAGGATGTCCCAGTCCTATGTCAAAACTCAAAGTAATAATAATGAAAATTTCAGCTCTTTTTTTAAGTGCGATCCATATCCACCTTACAATATTCCTACAAAGTGCTTGAAATATAAAGCTGTAATTGACTCTTTTTGCAGATCGGAATATCAAAGTTTTATGATTTTCATGATTAAAGATGTATTTAGAATGCCTAGATTCTAGGTCTAAATATGAAACACGCACGCGCATGTTTATTTAAATACTCAACTTGTTCTCTATTTAAATCATCCAGTTTCAGATCACAATATCAACATTGTTGTGCTCGCATTATTAATGTAGGAAGACCCCCTATTACTCATCCTTTTCATGATTTACAAAACATTGATTTTGATTGATTTATTTTATTTAATCACGGTAAAAAGCCCTCGATCAGCCTATGGCTGTTTACAAAACATGAACAAAGTGGCCCATTTTTTAGGTCTAAATCTCGATTTTTTTTCTGCTCGCGCTTCGCGTTCGCATCAATTGTCTACTTATATGCATATTCTGCTTGAGAGTCAGTTACAAAAAGTGCTTAGAATTTCCATTCTTTAGGTGAAAATGTTTTTAAAAAATCAGCTCGCCCTGCGCGCTCGCATTATTTGATTGTTAAATGCTAACTGCATGCAGTCTTTAACAGGTATCTTTTCCGTCAGTTCATTTCTGCTCGCGCTTTGCGTTTGTAGTAATTATTAAGTTGCATACACATTTTTTTCAGGATAACAAATATTGCCCAGAATGTTAAAATTTTAGGAAAAAATACATAAAATTTCCAAAAAAATAGTTCGCGCTTCGCGCTCACATCATATTTAAGGATTATGATATTATATATGAATTTATAAGAATAAAGCTAAGAAGTGACTAATGAGGACTACCCCTTCAAAGAAACAAACACAAATCATCTCCGAGCTGCCGATCGGGGAAAATATGGCTGAAACAAATTTCCGCCCCCCCCCCTATTGGCGAAGGCTGGATCCGCCCCTGTGTCCCCCCTACCTTTTGGGAGAGATTTCCGCCCCTGAACCAATCCACCAAATAATGAGAGCTACCTGTACGCTGATGACATTTGCATTGCTTCACAGAAACAGTCCTCTGAAGAGATGAAAAAGCACTCAGCAATGCTCTGGTAGGCCTGACTCCTTACTACGCTGCAAATCATCTCTGGGCAAATCCAGAAAAAACCTAACTCAGTGCAATTACTGGTAGCGACAAAACAAGAGCAGATGATCTCTACCTACTGTGTGGTATTGCCCATTCTCACATTAGAAGATAGGTGCCAGCAAAGGTGGAAAAAACAAGCAAGAAGATCACCCTCTTCATCCACCCTTTAACTATGAACCTGCCAAAAAGAGATTCAAAACAAGATGTAGCTTCCTTCACTTGACTGAATCTCTTAATGGCTCTGCTCACAACCAAAGGATCACCCAATGGTCCAACCATCTACAGACTGTGACGCACAAGCTCTCCTATAGACCTAGCGAATCACTTCCTAGGTTCAAGTGAGGAATGTGGAGTGTTAAGATCTTTTTTTGACCATTTGTGCTCTAATAAATTAAAAAAAAATTAGCCAGTATGCCAATATTTCTGAGGGTTTTTAAAGTTAGGGAGAATTCATTTAAAGACCATTTTGAGAATATTTAGGGCCATTTGGCCTAGTAATCTGACAGAAATATTGATTTAGGGGTAAAGTTTTCAAGAGATTGATATGTGACATCTATTTGCTGAATTGAATTACCCCAACTTCAAACTCCAAGGTGGCTGCCAATTTAAGGGTCACAAATTTCTATATTTTAAAGCTAAACGTTAATGGAATGAAATAAATTTGCCAATCACATTCATGTATAATGTGTTTCTGGACAATTAATTGTATGAAGAAAAATTGACCATGAAATTCGTATAAAAGCTTTGAAATGGCTGCCGGAAACCATTTTAAAAAGAAATTTTGGGTGGATATTGCTATAAAGCTGATAAAAATATTATAAAGAATTAGTTTTATAGGGAAAAGGAAATCAAAATCTTAAGTCTATTTGATGAGTTGAAGTGATCTTGACCTCCTGAACAGAGATTGACTATGATATAATTAAAATATCCAGAGTGGCTGCTGGTGGCCAGTTTGAAAAAAAAAAGGAATTTGGGTTGATTTGTGCTATAAATGAGTTTTTAAAATAGCAACATGGAGATTTTTTAGGTTAGGAAATTAAAATCTTAAGTCCACACAGTTAACTGACCTAAACTTGACCGCCTAATCAGAGATTACCGCCATGAAAAATTCAAACTGACAGCTGCCTGTCATTTTGAAAAATGACAACTTTACGGGGTGATTCCATTTTTATAGAGAGTTGTTCAAAATATTTATTTGGGGATTTTAGAGTCAAGAAATCAAAATCTGAACTACCTTTGACATACTGACCTTGCCTTTAAAACGAATCGCGGTCGGTAGCCATTAAGAAAAAAAGGGTCAAGGGTTGCAATATGGCGTTCCTCAGGGTTTTGTACTGGGACCTTTAATTTTCACTTCGTATTTATAACCACTTGGGGACACTTTGAACTGATGTTCAGCCGCCTAGATAATAGTCACTACAGCACATTCAGAATCGAGCAGTCGGTACCATTTCAACGGCCAGAAAGTATGATCATGTGTTTCCTTTGTTCAAAGAGATTCACTTGCTACTGGTCAAAAACAGAATTATAGAAAAAATTGCTTTGTTTACTTGTCCATTGATAACCTGACACCACAATACATTTCATGCTGGGTTTTTGTTTACAGCCCCTTTTCTATCCCCCAACTTAGGTCAACAGTGCATAAGTTTCACTGGTCCCAATATTCAAAATCCGTTCATGTCCTTCTGTACAATTGTTTTTTTAAAGCTTACAAACCTATGAATTTTATTTGTAACACCCACTTTATGTATTGAAAGCACTTGAAAAGTAGAATTATTCATTTTTATAATAATAAATAAAATAATATAGGATTTGTATAGTGCTCCTATATTATCCTGGCTAAGCTGGACTACCGCATCCGGTGCTCACAGCTTTTTAAGGACTTATATCCTGCAGGTACCCATTTACCTCACCTGGCTTGAGTGCAGCACAATATGGATAAATTTCTTAATGAAGGAAAACACACCCTGGTTGGGAATTGAACCAATATCCCTCAGATTGAAAAAGTCTTAACCACTAGACAACGACGCCCCCCCCCCCCCACACAATTATATTGGAAAGTAAGTGCTTTGAGCATGTTTACATGAAGAAGTGCTATAAATGTTAAAATGTATGTATTTATTTTAATAGAAAGCTGTTCAAGATAATTTAACTCCAAAGTTTATTTGGCAAATTGACATGATCATGGCCACCTATTAGATATAACTGACCTTTTGAGGAAACAAAGGTAAAATTCTTCCATTTTTAATGTAGACTCAATGTGGGACTTTCATGAAAACCCTATTCATTTAATAATAGAATCCTAAGGGTTTTTTAACCTCAAAAGACCCTTGACCTTCACCTAGTGACATGATATCTAATTATCTTGAAAATTAATAAACCTAAGTAAAGTTTTTGATGTTGATACCACAGTACAGTCAAAGTTCATTGACCATAACTTTAACCTGAAACTCATGCACAATGATGTGATAGTTGAATACCTTTATGTCCAACTTTCTTGAAATAGATTCATATACGCACTCTCAAAGGTTTGTTTTTTCAGAAACTTTATGAGATTCAATGATAATAATACAACATGGTCAAATTTTGGTGATCGTAAAATACCTCTGACCTTGATCATATGACATGAAACTTAAGCAATATGATTAATTATTTTTAATGATTACCCAATGTTTTGTTGAAATATCATAATATAGATCCATATATTTCCAAAATTATGAAAATATTTCTAAGTTTACTTTTTCAAAATGGACACCACCTGCCAATTTGGTTATGGCAATAATATCAGATTAGGAGGTCAAGACCACATCGCCTCCTAACAGATTTAAAATTTTCATTCATCAAATGTATGCCCCCCCCTCCCCCCCCCCCCCCTTATTATTATATTTAACACTTTTAAGCACAAATCACCCAAAATCACTATACTCAAAATGACTATCTGCGGTCATTTTGGAGTTACAATACTGGATTTCATGCAGAATAAGTACCATTTTTCTTTAAAAATTGTCCAGCATTAAAATGAGTGTAATTTGATAATTCATTTGAGTACATGTTATGTGGATTGGATTTAATTCTAAATTGAAAATGGCCCGAGAGAGTATTTTTACATTAACAAGCATATGTACAGTTGAGGACAGAAGTTTACATACACCCTGGAATTTTTTTAAAAGTTGACAATTGCCAAACATCATTAAACTTACTGTATCTTATAAAATATTTTTTGCTATCATGACAAATTTGATATCAAACAAATGAGTATGTCTTGCCCCTTCATCAAATTGCTTTGTCATCTGGAGCTGAAATATTTAGGTGTAATTTTTCCAAAAAAAATCTTCATATTTTAGACGATTTAAAAATAAAAACTTGACAAAAACATTTCATATTTGTGCTAGTTACTTGTCAACACAAACATTTCAGATCACACTTTTTGTTCAGTGGTGACATATCATAATAGAAAAAGTGATATAAATCATAGATTTGACATTTATATATTTCTATGAAACGACGTTTGAAAATATAATAACAATAGAATAAATTTTATACGAATATTACTATTTTTCTTTAAACAAAATTTCACCTGATATTTACTTTAATCCCATCGGCATCCTTATCATGTGAAAGAGCTTAATATGCTCTTTCATTTGACACCAGATTCGTTATGGTAGTATATATATTTCTGAAGATATAGTAAATTTTAGGATGTTTGGCAAACGAACAAATTTCACTGAATTCCATGGGTGTATGTAAACTTTCGGCCTCAACTGTATGTTGAGCGCCCTAAAATTAGGGGAAATGAAAGGAAAATTAGTTTTTTTTTCAATTTTGTAATTTTCTGAGAAAAATAAGATGTTACCATGGCAATGGGAGGTTTGCAACATTCATATTTATATTTATATTAAATGCAAGTGTTACCAAGGCAACAGCAATTCTTTTCTTTCTAATGAACTCATGCAGACTACTTTCTGTATTTTTTGTTCAATATTTAATGGTTCAAACCTTACGCATGTAGATTGTGATTTTTATGGTATTTTCCACCATTATCTCCCCCATGTTATTTGGTTGCCATGGCAATGACCTAAGATTGTATTTATACATTTAGCAACAAGCACATATAGATCTAGTATCATATAATTAGGGGAAATGAAAGAAAATTCAGATTCTACAATATATTTTATCAAATGTATACTTTTCTGAGAAAAAATAAGCTGTTACCATGGCAACGGCCAATTTGCAATATTGATATTTATCTTTAAATTCAAGCATTGTCAAGGCAACATCAATTCCTATCATTCCAATGAACTCATGCATAACACTTATGTAGTTTTGTAGTAAATGAGTGGGAAAAACCCAATGCATGTAGATTACATGTACATGCAGATTCTACAACTTTAAATAAAAATTTTTACTTTTCTGGAGGAAAAATGAGCCGTTACCATGGCAACAGGCCAATTGGAACCATTCTGATGATCTTAAATATTTTGAATTTCATTTGTATTTAATTGGAACATTGAATTCATTCTATTGGCTAATTTATATCATGCTTATCTACCATTTACAGGGAAATACAAGCTATTTTTGATAAATTAATCCGTTGCCATGGCAACGGTCGAAGACGGCATTTATAAATTTGGCAACAAGCAGATTCATGTTCAGCACCCTCAAAATAGGGGAAATAGCACAAAAAATCAGATTCTACAGAAAATTTTTGGTAACCTTAAATATTATGACGAGGAGCTGTGTACTATACGCGCGCGCACACGGTGTTAGACAGGACATGTGGCGCATCGGTGGAGACGTTGTTTAGTTCCATTCCCTGGGTAGAGAGTGGTACTTGAGGACAAACGTTATGTATGGCGACAAACACGGACATTCGTGATAATTTCTGGCAATGTGAAAAGGCCGTGAGGGAGGTATTCTGAGTGCCCGAACAAAGAGTGAACACCTGCTTTTTCGACCATTTATAAGACTCCGGTTTCTCTTAGTGCTTTTATCAATATGGCTCCAAATCACCTTTCCATGAACCGCTTACAAAGAGCTACTTTGGCAACAAGACAGGAAGGGGGATCCCTTCCTTTCCTTCTCATGACATAAAATTTACAGCTTTGAAATATGAAATCGATTTGGGTACACCCAGTTCGTCATATCCCTTTTCCTTTCCTCTTTTTAAAACAATTGTGCTCTCCATATATAAGCAACCAAAAAAAATTCACATAAATTAGGACTATGTTATAAACGTTACGGACACGATAGCCACGAATCTTATAACATTTTTACAATTTCGCTTTCGCAATTCCAACCTCAAACATGTGTTAAAAGACGAATTTGTAGCAAAAGTAGATTAAATATGAAATGAAGGTAGTATTTTAGTGCTGTGTCTCGCCTTTCAATCAGATGGCCGTGGGTTCAAACTCAACCATGTTGTTAATTTTCTTCAGCAAAACAAAACAAATCAAATTGTACTACACTCGATTCAGAAATAGAAGTATAGGTACTTGGCAGGATTAAAGCCCGTATAAATTACCAGCGCCTTTATAACCCGCAGAGAGGATAATTATTCACTTTTTTAAGTTGCATTATTAATGTGTTTCAGAACAACCAGTATAGACAGGCTGGGAGCCCAATGTGTAATATTGTATAATATACGATGTAGTGTGAGTTTTGATCCCCTTCCCCCTTTTTCAAATCTAAGTACCTAGTTTCTCAATTTTCATACAGTGTATGAGCAATATGAGAGCTAGGAGATCTAACATGTAGTAAAATCCAGACATTTTATTAGAGGTAAAATGGAAAACTTGCGTACCTGGAGGATTTTGATTACCAGTGTTTATATTTATTCTAATTTTATTCTTGCAACACCCCCGACGAGCTTTTGCAGGTACGCCACTTCAATAATAATACAGATTGTTTCCATTATTAACATATAGGCCCTAACGCCGGCAATCCCAGGAAGCAAAATGCTTGCCTCGAAACACTAAGAATCCATGATACGCACACTTACGATTGGGGAGGTATAATGAAATAAAAACTCATTTCAACTTCTTACCTATTAAGCCGAGTGTAAATATCAGGATGAGCAACCCAAAGTGGCGTTTCAAGTTCCCGAGTAAGTCCACTCCTGAGGTAGATCTCCAGATTAAGTAGCGTCATGAAATCCCAAGCACTTTCCGGGAGATTCCGGTCCGTATCTCCTCTTACCCGACGTATCTTCTCACCCCCGACGGAAAACGGACGAAGGAATTGAGCTGTAAAGTGAAACCGAACAAAACCAAACGGATTATTGATAAATAGTCGTATCAGCGTTGATGCAATCTTGAATAGTTATCGTCATTATTGATTTCTTTTTTGTGTTCGAGGGAGCTGTCGAATTAGTGGAGATTGGCTGTGAGAGGAAGTCGAGAATGAATCACGGCATTGATGAGTGATCGATATGAAAATGAACCGACTATCGGAAATGAAGTAAATAAAAATGTAGAGGAAAGGGACTGCGTGTTTTCAATTTCAAGAAAAGCGAGGCAGTCAACTGAAATAATGGAACAAAGATGTATAAGGGTGCTAAAGGCGGAACATAGAGAGATGGGAGAAAGAGAGTTTGTATGAGAGAGGGAGCACGTTGTGCCCACTTGTTTTAAATGCCACAGAGCGTTTTTCAGAAGGTTACCAACATCAGTTAATACCATGTCCGCCGGGAGGGGAAATTGACCTCACATATAATGCAAGCTGTTTAGATTGCCATGCTAATTTAGAGCGGAGACGGTGAAAGCCCTCATCACCATTGCTATCGTTGACGCTATCATCATCATTAAGCCCACCTGCGAGTGTGAAATTATGGGAGATGTGAAAAGGGTGACCAGGGAATATGGCTGTGGGTGGACAGTGTGCGACCACGAGGTGTCATCATATATGTATATCGCACAGTGAAGTGGCTTGCCTCATGGAGTATTTGTGATAAGGTCTATTGTAAGCTTATTACATTTTTTCCAGTGCATTGCGTTAACACTTCGATGTACTTTACAACGTAGTTACACCAATGCCACGATCTTCATAGTCTAACCAGCAATTAGATGTGCACCGCATCCACTCCATGTGGAGTACTTTGGCTTACGACACATTAGTTTGGAGTTACTTTGACTCAGAACTGAGTGGTTTCTGAGTCAAATCGATACAAAATCTGAGTCAGTTTAACTCGAAATAGAATTGACTTCAAGCTGACGCCCTTCAGATTTCAATTTTGACTCCACAGTAGTAAGAGAGTTTGCACCAATCAAAATGATAGGTATGACTAAAGGCGACCGCACACCTTACGATTTGTCTGCGACCCGATTTCAGGATAAAATGTAGTAGAATTTGATGCTAATATTGAGACTTGGAATATCTTACTGTGTAATGATTGGCGACGATTTAAAACTAATTTGGCCTTTACTAAAAAATAAAGGCTTTTTCAAAATGGTTATATTAGTATTCTTTCAATTAATGTTGACCTCAAATAAAATAATATGTTCCATTTACATTTTCAGAAAATGAGCAAAATGCGATTTGCTCCAAAATCGGATCGCGAACAGTCGGAAGGTGTGCGGTGGCCTTAAACCGCCCGATGCAAACGGTATCGCCAATCACGATTGATCATTCAACACTATCAGTAGCAAGTGACGATAGATCACACATCGTTACAACGTCTTTATACTCGTTCATGTCAAGTTACACCAACGAAATCGACTCCACACCGACAGGATATCTTACATTATTTTCAATGACATACCATCGATCAGTTTGGAGTCGGTTTCGTTTTGTGACTGTAGCATTATCGCGATCCGCGATCAGTCACCATTCGCGATATTTTACCATTTCAGACCACGTTTGACAATAATATCTGAATCGACGTGTGATAAATTACTGGTGAAACGAAGGGAGTTTAGATCCGCCATAATGCCCCTTATATGAATAGTGCGTTAATTTCATATACAGGTATAAGCGATCTTCCCAGCGTTTGGTACTAAAAAAAACGAGGGTATCATCTTTTCAAACCCACATGCATTGAAAATACTTTTGACCGTACAGAGTAGAAACTAGTGATTTTTCGTAAAACTCGGGGACGCATCATTAACAAAAAAGTTAACGATTAATCAAACACTCGATTTTTAAGATTAATTGTACATTATCTTCAATACAATAAAACGTAGAAAACTATTCTACAATCATTGCTAAGTTTTTGTGTTACAGGCCCTATAGATCTGCTTATCGTGTGCAAAATTCTTTCAAGCGACACCATGCATGCCTTTCCAAGATGCGGGATTAAGTCCCGTTTTTATGCACGTACGACTGGTCATCAGCGTATGCCCGACTGAGCCTTCGGCGTGCCTCTACCCCGGTAGCTGGCTTGAGATATTCGAAACGCTAGAACTACATGGTAGATTATGACATGGATAAGAAAGTGGTTTTTCAAACAAATCGAGTACATATTGAGTGAGGAAAAACTTACAGAATTAGGGCTTAGATATATATCATTACAGTCCATCGAATCGATATTGCATCTAATGTGGATTATTGGTGGATCACTAGCGATTCATTCCATGGTCAGATCACCTCTCCAGCCAAAACCATTTCACATGCGTCGATATGTACACAGTATATGCAAAAGGCCTATCCGTCTGAAAACCACCCGAATTTGCAGGGTTTCCTTCATTTGCTCTCTCCTTCACAAACGATAAGTAATCTAGCACACAATGTGATGGGCATTATTTTTTTTTTCTTTCCCCCGAAATGGGGATTAGATTCGGATTCCCGGGGGACCACTTCCATATTGACGAGTGAACACCAGACGCGACCATGGGGTTTCGAAGAGCACCCTAAACAAGGGAAACTTTTCTTTTCCAGATAATGAAAATGCATCCCTTATCAAGGATTGGAAATTTGAACGAAAATGCGTAGCTCTCCTAACGAAGCATATCGCTTTTTCATTATTTTACACATCGCTTTTGACACCCTTATAAAGTTACATGTATTATGTAACTTGTCCACTCTTGAAAAGGAAATCCCTTTTTACACGTGGTCGCGCCTGATGTCCACTCGTCAATGGAAGTGCCCCCCCCCCGGGCCGCCCCTCGAGCTCTTGGAGGAACCCAATGTGGCTCTGAAAGCTCGTACTAAATTGGATGTATCGCTGTTACCATAGTAGCAACCAGCATTTTGCACACGCAGATTGTATGTTTCCGTTGCGGATATGAAACGTAAAAAAATTATCATGTCACACAGCTTGCATTGCAGGACAGTGTATTGCGTCAGGCCCAAAAGTCTCTTTCAAAATACCGTCGGAAATTCCGTCCGTGTTGCACAACGAAAAGTGGGAATGACTAGGTATTTAGAGGAATTCATGCGTTCAATTTTTGGTTTTATGAATAAATGCCATCAGTCTTTTAATTTCGGGAAACATGTTAATAACCCAAGCTATATGGACAATGTGGGCATTATGTTCGTGACACTGAAAGCAATACTGCTGTTAATATTGTAAATTGATCTTGGTGACAACCAGCCTAGGGGCCCGTTGCGGATAAAGTTGGAATCAAACTCAAACGGAACTCTAAACATCAAACACAACATGATTTTCCACCAATCAAATGCGTGCATTCGAGACTTGAAATCAATTTTTTTGCTTGCATCTAAACGCAACTAATTTTCGACCAATCAAAAGAGGGTGTTATAGAGTTGGTTGAACTTGAGCGAATCATCTACATCGTCCTTCACCTTTAGTTACCCTCATCCTTCTTCTGTCTCTCTATCTGTAAAAAGGCGGCGCCATTGTTTCTACATCAGGGAAATTATCATTTTTATTATTATTATTATTATTATTTTTTTTTTTTTTGGGGGGGGGGCTAAATTGAATGATACGGGTATTATTTCATCGACTACAGACTTTCCTTTCTTCCTTTTTCTTTCTTCTCCTTTTCCCCTCTTTTAAATAATCATAGGGGCGAACGATCATCCCTGAACCCGCCCGTGAAGCTTTATATCTCTCTCTCTCTCACACACACATACACATATTGTGAAAGAATTTCTTTCACAAAATATTTAAATAAGAGTTGCCAAAGCTGTTGTACATGTATAATTTCACACATTTATATATATATACATGTATATATATTGTAGCCGAACCGACTTTCTCTCCTGACGAGCTGGTTCGTTTCGGCTGCAATATACAACCAGTTGGTGTAAAGTCCGTCTTGTTCACTTCTGACTCTTTGCTCCTTCTCAGTAACTTAGATTATATCTCACGTATTTCAACATCTCCGTTTTCTCAGTTATTCAAGTATATCAGTATCTCCGTAATTTCAGTATTTCGGTATCTCAGTAATTTCAGTACTTTCAGTATCCTCATTCTTCTCAGTATTATCAGAATCTCGGTAAAGTCAGTATTTTCGGTAATCTCAGTATTTTCCGTATTCTCAGTAAAGTCGGTATTTTCCGTATTTCGGTAAAGTCAGTATTTTCCGTACTCTCACTTCTTCTGGTCAGTACTTCCAACTCTTTCGTTCTTCTGCTATTTCGACCATGTATACTTGTAGCTCTGAACATCAAAATAACGACACGCAAGAAGCAAGGCATTCAGTTCTTAAACTTTACTGAAGAAATCATGCTCATCCTGTCGCAGCAGGTTCCATTGAAAATCGAACAGAGTTTCGGTCAGAAATCCTCTTACCGCCAAGCATAACGCATGGCTCATAATCGAGCATAGAGCTCGATTAAGCTCAACGATTCACGAGGGAAATTGCCAGGCCGTAAAATTTAATCATCTTTTAAAACTAGTTAAAGTCATGAGTTAAATCTTTTCAACAACAACTATGGTAATTGTCACTACTATTTATACCTGAACAGTTAAGAACAATTAAAAATGAATATCTAACATAATCATACTGTTGTAAACATCGTTATTTCTCAGCAAATACTGCTTTCATATAAATTATTTTAGAGAAATACCTACATAATCGATTACAAACAATTACTGAATTTCCCTATGCAACTATATACATGGATTAAGAATTATTCTACGCTCTTCACCGTTCCAAAACCATGATGTACATTAAATAAACCTTTCATTTCGTTACAATATATATATATATGTGTGTGGGGGGGTGTTTGTGTGTGTGTGGGTGGGTGTGTTTGTGTGTGTGTACATGTATATAAAGGGAATGGGTCCTTCACAAAACATGTGGTGCAAAGCATCATGTTCAATGTGTAGACGTAAAAATGGAGACATAGATGCAAGACGTAGCTTTCTTATCGTATTTACTTGGCGAGCTTTCGGCCTTTCGTCATTTGGCCTTCATCATGCTTATGTACATTGAAACGAACAAAACAGAAGAAACACCATCCATGGTTTTCCTCGACGAGTGTGACTGGGTGCAATAATATAAGGCCGTTCCTCTTTGAAGTGTGATGTACTGTATTGTTTATCTCGCGAAATTCAAATCAAAAAGTGGTTAGGAAATCAACTGTTAATAAAAGCATTTTATTAATGGTTTTATATTTAATATTCGTAGATTTTTGTGATTTTTGTTGCTAGGCTAGGTCCATGAGGGTCTTCAAACGGTGTGTGTATTTTATGAGATAACTCCATTCTTAATAGTATTATCATTATTAGTATTATTATTATTATTAGTAGTAGTAGTAGTAGTAGTAGAAGTAGTAGTTGTAGTAGTAGTAGTAGTAGTAGTAGTAGTAGTAGTAGTAGTAGTGGTAGTAGTAATAGTGATATTAGTAGTAGTAGTAGTAGTAGTAGTAGTAGCAGCAGCAGCAGTAGTAGTAGTATTATATTCTAGGAGATAGGGGGCTTTATTTTGGTGGGGAAGGTTTGACAAGCTTGTCCGGGGTAAAATTGTGCGCTGATTCCAAAAATGTCACTCTTACTGACGGTACTCACGCCATTTTGGTCATTTTGGCAAATTTTTGACCAAATATGACCATTTTGACCACTCTTTGGAAAATGGTCTCTTAACAGAATTATTTTGTAGCCACATGCATTTTAAGGGGTCTATCTAAAAAAAATGTACCCAGATTCCAGATAAAGTAGTTTCATTTGCCAAATCACAAGAGAAGTGGTTATTTTGGCCATGATTTGGTCAAAAATGATAATTTTCATGATTTTTTTTTTGTCCGAAATGTGTAACAAATATTGATCAGAGCTACGACTGGTTTTTTTTAGAAATCCACATTTATTTTCAAAATGTGCGCTGGATCATAACCATCAACCTCATGTAATTTACTCCGTCAGTTTTGACCTATGAGGGTCATTTTGGGTATTTTAGACATAACTGACCATCCGCGCAGTTTGCATTATTAACTGTTCAAATAGGCAGGAAATTGAGGGCTTCAGCATGTTTTATCTTCTTCCCTTATGAAATGAGAATGCATTTAAATGTCTTTCTTGTGTAGAATTTTATGCTGATTCCAGCTTAAGGTCATTTTGGCCACTTATGGCCCTTAAAATGACCAATGACATCAGTTCAATTTATCCAAAAATACTTTGAATGTTACCAGAATCGTTACAAGGGCATACTGTGACACCTGACATTGGTTTAAATTGAACGTCTCAAAAGTATTTTGACCTCATGCAATTTATTCCATCAGTTTTGACCTATGATGGTCATTTGGCGTACTTTAGACATAACTGACCATTCACGCAGTTTTTGCATATCCATGTAATAAACTGCACATAGACAGGAATTTGAGGTCTTCAACGTGTTTTATCTTCTTCCCATATAAAATGGAAATGCATTCAAAAGTCCATCTTGTGTAAAATTTGATGCTGATTCCAAATATATCAGTCCTAATGACACTATTCAACAGCTTAAGGTCATTTTGTCCACTTATGGCCCTTAAAATGGCCAATAACATCAGTTCAATTCATCCAAAAATACTTCGAATGTTAACAAAATCTTAACAAGGGTGTGCTGTGACACCCAACACTGGTGAATGAATCCTTAAAATTGAGCATCCCCAAAGTTGACTACCTTGGTCATTTTGGCCACCTTGACCCCCCCCCCCCCCCGGCCAGCCCTGCTCATTGTGTATGTTAATTAAGGTTATATCGAACATGGTGAGGATAAATTTGGATTGCGTTAATATTAGCGTCAATTATTGTTAAATGGGGAAAGTTTGAAAGCTTCTTGGTGGGAATGAATGAAATGATTCCACACAGACCATTGTTATTGGCCTAACTATTGGACCCTGTGGTCATTTTGACCCCGTTTCCCTCAATAATTGACCAGTGACCATGGACCCTAGGAATCTCCAATTAGTGGAGGGATCAGCTTAGAGAGAGACCACACATGCTTTGATGAGTCAAAAAGGGCTCAAATGTTGGTCAGTATGGGCTACCAATAATCGGTGAAGAGTGTTGATAATTGTGATAAAATCCTTTACATCGAGCATAATAAGGTTGTTTGACCATGCACTGAGGTCATTTACATGATTTTGCCACCTTGACCACACAGTATATGTTTATGGAAACCTCACATATATGGGGCAGCAAATTCAGGAATGAGACATTTTAGCATCATTTACATGTTATGTTAGGATATTTTTTCTAGATTAATGTAGATTAATGATTCCAAATATATTAGTCTTAATGACCATTTATGAGCTAGTGGTCATTTTGGTCGCTTTTGGTCCCAACAATGACCAATACTTTTGCATAGTATCAAAAAGGATTCAAATTTTGTTGTCGTTCCGTATTGTTAATAAGATGTATTATATCAATTATTGATTTCAATATGATATGACTAATAGTACATAATCAAAATTTTGTAACCATATTGGCTATTTTGACTATTTATCGCATGTATGACCTTTGTAAATAAACATGACAGGAGCAATTGTGGAAATGCGTTCAATCCCTTTCGATTGGAAATATTACAAGCTCACCTTGAGTAAAAAATTGTGCCAAATACCTCACCACTGTCTAATGTGGTCTAAGTGGTCATTGTATGGTCATTGAGTAGCCATAACATAATTCCCTCCTTTTTTTAATTTAAATTATACAGATAACTATGTTCTAGAGGAAGGCACTAATCCTCAATTCAAAGGTGCGTCATTACAAAGCTATTGGTCAAAGTGAATTTCACGAATAGATTTGACCATGATGCATTTTTATTACCTTTGCCATTTTGAATAATGTTTCACAAATCTCACATTGGCATGATTGGTAAAGTTGAAAGTGGAAAACTTGCCCTAAATTGTTAAAGAGTGACCAAAAATCGGCACAGAGAATAATTTCATGTAGAGAATGTGTTTTATTACCCAGTACGTCTTCAAAGGAATTAAGGGTAAATTTGTTGCTCACCAATCATGCCAATATGAGGTTTGTGAACCATTGTACAAGAAAAAACAAAGATGGTAAAAATGAATGATAGTCAAAACTCTTTGAACTTCGCTATGACCTAGTTTGCTTTGTAATGATTCTCAGTATAATTTGACTTTAAAGAAGGAAAATAATGCTGGCTATTTAGGACCATAAAGTGACCATAGGGGCCACAGTAGACAGTCACAAGATATTTGGCACAATTTTTACTCAAGGTGAGCCTTTAATATTTTCCATCAAAAGGGATTGGACACATTTCATCATGTTCATAGAACTACAATTGATCATGTTTATTTCAAAATCACACATTGGATAAACGGTCAAAGTAGCCAAAATGGTCACATTTTGATTATGTACTATTAGTAATATCATATTGAATTAAATAATTTGTCACTGATTATGATTGATACAACAAATCTTACAAAAAAATAGAGCAACAAACAACATTGGAATACTTTTGATACATGCAATTGTCATTGCTAATTGTAGGGACCAAAAGTGCTCAAAATGACCACTAAGTAGTCATTAAGACTGATATATTTTAAATCATTGTATTAATCTGGTTCAGAATTTTTTGTAATTATGTCCTATCTAACATTAAATGATGCTAATAATATCTCATTCTTGAATTCGTTTCCATGAATTACACAATGGTCAATGTGCCTGAAATCATGAAAATGACCAAAGTGCATGGTCAAACACCCTTATGTATACTTGATGTGAAGGTTTTTATCACATTCATTAAACTCTTGATTATTAGTGTAGTAGCTTACGCTGAAAATTATATTAAGCAAAATTTGAGCCCTTTTTAAATCAAATAATGTGTGGTCACTAGAAATTATTGAGGAAAAGTGATCAAAATGACCACAAAGTCCAATAGTTCGGCCAATAACACTGGTTTATATGGAATCATTGCATTGATTTTCACCCAAGAGCTTTCAAACTTTTCCCATTTAACAAAAATTGATGCTAATATTAACACAATCCTGAATTGTCTCCTCACCATGTTCGCTATAGGCTGATTTAGTATACACATTGGGCAGGGGACAATGTGGCCAAAATGACCAAGGTGGTCAAAATCTTTTTGTGACACTCAATTTAAATGATTAATACACCAGTGTTAGGTGTCTCAGTACACCCTTGTAACGACTATAGTAACATTCAAAGTATTTTTTTATAAATTGAAGTATTGAACAGATGGTATTGGCACTTTATTGGTCATTTGGTGGGCCAAAAAGTGGCCAAAATGACCATAATCTGTTCAATGGGGTCACTAGGACTGACATATCGGGGATCAGCATGAAATTCGACACAAGAACGACTTATGCATCATTCCCATTTTATAAAGGAGGAAGATAAAGCACGTTGAAGACCTCAAATTCCTGCCGATTTGCACAGTTATTATGCAAAATTGCACGAATGGTCAGTCACCCAAAATTACCCTCATAGGTCAAAAGTCAAAACTAATGATGTAAATTACATGAGGTCAAAATACTTTTGAAATGTTCATTTTAAATGATTAATACACCAATGTTAGATGTCACATCACACTATGGTAACGATTCTGGTAACATTGAAGTATTTTTGGATATATTGAACTGATGTTATTGGTCATTTTTAAGGCCATAAGTGGCCAAAATTACCATAAGGTGTTCAATAGGGTCATTAAGACTGATATATTTAGAATCAGCATAATATACTATACAAGATGGACCTTTAAATGCATTCCCATTTTATAAGGGAAGAAGATAAACACGCTGAAGACCTCAAATTCCTGCCTATGTGCGAATGGTCAGTTATGTCTAAAGTACCCCAAATGACCCTCATAGGTCAAAACTGATGGAATAAATTACATGAGGTCAAAATAATTTTGAGATATTCAACTTAAAGGATTAACACACACCAATGTTAGGTGTCGGAGCACACCCTTGTAACGATTCTGGTAACGTTCTGGTAAAGTATTTGGGGGTAAAATGAAATGTCATTGGTCATTTTAAGGGTCATATGTGCCACACTGACCATAAGCTATTAAATAGGGTCATTAAGACTGATGTATTTGGAATCAGCATAAAATTCTACACAAGATGGATCTTCGAACGCATTCGTATTTTATATTGGAAGAAGATAAAAGACCTCAAATTCCTGCCTACATGTATATGTGCACTTTATTATGCAAAATTGCGTGGATGGTCATTTATGTATAAGGTACACCCAAATGACCCTCATAGGTCAAAACTGATGGAATAAATTACATAAGGTCAAAATACTTTGTGAGATGTTCAATTTAAAGGATAAACACGCCAATGTTAGGTGTCGCAGCACACCTTGTAACGATTCCAGTTACGTTCGAAGTATTTGGGGTAAAATGAACTGATGTCATTGGCCATTTTGAGGGCCATAAGTGGTCAAAATGACCACAAGCTATTAAATAGGGTTATTATGACTGATATATTTGGAATCAGCATACAATTCTACACATGAAGGACCTATAAATGCATTCTCATTTTATAAGGGAAGAAGATAAAACACGCTGAAGACCTCAATTTCCTGCCTATTTGAACAGTTAATAATGCAAACTGCGCGAATTGTCAGTTATGTCTAAAATACCCAAAATAACCCTCATAGATCAAAATTGAGGGAATAAATTACATAAGGTTGATGGTTATGTGATCCAGCGCACATTTTGAAAATAAATGTGGATTTCTAAAAACATCCAGTCGTAGCTCTGATCAATATTTGTAACACATTTCGGACAAAAAAAAATCATGAAAATTGTCATTTTTGGCAAAATCATGGCCAAAATGACCACTGCTATTGTGATTTGGCAAATTAAACCACTTTATGTGGAATCTGGGTGCATTAATTGCATGTGGCTACAAAAGTATTCTGTTAGGGGACAATTTTCCAAAGCGTAGTCAAAATGGTCATTTTTTTGTCAAAGATTGGCCAAAATGACCAAAATGGCGTGAGTACGGTCAGCAAGAGTGACATTTTTGGAATCAGCGCACAATTTTACCCCGGATAAGCTTGTCAAACCTTCCCCACCAAAAATTCTGAATAAAGCCCCCTATCTCCTAGACTTTTAATAGCAGTAGTAGTATTTTCATTATGATTACTAGTATCTTAATTTTTTTCATTATTATCAATAATTAGTGCTTTCCTAATGTGTTACAATACTTGTTCAAACCAATAATCATAGTCAATTAGGTGTCATTATCTACGACGATGAAACGATGATTTATATTGAAAACAATAATTGAAGAATCACATGAGGTGAGGATGTATCTGTTCCTTACTCATTGCGAAAACATGTAAATTCATATCAAAATCGTGATTTACTGTATCAATACACTGGTAGCTCAGGGAATAAGGTGTGTGCATATGTCATAATCACAATATAAGGTGTCAAATGTTGAATCAATTTTAATTCTTATTTCTAAATTCAATGCAATTGAAAGTTAAAATTAAACAAGGTCAATCATCGATTGAATTCCACCCCAACTTTCGCCTACTTTAAAAATAATGATAATCACAAGAGGTGCAATGTTGAGGCGTTTGCTCATTTCTACATCATAGTTCACGATTTTTCCCCTTTATTGTTTATAAATCGCATGTCTTTTCACATCATAAGTGTAAAAGAATACATCTACCATGTATTTTTAATAAACAAATAAATCAATCAATCAATAAAGTAAGTGTAAATTAGTTAACATGAAAATAATTTATTCCCAAAATCTGGTTAACATTATCTGCTCAACGCTGAACGAATTATGTATCTTGCATTTGTTTCATCAATTCACAGAGTCCATCTTCTCTGTAAGCGAATGACCGGCATCCGGCGAGATTCTGACACATGATGGCGCACTTCACCAGGCTGACATTTTCTGCTCTCATCATGACGTCATTACTTATGACACATTGTAGAGAGGTTTGAAGAGTTGATTGTGGAGTTGTCTCGGTATATTGGGTTGTAGGTTGCAGCTGGGTCGGAGTGGTAGCAGGCTGGGTGTTAGGGAACCCTTCGGTAGGATATACTATCGAGAATAAACGTAAATTTAAATTTAGGTAACTTGAAAGAAATACCTCAGCTGTTGATTGTTTGGTTTTAGTGATAGTTTTTTCCAAAAATAAAACAAGTGGACACTTAGTTACCAAGAATTCATATAGCATTTCCATTTTATTTGAATGCAGGATAAAAGAGAATTGTCGCTTAAATGCCTCGCTCACGGTCTTGGGTGCCGCGGCCAGGGATCGAGCCCGTGACTTTTTTTGTATAAGTCAAGCGCCTCAGACCACTCGGCCATGGCACCTCCAACCGATACACGATTTACGCCAAGCTAGTGCGAGAGGGATTTCGCCCTAAGCTCTTGTCAGAACTGCTTTTTAATGTCGTTGTGTGAGAGGTACATGTAGATTTCCTTGACGGGATATACTGATGTCGTCACGAGCATTAAAACAGAATTTTAATACCATTATGTATCAAAAAACCTTTTCTACGATCATTCGGCTTTTAAGGTTTTTTCCACCTTTTCCTTTGATGCACTTTACTAATGAAGCGTTTTTGAAAAGGCTAATTAAATATATTTCATATTTATGTTTAGCATGCAAATCTGTTCTGCTCAATTGTTTTATTATATCAAAGTTGTGTTACGTCACGGGTTTGTGGAAATAAGACCTAAATAAAAATGAAAGAAAATGGCAAGTCCACCCCGAACCAAAAAAACAAGACTTTTACAAACAAAGAAAGATCAAACAAGCAAACTGCTGAAAATATTTCATCAAAATCGGATTTATTAACTAGGGTGCAATCGTAATGCTGCTTTGGGATCTCAAGAAAACCAGTGGAACCGAATGAAAAGAAAGAAAAAAAAAGAAAGCACAGTAGGGGAAGGCGGGGTAAGTTGAGCATAGGGGCAAGTTGAGCCACCACCCCCAGGCCAATAATGAATGAGTCAGACATTGTGGTGGTGTCATGTATTGATGACCCATTACATAACCCTTAACCCCACCATATTGTTTTCAACTTTGAAACTAAAAGTAATTTTTTAGAGGGAAAAATACAAATTTCAGCAAAAAAAGTAAAAAAAGGGTATGAAATAGATAAGTGCATTTTACCCTTGCACGTCTTTGAATATAATACAGAAATAAGAACAATATTGTTAGTCCAGGTATGAATTCTCATTCTTGTCATAGTCTTTTAGATGATGGATGCATAAGAAATGTGTGGATGTGAAAGTATCGCATCAAATTCGGAATGGGGTAATTTGAGCCAGCCAACATAGTAATAGTAATTAGCCATAGCCATAGTAATTCTTATGATAATGTATCATAATAAAAAAAACCTTAAAAAGCCATTGATATGCAGACAGAAAGGAGCAAATTCACATGACAATCCTTTTACTTTTAGAGGATGTTGGTATTTATAGAGAATTAAAAAAAAAACTTAAAATTAAAAAAAAATGACATATTGGCTCTTCCCGCATACATTTTGTACGTAGTTTTTGTGGCTCGATTAAACCTAGAAGGTGACATAACTTACCCCACAGATGGGGCAAGTTGAGCCATTTGACATCGTTTTTTTCAAAGGTCACAATGACTTTCAGTTTGGGGGTAGAAGGTTATATATAGGTGAAAAATATTTCCCAAGAATCAAATCTAAAGGCTAGGTACTTATTTCTACAATATTATTAGTCATATCAATTCTAACATGCAAAATGCAAAAAGTGTCACAACTTACACCGCCTTCCCCTATAGTTATTGGCCCAATTTAAGCATAACAAAGGTGCATGAGGCAGCTTTAACACAGTGACATGCACACGTGCAGTATACTTTGTGCGATCATTGTTATGCTGGCATTACGAAGATAATTTTAGAATAGAACAAAAAAAATGTAAACTTAGAATAAACTATATAAACTTAGTACGCTGATAGTTAGGCCACTTGATGACAGTCTGCCGTATTACAGTCTGAGAACAATCAATGCCTTTCGCTGATATGAAATAAAAAAGATTTACGTGCCGCTCTGTCATGTCTGTTCATTATATTTAGAGCGCTGCTAAAAGAGCACAGTACCATGGTGTATTCATACCGTGAAGCATTAGTATGAGAAATCATCTTCAAACTATTAAAGTTTAGTGATATCATTGTGCGATTTCCAACAGAATTGCAATCATGGCCCCTAACGTTATAGGATGTCATGTCTAGTCAAATGCTGGTGGTTGTATTGTTTGCTATACTGTATATGGGAGGTCATCTTCTTTGTTATATGTGGCCCCTTCTTGCAAAGATTTGCGATTGATCCAATCAACAACAGCAACTATGGAAAACAAGCATCGTCAACATTTGTGTTGGAGCCCCTTCTTGCAAAGATTTGCGATCCAATCAAAACAACTATGGAAAGCCAGCATCGTTAAAATCTCACCTGCATGCTTGTTCAAGATATTTTCTAGATATGATATATATTTTTACATTTATTGTTTTTTTTCTGTGTGCTTCCTACAGTCCTATGTTTACAAAGGACAAAATTCATGTAGAAAAAAATCTGACATTGACGGATTTCCATATAGCTAAGGATGGCCTAACAAATCGGAGCTCTTTGTAAGCTCTTTGTGTCTACAACCAACATGGTCATTGGAAGCTTGTCAGAATTAGTTCCAAACAAAAACCCCCTCGTGAAAAATCGTTCCTCAAGCCCCAGTCACATATAGACCCCGGACCACCCCGGACCACCCCGGATCTGATCCGGGGTGGTCCGGGGAGAGATCCGTGTTGGCGCCTTGGGCATCCTTGGAGGTCCGGGGTGGTCCGTGTTGGTCCTTGAACGTCCGGGAGGCCAACACGGCAGTTTTTGACTGTCAAAAACATCCGGCGTCATCCGTGGACTGCCGGGTTGGCAAAGCCATCCGGGATGGTCCGTGTAGCTGCCGTGTAGGTCCGTGTGGCTGCCGTGTAGGTCCGTGTAGCTGCCGTGTAAGTCCGTGTGGCTGCCTGGAGTATCCTTGGCAGTCCGTGTTCTTTTTTCCCATCAAATCTTTACAACGCTATTTACTTTATGAACTTTTCAGTAGTTGTTAAACAGTTGACACAAACATGCTCAATTTATTTATGATTAAATGGATGATTAAATGATTCATGATATTTTCTTACGCTTTGGATATTGGCCCCAACCTAATATTTGTAAACTTAGTGCATGTATGAATATTTTTTTTTCTAATATTTACCCCAACTTTGTCTGTTATTATTATTTCACATTTCATTTTTTTTAAATATGTTATATGTATATAATTTATGTAATGTACCTGTTACATCGAAATTGTACATTAAGTGTTATACTACTGCCCTGCATCGACAGTTATGCGTCATGACCTGGGCCTATCTTAATTTGTATTATGTTTTCTATTGACTTTGTAAATTTCTTTCCTTTATTGTGATTTCAATAAAGTGATATCAAATCAAATCGAAATTAAATTTGTCGTTCAAGATTTAAAGTACTTAACAACTACTTTTAAAACAGTAAACTGTGTTGTATAAAAAAAACAGCGTTTTTACTGGTTAAGGAAGTTTTGAGTTTTGATATATTTTTTAAAAACAACATAATATAATGTTGCGACAAGGATGATAAAAAAATAAATAAATAAATAAATAAAAAATAAAATAAATAAATATCAGCTCATTATTATGAACAGATTTTCATTTGCCGTGCTGGTCAATATAGCTGCCGTGTTGGTCCTTGAGCTGACGTGTTGGTCCGTGTAGCTGACGTGTTGGTCCGTGTAGCTGACGTGATGGTCCGTGTTGCTGACGCGTTGGTCCGTGTTGGTCCTTGTAGCTGACGTGTTGGTCCGTGTTGCTGACGTGTTGGTCCGTGTAGCTGACGTGATGGTCCGTGTTGCTGACGTGTTGGTCCGTGTTGCTGACGTGTTGGTCCGTGTAGCTGACGTGTAGGTCCGTGTTGCTGACGTGTCGGTCCGTGTTGACGACGTGCTCTGCCGGCATGGTCCGTGTAGATCCGTGTGAAGCTGCCGTGTTGATGCCGTGTTTACAGTCATCCGGGGCAAAGCTATCCCGGACCTCCCCGGATCATGCCGGCATTGCCGTGTTGATCCGTGAGGATCCGTGTCTATATGTGACTGGGGCTTCAGCCCCTGAAAACCGTTTGCAAGTTTCTTGCAACATGATCAAGGGACATACAGCACGCATGTCATTTTGCTTGAAGTTGTCCCAGTCCAATCGGTAGGGATAATAGAATAAACTTAAAAATAGGAACCTAAGCATAATTATAACACACACATACACACCATACTCACTTTGGAAATCCTATTGCCACACCCCAAAAATACATACATGCAGGAAAGAGAAGTTGAAGAAGGTCAAGATTTCATTTTTCATTTCATTTCATTTATTTATTCCAAATTCTCATTAAAAAACATACAACATACAAATCAAAGAATACACTATATACAAATAAAGATACAAAAATAGAATAACAACAGAATAAATGAGAATATGAGGGAGCCAGCATAGGCCAAAGGCCTTTCTAAGGCTGGGCTCCCGAAACCATAATAAAATCATAATAATCGTAGAAGGGAGAGAGAGAGAGAGAGAGAGAGAGAGAGAGAGAGAGAGAATGTAAAGTGTGTGGGAGTAAATAAGGCAATTATAACTTATAAATAACTTTTCAGATTTATGTATAGGCATCAATAAGGAATTTTTTATAGCTGTTTTTGAAGGAGGCAAGAGATGGGCATCTTTTTATTTCTTTGGGTATTTTGTTCCATAAAATAACTCCAGCATATTTCACAGAATTTCTAGTAGATTCATAATTCAACAAAGGTAAATATAAATCACTGGATTGTCTTGTTGAATAAGAATGGACATTTGCAGTCAATTTAAAGTATTTTGTAAATATGGGAGGAAGAAACTGGTGTTCAAACATATACATAAAAGATGCTATTTGTAAATTGTAAATATCAAAAATCTTAAGTACTTTAAACTTATAGAATAAAGGTCCAGATGGTGTTCTAGGGTTGGAGTTATTAATTGCTCGTAATGCTCTCTTCTGTAAGACAAAGACTATCTAAATGTGTTTGAGCACAGCTACCCCATGTCATTGTGCAGTAAGATAAATGTGGTAAAATTATTGCATTATAAATGTATAATAGAATTTGACGTGGTATGAAATGTCTTAATCTAAATGTAACACCAATGGCACAAGATATTTTTTGTAAAATTACATTTATATGAGAAGACCATGACAGGTTTTCATCAAGAGTGATTCCAAAAAAATTAATTGTAGAAACTTGTAATATGGTTTTATCGTTCAAGTAGATATCACTAAGATTGTCAAGAAGTTTCTTATTTTTTGTTTTGAATATCATATAATTTGTCTTAGAAGAGTTAATAACCAACTTATTTACAAGGAACCACTCTTCGATCCTAGGTATTTCTACATTCAGGATAGAATTTAAATCGACAATACTTTTACCTGACAAAAAAAAACTTGTATCATCCGCAAAAATAATAGGGCACAGTTGGTGACTAACATATTGGACATCATTGATATATAATAAAAATAACAAGGGGCCAAGGATTGAACCTTGCGGCACGCCTGTGTTCATTTGCAGTAATGGTGAATTTATACCATTGATGGAGACAAACTGTTGTCTGTTACTCAAATAACTCCTAAACCATTCAAAAAAAAAGAACCTCTTATACCATAATGATGAAGTTTATATAACAGAATTTTGTGATTTATTGAGTCAAAAGCTTTTGACAGGTCCAGAAATATACCCAATCCAATATTTTTGTTTTCAAATGCTGTATTGAGATTTTCAATAAATTCCAACAGAGCCATGCATGTAGAATGTCCGGATCGAAATCCAAATTGTTTATTGTATAATATATTATGTTTGTTTATGAAGGACATTAATTTGTTATAAACTAATTTTTCAAATACCTTTGAGAAAATAGATAAAAGTGAAACTGGACGATAGTTTGTACACAAATGTTTATCTCCTTTTTTAAATAGAGGCAAGACTTTGGCTAATTTCAAAGATTCTGGAAAGCATCCAGTTTCAATAAAAATATTGAATATTTGTGACAGTACTGGGGCTATTACATGAATTGACTTTTTTTTAAACTCTGCTATCGATTTCATCATGCCCTGGGCTCTTGCCATCTTTTAATCCCAATACAGCGTTTATAACATCAGCTTCAGATATGGCTGTACAAAAAAATGAATGTGGGCAAACAGTAGTTAAAAAAGTTGATGGATTCTTGTTACAAGGAGGTATGGTATCAAGAATATTATCTCCAATAGAAACAAAATATTGATTAAAATGCAACAAAATATCACAAGGTTCTGTTAAACATGTATTATCAACCACCAGAGATGGAACGTCAGATTTTTTTTTTTTTCAAAACATTATTAATTACCTTCCAAGTTCCCTTTAAATCGTTTTTAACGGAACCAAACTTTCTCTCATAATAATCTCTTTTAGCTTTTCTTATAGCAGAATTTACAATATTCCGTTGCTTTTTATAAACAGTTTCTCTATATGATGTTGGATTTTTAATAAACTTGTGGTAAAGGGAATTCTTTTTGCGACAAAGCATTTTCAATGATTTATTATACCAGGGGTTCCTTTTTATTTTGTTTTCTCTATATTCAAGCTTAGGAAATTGTGTATTATACAATCTACTGAATACATTCATAAATGCATCATACATATTGTTTACATCAAAATTGTAAGAGGAATCCACAAGTATGGTATTCCAATTGATGTCCTGCAATGAAGAACAAAATGATAACATATTTTTTTCATTAATAACTCTAATCCTTGGTGATGAGTGATATGACTTTTTCCCTGGTGAATCAATATCAGACAATGTATAACTAAATATGGGCATGTGATCACTTATCGGGTACGTTATAATACCAGACAAAGAGATGTTATTAAAATCATTTACAAAAATATTGTCTAACAAAGTAAAAGTTTCGATCGTGACTCTGGTGGGTTTATTAATTACAGGTGTAAATGCATATGAACTCATAAATAAGTTCAGATGACTGTACCGAATCGTGTAAAAAATGATCGATGTTAAAGTCTCCCATTATGTAACAGGATTTGTTTTTATTAACAATTTGAAAAAGCATTGGTTCAATATATTCTTTAAAAGAAGGTACTGACTGAGATGGTGGTCTATAAATGATGCCCACAATAACATTATGTCTATTAAATTTCAGTTCAATAAATAATGTTTCAACTTCGTTAACAAATAAATTTAGGTCAGTACGTATTCTATAATTCAATATATCTTTTATAAAAAAACCAACACCACCACCAGTTCGATCCTTTCTTCCTTTGTTCACAAAATTATAACCATTTAAGCTGAACACTGGTAATAAATTTTCATTATCTTTCAACCATGTTTCGCTTATCCCTATAACAGAGAAATTAGTATTTATATTTGTTACACATGAATGGAGTTTATCAATATTCTTCTTAAGGACGTTCCACAGTTATGTTTGTGCGCATCATGATCTGCGCATATTTTACACTCTGCGCGCTGACGTCACAATGGATGAACTGGTGATTAATCAGCTGTACTGTGAGCTGATTTTTCTCCTTATCTTTACTAAATGCAGATCCGATGTGTTATTTTATGAAGCTAATAAACTGGAATTATTCCATGGACCATTTTTGTTATTCCTCTACAATTTCAAAATAGTTTCTCTGAAGTGCCGCAAAGTATCATGAATATGACCCCGAGTTTGAATAAATGGAAAAGTGGTTCGGAATTTTTCCTCACATAATTATTAAAGCTTTTGGCGCGTTTTCGGGTGTTTTAAGAAGCAAATTTGATTTGATTTATTGTTTTCTTCTGCATCCATAACATTCGTATAATACATTTTTCATAACATAATAAACATAATATGCTAGCATTTTTGGCATGAATCATAAATAAAGAGTATTAAAAAGATAATTTCAGACAAAAATGATTAACTATATGATATTCACAATTTGCAGGAGAAGGATTGTCATCATAAGCAGATTGCTTGAAAAAAATGACAATTTGCTCTAATAAGAGTGCTGATAGTTTGAAAACAAGCACATTAACCCATATTTTTTAATGTTTGCACCTCTTAGGTATACCTTCCTTTACAACTTTGCAAAGTTTTGTGAAAATGACATGGGTTTCGACTAAAGTGCAGCATTTCTTTTACTTCTCAAGTTTGTTATTGAAATTTGAAATTTTTGAGGTTGAGTATCTTTCCCGCAATTTCTAAGAACTGAGAGTGTTGTTAAACTTCAATGAGCAAACAATTTACAGCAATATAAATCAATTATCAATCTTACGGATACAATTATTAATCATTTTGCCAAATTTGATGAAATCTTTATAGATTTTGACTGATTAATAGAGCTTTAAACTCATTGTTGTGATCTCGTGAGGTCTAAAAATGCCAAATTCTTTTGGATGCGCAATTATTAAGAACATCATCCATTTTGGGTTAACTTTGAAGCTCTATAGCAAAAAATCAAGCACATGGACCCATGTAAATTTTTGTATATTTGAAATATTCAGGTGCTAAAGTATCTATGTGCAAAGTATAATGAAAATGACATGGATTTTCAATGTTTGGGAGCAAGACTACGGAACCATTCGCATTTTAGACGGTATTAACAGACTTTTGCTTGTTTTCGGCGCATTTTGGGCTGTTTCAAGCCAACCCGCAATGCTTTGGACACTGATAATTTGAAAATGAGGACATGGACCCCATAGTTTAAATATCTTAACTTCTTCAGAATATATTCCTCTACAAATCTAGAGAGTATGATGAAAATGACATGGATTTTTAATGTTAGGGAGCAAAACTACGGAACCATTTGTATTTTAGAGGGTATAGACTTTTGCACGTTTTCGGCGCATTTTAGGTGCATTTCAATATTTTCAAGCCAACTCGCAACAATTTTGGACACTGATAGTTTAAAAACGAGCACATAGACCCCATATTTTTGATATTTTAATGCCTTTAGAATGTATTCCTCTACAAATCTAGTGAGTATGATGAAAATGACATGGATTTTGAGTGTTTGGGAGCAGAACTACGGAATCATTCGTATTTTAGACATTTCGGACGGTATTAACAGACTTTTGCTTGTTTTCGGCGCATTTTGGGCTGTTTCAAGCCAACCCGCAATGCTTTGGACACTGATAATTTGAAAATGAGGACATGGACCCCATAGTTTAAATATCTTAACTTCTTCAGAATATATTCCTCTACAAATCTAGAGAGTATGATGAAAATGACATGGATTTTTAATGTTTAGGAGCAGAACTACGGAACCATTCGTATTTTAGACATTTTGGATGGTATTATCTGACTTTTACTTGTTTTCGGCGCATTTTGGGCTGTTTCAAGCCAACTCGCAACAGTTTAGACACTGATAGTTTAAAAACGAGCACGTGGACCCCATATTTTTAATATTCTAATGTCTTTAGAATATATTCCTCTACAAACCTAGAGAGTATGATGAAAATGACATGGATTTTTAATGTTAGGGAGCAAAACTACGGAACCATTTGCATTTTAGAGGGTATAGACTTTTGCACGTTTTCGGCGCATTTTAGGTGCATTTCAATATTTTCAAGCCAACTCGCAACAATTTGGACACTGATAGTTTAAAAACGAGCACATAGACCCCATATTTTTGATATTTTAATGCCTTTAGAATGTATTCCTCTACAAATCTAGTGAGTATGATGAAAATGACATGGCTTTTGAGTGTTTGGGAGCAGAACTACGGAATCATTCGTATTTTAGACATTTCGGACGGTATTAACAGACTTTTGCTTGTTTTCGGCGCATTTTGGGCTGTTTCAAGCCAACCCGCAATGCTTTGGACACTGATAATTTGAAAATGAGAACATGGACCCCATAGTTTAAATATCTTAACTTCTTCAGAATATACATTCCTCTACAAATCTAGAGAGTATGATGAAAATGACATGGATTTTTAATGTTTAGGAGCAGAACTACGGAACCATTCGTATTTTAGACATTTTGGATGGTATTATCTGACTTTTACTTGTTTTCGGCGCATTTTGGGCTGTTTCAAGCCAACTCGCAACAGTTTAGACACTGATAGTTTAAAAACGAGCACATGGACCCCATATTTTTAATATTCTAATGTCTTTAGAATATATTCCTCTACAAACCTAGAGAGTATGATGAAAATGACATGGATTTTTAATGTTAGGGAGCAAAACTACGGAACCATTTGCATTTTAGAGGGTATAGACTTTTGCACGTTTTCGGCGCATTTTAGGTGCATTTCAATATTTTCAAGCCAACTCGCAACAATTTGGACACTGATAGTTTAAAAAACGAGCACATAGACCCCATATTTTTGATATTTTAATGCCTTTAGAATGTATTCCTCTACAAATCTAGTGAGTATGATGAAAATGACATGGATTTTGAGTGTTTGGGAGCAGAACTACGGAACCATTCGTATTTTAGACATTTTGGATGGTATTATCTGACTTTTACTTGTTTTCGGCGCATTTTGGGCTGTTTCAAGCCAACTCGCAACAATTTGGACACTGATAGTTTAAAAATGAGCACATAGACCCCATATTTTTGATATTTTAATGTCTTCAGAATATATTCTTCTACAAATCTAGAGAGTATGATGAAAATGACATGGATTTTGAGTGTTTGGGATTAAAACTACGGAACCATTCGCATTTTAGACGATATTATTATACTTTTGCACGTTTTGGGCGCATTTTCGGCGATTTCGATGCCAACTCGCATCACTTTGGACACTCATAGTTAAAAAACGAGCACATGGACCCCATATTTTTAACTTCCCTACACCTTCGATATGCATTCCTCTACAAATTAGCAGAATTTGATAAAAATGACATGGATTTTGAAAAAAGTGCAGCTTACAAAATACTTTTTAAATTTTTGAGTAGATTCACGTCTTTGAAGATTTGCTTTTTCCGAGTTTTTGCACCATTCTTGCCAAATGAGGGCGCTGCTGACTCCAGATAGATGTAGTTTTACCAATTAAAAGGCTTTCTCTTACTTTGGTATACACTTTGTTATATATCTTGAAAATTTGATGAAGTTTGATGCGATATCCGCTGAGTGAAGATGATTTAAACTCATTTGGTGAATTCGTGATATCTAAGAAAGGCAAAATTCTCTTAAATTGCGCAAGATTGCATATCATTCAAATACGGCGACTTTGAAGTCCCGTAGAAAAAAAATAAGCACATGAACCTATATTATTTTTTGCATTTTCATAATGCATAAATACCAGAGTAACTCTCTGCAAAATTTGGTGAAAATGACATGGACTTCATTTTAACTGTGGAACGTCCTTAAGACTTCTCATGTTACAATGCATAAAAGATAAAGATTAAGTATTGCACAAAGGTAAATCTTTTAATTCATAATATGATGAATCTAAGCATTTAGTAGGGACATCATCCATTAAGAATATGCATAGGGAATTGTACAAAGCTCAACCTTGCCTGGCTCACAAAAAAGCTGTGACCTATAATAACAGTCTGTATAGAAATATCCATTGAATTGCCTGTGAAGTAGACTGAATCATAAAGATGCATGAAATACAGCAAAGTGCAGAATACAATGAAACAAGTGCATGCCTCTGGCCGTCTCACCTGCATCACGCGATTCAATATAGCAGCAGTGCTGATTTTGAAAACTACTATAACTCGCACAAGATGTTCAGTGATACTTGGTTACTCTTATTTCCACGTTTTATGAACTAGACCAATACACTTATAGAGATATGATGGCAATTCAACAAATACCCCCAACGTGGCCAAAGTTCTTTGACCTTACATGACCTTTGACCTTGATCATGTGACCTGAAACTCGCACAGGATGTTCAGTGATACTTGATTACTATTATGTCCAAGTTTTATGAACTAGACCAACACACTTTCAAATTTATGGCTTTAATTCAACAAATACCCCAATTTGGCCAAAGTTCATTGACCCTAAATGACCTTTGACCTTGATCATGTGACCTGAAACTTGCACAGGATGTTCAGTAATACTTGATTACTATTATGTCCAAGTTTCATGAATCAGATCCATAAATTTTCAAAGTTATGATGGTAATTCAACAGATACCCCCAATTCGGCCAAAGTTCATTGACCCTAAATGACCTTTGACCTTGGTCATGTGATGTGAAACTCATGCAGGATGTTCAGTGATACTTGATTAACCTTATGTATAAGTTTCATGAACTAGGTCCATATATTTTCTAAGTTATGATGACATTTCAAAAACTTAACCTTAGGTTAAGATTTTGATGTTGATTCCCCCAACATGGTCTAAGTTCATTGACCCTAAATGACCTTTGACCTTGGTCATGTGACATGAAACTCAGGCAGGATGTTTAGTAATACTTGATTAACCTTATGGCCAAGTTTCATGAACTAGGTCCATATACTTTCTAAGTTATGCTGTCATTTCAAAAACTTAACCTCAGGTTAAGATTTGGTGTTGACGCCGCCGCCGCCGTCGCCGCCGCCGTCGCCGTCGGAAAAGCGGCGCCTATAGTCTCACTCTGCTATGCAGGTGAGACAAAAATGGGGGAATGTGAATGCAAATGCAAAGATGAAGAAGAATTATAGTGAGTTGTATCAGTGAACAGACATTTTACTTTAATTAAGGATAGTAAAGTTTCAAAAACGTTTTCTCATTGATGAGAAAGTAGAAACTACATTATACCTACTTTCACAAAGCGGAAAGATATCAGCCTTGGAGCAAGAAATATTATACGTCCTATTTAACCAGATTGTCGCGCATTCATCATAGCTGTTAACGGGTACAACATGCGATTCAACTGTAAGAAATAAAGGTAACAAAAACGAGCAGGGTTAGCAACACAAAAACAACAATGGATGGGTGGTGGGGCAACAACCATACTCTACGAAAACAAGATGTTCAGCTTCAGAAAATTTAACTTCAACTATTTCTGGTCTTGGAGCGCCTTTATGAGTGCAACTTGGCATCTTTCGTTCCAGATATGTCCTGGGTCCATGATAGAATAATGGATAAAGTGCGAGGTATTGCAGTTCTTTGGTGCAAAATCTTAGGAGACCCAGTCATAAAATTCCTGTCATAAGCCCTGTTATGGAGTATACCTACAATACAGACTGGAGATTTGGTTAGGAGTTTCTCCTTGGTCTGAGCAGAGCTGTATAAGTAGTGTATTTTACTGATATAACGCATCCGCGAAGGTAAATGAAGTAGAGCCGTCAGGAATGACCGGTAAATGCAAATTTTGATGTTTCCAGACTTTATAAGAAAGTGTAAAATAAGTTAAATTATGGGCCTTTTCTACAAACACAATAAGGGTTCAATTTCGCACCCTCATGTCATTAAGGATTCTTTCGTTTTGGGTGGAACTTGGACCGAGAAGCTTTCCGCACCAAAGCTAGCGCAAGTAGGTATATTTTTGGATCGTTAAGGCATGTAAGAGGGTGCAGAGCTGTATTAAAACCTTAATATTATGGTTCAGATCTGCACCCTGTTAAAGGCAAATATATATATATATTCACCTAGGACTATGCAAACATACATCATTTAGGGAGTAAACACTGCATGAACAAAGGGTGCCTATGTTCATTGGATGCACGATAGCACCAAAAAAGGGCTAATATTTTGATAGATTGGGGTACATATTAGTTTTGTGTGAGTATTCCTTCTGACGAAGAAAATGAAGGAAAGAATTCCACGACCAAGGAAAGTAAGGAAAAGGTCAGGAGTGAAATATTGGTATATTTTGTTTAAATCCAAATATTGCATTTTTTTAATAAGGCACTTTATCGGAACCATGTCTTTGTTGCAGGAATCCTGCAAGCAGCCTTGCACTGCAAATAATCACAACCACCATAGACAAAACCTTGGGAACTGCAGAAAAGCCAAATTGAATAGACAAAGAGCATCTTCATAGCAGGATTCTTGCTCAAAGACGCAGAACATACTTGTGATAAGTAGGAAAGCCGAAATGAAAAGATGCAGAGCACTTCCGTAGCAGGATTCCTGCTGACAGACGTGGGACAGACTTTTGCATTTAGAGTGCAAAATTTGGCCAATTTATGCACTTCAAATGCATTTAAAGATGGATCCGCGCATTAATAGCAGTATTAATCGTTTGATGAAATCATTTCTGTGTTACAAAGTGGGCAGATTATTGTACAAAAAATGCTGAAATGCTTTGTATAGGTAACAATACCCTATGTCTTTCCCCTCAAAATATCAGCTCCTTACGCTACTTGGGAATATGGGTATGCCAATGTGGCCTCGGAAATACACTGGTTACGCAAGGATCCCAATGCTGAACTGGCTTACATTAAACCCCAATCTACATAGGGAGAGGCGTGGTAAGTTGTGACACTTTTTGCATTTTGCATGTTAGAATTGATATGACTAATAATCTTGTAGAAATAAGTACCTTGCTTTTGAATTTAATACTTGGGAAATATTTTTCACCCATAAATAATATTCTAACCCCACACTGAAAGTCATTGTCACCTTTGGAAAAAAAACGATGTCATATGGCCCAACGTGCACCATCTGTGGGGTAGGTTGTACCACCTTCTGGGGTAAGTTGAGCCACAAAAACTATGTACAAAATGTATTAAGGAAGAACCAACATGTCATTTTTTTATTTCAAGTCTTTTCACTTGCTTATTCTCTATAAATACTAACATGCTCTAAAAGTAAAATAACTGTCATATGAATTTGATCTGTTCTGCCTGCATATCAATGGCTTTTTAAAGGTTTTTTGTTTTCTAATACATTATCAAAGAATTACCGTGGCTCAACTTGCCCCATGTTGACTGGCTCAAATTACCCTAGTCCGAAGTTAATACGATTTTTTCACATCCACACATTTCTTATTCATCCATCCTGTAAAAGAATACAAGAATGACAATACATACCTGGACTAACAATATTGTTCTTATTGCTTTATTATATCTAAAGACGTGTGTGGGTAAAAGCACTGATGTATTTTACACCTTTTTTTATTTTTATTTTTTTTGCTGAAATTTTTATTTTCCCTCTAAAATTGATTTTTGTTTAGTTAAAACAATGTGGTGGGTTTGAGGGTTATGTAATGGGACATCAATATATGACACCACCCCAATGTCTGACTTATTTATTATTGGCGTGGGAGTGGTGGCTCAACTTGTCCCTATATGCTCAACTTACCCCGCCTTCCCCTACAGTTAGCCTAGTTAGTCTCACTCAATAAGGGGATCGCTGTCAAACTACATTGATCATGGTGGTCAACAAAGTTCTCATTCCCTTCTCGAATATTTGTTCTAAATACTAGAAATGTTGGGGTAACCGGGATAGGTATATCACCTAAACAATGGCACTGAATAAGGCAGATTTAACCCTTTTTCCGAGCTGTAAAAAGGCGGTTAATAACTTGATAGCGATTGACCACTTCAGTGGTGGGAAGCATTTAATTATTCTCTGATCGGTTCAATGGTTGAATCAGTCGTGTTAAATGCAATACCATTTTTACGTTCCATATTGTTTGTGTAAAATGGTGGGAATATCCCAAATATTGTGTCTAATCGGGCTGGGTCCGTCACTGGATCAATTTGGCAATGGAAGCTTAGCATTAGAAGAGAAGGAAGACGCTCAGCACATAGCTGGGATCTGCGTACGGCCTTTGACTCGAAATATTCGTAAAATCCATTCATAACATTTTTTTAGTTAGTCTCTTCAATTCATTGGCTGATCAAGGCGCAAAGGAACATCTTCTGCACGTTCCAAGGCCCCGTCCAAGGCCCAATTCCCTCTCCAGTATAATGTGTTGGTATCATAGTTTGGTGGTCAGCCTTTGATCCTAATTTTATGTTAAGCTAACCTGCACATAGCGCGCAATTTTGTCCAGAAAATGCACTACGATCATTGTTTGAAAACACAGCATTGTCAATATCATACTTACCCTCCGTGGGATCAGATAGAGAACCAAAGTTGCATTTGAAGGTAAGCTTGACGTCTTTATGTGAATACCCTATCAACAGGTTGACATAATGGGTTGTACTTGTAAATCCATTCAAAACTAGACTTAGCTCCACTGTGCTATTGGGAAGGTATACCCTATCGCCAGTCGAGTTGCAGATCGTAACAGCACTTGAATAGTTGACGGTACAATTAATCACATTGTCGTTAGTTTTTAGCGACCTGTACTGCAGAATTTCACGGTTTCCAGGAGCTTCATCGATCGAAAGATTACAAGAAAGAAACGAAATATATCGTAACTCTTAGGATTTCAGGATGCGTTCTGGGGCAGATCTGGTCTATGGTTGAATAAAAAGTGGCTGCAGTTACATTCGAAATCTAAATACAAGTTAGCTTTAATGGGAGGTGGGTTGGGCCGGTGAAAGGAAAGAAAATTGAACATTATGGTAGCACATGACCGTGCAGAAAGTATTTAATGGGTGAGGGGGTCGATTGAATTAGAAGTGGAACAAAAAGACAGAGACACGTAAAAACAGTGCTTGAGAGAAAAAAATGAGAGAGGGAGAAAGGGGCAGGGATAGGACAAATGAATGGAGAGTTAATTCACTAATGAGAAACAACCTGTGACATTACACATGGACGATGCCCCGAAAGGAAGAAGGAGAAGGCTCAAAACCCGAAGCATGCTGTTTACAATCTTCACGGTGCAACGACAAAAAATCTGATGGAAACCTATAGGTCAGGACTGAATAAATCCGCAAACAAGAACCGTGCAATTTTATACAAAAACTGCTGTACTATCAGAACGTTCAAGAACCAAGTCTTCACGTATCTTTAGTGGCATATTCTTAACACTGCTGCACACGTACAGATATTTGCTAATTAGTTTTGAAAGAATGAATTATAAATGTTAATTGCGATTTTCTTTTTAACTACAAACTAAGCATCTGATGTAGGTTCGGTGATTCATTCATCACCGACAGGCTCACGCACCCCCACTCTCAGGCTTCACACATTTATCCCCATAACTTCGCACACACACACACACTCACGCCCTCACACACACGTTTTACACATGGATCCCAATACACATGCAAACTCACTCAAGCACATCCCACACTCTCACACCTCAGGTCTATACTCCCCTGCCTACCCAGTCTCACACATGCACCATCATCCTCACACACTGATCCCCATACCCAGACCAACGCGTACCCAAACCCTCACACATCAATACCCAGAGGCGTCGATCCGGGGGGGGGGGCAGGGGGGCGATCGCCCCACCAATCATAATATTGGGGGGCGAACATATCGTTTTGCACCCCCCCCCCCATAATTCCGCATGTGCACAGATGAAATAAGATTGTAATGTTACACATAAATCAGCAAGCGAGATTGAAATATACAACTTGTTCTTTATTAAATATCGTGCTCAAAATGTCCGCTTTTCAGATTGGAATATAAAAATTTTCAGCTCACGCTTCGCGCTCGCATCATTTCTGTAGCAAAAACCCATACTTTTCATAATTAAATAGGTGAATAGAATGTCCCGTTTTCCGATCTAAACCCAAACGAACCCCCACTTCGATTTGCAATCTTTCGTTGGATATATATCTTGTTCTTTATTGAAAATGTCCATTAAACTGTCATTTTTATCAGATCGAAATATCAAAGGTTTCAGATCGCGCTTCGTACTCGCATCTATTGTTCTTTTAGATACCCATTTATTACTACCGAAAATGCTTAGAATATCAAGCTTTCAGGTCAGATTATGAAGAATTTTCAGCTTGCTATCGGCACTCGCATTATCTGTGTAGTGAGATATGTATCCTCCTCATCAGTTACTTCAATTAAGCAGTCCTAAACAGGTATCTTTTTCCTGTTTTCAGGTCAGTATACTAAAAAATTTCAGCTCGCGCTTCGCGCTCGCATTATTTTGTTGGTGAGATATTTATCTCTTTCTCATGAGTCATATATAAATATATGAATATATATATATATATATATATATATATATATATATATATATATATATATATATATAGCCCTGTGTGTGGGTGAGTTTGTTTTGTGTGATTGAGCGCCTTTGGAACTTCATTCATGATTTTGCCCCCCCCCCCACCCATCTGAAAAATGCCCGCGCAAACACAAACACACCCTCCCCCTCATACCTCACATTCATACCCAGACACTCAAGCAACCCTCACCCACATACCTCACTAATCTCGCTACCCAGGCTAACACACACCCATCATCGTCACACCTTATACAATAACCCCCCCCCCACCAGTCCCACACACACCCCTCCTTCTCAAACATCACATTCATCCCAATATACCCAGGTCTACATGCCCCATCCTCCTCATGAAGACTTCGGAATGTCATAATTTAATTGTATTCACATTTTTCATGAAAATGTTAATTCTTTGATCTACTTTCATGTTTTTTTTTTTTTCAAATCAACTTTTTCGGGGTGGGGTAGAAATTGCTATTGAGATTTTATGGTATTTCAAGAAGTAAAGTGTTATTTTAAAAAATGGCTAAAAGTTGGAAGTTAAAGAGGGTAAAAGGATTATTTCTCCAAGAAAAACCCATTGAAAATCACGTTTACAACGCGATACGTGACATTACTGGATTCAAACTGCTAATTTATTTCACTAAAACTGATCCAGCGTGATTCAGCGATTCGAGGTTTCACTCTAAAATCAATTACCGACTAATGATAAAAAAGTGAAAGACGTGGTTTAAATGAAGAGCTTGATTCCAAAAGGGGCTAAATCAACTTCTTTTTTGCTAGCAATATTTATGTGTTTCGTGTATAATTTTCACTATCAAACATGTTTAAAATTGCAAAAATAAAATGAGATTCAACTAAGTTTTTATTCCAAAAGGAGCTAAATCCATGAACAATTAAATTCTAATACATTCTTAGACATTATTGAATGCTAGATTTTTATAAACATGGTGTAATAATCGAAAATGATAGCACTATCCTATATGTATATCAAAATGAAACAGAAGTACATAAGGGAAAGTGGTGAATCTACAAACTTGATTTACAGAGAAACACAAAATGTGAATTTAGCTCCTTTTGGAATAAAAGTTTTCACACACACACGAACACGCACACACACACTCGAGCTCTCTTTCTCACACACACACTCACGCCCTCACACACACGTTTTACACATGGATCCCAATACACATGCAAACTCACTCAAGCACATCCCACACTCTCACACCTCAGGTCTATACTCCCCTGCCTACCCAGTCTCACACATGCACCATCATCCTCACACACTGATCCCCATACCCAGACCAACGCGTACCCAAACCCTCACACATCAATACCCAGAGGCGTCGATCCGGGGGGGGGCAGGGGGGCGATCGCCCCACCAATCATAATATTGGGGGGCGAACATATCGTTTTGCACCCCCCCCCCCCCCCCCATAATTCCGCATGTGCACAGATGAAATAAGATTGTAATGTTACACATAAATCAGCAAGCGAGATTGAAATATACAACTTGTTCTTTATTAAATATCGTGCTCAAAATGTCCGCTTTTCAGATTGGAATATAAAAATTTTCAGCTCACGCTTCGCGCTCGCATCATTTCTGTAGCAAAAACCCATACTTTTCATAATTAAATAGGTGAATAGAATGTCCCGTTTTCCGATCTAAACCCAAACGAACCCCCACTTCGATTTGCAATCTTTCGTTGGATATATATCTTGTTCTTTATTGAAAATGTCCATTAAACTGTCATTTTTATCAGATCGAAATATCAAAGGTTTCAGATCGCGCTTCGTACTCGCATCTATTGTTCTTTTAGATACCCATTTATTACTACCGAAAATGCTTAGAATATCAAGCTTTCAGGTCAGATTATGAAGAATTTTCAGCTCGCTATCGGCACTCGCATTATCTGTGTAGTGAGATATGTATCCTCCTCATCAGTTACTTCAATTAAGCAGTCCTAAACAGGTATCTTTTTCCTGTTTTCAGGTCAGTATACTAAAAAATTTCAGCTCGCGCTTCGCGCTCGCATTATTTTGTTGGTGAGATATTTATCTCTTTCTCATGAGTCATATATGAATATATGAATATATATATATATATATATATATATAGCCCTGTGTGTGGGTGAGTTTGTTTTGTGTGATTGAGCGCCTTTGGAACTTCATTCATGATTTTGCCCCCCCCCCCACCCATCTGAAAAATGCCCACGCAAACACAAACACACCCTCCCCCTCATACCTCACATTCATACCCAGACACTCAAGCAACCCTCACCCACATACCTCACTAATCTCGCTACCCAGGCTAACACACACCCATCATCGTCACACCTTATACAATAACCCCCCCCCCACCAGTCCCACACACACCCCTCCTTCTCAAACATCACATTCATCCCAATATACCCAGGTCTACATGCCCCATCCTCCTCATGAAGACTTCGGAATGTCATAATTTAATTGTATTCACAATTTTCATGAAAATGTTAATTCTTTGATCTACTTTCATGTTTTTTTTTTTTCAAATCAACTTTTTCGGGGTGGGGTAGAAATTGCTATTGAGATTTTATGGTATTTCAAGAAGTAAAGTGTTATTTTAAAAAATGGCTAAAAGTTGGAAGTTAAAGAGGGTAAGAGGATTATTTCTCCAAGAAAAACCCATTGAAAATCACGTTTACAACGCGATACGTGACATTACTGGATTCAAACTGCTAATTTATTTCACTAAAACTGATCCAGCGTGATTCAGCGATTCGAGGTTTCACTCTAAAATCAATTACCGACTAATGATAAAAAAGTGAAAGACGTGGTTTAAATGAAGAGCTTGATTCCAAAAGGGGCTAAATCAACTTCTTTTTTGCTAGCAATATTTATGTGTTTCGTGTATAATTTTCACTATCAAACATGTTTAAAATTGCAAAAATAAAATGAGATTCAACTAAGTTTTTATTCCAAAAGGAGCTAAATCCATGAACAATTAAATTCTAATACATTCTTAGACATTATTGAATGCTAGATTTTTATAAACATGGTGTAATAATCGAAAATGATAGCACTATCCTATATGTATATCAAAATGAAACAGAAGTACATAAGGGAAAGTGGTGAATCTACAAACTTGATTTACAGAGAAACACAAAATGTGAATTTAGCTCCTTTTGGAATAAAAGTTTTCACACACACACGAACACGCACACACACACTCGAGCTCTCTTTCTCACACACACACTCACGCCCTCACACACACGTTTTACACATGGATCCCAATACACATGCAAACTCACTCAAGCACATCCCACACTCTCACACCTCAGGTCTATACTCCCCTGCCTACCCAGTCTCACACATGCACCATCATCCTCACACACTGATCCCCATACCCAGACCAACGCGTACCCAAACCCTCACACATCAATACCCAGAGGCGTCGATCCGGGGGGGGGCAGGGGGGCGATCGCCCCACCAATCATAATATTGGGGGGCGAACATATCGTTTTGCACCCCCCCCCCCATAATTCCGCATGTGCACAGATGAAATAAGATTGTAATGTTACACATAAATCAGCAAGCGAGATTGAAATATACAACTTGTTCTTTATTAAATATCGTGCTCAAAATGTCCGCTTTTCAGATTGGAATATAAAAATTTTCAGCTCACGCTTCGCGCTCGCATCATTTCTGTAGCAAAAACCCATACTTTTCATAATTAAATAGGTGAATAGAATGTCCCGTTTTCCGATCTAAACCCAAACGAACCCCCACTTCGATTTGCAATCTTTCGTTGGATATATATCTTGTTCTTTATTGAAAATGTCCATTAAACTGTCATTTTTATCAGATCGAAATATCAAAGGTTTCAGATCGCGCTTCGTACTCGCATCTATTGTTCTTTTAGATACCCATTTATTACTACCGAAAATGCTTAGAATATCAAGCTTTCAGGTCAGATTATGAAGAATTTTCAGCTCGCTATCGGCACTCGCATTATCTGTGTAGTGAGATATGTATCCTCCTCATCAGTTACTTCAATTAAGCAGTCCTAAACAGGTATCTTTTTCCTGTTTTCAGGTCAGTATACTAAAAAATTTCAGCTCGCGCTTCGCGCTCGCATTATTTTGTTGGTGAGATATTTAGGGAAAGGATCCATATTGCATTTGCAGCGTGCACCCGGCGGGCACACCCCCGCTGCGGTGATTAGTGAACAGTGTGTATCTCGCCGCTAGATGCAGCTAGCGGCAGCGCGCTGTACCAATTAAAGCGGATTAACAGGAAAATCGATCCTTGCAGCTTTCTCGCAGCTTGCACGCCGCCTGCACGCAGCTAGCTGTGCTTGCGAGCGAATCTCTCCTTTTCACTTAATTCGGTCTATTGATTGTCTTGTCGACAGGGCCAGGTTTCATGTTGAGTTATTTTGAGTACATCGGTGTCTCATGCATTTAATATCATATCTCTTAATCTAATCGACATATAACTCTCTTAATTTTCGACATAATTTTTGTAATAAAACGAAATATGCCTAATCGACAATTGCTCCACGAAGTAAATGCGAAAATGATGCTGCCCCGATAATATTGCTGCACCGACATGTTCTCCGCTGTCCTTTTTTTTACAGACAAAATATTTGTAGTACATGTAGCTCCTCGACGTTCCTTTTCTTTCTTTGTAATAGTTGTATCTTTATTTGTTCGTACTTTTACAATGTTTCGTACATGTCATGACAGAATTATGAAATGTGATATTTATACTTTATAATGATAATACTAAAGATAGTGCAAGTGCAGTGGCGTAACAGGTGGGGTGCAGGGGGCGGACTGCTCCCCCGCCCCCGCGGAGCTCACTGGGAAAATGAAATGTTAAATAATGGGAAAGAGGAAATGAAAAGGGGAGAAAGATGGAAAAGGGAAGAAAAGGAAGAAAACGAGAGAGGGAAATGGAAAAGAAAAGGTCAGAAGGAACATGAAGGGAAGATAAAAGATAAAACGGAAGGAACGAGAAAAAAGGAAAGAAGAGCATGTGAGAGAGTAAAAAACATTAGAACGAGTGATCGAGGAAGTGGATACAATTAAGGAAATGACAAAATGGAACGGGAATTTATGGCGAAAAGAGAAAGAAAAGGAAAAACGGGAAATGGAAGTACAATGAAATGTAAATTATATGTAAAAACAAATAACCGCATTCATTGGCTGCGGAAGCCAAAACATTTACGGGGGGTCCACCAGAAATATGATGGACACAGGTAAAAAAATCTGACAAGCCCAAAAAAAAGGCCATCAACCTAAATTTTAAGGGGGTCCACGTGAATTAGGGGGGACGCAGGAAAAAAAATGAAAAGCAAAAAAAAGTTATTAATTTTTTTTTTTTTGGGGGGGGGACCGTCCCCCACCTCCAATTTAGGAGGGGGTGGGGCAGGTACCCCGTCCCCCCCCCCCCCTTTGCTATCAACCACTGTAACGCCCCGGAGATGGCATGGAGAATGATGGTGATATGATTATACTTTTGATGATCCTCTGTCCATAGTTTTGCTTTTATTGCAACGTTTATTCTTCTCTTTTGATGAAGGCCCGAAAGCTTTTGCATGGCTAAAAACGAAACATTACACGGATAACTACGTCTCACCATGGATCCTTCGAGAACACGCATCGATCTTACATTAACTTGTATGATCTAATGACAACCTGTTTAATATCGAACGCTATCTCTGACTATTCTCCAAACGCAGACCCGACTATGATTTCAAAGGGAGTAATACGGTATTACACTACTACTACTACTACTACTACTACGACTACTACTACAACTACTACTATTACTCTTGCCTATATGCAGGAGTTTTTTGCTGAAGGAATTGACGCGGTGATGAAAATAATGAAAAATTATTGCCGTTCTCAGTGTCAATCATTTTCTCTACCTCTCGGAGTTAAGGAGCATTGGCGGCGGAAGCCACAAATTTCTTTTTTTTTGGGGGGGGGCGCAGGAAACGAAATTGACAAGCAAAAAAACAGGTTATCAACCAAAATTTCAGGGAAGGGACTACCAAAAAATTTTGACAGAAAAGAGGTAATCAACAAGATTTTTTTTTTTTTTTTTTGGGGGGGGGGGGGGGAGGGGCACGTCCCCCCTCGCTTCCACCGCCTATGTTTAGGAGTAGGCCCTTATAATTAATTTAGAATATCATAAATACCCATTCAGATTCGGAGTGAGAGATAGAGGGGGACGGGCAGAAGAAATGGGGAATATCAAAGAGGGGATTCGGAATGAGAGATAGAGGGGGGGGGGTGGCAAGACGAAAGAAGTGAAGGAAGAAGAGGTGATTCGGAATGAATGATAGAGGGGGGGGGGTGGCGAGACGAAAGAAGTGAAAGAACAAGAGGTGATTTGGAGTGAGAGATAGAGGAGGGGGGAAGGGGGCAGAAGAAACGGGGAATATCAAAGATGTGATTCGGAATGAGAGATAGAGAAGGGGGCGGGTAGAAGAAATGGGGAATATCAAAGATGTGATTCGGAGTGAGAGATAGAGGAGGGGGGGGGGGGCGGGTAGAAGAAATGGGGAATATCAAAGATGTGATTTGGAATGAGAGATAGAAGAGGAGGGGGGCAAGACGAAAGAAGGGTGATTCGGAATGAGAGATAGAGGAGGGGGTGGCGAGACGAAAGAAAAAGAGGTGATTTGGAGTGAGAGATAGAGGAGGGGGGGGCGGGCAGAAGAAATGGGTAATATCAAAGATGTGATTCGGAGTGAGAGATAGAGGAGGGGGGGGGGGCGGGTAGAAGAAATGGGGAATATCAAAGATGTGATTTGGAATGAGAGATAGAAGAGGAGGGGGGGGCAAGACGAAAGAAGGGTGATTCGGAATGAGAGATAGAGGAGGGGGGTGGCGAGTCGAAAGAAGTGAAGGAAGAACAGATGATTCGGAATGAGAGATAGAGGAGGGGGGGTGGCGAGACGAAAGAAGTGAAAGAAAAAGAGGTGATTTGGAGTGAGAGATAGAGGAGGGGGGGCGGGCAGAAGAAATGGGTAATATCAAAGAGGTGATTCGGAGTGAGAGAGCGGGAGGGGACAAAAAGATATATATAAATATATATAAATATATATATGTATATATATGTCTATATAACATGTATGTATTTTTTTTAGTTGGCGGGTACTGCGTTATTTCACATGTCATTTCACTGTTCTGACTGTCATCTACTAGGTCTCTCATTCTTCTAAACTAACTCGTTTTTTTCTCTCTCCTTGGACCACATGCAAGCATGACAAGCTTTTTTCAACAATATACGTGCTTTCATACTGTTAAACAAAATGAGGGAAAATAGGACAAAATATATGGTGGAAATTACATTTCATTTAATCCCTTGTATGTACGATTACAAAATAACCACAGCGACCACGCTATGTAATTCATTTATACGAGTTTACATTGCAAAAATATTCATCCAATTGCGAGAAAGTCCAACAATAAAGTTCATTGATTCAAAATGCAGAACCACTGATGACATATCTGTTAACTGTCATTGCTCGGAAAGGCAAGATCTCAACGGCGGCTCAACTTCGATGCGGCTTTGCGACACTTGTTGTTTATGCACTGCCTCAGTTGCTTCTGCTGGTCCCTGGTGGCCGTCGATCCTGGATATTGCACCTCAACCTGGGCCATCATCGCTCGGAACTTTGGATCTGTCCGGAGGGCGTCCTTTGTGACCCACTCTCTTCCGTTGAATACATCCCCGCCATTGACGTTGGAACGTGCCAATTCCTCCACAGTGAAGAAATCCCCCAAGAGATGAAGAACAAGATCCTTTGCGTTCTTTGCCGAGTCGAATGCCCTCATGTACGTTATTCTCGCCATCGTCGTTGTTGCCCCGCCACAGCCGATCTCGATGACGTCATCGTCCAGTTCCTTGTAGACAGGCGGTCGACATGCTGTGTCACCCGAACGAAGTCCCTTCACCTCTTCGCGGAGCGATGCCTGCTCTCTTGAGAGATGATCGATCCGTTGCAGTAGCTCCCGATTCTGCTGGAGAATCTGCTGATTCTGCGAGAGTACTTCCCGGGTCAAATCGCAGAGCTGACCAAGAATCGGCGATGAGTGTACAGACGGTGCCCCCTGACACCATGCATCAGCTAGCCGGACAGGGTAGGCGGGCTGAGGTCGAGTAGGAGCTACATGGTAATCCGTTCGGCGGGGCTGAGCAGTTTGGTAGGTAGTTGGAGGAGCATAGACTGAGTTGGACTGAGTTGGAGCGTAGGTCCCGGTCAGATGGTTGGGTTGGTAAGGTGCAGTCGGCTGGGCTGGTGGAGGTTGGTACGTTGTTTGGCTCATCGGGACCTCGGGGCGGGGCGGCTCCTGGAAGGTCGCGCTCGTTGGCTGGGACGGCTGGACAGTCTCGGCAACTCCGCTGTCTTCTTCCTCGAAGTCCGCCGACCAAGGAGACCAAGAACCGGCTGGGGGGTCGACTTGTGTAGGCTGTAGAGCTTGCTCATCAGTCTGCTGGTCGGGTAAAGCAGGAGCTTCAGCTTGGCACTTGTCAGCTGGGGTGGCTTCATCTTGGCGTGCTGGTGTCAGAGGCTTGGCTTGGTGATTGGTCTTGACTCGCTTAGTCGTGGTTGGGTTGCTTCGCTGTAACTTAGAGCGGGCCCGAGCCAGCTTGGTCCGCGCCGACGATGTCACCGTAGGTCGAACATTTGCTGACTTCTTTTCCCTCGAGTGGAGATGGTGCCCTGGTTTTTCTGTGTAAAGATAAAACAGAAAATGCAATTAATTTAGTTATAAACATGAAGAAATACATTGCACATAATGTAACTATTTATCCTTATATCCAATGTTTTTTCACAACTTCCATTGTACAGAAATTCCTGACAAAGTTTTCATTTACACACTAATTAAACATTTTGAATATTTTGACAATTATAATGATCTTTATTGAGCTGGCTGATAAATTGAACTGCTTATGTAAAGGCTTGATCGATCTTCGATGATGTGCGTTACTTACTTATGTTAACAATTCGTGCCTTGTAGTGAGTCGACCTGTACAAGACATTGACCTCCTTGCCGACAGTCAGTTCCCCTTTCTCCTTGATTCGACTACGCAAGACAGTTTCGAAACCCTGCCACTTGCTGAGCCACTCGATCGTAACAGATGTCATGATAGTGACGAGTAGTTGATACGATAATAATAATTGACGAGATGATTGCTTTTTGGAGATTGTCGATGATATGACAGAACAAGCAAAAAGCGCTTGTATAATACCACATGAAACGCGCCAATATCTGTCGTGATTGGTCAGTAATCATTGACCAACCAGCGCGTTACCTAATTGTTCGATTAATTACTTTAGAAATTAATCCGTTAGGGGTTACTCACTATTGGTCAATTGTTTAATGACGTGGTGGCCGAGTATCAGCGTTCAAGGCTTTCTCCACGCTAGAGTACCTAAACGCACATCCGGGATCACACACTCCTCATCAATATTCAATTTCAGCACGAGAATAAAGCGAATGAAGGTGTGTGTGTGTCAACAGTGGATTCGGGTGGGCTTTGGGCAAAAAATATATTAGAGATTTTTTTTTTTTCATTCTCACTGATCGCCGTACAATAATTCTGTGATAATATTTTTGTCAGTGATTATATCATTTGCTTATGAGACCCACATTATTGTATACTTGATGAAAGACAAGACAGTAAAAAATCGATGAAAAGTTTCCGTATTGTTGGTTTAAATGTAATTTAATTTTGATAGACTTGTATGCAGTTGGTTATTATAATCAATAAACCAACATATTTTTTATATATTAGTCGAAACCTATACTCCCTATTTATTTTATTTTTTCAAATTAAATGATTATTTTATTTAATATTTCTTGTAGAAGAACAAAAAGGGTCGATGAGTGGGGTAAAATTATGGATTTATCGCTACTGTAATAGATATATGTTAAAGTGATCGATGTAATTATACATCTAAAAAGATTAGATAATGAATTTTCTAATTATTGGTTAAAATATAATTTCATTTTGATCGACTTTTACCATTTCAGTTGGCCATTATAATCTATTCACCAACATATTTGTTTAGAGCGTTGATTAAAAAAAAACATTGGTCTCATGCAGTTGTTAACATAATTACCAAAAGCCAATCAGTATTCCTAAACATAGAGCGGATTTGAAAGAAAAAAGCCCAATGTCAAAAAGATGATCAGACGCCAAATTCCCTCAATTTCAATAGCTTTTGAAAGACATCGAGGTAGTATCGACCAACGTTGTTAGATAGGCACCGAATTCTTTACCCGGATTTCACGACAATGATCGCGATATGATGGGCCCGGGGGCTTGGAACAGTATGCGATCGATTGAGATCTAAAAAGAAAGCTTATTCCCCGCTTATTGAAAGTCCCCGTCCCCCCTCCCCTTTCACGAGTGTTCATAATTGTTCTTTGATTTTGCTTTAGAATCTGCGTGGAAACGCCAAAAAAGATGAAATAAAACAATTTCATAAATGTTGGTGAAGAAAAGTTATTGACGTTGTTTGGATGACTATGGTAAAACAGTTAAAAAAATTATCAGATATCAGGCCCCCATATCTCACTTTGTTTACTTTCATTTTTAACAGAGACAAATATTTAAAACCTAGAGTATTTATTTACTCATGTTTTTTTACAGTATTTCTCTGATTTTCTGCCTTCATCGAAATCAACATGATATGATATTATCCATTTCTAATGTATATTCATATCTTTCTGCATTAGTTTATTTTCTGAATCTCGTATTCAATCATTAATTTCCGATTAATTTTGGGCATCAATTTCATATTTAGCAATGGGACACCTTAACTTGACAAATTCTAATTTCATTTCATTTCGTTCATTTCCTTTCTCAATAATTACAGTTTGTTTTTTACATTTTGACAGTATTTTCTAATATCTCATAATAATGATAATAATAACAATAATAGTAATAATAATATTAAGTATGAAGGGGTAGGATCTGAAACATGGGGGATGGCAATCACGTATACTCTAACTTGTTATCTATAAAGCGAGTACCTATTACCAGAACCCTGGTAATTTCCAACTACAAGGTCCTAATAAATAATTTGTCCTTGTAAAGTAGTTAATGCTTTTGTTTTAATGAATATGAACTAATAATATAAATAAGCCTTCAAAATCTTGATTGTCCCTAATGAATTTACATTTTATGAATGCTTTAATGTTCAATTGGAACAATGAGAATAAAAACGCGAATAATTTGTTTGATCTCGTCTAGTATTGATCAATTTTTTTATCAGGCATATCATGTGTTTGCTCCGTCATTCGATTGTATAATATCAAATTAGTATATATATTGTTTTGAACTATCAAGCTTACGTCATGTTGATGAGTAAAAGCTTATTATGCGCCTTTGCCAGCACACGGATTATCATGTTGGGGGCACATGTATTAAATTATGGCATTCATCCCCATCATGATAAACCAAAATTGAAAATACTTTTTGTAATATTATGCAGAGATATCATATTTAAAACATTGATGTACATTATTTTATTTATTTTGACATTTATGCTCCTCAAAAAATGTCTTATTTACCTGTAAAAATAAATATCATCAAACCGAAACTATGGCTGTTGGCATAGCTTCCTTTTACCTTGTTTTCATACAAAACTCAGGATACGTTTGTTGTTTTTTTTGAAAAAAAAAGTTCAAAGGGGACGAGACATCAAAGCACCCCGTTAATTACCCTCGACAATGGGTTTAATCTCTCCCATTAACCCCCCCCCCCCCCCCACACACACACACAAGTCAGCCCTTATTGACAATAGAGTCAGGTTGAAATGATCCTGGCCCTGGAAATTATCAACATCCTGCTTAGCGGAAAATGAAAGGGAAAATCACAGGGATTATTTTGTCTTCTTCTTTCTTTTGTTGCCACAAGAGTGTTAGAATAAAAAGAACTTGATTGGTCTTTCAATGATAGTTTACTGTAAGTATTAATGCGTATCAGCCATGCAACGTGGCCAACATGCCGATGAGAAAAGGTTATATATCTCAACATATTTATATTTTCGTTAAACATCTTGAGTGTCAAACTCTATCTCTTTAATCATCTCCTCCGAAAAAATGATAATTTTTTTTCTTTTTCAATAAATGAAACAATATAAAACTCTTGACATATATAACAGTCATTGTTTTATTGAAGGATTGATTGAATAGCCTGTGTATGTTTATAATCGTTATTGTTGTCATCCCAATCTCTTCTTACAATTTCTTGTCACAATAATGAATAACAAATCTTTTAATGCAACTGTTTGTGGTATTGTAATATTAGTAAGATTTGCGGTACTTGATGACAATTGATAGATAAAAGTAGGAAGTAGAGGGATGCGAATTATAGGAGGAGAAAAACGAGCATATTAAAGCGATGAGGAAAAGCCGAATAAGAAGTAGAAGTGGATCGAGAAGAACAAGAAGGGGTAGAAGAAAAAGAAAGGCAAAAATAATAAGGTAATAGATTATGCACAAGTAAAGCGCTTAGAGACTCAATGTGATAAGCGCTATATGAATGTTGCTATCATTATTTCATTATTATAAGATGGAGGGGTGAGAAAAGGATATCCAAGAAAAGGAAAAGAGGAAGAAATGGGTAAAAAACAACGGGAAAAAAAGAAATATAAAATGATAAAGAGGAACAAAAGGCGGAAGAAATAAAAAGAGAGAAATAAGACGGAGGGGAGAAGAAAACCAAAAACAAAAGAGTACATGCAGACAGAGAAGGGTATGAAGGTCGTTAATCAGAAATTGGATGGAGAAGAAAAACCGGCAAAAGAGTAGATAGAACGGGATGAAGAACAAAAACATATATAGACAGAGGAACAAAAGCCAGAAGAAAAGGAAAAAGAGAAAAGCAATAGGACCGAATAGGTTGAGAAATGTAGAGGGAGGAGAAAGGAAGAAGAAAATCGGGGGGGGGGGGGAGAAGAATGGGCGTTGAGGAGAGGCTTCATTTATGCATGCTGTTATGCCAACAAACTTGTTATCTGCACTTCACATCGCACGGCACCCTATTCACATATAAATAAAATCACGCTTCAAATAATGTTTGAGCACCACTCTGCTGTGTGTTGACTTTGACCTATGAAGGATACACTTATTATACAGAAGTAATTTTGAATTTTATATAATGAACTAACAAAATAATGTATTTTAGTGACTGATGTTATTGTTAATGACTGGATGAGAAAATCTCCAAATTCAAAACGGTGAAAAGTAGGGGAGGCGAATAGGCCTACACGGCCTACACCCCCCCCCCCCCCGATCCCGCCACCGACCTAATTTATGTTTTGTGTCATTTTCTTCCCTTACTGAAATCTATGGATTGACAGATAGTCTTCCTCTATATAGCACAATAAAACAAATATTGAAAATGGTTTAATTAAATAAGTATTACAAAATCAATAAACATGTCTTATGTTCATAATTTATGTTTGATTTGGTATTTTAAACAATGTATTTCAAAGGGATGGTATTTTCAGGGATTTGGGTTATGAATTTTTTTTTCATTACCACATACCCTATAGGAACTACTGAAAACTAGCTTTTTATAATGAATATTTTTGCGACAACACATCTAACCCTCCCCCCCCCCCTTATAAAAAGCGAAGAGCACAAAAAGCCGACGCCAGGGGATTATCTTTCTATACAAAATGAAATTCAAATTGTTATAATATTAAAACAAAATCTTAATTGATTTATTTCGTTATTTTCAGTCGGCCTTAACAAATATTTTCTTTTCGAGCGGTTATAAAAAAACACACTGACATCAATTTTTTTCATTATCACCAAAAATGAATCCGTATTCCCAAACATAGAGCCGATTGAAAAAAAAAAGACTGTTGAAAAGATAATCAGACGCCCAATTCCCCCAACCTCAATATCTATTGACTGTAGAAAGACATCGAGGTAGTATTGACCAAAGTTGTAGATTGGCACCGAATTCTTTACCCGCACGACAATGATCGCGATATGATGGAGCAGGATGGGCCAGGAGTTGGAACAGTTTTCGATCGATTGAGATCTAAAAAGAAAGCTTATTCAAAGTCCCCCCCCCCCCCCCTTCACGAGTGTTCATAATTGTTCTTTGACCGGCGAGCTTTGATAAGAATTTGGTTTAGAATCGGCGGTATAAAGCCATGGTATTAAACCGCCCACAGAATGAATCGGTGAAGTTCATTAAGAATTATGATTCATCCTTCTCTACCGAGAAAGTGACTACTTGATGCTGAAAATAATAAATGCAAACGAATAATTTAAAATTGAACATACAAAACAATTCTATCGATTACATGTGGTGTAATAAAAAAAATTGATGTCAATATTTTGGATGAATTCGGTGAAACATGAGCCTATATGCATATTGCCATGAAAAATAAATGAGTGTAAGGGTGATATCTGATCCCCTATTAACGAAAAAAATATTATTTTTACCTAAGGATAATAAACTATTATTGGGTAGCACAAACCATTAACGTTACTTGAGGTTTTACCATAATTGAAAACAGTTTTCAATTTATTTTCCCATATTTAGCTTTCGGCAAGGGGGAGCATGCTTAACCCTAAATAGACTGGGCTATTTCTACGCCTAAGAAGACTGGGGGGGGGACTGATTCAGCCCCCCCCCCCACCCACTTTCGTTCTTTAATAAGCCTAACAAGCATTCATCATTGTGCAAAAATTAAAACAATCAAAAAAAAAAATTGAAAATTGCGTCGCGCTTTTATGACACCCAACTTATTTCTCCAATAGCAAGGCATTTAATTTGCAGACTAATCGCCCTTCTTTTCATCATCCATACCTATGAGACCATGGATCTACACGTAGGCAGGTGCGAACGAGGGGGAGGGGGGGGCGGATCGGGAGATGTTGGCGCATCCCGTAAAATTGTGACAAGGAGAGAGAGGGAGAGAAACTGCGAGAGAGAAAAATCCACGATGCCTTTATTTCGTGGAGCTGACCGACGAAAAAAATGAGCCCCTGTAGAAAAAATCCTGAATCCTCGGCTCCTATTCATTTTGAATGCATATTCCTACTATTATGTATGTTTATTTTACTTTGTTTATTCCCGGTTGAAATAAAACATAATAGTTGCCCGCAACTAGCATATAGCAGTTTTAGCGATGGCGCGATTAAAATAGAATACAAGAATATTTAAAGCAAGAATATACCCAAAGAAATTTATGATGACAGAAACAAATTCAAAATGGTGTCAAAAACATCAATATAGATGAAAATAAAGAAAAATCAGAAAGAAATAACATATAAGGTAGTTATTTCAAACCAATAAAAAAGTAAGACAGCATAATATCTAACGAAAGAAAGAAAGAAGCATCAATTTTGAGTGTCGAAAGATTTGGCGTCATCATCATTCTCCCAAATAATGTTGTCTGCCGTTGCTATCAATGTTCGCTTTAAAAGGTTACACTCGGGCATCATATTCATATTGTCTCATTTTTTTGTATTTATGTTTTTATTAAGAATCAGATCAAATTACAATATTTACAGTTATTCAATGAGATAAACATGTGGGATTAATACTATATGGCTCAGTCCAGTTGGTCCTTATTGTCGAATTCATGTACATAAAAATGAAATATTGTATAATTCAAACAATAAAAAACAAAAGAAATAGTGAGTGATGGACATCATCGACTGTCTCATTTGCATGCAACTGAGTTGTGCATAATTATAACTGTTTTGTGAAAAAGTAAGTGGAGCTTTAAAATGTCATAACTTTATTTTACATCCGATTTTGATGTAATTTTTATCGTTATGCTAGTTTTATTTTTCTTTATTTATTCAAATCAACATTTTTCTGGGGTGGACTTTACCTTTAATAATAAAGGTAAACACTATATGCATGGGCATCAATCGTGCGACTGCTCATATTCTTTCAAACGAACGCCTGGTCTTGCGCTTCCTGATTTTCATGCTCAGGGATCAACATTGTTGTTGTCAGTGCTATCAAGCAATGTTAACGTTTGAATAAAACAGGACAAAATTGGCGTGTAATGCAGTATCCAGCTGTATCCGGCCGCAAAAAACAAACGTAAAAGAAATCATTGATTCAATTTTGATTATTTTTCATACGTGAAGTCGTTTTCCAAAGTTCCCGAATCTTCCGTGTCAATCTGAATTTGCAAGCTGCACCATTTTCAAAATCGGCAGTACTTCTTTCGATAGTATTATTTTCACTTCAGTTCGTTGACAACGGAATCTCTCCGGGTGGACATTATAACGTTAATTATGTCAATAAAACAAGATATGTTTATCTCCCAATGGCCTAGTTACAGAGCCTTTAAAGGGATATAAAACCTTTTATAAGTCGACTTGGCGAGATAGCGTATCTCGCCATGTCGACATATAACTTTTATAAGTCCACTTGGCGAGATAAAGTATCTCGCCATATCGACATAATAAGGTTATTAAGTCGACATGGCAAGATAAAGTATCTCGCCAATTAAGTTGTCGAGTCGATAGCACTTTAAAGGCTCCGTACCTAATTGTTTTATTCTCTCAGTAAAACCTTTACATAAAAAAAACAAATATAATACAAAGTTAAAATACATGTATTACAAATCAGTGTAAAAGACAGTCTAAGAATTGCATTATGATTCAGAATCATACTGAAGTAGTAAATTGCGAGAATTTTATTATCCACATCTGCACTGATCGGTCGCCATGTATGCGAGACGACGAGGCGCACTAGCTAGCTGTAGTCGTTTCCAACTTGGTCATTGCTTCCATATCATGCTTCGCTACGGACATTAAAGAAAGCCTTTCATTAACATGTTTTTAACTCAGAAATAATTTGAAGTCGAACACTAGTACTAAGTGGAACTAGTACAGGCACATGCGGGGCACATGTTTAATCTTCATTCCAGAGCGAGCTACGCCGCGGAATTGAGGTCTAGTCGTGGCCACGTGAATCGTAGAAATTGCATCTGCCAATTTTAGTAGACATGGGGGCAGCGGTAGCGCGCTTAAGGTGATTAGCTGCAGTTGACGCTAGCTTGCAGCGAGCTGCCGCTAGCACGCAGCGGGCTGGGGATTAAATATATAATCCGATGGATTAACAAGTATGGCAGCGAGCGGCAGCGGGCATAGGGGGAGCTGCGAGAGCGGATGTGAGTTCTATTGTGCCTTAATTATCGCAGCTAGCTGCCGCTGGCCGACGCTATTATCCCGTCTTAGAGCGTGCAGGGGTACGCTCGCCGGGTGCACGCTGCCAATGCAATATGGATCCTTTCCCTTATCTCTTTCTCATGAGTCATATATGAATATATGAATATATATATATATATATATATATATAGCCCTGTGTGTGGGTGAGTTTGTTTTGTGTGATTGAGCGCCTTTGGAACTTCATTCATGATTTTGCCCCCCCCCCCCCACCCATCTGAAAAATGCCCACGCAAACACAAACACACCCTCCCCCTCATACCTCACATTCATACCCAGACACTCAAGCAACCCTCACCCACATACCTCACTAATCTCGCTACCCAGGCTAACACACACCCATCATCGTCACACCTTATACAATAACCCCCCCCCCCCCACCAGTCCCACACACACCCCTCCTTCTCAAACATCACATTCATCCCAATATACCCAGGTCTACATGCCCCATCCTCCTCATGAAGACTTCGGAATGTCATAATTTAATTGTATTCACAATTTTCATGAAAATGTTAATTCTTTGATCTACTTTCATGTTTTTTTTTTTTCAAATCAACTTTTTCGGGGTGGGGTAGAAATTGCTATTGAGATTTTATGGTATTTCAAGAAGTAAAGTGTTATTTTAAAAAATGGCTAAAAGTTGGAAGTTAAAGAGGGTAAGAGGATTATTTCTCCAAGAAAAACCCATTGAAAATCACGTTTACAACGCGATACGTGACATTACTGGATTCAAACTGCTAATTTATTTCACTAAAACTGATCCAGCGTGATTCAGCGATTCGAGGTTTCACTCTAAAATCAATTACCGACTAATGATAAAAAAGTGAAAGACGTGGTTTAAATGAAGAGCTTGATTCCAAAAGGGGCTAAATCAACTTCTTTTTTGCTAGCAATATTTATGTGTTTCGTGTATAATTTTCACTATCAAACATGTTTAAAATTGCAAAAATAAAATGAGATTCAACTAAGTTTTTATTCCAAAAGGAGCTAAATCCATGAACAATTAAATTCTAATACATTCTTAGACATTATTGAATGCTAGATTTTTATAAACATGGTGTAATAATCGAAAATGATAGCACTATCCTATATGTATATCAAAATGAAACAGAAGTACATAAGGGAAAGTGGTGAATCTACAAACTTGATTTACAGAGAAACACAAAATGTGAATTTAGCTCCTTTTGGAATAAAAGTTTTCACACACACACGAACACGCACACACACACTCGAGCTCTCTTTCTCACACAAACACACTACAAACATGAACTCTCTCTTTATCTTTTCACACAAACACACGCCAACGCTCATTCTTTTTTCTCTCTCTTTGTCTCTCCTCTTCCTTCTCTTTTTTACAACTCTTCTTACAACCATGGAGGCAGACAGTCACCCCCTGCCCCCTATGACGCAACCCATGACTCTTTATCTTTCTCTCCCTCTCTCTCTCTCTCTAATTCTCCCTCAAAAACACACACCGAGACATCCCACACTCTTTATCTTTATCTTTCTTTCTTCCTTCCTCTTTCTCTCATTCGCTTCCATCAACTCACCCAGACTGTTCTTTCTGAAAGTTTGCCGCACTGTGAACGCCAAGACGACACTTGCTCTGCCTGAAAAAAGGGTCTCGACTGATTCGCAAGTACTCATGTTAAGAATGCCAGCGGCTTGAGTTTGATTGATTACAATACTTTCAGGAGAAAAGGATAAATATGAATAAGAGCTGAGCATTCATGCCTGACAAAAGTTTAAATTCTCTAGGCGATCAAAAGATTGAATGGGAGGGGAGGAAATCAAATCTAATTCATTAATTGTCAGAGGAGATGAATAAATGCGGAGTCTCCTTCAGGGAAGGTATGGAGGAAGGAATTACGCGACGTTTCAAAGCCATACTTCTCAAAGAGCGTGTGTTAAATTAATACTTTATTTCCCGGTAGATTCTAATCATTTGAATATTAAAAGGAATTCGACCTTTAATATATAGTCCTTTTCTATATTACCCTCTGGATATATAATTATGGAAATTTGAGTTTTCCTTGATTTTAAAATTAATTAGTCCATGAACAGACAAAAGAATCACAGCAAAAACTTAGATGTTAATGAGTGTACATAGAGAACCATACTAGTCATTTCACTTAGGGGTCAAAGTTAGTGTGTGTTCAACACCAATGGGTGTTGGGTGTTGTGCTTAATCTCAGGGTGTAGGTTAAACACCTCTATGTGTGGAATTCTAAACTTCTAAAACCAATCAAGTTTGTTTCTAAATTTTCTGTTTTTATTGAAACCAATATTATGAATCTTAATAATTTAAATCAAGAAGAAAATACAGTCAGTTCGATGACCAATTAAAATGCATAGACATTTAAGAAGATAACATAATGAATTCTCGAAAAAAGGATTATGTTTCATTAAAGTCTTGTAAAATTGACAAATTTTTGTAATATGATAGCCATGTTACCAGGTGTGTGTTTCATAAAGCTGTTTGTAAGCTAGGAGCGACTTTAAGAACGACTGGTGATCCTTTCTTGTGGAAAATGGTATATTCATTGGCAATGGTTAAGCGCGTAAGAAAGGTTCACCAGTCGTTCTTAAAGTAGCTCTTAACGAACAGCTTTATGAAACGGCCCCCAGAACTGTTTGTTCCAATTGATTGTTATTGATGTTTTCAGTGAATGAGCCTATTAATTCATTCATGATGAATTCATTTCTAAGTAAGAATATGATAAAGAATTTTCCTCATAAATAAAAAAAAATCATTAGTGTGGTCAGGCAGAGAAGATCCATTGAAATCAAAGCATATAAAGCAATTGGGGCCTTAATATATAATAATTACCAATTTCCATCCATTATTTCCAAATATTCAATTATACTGAAATAGATACTACTAATTGAACTCATTTACCGCTGGTGAATTGATAATTTGGCGGACATTAAATAGCAAAAATGGCTCGTAATTGGATGTTAAATTCATGTTGGTTTAAAAATAAGCCCGAGGAAAGATTTGACGAACAAAAAATTTTCTTTGGATCCTTCTTTTCCATTCAAAATACAAGGACCGTATATATGTTAACAATTTTAAATGACTGTCATAAATTAAATCAAATTGCAGATTGTATAAAAACCCAACCTCAAACTATCGACACATTTATTTTCCAAACTGTTTTATCACATTCCTTTTACCAGGAACTATAAAACTGTTTCCTCGTAAAAGAAATTAATATTTTTGAATTAAATTTTCAACTGAAAAAAGAAATGTCTGTTCATAATGGGATGTGTTAGAATTAATTGGGGTTTATATATTTTGGTATATTTTCTGCAGATAAGACGTCTATTTGGGACTTTTTTATATGAATAAAATCTTTCTTAAAAAAAGTTTTATTGTCATGGTGAATTCACTGACATTCCCTTTTCAATCTTAGCACAGTTGAACTATATGCAGAATTGTATACATATAAAAGTTTGAATCTTCATATTATTCAATGAGTACATAAGCATATTTCTATAAAGACAGTGACGAATGATGGCTGCAATTAGATTTATAGAATACACGTCTGAACATTTTAAATCGATAATAAAAAATAATCATTGTAGATCTAGTGCCTTGCCTAAACAATGATTTGTCCATCTTATCTCAAGGAAGAAATATAATGTTACTCTTTGGTGAGTATTTGTCCGCTTTTCTATAATAAAATAAAAGTTAAAAGAAATCAGCCGTAATATTCACAGAAATTTGGAGACGATAACATAAAAAAATTCATACAAAGATGCAATGAAAAAAAAAAACGCCTTTTGTAGTACAAATTTGGTTCGGAATCTCTATCCCCCACACACACTCAAACACCAATGAAGGATTTGTGTACTAGTACTAATAAAGTTAACGGTCCACGGGGACAGATGGTCAAATAGAAATAAAATACTCCCTGCTCATTGCTCAATGACCCGCGAAAATCACACTCGTTTCAAATTATTATATTCTCAAAATTATAATTGTACCATCATATATTTCTTTAAAAAAAGAAAACCGAGCAAGACGTTTGGTATAACTGTAACAAGTCTCGCAGGTCAGGTCTTATTCATTTATTTTACTTCATCATTGGTGATGTGTTCAAATCGAAATACATATCTAAAATCCATTCAAACTCCAGCATAATCATTGGTTCTTACAAAAATAATATAACATAATTTAAGGCGTCACGAACTTCAAGCGAATAGCTGACATTTCTGTTTTCTCAATGCTCTCATTGTTTCGTGGTATATTTATCTTAACATAACATCATATCTTAATTAGATCAGGAATCGATCCAAGTAAAAAAAAAATGGAATACAATATCTTACTGAATAAAACACTTGCACAGAGGCGGCTAAAAATATCATTTTCAGATAATAAAATGAGGAACGGTTTGAGTAAAAAAAAGTTTGTTTTAAGCAAACAGGTAATTGGAATACGAATTCAAGCTAAATTTGAAACAATGGTAAAACTTACAAAGGAGTTCATTAGTTCCCTTTTAGATCATATAATTTTTAGGGAATTGTGGAATATAATACGGAATTAACAGGATAAATATTCTACCCCCTGTCTACCAGGGATTCATTCATAACAAATACAGAAAAAAATGTAAAAATCTATAATTCAATTCTTGATAGATTTGATTCATTTTTCAGAACGTTTGCCTATTTCATGGGTTTTGATGGCGTATAAAGCTCATATATCATAAGTGCAATGCGTTGGCTAAATATCAATATTTTAAAACATTTTCATAAATCATGAGCTATGTAAAAAGACGTTCTAATCGTTTTGTGTAAATCGTACCCGACATTAAGATCCTCTACAACGTCGGTATTGGATTTGTAAAGATCATAGTCCTGCCGCCGGACCGTTTAAATGCTTCCCATGAAAGGTTAAGTGGATTAGAGCAACCTCCGTAAATTGATCGAGAGATATTAAATCTGATCAAGAAATAAAAGAAAGCCAAGAAAGAGAATAGTGAGGACATCCCATGCATACTCCTCGAAGTGTCCCCCCCCCCCCCTACCTACGCTCTCTTTTGTGGATTTAAGGGATGAAAATTAGAACAAAGTCAGAAAAAATTTAAATCTTCAATCGGGGCTCAGTCCAGAAATAAAAGATAAAGAAATGACGCCTGACTCTGCAATTAGTGATCCTTTTGCAGGAGATTGATTTGCCAAGTATCAAGCAACTGTGACCATTTATGATCGGAACCTTATTTTTGTAGGCCTGTACGTGTTGTGCAAGACTAATCCTAGGCCTATATGATTGTTTATTCCTTTCTTGGTTAACGCGAAATTTGGACATACATTAATGATACAAACTGGCCCGTGTTCTAAACTCGGGTTAGTTTTAAACTCTGGTCTAGAGTTAATATGGATCGCCAATTGTACAATTCATTCATAACATAGAATTATATTTAATTCACCATTAAAACCTGAGGAATCAATTTGTTAAAATTAAGAAATATACAATATTTGTAAAACATTACATTTTCGGCTTATCGAGCTTAAATTAGCACAAAGTGAGGCAATACTCAACGTTAGACTCGATTTCAAAATAAGGGGCAATGAATCTAATTTGGGTGACAGCATGTTCAATGAAAAGTACACTGCGTATAAGAAAAAATTTACAATTTGAAATATTCCTATAGAATCATAGATTATTAATATTCTGTAGCTCGTTCCACATTTATACGTTGTATACAGGCCACTTTAAGCGATTGGCGATATGACTGGCAGCAAATTTTTCTGCTTCAGCGAGCACCACTTACTTTTAAACAGTTTGTGAAAAATGATTTGCGAAAAATCTGGAAATACACTGTATGGATAAAATTAGAGGTTAATCATGAAGAGCATATGGAATTTAGCTAAGAAAATTTATTTTCACGTTTTTAATAAACAATGATAAATAATATAGGATTTGTATAGCGCACGTATCCACCTTGCTAGGTTCTCAGGGCGATCCTATATTACCCCGGCTAAGCTAGTCTACCGATTCCGGTGCGCACAGCTTTTTCAGGAATTACTTCCTGCCGGTACCAATTTACCTCACTTGGGTCGAGTGCAGCACTGCAGCATAGTGTGGATACATTTCTTGCTGAAGGAAAAAAACGTCATGGCTAGGATTCGAACCCACGACCCTCTATTTAAAAGGCGAGAATCAGGCGAGAATCAGAACCACGCAAAACTTGTTTCCTTACACAAAACACTCCCTCGGGAGTCAATGTCCACCCCCCCCCCCTTCCCACACACCTAAACCATAGTTATATTTGCTTTAAAGGTAGCAGTAATTTTCTAAAAATTGCTTAGATTATGAAATGGCTTCTTTTATTCACTTTCATGCGTGGGAAAAGTTTAGATAAACAAGTATGAAATGAAGTATAATTTATAAACTGCCTTTAAATGACAAAACTTAATAATAAAAGAAAATGCTGAAGATGTGTGAAATAAACTATTGTTTACATTGATTTGTTTCATGATGAATGTTCTCATATCCAGCTAGCACAAAAGATTTTATGTAAAAGTAATACTTATCTAGGGTTAAAATGTTAATTTATGTAGCAAAGATGTTACAAATTGTTAAAATGTATCTGTTCTATATGTTCCACTAACTAAAGATGCAAAAAAAAATGTGAGAAACGTACAGCACGGTCAGCTTGTTTTTCACCTTTTCGTTTAAAATAGAGTAAAAATTAGCAAACTGATATCTGTGAGCTTTACGAAAATGGACAGTGGTCATTCAAGCTAATCTTTAGTCTTTATTTGTACTTTCATCTGATAAATGAGTCACAAACTGAATAATATAATCATGTGGAAAAATTGTCCCCATGTGGTATCTTTTTTTTCAATTTCCAGGACTTTGTCAAAGTGTAAACTTTTACTGATAGGCACTGTATATAACAGTTTGTTCTCAGTTGGCCCTCATCTTCTGAAGTAAGAAACGACCAAGTGAAGTCAGTCAAGGAAAAGTAATTGATCCACCATGCAAGGTCTTATTCAAGGCGAGGCCTAACACCTTTCCTAGAAAATATGCACTCCTCCCAACCCAATGCCGCCTCCCCCCCCCCCCCCCCCCCCCCACCCGGAGAAATTCAGCTTGACATTTTGCCTATGACACGCATGGAAACTGGGAGGAATAAAATGAACTCAATATTCCGAGTACATGTTTATTACACAACCTTCCGTTCAAGGTACACTGTACATTAATTGGGAGGGGGGGGGGGGCTCCAAACATTGAGCCAATCTGACAGCTATTCTGAAAAATCAGATTTATTGAATTTTATTCCAACCCCGTCCCTTTGTGTCTGTCTAATCATTCGTGCAGACAGACAACAGGAATGAATGTAGCTGTAAAAAGATGATTTTGGGGGGTCCTCTAGGGGCATCAACGTTTACAAACATGGCAATTAAATATACATCCATAATACGGAAAATAACTTGATACCCATCAAGTAAAAAAAATTGTTGATAAACATGTACTTATACATAAATAATTTCAATGGATAAAATTTTCCTTTCATTGAAAGAAAGAGTGAGAAAATATGAGAAGAATGAAAAGATAAAAAAGCAACACACACGCGCACATCTCAGTACGAAATTTCACCATACCTCTTCAGGTGGTGATGAAGTAAATGTGGCAACTGTACTCCCATCCAGGTTCTCACTTTCTGCATCACTCCCCACCAAATCTTCATATTTATCGGCAGTTACCTTTTTTGCACTTCTTTTGTATGACAACGATCAATTCGCCTATTTCATTTGCATTTTTTTTTATACCTCTCGACTTCTTCGCGTTTAAAAAACTTTCTTTTGGGACGTTCGTCTTGGGCAAATGTAAAGGTTATTGAAGTTTATTTCCAACCACGTGATATTGACTTTATTTAGTAATAAATCCATCAAAACCTGACACCACAGGGTGCATTTCACATTTCCGCTTGTTTCTTCGTAAATAAATCTCAATTTTGCGACAAAAACATGGCGTGCCATTGTCAGCAAATCTCTTAGTGAGCATGATGAGTAACCGTGGAGGCACAAAGAAGTATTGTATGCATCCATCTTATTTGGAATCATGACGCACATTAAAAAAAACATTTTCATATTCCTCAGGGTGCAATTTAGTTCGACTGTCATTACATCTTCATATATAGTACTCGATGACACTTTTGTTATCCATTCAGTTACCTCTGTTTAAAAACGAAACACCACGTGTTCTCCTTTATCTTCACCCCTACCGCTTCTGGGTTTTTTTCTTCTTCTACTACTTCTGATTTTCTTTCTTCTTCTCCTCCTCCCCCTCCTCCTTCTTTTTCTCATTCTTTAGTCCTATTTTGTCTTCTTGAATCTTACGCTCTTGTATCCTTCTCCATTTATCATGCTTATCATCATTCTCATTTATTCAATTGACATGTTCTAAATACCTAAACAGCTAAATAATTCAAAGTTTTATATCTTACTGTCACGACATACATGTAGCATCGGGTGGGTCCTCTCTCAAGAATATGACCAGGTACCGAATTTGGTTTAAAGAGAGTGACGGAAAAGGGCGGGAAGGGTAGACCAAGAAAGCAAACAAAATAAACTACGCAACAAGGAACAATTTTGTCAATGATTATAATTATTGATTCTTTTTCGGGTTTTCGAAGTATACATACTGTCCATATTTACGATGTTGAGCCAAGACATACGAGCACCATACTCTTGATACACGGTCATTCTTTCAAACTAGTCCCAGTAATATTTCCTTAGCAACATAACCTATATCATAAAATAATATTTCATGAACACCATGCTGGGTCGTAGTTCTATGAGGGTTATATCAGTTATACAAACTGACGGGCTTGTAGAACCAATATCCGGCACTGACGATGTTACTTGTTTACCGGCCATGGTTCTGACAATTAGGGCTATAATACGTCAATTTTGGTTATGAAACATAGAGACATGCCCCATGAAATTGCCAAGATATTGAGGATTGCAAGGGTGCTTGCGAATAAAAGAGAATATGAGGACGGCGAAAGATTAGATGGAGGTGATAATCATGAGGAAAAGTGAGTAAATAAGGATAAAGAAAAAGATGATGAGGATTATATTTGGATGATGAAGATAACGGTGATGATGGTGATGACAACGTATATAAGCGATGATGATGTTAACGATACTGTTGCTGCTGCTGATGATGATGACGTTAATGATATTGATGATGACGATGATGATGATAAAGATGATAAAGATGATGAAGATAATGATGGAGCTGATGGTGCTGATTGTGCGCCGCTGCTGCTGTTGCTGTGACGATGATTGACAAAAGTATGATGACGACGATAATACCACCTCATTGAGATCGACCGGACGAACAATCCGCTTAACACATGCCATAGTGTTTACAATATTGTTAAAGATGTTCGATGCCATATTGATATTAAAATGTGTGTCATTAGGAAAATATGAGATAAAGAGAGTCAAGGCGTGGGTTAGTAAAGTAGCAAATCATTGCTTCCAAGACAATAAACATGATATAACGCCCACAAAATAATAATAATCAATACATGTTCAGGATTAAGGTTAATCAAGTGCGTTTTGTTCTTTTGTTGATCAGTCTGCCTAATTACTCTCAAAAGTGTCTGCTCTAATTTTTTCCATTTTGGTTTATCTTCTAATCTTGATGGTGAAAATAATGGCAGCTACATAAAAACCAAGAGCCATTAACCTAATTTGACACAATATAATGGAGGCGTTATGATCTGTCCACCGTATATGTTAATAAAAAAATAACATTTCTATTTCAATTCCTTCTCCAGTTCGGCGGTTGGTTGCTTCATCTATTAGTTTAACTTGAACTTTTGCCATTCTGGAACACTCTTTCAGTTTTAATCCGCCCCAGTTCGTGGTATTCTCTTTCCAGTTGATTTTGGACATCTCACTTGCTCTAGTTTCATCTACTCTTATCTGAAACCGTATGTTCGCTTTAATATTTTTTCTGATATGAAAGGCCGCTCCTGTTTTCCTCATTATATCGCTCCATGTCCTTTTCGGGCAACGTAACCTATCTTCTCTTTTCTGAATACCCAATGAATCGAACACTGTCTAGACATATTGAGAATGACCTGAAATCTTAATTCTGCAGACATTATCGATTGGGAAATCGATGACCAATTCGCGTCTGTTTATTACCGATTGGTACATAATTATAACGATTTCATTAATCAAACTATATTTATTTATTCATTTATTCACACATAATTAAACAGGTTCAGAACATCCGAGATAAAATGACTGTTTTGCATATTTGTCCTGGTGTACAAAAATATAGTAAATTGGAAATTACAATAAGGTATATATCAAAAAACAGGGGAAGACGTATACAGATATCAATGTAATACAAAAACATGGAAACAATTTTGATCACCTTCACAATGAATTTCAATAGGAGAGGGCTTGTTATATAAGAAATCTTTTGACGCCACTCAAGTAAATGGAACCTGTTCATACACTTTATACAGTTCACTAGTTGCTGCTTTCAAAATGAAAAAAAAGTGAGAAAATCGACTTTTGGGGGTTCAGATGCTCATTGTCATGATCGTTGCTCTCAAGCATGATTATTGTTAACGTTGAATGTTTGTTTAACTATCATCGGCATTATTTTATTGAATGCAATTACCAGTGGCCTCATGCAAATGAACAAAATCGCATTACAGGGCCACATCCGGAATGAAATTATCAACATTTGCCGTGTGACGATCCGCTTGCAATCATATATGTCTGAATGTTACCTTGGTAACTGTCGGGTAATGTCAGCTTGTCATATAGTAAAAAAAAAATGGAGTAATGATCGGTGTTCATAGATGAACACACCGGTCATTTTAATATGGTGTTAAATTTGTAGTGTTAGTTCAGTACCTATGGATCTTATTGCAACACTATTTTGTTACCATCTTGACACTCTTTGGTTTTATGTTCAATCACCAATTCTAACACCTCAAGTTGCGGTCTTCTAGGAAAATGTTTTCAGTTTCGACACTTCAGTTATTTACAATTCAATACTGACAACTTGCTTCCCCCATTATCAAAGTCTTCAAACAGGCCCTCGTTCAGTCATCCACATTTGTAGTTAAAAAACTGTGTGTTATAGGTCTATATTAAATATATCGACATCATGTTGTGCTAATGGGATTAAACATGAATGGGAAACACACAATGGAGCCAGAATCCAGTCATCCGTAATGCATGTATAACTTGCAAACAGCTACATGTACATGTTATACCCATCGGTTTAAAGCAATTTTCTTTATTAATTTTCAAAATGGGCACTAGACAATGTAAGCCATTCTAGTGCATGCTGACGATTTATGAAACGTCCTCGCAAAATATACTGTGTACGTTGCCCCTCCAACAATTGCAATAGTGAAACTAGAAATTGACAGAGTAATAATTGAGATGTACAAGCAGCAGAGGGTAATACATTGTATGAATACTATAGCTATTACAGTGACAATGACAATTACAATGTCAGATTGTCTAGCGACCTTGGACAGTACAATGACAGGATCGGCTGAGGTACCCGATGGGAAAAATTAATTATAGCGATATTAAACATCATACCGTTTGTTTTATGACGAAGGACAGATCTTTATGTTGATACAACGTAATGGATTGATGTATTGAAAATAGAAATTGAGATGAGTAAATAGTTGTGTGCATAAAATTTTTCATGCACAAATAATGATACACCCTTATAAATATAAATAGCAGTTGAGACAACATATTAAAAGGAGTTCGAAAAGAATCCGATATAATGACCACCTTAGTATTTTTATGTCTAACGAAAAAAAAAAACATATATATATACATATAAACATAAACCCCTTTAAAAAGTTTGCAAATTTGAGTTTGGCTATTAATTTTTCCCAACTCCCAATTTTACACAATTTTTTAAATATTTAAATATTTGATATCATTCAAAACATCATTTTATTTTATTTAAAATGATACCATGCTTGTTATAATCATGCCATCACGAAACGAGCAGGATTCAAAAGTGTTGGATGAGGTCTGAATCTAAAAGCTGCAAAACGAGCAGAAATAGTCATGAAGGGTCAATAAAAAACATTTTGTCTGTGTCAACAGAGATGAAAATCCATTCAAATCAAGCCCCTGCTTCTTCATTTTTGATGTTTCGCTGTGGTTTATGTAGTGGTGGTTCTGTGAGAACATGGTTTGAGTTGTGATTTGAAATACCCATGCATGTTTGTTTGTTTGTTATGTGTTTGCTTGTGTAGAGATGTGTTTGATTCCATATTAATGTTGATGTTAAGGTGCATGAAAACAAAAGAAACCGCTGAGAAACTCACTCATCACCACGAAAAAAATGGATAGTGACTTCGCATGGATTAAAGTAAATATTAATATTTTAGATTACCTTCAGCAATCGTTGGGTGTATTTTAAATAGTTTTCCTGTATGTTGTCATTCCTTAGAGGTCATGTCCATAATCTATGTTATTTGAATATTTATTGAAACAAGGATTGTTGTCGAATTTTAGTTCAAATTAATTTGTTATATTTGTTACATGTATCAATCGTAGTCTATTGTGACTTTAATTACGAATTATTTCCTTTTCATTCGTCACCCAGTGTTTTTTTCTCTCACTGAATTCGGGAAATAATTTAACCTTGAGGACGAAACACTAAGAAAAACATATCAAATATATCATGGCAAATATTGTGATGATTTTCTTTTTTTAATTTTCCATATATTGAGTATAAGGAAATTAATCCAATCACTTCTTAAATGTTTTAATCAATAAAAAATCATAATTTTGAGGAGAAAGAGGTTAAGCACTTGCTTCGCACTCTCTCATTTTCTAAATTAGGATCTCGTTCGTGCCATATTCATCCCTTCATCAATCTGCGATCATTGTGGTACTGGATCTGCAAAAATAACAAAAATTGGAGATCTAATGAGGAAATTTCGACTTTATGAATGTTGTGGTTTTGGGGTTCGATTTGTTGTTTTTGTACATGCATGGCTTTTTGAGTGGTTCTGTTTAACTTTGACCTGGTATTACTGCCGAAGCTCTGTTTTAAAACCCCGGTTTAAAACGTGATTGAGAAGTGTTTTGTGTTGTTGATGTATGCGTCCCCTCCCTTTCCCTTCTCTCTACTTCCCCTCATTCCCTCTTCTCGTTTTCTCCCTCCCCTTCTCTCATTCCCTCTCCTTCTAATTATTTTCCCCTTACCCCCCCCCCCCTCTTCGGCTCCTCATTTCACTCCGTCATTCATGCCGCAAAACCTCCATCACTTGCCCCAGGTTGTCCCCGTTCGTCCATCGACATTTTCTGAAGTACCCTGAATGTTGTTTCGTGCCTCGAGGCTAGTCAAGTGGGGGCACGACAACGACATCGCAAATAACACTGATAATGGGCCACCGCCATGAGTGACAACGTCGAGCTCATTAATGTTTTACACTACGCGTACATTATTTCATTCACATGGGAGTTGCTCTAAATGCTAAGGCTCCTTGCTTCCTTCCAACTATCACATGGCACTTTCAAAGCTCGAAAGGAGACGGGGCTTTTTATTCTAAATCAGTCAAATCTAGGTTTATTACTTAAAATTGATTTGTAAAAACTAAGGACCACAAACGCTATTACTTAACATTTACATATTGTATATGTCAAAACAATTTTATTGCAATTTGGTGCACAATTTCGACAAGATCAGTATTTCTCTTTAACTTTCGCAGTGACTCAAATTTCATTTTATTATTTTCCAAATGTAGTATAATATCCCTTTACTTACATGTGGGTTTAATACGAATGAATAAATCTTAAAACCTGAAAATCATGCAGGTTGTTTTACAGATATCCACTCTAACGCGAATACAAAAAAGCAGTATAACTGCAACTGATGGTACTAGCACTACGACTTCAATCATGAATTTATAAAGAACTTCGTTGAACCATATAACTCTTCGATAATTATTAAGGAAAATTTAGAGTGAAAACAACTCAACTCCGGCGCACACGTAAGATGAACATGATGAATGAGTTGACGATCAAGCATGTCGGAGAAAAGTGAAAGTTATCCAGCAATGCATCTTACTAAAAGATGACGTTTCGTTCTTCTCGATTTCATATCTCAAACTACAATTCCCAGAACGTGAAGGAGGGTATGCATTCCATATGCCCTTCGACGATGTATTGCGTGTCATGTGTGAGTTCTGACTCCTGGAACAGTGGCGTATAGACGAATGTCACCCTTAGAGGGGGTGGTGTGTTGATACCATTTGAATGCAAACTAGATTCATGTTGATATCATTATTGCAAGGTTTTGAGGAAGTTCATACAGGGCCATGCTTATAAAAAGGTTACTTGTATTAGCTTATGAAAGCAAATTGGTTTGGAGCGAATTAATCGAAGTTTGTGAAAATGCAAAAAAAAAGCCTGTGAATCAGGTCCAACGTAGATTACAGATCTTTTTACTCATTTCAAAGGTTTGTATTCATATATTCAGAGTACTCTTTTTACCTCTTTATAGGGTATGGTAACTCCCACTGCTCCCCCTCCCCCTAATATCCTGCCCCCTTCTCCAGGTCCCCTATGCACAGGTTTTGTGCCTTCCATGTATCGGAATGAGATATATTGGATGTGCGCTGTCGTCTACAATTCCCTTCTCGATGCTATATAGGATCGATTGTCAAGTTCCCCGCTGCATCTAAAATGAAGAATGATTTTGGTAGACCCCCGAATGTCCTGGATGATCGTGAATGTTGTGTGGTATATGGATGGGAGGATTTGGGGAATCTTTGATTATGAGTTAGAACTGAATTGTTACATCTGATTCGATTGTAAGAACCAAAATAGATGTTTCAACCTTTCAGTCTCCTGTTAGCAAAACAATGTAGAATTTTTGACTTCTGACAACAATTGCTTTGCAGGCTCTAAATTTCATTATTTGAGGGCAAGATTGCTTTTTATTAAAGACCAAATTTTGTATATTACAGCACAAACTGGAAAGGCAATCAAAAGGGCACAAATAATAATGCTAATGAGATGGACATCAATGATAATCGATAGGTCATCCGATGCCACAACCTTTGTTTAATTCAAGCAAAGGATTTCGTATGTTAGATTTCGCTAACTCCTGTGGAACCTTGTCCAGATTCTCAAACCAATTGGTCAGTAACAGGTATCAAGGCAACTTGACAATAAATGTTATCATATTCTTTAAAAGTTGAATACGGTAGTTTGTTCTTGCAAGTTTTTATCCCAACTCGCACCGGCTGCACCGATTTCAGACCGACAAAGCAATTACGTTATTTACTTCTGTTCTACGTCATTTACAATTCTATATCATATGTCTGGTTGGAGTCAGTTTCCTTGTTCTGACTGTACCATTAGATTCTCACCACAAAGGGGGGCTTGAATACCCTTTGACCCTTGCCGAAATGAAATCCCTCTCTGACAGGGTGCTCGAGTATAGCATCTTCGGCTCAGGGCAAATGCTCTGATCCGGGCACGTTCTGCAAACATCGAGGTGATGTCTTCACCCGCAGGGATCGACTTCAGGATGATCCTTCAAGTAGACTGACCACATTGACAACTCTATTTGACTTGGTTGGTCTAGCTTTGAAAGTGGTGTACAACCCCTGATTTTGAGGAGATTTTAGTGCATGTGATGGAGGAGAGGAACAACTTAATACACAAGGCTCCTTCACATGTGGAATTGCCCTTGCTTAGTGGTCCAAGGCGCATGACTGTGCACATAGGAAAAGTCCGGGGTTAGATTTCTAACATGCCCTTAACATTTTTATCTTCACGCCTCTTTTATCGTGTTTAACAGCAATAATAGAATTTATTCAAACCAACGAGTTCACAGTCATACATAATTGAAAATATATATCAAAGTTTAAATACGCTGGTATTGATTAACATGTACAGTTGGAGCACATTTCTAGGACAAGGTGTATATAGCATTAATTACAATGAAATTAATTGAAATACAGTGATAGATTATCAATACAATGTAAGAACAAAACCAATCTGCTTTATGGAGAACCCCGAGACTCACGATAAGAAGAAAGCTGTCTTCCTCAACACATGTCAATGCAAAAACACTGAGTGATTCAGGTCCAGTATTGAACGCTCGTGTAGTCATGATGAGGAAACAAACACCGGTTATACACCAAACACTAAACCTCTGTCATAGCACCCAACTTTAAGTAAGACTGGTGTTGTGATTATCGTCATAGACAACCCGATAAGTATGATTGTCCAAACCAAAAGTCGGTCTTGGAGTTGGAGTTTAGTTCATCAACCTGACTCGTACTCTCAAAACCAACACCATCTAACGCCGAACTTGAAAATTCAATTGAGCTTGATTAAACCATTCACAAAGTTATGAAAGATATTATGTTTTTAATCTAATAACCTTAGGTAATACAATTTGATTGTCTACCGCATGAAAATAATGGGTAAGTCGAATCTCATCTCACCTTGACCTTGATTGTAATTCTGTCACCCCTTAATACTCATTCATCATAATATAAATTTAGTAGCAAGCATGATCCTCTTTTTGCTGTGTACATGTATTTGACAAATTGAATATTTATTAACCATTAACCATTGCAAGCAAAGTCGAAGTTCGAAAAATACAAATCAGGGTTTATTTTTGTGTATCTTTAGCAGTGTGAACAAGCATCCCTGGACGTCAAATTTGAGAAGAGGTATTGCTTGTCGCAGAAATAAGACCTGGCTCATCAATCCATTCTACACGGATAAGAATAATCCGATTTAGCATTCTGCACGTAACACCTTTCCGTTGTAATTTACTTTTCATGCGGTACAGAATATCTAAATTGGCAAGATCGTACTCTTTCAATAACATCAAATGTATATTTGAATGAACATTACACATATATTTTCGCGCTAAATTGAAGCTTAGATATTGATATTCTGATTTTTTAAAATTATGCCTCGTCTGTTGATTTTTCCGGTTGCGTCATAAAATGCGCGAGTTGATGATGGTTAACTGTCGCATTTTCCTATAAAATTGTCTTGTAATTTTTAATTATCATTGCGCAATTCCAATGTGAACATAATGTAAAATAAAGCCTCTGAATGGAACATGCGAAATTTGCCCAAATTATTTTAATTTAATATACTCTACATGCGCTCGTAGAAAATGAGGGAACTTTTTTTGTTTCATCTATCAAAATTAACCGTTAAAATACAATATTCCACAGCCATAGCCACTTCTCATTTAAATATGAGTCAGAAATACAGTTCTATTAAATTTAAAATAAAAGTCATAGAGGATATCATCATTGACCGCCATATAACCTAACATTTTGACATCAATATTTATAACGTTTTATTTAATGAGACTTTCAATATACATGATAAAAGGGAAATATAATGATGTCACCTTTTATCGCTATGTAGGGCAGCCCCTAAGGTGAACTTTTCCATCGCCATGTCACACAATAGGGAAATGAACCCTCGTGACAATTAATAAGTCAATTCAAATATCAAAAACATCCCGCCAAAATGAAGAATGGCAGGTTCTGTCCGCGGGACATTGATTACTATCTGCGAAAAAGGCATTACTATATTTGTCCAGAAAAAAAAAAAATTTAAGACGAATTGAGATCGTTCTTCCCACTGATTATTGCCAGAACCTCAAGTACTTCGCCCTGTGATGATGAGTAAACATTGCTAGAAAATTCATATAAAGTATATTTATATTTTTATACACCTCTCATTTTTATTTACATTCGTGCAATTAGCAAATAAAAACTTTTGATTAGAATTCTATCGATATGTCAAATCCATTAGAAAGTGAAACTGCACTGAAAACTTTCATTTCTTCTGAAATTATTTTAACGGGAAAAAATCCATATGTTTAAGGAAAATTGTATGACTTGTCTCGATTATAAATTTTCCTGGTCCATCCCCTAACTCCTTCCCTAGGGTAAAAAACTTTCAAAAAATATGGTTTAGGATTAGATTTTTTAAAAATAAACACATGAATGGATTTTGTCACTATTGTTTCAAAGAAATATGGTAGTAGATGATTTTTTTCCTTTCTTTCGTTGATAAAATAAATGATGTATATACGCACAATTAAAAAAAAAGTGTAGGCTCATTTGGGTGTTACCCCGGCAATGTCAAGCAGGACACGAGCAACGCACACGTCCCAAAAAGCAGACAAGAGTCTCGGCTGTTGCTAATCATGAGTGCCAATATTCATCATCTAAGAATTCATGTTCATATAACAGTGCTATTCCAATCATACCCTAATCGACAGTTTGGCTCCGAGGTGTGACGTCACTAATTATTATAAAAATACCAACGAATGGTTGTCAAATATTGACATTCCAAGGCCCATTGAGAAAACGGCACTCTAAACAGTTTTATTCATTTTCCGAATTTAATTTTGATTTCTGCTTGCATGCTGAACAACCTCCAAATTTTTTCATGTTCCTTGCCCCAAATTCCTATTAATGAAATATTACATATTCATTAATCAAATCATTTTTAATAATCGCTAAATAATTTATTTAAGCTGTTTAAGAAATTGTCATTTTCATTAAATACGATACCATTTCTAAAATGTATAATGATCTGAAATGCATGACGTTGGAACAAAAGAAATATGATAAAATATATGAAAATCAAAATAAAAGATAGTACAATCAATCAACTTTAAGGATCTAAAATACGAAGGCAAATGATGAAAGGGAAAAAAGTATACAGAAGATAAATTAATTATAAGTGAGAGCAAAATTGTATTTCATTTTAATCTGACCCTGGGTTAAAAAAACAACAGATTTCAGAGAACGTGATCTATACCATGTAGACTGTCAAAATTTAAATAGAGAAGAAAGCACAATTAGAATGGGGATATAAAATGTATAGCATTTAACTAAAATAATGAATCGTTTTGAGATGGAAGCAGGGGAGAGAAAAGGAAATCTGTACCAAAATATGTATTAAGATATGGTTTGAAAATGAAAATGAAGAAAAGATGCAAAGAATTTCAAAAAAAAAAAAAAAACAGGCAGACGTGACATAGGGAGAAACCACCGGCAATGACCTTACGAAAGAGCACACGTACCTGTTTATATCACTTGAAATGAAAATTTATTTCCAATTTTAGAGAGAATAAATTCGGTCTGCCAGTGCCCTTTCCAAGGCAGGTCGCTGATCGTATTATATCAAATGTCGCATTCCTCACGTGCTTCTTGAAGTTTTGCAGACAAGACATTATGTTAGTAATTATTTTCTGATCTTCTGTAAAAAAAATATATATTCACACCTATTTTTAGTAAACCACGATGGAAATTGAAAACGACCTATGCATTTCAAGTGCCGACACTTTCCATGTCTGTGAATAATTATTTCGCGTTATCAATTTGTTGTCGTTCAAAGTGCAGAATTTTGTATTTTACTCTCATCTTTGCTTTCTGATAGAAAAAAAAATTGATGAGTAACCTAGCATGTTCTAGTAGAGACTTTTCAAATTATGACTGCGCCTGAAAATGGTTTTACTAAATTTATTCATACAGTTCTTCATGAAAATTTGTAAAGAGTATCGCGTGGAGTAGGCCGGAAACGTGATATTGCCACATGTTATTGTTTTGTTTTGTTTGCTTGTTTTTTGTTGTTTAATAATGATTATTATCTTTATATACAGATACCTTTCTCTCCCTCTATCTATCTCTCCCTCCATCTCACTCTCCCTCTCTCTCTCTATCTCTCTTCCTTCCTTCTTAAGATCTGGAACGATCGAAAGCGAACTTTAATCTAGATTGAGGTCTTTAAAGGTGAATTCCAAAAAAAAAAATTCAATGGATACAATATTAAAAACGCTATGTAATCTAACCCTTTCAATGCAATGTGAGCAACAAGATATCATATTTTTTTAGTAGGCTATATAGCACGTTTTGATGCAATAAAAAAATCATGATATGGATCTGTACAATGGAAGTGGGTTAAATGGGATTCAAAGAAAGACGTCACATATGAAGACAGGGGCGGCATCATGATGTTTTTTGGGGGGGCAAGATTCCCTAACTGTGAAATAATATTTTTCCGAATAAAGTTAGGCAACTCATGCCTCTCTTTTTTTTATTATCCTCTTCTTTTTTATCATCCTCTTCTTTTTTATTATCCTCTTTTTATTCTTCCCTTTTCTTCCTCTTTTTTGGTTCTCGTCCCTCCAGTTCTCCTTTTTTTTTACAGTTAAAAAAATCGAATATGGTCCGACCGATAGAACATACATGTAAGATGTTCACTGTTGCCATTCAATGGACAATGTGTGGGCTGTGGTAATTAAATTGAAATATTAATTGGATTTCAAATATGATATGAGGGGATTCTTGTCACGGTTGCGTAGCTTAACGATGTCTCGACGCCTCATGCGGCCTTCCATTGATGAAGAATACAGATTAAATTATTTCTTAAAACATGTTTCAAGTTCCCAATTCTCCTTTTGAATTCTACTCCTCTTTAATCTCATATTAGAACTAATGTTCTGACCCCACAAAAAATGATATAGCAATTGACTAAGATAATGAATGAATTAATTAATCAATTAATTAATTCATTGATTAATATGAAAGAAGAATCATAATTATGATAATAATGATAATAATCTTACCTACAATTGATTAGGGTATCTGCCTGAAACCTAACCCCCACCTCATATAGACCGACCATAATTATGATAATATACAACCGGCTTGTTGCATACTGCTTTTTTATTAATTATGTTTATCATGTTGATATTTTCACATCATTTTGATCGGGTAACACTAGACACCACCGTCGGTGAAGAGTCGATATAGTTTATACACTCCAGTAGAAAATCGCCTTTGTCTCAATGACACACTTAAAAAAACTTGTCCTCGACATTTCAATAAAGAATAACCCCAACAAGAAAATCTTCCTCTTAAAATTCATCACAGAGCACCCCCCCCCCCCCCCTTGACCCTCAACCCACCCCCTTCTCGCTCTGTAAACCGGAACAGCCGACATCGGCTGGCGTCCGTCACGGTTTCACGCATGCCGTATTACACATTCCCGCCATCTGCACACGTCGACGGTGCGGGGATGGTGGGGTACAATCAAATAATCATCATTACCAAAAGTTCAATATCAGAAGAGCCCGACACGCAGCTAGCCTTGTTCGAAGACAATCGTCGCGATCAAATTAAAAGAAATCTCCCTCATTATGTACTGTGATACTAAGATGAAGGAGATGAATTCAAAATACATGCCATATTTCGGGTAGCACAAATAGTTATGTTGTACAGGATTAATCAAATCCGAACATAGTCTTACGCCGTATGCCCCCTCCCCCTCCGAAAATTTGAAAGCTTACATTTTTAAACTGAAAATGTTCACAAAATTGACCAAAAAGGTGGCCGAAATCCTTCATTTTCATTTCAGAAAATGAATAAGCCCCAAAATAACGATCTCGGTCGCTTCACTATCTTGCTTTTGAGTTCCTTCGATTTTTGTTACTTGTCCTGCCCCCCCCCCGGAAAACAGTGCGTAAGGCCATGATTCTGAAATCTGTAAAAACCCGAAAAAAAGTAAGCATTAGTATTAATATTTTGCAGTTTAACATAATGTAAGTAGACTAGTAAATGTAGTACTTGTCTTAGTTGTAGGAGTAACGGCAGCATCAGCAAAGGTAGCAGTATAGTATTAGCAGTAGATGTTGACATAGTATTAGAAGTATAGGAGTGGTTTTGTTGGTATAGTAAGAACTAGTAGTAATAGTAGTAGTAGTTGTAGTAGTAGTAGTAGTTGTTGTTGTTGTTGTTGTTGTAGAAGAAGTAGTAGTAGTAGTAGTTGTTGTTGTTGTTGTTGTTATAGAAGAAGAAGAAGTAGTAGTTGTTGTTGATGTTGTTGTTGTTGTTGTTGTTGTTGTAGAAGAAGAAGTAGTAGTAGTAGTAGTAGTAGAAGTAGTAGTAGTAATATTTGTTGTTGTTGTTGTTGTAGAAGAAGAAGTAGTAGTAGTAGTAGTAGTATTAGTAGTAGTAGAAGTAGTAGTAGTAATAGTTGTTGTTGTTGTAGAAGAAGAAGTAGTAGTAGTAGTAGTAGTAGTAGTAGTAAATGTAGTTGTTGTTGTAGTTGTTGTTGTAGTTGTTGTTGTTGTAGTTGTTGTTGTTGTTGTAGAAGAAGTAGTAGTAGTAGTCAGTGGCGTACAGATGGGGAGATTGGAACGCGTGTCCGCCCCCCCCCCCAAAAAAAAAAGATATATATATATATATAATAATAATAGCGATAATAAATAAATAATAAACAAATAAATAAACAAATAAAGGAAAAAATCACGACCATGAATAGAAAAAAGGGGGAGGAACAAAAATGAAAAAGAGAAGCGTGAACTATTATATTATTTTCTGAATGTTATGTCAAAATCTATAACAAAATTGGATTTTTGTAATATAAATGTAGAGATTTTTGCTCGCTTCCCTCGCTTGCAACTTTTTTTGTATAAATTTCGCCCGATACGCCATATCTGGCCTCCTCAATTTTTTGGCTCATTACGCCACTGGTGGAATTAGTAGTAGTAGAAGTAGTAGTAGTAGTAGTAGCAGTAGTATAAGTAGTAGTAGAAGTAGTAGAAGTAGTAGTAGTAGTAGTAGTAATAGTAGTAGTAGTAGTAGTAGTAAAAGAAGTAGTAGTAGAAGTAGTAGTAGTAGTAGTAGTAGTAGTAGTAGTAGAAGTAGTAGTCGTAGTAGACTAGTAGTAGTAGAAGTAGTAGTAGTAGTAGTAGTAGTAGTAGTAGTAGCAGCAGCAGCAGCAGCAGCAGTAGCAGTATTAGTAGTAGTAGTAGTAGTAGTAGTAGTATTAGTAGTAGTAGTAGTAGTAGTAGTAGTAGTAGTAGTAGTAGTAGATGACGCAAATGTTACCTGTGACTTTTTCATTAAAGCACATTAGTGATGGAGGCCTTAAAGGAGACTAAAAGTGACAGTCTCAAGTCAAGTATGAAATCTGGAACAAGCTTAGATACCACCTGCGTCTCTTTCAACAGCAAACTGGAACGCAGGTTTGGAGCAAGATGTTTAAAGGCAAACTTTGAGTTTCGGAAAATCATTTCAAAAAGGAGGCAGAGGCCATTCCAGCATTACATTTACTTTCAAATATTGTCGATATTATACTTCATATTAAATGTTGTTTTATTCAAATACTTAAGTGTGTATTCAAAAGCATATGTAAGAGATAAGTTTTTCTTGATAATGATGATAATCAGATAATACTTTCATAATATTCCTCTGTCATACAGCGCTAAGTAGATCACAACGACGTAGTTAGCGCTCGACATTTTATATTGCCTCGAACATTGGAGGCTGGCTTGTCTGCACACAAAATATGCACTTTCCCCACTCCCTGGGCAGCTTTCCCTTCTATTTGGTAAGTATATTCACATGTATTGATACGATGAGTCGTTTGAGTCCCAGACAGAGCCTAAAATTGCAAGATTTCATGGCACCAAATAGAACAGGATGCGCAATCGATCATTACATGCAGGCATTGTGTTTAAATCGGAAGCAGCTATCGAACGTGACGTAACAAAAACCTGGATGAATCTAGCTCCCACGTGAATCAAGATTTTCATTTGCTCAGTCATCAGTTCATATTATTATGCCCACAATAAGGACATTGATATTTCATTATTTCTGCGATTTAGTTTAGTACCAGCGTTCTTTTTACAGGTTGCGTAAATCGGTGAGTGAATATTGCCGAATATAGTTAATAAGGGAGAAAATTATTGATTGAAGATGTATCGTACATCTTGTACACGAGTTTCTGTCAATGATGGAGCACATACACTTTGAATTGAATTGAAATCTCTATTGAATTGTAAATAAAGATAAATGGTAAAATCATAGTGACAATTAACTTCTTTTTCTTTTAGATCTCAAATCTTACGGTTTTAAATTGCGAAACCTGTGTAGAATGAACAAATTGTGTAAAATTCAACAACCTTCGGAGGCACAGGAACATTTATGTAATCCTATATTCACTCGTATCAATCTTTTGCAGAAAACTCTATACAAAGCAGAGCATTTCAAACCACAAATCAATCAACCATGCACGTTGCCCTTACAGACGCATATGCAGGACGAATATCCATATACACTGATGTATACATATTGTGAAAGCCCCTTTTTTACATTCTGTATTCGGCATCAAATATTTAGATAGAATGTTCTGCGGAGTGAGGTGCATAGCCTATTACCGGCGACACATTTTCTGAAAGCCCTATTTTTTTTTCAACCCCGCAACACTAAAAGTCTCCCCTCAACCATGTCAACAAGATACATTTCGAGATGGAAGATGCTAAGAGATGAGCTCTCCTGTGAGGCCGACTGATCAAGACATGAGTGTGAAAATAACGTACCGACGAACACATTTGGGGTGCGGTTTCAGGTAAATGATCATAACGTTACGCCTGATTTTACGAACGATTCATATATGAGGCCTATTACTAAAGACATGTACTGTATATAAAAGAAACCGACAGAGGCGATGTGTTTGTATTTCGATAAGGGGCGAGACGACCTGAAGGTGACGTATTATTTTCTGCGATTTGAGTCTGATATAAGTATAATTGTCGACATGGTTGAAATACATGAAATAAGCGATGTTGTGTCTCGCCCTTTTGTGAAAATAACCCGAAATATCGCGATTTGCGACGGCATGCAAGTTTGGGTGAAAAGTGACTTATGGTTGCGGAGTTATGTATCACAAGAGAATCTAGCAATAAACTTTAACATTGACCTCAAAATATCATTTGACCTTACCATGGGACCTCCGACCGCACTATGACACGCAGGTCTCCTAATTGCATCTATAATCCAAGTTTGGTTTAAGAGTGACTTACGGTTGCAGAGTTACATGTGTGCGTCATTAGATAGTTTTGCACGTAAATTTTAACGTTGACCTCAAAATGACCCTTGACCTTACCATGGGACCTCCGACTGCAGCATATCATGCAGGTCTCGTAAGTACAACTAAATTTAAGTTTGGGTGAAAAGTGACTTACGGTTGCGGAGTTATGTGTCACAAGAGAGTCTTGCACGTAAACTTTAACATTGACCTCAAAATGTCATTTGACCTTACCATGGGACCTCCGACTGTACCATAACATGCATGTCTTCTAAGTACATGTACAATCCAAGTTTGGTTGAAAAGTGACTTGTTGTTGCCAAGTTATTTGTCATAATGTTTGTGACGGACAGACGAAATTTGGATCCCTTAGTCTCGCCTTCACCTCTTGTGGGCGAGACAATAAAGGTACTTTGATCAGGACATCTTTTTTATACCATTTATTTTTTTCTTTTTTGGGGGATTCTTTTCCCCTTCTCCTCTCCCCTATGCTTCACTTCTTAACAAATCATAGGGGGCGGTCGCCCATCCATTTCGCCCCCCCCCCGCCTGTTGATGCAACCTCTTCGTACCGATGACACTGGGTTGCGATTTCATGAAAGTGTTGGGGGTTAAGTTACGTAAAACTTCAGAAAAAGCTCGAATATAAAGCGCCAAATAAAAAGCTAAAAAATACATACCCCAAAGCGTCCAAAGTTTATAACATTTCAACAAAACAAAGTCATGTTTCGCGATATATTTTGTGCATGCTTTTAGGGAAGATAAGGTAACGTTATATGAAAATGTTTAACTTGTTATTTTCAAGACGCCTACTTATTATTAAGACGCCTACGTATTATTAAGATTCCTTACCAAAGCCATTCTTAACTTACGAACCCTTTGGAAAGTCCACTACATTACCACGCGTTAATGGCAAAAAATAGCGATGACGGCGAATGGGTATTAATGATTTAGGGTACCATCTTCATGATTTATACACACCCGTGTTAGGCCAAGCTACTGTCAGAAAACCGATATATCCCTTTATTGCACACTGCAATCATGCTAAGTGTTGCTGAAAAGTGTCTGATAGCGTGTGATGTCACCGCAATATTTGTTTGCCAATTTGGAAAATACCGACTAATTGGTGTTTGAAGCGTACAAGACAAGTATGACAAGCACAGGCCATGTAGGCGGAGAGGCACTCCATGGGAAGGATATGGTAAGGTAGGTAGCATTTAGGGGCCTCGTATTCGAAGAACAAGGTTCGGAGCCAAGTCGAGGAGCCATTGCTCTTCGGTACGATAATACATTTTGTATGTTACGTTGTCGATTTTTCTTCGTTTACTAATTGTTTGTTGCGAAGATTGAAATTTTTACCAAAGTAACTCCCATACAATACTACTTCTTTCTTATTTCGCAGTCTTTTCTACTATCTTGCATTATCGTTGCATCTTCAATAATTGTATACACCAATCAGTGTTTTTACACACTTCACTATATTTGTTTTCTACTGGGGGATCAGAGGGACTATATTATTTTCATAAATTGGAGCGATTACATAGTTTGGGGGCCATTTCTTTCTACTTTTCAGGGGGTTAGAAGCAAATTTGCATTAAAAGCAAATATCATTATTCTATTATAATTAGAATATTGATTTTCTAAATAATCTTGAATATTGTTTGCGACTGATCATGGGGCGATTCTAGAAAAAATGGTTGCACCAAAGCATATATTTTGTGGGATTTAAGTCGCGATTTGGGCTGCCATTAGGGCAAAATCGCCGGTCGCTCTCGTGTATTCCTACGCTGATCTATAGTAAGTAATGTACTGAAATTGTCGAGTTGTTAACCAAAACCCCTTCCTAATCTATTCCCCATGTTCCACACTTTTCGTTCTCCCTTTTTTACTGTCAAAACTTTACTTGCGCCCCAAAGTCCATGTCCATAGGTTCACTTGTCATCTTACATAACTTTACAATGTAAAACAATTTATTTTCCCTATTGTGAATTTTTGTTCACCCCCCCCCCCCCCCCCCCTCTCTCTCCACACATACGTATCTCTATGTGTGTCTTCATCGTGTTATATTGTTCCCTCTCCCATGTGGCCTCTCTTTATCCCTCTCTCTTTGTTTCTCTCTCTCTCTCTTTCTCGCTCTCTGGATATCCTCATCATGTCATCTATCATCTAGCTCCCACTTCTGATGCTCCCTTTCCCTTTTTCTCTTAATCTCCCCCTACCCCATCTCTCTCTCTCTCTCTCTCTCTTCCCCCGACCTCCACAATCCCCCCCCCCCCCCCTTTCTACACTTTATTTTCTCCCTTTACAATTACAAACCCAAATGCAGACGTCTCACCCTTTCCACGCAGATTCATTCTGACAGGTCTGAGTACCTAGTTTACCAATTTAAATCAGCTTGCCTGAAATGCACTTTACTGCTCCACTACTGTCGTCCGCCCATGAACAGGGGCATCCACGGGAACTTTTTATTCCCACGATCATGACGATGTTTTTTCCCCCGAGCCGATTTCTTCTCAATCATGCCGGTGTCGTGTACGAATAGTTTATGTATTAACTCTTTAAATGCCGTTGGCAGCTATACGTGCCCTTAGCCCTCTAATGCCATTGGCACGTATGCGTGCCCAGAGAACTTTTTTTTTTAAACCAATTTTACAGCCAGAAAATCAACACCATATTTTCTGTTTTTTATGTTGTTATACTGGCCAGGAATTCACCATTCATTTTATCATATAAAAAATAGTGGTTTACATAGACATTTTTTGAGTAAAATTGTATTTTTGCATCATTATTTTCAAGAGTTGATTTCGGATATTGCCGCGATCTGAATCAAGATTTCCCCTATTGACACGTGTGATATAACGGTTGTGTGTAGCAATACACGTACTTCTATGGGCAGAGCAACGGCGAATGTGTGAAGACATTCAGCTCGGAATTGACCAATGACCGAGCGGTACGATGTTCCTCACCCAACACTACTCGCCCATTCGCTATTGTTACATGAATATTCATGAGCTATCGATCGGGTCTTTTGCAGGCCAGTATGGTAGTATTCTTGTGTCAAGGCTTTTTTCTGCCTGCAAATGTGCACTGTTTGGGGATTTTTTTTTTTTTGGGGGGGGGCGGGGGAAAGGTCTTATACATTGTTTTTAGCATTGTCACAAAATTGTTCTCGTTATAAATATATGAGTAAAGAAGCCTGTCATTTCCAACTCTCGTCTGCGCACTGCAATCATCACACTCATTATTTATTTATTCGTTTCTTATTGTTATTAATATTATCATTATTAGTATTACTATTATTATAATTATTATTATCATTATTGTTATTGTTATTGTTATTATAATTATTATTATCATTATTCTTCTCTTTCACCTTCTTTTTTAGTATAAAAGGGATGGTCCCGGCTGAAAGTATTTATAGTTTTATATACAAAGCAGAATTCACTGAGCAAAATACCGAAAATTTCATCAAAATCGGATAACAAATAACAAAGTTATTGAATTTCAAAGTTTAGTAATATTTTGTGAAAACAGTCATAAATATTATAATTACATATTATGTCATAAAAATGATTGTAATCATATTAATTGCATTTCTCCTGCAGCAAAACTCTCTCTTTATAAACTTAAGATCAGGTAAATAATGGTTCATATTCGTTTGTGTTTTTATAGCCCTACCATTATAAAAAAAGAATTATTGATATTGTTACGCTTATTAATATCATATTCAAACTTCTCACAAAAATATGAATTGTTCAATTTTCTCCTCGAATAAAATAGGACGAAGCAAAAAAAAGTGATAATTAACCTCTCCCTGCGGCGGAGCCGTTTTGGTACATTGCTGGTATTTGGATCTGTGGCGGTGTTTTCCGAATCAATTGCTAATTGCGCCAAACTGAAGTGTTTTCAGGATTTTTAGTAAATGTAAATATGAAAGAGCAGACATTTTTTCTTTCTAGAAACAAAGGTATCGCTTCTCAAATCAACAGAATAGTTAAGAAATTTACGAGGAAAAAGTCGTGTTATTTTGTAAAATCTTCGCTTTTCCCCAAGTCAATAGGCAATGTGTACAAAAATGTGTAAGGGCAATCAATGCCAGCAAAAAGATGATGGGTAAATTCCCCTACACGCTGAGCTCTTATGTCAAATGTGATATCATATACTACTAAACGAAAAAAATGAATCAAGCAAAATTGATAACAACACCAAATAATGTACCAAGTTTGGTGGAAAAAATAAGCATCAAATTTGCATCGGTTACGGAAAGAAACCTAAATATTATTTTGATCATCAACAAAATATATGATGTCAATGTGGCAAGGGCGAAATAAAAAGTATGATGTGTGTAAGGAAGAAAAAAAAGAGAAAATGGGAGTGAGCAAATCAAGCGAGTAAACGCACTTTTCATGATCTTTTATTTACAAAATTCTGTGAATGTCATGCATTTTCCGCAATGCGTTTTTTCCCCCATTCTTCATCATTTGTTTTATTAGCGGGATATAATTTATATTAATCAATGTATCATTTCTTCCGATGATCCGCTTTCTTTTGTTTCTCCCTTTTTGCCAGCAAAACGATGATGGGTAAATTCCCCTACACGCTGAGCTCATATGTCAAATCTGATATCATATACTACTAAATGAAAAAAAAAATGGATCAGGAAAATTTGATAACAACACCAAATTACGTACCAATTTTGGTGGAAAAAATAAACATCAAATTTGCATCGGTTACGGTAAGAAACCTAAATATTATTTTGATCATCAACAAAATATATGTTGTCAATGTGACAAGGGTGAAATAAAAATATGATGGGTGTAAGGAAGATTAAAAAAAAAAAAAAGTGTGAGTGAGCGAATCAAGCGAGTAAACGCACTTTTCATAATCTTTTATTTACAAAATTCTGTGAATGTCATGCATTTTCCGTAATGCGTTTTTTTTTATTCTTCCTCATTTGTTTTATTAGCGAGAAATAATTTATATCAATCAATGCATAATTTCTTCCGATGTTCCACTTTCTTTTGTTTCTCCCTTTTTGCCAGCAAAAATATAATGGGTATATTCCCCTACACGCTGAGCTCATATGGCAAATCGGGAAGCATAAACTGGATTACTACTAAATGGAAAAAAAATAATATATCAAGCAAATTTAATAATTGGAAATGTAAATTGTACTAACATATCGAGTATGTTGATTGTGCATAAGTCCTACTGCATGAATATTGACAATGCACGGTATAAAGAAACTTAGTGGTGTCACTTATATATCATTTGAACAGCAAATAATGTCCATTTAATTTTTATTTCAGGGAAGGGGAAGTAAAATTAATCCTTACTAGATTGATATTTTTAATGACGGGGTAATTATAAATATCACAAATAAAGAGGTGTAGAAAATATAATTTCTGATATTGTCGAAAGCAATATCTTACTTTTCTGATAGATGATCCATTACAAACATATTATTTGAATAAACAATCGTAAGGTTCAACAAATTATAAAGATCTAAATTTCTCCAAATTGTTAGTAATTTCTACCTTCAAACCCCATTGCTTCGTTATTTATGTTCAATCTTTTATCTTTCAATTTCCTGTATTTTTGATTTGTCAAGGATTATATAGCCTATACATTTCTTCAATCATAAATCTTATCTTTATCCTTTATTTCTAAATATGCAAAATAGGCTTCAGCTACAAGGTGTGCTGTTTCCCCGTGATTTCTTGTTCTCATTCTCGACATTATCCATGCCATCTTTACCATCATCCCTATCATTATCATCATCATCATTTAGATTACAGGAAATTTGACGTATATTGTCGATGCTAAATGTCTTAAAGTCGAAACAAATATTTGAATAAAAATTATGTACTTTAATGGCAATAAGTCAATGGAAGGTGTTGGGGAAAGAGACGGAGGAATCTTAATCTTGATCTCAACGGAGAGAAAAGCTATTGTACGTATCGGAACCTTTGAAAGTATTTAAATCAAAAGACGCGCGCGTGGCCCGATTTCTATGAACATCCTGTGCTAAATTGCTCTCCTCGATAATAGGTCAGGAGGGAGTGCGGATTAGACATTCCTCGTGAAAGGGAGTCTGGGCATCTATTGTTCATGACTTGGTGGCATGAACAATAAAAATGCAGTCGCTATCAGACAGGTGGCTACTTTGCTCGCTTGCGGAATGAATGAAGCCTAAAGTTTGAAAATAATCAATTATTCAAAGACATAATATGCAATGGGGCCCTTTTCTTGTCTAAAATTGCCATTATATTTTCATATTCATATTGCATGATATTATCCACACGAAAAAGAATATCCGGCATGTATTGTCCATTCCTTGGCATGTACGAGATGCATAGTTGGCCCAGATTACAGTCTGTAAATTGTCAGAATACCAGTCTTATAATGACTGTAATCACAAAATTCTAATTGCGTAATTATTCATTATATTTATCTTAATTTTGGTTACCCTGGAAGCCGGGGGGGGTCTCTTACTTCAAAACGGATCAACCTTAACATTTTTTGACAGTTTAAGAATGAGTGTTCACAAATATCAACGTTCATAATATTTTAAGCGATTCATTTGTCCGACCAGGACACCCAGTTTTTGTACTGCTGTAAAAAGTAGTTGTAGTGTAGTAGTAGTAGTAGTAGTAGTAGTAGTAGTTTTGTTACTCTCATTATAATTCATTAGCTCACTGTAAATTATCGTTTATCATTTAAGCACAGAATCTATGCAAAGATATAAAAGTAAAATAAAAGTGAAAAAAAAACACGGCATGAAAAAGAAAGGAGAGAGAGATCAGAGATTACGAGAGATGGATAGATAGATAGATGGAAAGAGAGAGAGAGAGAAAGAGAGATGTGAGATCAGTTATTTACGTAATAATGATAACGTATGAATATTATGCTAGAATTATGTTTTGTAATAAATACATTTAATTTTGTATTCAACCTTGGTCATCACAAAAAGGGCTAAAAATCAACATAAACATTTCCACCTGACCTCACTTTTTTGTAAGGCGAGGGGGGGGGGGGGTCAGACCACAAATACAGAACAAATAGAACTAAAATTTCTTTTTGAAAATTTGTATTGAATTTATTTTTAGTTTGTAACTGATCTGTATTTCCTCTTCTTGATTCACGAAAAATAAACATTTTTTCTTAGTTCTGTGTACTTTGCCAAAAACGCCCATATTATTTTGTGGGATTTTACACCCCAAACCCGTTAGTATTGAATCTGTCCGATCCCTCTTTATCTATATTTCAATATATCATCTTTAGTTTTCTATATTTTGTCTCCTTCTGACTGGCAATAACTTTGTTACAGTACGAAAGCCCGTATAGTATGTACGACGAATCGACCCTGACAAAATATGGCCAAACTTTACACTGATTCATGCTTTTGATCGATAGTTGAGAGGGTCGCAAATGTCTGTTGCCGACACTGGATAGAAATCGCCTACATTATCCAAAACAGTATATAGTTGAGTGCATCGCACACCACAAATCGTATCCAGGTTACGATTTTTCTAAAAACATGTTTTGCATTACGACAATATTGACAAGAATTGAAATGACATAAAATTTACACTGCGCTAATAATTTTGTTTCCCCCATAGCGGTTGTTTCGGAATACCGCGCATTCTGAAAAATTACAGGGTCTTGTTTTGAAGACTACACGAATGTAAGGGTACGGTTGGCTGCACTGTGAAGATACATGGCTCTAATATATTATTGTGTGTGTTTGCGTGGGGATCGCAGCTGTGTTGTGATTGGTCACTTGATCGACGACAATGCCCTTTTTTGGAAAGGTTGGTTTCTATTTCGTGTGTATAAACCCTCTCACATTTCAGAGGAAATAACTTGAATAGCAAAATAGTATTTCATTAAAAAGAGCATTATTTTTCATATTTCTGTTTGCTCAATTTCATCAATAGATACGTCATTTGAAAGGGTAAACATTGAACTTTAATTTTATCCTCTTAATTTTTTGGTATCTCTACAATTACTCAGGTTATTTACTCTTTGAAATGTTCATGAAACCGTAATTTTCTAGGTTTTACTTATTGAAAAAAAAACTATGTAAAATATTTCATCTTTTCTCAATTTTTCCGATTGCAAATATGAAAGGTCATAACATGATCATAAAGTTCATGAACCATGCATCATTTCATATGTAGAAGGTTTCATTATACAACGTACGGGTAAAGAGATATGACCGTTTTAAAATCGGTCTCTGCTTACGTTTCGGTCAATTTAGGATTCCCTCGAATATCCCTGGCACTATAGGGGTATTGGGCATGGCATAGTAAGAGTTAATGGATATGCCATATACATGAAATTATCAAAATTTTAATGATGGTCAATTATGGTTATTTGTGGCGTAATTAGTTCTTTCTCAATCCATCGACATGTACATGCCAATATATTAGTTTGTATATAAATATATACCACATTCGTTATAGTGTTATTACCAATTTTACAATATTTTTATAGTTCATCTACTTATTTTCAGCGCCATGGCGTGCGGAAGAAAAATTCAAATCATCACGAAGCGATTCATTGTCATTTTGGCCACAACTTGGACAAAGCTTCCCGCCTTCAATCTTCCACACGATGCGCTGCTACAAGTCATCCAGATCTACAAGTGGGGTGCTGTAAACTTTTTTACTTCAGGTACCCCCAGAAGAAGACAGGCAGACACTTCGCAGGGCCATGGCAGCAATGCTCCATCGTGCTCAGAAGTGCATCGAGAGAAATAGAAATGTTGAAGATTGAAGGCGGGAAGCTTTGTCCAAGTTGTGGCCAAAATGAAAATGAAAAGGAACTTTTCAGTTTTTGTCTCACCTGCATAGCAGAGTGAGACTATAGGCGCCGCTTTTCCGACGGCGACGGCGGCGGCGGCGGCGGCGGCGGCGGCGGCGGCGACGGCGGCGTCAACACCAAATCTTAACCTGAGGTTAAGTTTTTGAAATGACAGCATAACTTAGAAAGTATATGGACCTAGTTCATGAAACTTGGCCATAATGTTAATCAAGTATTACTGAACATCCTGTTTGAGTTTCATGTCACATGACCAAGGTCAAAGGTCATTTAGGGTCAATGAACTTAGACCATGTTGGGGGAATCAACATCAAAATCTTAACCTAAGGTTAAGTTTTTGAAATGTCATCATAACTTAGAAAATATATGGACCTAGTTCATGAAACTTATACATAAGGTTAATCAAGTATCACTGAACATCCTGCATGAGTTTCACGTCACATGACCAAGATCAAAGGTCATTTAGGGTCAATGAACTTTGGCCGAATTGGGGGTATCTGTTGAATTACCATCATAACTTTGAAAGTTTATGGATCTGATTCATGAAACTTGGACATAATAGTAATCAAGTATTACTGAACATCCTGTGCAAGTTTCAGGTCACATGATCAAGGTCAAAGGTCATTTAGGGTCAATGAACTTTGGCCAAATTGGGGTATTTGTTGAATTACAGCCATAAATTTGAAAGTGTGTTGGTCTAGTTCATAAAACTTGGACATAAGAGTAATCAAGTATCACTGAACATCCTGTGCGAGTTTCAGGTCACATGATCAAGGTCAAAGGTCAAAGAACTTTGGCCACGTTGGGGGTATTTGTTGAATTGCCATCATATCTCTATAAGTGTATTGGTCTAGTTCATAAAACGTGGAAATACGAGTAACCAAGTATCACTGAACATCTTGTGCGAGTTATAGTAGTTTTCAAAATCAGCACTGCTGCTATATTGAATCGCGTGATGCAGGTGAGACGGCCAGAGGCATTCCACTTGTTGATTTACTGGTTCTCTTGTTTATTTTTCTTGATTAATACACATACGCATAAACTTGACGCTCATTGTTTGTGTGAATGCTTTCGTCTTTGTTTTAGCAGACTTGGCGAAAATGGGGTTAGACACTTTTTCAAAGAATGGCTGTTGTGCAGGGTTGCAATAAAAAACGCTTTTTATAAAAAAAAAATAAAACGTTTTTTTTTTATTGTTTTAAAACGTTTTAAATCGTCTTTAAACGTTTTTTTTCCTACGAGTGATGCAATATTCCGTAAATCAATTAAACTATACAGACTGATTTAAGCTCTTGATGTTTTAAATACATTTTTGGAGTAAGTAAAAGAATACTACAATTTTTGTTACTGAATTTCCAACAGAAAAGTTCATATTTCCCAAAAAAAATTACTAAATCATGAAAATTGAATGCCAAAAAAAAACCCACTAAAGTTGACATTTTGTAAGTTTATTCCTCATACATGTACATATAATTGTAGTCCCGGGATATTTTGAGTCTTGTCAATCTAAGGGGGGGTGCGAGAAGAATTTGCACAATGGACGAAAATGACATACTGTAATCTATGGGGTTCCAAAGTAACTTATTTCAAAGCTTTATTTCATTAAATCAAGAAATGCTTTATTTCATTTCAATCAATTATGCCATTTTTACTTTAATCTATAAATAAAGCCCTTGAACTGCTTATTTTTTTCAATCAAGGACTTTAGGTCAAATGCATATAAGAAAAAAAAACAGTATAACAAGTTTTTTTACTTCTTTTTTTTTTAATGGAAATTATTGGCAATAATTTTAATTAACAAAAAGTACAAATAATGATACAGATTTTGGTGAGAATTTAAGTTTGGCTTTATACATGAATCACGTTTTTTAGCGATTCGGGGTCTGACGTGCACTTGTGTAATATCACAACCGCATACCCATGCATACATCCCAAAAGAGTCATGAATGATATGGCGAGGCCCTGTCACGTTTATAGATTTATCATATAAATATTTGAGGGGTCCCCTGGGATTGTTATGGTTAAGGTTTGCTAGCTGATTATCTTATAATGTTTAAAATACTTTACAAAGCACAAAGTTTCACCTGCTTTCGTGTGTACCTCAAGAGTACGATGTCAGTTTTACAATCTATTAATCGTCGCCTTCCCGCACAAAGGATGTAAGCACGCTTTGCGCGTCGCCTTCCCGCACAAAGGCCGCTAGCGCACACTACATGTCGCCTTCCCGCAGAAAGGCCGTTAGCATGCAGTTAACAGCGCGAGCTAACAGTCTTTGTGCACGAAGGCGACGCGCAGTCTGCGCTAACGGCCCTTATGCGGGAAGGCGGAGGTTTTTAAAATAGTATGCTTGTGCAACACTTCCCATTCATTCAAATACTACTATGGATTTGAGCTTATTTTAAATAGTGTTTCTTTCCCTGTCAAAAAAGTGAGCACAACACTCAGACATTTGTGTTGAAATGAGAATATTCTCAATATGGATTGATGTACATACTTGAACAGGTAAGAGAGGAACATGACAAAGCAATGGAGAAGGGGAGAATAAAGCGGGAAGGAGAAAGAGTCCTGAGGAAAAGAGTGGTGTTTAGACAGAGTTTTAATTAGTAAGAAGAAAATAGTACACCAATTCAGAAATAAAAGTATGAATAAAAACTTCTTAGATCACATCCATGCAAATTTACAACACACAAGCCTATGCGGTGTTTTAAAACGCGTTTTTTTTTTTAACGGTGTTTTAAAACGCGTTTTAAAACATGTTTTAAAATACACCGTTTAAAACGTGCCAACCCAGCTGTTGTGCACTCAACCATAACAACAACACTGAAACATATTTTACCAAGTGACAAAGAAATATTTATTCTATCCATACATGCTAGAAATTCTGTCTGAAACCCACATTTTAAAAAAAAATACTTAATTTAAAAAGTGTGACATTTTTTTTTGACTCTCACTGTAAATTGGTACGTATGTGTTAACTTCAGTTTATAATGTTTTGTTTTTTGTTTTGTTTTGCAATCCATGTAAATACTTTGACCTACTATTTATTTGGCATGAAACGATGGACCTGGTCTCTTCATGTACACATATATTTTAGTTTGATACACTACCAATATCTTCAGCTTGAATAAAGTCATGATGAAACCACAGTATTTATTTCCAATAAAAGGGGGATTTTTTAGGGAAATCCCGCAGTAGACAATATACTATACAGAGTGAGTAGGTATGAAATACAGCATAGGAACTCTTTTTGGGTGTCCCAAGAGAATCATGATTAATCATGCATTAAACCGCTTCATCAAACATTTATGTAAAACGACTTACAGCATTAAACATTCACAGCGGAAATAGTTTTTTTTTTCAATTTACAGCGAGATATTGTTGGTATTTTATTTTGTGTATCTTGTGACTGTACTGTTGTTTCATTTGCCTCCCTTACAACACCCCCCCCCCCTTTCTCTCTCTCTCTCTCTCCATCATCTTAAGATTTCAAAACCTGAATATTTACCGTGTATATACATAGACGACACTGTCTGACCTGACTGATTGACTATCATAATGATATAAAGCAGTTACGTAACATGCAGTCGGTGTCCCTATAGAGGACCACACCCCGATGTGTTGAAATTACTCCCTAGAGACTGAACATAACACAAAAGAGTGAAAATTGTAACAAGCAAAAGTGTTGTAATTGCACTGCAAACACGTCGATGTTAGTTTAACACCAGCCTGGTATCTATATCGGTCCACACCAGAGAGGTGTTACAACAACACCAGTTAAGAATCAAACCGATATTGGCTTGAAACTAATTGGTGTTGCTTAAATGCCAAATTTGTGTTAGCCTAACGCCAAACCGATGTTGTTTCAACGCTTCTCTGGTATGGACCGATATAGATACCAGGCTGGTGTTAAATTAACACCAGCAATTTAGCAGTATACCCCCATAGGTGTTGAGCTAACAGCAACAATTAACACCGGAGTAAAATTACTGGAGTGGTCCTCTGTGAACACTGATCAACACCACAAGTTTTTGTTGTGTAGTGACGATGATAAAGATCGTTAAAACAACTAGTTTTTCCCCACTCAGTCACCGATAACCTCTTCATCCGTCAAAGGGATTCAAGATGTCAGGATTCGGTGACAATTAGGAGGTTCTAGAGGTCTCTGAAATTCCCCCTCAGAAGGCAGTGATCCTGAATCGAAGGGCGTGTTATTAAGGTTATCTTGACATCTGTAGGTTGTGGTGCAAGGTTTGTTCTCATTTGGATTTAACCTGATTTTTATGTAAGTATGACTGTGGTGTGTAATTTAGGCATTATACGTATTTACGGCTGAAATGGAGCGGGATGTCGAATGGTTCTTCACAGAACCTACACGGGGACCGGTCGTCCATATATGTAAATTAGAAAATTGGGTAGGTTTTTTTTAATCTGATTCAATATGTTGTTTTAATCATTTTAGACTTGTATGTGGATCATGTGGAGAGTGACCCTGAAATTCATGAATGTTAACAGGAAAGCAGTTTTAACAATCACCGAGGGACCTAGTTATACAGATTAATTCCTGCAAAGAGCCTCTACACATCGATTACGTTTCGAATCTGGATAACCAGATAACCAATGTACTGCCGTTGCATCCTGATTATTCATTATTCATTTTCAAAGTGTGGAATTTTCCTTTTTGCATGAAATTTCAAGGTAAATATCCACTCAAATCGGGGAACGCAACTTTTCTTTCTATTCTATTATAGCTCTCACGGATCATTAGATAATATTTCAATGAAGTTATTTTGCTATCACTAATCCTTACTACATACTTTTTTTTATCGTATTGCAGTTTACATGGATCATTAGGAAATATTTCAATGTTAGTATTTTGCTATTACTAATCCTTACTATATTCTACATGTTCTAGTCAAATACTCTGGTCAATTTTGTTCAAGTATAACGAAACGACTGAATAAATAAATAAATTCTCTATGATTTGAAATAATTATTTAAAGTCCAGTTGAGTAAATGTACTATCATGACTTTATGAATAAATTATTCCTCTGAGGAAAAGAAAGCAAAAAAAATCAAGTTGGGTAGGTTTTTGCAATGGAGCATCTCTGCAAAGAAAATAGATATTGTATGAATAAAAAAATAACAATATTTTTTCACTTCTCCCGTGTAAGAGACTTTCAGATCTGAACTGAGCGGCATACGATACTAAGAGAGGATAAGGTAATATCTTCAGGGGATGCCCCATGTCAGTAGGCCTCTTCCCCAACGACGTTTGTCACGTGGCATTCCATGTGTCTTTAACACCTATGTGTACACTATCTGTCCTCCAAAAATAAGAAACTCGTCCCCTACGAATTTATTTCTAAACTTCAAATTTAAATCGATTTATGCTGAAACGAGGGGGATTACTTTCGGAAAGGAGAAAGAAGAAACGTTACGTCAAGTTTTAAAGAGCAGTCAAATAAGAAACGCCATAAGACCACTCCACGGGTTTCAGTAACCGATCACCATAACAAAAATTGATATACTTAGTCATGATAGAGTTATTACCCTTCTGTGTTATCATCGATATTCCAATGAATGAAGATTGTAAATGAGATGGAAAAGGAAGGTAAATGATTCAGATTTATTTAGATGCCCACAAACTCTTGGCTGTACGCCTCATGGGTGGATGATTTACACAAGTTACGTTCAAAACCTACCCTTTGATCATTTGACCATTTGCCCCCCCCCCCCCTCTCCTTTGTATGCTGTCATATCCTAGTCAAAACCACACAAACATCCGACCAAACACACACTATTACAGACAATCTGTTTTCCGTTGCCCAATAAGTTGTCGATAAATAGGAGGACTGGCCCCCGCCATTGACTTAAACTTAAATACATAAATTCAGATCAATTGCAATTTGATAAATTGAGATCAATTTGAATCTTTCGCAGCACTTTGTAAGACGGAGCCCTGGTGGGACTTTAATAAAGGTGTTCGTAAATACGAACGACTTTACGCGCGACTTGTGGCATCTTCTTGTGCTACATGCAAAAATGGACGAGAAACAGAACATAACACCCCAGAAGGTATCACCAGTCGTTCGTAGAGTCATATGTTACTGACGAACAGCTTTATGAAACATCCTCCCCCCCCCCCCTCTTCGCTGGAATATTTTTAGTGCATGTATCTCATCGTTCACCTTACTCCAATCAGCGGCCTCTGGTAACAGTGGCACGTGTCAGGTCTAGACATCTTAATCCCAGCAAGAATTCTTCCTGGGACCTCCTTAGGACGATTACCATCTACGGGCTTCAAAATGTCTGAAGTGTTGACATTTTGTGTCTCGTTGTGTAAACGGTTATTCTTTAAAATAGGGACAGGGTGTCAGGATGCCTTTGTCAGGTTAGGTTATAAGTCACACGCGCGACCAATAAAATGCAAACTAGTATGGATATTTTTTTTTTTCGGTTGAGATGCGAAACGCGCGTGTTGCGTTTAGAAAGTCCGAAACGCGATAGATGCTAGTTAATGCTGGTCATGGGTGATAAAAGCATGAAAGAAAAGCTGTTGCTCGGAAGCATATCACCGCCATATGTAGCACTACATACATAAATATAGAACAATGCTCACTAACATAGATGCAAATAAAAAAATATGTAATTATTAATTTATTAAAAATATTTGCTTTAAAAGTAACCCCAAAAAAAGGAGTCATATAGGTAAATTTGTCGCCACATTTGTTTGATATGATTAATGATACTTAGTTCATAAGGTCCACCACTTATGCATTTCCTATATATAAAATGAGCTTTATATCTCTGTGTCTTTAATCTTATACATTGCTATATTCATATCTACCTTAGATCAACTAGCCATTTGGGTGATTCATCTATCTTCATCGTTCGTCCCTCCTGTTTTTACGTCATTGGTGATATCAAATTCCTTTACTATAAAAAAAAAATTCCCACCCCATAAAACAATCACCCACACACTCACGCGAGTGTGCGTTCAATCGGGAACCGGGGGATTCCGACGAAATTTCTTTGACGCGCTGATTTTTGTCAATGTTTTATGCGCACGTTCAAAACAGAGTATCACTGTGTTTATGTGTCACAAAATTTGCACAGAATCTCTAAGCTGTGTAAGAAATAATCATGATATTATCAAAGAAAAAAGATCCGAGAACACCTGCATCTCATTTTTTTACCACATTCAAAATAATTGATGCCCTGTATTAAACCTAGAAGACGGAAGGGACATCAAAATGGGGATCCTGTATAATTCGCTTGTTAGTTCCTGGTAGTTTTTGTTAATACGAGAATCAAAGCTTATCACAAACCGCACCCTTTAATTATTCTGAACCCCTTCCCATACCACTCCGAAATATTACAACAGAGGCAATTGGCGCTGGAGAAAATATCGGACTACCCTTTCATGCCCATGCTTTAATTTCATTCCTCGATATTTGAGACATTTGCATTATTCAAACAAATCGCATACAACTCATGCAAGGCAGGTGCATAAAACTTGTTGCATTGCTAGTTTCCTATTTTTATCAATACACGTTATCACTCATTATCTTTATCCTCATAGACCACTGTCACATTACCTCAATAGCATTTTCTCTGTTTACTTGAAATTGCCCGCCCCGCTCAATTCTTCATGAACTTACACATGAGGCAGTTAGATGTAATATGTTCAACAACGTGGCGCGCAATTTGATTTATAGTTTCCCTTGGTATTCAAATTTAAGATTTTGCGTGTTTTAAGAAAAGAATCATTAAATGAAAATTCAAATATCACCAATTTCACTGATCCGGGGAGCAGGGGACCACTCATCACATCATTGTGCTACCCATGGGAGTCCACAATCCTCGAAAATTGACATTCCCCATCCTAATCATGACCAGGGTAGCCTTTCCCTTTTCTCAAGGATCAGAAGAGTCCTCAAAGGCATAAGATAACACTGATTTTACTCTTAAAACATGAGTAGCAATGTCCCATTTGTCAGCAGTGTGTGCGATATGTTTAAAACTGAAGCTTTGAAGAAAAAGAAATGCAGCAGAAAATCAGTATTTAGTGATGAAAAGTGAAGAAAACATAACCGGAAATACCACTCCAACTTTATGCCGTCTGCAACATAATTTATGTTACAATTAGACTCCACAGAGGATGATTATATGATGATTTTTTAGTCGCAGAAATCTTGAAAATAGAAGTATGAATTTAATTTTGGGGTTCTCCTGGGTGTTCAAATCTATATGAACAATATTAGATATAACGCACATCAAAATAAGACATTTTCTTCCAAACAACACCTTTGTAATATTTAACCTATGCCTTTTTAACCAGAGGCTCCAAATTTGGAGAGAAGCTTACAGCAACCACTACTGCATGGGCTTGGACTCAAGTTGCTAGCACGTGGCACTATGTACACAAATAGTACGTCAATAACCGGTCAATGAGCATGGCGAAGCAAATAGACTTTTGGTGTGACTCTTAGATCGTTTATCAGGAAATGATGTTTGATGTTCACTAGATTTAGAATGACTTGTCTCTCCATTGGGGGCTCCACGTGACCTTTATGGCATTGTGAGTATGAAATACCAGGGGCCGTTTCATAAAGATGATCGTATGTCAAGTACGACTTTACGAACGGTTGGTGACCCTTTCTTGTAGAAAATGGTGTACACCGATTTTTCATTAGTGTTGATTTAGCTCATGAGAAAGTGTCACCAGTCGTTCGTAAAATCGCTCGTAACTTGCAAGCAGCTTTAAGAAACACCCACAGTGAACTTGATCTTTTTGTAAAATCATTACTTTGTAGAGTTTTAAAGTATAACATTCGGCAATAGTGCTTTTTAGGTGAGTGTGAAGAGAAGTGACATTGACTTTCAAGACCCTTGATTGTCTTTGCAACAACGCCTCCGACGGGGTCTTTCGGGGAGACTTGAATAATACATTGCATCTCGCGTGAAACAAGTATTTACATCATTAAATTAGCGCGAATAATGTATAACTACACTGACACGGCTCATTGCCTGTACTTCACCCAATATCCACAGCTAAAGGTCGATGAGAATGAGAAAATTCAAAGTCCATGTATATTGTTGCCGTACAGTCATTGGGAAAGGTTAGCCCCTGTCCTTGACGGTGCCATGTTGTCATCCCGAAAGGGGAGGGATGGGAATTGGAGGGGAGGGTGGGTTAGTAAAAGGATGGAAATGGTGTGAATGCGATAATCTCAATTCAAATAAACATTTAGAGAACAAGAAGAGGGCGAGCTGGAGGTTTCCGTATCAGTAGTAGCAGAAGGGCCAGTATCAGTAATTGTTGTTGTTGTTGTTGTTGTTGTTGATGGTGTTGTTGTTGGAGTAGTATTATTAGTAGTAGTAGGACCGTGTCGACGTAATATTTATGAGTGGGAATAGAAATGGTAGAAGCAATGAAATCAGCAGTAGATGTCGACGTGGTATAGAAGGAGTAGTAGTAGTAGTAGTAGTACAAGTAATAGCAATAATAAATTATTTGTATAAAATCATAGTCTAATTCAAGTTTCCTTTTTATGAAAAATTACTCCAAGGATTACCTGCAGACAGGCACTAGTTCGGGGTATCACACATGAACCTTTTTGTTGAAATCTTTTTTAAGTGTTATTAAATAAGTTTAGTTTTGGGGAGAATAAGTACAATTACTATTTCATTTTCTCTGTTCTCTTTTTCTGCAAATAGATTTGCCGTTGAGAAAAGATTCAATTGACAATTTTTATCAAATTATTCGACTACACAAATAGAATGCAAGAACTGGAGAGAAAAGAGAAATAAAGAAAATAATTAAGCATTGACGTATGTAAAATCGATGTCTATAGGTAGAATGCCCACGGGAGAATTGCATGTCTGAATTTCTTTCCTTTTTTTCAATTTCACAGAAACAAGCATGTATTTTCGCTCAAATGAACACAATTATTTCTAGTGAAGAAAATTAATACAGCTAACGATTTCTTAATTTTCATATGTTTGGCAGAAGAGTGTTGAGTCTTGTGAAGAAAATGTTGAAGTTTATGTGAGCACCTGACAAATGTGTGCTTATAAATAAACACGTCATTTCAGCTCAATTAGACAGCAGTAGCAGGATCTTTTGAGCTCGGAGGAAAATCTCAAATATATTTGGACCCCAACCCCCTTCCCTCGCACACTCATCCTATCCCCCATCCCTCCCCATTTCTCCCCCCCCCCCCCCTCTCAATCTCTTTCTCTCTTTCCTTCGCTCCTCATATATGTATTAGTATCTCTCTCTCCTTCGTATCGCTTCATTTTTCTTCTTTTTTTCATAATTATTAACTAAATCGTTCAATCAACACTGTAAAAAAATGAAGTGCTTGTATAGTGACTGCACTACGAGTGCTGATTTTCTAGTTTAAATTTGAACTAGAAAATCAGCACAAGCACTTTAAGTGCTAAATTAGCACTTCCTTTTTTACAGTGAATAAATACAGCATAAGCATCAAGGCGTATGGCATGAAAAATAAATAATCATTCATATTTCATAGTCTATCTAGTGTCTTTAATATTCATTTTGAATCAACAAGCAGTTGAATCGAATTATTTTCCTCAATGCCATTACGGACTTAATAACGATATTAGCTCATCTATCAAGCTATTCCTCTATCACCCGCAATTATCCTAGGCTTAAGTGGGTAATCCTACAAGACTTATCGAGAATAAACAGAATCACTTCATTCAATCTATTCGCTTTCATTCCACATGACAACATGTATAAATCAAATCGAGAAGAATGTATCGCTCTTGCTCACAGAACTTTTCTTTTTCACTCCAGCAATATCGACGCCACCTTCCCCACAGTCCCATAAATAGCTTTCTATGTGCAGCAGGGGGAGGTTGTTTTACGTTTATATCTACGTCATCGGCCGTTGTTTGTTTGAATTGTGTCCACTATTTCTTTTTTTTTTCTTTGAATGCACTGGATGTAAAGTTCCTTTATTCCGTACCTGTCTCATCATCTTTCCGACAAAGAATCAAGTGTTGCGTGAATAATATCAGTGTTTGGTGCTAATTGGGTTGAAACAAAATTAGCGTACGACCTTTGCAAATTATTAACGACTTTATCGATGTTTTAGAAAAGAAAGGTAAGGGCAGAGTGTGCCAAGGGCGAATACGAGTCGAGCATGAGGCTATGTGCGCATGTGTGGGTGAGGATGAGGGGTTAATTGTGTAAGTGAGCGAGAGTAGAGTGTGTATATATGTGTTGGGGGAGGGGACTAGGGTGTGTGTGTTCGTGTGCGAGTGTGTGTGTTTATGTGATGGTGCGAGGATTTGAGAGGATAAAACGTGTTTGTGGGTAGACTGGTGTGTGAGTGGCCATGATGGCAAAGGTGTGTAAATGGGGTTAAGGATGGGGGTGTGAGTATGTACATGGGTGTGTGGGTGGTTGTGATTAAGAGAGAGAGGGGAATTTAGGGGAGGACAAAATGGGAGAAGCCAATAAAAGAAAGAGGGAATGTCAATAGAAATCGTGCACTGAAAGTGAGCTTATTAGTTGTTGGGTAAGAGGTTTATTTTGTCTTACTCCACAGCAAAGTGTTTATCTACATTATTTTGCCACTCTCCACCCAGGTGTAGAAAATGGTTGCCCGGTAGGAAGAAATTTCTTGGCTGCTCGAGCGTCCGATTAGGGGAGCCTTGCTGTAGCCAGATAATATGCAGCGCTTCGAAACATTTCTATATGAAAGCGCTAAATAAAATATTGAATATCATTATTATTATTATTATCATCATTATTATTATTATTATTATTATTATATGAGTAATCAGAGAGCCGGCAGCTATAACTCCTTTCCTTGGAAGCTGGATATAAACGATCAATTTCTTAAGGTAGTAAAATGACGGTTTTGTTCCTGTGCCATAATTTCAAGGCAATCGTTCTACCTATAAAACTACGATGTCGATCAGACAATTCAGATTTCTACGACTAGATTGCAATATTTTTATGTGATATTTAATATCTCCATTTTCTTTCATTGTGTGTTTGTTCTATTTCAACGGTACGTTGATCTGTTTATATTCGTCTTGTTCGGATACTATTCCACTCAAGCGTTCGTTCATTCAATTTTAGATATCGTCCTATCCCAATGCCGGGAAATTTAATTGAATGCGTTGTTATCAAAGAATTTGGTTTTTGCTAAACGGATTTGCCTTCTTGAAAATGAAACAAAAACACAGCCAGAATTGTAAAATAACATAACGCGAGCGTTGTCTAGTGAAATTGGAGTTTGCTCGTACGGCTTTTAAACATTACAAAATGTTTTCGCTTCAATGAAAGCAAGCAGTGGAATGTAGAATATTTTAGCAGTTTTAGATATTCCCTTTGCATAAAAGGCTACCCAGCCGTTCTTTAAAAATATAAATATATAAAATACATGTAAATCGTCATACCACTCACAATTTCATCAAAATTGGGTGCAAAACAGGAATTCAAATGTTAACGTGTCTCAGAAAAGATTAATAACACTTTATGGTCGGTTTACAGATGGGGAATCAATTGTGTCACAAACTTACTATTTAAAGGGATGGTTTGGGCTGAGAATATTTCTATATAAGTAAATAGAGTAAAATTCACAGAGCAAAATTCTGAAAATTTGATCAAAATCGGATAACAAATAACAAAGGTATGTACTTTTAAAAATTTGCATTATTCCGGTGAAATAGTTCTGGGCATATCTTCATGAATATCTTATTACATGAAATTAGGTTTGATAAGAATTTTTCTACCAAGAACTAAAACCATTGAATTGTTAACTCAGTAAGTGCATTAGTTATTTATTGCTGCAACTTATTTCATCATAATGGAGACACATCATTTACACATGTATGAAAAAATGAAACAATTATGATTTCATGTAATAAAATAAGAAAAAGGAATGTGGGCATGTGACATCATCAGCCCAGCTAATGAATATTCATGACGACGTGCATATAACTGTTTTCACAAAATATTGCTAAACTTTAAAATTCAATAACTTCGTTATTATTTATTTATCCGATTTTGATCAAATTTTCAGCATTTTGCTCTGAAGACTTCACTCTATTTTATTTGAAAATAAATATTCTCAGCCCGAACCATCCCTTTTATTCGTATCTATATAAAATTTAAACGGTAAGTCGACCCCCCAAATAAGTTGGTTTAAATTTAAAAAAAGAAAAATCAAACAAGCATAACACTGAAAATATCATTTGAAAATAAGAAAGTTACAGCATTTTAGGTTTTGCTTAAATCTACAAAGCAGGTATATTCACATCATGTTCAGTATGCAAATGAGGAGACCGATGACATCATCCACTCACTACAAATTTATTCGCATTGTCATGTGAAACAAAGTTTAATTTCTCACTGATTATGTGGAATTGCCAATGTTTTTCAGATCAATCAAGAGGGTCTTTATTGTCAAATCTGTAAAATTGAAATAAAGTATAATTAAAAAAAAAAAGAAATAGTGAGAGCCACTACTGACTCTCTCATTTGCATATTATTGAGTTGTATTACACATGTAACTATTTTCCATCGAATTTTGCATAATTTTTCAGCGTTATCATTCTTTGATTTGTTCTGTTGATTAAAATCAACTTTTTTTTCTGGCGTGGACTTGACCATATAAAATGCTCGCATTTTGATTTTTGCTTAAATGCTATATCATATTTTGACTCTTCGTAGATAAAGTAAATTCATCATTGTTCCAAATTATTGTTCCTCGGTTTATTTCATATCTTTTAAAGATATTGTATTGTATTGTATGTGTGTTACAGGCGTATCTGGCCGCAAGCGTTTGCCTTTAGTGACTTACCTCTTCTTCTGTTTACAAATCAGTTATATATTCATATTCTTTCATTGCAAATGCTGCATAATCTATGTTGAAAAGTGATTTTATGTAAGTATGGAAGAAAATTAACGTTTAATTAAATTGAAATAAATCGAATAAAATAGTCCTAGGCTGTTGTAATCAGGACCAATCCCTCGTTTCACATTACCTTAATTGGTGCTTTTATTGTTGGGGTAAAGCAACATGGCGATCTAAAGACAGGTTGCCCTTCTTTGCCCCTTCTTGGAGTGTACCATTGCTTCAACACGCAGACATTGGAACTTAAGGCGAACATGGTTTAGTACAAGCGTGACTAGAATCACGGGGAATAAACATCTGCAAAATATTTTTGTAAATATAATCTCCACCAATCAGCTTCTTCTCCCGTTTTTTTTTTAAAGATAATCTGACTGAGCATTCGTATTATGGTTATTATCCTTCAATGAGAAATGCTAAATCATGCTTCAATCCAAACATACACACACGCACACAAACACACTCACCAACCCACGCACACCCCTCCCTCCCTCCACACACACACACACAAGGTTATCGCTGTTGAATTTGTTCCTTTTCGGAAATAGTGTTATGGTATTTTTGTTCCGGAATCAATATAAATATTAAATCCGCGCTCAGAATAATTCAAAGCATGGTTTTAAAATGCAGCAATATTTTCATACCAAGCATATAATCTGATTTGCTATTATGTAAAACTTTTGTTCTCTTCTTTTACAAAGGTGATGTTGAATTTGCCACTATAGATACACCTCCCCTACATGCATTCCTTTTCGTGGAGAAATTTTTTTTTTGGTTAAGTATTTTTTTCAACGCGATGGAAGAAGATATAAGTGCTGATACATAATCAATTTTAATACTTTATAAATCACACTTGCATATTTCGCCTGGATATCCTTTGTCGAACGCATTCTGCGCGTTCGTGGCAGTCGCCTAGACGTTAGCCATGTATGCTGAAATGAAGAAATCAATATGAAATGTTCGGAATTCTCATGGAATGTCAAATCGATGGAGGTTTTTTTTTCCTTAGTATCCTATTCAATAGCAAAGACATGTAGCAGAGATTGTATGTGCAATACTGGGTGTACATGCATCCGACGTGAATGTGAGAAAGGTACACTCTACTCCTTATGGAGTGGAGAAGTATAATCATTGTAAATGGGCATGCCCCCATTTTTTCATGAATTTGGTAATTTAAAGCGACAAGAGACTAATATATTAAGCGATATAAACAGACGGATCGCCATTATCATTATTATCATAATTATCATTATTATTTTAAATTATTATTAATAGTATTATTATCATCATCATTATTAATATGATTATTATTACCCCCCCCCTCCCGCTCTACACATCCATAGTCAAATAGCGCTGCTCATGCACATAGTACGAAAACGAAAACACACGTGAAAAAAATAAAGCAAATGTAACACCAATGCCAATTAAAAGGTTTAAAAAAATGATATAATACCTTAAATATAAAAAAAAAATCTTCATAAGTTGGTGCAGTTATTATTGTGATTCATTAGCATACAGTATAAAAAAGAATCACATATATTACATGTATATAAATTTAAGAAATATACGTGTACAACAGCTAGGGCATCTTTTTTATTTATTAAAATATGTTGTGAAAGAAATGAGGAAAGATAACAAGGTAGCTTAAATCAAAGTTTACCACAGCTATCCGCCCTTCTGAAATCTTGATGAAGCCAGCCTCTGTCGGGAATCGGAAATATAATTATATGGGTATAGTTATCGGTAAAATAATTTCAAATGAATCCAGAAACCAATAGATAAAATAAAATAATATTTTCAGCTTTATCCTTACTACTTTTTTTACTTATTCTTTAATCAACTCTTTTTTTATCTCGGTCTCATCTACTTTTTATAAATCATGGTAAATGGGAAGCAAAAATTGTTTATTTAAAATGATTTTTTTTTCCATTGCAAAAGTTGCACCAATTTTGTTATTAAAGTATACCTACGTGTTTATAAAGAAATCAATTACTCAGTAAATTTTTGAGTGGAATTAGTTTTGTATTTGTATCCTATATTTAATGGAAACGTTCAAGGTTCTATTGAATTAGCCTGGATTAAAATTGTTGCCGTTTTACAAGTGCTAACTAATAAATTAAACATATACCATATGGACCGCAATCAATATTGACCGCCTTTTACAGGGTTGAAGAAGACTGAGCTCTTTTAATTCAAACGGGCGCGGAGCGCTTTGAAGAAAATCGCAATAATGTACCTCTCAAAGCTGAAATTTAATTCTGCTTATTTCCGAAATGGTAAAGGTTAAAACGGATGGCACCCTTTCAAAAGAAAATGAACTAATCAAGCAAAAAAGTTCAAATCAATGACAGAAGTATACGCCATTATTCTCAAACTAATCGGTCGATAACATGAATAAACAATAGCATGGCACAAAAGTGTGAAATTGATACAGAAGCGAAGGGGTCAAAGATAATCGATTCAGGGTAATTTCAAGGCGCATCGAGGCGATAACCGGGTTGCATATTATACGAAATCGCGAGCAAGCGTTGCTATGGCAACCCTTAAGAATGGGGTTGTAGTGAAACAAAATTTAGACCTACAGAGTAGGTAGGTGGTATTGTGGGCTTTTCCTTTTACTCGTCCTATTTATATTAGAAATTTTAGATGTTAATTTCTATATGAGGTAGCGTAGCGACTGAAGAGGAAGGATTATCACCCTTTAAAACGGTGACCGATGTAGGATTGCCCTTTAGAAATATTTCACCACAAAGTGAGACATCAATGTATTGAATATCATCCAAATGTTACTTCAAAATTACAACTTTACGGAAGACTGGGCAGAGGCATGCGTGGCAAAGCCATCAATTTCCAGGTCTTACATTTAAGTACTTTTAATTTTTCAGAACGGAATTCAGATCAAAGCAACATCAGTAACTTTGGACAGTAAAAACAGAACAAATGTAACAAATGCTGTACAGACACCGTTCTCATTATACTTTCTAAAAAACTGGTTTTCTATATCAGGAAACCATTTTTTAAGATCGCTTTGCTAGCGTTCCCATTTGATCATCCGAAAGTGGTTTTCAAAACCACTTCAGGTAAACATGGTAAAGTGGTATTGTTGCTATTAGAACACTCTCAGTGGGGTGACACGTTTCGCGCGAAATTTGAAACCGCAGCGTACTTATTCCACGTACAGTGTGTAAAGTAGCGCGCTCGAAATGTGCGAAGATCGCTTCCCGAAGAACGGTTCCGGAACGGTTGTGTCCTCATTTACGCTACTACATCGCGAGGTGGTTTTCTGAACCGGTTTGGAAGATCGCTTCCAATACCGCATCGACCGTTCTCATTACTCGTTAAACTAGTTCACACTCAACTAGTTGCCAGTAAACTAGGACGGTAGTGAGGAGTATTACAGATCTTCAATATCCAATGTTTCCATTTACAATGTCCATTATAAGATGGTTAATGTGAGAAGGTCTTATGAAATACACTATTGAAATACTAATATTTATGAATGAACTTTACAATCAACTGCAAGTTTTTCTTTTCTTTTTGGCATAAATCGACTTCTCAAGCATATGAATTGGACAAAAAATTAATGCTACAATTGTCCTACTCGAAGATTTTTGTCTAACGATTCAAAATTTGATGTATTTTTCCGAACGGAATTAACCAATTAAAAACGATCAAACAGTCATCGGGCAATTCCATGCTAGAAAAATCAGAAATTTACGCAACATTTTTTAACCTGCCGTCCAAACAAACGAAGAACTTTACTTTGTTCTGTGGTAATTAAAGTACTACTAGGTAATCAACAAAAATATGTTTTTCATGGGTGAATTAGAGGTGAAAATGTTGCGTGTCGTAAGGGACATTTCTGAGTCCCGTACGACACACAACATTTTCACCTGTAAGTCACCCATAATCAAACATTTTTTTGTTGGTAATCAGTTTCTCACATGGCTACCCACTATAACTTTATCACTGATAAGAAATAGTTTTAATGCTCAAACAATCAGCTTAGAAATTGTTGTCAAAATGTCCCGTACGACGCGTATGGAATCGCCCCATTACACCTTTTAGTCCAGTCAATCTAGCCAGAATAGGGGGGTAACCCACCACTAATTGCAACACGAAATATTCCACTGAAATGCTTTCCAGGAAGGTCCCCTAAACAACATACTAAAGGTCCCAAGAAATCCAAGCAGTGGAAATTTATGAAATTTGCATATTATGCAAATTAGCCATGAAAAATTAGAAAAAGAAGGGAAATAATCCAAAGATTACAAATTAAATGTCCAAAATAATTTGATTTGAATGGAAATTCATGATAAATAACTGAATTCAATGTTTTCAATCAAAAGTGCAAAAATTTCTACCTCATTTGCATATTATGCAAATAAGCATCCTTATATGGAAAAAATGTCAAGATATTGTGATTTTTCTCATATAGACTGCTTGAAAACATTTCATTAATGTTGACATTAATATGCTACTATATCACTAAGCATGAGAATTCATCCCAATGCCTGAAAATTAATTTGCATATTATGCAAATTAGCCATTTAAAAAAATAGAAAATGAGGAAATTAATCCAAAGATTACAAATTAAATGTCCACAGCAAGTAATTTTGAACATGATGAATAAATAAAATAAGTTCACTGTCTTTATTAAAAAAAGCTAGCAAATCTGCCTCATTTGCATATTATGCAAATAAGTATCCTTATATGGAAAATGTCAAGAAATTTAGATTTTTATCACATTGACTGCAGTGAAAACATTTAAGTTTTTCAAATTAATATGCTGCTATCACTAAGCATTCAAATCTATCCTAATATGATTTATATTCAAGGAAAAATACTGGAAATATGTTCTTCGCTTCCCAAGCGTTAGTCTGACAAGATGATGGGATTGGCAAGAACAAAGCACAGTATATTTGAATTGGTGTGTAGTTTGTTAGAGTTGACAACCCTTTCTTATATGGATGAGAACGACTTAGACTTTCTTAAAATTTCACCGCATAAACATGATAAAGGGAGGCCAGGAAAAGCAAACTTATGGCAGGTAAGATCTGATGAGTAGTCTCATTAAGAAGTGCAGCAGAGATTCCGTCTGGCCTAGTATCTTCATGCATGTTGTTTTCTTTAACAATTTCTTCAGTAGTCTGGCTACACCTGCTTGACTAAACAATATGTTATCTGGCCATATCTGGGTCAGGACTGGGTCCCAGGACTTCAGCATCATCATCATCATGATCAGTGGTGAATACTAAGACTAAAAATCTTTGCTTTCCTTTAATAATGATATTCCAATGTAGTCATAGCTATTGATATTAAGGGCTCCCAACATGCTAATTGTTACAGCCTGGATCATTGTCAATCCGGTCAACAAATTATGTATTATAGGCTTGTCTACAAACCCTCTTATGGTCTTCTTTAATGCATTGTAGCAATTCTGAGCTTTACCTTACTGATGCTTTTGGAGCTCTAAATGTGCAAGCCTTCCTAGACTTTCTCTAAAACTCTTGACATCTTCCGACACAACTTATGTCCATTCTCTCATTGAGGCAACTTGTGTCGGAAGAAGACATGGTTAACGGTGTGTTCTTGTTAAAGTCCTCTTGATTGGCATTCAATCTCCTATGCTCGACTTGTCGGATTTCAGTACAGAGAGTTGTATGATCGTCCAAAGTACATCTGCATGACACTATTAAAGTCAGCATTCCTCCAGAAGAACATCCTTAGTCGTACCATAAAATGTTTATTCCTCTGGATAACCTCACAGTATACCCATGAGTAGCACATTGTGGCAAATAAATCTTGGAAGTGGTACACACTGTCTAATCAATGTTGGATGGTATTTGATGGTGATGTTAAGGGTGTTACATTATGTTGTGTCCTCTTGTTGGAAAGGCAATAATCTGGCTTAGTTCTCCATCTGGTTTGTTCATTGTCTCACTGAGGAATTTCTGTTTACCATAAATATCAGGAAATTAATATTATTATTTGCATACGACTTACTTAGAAACTATAGCTTTAATATTTGGAGATGGTTGCCATAGGAGATTTATCAAAGAGGAGAGAACAGAAAATGGATGCTTCATCATGAAGCAGCAACTGGATTCAGCAAGAACGTCTAATTACGATTCCTGTATCTGAGAAAGATGCCTATAATGCACTTTAAGCCTTCATCATGAATTTATGAAATGCCCATTGTTACTCTTGTGATCCAAGCAAGTACTCATATTCACCACCAAGACAAGTGATGATGATGATGATGATGGGTTCTTGTAAAGCGTCTGTATCCGCCTCAGCTGGGCGCTCATGGCGCTTGCTCAAAAATAGGAAATATCTCATAAATTTCAATGTCGTCAAACAGTGCTTAGGATCATCATTCAGTTCAAGCACTGTCCTAGTAATGCTACAATTGAGTTATTATTGTCTTTGGATAATGTTGGAGTGGGGAACAGAAAGGTCTTCAGGTAAGACTCAAAAGTTGATTGGGTCTCTGCTCTCCTGATAAATTGGGGAAGGCTATTCCACAGCTTTGGTCCAGAGATGTAGAAGGCTCTGTCACCCCAGGTTGTGTGGCTGAGAGATTCCCTCAGCAATGCTTGAGCTGCTGATCTGAGACTGCGTGTTGGTCTATGCTGAGATAAGAGCTCTGAGATGTAGGGTGGAGATTTATCGTTCAGCGCTTTAAATACAAGGACCCCAAGTTTATAAGCTAATTGGTGTGCTACAAGGACCAAATATTCGAAGCTAATGGGCTTTTATTTGTACGGGTGTGACATCTTGTGCTGATCACTTGGCAATCCAGGAGTTGCTAGCGTGGACTATACTCGCAAGAAACGCAAAGTCTCTATACAAAGTCAAGAAGAGAGCAAGACTTGGATGGAAATAATGAAACATTCAAGCAGTGGGATCCATGTAGAATTGACTCATCATTGTACAATATGAGTGGGGTAACTGCTCGTGACAAAACTCAATATCAACCAAGCAAGAAGTGTAGGGAAGGTCATCATGGTTAATACACATAATCTACATGGAATTTTAGAGGAAAGTATCACTTATGTGTTTCCTTGAATATTTATAAAATGTCGGATGCTTATTTGCATAATATGTAAATTACACTTCAGATATTAAGCTGATTATTAATGTATTTGCCATTCTTAGTGATCAAATCATATTGATCTAGACTGAAATGTTTTCATAACTGTTTTTGTGAGAAAAATCAAAATTTCTGGATTTTTTCTATATAAAGATGCTCATATATATGCAAATGAGGTAGATTTATTTACGATTTTTTTATTTAAAACATAAATAAATTTGTACAACTTGTCATGGGCTTCAGTTCAATTCGTATTGATTGCACTTGATTTCCAATATTTGGATTATTTTTCTTATTTGTAATTTATTATGGCTAATTTGCATAAAATGCAAATTTTGTGATTTTCCCAAATGCTTGTATATTTAAGGACTTTTAATATGGTGTTTAGGAAACCTTCCTGTAAGGTATTGCCATATTCCAAATTCAATAGATAATCTACTTGCAATTTTTGAGGGATGTATCACCAGTGTGTTTTCTTGAATATTTATAATTTATATTATGTTAGATACTTTTATTTGCATAATATGCAAATTACACTACAGACACTAAGCTGAATACAAATGTATATAACGTCCTTAGTGATAGCAGCATGTAAATTCCAACATTAATGAAATTTTCAAGCAGATAATGAGAGAAAAATCACAATACCTACACATTTTTCCATATAAGGATGCTTATTTGCATATTATGCAAATGAGGTAGATTTTTTTGCACTTTTGACAAAAAACATTGAATACAGTTATTTATCATGAATTTTCGCTCAAATTAAATTGTTTTGGACACTCAATTTGCAATCTTTGGGCTATTTTCCTTATTTTTCTTACTTTTTATGGCTAATTTGCATAATATGCAAATTTCATAAATTTCCACTGCTTGGATTTCTTGGGACTTTTAGTATGTTGTTTAGGGGACCTTCCTTGAAAGCATTGCAGTGGAATATCTCGTGTTGCAATTAGTGGTGGGTCAAACCCTATATTGACTGGACTATTTGTAAGATTAAAGGTTTAAATGATAGCCCAATGCAATTCACATTATAAGCAATAATTTAGACCTTTAAACAGAAGGGCTAGTACGCTCACTGGGGACGATTGCGCTACTTTGTCAACTGGAACGAAATTGGGTTCACAATACATTTGATTACTAAATAAGAAAATATTCACCATATATTTTTAGCAAATTGGGTCGAGAAAATGGCTAAACTATTACAAAGACATGTCTCACATGAAGACATCATCCATTTGAGTTCAATTACCAGTAAAACGTAAACACAGTAGGAATTCTATTTTCCCGCGTATTTAAGAAGCCTTGTTGCTTCCAAGGCTGAGTTTGAAGCCGTGGAGGCATCTCATATTGTTAATTTTGACCGTTATATTGCATTCCTCTTGGACAAACACAAGACATGTAAATGTGCCAGAATTCACGGAAGGACTGTTACAAATTCACAAACTTATATAATTTTATGCATGCAGAGTAATATACTACTTTCAGTAGGATTTATTCGCCAATCCCACTACTATCCTATCTCTTTAAGTATATTTTCCAAAAAAGCAGATGTCATCGAATTCCCGAGGGATCCTGAATCAGTCAGAGCAGAACCAGATCGACAAACCATCTTAGTCTCAAAATTTAATGAATTGTGGATAGGCGTCCTTACCTGATACACGTTTCATGGTCTATGTTTTAAAAGTAAACAAAAAATTATTCTCAGTGGCATATCTAAAACGACGCCCCCCCCCCCTCGAATAAAAATGAAAAAAAAAAGTAAAATGACTCTACCGTCTTTCTTGTAAATTTTCAATCCGCCGTTGCTTGTCATGTATACTCTCTAAATGCAAAGGAGCTTATCTGGTCTCTAATCACACTCCTATAAGAGTGAGATGAGGAACCAATCCTGATGGAATGACATTTCAATCTTTCAAGAGTGAATTTCTTCCTTTTTCGGAGTGAAAGTGTAAAAAGATGCACATGTGCGGGTGCATGCATGTGTAAACACCTCCGTTGTAATTATAAGGTCACACCAACAGAACTTACTCTAAACCAAGTGATGATATATAATTGGTAATAACGTTAGACCTATTGTCGGTCTTGGTCCGGTTTCGCATGTGTGACTGTATATTCAGTTAAAAGCCTGATTCAAGAGCAAGGTGTAAATCTTGAGATTATCCCATTTTTAGGAGAAAGAAATCCTCTCAGAGTGGCAGACATCCATGGGGCACAGTACGAGCGGATTAATAATAATGAAAGCAAATATTCAGCTTCATAGATACTCTATCAGATGAAAATATCTAAAAATATGGTCAATTGTGTAAATATGGGTATTAGGCTGGCGTTAGATAACTTTCAACTCTTTCGAGGTAGACCATTCTAGCGTTATAGTCACACCAACGAAACCGACTCTAAACCGACCGATGGTATGTCATTGGAAAAATAGTGTTTGTTAGTCGGTTTCAATGCTGTGAATACTGCCTTGGCATTAAACAATTATCTGGAATTTCAAAAAGAGTTAATCATCACATGGTGAGGGAATGGATTGCTCTAAACTCTAGGGATCCCACAGGGAAGAACGTAAAGCAATTTTGCTTCTTGGAATTTAATTGGTTTTTAAAAGCTTTTCATAGGTGAGTAAGTAGGCGTGAGTCATTTTATTTTATTTCTATTCAAACATAATGCACATAAATCAGAGACAAATTAACATATGAATATTATTTCAATAACAAAAATCATGATAATCGATGATTGAAGACAGACTTAGGCATAATAATCAATATAACAGTATAAAGTAGAACAGTGTGGATATCGAATGAGAAAAGCAATGCTTGTGTCGATCCCAATTGTAACTGTAAAGATAAGTAATTGAGTATTTAATGTAGACCTATATGCGAATACAAGAAAGAAAAAGAATGAACGAAAAGGGTGGAAATCATATCGAGGTTAACAGTGTTATGAACTACAGGCCAGATTCAGGCTAAGCCATGCATGCATACCAAGAGGTCACTGCCGTGAAGGATATGTTGGGCATTTAGGGGAGAAAGAAGGGAATATGAAAAAGGAAGGAAAATAAAAAGAAAACGAGATAATTCACCCCACCTCGGGGGGGGGGGCAGGGGACATTCAAAGGTTGCTTTACACCTGGCATACACTGCAGTCGAGCTTTGTTCATAACCGCAATGACATGTTATTAAGTGACCGTAACGACCGTTGTGAACCGCAGTACTGCCATAATACAGTCGCATCAGACCGCAGTACAGTCGTTGGAGTAGACTGAACAAGAACCGTTCCCAGTATTTCTGAGCAGAACGGTCTTGACAGTCACTTTACCGTCACTGATCATCTCCGACCGTCTCAGTAGTGAATAGGCCTTATCTGTATGGCAATTGCTATAGCATGATTGTAGTTTTCAATGTTGCGCATGTCTGGTACTCGGAATGTAACTTACGTAAACATCGGTATTAACAGGTGCACAGAGTATTTTATAATATACGACCGTGGATCGACGCATTCGTGATGATGTATTGGAATGTTTCGTATTTTACATAAATTTTTGATAGCGTTGGCGTGAATAAATTATGTCGGAAAGAGAGATGGCGAAATGAATGCATTAAGTTTCAGCATTTCGGTTGTATTCTGCACTGGTTGTTGTTGATGGTTAGCTTGTTACCTGCAGATTTTTTCTGGGTCAAATCGCGATGTTTATCGAAAATAAAGTGTTTTAATTTCTTTCTTTTTTCATAAACTATTATTCAAATTCATTCACCATCTTTGTGTTTTATCTAACATAAGCCACAAAATTCTCCAAGAAGGTGCTTATAAATGACATGCATACCATCGTGTGATATATAATATACTCAGTGGCGTAATGAGCCAAAAAAAATAGGTGGCCATATGCCATATCGGGAAAAATTTCTAAAAAGTTGTGAGCGAACGAGCAAAAATTTCGACAATTTTCATTACAAAATCCAATTTTGTGATAGACTTTGACATAATATTCAGAAAATAATATATGTTACCCTTCTCTCTTTAATTTAATCTTCTTTCCTTTTCTCTTTTTTTTTCTTTGTCATGTAAATTTTTGGGGGTAAGAGCCCCCCACCCGTCATCCTGTAGATATGCATGGCCAATATAAATCTTTACCATGAAATATCAACTTTCATCTTTTATTTTAAGTTGACCCACATTTCGTTTGCTATGTTATCTCTGAATTATTATTGTTTAGTATGAGGTTTATGTATACATGTGTTTTTATTCTTGTGTACGTCACCTTACAAGTCCAAGTTTATAGGGGGAGAAAGCCTGGGGACCACAATACTTTTATTTTACTTTTTCCTTTCCCGGGCAACCTGGAGTGGTATTGTAGGCATTATTGTTCCCTCCCTCTTTGTTCTCATGTATTTGTTTTGTACTTCCATTTGTGTTCAAACGCTGAATAAAATAATGATCACAATGACAGAGAAAGCTACTCGCATGTGACGTCACAAAATGAAATACTTAAAATGAGCAACTCTCTCAATTTTTCAATTAATATTTTTTCTATATTTTACTGCTCTCATTAAAGAAACTTATCGGTATGGTGTACAACCCCTTTGGAAGTACTTGGTGATCATGAAAGTGCATACCGCCCCCCCCCCCACACACACACACTCATCATAACACCCACAGACGCACACATACCTTTTTTAACTCAACGTTGGGAGATCAGCCAAAGACCCATTCGGTATGAGTGCTGTTTTAATTGCAATTGCTTACTTGGGAGGTTTCACGCATGCAAAACAAATGATAATCTATGCACGACATAGCAACGCACCTGGCTAGCTCATTGCATAATCCATTTCAAGTGTTTTGTTCTATTTTGGAAACGCCCCCCCCCCTCTCTCTCTCTCACTCTCTTTCTCTCTCTCTCTCTCTCTTTATGGCCGCCATTCATCTTTAAAGGAATTAATGACAGTGAATTAATCGCAAATCCATTTTTAATGGGATATCCTTTTAGAAACCAAATCTTTTTAGTGGTTTGTATCCAAATGGTCCCCTATAGTAAATGGTCTGATTGCCATTTGGTCCAGCCATCAATTGGTCTAATACTCGCCCGGGCTAATTGCCATTAGGTCTAATGCCCACTAGGTCTAATTTCCACTTTGTCTACTAACATTTTCGCACTCTGGTTCATAAAGAGCTCATTCTGGTGGTACTAGGCCTAAGTAATGAATATTAGACAAAATATGTATAGCCTAAGTGCAAATTATACAAAATGGGGCTTAGACCGAAATTGTTATCAGGAGAACAGGTTGTAGACTAAGATTAGATCATGAGATGAAACTAGATCAAATAGGTATAGCCTAACTCTGATGTATAGCCTAACTGATCATGAGCAGGCACTCAACTCAAGCCTAAAGCATCGTGGACTTAAAATAAAGTAAAGTAAGAGATGGTATTAGGTGTCTAGCCTAACTTCAAAGAACACAAAATGGCACTACTAAAGTAAGTGGGACTTAGACCAAACTGGTTAGTAGAAGAACAAGTTGTAAGAACTAAGATTAGATACTGTGATGAGACCAAATGGAAATTTGATAGACGGGGTTGGTGTAGATTAAGAAGCATTTACCTTTTTACAGTTGCTAGGATATATAGGCACGCTAATGACTCGTTAAGTTGATTGTTGTTCCTCGAATAGAAGCGATTTCATTTCGCTCTTTTCCGGGTTTATTCGACCACAAAAGATAACAGCAACAACCAATGTTAATCTTATTGATAACAGTCGTATTGGCTGTTTCGGGATTTCATAGGGTCTTTCTATTTCTTTAATATAAGCCTAAATCATCAATAGTTCGCAAACTATTTGCACGACATCGTATCCAGTGCGAATATTTACCTGTTGAAAAACAAACAAATTATCTATTAGATCTAAAGGAAACGTTGTTCTCGCATGTTACAATGACATTCCGTTCATTTTTAAGTATTGCACGAATACAATGCGTTAAAAAAAATAAGAATTTACAAAAAGAACAATTGCATCTTACCTTATCTCGAAAGGCCAGCAACTTTAAGTATCAATGTTAGGGTACCGCGGCTTGATGATTGATAGAAGATCTTAAACCAAATGCAGCGATCAGTCAATCAATGGAAATGTGCGTGTAATGTATTAAAGCCTTCGGGTCCCGATGTCGCTGCAGCCCATTCAAATGCCGAATAAAACATGCGATCATTAATCCGTACACTCCTTCGGCAATGTCGGCTAAATTTTCAAGTGCAGACTGTTCTAAACGTGCAATCTCAATTGAGAAGATGATAAACAAGTTTGTAGAAGAGCCTGGTGATTAAAGCTGCCTGCCTATCAACGATGTCAAACAGCTCCTTATCTCTCCTAAATACACCCAACCGGCGACAAATCACATGTAAGTCGGTGATTGCAAATGTTTGGCGTTGCCCCCGCGATCAACGATATTCCCTCTCTGATTCCGAGGACAAATGTCGTCTGCTACTTTTTTATTCAGAGCGATACACACAATAAGCATTAGAACTCTACATACACACGTATTGTGCACATGCAGACGGTATTGTAGCGATAACCAACAATCATTATCGAAATGAACTTGAAATCGACCGGGCTTTTATTTCTATTTCCCCTCCAGCGATATGGTCTATTGTTTATGAGCCAAGTTTATATCAAGTCATGCTTTTATTGCGGGTTGATTAAAATGGCCTTCAAAATGCATCGCCGTTTTCATATATTGCGATAATTTGATATCGGGTGTAGATGTTGAGTTGTAATTGAGTTTCGTTCTGCCGGTGAGCATGCGCATTTAACGCACTGCTGGGTCAGAAAGGTTTTTAAATTATCACAGCCAAGAAACAGGTACCTGCTTGCGAAGTGCATCTCCCCCTTCTCCATTTCTTTTTCTTTCTTTCTTTTTTCTTCTAAAAACTGCTCTTTTCAACAACAACAACAAAATCCGAATTTAGATTAACTTTATTGCATACACCCTTTTTTGTTATCTAAAATGATGTATAAATTCTTCTTCTTTGTCATAAATTTACAAAACAAAAAAATACGAAAAGTCATGTATCAGAGAAAACCAAAAAAAAATGAACAAAGAGTTCTCGAAATTTCTTTTAAATAAGTGATCTTAGAAGTAATACGTTATCATTTTGGTTTTTTTTTTATCCTTGTCCATTTCCTTTTACCACAAATACGTAATTAAATCATATTGAAAGAAATCTTAATTTCTTTGATTTATCATATTTTTTTCTTCTAAAAACTGCTCTTTTCTACGAAACAAAACAAAATCCGAATTTAGATGAACTTTATTGCATACGCATTATTTCTGTTATCTCAAATGATGTCTAAAGTCTTATTCTTTGTCATAAATTTACAGAACAAAAATACGAACAGTCATGTATCAGAGAGAAAAAAAAATGAACACAGAGTTCTCGAAAATATAAAATACAGATGTACTTTTTTTCTTTGAAGTAACGACAGTTGGTAATGACGACATACTGTAGCCATTTATCTTGTATCAGTTGCACAATTACCGTTCTAACTACAATTCCAACTTATTCTGATTTTTTATCCAATGGCATAAATTTAGATTTCAGAGCTGTGAAAACGAATGATTGAATAATACTAAAACCCACAAAACAATTTATATAATTCATGTAATTAGAAACTTTAACAATCACTATCCACCAATCGCAAGAAAATTAAAAAAGAGAATCATTATGTTCTGTATGTTTTTCGATTATTCTATCATTACAAAATATTACAATCGTTTACATACGTAATTAAATCATATAAAAAAAATATCATGAATGCAAGCTACAATCATAAACTGAATCATGTTTAATATTCTGTTAATCCATGAAGAGAAAACAATTATGTATTTCGATCATCTCGAGTTATGTATCTTATATATTTTTATTTATTGAAACAAACCAGCTTATATACTGTACAACCCCCCCCCCTTTTTTTTTCTCTCTCTCTCTCTTTCCCTTTCTCTCTCTCTCTCTCATTCTTTCTCTTAACTTTCCTCTGTTCCATTCGTTTTACTTTTTCGCATGTAATTATGTCCAAAGTAAGCCTAAAGACCAATCCGCTTCTCGTACCTCTCTTTTCTGTCCTTTATATCTACCACCAGCCCTTACTGATAATGACTTGGCATGTCTTTACATACACAATGTTTTAGATAGAATAGTCATAGGGGTGTTTACCATATTTGTTGTGTGGTTCAAACTGTGTAGACAACCTGATATGAAAGGGGAAATTTGGAGGGAAAAGATCATAAGCTACGGTGCACTAACCACCATGATTTAATATCATTTTTCGTATTACTTATGTTAGGGAAATTGGCGAACAAAGAAGAATACTTCCATCCATGTCTGGGCCCCGTCTTACAAAGAGCTGCGATTGATCTGATCAATCTCAACTATGGAAAGCCAGCAACGCCCATATCTAAAATGCATGTTTCTTCAAATTTTCCAGATATGATGTATATTACATAAAATCATTGCTTTCTTGACAATTTGGTGTGTTTGCCTTTGTAAACAACGGACATTTTGCAGATTTCACGTAGAAAAAAAAACATTACACTGATGAATTTCCATAGAGTTACGATCGAATGGATCTATCGTAACTCTTCGTAAGACGGGCCCTGATGAATGAATTTCACCGTTTTTCTTGTGACATGTTTTTCCTTTATACCCCTTTAAAACATCCAACCTCTCATTCCTATCCTGAATAAAGATTTTTTTTTTATATTAGGATGAACTCCACTATTGGTCAAGACTCTAGTGTTCACACAAGCGATGGCACCCTCTCCCATAAACACATATTGCTTTTAAATTGAATTACCCATTACATTGCTCATAATATCCACTACTATATCGCCTCATCATTATGAGCACGCGTAATGGATGTTGCCTATTCCGCGAAGAAGCTACAAATGGGTGTCGGGATACATGTCCACCCACAATTCCGTCCCCGTGCGTGATGCATTCTGACATGAAATTTCGTCAAAGTCTAATAGATTCTTGCACTTTCTGAATTGCTTTAACCAATTAGGCCCTAAGTTAGTACAAACAGAACAAACACAAACTTGCATGAAACAAATCTGCATGTATGTAAATGGAGCTGGGATTTTCTTCTTTTTTTTACCAGCAATTAGTATATTTCTATTTTAACCATTTGGTTAAAATATTTTCAGGGAGTGTGGATTCCACGTCACGGTTACTCACTTTTTATCCTGATCAACACTGAGATACAAATGGGGGGTGCTCGATGCACTGGACTCCAGTGGTGTAATGAGCTAAGAAAATTTGAGGGGGCTAGATATAGCATATCGCGTAAAATGTATTTTTTTTAAGTTACGAGCGAATGAAGCGAGAGAACAAAAAATCAGACATTTTTATCACAGCAATCCAATTTTGTGACAGATTTTGACATATTATTTAGAAAATGATATCCTAGTTTACCCTTCTCTCTTTTTTTCTTTGGGGGTGGGGGGCAAGAGCCCCCAATATCCCCCTTCCTCCTACCCCCATCTGTACGCCATTGCTTGGTTCACGACCAAGAAAAAAGGAGCTATGGGAAGAAAGAAAAATGGTTGAATATATAATTTTCGGAATAATCTGTCACAAGAGTAGATATATAGATATACTGCATATAGATATATATTTGAAAAGGGTAACAAATTTGGTTTGCAGGCAATCTTTTTTTTGGACTCCAGTGGTGTAATGAGCTAAGAAAATTTGAGGGGGCTAGATATAGCATATCGCGTAAAATGTATTTTTTTAAGTTACGAGCGAATGAAGCGAGAGAACAAAAAATCAGACATTTTTATCACAGCAATCCAATTTTGTGACAGATTTTGACATATTATTTAGAAAATGATATCCTAGTTTACCCTTCTCTCTTTTTTTCTTTGGGGGTGGGGGGCAAGAGCCCCCAATATCCCCCTTCCTCCTACCCCCATCTGTACGCCATTGCTTGGTTCACGACCAAGAAAAAAAGAAGCTATGGGAAGAAAGAAAAATGGTTGAACATATAATTTTCGGAATAATCTGTCACAAGAGTAGATATATAGATATACTGCATATAGATATATATTTGAAAAGGGTAACAAATTTCGTTTGCAGGCAATCTTTTTTTATTTCACCCCCCCCCCCCATCCGCCATGTTGTACCCCTCAGACTGGTCGAAGAATAAGTTGCGAATGATTTTTGTTTACAGTTGTCTTCAACTGCAAGACTTTCTGAATCGGTTTACCTGTCCACAAAATCTTGCAACTCAAGACCACCAGCCCGCCCGCGCGTTTCCGTTTTACACCCTGGCGAAGGCATTTTCCGCAAAAATAGCCACAAAGCGACTAGTGAAGAGTCTACACACGTCGCTGGTTGCAGCGTGCGACACAGGCGAGTCCCACACCACCGCATGCAATCTGCACAGTTTCTGATCAGAGCATTTCATGTACAGAGAGCAGTCATATGAGTGAAATCCGAACATGCTTTTGCAGTTAGGTTTTTTCTATGAAAAGTTAAGAAAAAGGTTTTTTTCTAAATATAAATTATTAACTTAATGAATAGAATGACAGACAAAATAAAAATAAACAGATACATACAATAGAAAGAAAATTGAACTTTGATGGATTGATACACTTAGATGCCGAAAGATAGATATAGAAGACTGATAAATAGATAGAGACATAGATAGATAGATAGAAGTAGAGAGAGAGAGATAAAGACAGAGAGATGGATAGATAGATAGATGGGGGGGGAGAACTTGAGAGATGGAGAGATGTTATAGATAGATAGATATAGATAGATTGATAGATAGATAGATGGATAGATATAGATATATGGACGGATAAAGAGAAATAGATAGAGAGAGAAAAAGACAGACAGATGGATAGATAGAGAGAGGGAGAGAGAGAGAGAATCTGAGAGATAGATATTAGATAGATAGATAAAGAATGAGAGAGACAGAGAAGATGGGCAAATTAACAGATAGATAGATATTGTAGTTACATAGATAGATATATAAATAGATAGATAGATAGATAGATAGATAGATAGATAGATAGATAGATAGATAGATAGATAGATAGAGAGAAATAGAGAAAGACAGACAGATGGATAGATAGATAGAGAGAGGGGGGGAGAGATAGAGAATTTGAGAGATAGGTAGATGTTAGATAGATAGATAAATAGATAAAGAATGAGAGAGACAGAGAAGATAGACAAATTAACAGATAGATAGATACTGTAGTTACATAGATAGAAGATAGATAGATAGATAGATAGATAGATAGATAGATAGATAGATAGATAGATAGATAGATAGATGGGGGAGAGACCTTGAGAGAGGGAGAGATGATATAGATAGATAGATATATATATGGACGGAAAAAGAGAAATAGAGAAAGAGAGAAAACAAGACAGAATGATGGATAGATAGATAGATAAAGAATGAGAGAGACAGAGAAGATTAACAGATAGATAGATAGATACTGTAGTTACATAGATTGATAGAGATAGAATTTGAGAGATAGATTTAAAAATAGATAGATAGAAGATATACAGATAGAGAGAGAAAGACAGAAAGATGGATAGATAGATAGAGAGAGGGGGAGAGAGAGATAGAGAATTGAGAGATAGATAGATACTGCAGTTACATATAGATAGAAGATAGATAGATAGATTGATAGAGAGAGAACTAGAGAACTAGAGAAAGACAGATGGATAGATAGAGAGATATATAGATGTTAGATAGATAAAGAATGAGAGAGACAGAGAAGAGCGACAAATTAACAGATAGATAGATACTGCAGTTACATATAGAAAGAAGATAGATAGATAGATTGATAGAGAGAGAACTAGAGAACTAGAGAAAGACAGATGGATAGATAGAGAGATATATATATATATGTTAGATAGATAAAGAATGAGAGACAGAGAAGATTAACAGATAGATAGATACTGTAGTTACATAGATAGATAGATAGATCTATATAGATATAATTTGAGAGATAGATATATAGACGGATAGAGAGAAAAAGACAGACAGATGGATAGATAGAGAGAATTTGAGATCAAAGACTGAAATAAGTGAATGTTTACATACAAATAGAATCATAACAAAATATAAAGTAAACATTATAAATAAATATCAAATACAATACAAAGTCATACAGATGAAAAAGAAATGTATCATAAATAAATACAAAAGGCCAAAAGTACTACAAAGTGTCACCAAAGAAAAAAAAAAGCGGAATGAAAGATTAAGAAGAAAGAGGTGAGAGAAGGGAAAGAAATTGGGATAAGACAAAGAGAAGGGAAAGCAAGAGGGGGGATTTGAAAGAGAATAGGAGGCAACCCTCAGAAAAAAAAAACTCATTATGCAATACAAGACATTTAACAATGGTAACAAGTAAATAAAGTAGTAATTGAATCGAATCGAGCACAAAAAAGGGAAAAGTAGAGCTGAGGAAATAGACTCCCGAAGGAAGTCGAGGCAGTGTTGATATTGCACATGAGTAGATTAATAGATGGATAAAGAGAAATAAAAGAGAGACAGATTGATAGATAGAGAATTTGAGGGATAGATGTTAGATGGATAGATATAGATAGACAGATAGATATGTAGATAGAGAATGAGAGAGACAGAGTAGATAGACAAATTAACAGATAGATATTTCATGTAGTTCCATAGATTGATTTATAAGATAGATAGTGGATAGACAGATATGATAGATATAAGGATAGATATAATATGAAAAAAAGGTAATTATGTGTTTTATTTTTCAATATTTTAGCTATTATTCGTTTTCATTCATATAAACGATCATGTGCGATAAAGTAAAAAAAAAAATCATGAAGCCAACGTATATACACTACTCAAAAAAAGTTAAGGACCACTTTTTAATGTGTGTATACAATTTTCAAACCGTGTGTTGTATTTCTAGAAATACCCGAATATGGCTGTCTTGAATCTCCTTAAACACCCTGTAACAATTTCACACATGGGTGGTTTCAGTTGTTGCATGATGTCTCTCGCATTATTGCATATCCTGAAAAGTGGGCCCATTGTGAAGTGGTACAAATGTGGATTCAAATGCATTTTCTGTCTTTAGTCTCTACAATCAACAAATTGCTGACAACAGCAATGCCAAGATACAGCTGTCCAGGATGCCATCAAACACAATGAAATCAATTTCACACATGCAGTTCTTTCATGTCTCTTGCATCATTGCAATGTGCCCGTACAAAAGTGGCTTCCAAAGCATTTTCTGTCTTTAGTCTCTGCAATCAACAACTTGCTGACAATAGCAATGCCAAGATACAGCTGTCCAGAATGCCATCAAACACAATGACATCAATTTCACACATGCAGTTCTTTCATGATGTCTCTGGCATCATTGCAGTGGGCCATAAGACAAGTGTCTTCCAAAGCATTTTCCGTCTTTAGTCTGTACAATCAACAACTTGCCTACAACAGCAATGCCAAGACACCACCTAAGTGAAACAGATGTAGCCAGAGCCCTAGGGATGCTGGAAGCTGGCCTCAGTCAGCGAAGAGTAGCCAGAATGATGGGCGTGTCACACAGTGTCATTAGCAGAGCACATCAAAGACACCGAGAGACAGGGCTATACTCCGAGAGACCCCGCAGTGGCCGACCAGTTTCGACAACCCCTAGAGATGATCGCTACTTGACGAATCTCAGCCTCCGCAACCGCTTTCACAGTGCACGCCGCCTCAACAATGACTTCGCTGCAGCAACTGGAGTGATTGTTTCCACTCAAACAATCCGTAACCGACTTCACAGAGCCAATATGCATGCCAGACGGCCAGCTCAGTGTGTCCCACTCACCCCTGCTCACAGAAGAATTCGTCTCAACTGGGCCCGGGAGCATGTCAGATGGACCAGACAGCAATGGCGTAGAGTTCTGTTCACAGATGAGAGCAGATTTTCCCTTGACCACAATGATGGACGTTCGAGAGTCTGGAGGCGACCAGGAGAGAGATTTGCAGACCCCTGTATTGCAGAACATGACCGTTATGGGGGAGGCAGCGTCATGGTGTGGGGAGGCATCACCTACGCCAACCGTACTCGTCTCTACGTGGTCCCAGGGGGAGCAATGACAGGAGTGAGGTACAGGGATGAGGTCCTTGAACCTATAGTGGTGCCATTTGCAGAAAATGTGGGACAAAACATCATTTTCATGGATGACAATGCCCGTGCCCACCGAGCTAGGGTGGTGACCGAGTTCCTTGAGGGCCAGGGGATTGAGCGTATGGAGTGGCCAGCGAGGTCCCCGGACTTAAACCCGATAGAGCACGTCTGGGACATGATGGGGAGGAGTCTCGAGCAGCTCGAAGCCCATCCACTTGGACTGCAGCAGCTGGGTGTGGCTCTGGAGGCTGCATGGGATGCACTGGACGTCAGAGACATCAATCGCCTCATCAGCTCCACGAGACAGCGCTGTGAAGCCGTTATTGCTGCAGGAGGTGGTCACACTCGTTACTGAACTGCCTGAAAGACACTCAGACATTCGTTTTTACCACTTCATGTCGGTAGCTGATACCCCCTCGGGGCCCACTTTTCAGGATGTGCAGTGATGCGAGAGACATTGTGCAACAACTGAAACCACCCATGCGTGAAATTGATTACAGCGTGTTTAAGGACATTTAGGACAGTTGTACTGAGGTATTTCCAGAAATAAAACACCTTGTATAAAATCTTTATGTACGTTTTAAAAAGTGGTCCTTAACTTTTTTTGAGTAGTGTATATAGTTCAGCGGAACAACCAAAATACAGAGACTGAAGCTTTTGGTCTATAAGCTCAGCTGCATTTGCACGTATGTTCTGCGGATATCTTCGGTGCGGACTTTTGGATTGCACGCCCAGCTGATTATGTAAACAAACGTAGACGTAGACTCTTCACTAGTCGCTTTGTGGCTATTTTTCCGGAAAATGCCTTCGCCAGGGTGTAAAACGGAAACGCGCGGCCCGCCCCCCCCCCCCCCTCCGGTACGCTTATGCTATGTCACACCAACGAAACAGACTCCAAACCGACCGATGATATGTAATTCGAAATAATGAAATAGCTTTGATTGGTCTTGAATCGGCTTCATCGGTGTGACTGCGGCATTTATATTATTCGGAATACGTGATAGCTGTGATCGGCCTGGATTCGGATTCGTTGGTGTGACTAAAGCAGTGGGATAGATACATGTACATGAAGTCCCTATGCTTGCACCATAAGGGCAGGCAGGACACACTACATTGTGTTATTTCACTTTCAATAAATAAAGAGGGCATGAACCCTGTTTAGAAGCGGGAGTCTCATCGCATCTTACTTGATCACGTGATAGCTTTAAAGCTTTCAAGAGATGGTTTCAAAGTAAAGGCATTCTAGTTTAATCCTGTTCACAGCTATATATTGCTGTCGCTGCCTCTGGCGACGGTATTAGATGTTTATCTGCACCGATTGGAAATAATAACATAAAACAAACAAGCAAATAAATGAATATATACATGACTGGGCAAGAGGGATCGAGATGATCTTGTAGAGATTAGATCAGAGGGTATTTCTCAACGATTTAAAGCCCGTCGCATGCATACAACGCGATTCCTCTAGGACGCGATTTTTGAACAAATCGCGCTTTGCATTTTGCATTTTCCATTTGTGCATTTTCCCAGAAGTATTTTTTTTTAAGTTTGGCATAATGCTCAGAATACTAAAATCTCAATTCTGCTGTGTTGCAAGACTTGTGGTCGGAAAAAATCCAAATTGACTTCAAGTCGCAGCCGGGGATGACGTCATTACGCTTTTGATTTACATGAGCTTTTATTTCTACTTGCAGGGAGGCTCGAAATAGGCGAGAATTTCGAAATAAGTATTCATACCACTTTTAGGATCATTAAGATTTTCTAGGTTAGAATTAAGGCCTTCATATCAAATGCTATTAATTTTTTTTTTATCGGATCGTAACGGATCGTGTGCTGTGTGCCGGGCCTATACGTTGATCCCACTGTCGTGCGACCCTAATGAAAGCCACGATCATGACGATAGGCCTTTCGTAACTGATCGCGAAAATTTTGAACCATTCAAATTTTTTTCTACGATCAATATTATTACCATGACTGATCTGATACGATCTGACAAGATCACTACGATTACTCCATGATTAATTACGCCGATTAAATCGTGACAGTGGGAACTAGGTATTACGTGTGACTTAAATTCGCACTTAAATTCCCAGTGGGTTTTGGTATTAGACGCATCCCCGCATTGGTCAGATCAAGCTCAGATAGTACGCGCCCAGTGTATCAATCAATGATCGTGTGCAAGTTGGCACTTAAGCATGACTTAAGTCACACTTATGAGAGGTGGTCTTGCACGATTTTCTAAGAACTCTTCTTTCCTCTCTTTACTTTTTCTAACTCATATAGATTCAACAACAACAAAATTATGTTTTGGAAAAAAAGAAGGAAAGCAAATTAACAAGGCAACAATAGTCAAAACTGACTAGTTTGTCTATTCAAAATAACAACAACAACAACATCTCTTATTGAAACACCGCGAGAACTGTCGTGATTGACGTGACTCCTGAAATGGAATGAGATACAGATCCAATAAATGATTCAGTGGAAACGCACCTGACAGAGACTGAAAGTCAAGAGAAAGGTGTTGAAATCAATGTTGAATGATGGAAGAATGGCTCGTGCGGATTTGAAATGCCATTCAATGAGATAAACTCAAACAAATCCACCCACCAGCGTCACCATGGTAACTAAAAAGGCGGCAGTCAAAAGACACACGAGAGTCCTTCTGCTAACATAAGAAAAACACTGTCCCGATAATGCCAAGTGTTACCGTAAACATCACGCTGATTGCGTGGCGCGGCAATGGGAACATACTTACCCCGGACTTGTTCCAATACGGTCATTGTCATATGTGTATTTTAGGTTACTCAACCAAGTAACATTATTGAGATGCACCTAGGTAAAGGCGAACATTTCACTGAATCAAATAAAAACGTCATGTCTTATTTCTCTCCTCTAGGCTCCAGTAGGCATTCGATAAGCCATATTGGCTTTATTCTGCTTATGTATTTCATCATCCCTCTATATTTCTTCGTTTTTGTCTATCTATCGCAAGGTTTGCTTTCGTAACAATATGCCATCCTACTTCCCAGCCAAGCGTTTTATATTTCTTGATTTCGCGCCCTTTTCTCATCTCCCAGAGTGCACGTCAAGACACACTTACTTATCTACTGATCGATCGCTTTATCCATTGACCGTGATCGCGACATCGGCAGGAAATAAACTGCGCTATCGAAGAACAATGTGACAAAGGGTTTCTCTCCATCATTTTTAAAAAGAAGATAAAAAGTGCTACCATTGGGTAAAAAGATCTCTGGATACGTGACGGTCAGAAACTACATCACTGCACTATAAGCTTACACGTGGGGGCAGTATAGCGTACCCATGATTTTTTAAGGGGGTTCAAGCTGAATGAAATGTGGGGTATCAATATATCAATATATCAAATATAATTTTAAAAAAAATTGGTTTAAACAAATTAAGGGGGGTTTTAACCCCTGTAACCACCCTCTTTGTACGCTACTGTGTGGGGGTGTCGATCTTGACACTACACTGTGTGGGGGTGTCGATCTTGACATTACAAAAGAGAGATTCGAAAGGTGATAATTCACTACTTACAACCACAAAATGTACGAAATACTTATATCCTCAGCAGATGAGGCGTGTATAGTATACGTCAACCATTTTTAGGGTGATTTTTTTCATAATTTTAAGCAGAGCGTGAATAGTGAAAACTGAGCGAGCGAGGCAAGCAAGATATTCAAAGAAAAATCAACGTATTAGCATTTTTAAATAAGAGTAATATTCTCTTAGGTTTGGTAAGTAGGCCTATACTTTGATTTCAATACGTAATTTTCCGAGAGAAAAGAGGGTAGAAGCAAAGTATCAGCCAGCCAGAATGAGGTCCGTTCGGACACATAATGAAATTCGATGCAAATTATAAGTCATATGCTAGAAATAGATATTTTATTTATTATTCACATAATTATTTTATCAACAAAAATACCATATGGCCTACTCGCCGATATTTTGTGGTATCCAAAACCCCTCGCCCACAAATACCGGTATTTTGGCAGATATTCCAAAACCCTTCTAGACTGTGGTCCTTGGCGACTAGTAAACTGTTGATTTACTCATCAAGTCCAGGCCTGGTTTCGTGTTAAAACTTTGCATCGGTCAGTTGGCACCGCTCTAGAAGTAGCAATCCGTGTTTGATCTTCAAATATTAATACCAGACAAAAAAGAGATAAATATTTGATTCCAGTAAACTTTGTATTAAAAAGTTCAATACACGACCTAGCTTTTGAGATGTACATGTATAAACACATTATCATATGAATGCCGAGGGAAGCACTGGATGTCCATAGAACTGATCTGAAACGGCAAATGCATTAGTGTCCTCTTCGAAGGTTTTTATGAATTCAGGGAATCAGAGTTGCACTTGCCAAATCACGTATTTTAATTGAATGAATTTAATACATTATAAAAGTCATAATCTCATAGGTAGGCCAATACTATGAAGCGACTCTTGAAAGCATGGACTAATGTATCGAAAAGAAAATTCAGCTCTTTTACCCCCCTCACAATCTTGAATGTAATGCATCGACTCGTAATTATATACCAAAATCTAAAACAATATTTGTTTACATACATGTACAGATTAAACATTAGGCTTAACAACAGTTGTTTCTTGAAAAAGCTTTCGTTATGCAACTCTCTTTCCCTTTTTAAAATATTAAAACAATACTTTACTTAATTTTAGCAGCTTTGTTACCCAGCTATTGACCCCCTCAAACATCTGTTACTTATCTTATTTTTGCATAAATTCTTCATACCTTACTTATGTCACCTATGAGGGTTTTTGTGTGTTTTCCTTTGCTTTTATCATAATATGTAAAGTAGCCTCCACATAAGCATTTCATATTTTATGAGACTTTATCTCACAAGGTCACTATTAGCTTTGTTTTAAGTCCTCCTATTTCATTTATTATATTATCATACAGGCTTAATTTATTCGAATGTCATTTGTATTAGGTTTCGTTTTTGTATGATTTATTTGCTTTATTATTAGTCGATATACTTGATGTGTATATTTGATGTATATTTAGGTACTCATTGTTTATAGAGATGAAATTAATAAATGGGCTGAACTGAAATGATCTGGGCCCCGTAACACAAAAGTTAGCGATTAATCGCTAATTTGAAAGAGCAATTCTGATTGGTTCCTAGCCAGTCTACTGAGCAAAATGCGCATGCAACGATGAACTTGATAGGCCATTTTATTGAGCGATTAATCGCTGATCTTCGAGTCACGGGGCCCTGAAAAATACTCTCAACTTACGATAGCGACACACACCATCAACATGCTAAGGTTTTACGGGGGGGAAAAAAGGAAACCAACCAAAAAAATATGTGAACATATGTGAATGTAAACTGTCTGCTAATTGCTGAAAACAAATAAAATTTTCAATTGAAGAAAATAATGAAATTGAGGAAACTAGGACAGGAAAGCAAATCATCAAAATCATCTCGAACATCTCGAAATCGACCTTGATCGCCCGCAGACAAATAGGTCTATAATACAATAGCAATGATTACCCTACATTTGAAGATTAGCAGATTGATTGTGATCAGTTTGATAATGAAGTAGGAAATGTCTTTCGCAACAGACAATTAATTTCAACGACCTTGTACGACGCCCACGATATATATTAATGTAGACCTTTATACCAACTTCTTTCTTGTCTGAAAATATTTTGTTTTTTTTTCCATCTATCTTCTTCTTTCTGTCATAATTTATTTTCCTTTGTTTCCTCGGCTGTTTCTTATATTTCATAATTATTTTAATCATTACCCTCTGTCTTCTTTATCTCAATCAACATTTTGTCTTCATTCTCTGTTGTTTCCTCTTTTCGCTTTTCCCATTTTTGATAATCATTAAAATCCTCCTTTCTGTACTTTTACTTAACCTACATGTTGTCTTCATTCTCAATTTTTTCTCTTTTTCTTTTCCCCCAGTTTTTTATTATTATCAAAATCCTCCGGCTTTCAATACTTTTTTAAATCTACACTTTGTCTTCATCCCCTATTGTTTCTTCTTTTCTCTTTCCTATTCTTTTTTGAAATAATTATTGTAATCATTGTTCTTTATCTTAATCATCTTTTCTTCTGTTTACATTGGTTTCATCTGCATTACTGTAGTGTTACCTATATTTACTGTTTGTGTTTTGTTCCCAGTGTCCTATTTTATTGTTATCTTTGTTTCATTTTCTCTCCCTCCTCCTGTTATTTTTATTGTCCTCTTTCTATTTTGTCTTAATATTATTGTCTTTTTTCTCTTCCTTCTTTCCTTACTCCCTCTTCTTTTCTTCTTCTTCTACTACTACTACTAATAATAATTCTTCTTGCTCTTGTTCTTCTTCTCTTTCCCTTTTCCTTCTCCTTCTTCTCCTGTTCCTTCTTCTTTTTCTTCTTCTTCTCCCCTCCTTCTTTTTCCCTTTCATTTTTTTCCTTCTCCACTTCTTCTCCTTCATCTTCTTCAGTTTCTACTCACCCCACCCCTTTCCGAACCAACAAATATAATTTATATTATTCAAACTGTCGGGTAACGAAGCAACACCGCACTAAGCATGGCGCTGCGGCTCTAATGATGTTAACAAGGAAATTAAGGTAAAATTAAAAATACATTATGAAGGCAAATTTATAAATATTCAATACTTATAACCTGGTCGTCATAATGTAAAATGATAATGATAATAATAATAATATATAGTAATAATATGTATAATAAATTCTACTGACTGAACCCTACACAAAATGAATATGATCGGATAGGATATTTTCATCTAACTATGAATACACTCTAGTAAAAGATTCGGAGCGTAATGAAAATAAAATCGGAAAATGTCTGACTACACATACATGTAGGTAGAAAATATCTCGATATTGTGGTTGCCATAGAAATATGTATAGATTGTGCGTGGTTCTGTCAATATCAACTCAAGACGAAATTCTGCTTCCAGACGAAAGGGTAAATCGTTTTTATTTCGGGACATGGGCAGACGAAAGATAACTTTACATAATCTCTTTTAAAATGGAAAGTTAAAAATGGAATACACTAAGAGGGTGTGCGTGGGTGGTTATCTTATATACATAATTCTATATGTATGACCCCACGGAAGACCAGCATTACGGTGCCAGTCGAGCATATATGTATGTTTTATTTTTAATACGGAAATAAATACTATTTCTACTAATATTACTACTACTACTACTACTACTACTACTACTATACTACTACTACTACTACTTCTACTACTACTGCTGCTGCTACTACTACTACTACTACTACTACAACAACTACCACCTTACTACTACTACTACTACTACTACTACTACTACTACTACTACTACTACTACTTACTACTTCTACTACTACGACTACTACTACTACAACTACCACCTTACTACTACTACTACTACTACTATACTACTACAACTACCACCTTACTACTACTACTTCTACTTACTACTACTACTACTACTACAGTGATTATCTATTATTCATATGATCATCTATATACAATGCAAATGTTAGAGAAAGAATATCATCATACAGAATATACATAATAGACGTGATCTATTCAGCACGTTAATTTGTATATGATTAAAAATATTGAAATATGACAGTGAAGTAAAGTGAATTAAGCATTGAACAAAATATATATATCATCCTTTTCCACTTGTTCACATATTCATTAATTTGATTTAATTTTATTAATATGTTTCATTTTTCTATTCAACGAAATGACAGTGAGATTGTTTTTGTTTCTAAGTCTCTTTATTCATTTTTATATATTTATTCATTCTATTCAGTGTTAAAAAGACAAATTTTTATTTTTATTCTCTTTACTAAAGTATTAATATGTTTATGTATTAATTTATTCAGGTTTCCATGTCGTCCTGTCTATTTGTGTCATTTTGTTTTTTTTATTTATTTCTCAATTTTTTTATTCACGGACTTATGTTTTTTTTTTTCATCCATATTCACCTTATCTATGTCTTAAAATCATTTTTTCTGTAATATCTCTCCTTCTATTGCTGCTAAATATTAACCTTTAATATACGGAGTACTTTTCTCATACATCCACTGCAACTATAGCATAACCTTGACTTTCAAGGCAAGTTAATCGAATGTATTGAATAATTGCTAGCGAGCCACTTTTCACAACCAGGTATTGAATTAAACAAAAATCAATAACGAAGCCTATACAGATCGGAATGCGTGGATATAATGACCAATGATTATAAAAACGGTACAATTTTCCCACCTGATAATTCATGATTTAGCTGTTGCATCCCTTAATTACATGGCATTTCGGACGTTCGGATTGTTCCAAAATGCCTTCTTGCCGACGATAATTGCTTATATCATCAAGCGTAAATTAGTGAAATATGGTGACATTTAGAATGACATCACACGCAAATCAAGTTTAAGGTATGAGAAAGGTTATGGCATCATTGCTGGTAGTGCAGGAGAGAAACAGAGAAAGAGAGAGAGTTGGTGGGGAGGGAGGGAGGGAGGGGGAGAGAGAGGGGGGGGGGCAGAGAGTGTGTCCAGAAATTGACAGAGGGAGGACGAAAGGAATGAGAAAGAGAGAAAATGTGAGAGAAGGAGAAAGGAGGGAAATCAACGAAAGAAGGAGAGCTGGAATAATATATTTTTGGATGACAGTTAATAACATAAAAAAACATTTTCAAATGAAAAGAGGGCAGGAGAGAAGAAAGGAGTAAAACAAAACTTAAATCTCAGATGAATAAAATGATGAACGAGTGGTTAAAAAGAAAGGTCGTGAATTTTATTGTGAGATAAGTTTATTACCATCATAATCCTGACAGAAACTTTATCAAAACGATTGGTACAGAAACAGTATTAATAAATCTGAATGAACATTTGACTATCTTTCATAGTTTGCGAAAATGATTTACATTATTATATTTTAATTTTTTGTCCGTCGCATGAGATCTTGCACGTTCTATAGGTGATGTTGTTATATTTTGCTTAACAAAAAGATTTTGAAACATTTTTTTCTAAATATTTAATTATGTATTGTGAATCAGTATGTTATTTTACCCTTAAAAATTACATGTGAAATGATTTAAAAACCGAAAAGAAGAAAATTTAGGGTATTAATCATCAGGAACCCATTTTTCGCTATTTTACCCACAAATGTTTTGATTGGCAGACATATCTTTAAAGCTAACATTTTAGATAACAATAATGATAATAATTATACTGATTTGTATAAGCGCAGAAACTATGTGCATATATTCTACTGCGCTGTAATTGATACCTTATGAAATACTTGAGAACTAATTTAGAAAAGAGGAAAAAGAATGTAAGGGAATTAATTGAAAAGGTAGGTTTTTGTCTAAATTTGATTTTTTTTTTATGCTGATGGAGCGGATCTTATTACATATGGCAAACCAATCCATAATTTTGGGGCTGCGCAGGCGAAAGCACCATCTCCCAAAGTTATCTTTGTATTACGAGTGGGGATGTGAAGGAGCAATAAGCCAGTTCGTAGTTCCTTTCTGCGCATGATCAAAATATTCTACGCATGATCAGAGGAAGGTCATTTGTACTAAAGTGACATGGTGGTTTAAAATCTAATGAGATAAGCACCAACTTATAATGTCTTGATTATTCATATATTCTTTTGAATTGTGGTTTTCATTTACATCCACAAAAAACAATAATGCTTCCACGAACGACTGGTATTCCACAATTTGCCAAGTACATTGTGCAACATGCTATGATATGCATTCAAAGTAGGAATGCAACAAATGCCTTCATAAAGTGTTCATTGGTGTGCTATTCTAGTCACCTGGTCTATTCAATTTCTTCATAATGCTATGTAAGGCAAGCTTACGTGATATCTTGCTTTGAAATCTGCATATCATAATGAAAGAAATGAAAGGTCATTTGACCAAAATTGTCCATGAAGTAACTACGAACTGGTCTATTATTGTGCAGGCTGTTGAGTGTGTCTGTGAACTTTTCTTTGTAAAAGCACAGAAATATATATAGCTGGGGGCTTGGCCACTTCGCACCTTGTATACAATTAACAACATCTTGAAAGATATTCGCTGGCGAACTGGAAGCCAGTGCAGATCTTTTAAGATAGGCGCGATCCTTAAAAAATCTAGGTTAGCTACAAATCAGCCTTGCACACGCGTTCTGTACTCGCTGAAGACGCCCGATTTGAGACGAGGGGAGCCCATACGGCAAACTGTTACAATAATCTAGCTTACTAATAATACATGCATGGACAATTGTTTTCATGCTTTCATCATCAAAGTATTTTTGTATATGTATGAGGTTGTATATCATATAAAATGACGATTTACACACATTGGTAATATGTGTTTTCTTATTCAGTTGCGAGAATAAAAAAAAATACTCCAAGATATCTTACATTAGAATTTGGTTCTATTACTAGCTGAACTGCCAATTGATATCCCGTCAAAATTAAGCTAACTTATTCAATTGTTTAGATGTACCGATATCAATTTTTTTTCTGTGTGTCATCTGCGTAGCAGTGGCAAGATACTTTGGAAAATCAACTATTCATATTTGTAATTTGTTAACTTGTATATAAAGTGGCCGAGGTGGTACCCTTGTGGGACTCCGAAATGTACTAAGAAAATCTCAGAAACATCCATTTTGATCTGTTGACATTTGTCAGTTAAATATGATATTGTCCAATCAAGTACAACACACTTAATACCAAAGTGTTTGTTTAGTGTGTGCAATAAGTTAGTATGATCAACAATATCGAATGCGCTACTAAAATCTAATAAAAGTAATACGGTGAATTTCTTGTCATCCATAGCCACAAGAATATCACTCTTAATTTTTAACAGTGTGGTTTCAATACTGTGATACTGTCTGTAGGCTGACTGATTAATTGGAAGAATAGAGTTGCTGTCAAGGTGATTCATTATTTGCGTATATGCAGCGCCTTCCACAAGCTCCATGCATAACTAAGATTATACTTACAGGCCAAAGATTACAAAAATTTTGTTTCTAAACCAGGTTTTTTCAATAATGGTTTAACTATAGCAGCTTTCCAGAGCGAGTGAAAATGACAGATGACAGAGAGATTAATTAGAGGTGTGATGATGGGAATCAGTGTGTCCTTACATTATAAAAGAATCTTTGTGGGCATTCTCACCAGCAGCTAGCTGCCATACAGACATCGATTGTCTCTCTAAACACAAGGCCAGTCCCACCGCCACGGAGACCACTTTGTGGATGATGAACAAATTGATTTTCGATGGGAATAAGTTCACGCAAAACTGCGGAGTCATTGTCATTAAGCCACGTTTCTGTAATGACAAAGTCAACTTTGATGTCACAGATGAAATCGTGAATGAGGACAGTCTTATTACACACAGACTGTGCATTTACAGAACAAAGCTGAAGATTCGAAGATGATGATGATGGCGACGATACTGGCTGCTTATCACGCGTAGAGTTCTTTCTACGGCCACCTAGAGTTCCTCGCGGTGTTTCCCTCGTTGAATGCCATATGAGTGAATTATGTTACAAATGTCCGATGGAGCATTTCTCCTGGAATTCCTCAATTCCAGAAGCATAGCTGAAGAATTCTTGATCGTGCATTAGCTGTACGTCGAAGTGATGTGGGCGATACTTCCCCATCTTGAATATTAGGTCAGGGAACATCACCTAGTTGCATTGAGAAGTTCCAGTTGAAATGATGAAGTGCAGTTTGAGCAGTATAGGATTCTCCTCTTTAGAAAGTGCTTTCTTGTGAATAGTCCATGATGAAAAGGGTGCACAGAAGACCATTCACTTCAATGCACGAATCCATTCAAGGAAGCACACAAACACAGAACAACAGAGACTCTCAGATTAAAAGACTTCATTGTGCTTGACTTGTATCCAGATGTTCAAGTTCATTCAAGCAGGAACAATACAATAGATAATACTACTTACACAGTAAGGCATTAGAAAACATTGTATACTGAGTGCAGCACTAGCCAACTTTATCCAAGTTGGTACATCATATACAGATATTGACTGATGGGGTGTGTAATATAAACATTCTTTGGACCGCCGGATTTATATTTTCCCGAGGGAAAATATGATCACGAGGGAAAATATAAAACATTTAGGCAGTCCAAAGAATGTTTATTTTACACACCTAATCCAGTCAATATATGTTATATTAGATAGCCTGAAATGATGGAGATTATTCATCTAGACTCTAATTTGTAAAGAAACTTAACGTTAGACCTAGGCCTAGATTAAACTAGATCTAGATCTATTATAAGCCTTAGAACCAACATTAAATATATAATGTACTTACCAGATCCATTCCTTGCAAAAATTCCCATTCCAACAGAGATAAAGCCAAAAGCAAAAATAAGGAAAACAGTCCTAGTTGTAGTCTAAATTCCAATGAAATTCCAATTGTTCCAACTGTTCAACGTATAACAACAAACACGAACGCAACATATTTACATAGGGTACGATGTAGTACTGTCTACTTGTTTATTATGTTTACAGTACACTGATGAAAGTGGTACTGTACGACCCTTTTCTGGTCCACATCCAATTTGTTTGATACAAAGTTCATTTGAGGCGAGGACTGTGAGTCCGGTCCAGGTCCAGGACGCAGGGCTGACCGAGATCCATGTTGATTCTGAGCCGTAACATCAGATGCACAAAATTGGGGATGGGTTTTCCTGAGGCTGATCTCTCTGTTGTCGTACCAGGACTTGGTCCTGGACCAGGACCCAATGTGGATCTCTGTAGATCCTGAAGCTGAGCCATAACATCAGGTGCAGATTCTGGTGGTGGATGAGATGAAACAGGACTAGGTGGTGGCCTGCTGACTGTACATGGTGGTCCTGATCTTTCTTTTGCTGGACCAGATCCAGGACCAGGACCAAATCTAGCACAATTAGACCTTGTACTACTTGGACTAGAAAGCCTAACTTTCGAATGACATTTCTCTGACAAGCATAAGCTCATTTGTCGTTTGTGTCCTTCGTCAACTCGAGAGTAATGTTTAAGACTGCTCTCACTTTTATGTCCTGAAACCGTCATGATATGCCTGGCCTCAAATCCTTGCTCATCTAACGTAGTGATAGTTGTGGCTCTAATGCAATGGTTTGTGTAGGGCCTTGACGTGTTAGCTTCAATGCTAATGCTTTTCATTTTGTTCCCCAATGCATTCTTACCAACAATATTTTGTTGGTCTTGTTCTACTGTCCCTGGTCCTGGACCGCTTCCAAGTTTGACATTTTCTTGAGGCGCTCTTGATTTTGGTCGTTGCCAAAAATGTGGAAAATCACGATTCAGATGCGAAACATATTCACAGAACGACTTGACGGGACAATTTTCATCCTTCGTCTCATACATCCGACCACATTGGCTCCTTGAGTCATCATCTTTGTTTCCTCTGTGATTTTTAGTCAGCTTATCCTTCGCAAGATAAACATATATCTCCTGTTGGTCGAATCTGTAGCAATAGCAAAGTCGTCTGTCCTTAGATCCTTAGATTCTCCCTGCCTCTGTTACACAGGTGTAACATTAGATTCACAAACACAGCATTCTGGAGACCTCTCGGAGTAGAACGGTCCAAGGCTCGCGAAGTCATTATTTTTTTTAAAGTCTTCTGCACTAATAGGATCCTTGTGTGTAATTGAACCCTTTCCTTCAGCTTTCAGTTTATGGAGGACTGCAGCAAACATGTCGTTTGCACGTCCAAATTCAACACCGTTCACAATGTCCATTGCCTTTGTTTTTGAGAAAGTGCCTCTGGAGACCATAGCGTATTGTGATCATGGAACTCTTTGCGTAACATTGGCCATTTCCCCGCCGCACCTCTGCGTAGAATGATCGAATGCACTCGCATAACTCTTGCTCCGAGTATTCCGTCTCCACTTTTCCAAAGTCAAGAGACTTTGCCCTACAATAGCAACTGAATATATCTATCGCCTGTTTCACAACATTCTTAGTAGATTTAGAATCCTTATTGTCCAAAAGCTGGTCTAATTCCTCATTGCTCATTAGCACAAATCTAGGCTCCATTTTGAAGTATTGTTGAATTAAACTGGGACTGGACCTGGACCGGACTCACTGCACTAAGTACCACATCGCTTTTAAATTACGCGGTACTCGGCCCGAAAATTTATTGCAATATTGATATCGAGTGTTGATCGATTGCAAACGATAGCTACTTTAGTCCCACCTATGCTATTTTCGTGTAATTGGTAACATCTAATCCAAGTGAGGGCGCCAGACACGTAGAAAATATATTCATGGACCAGCTGGTCAATATTTTCATCGAAGGTGGACCGGCTGGGAAAATACACTGATTTCGATCATATCACGTGACGCGCAATTGACCAATCGCACTTGGCTATCTGTCTTGGCTATCTAATATAAATAAATGAAAACCAGTAGACAGGTCAATATACGACCAAAAATAGCCTTACCCGGAACAAATTGCAACAAATGATTTTTCAACGGTATTTTGTACTATTTGACCTCAGGAATAACATACTAAAAATCTACTAAAATCCGCATCCGGGAAAGGGGTTATTTTCAAGATGGCGTCCAAGATGGCCGCCATTCACTGAAAATGGATACAACTGACGCATCATCCACCCTAGAATCCTATTTCGGTCCATATTCCATGGTCTGGGGTACAAAAATTGATTTAGGCTAGAAAGAATTATAAGCCCTCCAATGTACCAGGCAAATCCAAGATGGCGCCCAAAATGGCTGCCGTGGGCTAAAAATCCACAATTCATCTAAATTTGTTTTTTATTCAATGGTTTTAAGGGTGAAATAGTACATTGAAACAAGTTACAAGGACAGCCAGTGGTCTGGTGTGTCCAAAAATCCAAGATGGCTTCCAAAAATGGAGTTTAAAATGGCTGTTGCTACTTAAAAAACCGACATAGTTTGCTCAATGTCCAGAAATATGATTTTTTTTTCTATACCATGGTTAAATGGGTCAAATAATACATTGGGACAAGTTACAAGAAAAAGTCAGTTGGCTGGTATGTGCAAAAATCCTCGATGGATTCTAAAAATTGATTCTGAAATGGCTGCTTATACTTAAAGCGGACATAGCTCATTTCATTTTGGACTGGGAAATGTGCTTTTGATGTCTAAACCACTGGTTTCAAGGGTCGATTAATACATTAATATAAGTTTTTTTTCTATACCATGGTTAAATGGGTCAAATAATACATTGGGACAAGTTACAAGAAAAAGTCAGTTGGCTGGTATGTCCAAGAATCGAAGATGGTGTCCAAAAATTGGTCTTTAGAATATGCTGCTGATACTTAAAGCGGACAAAGTTCATTTCATATCGGCCTGGAAAGGTGATTTTGGTGTCTTAACCGCTAGTTTCAAGGATCAATTAATACATTAGGGCAAGTTACAAGGACAGTCAGTGGCCTGGTCGGTCATAAAACCTAAGTTGGCTTCCAAAAATTGATTCTAAATTGACTGCTGCTACTTAAAACGGACATAGCTTATTTCATATCGACATGGGAGATGCGATTTTGGTGTCTAAACCACTGGTTTAAGGGCCAATATAATACATTAGGACAGGTTTTAAGGCCAGTCAGTGGTCTGGTATGAACAAAAATCCAATATTTTCATTTCATTTTCATTTATTTATTCCAAATTCTCATTAAAAAACATACTACATACTTTCTGATCAATAGTGGCTTCCAAAACTTGATTCTAAAATGGCTGTTGATACTTAAAAGTGGCATAGCTCGTTTTAAATCTGCCTGTGAGATATGATTTCGGTGTCTAAACTATGGTTTCAAGGGTCAAATGATATATTAGGACAAGACAATGGCAGTCAGTTGCTTAGTATGTCCAAAATTACAAGATGGCTTCCAAAAATGGAGTAAAAAAATGTCTGGTGTTACTTACATAAGGACATAGTTTGTTTAATATCTGTCTGGGGAATATGAGTTTGGTGTTAAAAGCATGGTTTAAAAGGGTCAAGTAACACACTAGGGTAAGTTACAAGACCAGTCAGTTGTCTGTATGTTAAAAAATCCAAGATTACTTAAAAAAATGGGGTGTAAATTGACTGTTGCTGTTTAAAAGTATGCATAGTTTATTATAAATACACCTTGGAGGTATGATTTTGCTGTCTATACTAGAGTTTACAGGGTCAAGCAATACATTGGGTTAAGTTGAAAGGACAGTCAGGTGTCAGGTATGTCCAAAAATCAAAGATGGCTTTAAAAATGGGGGTCTTAATGACTGCTGTTACTTAAAAGTGGATGTAGAACATTATAAATACACCTTGGGGATATTATTTTGGTGTCTACACTAGGGTTTCAAGGGCCAAACAATACTTTGGGACTGGTAACCATGATATGCAGCAATCCATTTTGCCTTAAAATCCAAGTTGGCTTAAAAATGGGTTCTAAAGTGACTACTGTTACATAAAATATCTACCTGTTAGAAATAATCTTGGTGCCTACACTTAAATGAATGGGGACAAGTTATCATATTGATGAGTTGGTAACAGCACCCATTTTGATGAAATTTTAGAATCCATCATGGATTCTTTGACAAAATGGGGTACTAACCATCCTTGTTACTTGTCCGAATGTATTATTTGACCCTTCAAACCACAATTTGGATACCAACATTATTTCTTGCAGATGAATATTGTAGAACTCTGACCACTATTGAATGATATGAGTCGTTTTAGATTCCTTTTTGTAAAACCCTCGTGTGTTTTAGGCAAACCGGACAACTGCATATCAATGTAACCAGTCCAAACGTATTGTTTTAATCATGAAACCATAGTGTGGACACCGAAATCATCTCCTAGGTGGATTTTAAATGAACTATGTCCATTTTTGAAATGTAACAGCAGTCATTTTAGACTCCGATTTTTGGAAGCTTTATTAGAATTTCCACATACTGGACCACTGACTGTCCTTGTAACTAATTTTCTGCCTTTTGAAACCATGATATAGGCAACAAAATCATATGCCCTTGACGAATAAAACATAACTATGTCCATTTTTAAATACCATCGCGGCTAATTGATACTATTTTTTAAGCCAACGTGGACTTTTGGACATACTTGACCACCAAACGTCCTTGTAACCTATCCCAATTTATTATTTGACCCATTTAACCATGGTATAGGCACAAAAAAATCATATTCCCGGATATTGAACAAACTATGTTGGGTTTTTTTTTTAAGTAGCAACAGCATTTTTTACTCCATTTTTGAAAGCCATCTTGGATTTTTAACATACCGGACCACTGACTGTCCTTGTAACTTGTCCCAATGTCTTATTTGACCATTGAAACCATGGTCTAGACACCAAAATCATATCTCTCAGGTGGATGTGATATGAGCTATGTCGATTTTAAGGATTAACAGCCATTTTAAACTCAATTTTTGGAAGCCATCTTGTATTTTTCGACACACCAGACGACTGGCTGTCCTTGAAACTTGTCCCTACGAACCACTTCATCTTTAAAACAATCGAATGGAAACCAAATTAAAGCCACTTAAGTAAGTAATAGATGAATTGGGGATTTTTTAAGACTACGGCACCCATTTTGGGCGCCATCTTGGATTTTCCTGGTACCCTGGAGTGCTAATATTCACTCTAACTTGTATAAATAAATTACTTTACCCATTGGATCATGTAATATGAATCCAAATAGGATTCTAGGGTGGATAATGAGTGAGTTATATCCATTTTTAGCGAATGACGGCCATCTTGGACGCCATCTTGAAAATAACCACTTTCCCGGATGCGGATTTTGGTAGATTTTTAGTATGTGATTCCTGAGGTCGAATAGTACAAAATAACGTTGAAAAATCATTTGTTGCAATTTGTTCCGGGTCAAACCATATATTGACCCGTCTACAGCACTTTCCTGACTGAAACTTGTCAAGTAGTTCCTCAACACTAATACTACAAAAGAATGGTACAATAATAATTAATTTAAAACACCTAAAATAAGCAATCAGAAGCTCTAATTGGAGAGCAAGCAAAAGCCATGTGCAACATGCTAGTGTGCTCATCCAAGTTGGAAAATGAATTCGATGTTCACGTTCAACATGTAAATGTTTAGATTCATAAAAACTTGATAGGCCTTTTTCATGCCTTTTTATAGTGACCTTTTCGTAAATGGCATTTTAGAGAACATTCTCCTTTTATGGAAAGGAGTGCACAATACAAGGAAATTATCTTTATTTTGTAGTGGATCTCATTCTATTGTAGGCAATATAATTGCTGAAAACGGAACACTCTAATACAAGTAGAGTCCTGCCCTAAATTAACTATTTCTAATTTTAACCTTAAAGTCCTTGTAAATTGAAAGGGTATTAATTTCTAGTTTCGTCCTTTCCGATGACCATATGCCAATCTCAGTGTTCTTAAGATTTTAGAAAGCTTTACTGCGGCGTGAGTTTCTATCAACATCATGATCAAGAAAGAGTTGACGGAGGATCAAAAAACGAGTGTGTGGGGTGTGAGGATTGTGGGTGTATTTACGTGTGTGTGTGTTTTGTGGATTGATAGATGAGTGCTTTTATATCAAATTGATGGGTTTTTTTTTCTTTCTTTTTTTCCCTCAAGAAGCTACTTTATTTTCGTTTTGTCAATTCTTAAATTTAAAAAACAAATCCCGTTTGGGGGGGAACTGATTTTCCTTATAATCGACAACGTCATTAAATGAAAGGATCTTGAGACCGCACCTGCACACAAAATGGACATAATTATTTTCAACAACATTATTAAAGTATACCACTTTTAAATGGGCATAAAATATTTATAGTCAATTGTAAACACTTAAATTTAAGTGCTTTTGTCATCAATCGTCCACATTGTCGTCATCTGAAACTATAAAACTTTTCAATAAAGTCCATACTCGGCAACATTTCACCTCTTGATTGGCACTGTTTTCTTCTGCAAACCAATTCCACAGAACTTGAATCCTCTTGAATGATGCAATAAAAACGTTAAAGGTTGTTTTGTTCGTTTCTTTCTGTCGTTTTTCACAGACGGTATATAAAAGCTGCCACTGTATCACTCAAGACACATTTTCCCTTACCTTACCCAAATAGCGGAAATGTCAAATTCGTGACTTTCCATGCCACACGCCTTGAGTCACCTGACAACATACGTGTTCAAACCGTGAAGCGAATGTGGGGAAACATTGGGAAAATGAGAACTCGCTCTATCCACAAACAGGCGCGTTCTCATTACTCCTTCCTTTCCTGAATTAACTTCCAAAGTGTTGCAATGACTGTGGTGTCACACTGGGGGCAATCTCATTTATTTCATTTGAACATTTCCTTCCATTTCGAACGTTAACTTTTAATGGGCGTGAGGTATTTATCCTTACCAGTCTTTTCCCTCTCTCGTATCACATTTCCAGTAAAATACGCAATACATCAGGTGAATCAAAAAATCATCTCTGTCCATTTTATATGTATCAATACAATAATATGCATCTGGGGTTTTATATTTAGTAATTAAATGCAATATTGCCCCCGTATTACATTTAGTTTGCTATATACAATTATGATAATATTAATTCAATTGATCCAAATTATTAAATGATGATGATGAAGATGGTGATGATGACGACGACGATAATGATGATGATGATGTTCTTCATGATAATGATGAGGATGACGGTGACAATTATGATATGATCTTGATCACAATGACGATGACGGTGATGATGTTAAAAATGATTATAATAAAAGTGATGTGAATATGCCGTCTATGGTAAGAATGACCGGCAATATTCAGCAGAATTCCTTGAACTTTTACACCCTATCGTTTTGAAGCAGATCATATCGCGAGTCTGTCTGGAGAATGGCGCCAACATTAAGAACATTAGCGTTAAAAATAAAAATCACCCGTCCGGATATAAAGATGTCGTCCCAATCAAAATAAAAAAGAACATTTGATCTGATCAGAGAGATATTAAACCCTTCTATCGCATCTCAAATTTCATGTTTATTCATCTTCACTGTACACTCTCTGGTGTTATTTCAGTTCACTTTCAATGTATGCTCAGCAAATCGGATATCGCCGGCCCTGATATAGACCTACCTGTAACAATAAGGAAAGGCTTGAATAAATAATTTGTTGGATTATTATTTTTGTTGCATAAACGTACAATCAGGTGCAATCATATATAACGAACCGTTAATACGAGTGATACTTATTATTAATCGATGTATTTATAATTGAAAAATAGCATGGCCGAAATTATTTATATGGTATGCTACCATGTGTTGCGTATAGAACACCTTGAATGTCAAGAGTGCCAAACATTTTCTGACAAAAAGGTTAAAGGTCATCACCATTAAAAAACAGAACAGGAGGAGAAGCAGGAGAAGGAGGGCGAAGGGGGAAGAAAAATCAAGAAACTATTGTTAAAGGTCAAGTTCACCCCAGAAAACGGTTGATTTGAATAAATAGAGAAAAATCAAACTAGCATAACGCTGAAAATTTCATCAAAATCGGATGTCAAATAAGAAAGTTATGACATTTTTAAGTTTCGCTTATTTTCACAAAAAAGTGACATGTACAACTCAGTGACATGCAAATGAGACGGTCGATGATGTCCCTCACTTACTATTTCTTTTGTTTTTTATTGTTTGAATTATACAATATTTCAATTTTTACAGATTTGACAATAAGGACAAACTTGACTGAACCATATAGTATTAAACAATGTTAGTTCCACATGTTCAAGGAGGAATTAATCATTGCTTAACTTGACAATGAGGAGAAAATATTTCAAATTTCATATAATAAAATACAAACGAAATAGTGAGTGGATGATGTCATCAGTTTCCTCATTTGCATACCGAACAGGATGTGCTTATAACCGTTTTGTGAAATTAAGCGAAACTTAAAAATGTCATAACTTTCTTATTTTACATCCGATTTTGATGAAATTTTCAGTGTTATGCTTGTTGGATTTTTCTCTTTTTATTAAAATCAACTTTTTGTCGGGGTGGACTTGTCCTTTAATGAAAGAACTTACGACATTTCAATAGAAGAAAATGATCAGAAGATCGACAGGATAATGAAGATAGACAAAGATGAAGAAAGAGGAAGAAGTTTTGTCCTAGAACAAAAAATCACTGATGCGGAAATATGAGATGATGACTGTATATAGGAAAATCAAAGGAAACTTCCGTTTCGCTAACCCTTAGTAAATAGATGAATAAGATACACATAGCTCACAAAAGAAGATCTGCAAGCAGGGCTGGACATCAGGGGTGTCATTTTTCGTTAGAAGTTGCGACTTTACCGACGTAACTTTGCTCAGTAAAGAGACACTCCCACCCCCTCCCTATCTCTCATCAAGTTCACCACTTAGCGCCATAGGCCTGTTGATCTTATTCATCCATTTTAATTAGCAAAGACAACAAATGAATTTTTAGTTATATCATCGACTCATCGTAGTTCATTTCGTTCTGTTTTACCCACGCAAAGTCTTGCGCGTGACGAATGGCTATATTCTACGACGAAACCCCGGGGGATAATCTTTGAAGTTTTCCCGCGCTTCGAGAAGGTGAGAGCGGACAAGATAGATCTGAGTTTATTGGATATGACCTCAATTTGTGAAAATACTGATCACCATGCGACTAGGCTGGAGGGGAGTGCGATTGTTTTTAAAGGTATAGGATGGGAGAGGGTGATAATGAGAACGCGTGGATAATACCTCGTTATGTTGTAATCCTATCCGATAACTATCGAGAAAAAAATGGAAAACGTCGAGCTGGGGGTTATGACGTACGGGGTTATGACGTACAGTTCAAGGGAACCATAGTCATATGTTGATAATAATGAGATTTTCCTAAACGGATTCACAACAGGGCGTAGCCAAAGTTTGATTTTGGGGGGGGGGGCGGGGTTGGGGCAAATATGTAATTGATCGAAATCCTTGGGTGATTCCAGAAGGGGGAGGTTCATTTTCTTTCTGAAAACAAAAATAAATCTTAATCAACAGGGCTAAGCTGCAAAAATGCATCAATTTACTGCAATGGTCAGCCACACAGGCCTTATTATTTCGTGACACAATGTCTTTTAGGGGTCATTAGTCCTTGGAAGGGGGGCACGTGGCTATACTGAGTGCCAGTGCATACATGTACACGACACAACTATACAGTTTAGACCTGATGGCCGCAGTCACTGACTGATTTTTCTCAAATTAGTGGACGTGGCTTCTTGAAGAACAAAAATGATGAAAATGTTTGTAATGTCACTTAGAATTAGTCAACTTGATTTGAATTTCAAATTTGAAGATATCTACTACTTGAGCTGTGCCATTTTATATTGGGGCATCATCCTCCTCATTTATCACTTTCATTATCATTGCCATCATCATCAACACCATCACCACAATCACTTTCATCATATTCCTCACTATCATCATCAACATGAGTATGAACATTATGATCACGCAATAACTACTAGTAAACCTACATGAAACCGAACAAAGTGAAACAAACAATACAGATGCTGTATTATCATGGTCAACGTTACAATGGAAAGTCTATGGCAAACCTTAAAATGAAGTTTAAGGAATCATACAATCTCTTGATATTGCAATTCACACAAAGTAATGACAAAAGACCATAAATCAATTATTAATATCATGATTTATTACAAATATTAATTTCATTTCATCGATTGCGCTAAATGTACATGTAAGAAAATACAAAAATAATTCTAGTACAAAATATTCAAACATATTTCATTTCACTTAAGTTTGAAAGGACAATAACTATTTTTTTTGGTCTTTTACAAGAGTTGGAGAAATTATGACAATAAATGCACATATATAAACACATGAAATAAAATATAACTGTATTACCTACAGTCTTCAAATCAATTGCACATTATGAATAAGTATTGAATAGATTTTACTCCAACTACATCAAATATGAAACAAAGGTTACAATCACATCAGATAAAAAAAGCAATCAAGAAGATTTATAAATGAAAGAAATTCAGAAGAAACAAATAGAAAAATTTAAAAAAAGGATATGAGACAAAGAGTTGTTAAAAAAGTGAAAGGGCTGGATGTTCAACACAAATAAAGAGATGATTAACTGGGACATACATTTATTCAAAGAATTAGAACCACATAACAGACTTGAAAATATATCAACACGTTTATAACTTGGTGAAAGTCATTATCTTTGATAAGTAAGTGATTTTGGTCTAGACAAGAAGTGGCCTAGTTATTCCTTTTAAAAAGGTAAAGACAAGCAAAAAATCATAACTTACGATAACGTGTAGGTATAATACTAATGATATTAAGAGGTAGCACATGATTTTTAATGCAAAAAAATATATATGTATTAGACTAAATGAGAATTAGACTAAGTGGGTATTAGAACAAGTGTAGTGTTGGTTATATGTCAATTAGTCTAAAGTCATAGCTAGTAGACCAAATGAGTTTAGCTCATGTGGTGTATTAAACTATCTGAAAAGTAGACCAACAGCTTGTAGACTAGGTGAATTTATAAAACAGGTTCAAGGAAGCAGCCAATATTGAGTGTGTATACAAGTCACATGTCCATGCTGTAATTCAATTTAATTTAACCTCCCAGCCGTGCATTTTCTGTACAGCCCTGTGCATTTTAGGTGCATCAATTTACCCATAGCGCTTTAAAAACTTGAGATGCTACCTGAAATACAGGTTCTTTCGAAGGAAAGGCTATTTGTGTTGGCGCTTACTTGGATGCGCATACTAGATACGCCTGTAATGTGTTATAATAGAAAGCTAATACTGGTGTGACCTCTTTATCTGTGCGATCCCTCAAAAATTTAGAGGGATTTGAACAACCTTGCCACTACAAATTTATAATGCCGACCCGTTTTATAAAACAAATAATGCACTTTTTTTTTCATTTGTGATGTTATTGACAATGCAAGCATTCCGGGTATTCGCAATGACATACAAATACCCTCGAATGGGCTGCATCGCCACAACACACTCAACAATGTGCATTATTTGTATAGTTTACCCTCTAATCAATGCAATCTACTGAGAAACACTGAACGGTGAAGACATTCCTTCATAGCTGCTGATCTTCTGGGCAAGGTCTTTGGATTCTCCAAACACCCTGAGGCGATAGGTACCCGGGGTAGCGTCTACCGGAATGTCCCAATAGGCGGTGACTTCACTGTGACCAAGCAAGGTACTGGTACGCGTCCAAATGAACCTGTTTAGCAGAAGAAGAAAATGGAAATGAAATTTCAAAGATCAAATCAATTGCAGGAACACTCAGAGAAATAATCATTGGACATTGTAGGAAGCAGTTGTTTTTTGCAGATTTTCTGTTGTGGCAACTCCTGTAGAAAACTCTGTAGGACAGCTTTCTGCTGCATAACGTCAAGCTGGTTTATCCATTTACACAGGAATCATTTTAAGTTTATGGTGGCTGACTTTACAGGTGACAGAAATTACCCACAGGCCTTTTTCCATCAGAGTGAAGACAATGGTCAAACAGAGATGATTTCACAAGTCCAATGCTCAAACCACTACATCACACAACCCAATTTACCATCAAGTAATGAGATAATCTATTTACATTTAAAACATAAGTTGCAGAGACCTTCAAGAATTTAACAGTATATAATATGGAAGCATTTTAATTTCTGCATATTTTTCAAGTCATTATTTGGAAAAATTCAACATAAATCAGATATATATTTCGTTTTTTTAAAATATGTCACAAATCAAATTGCACAATGACATTCAGAGAGAGAATGTTACACACGTGGCGGAAAACCTTGCTTCTGCTTAAAAGTATTTTCACACTCCCTGATATTCAAAGTAATCCCTGACCCATTACAAACCCTGTAAGAACAATCTCATCACATACCTGGTGCAGAAATCAGCATCGGTGTGCACAACGCTCCATGACTGCTTGGTAGGATCAAGGTATTCCACAGTCATGAATGTATTACCAGTCTATGGACATAAAGATAGAAATTATATACACATTATGCAGAAGACTATGTGTTATAAAGAATGAAGTACAACGCACACCAGCTTTCAGTACACAACCCGATGGGATATGAACGTGCGACATCAGTACCTTCGGACAGATACTGTCCAAAATTACCCATTGCATGGCCACATAGTGTACATCACAAAATGATTCCGCAGATGCATGTTCAGTGCTTCATGGGTGATATAAAGGATTGCATGGAATAGAGACACATGGGACTCGTTTCATATAGAGTTACAACTGTTGTAACTTTGCCATTGTGACAACTACCATGGCAAAATGGCTCAGCATCCAATCAAAATCAAGGTTACCAAGGTAGGTGTCATAATGGCAAAGTTACAACAGTTGTAACTCTTTATGAAACAGGCCCCTGGACCAGGTCTTACAAAGAGTTGTGATTGATCGCATCAACCTCACCTAATGACGGCCAGCAACGTCAACATCTAAAATGCAAATTTGATCAAAATATTTTCTAGATATGATTTATAGTCATACTTTCATCATTCTCTTTAAGAATCAGTGTGATTCTCTTTGTTTACTAAAGAGATTGTGCAAATTTCATGCAGAATAAAATTAGGGTACACTGTATGGATGGATTTCTATACAGTTGAGATTAATTGGATTGATCATAACTCTTTGTAAGACGGGACCCAGGTCGTTCGGTGCGTCTGAAATATTGCACGATCTGTGACATCAGTGATGGAAGAGTGCACTATGCCATCATTGATATCATGGCATAGCAGAATTTCTTCATGGGCACTTGTTTTCAATATCATTCACATCATGCCAAGAGTATGTTTGGCCACATGAAACTATTTGAACCAATCACTATACAGGATTTAATTAATGTAGGATATGATATTTCTTATCACCCAAATTCACTTGGATTTGACTGAGAAACAATTCTTACTAGATAGATAGAGAGATAAATGGTTTATTAATAAAAATCAATACATCATCGCGGCTAAGGCCGAATTGCAATGTATTCACAAGGTAATAAATACACAAAAAATATTCAAACAATAATACAGATAATTACCAAATAAATAATACGGATAAAGAGTATGGTATTGAAAGCTACTTGTGTTGTGAGAGAGAGATGGGAAGGAGGAGAGGCAGATAGAGAGAGAGAGAGAGAGGGGGGGGCTGGATAGGGATAGAGAGAGAGAGAGGGGGGGTGAAGGGTAGGAGTGGAGCAGAGGGTCAGAAGGAAAGAAGGTACAAACATTATGAAGGAGGTGAAAACATGAAGTTGTAAGGCTGCAAAATTTTACGTAAGAATAAACAAATTTTACGTAAGAATAAACAAAGAAGAATTTAAAGTAAAATATCATCCTTAACACATATGATATTTCTGATATTTTCCACATTTTCAAATTACTATCCAACCAAGAAGCTAACTTACTCTCAGATTATTCCTTGGGTTACCCGCTTGAAAGACAGCTTGGACGACAGAACCCTTGAATGATACAAATAGAGAATAAAGAAGACAAAACAATGTCAGCATATGAACATAACATCTCGGAAGAAGAAGGGCCTTCGGAATTACGCATACACTATATCAATTCCCAATCTTGTCAAGGCAGAAAGGTGTTAAATGTCACATGTACTGTGCAATTTGCGTAGCGAGCTTCAGCTAATGCCCTTATGCCAGCCACGCAATAATTGAAATTGCCTGCACATGGATCCTAAAGCCTTTCTGCCAGAGAGGTGACAATAAGGTCTTACAGGTAAAAAGAGCTTTACACGTTGAAGACTCTGCCTGCATACTGTACATACAGGTTGGGGTATATAGGAAAGATGAGTTAAGGCATAATAAGCTATCTTCCATTGTTTAAATACAACTAAATATAGATGGAGATCATGTGAGGTAACATTTCTATGTTCTTTTTTTTTTGGGGGGGGGGGATTATTAGGAGCATTAAAAAGTGAACTTAAAACTGAACATGAATTTATGATGAAAATCAGTGTAATTTTCTGGGTTTTTGTTTAAATCGAACGGCTAACGAACCACAACTGTAAGTCATAACGTAATAATGTACGGGTCGTGTGGTCCAGTGGTTAGAGCATTGGACTCATAATCTCAGGGTTGTGAGTTCGAATCCCAACTCTGCCATTGTTGCCACTTTGATAAAAAGGCCCGAGAGTAATTTCTGTCGTCTATAACGTCAGCCATTATGACTGATTAATCTAGACGTAAAATGTTTCATAGGTAATTGGTTATATACCAGCTTGGCGTTTACTAGCAAAATGCTGTCCTGCCGAGTTCCTACGGGAGTTACCACAAACAGAAACAGAAACATAACAAAAAAATGGTCCCAGGGAAGTTGTTTCAACTAAAGCAATGCACATGGACTCTTTTGTATATATAGGGGCTACTTTCACATTTTCAAGGAAAACTATTCTAAACCATTGTGTACATGCATATTACCATGCTATACCATAACTCACCCTCTTAAAAGATGTGCTTCCGACATCTCTTAGGGTTTCTCCAAATTTCTTTCCAATGGGAGCTTCATCGAACAGGACAGGAGGGAAAAAGGACACCTGTTCTTCCAGCAAACTCTTCGGAATAGGACCTTGAGGTATGGGCTTCCCCTGTAAAAGTAGAGTGAATGATTGTCAGTATTTCACATCATTATCATTAACATCCTCCTCATAATTGTCATCTACGTACCTTTTCCTCTCATCATGTTCAACAGCAGTTTCATTGACATTTTCATCATCCTCATCATTCATCCTTGTAATCATCAACATCATCATCATATCCGCCACTATCATCATTACCAACATCATCTCCATCATCATCATAATCAAAAGCATCTTCATCATCATAATCAATATCATCAAAAGCATCATCAACATTTTTATCATGATAAACATCTAGCAATCAATGGATTAAAAGGTAATGAAAGAATAAATGACTGCTATGGACGACTGGATGCATGCATGTACATAAATAATGTTTTAAGTGTACAATTGAATATGTGAATGAATCAGGGGTGTGAGTGGTCACAAGTAAAAAAAAATCGAAAAAAAGCTGAAGAGTGTTGAACAAGTCTGAAATAGAAAGAGCTCCCATACCTTTTGTACAGAGGAAAGCCAAAAATAAGCTGAAATTAATCTGAAAAAAAAATCTGAAATCAGATAAAAATCCGAACTCTCACACCCCTGATGAATGAATTGATGAAGAAAAAATGAGAGAATATGAAAAGGAATTACAAGAAATATGTTGAAAGACATAAAATTATAAAGATATCAATGAGTTTATAGAAAATCACAAATAAATACATAATACAAAGAATATATATAAGAATAAATAAACAGACGAGTATGAAATATATTAATGAAGGAAAGAAAGAATAAATCAAGTATTCAGTGTATATAAAGTAAAACAATAAACATCATTATATATTCAAAAACAAGCTAAGGAAATGCAAAAATTGACTGACCTGCATGACATAAGTGGTCAGATTTCTAAACTGGTTGATATAAGCTTGTAGTGTGTGTTGCCCAAATATCGTGGAAGCCCCCTCATATCTCTGAACCTGGAGATTAGTATAGAAAGAGAGAGAGTTGGTTGTGATGATGATGATCAATATAAACAGGAAATACTCTGAATGTTTTTTCTATGTGTATTGTCCCTTCCTGTACCGTGTAAATTTTCTCTTATTTCCTTTTCGCAGCGCCTTGAGCACATAATCAATGTGGATTTGGCGCTTTAGAAATACTCTCTATTATTATTATTATTAATATTGTCCTTAACATGTCAAATTCATATTTTGAAAAACAATAAATCAATCAAATACGTCTACATTTAAGCACATGTTATTGTAATCTCAACTCCGACCAAATAGAATGACGTCATATTATTCAGGTCGCTGCGAAGCGCAAGGAAGCCCATTATTGACAATCATAAATCTGAGTGTTTGTAAAGCAAAATAGCTAGTTGGTAAGCAGGGAAATTTGCATTCTTGTGCTCTGGATCTTCACAACGTTCCAATAATATATAGTAGTTTTGGCTCCCGATATCGTCTATAATCGTATTCTAACCTGATATTCCTCATACGTCACAATGTAATCACTGTACGTATTGGTCAGTCCTGCTATCACAGAGGTGGCATTGCCTGAGGCTCCTTGAGCTTTCATTTCCTGTGAAAAATACAAAAAAAAAATTAAATTATCAATCTGATGTAAACTTGCATGGCTGTATGTCCTGAAGACGACAAGACCACACTTGTCGAAACGTCAAGTGTGGGTGGTCCTTCTCAGGTCCAACTAACTAGCCCAAGAAAGATACATGGTTTACCGTGAAACCTACTAAACTATTCTTCTTCGCCATGGAAACCTTCAGAAGTTGCTGATGTAATAATTCATCCACATTGAGAGTTTAAACACGATAGAGTATTCATTTTCATTAATCATGAGAGTCTGAGCAGAAAATGCTCATGTAATACTAGTACACTTTGCAGAGCTGCCAACCTGAACAAGTACATTTCAGTATTTTAAAAACTGAAAATCAGTATTTTGGTGAGGAAATCAGTATTTTCAAAGATATACCATAGGACAAAACATAAAACTGAACGTTAGAAATCAGTATTTTGTATGAAACCATCAGTATTCTTCTCATTTTTCAGTACTAAATATTGAAAATCAGTACTACTTGGCAGCTATGACTTTGTATCTTTTCTTACAAAAGTTGCTCTGGAAATATTATCATAACTATTCGTTGCTACGTGATGTGAAAAAAAATCATAAATACACACACACTGGGGTGATTTCCAATCAAACATGGCCCCATAACACGGAGCTTGGTGATTAATCGTAAGGCTGAATTTAATGCTTGATTACAACGCTCATAACATGCTATTAGGCGTACAAATCAACTAGGAGATGTATCTATGTCACAGGCCAAATGTTATCATCATACCTTTGTAACAGCATCTCTCACTCTCCTTCCTGACATTGTTCTGAAAAAAAGTAGTAAGAAAAGTAAAGTTGCTCTCATAGGGTGTTTGTCATGATGGATAAAGATACATTCCAATAGTGGTAACAATTTAAAAATCACTTCAAACAAAATTCAATAAAATGGAATTTAATTGTCTATGTATAAAAATTTATTAACTACATGTATGGCCAAAATGTTTCTGGAAGAAATTGTGTAATTGCTGAGAAATGAGCAAACAAAGCATGTTATCCCAGCCACGTTCCAGGCATTTTCCCCAGCAATTATAATTCACTGTCCCACTTGTGCCTATATCTGTGTTTGTGATCTTCAGTGTGATTCTTTTTGTCAATGTTACAAATTCACATGTTGCCTCATGAGTAATACATATTTTGTTGCCAATTTACTTACGTGAATTCCCCAGGTACAAAAATGATTGCAAAATCACAAATGCGAAGAATATGTGTGTCAACATTAATTCAAATTAATACAAATATTTTGTTGCCAATTTACTTACGTGAATTCTCCAGGTACAGCAATGATTGCGAAATCACCAATGCGAAGAATCTGTGTGTCCACAATGTGAGGTGACCATGCATATGGGAAGTTCATCTGCGTGAAGAAAAACAGGTGGTGAATTTTTAAAAGATTAATACATAGTTTATCTACCAGGCACTGTACATACTCAATAGAACAATTTTCAAATTATATAAATGTATTGTTGCCAAGTTGAAAATGACGGAAGGCATTTTATTCCACAGTTAAAATAATATATACAGGTAGTTACTATAGTTTTTACATATCATATTTATATGTACATTTTAGTCTAGTATTTCCTGCTTCTCATACAACCTGTCAATCAAAGGTTTTTGTTTTCTTTTTTTTATAATGTTCTGCAATATCATTTCTTTAGTGAAGCAGAAGCTAGGTTAACAAAGGGAAAGGGAAATTTATTTGTTGTGTTTATGCGAGGGTTAAATATCCCAGATTAACAATTAATTTTCACAAAGCTAGCTACATCTAGTAATTAACATGGGGAAAATATTTTGTTTTGCTAATGAGACCCCTAATCTTGACAAAAGACAAAATTTGATGTTGTGTAACAGTTTCACATATAAATGCCTATAGAGAAGACTAAATGGAGAAATACATGTATGCCGTTTGTAATCGTTTTGCAAAAGGGCTACAGAACAGCTACAAAACAGCTATAAAGAGGAGAAAAAAGGGCAATATAACAATAACAAAATGGCAAGCTCCTTGCTTATAATCATCACATTATAATGTAATTAAGCAGAACTATTATGGTCTTAAACTCTTAAGAACATGACCCTTGTTACAATTACCTCTCCAGTTGCAAGTAGAATTGGTTTTGGATGCTGACAGGCAACTAGCTCAGGTGAGGGCTTCGTTATGGCATCCCTTACCAGGTTCCAGAACAGGTTGCCCTCTGTGTCTCCTAAAGGTCAAAGGTCACAGGTCATGAAAGTTTATCAACAAGGCATTACAGGAAGTTTCCAAAATTGAATAAGGATATTGAAAGGCAATTAACTCAGGTGAAGCTTCCATGCAATACTTCAGTTTTCAATTTTAATTTTTTTTTCTTTTCATTTCCAGCAAAAAAATACAATACATACATGTATCAATAAATATAACAATTAAAGTAAAACAGTGCAAGCAATATACAATTATACTTTTAAATCACAACTTGGAAAGTAATTATTAGTATTCATTGCTATAAAAAAACAACCTATGTCGATAAATTGGCAATGTTTCGCTGGAAAGAGAGAGGTCCACTGAGAAGCTAGGCTTGTATATCGTGGACACCTCAACATTGTATAAAGCAATAGTAAAGGTTAAATATTATCATTTTCATTTCCGTTTTACCTTGCGTAAAATCAAAAGCCCCTGGTCCATCCGTTGTTCCTGCCGCAAAGCTGAATCCCATAGAGGGCTTGCAGGTCTTACCCTGTAAAAATGAAATAAAAAAGGTAGTAAGATTAACTCAGACTACTTGTCTGAGTTAATATCACTATCATTTTTCTTCATTGTATTGTATGCATTACATCTTGCTTTTTTAGAGATGTAGATATAAATGCATTTGACATTTGAAAAATTGAAAAAGCATCCAAGATACATGTAAGACATATGACTTTCTCAACTTTGTCCATCTCTTTTTTTTTACTTTGTTGCTTATAGTGTATTTGTATTTGTTGTTAAATTTCTTCTCTTCATGACTTGTATGTTATACTTATGCTAGAGTTTTGCCTTGAAGGGCTTACGGCATATGCGGCTCCCTTCCACATTTTTTAATAATAATAATAATAATAGTACAGTTCTTAAATACGCATTACACCTACAGGTCTCTATGCACAAGGAATGCGAGAAATGAGGTTAGAATTGTAAATTTAAAAATCAGACATCAAATAATTATACATAAGATCAAAGAATATTAAACTTGGATTGGACCTACATGTGACTAAATTAAACATTCTGAAAGAGGTGAGTTTTTAATTGAACTTTGAATTTCTCAAGCTGGGTAATATTTCTTGATGTCGGTGGTATAGAATTCCATTGTGCTGATGCAGCTTTCTGGAAAGCCCGATCCCCATATGATTTGGTCTTGACAGTAATTTCAGAGAGAAGATTTTGTGAGCCAGAACGGAGATTACGCTTAGGTTTATGAATTTGGACAAGTTCTTGAAGATAAGCAGGGGCAATAACATGAATACATTTGAATGTTAATATGAGAAGTTTATATTTGATCCTTGATCGATGGGTAGCCAATGAAGGTCAGATAAGATGGGGTTTTTTTTTAAGTATCATGTTTAGTTTTTTACATTCATACACATATTTGGTGAGTATTGCTTGCTTATGTGTGTAATTTTTTTTTAATAGAAAGTGGAAAATTGATTTTACTTTAAGTTAATTCAATGTGCATTATACAATTTTTTTAACTGAAAGAATGGGTGAATGAAAATTTTTCAGTCTTCGGACTGATTTTCTGTTGTTTTTTGCATGCGTGAATAAATAGCAACATTCTACTACTTCTACAATAAACCTGTTGAGAAGCTACTCAAGTGTGTTGACTGAGAGGCATGCACAGAAAAGAAACTAAGCGAACACATCGTCACTAACTTGATAAACTTTGGGTTGGACATAGAACTTTGCTGCATCCAAACCTATGATGGAGCAGGAAATAGGGTCAGGGTGAGGAAAAGCTGCACGTCCATGCTTCTGAAGACTTCACAGAGGGGCACTGTACGAGTCATGGTTTTAATCTACTGGTATGCATAAAGGGTTCCTGAAGTACACAACATGATATGCACTATGACAGCATGTGGTTATTTGTTTTCCAAAAAAGACTCTCCCCATGGCAAAGAGCCTTGGAAGACAGCATCCTACCAATCAATGAACATAAAGCAAATTACGAAGGAGAAATCTCTGGGACAAAGACAGTGACAAAGTTCCCATCTGGTGAGCTCAGCTTTAGCAGAAGTGATGATTATTCCAAAGACAACACTCACGACACAGCAGAATATTGTGCTAAAATGGAAGGATTCATTGCACGACGCAAGAGGCACACAGATTTTCTGGGTTCTGAGAGTCTATACCAGCCACTGTTACACCGTCTCGAGAAGATATCTACATCAAAATGGTGATAGAAACTCGATCAAAGCTAAAGAAGAGACAAGTGGTATGTTGCACAAAACTTCCATCGCCAAATTTCAAACATTTCTGTATTTTCGATTCAGCTTCAGTCAGTCTGAGCACAAACTTGCAATGGAGCTACGTGGACATCATAGCAGTCTGCAATCAGATCAGCCAAGTCGAAGAGGAACTGACAGAAGCATGTAGCCCCACACAGCTTGAAACTCCTCACACCATTCTCTGGTATTTTTTTTCTAAATTTCTTCTGGACTTTTGTTTTCTTCAGTAAACAAGATGGATTGTACATACATCAAGATGCTAAAGACAAAATTTGTGAGTAATATTAATTTAGTAATGAGTAATATTAATTTAAGGTTTTTTCAGGGCTTTGCATTAATCGAAATAAATCTGAAATTGTGGCACTAGGTTATTATAAAGCACATCCTCCAGACATATCCTTTTCTGGATTAAGATTTTCTAATGGCCCATTTAGATTATTGGGAGTATATTTTTCACCTGACTTAAAAGACATATTTGAATTGAATTTCGTTCCAAAGCTTAAGAAAATAAAAAATGTTTTAAGAGTATGGAAAATGAGAAATTTAACTCCAATAGGGAAAATAACTATTTTGAAGTCACTCGGCCTTTCACAAAATATATTTCTATTGTCTGTATTACCAAAACCTCCAGAAGATTTTTTGAAAGAATTAGAACATTTAATTTACTCTTTTATTTGGAATGAAAAACCGGATAAAATCAGTCGTCTTACAATTATTGGAGACTATAGTCAAGGTGGATTGAAAATGTTACATTTACCTTCCGTAATTTCTGGCTTGAAAATTGCGTGGGTTAAACGTTATATGAGCACAGAAAATAAAGGAAAATGGAAATGTTTTTTCAAACACAACTTGGTCACCTTTGGAGGAGAATTGTTTTGGACATGTAATTTAAAATACGATGATCCCAAAATATTACAAATAAAAAATAAATTCATTCGAGAAATCTTAATTGCTTGGAGTTATTTAACTTTCTCTCCTAATTTATCTGAATTGAATATAAAGAATCAAGTGTTATGGAATAACTTATTGATCAAAGTAGATGGGAAAGTTATATATAAACAACTTTGGCTTAAAAATGGGATCATCAGTATTAAACATTTAATGGATGAACAAAACAATTTTCTCTCACATACAACTTTTTTACAAAAATACAAAATTAATTGTAATTTTCTTGAATATTATTCATTGATTTCTGCAATACCCAATGAATGGAAACATTTTCGTCAACATCTTGTTGAGAGTAGAACAACTCAAGAAGATTTGTTGTATAATTTAAATAATGTTTTTAAGGTATGCAAGTTTATCCATAGAATTTCTGTTGATAAAATCTTAAAGTCCCCTACTTTGCAAACAAAATGGGCATCCATTTTAAATGAACCGGTTAATAATTGGAATAGATTGTATATGATTCCCTTTAAATGCTGTCTTTCAACAAAACTCCGCTACTTTCAATATAAACTTTTCAATCGGATAATGGGGGTGAACAAATATCTTTACGATATTGGCTTGTCTGAATCTAATTTATGTACATTTTGTTCTTCCTCTGTTGAAAGCATTTCACATCTGTTTTGGGACTGCCCTGTAACTCAACAATTCATTCAAAACTTCCAAACCTCTTTTTTTAACAATGACGTGTATTTGAATAAGAATTTATTTTTGTTTGGTTGCCCTGACGCTCAATACTCTACTGTAAACCGTTATATTCTTTACGCTAAATATTTTATTTTTTCGACACTTTGTAAGGGAGATCGGTTGTGTTATAGTTCTTTTAAGAACGTATTGAAACGCTATTGTGAAATTGAAAGGGTTCTTAGTCAAAAACATCATAATTTTGTTTTATCAATAGATAATAGTATGCATGTACAGTTGTTGTAAACATGTTTGCTTCATGATTTTTCTGTAAATTGAATTGATTTCGTGTTTGATTTTGAATAAAATCTTTCTATGAAAGAAAAAAATATATATATATATTAATCAGGTCAAAGAGGAATTGGTGGAAGTGCAGCTCCACATAGCTCGAAGCTTCTCATACTATTCTCTGATATATTTTGTGTGGGTGTGTGTGTTCCTTGTGGACTTTGTTTTTCAACAAACAAGATGGAGTGTAAATATATAAGAATTACCACAGACAAAATCTGTAATATTCATCCATACGATAACTTTCAAATTTGTTAAACCAGAAAATGGCATGTTGTTTGTGACGTTTTTCCTTGTGTAGTGTATGTATAGACGCATTTGCTTGTTTTTTCTAGGCTCCTAAGATAAGCAGTATTTTACTTCTGATAGGTTTACCCCATTTAGAAATGTAAAATAAATGAATCAATAAACAAAAATAGTCCAAGACCTCTTTCAAGGGTGTCTAGAAAAATAATGCTGAATCATCTTAAATCATTCATCTTTCTTATTAATAATTTTACCTTGAAGCTCGAGTTGTAATGCACAGTGACATCTGTCATGTTTACATACTGGTGCACAAAGCCAACAGGACCAGTCAGCATTCTACTAGCACCACTGTAAAGCTCCTGCAAGCAAAAAAAAAAAAAACATAAATCATGTTGTCATCTTGAGATTCGATGAGGGAAGATTGCAATTCATGACACAATATCTTTGTGAAAAACAACAGACATTCATGAAATATAGCTGCATATTAGGGATCAGCCAATTATGTATCTAATCCAATCACATTTCATAGGGGTAGATTACTATTTGCTGACTCCATACGTTGTGAGAACACAAATTATTATTATAGGGAAGCATATTTTGGGATCAGCCAAATATACTTTACTATCCAATCCAAGCCCATTTCATGAGGTTAGATTAATATTTGCTGACACCAGATATTGTGAGAAGGAATAGAAATTATTATAATAGCGCTGCATATTTGCGCATCAGCCAATTATACTGTACTATCTAATTCACTCATAGATATTTTACCAGATGATGAAGTTTTCAGATCAGAAGAGGGCTAAATAGAAGTTCCTTTCTTACCATAGCTTTCTTGTACTGGTTTTCACCAATGATCCTTGTGCTGTCAAACATGTCATTACCCGGTCCAAATGCAATACACTTCTCATTCTGAATGGAAAATAAATAAAAAGGCTGGTGTGACGGTTTCATTACAAGGTACCCAGCTGTTCAAGAAAACAAAATTCCCTGATTTTTCCCTGATGAAATAAAAAATTCCCTGATAAATATTTAAACCCATTCCAAATTTCACATGTTTTCTAAGTTGTTGCAGTGAATAACATCTATTTTCAGTATAAAAACAATAATGTAAAACTAATTAGTACCACCATAAACAAACATTCAATGGATGTTGTTTTGATATGCAACAAAATATAACAGAGTCTGACTGACTACCGTGCTTTCGACCTGTGGGCTGATCATAATTCCCTGATTTTTTTTCCCTCATTTGAGGCATTTCCCCCTGATTTGAGGTATTTTTTATCAAAGTCCCTGATTTTTCCCTGACTGGAAAAAAGTTAAATAATTTTCCCTGATGGGCTGGGAACCCTGCATTACCTTTCCACCACAAGTGCTCCTGTTCCGTTCACAAGGGAGTCCAGTGTCGATGCAGTGGGCTCCTTTGGTGTTGGGAGATACATCCCCAAGGTTACTAGAAGCAAATGCTGCTACAAATTTGCCCTTGGTGGTAAAGGAGGAAGATTGAGAGAAAGATATCACAAAATTCAAAACAGTTTTATTATTAAAAATGGCCCAATAAAGAAGACATGAAAGAAGCATAAGGAGAAGTGTTGTAGGAGGTTTGGATTCATTATGGAGGATGCACTTAATTAGGCAATCTCCTTAGGGTTTGGGTGATACATCAATGTTACTCGAATAAAACACTACTATTAACTTGCCCTTAGTTGGGGGAGGGGGGGCAACAAAGAAAGACGCTACCACAAATTACATGTAAATAAGGTCTTATTTTTAAGGTATAAGCAACAATTTTCCATATTTACTTCAATTAAGCCAAGATATTGACTTAGGTCATTCCTATATTCATATACTCCACTGTGTCTTAAATCATTATTTTATCAACTGTATTGTGTTGTTGGTGTTGCTTATACTTCGGTCACATTTGCTCTACGGTGGCCGTACGGCGAGTCGAAAACAGCCGTTTTATTCATTTTTATTCTAACCACCTATATGTAGCTGGTACAAAAAAAAAATTAAAACGGCTGTTTTCGACTCGCAGTACGGCCGCCCATGGGCGGAAATCCCAGGGGGGACGTGTCCCCCTACCAAAAATAGTAGGGGGGACACAATATCAAATGTCCCCCCTACTATTTTGGGTCTTTTATGATGGAGAGAAATACATCATTCACAATCGATATAATACATGTATTTTGACTTTTTTTTTTTTTTTTTTTGCTTGTCAAATTTTCCAGCCCCTGGTCCCCCCTATCTTTGGGGACAGATTTCCGCCCATGCGGCCGCCGTAGAACAAATGTGACCGAGGTATTACCTTGCCTGGTAGAGCACCGGGATTGAAGTGTTTCTCCATGAGCTGTGAAGCATAACCCCTATTATCACCACTGATCAACTTGTTGGTGTTGTTCATACTGGTTCCATGGACTGCAAACCAACTGCACAAAGAAATTATACCAGTAAAAAATTTCATTAATAATAATACTGATGATGATGATGATGATGACAGAGCTGCCAAGATGTATTTTGCATTTTCAGTATTCTTATCCCCCAAAATCAGTATTTTGACAAAAAATCAGTATTTTTACCGTGTGAGATAAATATGCATGCATAATGGCAAAGTTCGATCACTTCTTACATTTTTTATTTCAAGGGTGCTTGAATGTCATTCGCTCCTGCACGGCTCACGGAAAAATCACATTCACAAAGTGTGCATCTCGCACTGAACTGGTCCCTCTTTGACGCAATGATACACTTCCATCGTTTGCAATATTCCTCCTTGAAATGTTGTTTGCGTGATTGAGCTGATTTAGAAGACATTTTGATGATTTCCACGATAAAACCTCAAATGAAAAAACAAAACACCACTGGCACAGTGCACAGAAGAAAACGATGCAATGCGCGATGCGATGCGACACACGTTCAATCAACGATGTCGATGTCCCATGCACACGTACACACACACGTGTATATATATTGGCAAGTTGGAGCACCTATTTACTTTGGTCCCACACATAGACAATTGATGCTTCAAGCACCGCACACATGCAGAAAACATACACACATGGATATACGAAGTCAGTTGCGAGTGACGCGGGCTGGCCGCCATATTGTTTCCGCCCGAAAGCTCCCGGATGCGTAGTGGGGCGAACAATACCTTTTCTTCTCTAATTTGTTTTTTTCCCGTATTTTATCATGAAAAAGTGAACTGCCGTATTTTAAATTGATTTCCATATGAAATACGGGAAAATCGTACTACTTGGCAGCTCTGTGATGATGATGATGATAATAATAATAATGATAAAGGCAGAGGTCACACCAGTCATCATTGGTTACTCAAGAATGGTGAAGAAGGGAATGGAATCCTGCATAACCAAGATCTCTCCTCATCTTCGGATGTACAACATTCAGAAGGCAGCTATCTTGGGTACAACCAGATTGATAAGAAAGACTTTCGGACATTAGTAGTGTAAAGTTCTTAGTTGCACTTGAAATTACTTGGAGCCTTTTGTTACAGCAAAGTTATTCAAGAAAAAATACGGACTTGATCCTGTTTAGAGGAATAATAATAATTATAATAATAATCATAATAATATATACATCATTGAGAGCATTGCTGAAATTAGAAGCACATGGTACTGCACCATCAAATCAGTTATACCATGCCAGAGACATGGCCAAGGGTGTTCAATCTGTTTCAAAGGTAACAAATGTGGGTGATTATTCTTATGCCTGTGCAAAATGATGTGGTATACATGTGCATGTAGGTTTCATGAGATATTGACATGAATCCTTGTTATTTGATAAAGCCATCCTCATCTAAAAAACCATGACTGGTTATTCTAATGCCCAAGCAAGAATATGACTGTGTATTATTTGTTTTATAAGATAGTGATGTGGATCCTTGTTATTTAATAAACCATCCTCATTTCAAAACCATGACATTTCAATAGAACTAGTTATTAGTACCAGGCACCAAATTTGTCTATTTGCTGAAATAAATGCCTGGTCATGTGACATAATTCAGCCAATTATTTGTTGAGGATCAATATATAATGTCACAATAAATAGTAATAGCCAAAACACAGTTCTTTTGTTTGTACACGCTGTGTGTTATTACCCCAGCTTTGGCAAGGCTTCCCTCGTCAGGTGCTCAAGCATTCAAGGAATTCGTTATTTTATTTCCTACCAAGTACTCAATTACTACACCTAGGCAGAGAATGGCGAATATTGATAAACCCCTTGCCAAAGGAAATGTGTGCAGAAGTGGGATGTAAAACCCCAACCTTGTGGTTTAAAATCAAGAGACATATCCAATAGGCCACAAAACCTGTAATATGTGGTGACAGTTATTTCACTTGACTGCAAGGAAAACATGATAGATTGTTATTAAGCCACCCGACGACTGACTTTTCATGATCCTCTTCAATATACTATGATGTAACCGTAATGGACGTTTTTTGTTTGACATCATTGCTAAGTTCATACCTGTGAATGGCAATGTTCGAAAGAATATCGCATCCAAAAAATTAGGTGTAAAAGGATACAACCTTTTCAACTTACTTTATCATTCCTATGTCTACCCCATTCACATCCACAAGTTTGAGCACTGTCATCAGCTTGTCCACATTGTATTTATACCTGCAAAGAAGAGATACCAGGGAAAAAAACATACAAAACTAAAACAATGAAAAATCATAAAAAGGCAACTTTTTTATTCAATGCATGTGTAATCTACAAACACTGTACATATGTTGAGGTGTATAAAACACCCAATGATGATACCATATAGACTTAATTGATGTTGTACCTATTTGCAATGTATTTGTCAGTATTTCAAAACATTCCTGCATGAAATAAACCTCATTGATATCAACAGATATCTTTTCAAAATGAATCTACAAATCTACAAATAAGTTAATGTTATCCAGTTCCAAAATAAGGTTATCTCACTTATTCTTTAAACAGAAAAGAATGTCAAATATTTGTCAAATTCAGAAACTGGGCAGAATAAAACCTTTATTTTCTTTTTCTTTGCCTATATGTAGTGACTGTGCTTGTTTTGTTTATTCTGTAACACAATATACATTGTGATAAAATATTCCCAATAAGTTCCAGTTACACTTAAATGAACTCTAAATGGAAAGCAAATTAAGGCATGGACAGTCATTAACCTAATAAAAATACAAACATCTCTTTAAGCTGTACATGTATGCCAGTCCCAATACCCAATGATACCACAATGTCACTGGATACATGTAGCTGTTTAGTATAACTCTAAATATAGATTTCTTAGCTATAAGTATTATTATTGTTTCAGTTTCTCTACTTCATCAAACTAGCTGTGCTTTAGTCCAAACCGTAAAATAGTGAAAGTGAAAACAATCCATCCTGATTACTCTTAACTATAAATTCAGAAGAAGCACAGGGAATTCTGATGGGAAGGGGCAAATTTTCAATTGAATAATAGGGTTAACATGGGGTACACAACCTAGAATTCCCGTTTTGATATACTCTATTGTCTTCTCCTTTTTCTCCGTTTCCCTCCTTTTTTCTTCCTTATTTCTACTACTTGAAAAAAAATCATAAAGGGGAGGGGGCGCAACTGTAGCATTGCTCCTGACTGAATTATAAGATCATGCCTATGGTAACACAAAGCTGGCAAAGGAAAAGGGCTTTTCAAATTATTCTAATCACCATATCACGTCCTAATACTTTCAGTACAAGAATTTATCATCTTAGAATCCAAAGTGATTGTTAATGTTATATTACAATTACAATTTATAATTTCAATAGGAACTAGAAAGAACTGAGTATTTGCTTCAACCCTAGGTCCTGCTTTAAAGATTACCAATGAATTGCAAGTTTCAAACGATTCTGATTTTGAAACTGGAAATGAGTCTGTTGAAAAAAGAGCATTTTTTTATGTTTTGGTCTCAATTATGTATCACAGAGCCATTACAGATGTAATGAAACATTGTGAGCATATTATATACAAATAATTCCAAAAATATCAGTAAAACTAGGTTATACTGTACATGTACATGTACATACTAAACATGAATGGAATCTATTAGGTATCAAACATAGAATATCATTACATGTCAATATCGTTTCTTACATTTTTACTATATAAACATATTTCACACATTCACATTGGACTTTGCAAACTTTAACTTTAAACCATATACATAAAGCACACGTATAATAAAGTAACAAAATTAATTTTTCATTGAATTTCAATTCAAAGGACCGTTACAAGAACCAGAAGGTAATATGGTACATACATTTTCTCAGACATTTCACTACATAAACATACTGAATTATAAATTTCAGTTTTAGATATTTATTTTCAAAACCATTATTTTGATACAGACCTTGCTCGTTCTTCTGGAGGGTTGTTTTCATAGGCTGTCGGACTGCGGTTGATATTAGAATCAAGGAGTATGCCCTCATTATGAAAGATATTACCTGGAACCATGCTTTCATGCGCTCTCTCAATACTCTGAAAACATATAAAGCAACATGTTATCAGCATAAATGTAAAAAAAAATGATAAAAGCAGGCATGGATAATTATTCTGTAACATTTTGAAGTTATCTTTATGGTATCTAGAGCTTTGACTTTGCTATATTCATAACTGATTACGAACAAAACTTTCTAAGCGATATCGTGTTGGATTCCATGGTATAGTTAATAAAATGGTCATTGACAATAATAATAATTGTATTTGACAGCATTTCTTAATGGATATCCAAAAAATTGCTCTTAAAAGGGTCAATATTGCACTCATCTACAATTCATGCATTATTGGCCCTAAATTGTGGAATATATCTGGGATCCCATTCTGAACCATACAGATACATGTATTGCGGGGGGGAAAATATTTTTTAATATTCGGGGGCTACTTTTCACACCTAATGCCAAACTCTGCAGCATTTGATAAGTTTTAACATTGCACTGAATGGGAATTTTCAGGGGCTCTTTAGAGCATTTCAGGGGCAAAATCGCCTCAAGCCCCTGTGTAATTTTTCCCTGAGATAGTGTATCAAAGTGTGACATCAACGATTTTCTTTATGTGCCTTTTCAGGATTTTCATAACCATATTTTGGTAGAGCATAGGGAAAACCTTATATCCAAATGAGACATAAAGTGGTTTATTATAGCTAAAGATGTGCCTAAATGAAATAACAAATGCATGTGGGTACCAATGAATCATTCAGTGTTAGTTGGTCCGGTTCGTATCAACAAGGCCAATATATACTTTTTTTCAATGGGGTCAAATAGATATTCATACATGTACGGCCACATCTTGGGCATGTTTTTCATCATGTTTCGCAAATATGGCATCAAAAACGTTTTTAGATAAAACAGTTTGTTGTTACGTCATCGGTTTGGTAGTCTATTTATACCATGTTTCCCTGCTAGCTAGAAATGCCGGGAGCATTATTCACCTTCACAATACCAGCTACCATAACTTCAAAGGTTTCCTTGATGAATCCAAGAGAAGTCACATCAAAGAGAACAAACTGCAGGAATCCAGCTGTTCCAGAATGACTGTGGGTTCCGCTGATCGCCACGTTGGTCTCGTTGTAAAGGCCTCCATACTTGGTCTTCAATCTTGAGATTACCTTCAGGAAATGAAATTCAAAACATCACAAAAATTTGATAAAAAAGTATAATGCTAATATTGCAACTCAAGGGTAGATCAGTATTTACCTGGACATCTTGTGTTCCACAGAAAAGAATAATTCTTTGAAAGATATATTATCTACTACATGTACATGTAGTATAAATAGAATAATAAAACAATCAAGTACTAAGTTTTAGTTTCATTCCATGTCTATTTCAAACAATAAAATACAGATTTTCATCTTTTTATCTTTTTTTCTTAAAAGACTGTCTGCAGAGATACTGATTATGAATATTCTGAAACAAACTATGAATATTCTGATTACTTGTATTGCCTTAGTAAAATTAGTCAAAAATATGTTTGCATGTTAAAAACATACTTGTAATGTAAAAATAACATGAGGTCAGGTAGAATTCAGAGTTCAAATTCAGAATTTTTATGTCTGATTTTATTTTAATGCATATACATGTAACCAAGAGGATTTCATTTAGCTTTGTTTGTACATTACCCTGTTCTTGGGCTAAACCAGCTACCCCCAGTTTCCCCCTCTTCTAACAAAATGGGAATAAATTTCCTAATGAATTTTGACAAATTTTGTGGGGGCATCGTGGTCTAGTGGTTATGACTCACGTCTTTCAATCTGAGGGATGTGGGTTCGATTCCCAGCCATGATGTGTTTTCCTTCAGCAAGAAAATTACCCCCACTGTGCTGCACTCAACCCAGGTGAGGTGAATGGGTACCCGGTAGGAAGAAATTCCTTGAATGCTTCTGCGCCTATATGGCAGCACAGCTAAAGTTGGGGTAATAAAGCTATCATTATTCTTATTATTCAATAAAACATGTAAGTGTTGGATTCAGAATGAATTTTTATTGATAGTGTTTGAATTTGAGCTCAAGCTTATGGGAATCAAAATGATAAAGAATCTGATCTAAAACTTAGAAGCATGCCCTTATTGTCTCTACAGGGGAATTTACCACTGACTGAGCTTTGGTGGCTTGTTGTTAATATTGATCACTGTTGCTGAGTTTTGTCAAGCCATACTCTGAACAAGTCACACCTCTCCCGAGCATACTTCACTTACCTCTAACGTAACACCTTGGTCTTGCATGCCCGCATCAATGCTGACAAACACAAATCGTTCCTCTCCCTTGCTGTCGGCGATCACAAACGCTCTGCTGAACTGACGAATAGAGATTCCACCTGCTGTCTGTGATGGGTTAGCATAGCCCATCTTGGAAAAGGAAAGTCCAAAACTAAAGCAAATTAAAATTTACAGAAACATCGAGCTCCATCTCCAACAGATTAAATTATAACTTAACTTAGCCTTGGCTTGGGCATGTTAGGAAGCTAGCCTAAGTATAGACCAAAAGCTTCGGTCTCTGTTATGTTGGTTGTTCAGCTGAACTCCGTTGGCTTCACTCACCAAATACAGAGACCGAAGTTCTAGCGCGATCTGTACAGGGGACTCAATGGCCATATGTTTATGTACTTAAGATCGGATAAAACGGGGAAGTGAATTTGCGCGACAGCCGAGGTAAGTCACTGTTTTTGTTCCTTTTAACTCGATTTTTCACCGTTTCTTGGCAATTAATGCCAAGAGGGAATATCAATTTGCATTTTGGTCGCATTAATTTTCAAAATGTTTATTGATTAAAGACAAAAATTGAAGAGCCCCGACGGGGGGATTTTGCATTGCAAGTCCCCTAATGGTGGCTGCACGCTAGCGAGCCGTCTGTGTATGAGGAGAACTTAAAAAAAAAAATGTTAAAAAACTCCTCAAAACAGACGGCTGCCAGCTGTCTAGCCTAAGGCTAAGTAATAAAGTAGCTTACTCCAGGTGTGGAACTTGAAATGACCCACTATAAAAAAGCTAACTTTCTGAACCTCCCCCCCCCCCCCTAAATCATAATGTGTACCAATACCATCCCAGACAGAGGAAAGAAAGAAGAGCTTGTTCAGTAAGAAGTACCCGAGCCCCAACGCAAACAGCTACCCTCCTTCTTGGCCACACGGGGACAGCGCGGCAGTCGCGCTCCCTGCCTTCCCGTTGGTTTACCCGATTCTACACCACACACACTCTAGTCTAGTTTTAAGTCTAAGTCCAACTTCCAACTCCAAATTAAAAACTGATCAACGTTACCAAATTTGCATCTGCAGCGGGCCCAGTAATATCTGCGATTCCAGCACCAAGTATGTAGTTTGCTCCTTGTGAGTAAGAGGAGCCGACAGTGGTAGCAATCACCAGGATAAAGAGAAATATTGACGACATTTTGCGTTTTTTGGGGTGTTCAGTCATTAAATATCATGTGATGTATGCCGCAAATTAACTAGTGATAAAGCTCAGAGCGCATGCGCAACACAGGGAAACTCCCCTCCTCCTCTTCGCAAGTCACGTGCTTTTGTTTACAAAATAAAGGTATCACGTGCTTTTGTCTACCAAAAACCGTGAGACCCAAAAAGCCTTTACAAACACAAATTGTTTGATGAATGTGAGAGAATGGTATTTTTTTTATAAGTCATCCGTTAATATCGGAGAAAGACTTACGTCATACAAGTATCGCTAAATTTTACAATTATATTAGGCTACCAAGTGCATAGCCAAATTTCTCCCGGCATACTCTACATGGGCAACTTGACTACAAACTCAGATTATAGAACACCCCCCCCCCCCCCCACTAAAACTCATCTTCCATCCATTCCATTTCTGTCTGTTCCAAAATTATGAAAATCTGCTATGTATTATGCCTTCGTCGAACTTAGGAAAAATCATATTGTGCATACGGCTTATTGATGAATAAGAATAATTATAAATCAACTTGAAATGTAAATACTTTCTATCAAAATTTAGTCTGTGCAGCTGTGTTATTCATGTTGGCTGTGTGTCGCCCACTTTCAAAGGACTCGAGGTGTGTTGAACCGAATTTATCAAAAACTATCATCTGGTCTACATGAAAGGAATGTAGTGGATTTAATCCCATATCCCTGTTATATAAGACGTATTTTTAAAATGGGACCTTGTTGTATCTTCTTGCAACTTAATAACAAAATATTAAGTTAAGCGGGGCCTGCAAGAAGAATCAAGTGCTAAAAAAAGTGGCTAGTAATAATGTTTTACCTCTTTTAATTCATCAAAACGACGCACAGTGGGCCAGGAGAGAGCAAAAGTGCGCCAAAACTGGTTTTTGGTCATGAAAAAAAAATGTTTTTTTCATGTTCTAAGCAAAGATAAGAACCTGTAGAATGTCTCCGTACAATATTTCTCCATGAAATTGATTATTAGTCGTCCATTTTATTCAATATTACCGGAAAATGACTCTTTACGGCTACCGCATGTGTAAATGACACGTTTTAGATATTTCACTGTTTTAACAAAACGGATTGCTTAATGTATATCCAATTCACGGTGCTCTTTGTTGAATGATTGTTTTAAGTGATAAAAGATTTTCAAGATAAAATGTAATTTTGGACGAAACCATTTGACAATGGGGGGTTTTAGCAATTTTTTTTTCATGAGCATTTCTTTTACAAATTGCTGCCGATTGCTGCGCTATAAATACCATGACGGTCTTTGTTATAGTTCATGCTTTACATTGATACCAAATTTAGCTGCATATACGTACATTTTCTGGAGATATAACCAATTTCCAACGACACGTTCGCCGTATTTATCACAAAAATCGTTCAAAGTTAGTGTCCCATTATGCGCGTGCCGAACGTTGCGGGTGACAGGGGTGACATTGAACATGTAAAACAAATCCCAGTCGCGTGCTGGGAGATAGAGAGAGAAAGGAGGGGGAGGGAGCATTGGCGGCGGAAGCGAAAAATTTTAGACAAGTAAATTTTAAAAAAAAGGTTATCAACCTAAAATTTTAGGGGGGACGCAGGAAAAAAAATTGACAAGCAAAAAAAAAAAAAAAAAAAAAAAAAGGTTATCAACAAAAGATTTAGGGGGACCGTCCCCCCCCCCACCTAAAATTTTAGGGGGGACACGTCCCCCCCCCCCCCCCGCTTCCGCCGCCTATGGGAGGGAGACGGGTAGGGGCAATCCAATGTTTACATTAAATGGTTGAAATGACCATGAATGTCTGGCTCAAGTGTTTGGCTCTTGTGACTGGTATCTGCCTAAAATATTTTCGTCAAACCTACATAAAGACAAGCTTTCATTTCCACTAACTATACAGTGCGTATCAAAAAACGGGACAGATTTGAAGTCTTTTAAAATTTTTGTTTTAAATTATGATGTCTATATTTTGGTGTTAATAGGTACTCTGAAGTCTTATATTTCAAATGCCATTAGAAAATTAGTTTCGTTCATGCTTGAGCGAACACGGAATGTTTTTGTCTGGGGTTAAAAAGGAGGCTTGCGCCAAAAATCTAAATGATAAATAATTTATGATGATCGGACTTCTTGCTAATCAGCAGACTTCCTCTTAACCTTGTCATTATCTTTGCCATAATTTTCAAATTATGCGGTCAAAATTCATTTTCAAATCTATTTGCTTGCATTGTTCTGTTGTTGTTTCTTTCTAATATGTTCTCTTTTAGCTTTAAATATTCCTTCTTCAAGCAAAAACAATTTTTTTCAACCGAAGTATGGGAGAGCGTGTATTTTTTTTTCAAATCCTTTCATTGTGTGCTACAAAGGTTATGGTGCCTTTTGAACAGTGCCATACATATGGGCGGGGGCTCGGGGATGCTTCCCCCCCCCCCCCCCTCAATAGAAAAAAAATAATGACCAAGAAAAAAAGCGGAAAGGAAATAAAAGGAAAGGTAGAAAGTAAAATATTATATTATTTTCTGAATATTATGTCAAAATGAAAATACTCCTTTGCATTTTTTTTACAATTTCACTTTGAATTTTACAATTCCGGATTCATGGTAGTGCGCCCTCTTTAAGCGATACTCAAGTCACCAATTGAATTGTTTGTACCCCGAGCACATACTTTTCTTGTTTGTTTGCCTGTTTGTGTGTTTGCTGTTTGCTAATATGCTAAATTATTGCTGAAATTTCTCTAAAACTAGTTTCTGAAAATTTGAAACTTATTGTAATGAGAATTAGAAACATGTAATATCTTCTCAAATGTTAAAAGCCAATCAGAAAACGGTATTTTGACGACGTCATCAATATTTGAAAATACTTTTATTGAATTCTACGGTTGAAATTACCCCTGTCTACCAACTTTAATCGTACAAATGTGTGAATAATGGGTTTTGGCGCACTTTGGATTCATTCTGGCCCACTGTGCGACGTCTCTGAACGTTTAATAGATTACCCTGAGTAAATATATATAATTGTTATCAATTATGATGTTATGATCGATGCGGTGTCGCTAATATAATTTTTTTTTAAACGTACAGTCAGTCGAAATGGTACTTTTGCCCCTCCTCCTCCTAATCCGCCATTAAAAGTGAGTTGTGTTTTCCTGTAGTCCATATTTTAAATATTTCATTTTTCAAAACTCTGTTGTACCCTCAATTTGAAAAACAACTGATATAGTACTTATTCCAAAATCTAAACCAAATTGCAGAACTTGCGTCCGATTTCATTAACTTCCTACTTCGCCAAACTTGCTGAATATTTTATATGTAAATGGCTACTTCAAGATATTGTAGAGTGTTTTGATCCAAACCAGTACGGAAATTGACCAGTACGAATCACTATTTGATACAATTTCTTCATCAGATATGTGCCAATGCTGATGAACCCAAGTCTCTATCCACTTTTATACTCACTGATTTTTCAAAAGCACTTGATCGCATCGACCACAACATTGTTATTAAAAAAAATAACATTCATGTGAGACCATGTATTATATCATGGAATGTGTGTTTGTACGAGTGTCGTCAGCAAAAGGTTTAATATTTTGGCTAAATCTCAAACACTAAAGTTGTCAATGCTGGTCATCAAGGGACCAGACGTGGCCCGATCCTTTTTATCGTCATGATTAACGATGCTTGCAATAACTTTGAATAACCTGATTATAAATATGTTGATGATTTGACTATTGTTGAAAGTCGTAAAGTTCCATCTCAGTCTGATATACAAAATGCAATCAACGACTTGCATCAATGGTCTTTGAGAAATAACATGACTTTAAACACATCTAAATGTTTTTCTTTGGTTATCACATTTATGCAAAATGATGTTGAAGAAAGTCAATTTTTCATTGGAAATAATAAATTAAGATTTGTTCATGAATCAAAAATACTAGGTGTTCTTATACAATCTAACCTTAATTGGGATAGCCAGGTATCAGATCTTATAAAAAGATGTAATAGAAAAGTGTACATGCTTCGTTGCCTTAAAAAGTATAGACTCCCCTTAGATGACCTTATTCTAATACATAAAGGATACATTCGCCCAATTTTAGGTTACGGAGTACCGGTTTATAATGGTAACTTATCCAAAAGCCATGCACGTACTTGCCTTAGAAGATATTCAGAAACGTGCTTGTAAGATTTAATATACTTGGATGTCAGCATGAAGACTGTGCTAACGCATTGGAAACGTGCTATATTTCTTCGTTAGAGGAAAGACGAAAACAGTTATGTATTGACTTTGCCCGTTCTCTTGCCAAGCATCCACAATTTACAAATAGTTTACCTCTCAGACGGCAATGTAATAATGTTTTAAGATCACAATTAAAATATCAACGATATAAATGCCTAACTAAACGTTTCCAACGTAGTTCTCTTCCATTATATACTTTGTTAACGTTTTAAATAATATGTAATCAATCTTACTTTGTTTTACTTTGTATGTTAATTGACGATTCCCAGTTCAATTACATCGTTTGCTATCATTATTTTACTATTTTACTATGTAAATATATGGGACGGTCTTATTGTTTTTAAATCTCACTGCATTTTACCAGCTACCATCTCTAAGTGATAGGATATGGTGTGTACATGTCAAGATGTGATGAACGTGATATGTTCTTTTTTTCTCCTTCTGGTTTCTCCTCTCTTTCTCTCCTCTCTTTTCCATTCTCTACATTTATATCCTTAACACCTTCACGACTTCCATTTTTATTCGTCTAGTTTCCTTCTTTCTTTTCGCTCACCTACCACTGCATTATTCTTTTCAGTTCTCCACTGACACTCTTTTAAGATCACATAGTTTACATATTATAGGTTTGTGTATCATTTCAGAAAATGTTACGATACTTTGTATGAGAACTTTATGCAACTGGCATGTTTGTAAAATTGATCACAACTCGGACTTTGGCTGCGATGATCTTTTAATAAACCATTTTATCTATCTATCGATCTATCATCTGAACCCAATAGACCCCGATCTAAATTACTTGCTTAGGATTATTGTTTCCTTACAGATCGAGCATGCGATCTTAAACATACAGGAGTCATGCCGAATATTTGTTTACAAATTAAAAAGGATTATTGTAGTCAATTTTGGGTGAAGTCAATCCGAAAAATAATCAAGAGAAAATCAAACAAGCACAACTCAACTGACAAAGTCTTCAAAGTCGGATGTATAATCAGGAGGTGATGGTACACCAAAATTTCGCTGAATTTCACAGAACAGATATACGCATGTATATACACAGAACAAGCGATGAGAGTTGATAATACCATACATTTATTGTTTCAATTGTTGTAACAGGGATCCCAATTATAATGTAATATCAAATGGGTTTATCTAATTTGGTTATGGATCTTTTTTTTTTACATTTTAAAGAAGCTCTCGATCTATATAATAACAATAACTTTACAGACTCAAAGTGGAATTAGACCATGCATGCTGTGCATTATTATAATAGGAGAAAATTTAAATATCTGGATATATCAATTATTACCTTTCCTGCAAATACTGAGTGTGTATCGTCACCACTTCACTAATTTGCAAACTGCCTGTGCTATGCATGCACGTTTTGTGAAAATAAGGAAAAACTTATACAAGTGTTAACTTCCGATTTTGATGAAATATTCATCATGTTCAGCCTTATACATGTTTGATTTCTCTATATTTATCAACTTGCTATTGGGGATATCAGGAATCTACCACCTGGACATCCACCCCCGGATCACCCCGGAGAGCCTAATTGGCAGAGATATAAATTTCGAACCGCACAAACGGACTCATGCATGCCTGAAATGCAACATGAAAAGTAAACCTTACGTGAATATAGCAATTTATTATTGACAAGAATGCATGCACTTAATCATAAAAATAAATATTAGAGATTGAGAGTAAACAATTGCTACAAAAATCATAATTCATGTCTAATCTGGAATTGACAAGAACTGAGTGTCTAAAACAAAACAAGGAGTAGTGAAAACAACATTGTTACTATGGTGACACTCCCATGAACAATATCGCTCGCTTTACTCGTTGTCATGGTTACACCAGGGTCTACTGTTGCTAGGTTTTGGCCTGGTCTCAGATTTCTACTGTCGACCTCGCCATGGAAACAGCCCAAGATGTACGGAAAGTCCTCTGTGATATGGTAACGGTAGTTACCGTCGACGTAACGACCGTGACACGCATCAAGATCCGCAGAATACAGTTCGTTGCCGTTCTCGTCATTCGGGCCGTAGATGGGAAACCCGTCCAAAGCCACCCCAATGATGGTCGATGGCACACCGTCCTGGTCACTGAACACGCAGAACGGACTACTGTGGTAATGGTAGATCCCGTTGGGTGTTGGGTGGCCGTCACAGTCATCGAACGTCGGCTCCTCAGTGATCACGGCGTCGGTTCCCTCGTTGGAATAGGGGTTGAAGAGGGCGACGCCATTGAGCGCCAACCCGACCGGCCCCATCGGCAACTCATACTTCGCATTTGACGACGTCGGATTCTTCGGAATGTAGAACTCGAAGTCCTGCTCGAGGATGTCGTCGACATCGGGAGGGAGAGCGAAGGGTCCGGCGGTGTGGTCGGGTATTCCGTTCGATGTCACCACAAGGGTGTCGTCGTCGTGTTCGGCGATAGTGATGAATCCTTGAAGATCGGTGTTCGGGTCGATGTGGGTTCTTGCTCCGAATTCGTTGATTTCCTCATCGGTGAGGCACGATACATTGGGGGCGAGAGATGTGAAAATGAACAGACACCATACTAATATCAGCATGGTCGATTTACTCTGTAGATTCTGTATTTGCAAAGAACGTAAATAGAGGATTAATTAAAATTTCAAGCTATATTCAAAGGCCTTACATTATTTAGAAGAAAATGTGAGCCCCCCCCCCCCCCCCCGATACACTCCTATCACGTGACAGGCGCGGGCTATAGGCCTATAATCATAATTCATTTGAACGGAAAACAATACAGTGTCGAAGTGTGACATCAATGTTCACTTTTTGCATATCACCTTTTTTAATACCATATTTTGGTAGAGCATATGATGTAAACTTAAATCCCCAACACCGGACTGGGTTGGAATCGGTCCATGGCCGGGGCCCCAAGATATGACCTCATTAATACATAATTAGCCTCATTTAGAACCAGGCCAATATACACTGATTTCAATGGGGATATCATGTAGGCCTATGCATGATGTCATCTAAGGCCCCAATGGACCGATTCCCAACAAATTTTGGTAGTGCGGGGTTTAATTTCATCATGCATTTCCAAAATATTGTATCAAAAACCCTGAAATGCCCTTTAAAAAATGTTTTTTTTGTGACGTATCCATGCCAAAACACTCGATCTGTGCAGTATTGTCGAGCAGGCCGCGGGGCTCGAAGACATATACATAACAAATTATATATGTACGATTCCCCCCTTTAAAACCATTATTTACAAATATATTTTACGCGATTACAATAGCCAGCAGTCATTCCGATCATTGAGTCATGACAAACATGCCGCTCCCAGGCCCATGCAGGCGGGGCTTATTCGTACATGGTACAGGCATGGACCTATCCACGGAGGATTGTGCTGAGCACACATGACCCCCCAGTAACAATAGTTAATCCTCCGTGGATACTGGTACAGGGCTCCCCCAATACTGCAATATGAATTCATTCCATTCGGGGGGGGGGGGGGGTCAGTCAAATATATTGCTGTACACACGCGTGACAAAAAAAAAAATCGTTAAGGGTATCAAAAACACATAAAAAAAAGGGGTAGTTTTGAAAGACTGGTCAATGGTCAATCGCAGGGTCAAACTTATTTATTGTACACACTAAGAAATAAAGGTTCAAAATTGAACCCCGAAAGGTTGATATGCAAAATCAGCACCCTATGGGTTCAAAAATTGAACCCCTGATTGGGGTTCAAAAATTGAACCCCAAAAACTGCATCCCTAGGGGTTCAATTTAAAATTCAGGGGTGCAGTTTTGAACCCGCAGGGTGCAAAAATGAACCCCAGCCAGGGGTTCAAGTTTTGAACCCCAATCAGGGGTTCAATTTTTTAACCCATAGGGTGCTGATTTTGCATCAACCTTTCGGGGTTCAATTTTGAACCTTTATTTCTTAATGTGTATGTTTTTTTTCCAAAGCTTTTTTTTTAAAGACTATAGCCATCGTGTTTAGGGTATGTTCCCCCCCCCCCCCAAGCTTTTTCCCCGAGGTATTCTGGCGACAACTTGTTTAGGGGCCAAAATGTGTAAATATTAAAAGCCCGCGAAAAACTTGTTTATTTTGCACACAGAGAAAAACTCGTCTAGGGGTGTTTGGGGGGTGTTTAGAAATAATTTGGCCACGCGTGTGTACATCAGCAATACATTTGACTGGCCCCGGGATTTCAATCCAATTATTGGGAATTGAAATTAATTTCATAAGCAACAAAAATTCAAGAGAAATATAAACGCATACAACTGGTAATGAGAAGTTAAATAATAGTAGAAATGCAATATAAATTCACTTACCATTTCTGATTGTGTTCTTAAAGATTTACAAAGTAACTGAAATCAATAATCGAGTGAGAATTTGATGATCATTTGAAGTTGCTCCTGACAGATATCATTTGCTTTGCTCCGTAAACAAGACCTCAAAATTAAATGAACGAAGCCAGAATCTGAGATCACAGCGAGATGCAGTCCCTAAAATATATAAATGTTACGTCGGACTTTGATCATTAAGATAAAGGAGTGTTTTTTCTTTTCATCAACGGCGCAAGACCGATTCAAGAACATAGAAAACGTACGGTCTAATGCCCTTCATGACGAAGAGCAACCAATAATTTTTTATCGCAAATTGGTAAATCAAAACAATGGACCTATCCACGGAGGATTATTCTATTGTTACTGGGGGTGCTGAGCATTGTCACAGCTAGCACCCCCAGTAAGTCCAGAGGCGTCGATCCGGGGGGGCATGGGGGCGATCGCCCCATCGATGAAAATATTGGGGGGAAAAAAACATTTAAAAAAATTATCGTTTTGCCCCCCCCCCCCCAATAATTCCGCATGTGCAAAAATAAAATAAGATTGTAATGTTACACAGAAATCAGCAAGCGAGATTGAGATACACAACTCGTATTTTATTTTAAATCGTGCTCAAAATGTCCGCTTTTCAGATTGGATAATAAAAAATTCAGCTCGCGCTTCGCGCTCGCATCATTTTTTGTGGCAAAAACTCATACTTTTCATGATTAAATAGGTGAATAGAATTAATGTCCCGTTTTCAGTTCTAAACCTCAAAAGAACTCCCGCTTTTGTTGTTTTGTTGGATATATATCTTGTTCTTCTTTTCTTGGATATATATATATATAAATGTATATCTTGTTCTTTATCAAAAACGTCCATTAAACTGTCAATTTTTTCAGATCGAAATATCTAAATTTTCAGCTCGCGCTTCGCGCTCGCATCTATTGTTCTTTTAGATACCCATCTTAATTATTGGTACCAATAATAATTAGAATATCAAGCTTTAAGGTCAGAATATAACACAATTTCAGCTCCCTCTCAGCACTCGCATTATCTGTGTAGTGAGATATGTATCCTCCTCATGAGGTACCTTTTTCCTATTTTCAGGTCAGTATAGTATAAAATTTCAGCTCGCGCTTCGTGTTCGCATTAATTTTTTTGGTGAGATATGTGTCTCATTCTCATGAGTTATATACATATATATATATAGGCAAATGTGTGTGTGGGGGGTGAGTTAGTTTTGTGTGATCGAGCGCCTTTGGAAAATTGATTCATGATTTCGCCCCCCCCCCCCCCCCATCTGAAAAATGGATCGACGCCCCGCCAGTAACAATAGATAATCCTCCGTGGATAGGTTCATGGCAAATCGGCAGTTTTTATCGTGGAATCTGTCGCTTGTCCTGGGGTCCGTTTCAGAAAGAGTTGCTATCAATCGCAACTCTAAAAATCATGCGCAACTTGATTTTCAACCAATCAACAGCGCGCATTTGGGACTTGCGATTGATTTTTTGGCTTACGTTTCCAGGCCCCAGGGGCCTGTTGCAGAAAGAGTTGCGTTTAAACGTAAGCCAAAAAATCAATCGCAAGTCCCAAATGCGCGCTGTTGATTGGTTGAAAATCAAGTTACGCATGATTTTTAGAGTTGCGATTGATAGCAACTCTTTCTGAAACGGACCCCAGGACAATCGACATTTGCAATTTTTTCGTCAGCTCCAAAATTTAGGACGAAATTCCGGGTAAAACAAGTTTTCGACACATTTTCAATACATTAGGCCTGCTGCATGTACGTGTTCGTGAATCCATGCAGGGGAGTTTCATGAGACCAGGCGCGGATCCATGGGGGGGGGCCGAGGGGGCCTTGCCCCCCCCCCCCCCCCACCTTCGGCTAAAAAAAGGAAGAGAGGGAAAGAAAGAGAAAAAAGAGGGGAAGAGGGGAAAGAAAATAAGAAAACGAAGAAAGGAAGAGGGGGAAGAAGTGAAGAAAAAAGAGAGAGGAAAAGGGGGGAAAGAAAAGAGGAAAGGAGAGAGGGAGAGGGGGAAAGGAATAGGAAAAAAAAGAGAGAGGAAGAAGGAGGAAAGAAGAGAAAAAGAGAGAGAGAGAAAGGGGGAAAGAAAAGGGGAGAGGAAGAGGGGAAGGACGAGAATAAAAAAAGAGGAAGAGGAGGAAAGAAAATGATGTTCGAACCAAAAGGGCGCCGAAATGATGTTCGAACTGGGGCGCCAGATTGATACTCGAACTAGGGGGGGGGGGAGGGGGCCGAATCGATGTTCGAACTAGGGGGACGCCAAATTGATACTCGAACTAGGGGGGCTCAGAATTGATGTTGGAACTAGGGGGCGCCAAATTGATACTCGAGCTAGGGGCGCCGAATTGATATTCGAACTAGGAGGGCGCCGAAATGATGTTGGACCTACATGTAGGGGCGCCGAATTGATATTCGATCTAGGAGGGCTCCAAAATGATGTTCGAAGGGATGTTAAAATGATGTTCGAACTGGGGGCGCCAAATTGATACTCGAACTAGGGGGAGGGGGCGAATCGATGTTCGAGCTAGGGGGGCGCCAAACTGATACTCAAACTAGGGGGCGCCGAATTGATGTTCGAACTAGGGGGCGCCAAATTCATACTCGAGCTAGGGGGCGAAATTATTTTCGAACTAGGGAAGCCAAATTCAGTTCAGGGATGCCAAAATGATGTCCGAACGGGGGGGGGGGGGCGAATTGATGATCGACCTACATGTAGGGGCGCCGAATTGATACTCGAACTAGGGGGGGGGCGCCGAATCGATGTTCGAACTAGGGGCACCACATTGATGTTTGAACTAGGGGGCGCCGAATTGATATTCGAACTAGGGGCGCCAATTTGATGTTCCAACTGGGGGCGCCAAATTTATGTTCGACCTAGGGAGGCCAAATAGATGTTCGGCGTAGGGGGGCGCCGATTGAATGTTCGAACTAGGGTCGCCAAATTGATGTTCGAACTAGGGGGCGCCGAATTGCTATTCGAACTTGGGGCGCCAAATTGATGTTCGAACGAGGGGGGCGCCAAATTGATGTTAGAACTAGGCGGCGCCAAAATGACGTTCGAACTATGGGGCGCCGAATTGATGTTTGAACAAGGGGGAGGGGGGAATTAATTTTCGAACTAGATGGGGGCGCCAAATTGATGTTTGAACTGGGCGGGGCGCCAAATTGATGTTCGAACTAGGGGAGCGCCGAATTGATGTTCAAACTAGCGGGGCGCCAAACTGATGTTCGAACTAGGGGAGCGCTAATTTGATGTTTGACCATAAGGCGACAAATACATGTTTCAGAAGGGGAGGGCAAAGTGATATTTCACATGGCGCCAAATTCATGTTCAACCGAGGGCGCCAAATTGACATTGAACTTAGGGGGCTCCATGCAAATTCATGTTCGACCAGGGGCGCAACATTACTCGTATTGCCTGTTTATAGTGAAAATCATTTCCTGCCCAAAAAGGTTAAATTAATGCGGCTGATTTAAAATATCCCGTTTTTACGATAATAGACAAAAATCACGCGCTCGCATCACTGTTTAGTTATTTACGCATCCCGACCTCACAGTTTTTTTTATGCGAACGAGAAGCACAAGCTGAAAATATTTTATATTCTAATCTAACAACTGAAAATGTCCTTTTCATTTCATCATTAAAAAAGTTTTCAGCTAGCGCTTCGCGCTCGCATTCATTTCTTAAAGGACAAGTCCACCCCTCAAAAAAATGTTGATTTGAATAAATAGAGAAAAATCAAACAAGCATTATGCTGAAAATTTCATCAAAATCGGATGTAAAATAAGAAAGTTATGACATTTTTAAATTTTGCTTATTTTTCACAAAACAGTGATATGCACAACTCAGTGACATGCAAATGAGACTAATTCTCAGACCTCACTCACTAATTCCTTTGTTTTTTATTGTTAGAATTATACAATATTTCATTTTTTACAGATTTTACAATATGAACCAACTTGATTAAACCATTTAGTATTAAACAATGCTAATTGATAATGTTCAGAGAGGAATTAATCGTTGTTTCACACGACAACGGAGAAAAATGGAATGTTTCATATTTCATATACTAATATACAAAAAGAAGTAGTGAGTGAGTGATGTCATCAGTCTCCTCATTTGCATACCGACAAGGATGTGAATATAACTGGTTTGTGAAATTAAGCGAAACTTTAAAATGTTGTTGGCCTACCTATTATCTTTGTGTATTTCCTATAAGATTCTCAAAATATTCCTTTTTAGGTGTCTCGATTGTCAAAAATGAAGGCCTATGAGCTAGCGCTGTGCGCTCGCATTTTTATTGGTGATTTCTGTATACCTATACAGTGGCGTAACTACCAGGGGGCATGGGGGGCATGTCCCCCCCCCCCAAAAAAAAAAAAGAGGAGAAATTGTTGTTTATTATAATGTTATATTATATCATAATTATTTTACATAAGAAGCATTTTTTTCATGACTTTATGAAACAGTTTGCTCGGGGCCTATGTCTTCATTGTTCCTGGTGCTCGCATAGACTGTTTAAAGGAGAATGAAACCCTTGAAACCAGCTGAATCCATATCAAAGAGAAAAATCAAAGGAACACATTGTTGAAAGTTTGAGGAAGATTGAATGAATAATAAGAAAGTTATGAGCATTTGAATATTAAGATCACTAGTGCCATGTAGATCCTCCCATCGGCAATGCGACCAAGATCTGTGATATCACACACGTACAACTCCCTCATTACTTTAGTACTTATTTCACTTATATTCTCACTTTTATAGAGTCTATCACAAGGTGAGGTGTTCTCTTTATGTGATGACAAGTACAGAGGTTTCACAACATTATATCATTGATGAATCGTTTGTCATATGATTAGAATGAGCAAAAAGAAATGTTTTGGGGTATATTTTCAGTGTCCAAATGGGAGAGTTGTACGTGTGTGACATCACAGATCTTGGTCGCATTGCCAATGGGAGGATCTACATGGCACTAGTGATCTCAATATTCAAATGCTCATAACTTTCTTATTATTCATTCAATCTTCCTCAAACTTTCAACAATGTGTTCCTTTGATTTTTCTCTTTGATATGGATTCAGCTGGTTTCAAGGGTTTCATTCTCCTTTAACGAGATGTATAATCCTGTTGTACTAAAACCTCCCGTTTTCATATCAATATACACCAAATATATTTCCTCGCATTTCGAGTTATTATTGTTTTATGTAGTGACATTTGCTTCTTTTTCATGACTACTTAAAGTGATTGCCCAATTTTAGGGTCTTAATATAAAACATTTCCTGTCCGTGCTAACGTTCGCATTATTTGATTGGTGAGATGTCTGCTCTTCATGAATTCCTAAAATCAGTTCTTAAAATGTCAATTTTTCTGATCTGAATATAAAAAAATTTTAGCTCGCGCTTCGCGCTCGCATTATCTATATCAGTGAGATAATTATCCGTTTAATGGCATTGCATGTCCTTAAAATTTATCTATTAGGTCAGCATACCTGGCAACTGAGCGCGCTCCCTAAGTGACACCAAATTTGTGGTGGTGCCCCCCCCCCCCAATGCCGTGACCCACGGTACGTCACTGTACCTATATATTCTATAACAAACTACTTGAATTCCCCCCATTTAAAAATTTCGGATCGCGATTTGCGCTCGCATTATTTGCTATAAATGTATCAACCCATGAATGCTGTTCATGATTACAAAAATTATAGAATATCCAGTTTTTCAGGCCTCATGCACTGTCAACAGATTTATTAGGCTTATTAGATTAATAAATGAAGAGCTCACTTGCAAAAGGGGTTAGGTCCATTTTTCATCAAATTTGATTTTTATGTCTCAATGTATAGATTTTTAGTAGCTCTATGAGATGATACCAAAGAAAAGTTGAAATTCCTATTAAAAAGTGAACTAAAATGGCAAAGAAAAGCCACCTTTTTTTTCAAAAGGGGTTAGGTCCATTTCAGTTTAGTTGCAAAAGGGGTTAGGTCCAAACATAATTTTTTTGGAAAAGTATATCATAAAATATATGAAGACAGGTAGATTTCTTTTATACCCAATTTCATGTTCTCATGGAAGGGTATCATGGAAAATCAGTTTCGCATAAGAATATTGCAATATGGGAGAATTAAAAAAAATGATTTTCTTGGAGTGGACCTAACCCCTTTTGCAACAAAACTCTTCTGAAGAACTCATTTGTCAAAATGGGTTAGGTCCATTTTTCATAAATTTTATTGCTTTCTGATTCTAAACCTCTAAATTTTTAATCACTCTGATGATACGAAAGAAATTTGAAATTCAAATGAAAACGTGAATGAAAGTGGCAAGGAAAAATCACTTTTTTAATCAAAAGAGATTGGATTCATTTTAATTTAGTTGCAAAAGGGGTTAGGTCCACAATGATAATTTTTTAAAAGATATATAGAAAAAAATTGAAGACAGGTAGATTTCTTTTATACCCAATTTTATGTTCACATGATAGGGTAGTACATCATGACAATTTAGTTTCTCATAAGACTATTGCAATAAGTGAAAATAAATAACATGGTTTTTCTCGGAATGGTCCAAAGTGGACCTAACCCCTTTTGCAACTAAACTCTTCAAATATGAAATAAAATTTTATATGAATTCATAACTAAATTGTCCCTTTTTCAGAAAAAAATATCGACACGTTTTAGGAAGAGGAATAGAAGATAGGCATCATTTTTATATGACAAAATGTCCTTAGGCCTAAAATGTCTCGATCCTAGTTTAAAATAATAATAAAATATCAGCTCGCGCTTTGCGCTCGAATCATTTATTAAGTACTTTCCACATCCACTTCACAATTCCCCTATATACACAGTGCTTTTAATATTGCTTAAATTGACCCATTTCATATCGGAATTTCAAATATTATTTCCAGCTCGCGATCCGCGCTCGCATTGTTTTTTTTCATGATGAAAAATGAAATGTATTCAGAATGCCCAGATTTTGTCTAAAAACACGTGCATGCATGTTTATTGAGATACGCATCTTGATCTTATTAAAAACGTGCTAAAATTATCCAGTTTTAGATCAGAATATCAAAAATTTTCTGCTCGCGCTTTGCGCTCGCATTATTAATGTAGAAAGATACCAAAAACTACCCATCATTTTTCATGAGTGACAAAACATGAATCGAGTGTCCCGTTGGGGGTTTGAAATCTAATTTTTTAGGTTGGAATATCAAAAATGTTCAGCTCGCGCTTCGCGCTCGCATTATTTAATCGTTGAAATATGTATCGTCTTAATGGCTAACTGCAAAACTTCCTTAACAAGTCCCTTTTCGACCAGGTCAGAACGCACATTAAAATTTTCTGCTCGCGCTTCGCGCTCGTAGTAATTACCTAGTTACATACGCATCTTGTTCAGGTTCACAAACATTGCCCAGAATGTTCAATTTTCAGGTCAAAATACATGAAATTTAATTTTTTTTTTTTATCTCGCATAGGGCTTATGAGATTATTGCACATTAATGTTGTTTATAAAGTAAAGCTAGGAAATGACTGTTAGGACATAGGCGTTTTGTCCCCCCCCCCCCCCCAAAAAAAAAAAAAAAAAAAAAAAATCACGACCAAGAAAAAAAAGAGAGAAAAGGAAAGGGATTATGGTGAAATATAATATTATTTTCCAAATATAATGTCAAATATATCGCGCTTCGCGTTATCATTATTTCTTTAGGCCTTGTGAGATACCTCAATGTGTTTTTATGAATAAAATTTCGGAATTTCTTTAACTTCTACCGCCCATTTTATTTTTATTTGTTTACCTTGGTGCCCTCTACAAAAGTTCAACAAGCCCCCCCCCCCCCCCCCCCCCCCGTGCAACCCTGCTGAATAAATCACAGCTTCGCCACTGATGAGGAGATTGAGTCGATTGCCTCGAGATTGCATTATTCCCAAGAGGTTATCATTGATATTAATGAGGGCTATTCTAAACAACTAGTAAAGAAACTACAGCTCCCGTTCACACAATATTCCAGTAGAGCCTACTCTGGTGAGAAGTTAAACCAAATTGAGACCCCCAAAATCGCTCGCGCTTCGCGCTCCCATTGATAATACATTATATATTCATGGAATTTTTTTTTCAAGAACACATTAAAAAAGTGGTCTTTAATTGCCTTTTTTAATGTGATTATGTAATAAGATAATTCAAAATACATTCAAGGCATTTAAGTTACATTTAAGTTAGCCTGGCCGGGAGGGAGGGGGCGCCATTTTTCGAAAAGTACACATGGGCGCCAAAAATCAGGTCAAATTTGGGCCCCCCTCCCCACAAAATCTTGGATCCGCGCCTGCATGAGACATGTATATCCTATGACTATTTCTACTGAAATCCTTGCATTTGATTGGCTAATAGCAAAATTGTCAGGGAAAATCCAACTTCATGAAATGCTGCCGAGGCGATCAAAAGGAGACACAAAAGGTTTTATTAGTTTCTACAAAGAAAAACAAGGGGTTAAAATAATAAAAGGGGGGGAATAGAAAAAATATAACAATCACGAGTAGGATCACTTAAAAAATATCGCTAAATAAAGAAGGGAAACCATATTCAATAATAATAACAAAAGAAAAACAGATACAACGTTGCCACAGACATGACAGAGAAGGGGCGTGTGTCCGTTGTTCCCCCAACATAGATTCACGTGAATTTCTCGGAAGAAAACAAAACGAGTCATGAAAATAAACATATTTTTTTCAAAATGATAGAAAAAGAAATTCCTGAACAAATCATGTTGTTGTTTGATCAATTAAAATGCAAAAAGGGATAAGTTTGATTACACTTCTCTTCTTTTCACTTAAAAAAGATAATCTTTTGCATCCCCCCTCTAATTGCCGCAAATTATATTTCATAATAGGTAAGGCCTATACTTTAATGAAAATGCACCTGGGTCGAGTGCAGCACAATGTGGATAAATTTCTTGCTGAAGGTAATTACGCCATGGCTGGGATTCGAACCCACGACCCTCTGTTTCAAAGTCAGAAGACTTATCCACTGGGCCACAAATATTCTCAACAGTAACTTTTTATCAATTCCTCTTTAATTCCAAATTGAATATTTATTAGTAACCATTCGACAAACCAATCTATCAATATTGATCGATCAAAAAACCAAGCAAGCAAGCAATAAATGTACCGATAGTAGAACGTTATTTTATTCACGCTATGTAATTGAAGTTTAGATAATCATTTGTTTAACGCATGCATGCCCTCGAGCCGATCTTTGGCCTTCGTTATACACCTGTATCCGTAGGATGTACACAGTAGTTTAGTAATAATTGTATCATGTACATCAACATCAACAAGATCTTCTAGCCATTCACAAGCAATATTCTATATATATATATATATATATATATATATATATATATATATATAAAATTCTCCTGGCTATCATTTCGAGAGATAGGGGCCTATCAAAATCCAGAATTTATTCTTAAAATAACAATAGGCCTAAATATCCCGAAAGAGGTGGATTTGATAACAATTTTTTTTTTTTTTTTTTTTTTTGGGGGGGGATTTTTATCTTATTGATCGATTAAACATACCGAATCATTACACAAATGGACAAATCAAACCCGGACAATTATTTCCAGAGAGTAGAGTGTGCCAGAACAAGGACACTCTCTCAAATTTGCCAAGCAATGACGATCTAGACTGGATATAAGGAAACACTTCTTTAGCCAAAGGGTTGTCAACCAATGGAATAAAATCCCACAGTCCACAGTTGAGGCACCAACACTCCTGCAATTTAAGACACCATTATCAAAATTGGGTTTTTAAATGGGCTCTAAGAGCTAGCCTCCTTAAAACCATGCCACACTCATCTGTACACGGCTCGTCGTGAAGACAGTGAGATGTGGCCATCTAGGTAACTTCAAGGTAACTTCAAGGTAAACCACATTGTTTCAGTTGACAAGACCCAATAAATAAGAAAATTTACAATTAAATATTTCCAAGGTGTCATTTTCTATATAAATTTTGTACCGAGTCCGGAATCTGCTATTTGGGTCCGGTGTTGCCCAACGATTGCAAAACTGTTTCTGGAGCATAATTATGAATTCCATAAAATATTTGGGTCTTTGTGAAACTTTTCAAGGAAAAGTATACGTACATGTAAATGTCATTTTCTGAGCAAGTGCAAATGCTTGGAGATCGATCATTTTGAGTCATCCTTGATTGTAGTCATAGTAATTAAAATATATTTGGACTCTATCTCTGCCAACACACCAAATGAATAGATAAACTGGGGCGGTATTCTGAAAACGTTCTTATCTTAATTTTGTTCTTATCTACGTCACGTTCTCAAATTGGTATTCTGAAAACGTTCTTATCTTTTTCTTATCTTTTGTTCTTATCTTTTTCTTATCTTGCTTTCCATCGATGCTGAGCGCGTAAATTTATAATTCGCGCATATGATACAAAAGCGCGCTAAAAGATAAGAACAAAATAAAGATAAGTGGTATTCTGAAAACGTTCTTATCTTTTATCTTTCTTATCTCTTTACGATATTTATGATAATATTTAAGATAGCTAGAGGGTTATCACATCTCAGGATGTCCGCGTTCTTTCTTTCTCAAAATCGATGGCCACTGGTAGTAACAAGTATTCTTTCCACCCTTTCTTTAATTCACCCTTTATTTTGCCCGTCTCTTTTTCTATCTCTTATTTCTTTCTGTATTTATTTTCTCATTTTCTTCATTTCTGTTTGTCTCTCTTTCTTCCTTTCTTTCATTGTTTATTTATATCTCTTGTTTTATTCTTTTGAATCTTTTCTTTTCTTCCTTATTTTTCTTTGTTTTCCTTTTTTCCTTTACTAAGTCTTTATTTTCCCCCCTCTTTCTTCTTTTCTTTCTTCCCCCTTTTTTTCCTTCCTTCACTTTATTTTTTTTTCATTATCTTTTTTATTTCTTCATTCTTTTTCTTTCTTTCATTCATTCTTTCGTCTTTATATTTGTTTTATTTATTCATTTTGTTTGTTCCTTTTTTCTTCCTTCCCTTAATTTTTTATTTTTTCCTTATTTTTCTTTGTTTCTCCTTCTCTTATCATCTTTTCTTGTTATTTTTTATTCTTTTTTTTCTTTATTCTTTCCATCAATCTTAATTCGTTTCTTTTTTTTTCATTCATTCTTTATTTTTCCCGCCTTTTTATTTTCCTTTTTCGTTCTTTTTCTTTATTGCTTTACCGTTCGTTCCTTCAATCTTTCTTTAGTCTTTATTTTATCTTTAATTATCCTTTCATCTTTTCTCTTTCTTCCTTTTTTCTTTCTTTCTCTCCGAGTCTCTCTCTCTCTCTCTTTCTTTATTTCTGGTCTATTTTCCTTTTTTCTCTCTTCCTTTACTTTTTACAGTTTTTTAATTCCTTCCTTTTTCTTTTGATTACTTTCTTTCATTCGTTTTTTTTTTCTATTTCTCTTAAGGTTATTGTATTCTTTCATTTTATCCTTTGTAATCTTTTTATTTTGTCCCTTTTGGTTTTTTTTTTGTAAAGTTTCTTTCTTTTTCCTTCTTTATTTTCTTTCATTTTTTATTCCTCTTTTTATCATTAATAATCGTTCTATTCATTCCTCCTTTTTCTTTCTTTTATTCATTCTTTATTCTTTCTTTCTTTTCTTTTTTTTTAAAGTTCTTTTTGCTTGCTTTCTTTTGTTTACCTTTTCTTTTTTTCATTGTTTTCTGCTTTGTTCCTTTCATATTTTTTTATTTGTGCTTCATTCTGACCCTTTACTGTCTTCTTTTTTTTTAATTTTTTATTCGTATTTGCTTTATTTACCTTTTTTCTTTAATTTGTTTCTTTATTTTGTGCACGTGTCTCGAAATAATAATCAGTCATTGCGTATAAAATGCCTATTTCGCGCAATGTGCCACAAACAGTGTACGCGCAGCGCCCATGATATTCTCTTCACACAAGGAACGCTTCTATTGGTTAAACTTACAATATAACACGCATTTTGATTGGTAATATCCTAAAAATGGGCGTGTTGAAGATAAGAAGGAGGCAGTCCTTACAGAGATAAGAACGCGTTAAGAAGATTTTCAGAATAATACCAACGAACGTAGAGGGCAGCAACACACAAGCGTGTTGCTCTAAGGAAGGTCAACTCCGCTCGAATTTTGTGACCACTTTAAAAAATAAGGTGGGGTTTTGGGAAATTTGTCGAGTTGATTTTTTTTCATTTGTTAATTTCAAATATTTTTTAATGAACAATTATTAGATTGGTTATTCTGGGTATAAATATTAAAAATATTACTTACATTTTTAAAGAAAATATTTAGCTTAAATAATCATGATTTTGACATTTTTCCTCATTTTGGAATATTAAGCCTGTGACGAGGATACCTCATATCTCTTATTTTCTTCTGCTGAATTTCGCTGCACCACTAATAAATGCATAGACAACCACCGTAATAATCGAGGTCATTTTTCTGGCCTGGGTGCGCCCAGTCTGGGCCGGTCGCGCAGCTAGCTAGTGACGTTGATGATGCGCTGGGGCTTCAGGCGACTCGTCATAGATCTAGCAACTTAGACAATGACATCTAATTTGCCTGGCCTGATTTGAAGTGTAATGGCTTCAGGGCTGATGTTTATCAACGATGATTGTTCAAGGTTAGATTTCAAATTTTAAATGTCATTTGACTTTTAAGTCTATAAATCTGAAATAAAGGCGCTGTATCCCCGAAATCCGGGTCTAAATTTCAACTCTGAGTCCGAGACCATGGCATGGACGGCGAAAAAACAACCCATGCATCGGATGCATTGCATTGGCTGCGCGCTGCGCTGCAGCTGCACTGTGATGATGGGTTCAGCGAAGAGCTCAGAGAAAATAAGGTGGTTATATTCAATCCCGAAATGCTTTGCGAGTGGTCACAAAATCGTCTCGACGCAAATCACCTAATACAGCCGTCTGGTGAAATCGCTGATAACAACAATCACCGATTTGGTAATGATTTTAGTTTCTTGAAACTTATATTTGTAAAGTTTTAAATATCAAAGTATGTTTTTATATGTATGTATATTCCTCAACATATTTTTTAAGTTATCTTTGATACGTTGTAGTCATATTCTTTCATATTCGTTTTTTGATCGCTACTAATTTGTTGTTGTATTGGATCGGCATTTGATTTCGTAGGCATGAACAATAAAATACGCGCGCAGCTCAGCTGCATGCGCGTATCGAGTTGACCTTCCTTATAGCAACACGCTTGTGTGTTGCTGCCCTCTACGTTCGTTGGTGAATACCGATTTGCAATGATTTTAGCGTCTTCTTATCTCATTGAGATAAGAACAAAGATAAGAACAAAGATAAGAACGTTTTCAGAATACCACCCCAGATGTATAATAATACTAGATATATTATTTGGAATTTTCACACTGAGTATACAAAATAACATAATCTGTACAAACGCGAACGGCGATGGCGCTTTTGTACTTGTCAAAGAAAAGATGGCGACTTCCACGCAGAATGCGAAAAGACCCCTCGTCGATGCAAGCTATGATGACGATAGTGATGATGATTACGGTATCTATTCTTTGAGTTTATCATCTTTATTTTTTATATTTAATTTAAAAAAAAATTCACCAATAGTATCATTCATATCCTCGGAAAGCCATTATTAATTTAACGTTTAGATTCACTTTGGTCCCACTCCATTATTTTTCAAGTTGGCTAGTGCAGCTGTTCACATTGCAATTGAATTGGGCGCTAATGCAGTTTCGCACCACTCTAGAGTCTAGGCAATTTGCCTATTTAATTTCGTGTTGAGAAAGTGAGTCAAACGGGTGTGAGTTTGGTCGTTAAATGCCAGCCAAGTCCTCTAAATTTCGGTCTTACTTCTTCTTTGACTGTCTGTCATATTATTAATTATTATTATATTAATCTACGATTATGAATTATGATATTGATAATTGATATAAAATCGGTAGGCCTACTCGCCATTTCTTTTTTTGAAAAATTTGGTGATTTCATCCCCTCTTCTGGCCAACTCTCGCGACGGCTGTTGTCGCAATAGGGTCATGTACATGCAAATCCAAGGCGAGTTGTCACCTGACGCTCGCGAGTCTCTACTCTAGTCTAGGCTTATTGGCCTTTATTATTTTTTTGTCATAATTTTACAATGATGCTTATAAATATTGAAATCTGTAGACGAGTCTGTGCAGGGGCATAACAGGGGTATATATTAAGAGGGGACACAGCACATGCCCTGGTGGAAAATAAAAGTTATGTAATGTAACTTGTAAGTCCACAGTGAGCAAATAGAGCAAGAAAAAGATTTTCATGAGAATCTAACTTTGAGTTTGAGATAGATTTTGACAACGTTCTTACATTTTTTACATGCATGTGACCAACTTGTGATGAAATATACTTTTTCTTTATTTCATTCAACAGTTCCGTCTAAGATTCCAAAGCAACAAAGAGAAGACAAGAGCAGAAGTTGCCCCTATCTGGACACCATAAACAGGTGTGAACTACAAAAGGAAACACGGCTGGAGTGACAAAACTTTGGTTTAAGAAAAGTCAAAGATATGGCCTGCATAGCTCTGTTATCCTTTGGATAGTCTTCCCATTGACATTGTGTATATATAATGAATTTATATTCAGATAGAGATGGGGCAGCATCACTTGCTACATTACATGTACATGTAACTGTGTCATGCTATTGATATAGAAAGAAAATGATTTATTTCACCTTTGTGACAAAAGAGTGAATTGATACACTAACTTGGACTCATTTCACTAAATGCCAAATTCCTATTTTATCTAACAACATTTAGTCACAATCATGAATCGAGACAATTGTCTTTCCGTTGATGCCCACAATCAAAGTGTTGATTATTATGGCAAGGTGAAAAAAGTTGACTTGACCTTGTCTGCGATATCCTACTTTACTGTTAAAACATGTGATTTTTTTTTCTTCAAGGAAGAATAACAGAAAGTGAATGAAGAATGAAGTGTAAAATGAAACTGTGTTGTATATATGTAGTCCCTGGTAGAGCTATATAAAGTATTTATAAAAATGAAAGGTAATAAACAAGGACTTGCAATCTAACATAGTAAATGTAAAAATATGTTTTACAGGGTGAGTCCTAATGTGTGCTTTTTATTTTCACAGTGTTGAATTTGTTATTTCTGTCATACAGGAGCTTGTTGGATTTTGATTTTGAGAAGCTCTGTTCAGTCTCCTTGTCTCATTTGAATGTGTATGCCTGCCTTGTTTGTGGAAAATACTTCCAAGGTAAGAAAACCCATATTTTATCTGTATTTTTACTGTTTTAAAACCTTAGTTATCTCTTTAGATTAAAAAAACAATGTAGTTTAGAAAAATTAATCTACATTTTAGTGTAACACGCGGAAACTGATGTAGAAAGATGACACACGACACCATTCCTTGTGTTTCGGTTCGTTTAATATCGATGAATCGTTACATACAAAATTCAAAGTACAAGAACAAAAGATAGAAAAAACCTGTAAAAACCAATAAGAACAAAACCATTAAATAGAATTATATGTTTAAAAAAATGCACAGAATAGAAATATACACATATTTGCTTGTGACTCTAAGATAAACATTCATCAATATGACGTCAAGTGGACTCGTAATAATAAATGATAAACATGTTTTCTATATCCATTCATTAAACTTAATCAATATTGCCTGAATCCAACTCATCTAATCACAAATTCAGTTCCTCCATCGTTATGGATAACTCTTCCAACAAATAAATGAAATACATCCATCAAGTGAAATTTACCAAACAATAATTAGAATATGCCAACAAATTAACATTGAAATACAGTGGTTAATGAATGATAACCACTCACCCTGACAATCTGGCCTAGAGGACCATATTTCCTCTGGTGAGAGCCTCACCCGCTACACGAATGTCATGTCAAATACCTTTAAAAGGAAAGTAACAATTATTACACATAGTAAGCAATCATTGTGACCCTTTACTCTGAAGACACAAAACTGAAACATTGAATTAACAATTCAATAACCAAAATCAATTTAACCAAAATCTTTCACTCTAAAGATCATTTTACTAAATCGTTTCACTATAAGATTAGAACCGAACACATTTTATGTTTACAACTACATACTACAATCAAGTATACAAGTACAAGTAATTATACAAAATATAACAAAATGACATAAAAATCATCTGAAGTAACAAACACAGATGCATAACTAATAAACTATTTAATTCACAAAACCCCTTTAAAATAAGACGGATAACATGCTATGCTAGCAAAGATAGCACTTTAATATAACCTAACGTATTATTTAAAACAATAGAAAATGCATTGCGAACCAACTTTATAAACTATTATTCAAAACTAACAGAATCGACAAAATAAGATAATTATCTTACCTATAATTCTGACCCGAAAATGAAGAAGCCTCCCTGCCTGCCCCATGAATGGGGTGCAGTGCAGGAGTGAATTGGAGCAAAATCCTCTCTCCCTTTTATGCAGTTATCACTCTCCATTCACAGATGCTAAACCTTGACCATAATTATCTACGTCATACGAGCTCATAGCTCTGGAATGTGATGTTTTGACCCAAAGACCATTCAGCATCACTCTTACCCAGAAAGAGTGTGAATCATACTTCTTCAAAAGCATGAAGATTGTTAAATATTTCTACTTTCTACTACTTCCTGTGCACTTCCTGTGAAGGCATCTATCACTTACAGACAAATGATTAAGAGTTATGAAAATATTTGAATTTCCATTAAACAGTTCATTTTGACCTGTTACATAAGAAACATCAATTTGAGGGTGATTCTTTTATATTTGTATCTGTACTTAAAGCTGTAAATCTTCGTACTCTTTTCCTGATGATTGACTCGGCACTTATCCGTTATCGACTCTCTTCTATTATTGACTCCTCATGTTATTGACTCTTCATTATTGACCCCCACTCAACCATTATAATTCTTTTATTATTCCAGGTCGGGGTCAGAAGTCTCATGCATATACACACAGTGTATACATCAACCATCATGTGTTTCTTAACCTGCATACACTTAAGTTCTACTGCTTACCTGACAACTATGAGATTATTGACTCCTCATTGGAAGATATTACTGTAAGTATTTTTATTTATTTATTTATCTATTTATTCATTTATTTATTTTTATTTGTTTATTCATTTCTTTTTTTATTTGTTTATTCATTTGTTTATTTTTTGTTTATTTATTTTTCAATTTTTAGCATTTTATTATCATTTATTTCATTATTATCATTATTACTTATTAATTTATTTATTATTCTTTTTTTTTTTTTGGAGGGGGGTTCTTCCACTAAATTGGCTCTACAGAACCAGCTAGTTTGTGGACTTGCTATAAAAACAATCTAACACCATAAAAAGCATGGAAGTAAGCCAGTGATATTGTTTTTGTTTTTTTAGAGCATTACATTGTGTCAAAGAGTGCAAGCTGTTTCAGTTAAAGCAACTTTTTTTTGCAGGAATTCCACAATAACGTTGCTATGCATCTTTTCACAGCAACTCTCTCCTGTTCCCCATTGTTTTTTTCTTCGATGAAATGTTAGAAATGGTAATCAAAAGCCGCTTGGATGTTCTGGGTGGGAAAGACACAGCTCTGACATTGATAGAGCAAAAATAGGAATTAAGTTATGTGAACAACAAACAGCAGTAGTTAACAGTGGTACTCTCCAACATCGACAAGCATGGTCTGGGGAGTATTTGATGAAAGGGCCTGACTGATGTTTCAACAATTATATACATTTAGTGACTGTCGAACACCTGTTCTTAAAGCAAATTTAAAAAAAATATGGAAAGTTATCAGATCTGAGAACTTATCAGACAACAAATTAAGACAAAACACTCTCCAGTTCTCATTTACTCATTCAAGTGGAGGTGTCATAGTCTGGTGTTCATGACTCTCGTCTTTCAATCTTAGGGACCTGGGTTCCATTTCCATCTTGGCGTATTTTCCTTCAGCAAGAAATTTACCCAGATTGTGCTGCACTCAACCCAGGTGAGGTGAATTGGTACCCGGTAGGAAGAAATTTCTTGAATGCTTGAATGCCAATAGGGTAGCGCAGCTCTAGCTATAGCTATAATATGTTAATCAGGGCCTGTTGGTAGAACAGTTTTTGGAACTGAAGTTGGTGCCCTGGATAAATAGTATTAACATTATTATTATTACTATCATTATATTCTTCTACTTATACAGTATGTCCTGAAGCCTACCTTTATGAAGAAGCAGATCAGGCTGCTAGACAAGGACCAGAAGGCCTGCAGAGCTTATGATACCACCATGTACACGGCCGGTATTGTCGGACTCAACAACATCAAGGAGAATGACTACTGCAATGTTCTCTTACATGTAAGTCCGCTTCAAGCATGGTTTCTGTTCAATGTAGAATTGTTCTTTTTTTATGATTCTGCTGGTGATAATGATGATGATGAAGATGATGAGGAGGATGATGATGATAATGATGAAGATGATGAGGAGGATGATGATGATGGTGATAATGAAGATGATGAGGAGGATAATGATGGTGATGATGATGATTATGATGATAGTGATAATGATGAAGATGATGGTGACAATGATGAGGATAAGTGCAGTTCTCCATCTTGGGCCCTTTTCATAAATGTTACTATGGTAACTTGAATCTTCCATTAAATCTCTGATTCTGATAGGCTGTTGAGCCTTGTAACCATGGTAGATATTTCGTAGGAATTAGTAGGAATTATTTCTTACATTTGGAAAACTAAAGCAATGTGAACTGAAGATTCTCTAGAACTAGAAGCACTATGAAGCACTCAGGAACATTGTTCCAATGTGTTGTATATAAATGCAGATTATTGTTATTGTTACTGTTATCATTACACCTGTGGCTTGATTTTGTACATCTTCCCTCATCTTTTCTTTGTCATCATTTTTACTGAAGGCATTATCTAATGTTGTGCCAATGAGGAATTATTTCTTACGTGAAGAAAACTACAGCGATATCAAGCTACCACCTGGTAATATCATGAGCATCTTATCTCAAAGGTTTGTTTCTTCTATGAGATATTTATTGTTTTTCTAACCCCCATAGCAGAAAATATGTATTGTCTTATTCAAGCCTACATCTATTTTTTTGTAGGAACATAAAGAGGAATTGATACAGATTCTGTTTTATTGATTGTAGGTAATGAGGCAAAGAAAAAACTTTTTTTAGACGCTGTGAATTTTTTTCTCATTGCTATAAAAGCTAAATGTTATAAGAACAAACATAAAATGTTTTATTTAGTTGCAAAAAGCTAATCTTAAGCTTTAAAATTATATATTACTGTCAAAATTGATCAACAGTAACCAACACAACTACTTGAAATATTTTGAAGAAATTTGGTGAGAACTTCAAATAATAAGGGGAAAACAAGGACTGAAGTTTGGAGTTTGCTGAAGAATGAGATTTGCACACTGCAATCTCAGTGCAACTTCCAAGCAGTGTCTCTTGTCTTTATATCTACACCCTAATTTTTTTTAAATTATATGAAGAGGAATAATTGTTCTTTTACATTAACTAATTTTCTACATTTTCACTGTTTGAAGACCAAATTTATATTTTGGCTATTTACAGAGAATCTTCCCTGGTGATTCATTGTTGGTTTTAGGGTGGCTGGTCACATCATTTAAAAAAATGCATGATACTTACATGTATACAAGATTCTCAGCACACCTTAAAATTCAAGTTAATTATTTATGGGGGGGGGGGGGTTATCCATGACAGTTTTCATTATGCCGTCTGTGTTTTTACTGCTGCACAATGCCAATGTACTTTTTTCTCTGTATTTTGTAAAGGTCTATATCATAATTTTAATCTTATCTTGTAGTTTGCAGTATATTATTAATTGCCTGTCTGGTCCACTTTTGCTGGTGAATTTAGGTTTGGAGAGCTAATGCGTAAGATGTGGAATCAGCGAAACTTTAAAGCCCATGTCAGTCCGCATGAGATGTTACAAGCCATTGTACTGTGCAGCAAGAAAAGATTCCAAATCACAGAACAAGGTAAGATAAGATAAGGGGCCAGTTTTATAAAACTTGTTACAATAACAAATTTGCAATAACAGTTTAAAGCTACTGAAATCATTTGATCTGATTGGCTGACAGAAATTTTAAAAGAAATTGCTAATTTTCTATTATAACAAGTCTTGATGAAACAGGACCCAGAACTTAATTTCATTTGGTTTCTTCATATCATACTGAAGGTCTATATTCAATTGGTCTTATATTTACAGGAACTGGTCTAATACCACATGGGCTTAACCTCTTTGGTCTACATTTCAGAAACTAATCTAATACCATGTGGCTAAAACTGTCTGGTTTACTAACAATTTAGTCTATTCACCATTCGCTCTAGGTCTAATACCCATGTGTGTCTAAGTCTCATTTAGTTTAATGCCAAGTTGGTCTTATTTCCACTTTGCCAAATGAAGATTTGGTCCAAATCCAGTTCATGGAATCATAATATATAGACTAACGGTGTTAGACATGGTGGATATTAGACAAAGTGGCTGGAGTCTAAATAGAAATTAGACAAAATGGTAAATAGGTAACACAAGTGGCAATTAGACCAGGGGGGTGTTTCACAAAGATTTAAGTATGACTAAGGTCGCACTTAATGCTGACATGTACATGATAATGATATGCAACACACAATCTTATTGATCAATACGCAGTAGTGCACGTCCTGTTTGCATGATCTGACCAATGCGGTAATGCCTTTTCTACCGCACACAACTCAGCATTTAAGTGCGAATCATAAGTCATACTTAAGTCTTTGTGAAACACCCCCAAGATGGTTAGACAGCAAACTAGATGTAGACAAAGTAGGGGTAGACCAATTGAGAAGAGACCACATGTACACTTATCTGCAATTTACTAAAGAGTTTTTGTTTATGCACTGTCATAGTCATTTTACTTTATTCTTTTTGCCAGCTTTTTGTAACTTGATCTTTGTTGAAATGCCATTTAAGATAATAATGATGATCACAGTGTTTTGATAATCTTCATACTAGCTTTCAGCCATAATGCTGTTTGATAAGTTCATTTACATGTATAACTTGGTGAATTGCTTTGTAATCTTGAGACTCACAATCACCCTCTACTCATCAGGTGATCCTGTGGAAGTGCTCTCTTGGTTCATCAACGCTCTTCACGCCTCACTGGCCGGCACCAAGAAGCCAAACAGCAGTATCGTCTACAAGACATTCCAGGGAAGGATGAAGATCTTCACCAGGAAGGTGCTTCCTGCTGATATCTCCGATGAAGAGAGGACCAAGCTTCTCAAGACAGAAGAATATAAAGGTAAGGGAGTGGTTTCACAAAGACCTAAATTGATTTCCCAGGCTAATACTAAAATGATTGAATTCAGTTGAATTGACATGATTAATCCTGGGGCCCATTTCATAAAGGAACTGCAACTGGTAACTTTGCCATAATGGCAACTACCATGGTAACAGGGCTCAGCAGCCAATCAAAATCAAGGTTACCATGGCAGTTGCCTAATGGCAAAGTTACAACAGTTGCAAGTCCTTTATGAAATGGGCCCCAGATCTGCCAAGTAATACTGATGTTCAATACTTGGTACTGAAAACTGAGAAAAGTACTGACAGTTTCATTAAAAATACAGATTTCTTAAGTTTCAGCTTTATGTGTGGTATTTCTTTGAAAATACTGATTTCTTCACTAAAATACAAATTTTTCAGCTTCTAAACCACTGAAATGTTCTCATTCGGGTTGGCAGCGTTGTTGATCATCTAATCATATACACTAAGTGTGTTGGGCAAAGAGGATATTAGATGAAATGGAGCCTTAATGAAAATTAGACAAAATAGTTAATGGGCTAAATGGTAATTACACCAAATCATGGTTAGTAGATGAAGTAGGTTTACACTACAGTATGTGGGACGAGACTGAACGGAAAGTATAGATGAAGTATGTGTAGACCAATCAGCAATTTCCCATTGTCTATAAGGTCAATACTTATTACATTTTGCTCTCATTAGTTTGAGGAGTTGCACTTGTGTATATGTGTATGTAATTATAACAATAATATGTAGCATTTATGAGGTGCCGATCATCTAGTTGCCCATTCAGTGGTGCACTATATATTACAACGGCTTCATGTATAGCTGCAGCTGCTGAAGATACTTGATACATGCAAGGAATTAATCCTGCCGGGTACCCATTCACCTTGCCTGGGTTGATTGCAGAACAATGTGGGTTAATTACTTGCTGAAGGAAAACATGCCATGGCTGGGATTGGAACACATGATAGTCGTAACCACTAGACCATGATGCCCCCATGTTGCGTGTTCACAGAAGAAGCCCTTGCAGGTCTGCAGTGTGAAAGCTCTCTTTTGATTCATACAGTGATTATTACGAATTATTATATTACTTTACGTGCATGTTTATGTATTATAGAGACAGAGCAAGACCAGCCGTTCCTGTTCTTATCGCTTGACATTCCTCCTGCACCCCTCTTCAAGGATGAACTAGAACAGAACATCATTCCTCAGGTTCCTCTCGCAACACTCCTGGCCAAGTTTGATGGACAGACTGAGAAGGTAGGTTCTCACTTTGTGTCCTTCCCCCTTTGCTTAACTCGAAAAGGGAGGGGGCGACCCCCTCTACATTTTTTCACAATAAATCCGCTGCGCAAAATTTTTTAATCGCGCCGCTCGCTGGCTTTTTGCTTTCAAATCTCGCACAACTTTTGAGACCAAATTTGCGATGCCCGGGTACGCGGTTACGAAATGTACGCAACATTATGAAAGTGCATGTCAGACCCAAAATTGCTCAAAAACGTGAATTCGAGTACAAATCCAATGCAAATTGTGTATTTATCCAAAATTCATAAATGTATCATTATTTCTACTTTTACTGATTAAACTTAATTAATTTTGTCTTGTTTATGATCAGAATTAAGTCTGCAACAATTCCATCAAAAAAACAAAAAGTTGAAAAACAAAGAAATACATAAGAAATAAAAAAAACAATATAATGCATAAGAAAAGAATTGCGATACCAATCTTTTTTTTAAAGTTCATTTGATCAAGATCCTACAAAGAGTCTGTGAAAAAAAAATGAGCAGTTTTGGCCCGTAAGATAGTTGATTAAAGCAAATGTTTTATGTCATGCATAAATTAGCAAAATTAATTCATTAAATATAAAATCTTATTATTAAAAAAAAAATTAACCATACAGCCTTGTAGATTTTTTCGCACACTACCTTAGTGCAAATTTTTGTGGCGCTCGCGCGATTGAAGGTCGAGATCTCAGGGGGGGGGGCGGAATCCTATAAAGAGTCTGTAAACCAAAAATTTGCATTTTAGGGGCATTACTTAGTTAATTAGAATGAGCATTGATTTTATGCATAAATTAGCATAATTGATTAGCAATGAGATTTTTTGCAAAATTCGATCTAATAGTCTTGTAGATTATGCCATGGGTAACGCGCGTGCCAATTTTTTTAGCGATCGCACGATCGACAGCCGAGATTATAAGGGGGGGCTGAATCAGGTCCCCTCCCATCTTCTTAGGCATGAAACAGACTCCTGATGAACAAAAGCAGATTCTAATTATTACTATTTCCTTTTATTTTACAGGAGTACAAGACATACAAGGAATCCTTCATCAAACGTTACCAGTTAACCAAGCTTCCACCTTACCTCATCCTATGCATGAAGCGTTTCACCAAGAATACATTCTTTGTCGAGAAAAACCCCACGATCGTCAACTTTCCTGTAAAGTGAGTTCCTCATTTATTACAGAGCCATGGGGTTTTGCTTGTTCAACAATTTGTGCATTTCATAATACCTGCGCGCCCTTATTGTGACGTCACTCGTACATGTTTATCCTGAGAGTATTGTCGACCAAAGTGCTCTCTAAACCATTCATTAATCAGTGTTTCTCTTTCAAAGTGATTACAAACCTCATTTACACTGCAGGCCCCGTCTTACAAAGAGTCATGATTGATCCAATCAATCTCAAGTATTTGAAAATTCATCAATGTCCTAATTTTTTCTTTAGGAAATTCGCTCATTGCCCTTTTAAAACAAAGAGTAGCATACTGCATTGTAAAGAAAACAGTGAATGTATGAAAATACATCATTTCTAGAAAACATTTTGAACAAGCATGTATTTTAGATGTTGATGTTGCTGGCTTTCCATAGTTGCGATTGATCGGATCAATTGTAACTCTTTGTGAGATGGGCACCAGTCTTCCTGGGATCACACTTGTACGTCTGTTGATTAATCCTTATTCTTCCCTTTGCTTCGGATGCATTGTTCAGTCTTAATCATGGCCAGTGCTGTCTTGTATGTCTTAGGAAAAGTGAAACACACCGATAACTTTACATTCTACCAAGTTCTGAAGAATGCTTTCTTTCTATAAACCAATAGGTTTCAAATGGTTGCATCCTAAATGATACGTGTATCTCATCAAGATCATAGACCTTTCATGCGACACTAAATGTTTGTACTTTATCAAATTTTATGCATACGATGGTGACATGCTTTGAGCATGAAAACTACATCGAAAATCTGCACTTTCCAATAAGATTTGACAATTTGAAATATGTATATCTTTTTAGAACTTTTAGTGAAAAAAAAAACCACAACCACTGTCAGTACCACATTGTATAAATGGTGTATCCGCAAACTTCAGCCAATATGAAGAATGCTCAAATATGATTTACATCATGATTTGGCTTGGATGATCTTTGTAGGTTTGCATGGTGGAGTTTATAATGTGGAGAAGATTTACGGTTCACCATGTGAAAAGAAAAAATTAGAGGTATTCTTTTCTTGAAAGTAAGTGAAGTCCTAAATAGGACTGTAAACCAGATGAGATGAGATGAATATGGCTTGAGTAGCAATGATTTGAGTTGTAGCAGGTTGAAGTGAAGAAAGGTTACTCGACGTTTCGGGCAGGTTGATTGTCCGTCTTTCACTCGTTAAGACGGCCTTTTCAGGACTTCACTCACTTTCAAGAAAAGAATACCTCTAATTTCCTCTTCCTTCTTATTACACATGGTGAACCGTAAACCCCCTCCACGTTATGATTGGGTTTGTCTTTAGAGTGCATGAATCTGAAGTTCAGAAGCTCATCTAAGTATGTTTGCATTGCTTTGGCCACTACAGGAACATTGATCTTGCAGAAATGCTACCGGATGACCCGGAAGTACTAGCAGCCCACAAGTACACGACCTATGACCTGGTAGCCAACATCGTCCATCAAGGTGAACCAGGCAGGGGCAAGGGGACGTTCAAAGTCCATGTACTCCATCGGGTAAGCTCCTTCAAGATCCTATCCAATAACGAGTCCTGTGTCATGAAGCTTAGCTATTAATTGCAGGGGCTGAGTTTTATGATTAATTGCATTGATTGTGTATGATCAAATATATACACCAGCCCCATAATCAATTATTAAAGGTCAAGTCCATCCCAGAAAAATGTTGATTTGAATAAATAGAGTCAAATCAAAAATCAAACCAGCATAATGCTGAAAATTTGATCAAAATCGGATGTAAAATAAGAAAGTTTAGGCATTTTAAAGTTTTGCTTATTTTTCACAAAATAGTTATATGCACAACTTACTGCATGAAAATGAGAGTCGATGATGTCACTCACTATTTCTTTTGTTTTTTATTGTCTGAATTATACAATTTTTCATTTTTTACAGATTTGACTGACCCATATAGTATTAAAATAATGTTAATTCCACATGTTCAGGGAGGAATCAATCTTTGTTTCACTTGACAATGAGGTGAAAATTAGAATATTCAGTATTTCATATAATGAAATACAAAAGAAATAGTGAGTGGATGATGTCATCAGTCTCCTCATTTGCATACCAACAAGGATGTGCATATAACTGTTTTGTGAAATTAAGGACGTTCCACAGTTATGTTTGTGCGCATTATGATCTGCGCATATTTAACACTCTGCGCGCTGACGTCACAATGGATGAACAGGTGATTAATTAGCTGTGGGTATGAGCTGATTTTTCTCATCATCTGCACCCTAACTGCAGATCCGATGCGTTATTTTATGAAGCTAAAAAACTGGAATTATTCCATGGATCATTAAAAAAAATATCTCTACAATTTCAAAATACTTTACTCTGCAGTACTGCCAAGAATCACGAATATGACCCCGAGTTTGAATAAATGGTAGAGTGGTTTTGATTTTTCTTCACATATATACAAAGCTTTTGGCGCATTTTTGGTGTTTTAAAAAGCACATTTGCTCTAATAAAAATGCTGATAGTTTGAAAACAAGCACATGAACCCCTATTTTTTAATGTTTGTACCTCTTAGGTATAGCTTTCTCTACAACCTTGCAAATTTTGGTGAAAATGACATGGATTTTGAATAAAGTGCAGCATTTATTGTACTTTTGTAGTCTGTTATTGAAATTTCACATTTTTGAGATTGTGTTTTTATCTTTTACGCCATTTTTAAGAACCGACTGTGCTGTTAGACTTAAAGTTGCAAACAAATAGCACCATAAATAGATTCTCCATTCTAATGATACAATTATTAACTCTCTCGCGAAATTTGATGACTTTTTCATGTATTTTGACTGAGTAATAGAGGTTTAAACTCATTGTAGTATTCTTGCGAGGTCTAAAAATGCCAAATTCTTTTGAATGCGCAATTCTTAAGAACATCAATTTGGGTGAACTTTGAAGCTCTACAGCAAACAAGTGGAATGCCTCTGGCCGTCTCACCTGCATCACGCGATTCAATATAGCAGCAGTGCTGATTTTGAAAACTACTATAACTCGCACAAGATGTTCAGTGATACTTGGTTACTCTTATTTCCACGTTTTATGAACTAGACCAATACACTTATAGAGATATGATGGCAATTCAACAAATACCCCCAACGTGGCCAAAGTTCTTTGACCTTACATGACCTTTGACCTTGATCATGTGACCTGAAACTCGCACAGGATGTTCAGTGATACTTGATTACTATTATGTCCAAGTTTTATGAACTAGACCAACACACTTTCAAATTTATGGCTGTAATTCAACAAATACCCCAATTTGGCCAAAGTTCATTGACCCTAAATGACCTTTGACCTTGATCATGTGACCTGAAACTTGCACAGGATGTTCAGTAATACTTGATTACTATTATGTCCAAGTTTCATGAATCAGATCCATAAACTTTCAAAGTTATGATGGTAATTCAACAGATACCCCCAATTCGGCCAAAGTTCATTGACCCTAAATGACCTTTGACCTTGGTCATGTGATGTGAAACTCATGCAGGATGTTCAGTGATACTTGATTAACCTTATGTATAAGTTTCATGAACTAGGTCCATATATTTTCTAAGTTATGATGACATTTCAAAAACTTAACCTTAGGTTAAGATTTTGATGTTGATTCCCCCAACATGGTCTAAGTTCATTGACCCTAAATGACCTTTGACCTTGGTCATGTGACATGAAACTCAGGCAGGATGTTCAGTAATACTTGATTAACCTTATGGCCAAGTTTCATGAACTAGGTCCATATACTTTCTAAGTTATGCTGTCATTTCAAAAACTTAACCTCAGGTTAAGATTTGGTGTTGACGCCGCCGCCGCCGCCGTCGCCGTCGGAAAAGCGGCGCCTATAGTCTCACTCTGCTATGCAGGTGAGACAAAAATCAAGCACATGGACCTATGTTAATTTTTTGCATATTTCGAATATTAAGGTTCTTAAGTATCTATGTGCAAAGTTTGGTGAAAATGACATGGATTTCACTTCAACTGTGGAACGTCCTTAAGCGAAACTTTAAAATATCATAACTTTCTTATTTTACATCCGATTTTGATGAAATTTTCAGTGCTATGCTTGTTGGATTTTTCTCTTTTTATTCAAATTGACTTATTGTAAGGGTGGACTTGTCCTTTAACTTTCATGTTACTGGGTTTAGGGGAGCATTTTATCACAAAAAAATATAAGACAAAAAAATTGATTTTCACTAACTGGTGCTGTATGCTACTGAAATCCTTGCACCTGATTGGTTGAGAGCAAATACTTTTTAATGAAATGCTCCCCATGAATTTTAAACAAAACTTGAACATGTTCTTGGGTGCTATTTTAAAGTCAATACCTTGCCTAGGATATACTTCCATCATTTAACACAAGCAAGAGTCATCAGTCGCACGTAATGTCATTCACAACTTACAAACAGCTTAATGAAACACCCAACGGGGCGGGGGGTGGTGTCTGTGATTGATTGCATTGATTATTGTGTATTATCTATCATTCACATCAGCTCCACGATCAATTGCTAACTTTGTGTTATGTGGCCAATGGGATTTTACCTGTCTAGATATATGAAGTCTGAGGTCCAAAATTCAGCTACGGCATATTTTTTATTCTCTCTTTCATGTGTTTCACATGTTGACATACTACTGGTCGATACTGTACGTTTGTTTAATAAAATCAAAATAAGAAACACACACACACTGCTATGAATATTCTTTAATGGTTTGAAAAGTTACTTGAACTTCGGAACTATTTTTCTTACAGCCTACAGGGAAGTGGTTTGAAATTCAAGACCTTCACGTAGCAGATATTCTCCCACAGTTGATCACACTCTCAGAGGCTTACATACAAGTGAGTATCATAAATTTTCTTAGCACTACCTCACAAACTAGGTTTAATTTAGATCAGAGTTTGCAATTGGAGCAGTATTGTTGCTCATTTGTAGCTGGTCTTGGGTTACTGGTTGAGAGTAATTTCTTGAATTCTGTCAAAGGAAAGGGAATGAATGAGCAGAAGAGTGCCGTTTGTCTCAAAAGCTCTGTTGATAGATCATAGATCAGCTGAGGTATCGTCATCATTACCACCACTGGCACCATCACTAACATCATCTTTATCTTCATCATCATCACCACCATCATCATCTTCACAATCATTGTCAAATTATTCATCATCATGTCCACCACCACCATCATCATAATCCTCATCATACCATTATCACCATCATCATCTTTATCATCATCACCATCATCAGTCATGACCACCACCACCATCATTAGCATTGTCAATCATCATCACTATCATTACCATCATTATTATCACTATTACCATCATCAACATTATCATCATTACCATCATGTGACACTAGAAAATGCCCTTGTACTCTTGAACATATACAGTGCTTCTCAGAGATAAACGAATCCAAGAATTAATGATGATTCATCTTAACTAAATCACAAATATAATTGACAAAAGACACATCACCACAGCACGTCTTCCTTCTTTTCTTCTTTCATCTGGTATACATGTAACTTATGAGTTCTTATACTTGCATGAGTGATCCCTACTAAACCTAAAGCTCTAAAACTGGCAATCAAATATGAAATCGTATATTATTCTCTCTCCTATTACAGATATGGGAACTCAGGAAAGACAAACCCAGAGAGGCAGTGGTCAAAGCAACACCAACGGTCAAAAAGTTATGACACTGGTCAAGTCTCTGTCATTGTCTCCTGTTTTTTGATAATGTAATATACTTTTGTAGTTTGTTGTACATATTCACCAACTGTCTGCATCCGAGATGTCCATTCATGTGCCTTGTAGCCACTTTAACCGGTTTCAAACGCTAATAGGAAATTTTAGATATTTCCTGGAAAGGGCAAGTCTTCTATGAGATTGTGGCTTATCTAATACTTGTAAACAGACCAACAAAATCAAAGACGTGTTTTCAATTCATTAATTTTTGTTCATACCATAGTTGGCAACTTTATTTGAGTTACTCGTATGTTCATAAAAAATGGCAAGTACAATCAACTGGTAAATACAAAAGAAAGGCAAGTACAGGCTATTACATACATGTACATCTATAATAATGCTGATTTCAGCCAATTCTGAATTTCATTTTCAGGCTTATTTGTCCATACAAAGCTTGTTATAAATATCTCAAGAACTCTCCAAGAATAACAAGGTGATGAAATCAAACTGAATTTCAAGTAATTTATGATATGAAAGTATTTGTTGTTCATGCAATAGAAGGGACTTTACAAAGAATGTTGGAATATTTCACAAGGACAAATGAATGCTTGCAGTTGTAGTGGTTTTGGATTTGCCATCTTTTCTGATTAGTGTTGCAAACATTTGCAAACATTTCTTTGCAACATGAAGAGCTACTAAATAGCAAGTACACAAACATTTGAAGCACATTTGCTTAGTAGGTCGATTTTATAAAAGGGTCATGTGGTAATGTTGCAAGCATTAGCGAATCAAAAAGAATTTCAGTGACATTGTCTTACACCCGTTTTGAAAGGCTTACAACCATTTTGCAAACAATAGCTAGAGTTTGAAGGAAATGTGATTTGCAAAGGAAAACCTGTTTGCAACTTTTTGAAACGTGGAAAAATACGAAAATTGCTACATTTGCAACCATTCTCCACTCAGTGTGATACCCCCTGAAACCCTTATAAATCTAGCAAGGTACACCAAGAAACCAGCTGAAAAATGATCAAAAACTCAAATAAACAAGCACTTGTTTCTGACAATTTCTCCTCGTCAGTGTACACTGGGATTTCCTAAAAGGTTTAATCTTTCATCTTTTAACCTTTACTTCATTATAACCTTAACAAGTGTTAAAGTGCATAGGAAAGAAGCTGAATTCTTGACGACCTGTGTGCATTAATGTAATGCAGTAATAAAGTGACCGACATGATGGAAACGTTGGAAAATTGTGTCTGAACATTTTCATTTCATACTTCTTGGAAATATTTCAAGTGATCTGCAGGAAGAAAGTTTGAGGGAAAAAAAAAACTTGGCTTGGGCAGATTGGGGAAAAAAGAAATAAAAGGAATTATAGAATTCACTTCACTATGTTAAAATCAGGTTGTCAGTTTTGATTTCCAGCTGATATCAGTTTTAAGAGAGAAACAACCAATTCCAAGAGATTTGATTGGTCTAGAGCTGTTTATAATTGATTTTTGCTGTCAGTGAATAACTCCTGGCAGGACTGACTATTTTTTCATCCACTATTAAGGAAGACCAGACCCAACATCGCAAATATATTCTCCTTGTTCAAATTACAATACCTTGTATTTTCCTGAAGTGTATTAGCATGACATACGTATATATTTAGCTCAATGATCTACTTGAGAAGTTTCCTTATCGCTAATTATACTGCTGAAACTTCTTGGTATTTTGCTGACATTGCTATGTACAAAGAAAAGTACAATAATGTGGTATGTATATCATACAAATATAGGCTACACTTCTGAGAATATTACAAAATGAGGTCACTCATAATAAGTGTAGAATAGGAAAAAAAACCATACATTTTGTGCTAACAAAGTATTCCACAGACAAAAACAGTCCTTTCTTGTTGCAACAGAGTCTATGTATATCTGAACAAACTAAGATAAAGTTCCCACTCCAAGGAAATGAGACATCAAGTTGATCGTTGACTGGGATTTTTCATAGATCTGTATTTTGAGAGAAAAAAAGTATATATATAGAAGACAGTAAATTGTCCAATTATGGCAGACTATGTAAAAAAAAACCAGACATTTTCTAATATTAAGCACATTCTATTTGTTACACCTGCTGTGAAGGATCATGTAGATCATTTGCTCTCATCAATTTAGCAATTTCTAGTTGGAAACCCTGAAGTAATTGGACAAGATCTGAAGGGAATGCCGCCTGTTTTTTTCTTACACTCCCCAAAAAGTCAAATGAGTGTGAGACTGCATTGGTACATTATTGATAGATACATGTAGAATTGAATCAAACTGGATCAATTCTTTATACTATAAAACATATCAACAAATAGATTGCAATCTGAAAAGGTTTTTATTTACAAATGAATATATTCATATTAACAAAAAAGAACAAGAATTTAATCTATGCTTACCTTATGAAGGACGACAGCAGACTCCATGGTTGGAAGGTGTCATGAAGTTACAGGTGTAATTGGGAGGGCATGGAATAACCGAGTTACACGACTGGGTGGTTAGTGCCTGTCTGTTGCCACAAGCTGCCACTGTATATGTTACAAAGAAATGAAAGAAACCAAATTACGATTATATGTACCAACTCACATGCTCTTCCCAGTAAAATTAGTGGCTATAGTCAATGAACATATTTATTATACGTGTACACGACACGAAAAGCACTGATGTGGATATTTATCATGCCCAAAGGTAGAGTGTCTCACTTTTAATGAAGGTACTTTTTATTCTCTCAAAATACAGATCCACACAAATCACAGCCCACAAAGATGGCACAGTAAATAGAAAACATCACAGTTTTACAAAGATAGTTTAATATTGCGTACCAGAAAATGCTTTATTAGGGTCAATAATAGGGTCTCTTCGTATTGATCAGTACACACACATGAAATAAACATAAATATAACCTAGGTTGTTGATATGTGAGAAGAATATTTTTTTAGCTTGTATTGGTGAAATGATCGATCAAGGCACTGATTTTCCTGAACAACCCTACACAATGAAATACAATCAATTGTAAAAATCAGTCTAAAGATCATCGCTAAGCTTCATGTTATAGGGCCCACTTACAGCAGGTGACAGATCCTCCACTCTGCGTCTTGGTGTTGGGTATCATCGTACCATCTGGTTCAGTGCACCAACACTGGGCACCGTCTATGGTGCACTGCTGAGGTATGTACATGCCCTGGAGGTCACATGAAGGGTTAGAGGTCACAGTTTGGCCCAGTTCAAACTTTTCCCGGTTGGATTCAAGCTCCTGACGACAGGGGGCTACAAATGTGAAATCAAAGAAAAATGAAAAGTTGATGTTATACGAAAATGAAAAATATCAACAAGGGCCCCCATTTTGAGCATTTCCCTAACGTTGAGGGAGTGGGCGTAGCAGATTCATGTAGTTATATTGGCGGAGATCAAGGGGGTGGCAGAAAATGTGGACGCACCCAGTAAAATTTCAAAATATAATGGTGCACCACGTAAAAGCATTCATATTTTGCCTGTCAAGCTCTTCAGGAGACGAATCATCCTTCATTTTGGACTGATGACCTTTTTTGGGCTTGTCAAATTTTTAGGACAAATTTGCACCCCTCTGAATTACAGATGTCACCAGCAACAGTTATTAGTTTCATTGTGTATTTCATTAGTGTTTATTTCTGCTTGATTTATGCATGAAATCTGACTATGGTTAATATGGTACACTGCACAAGAATCAGAACACCACTGTTCAGTGTAGTAGTGCCTTGGCCTTTGGTTTCCATGCCTTGGCCTTGGGTATTAAAACCTGGGCCTTGGGGGGTTTGGCATTGACTACAACACTGCCACTGTTTTGGTCAAGGTCAGTGAATTTCACAATACATGAATTCTCAATTCCAGCCCACTATGAAATCAAGTCTACACTGAGATTGAACCTACATGTAATTCAACTTGGCTGTAAAAACCTGTTGACTCCTGTACGAAGCCTGTGGGAATTGGGCCTTTTCAGGAGTCCAAATTTAGAAAAGAAAAGGGGATGTTTTACAAAGAGTTAAGAGTGACTTTAAGCCATGCTAATGTGCACAAGATATGTAACACACAATCTCATGTATTATTACACAGTAGCATGAATTGACCAATGGGTGATGCCTTTCATACCACACACAACTGTGAATTTAAGTGTGATCTTCAGTCACTCAACTCTTTGTGAAACGCCCTATCCAAACAGATTTACAGTAAAAAAAAATGTAGAAAATCCTTTTTCTCACTATTTAGGTGCATGATCCTCCTAAACTATCCAAACAGGTTTACAGTAAAAAAGTGTAGAATATCCTTTTTCTCACTGTTTAGGTGCATGACCCTCCTAAACTATCCAAAGAGGTATACAATAAAAAAGTGTAGAAAATCCTTTTTCTAACTGTTTAGGTGCATGACCCACCTGCGATACATAACTCGGTACTATCTGCTGCCATCCCATTGTCAGCTATGTGCACTCCATCTGGGTTTACACACCAACATGAGCCGAGGGAATCACATTGCTTTGCTGAATAGGTGTCGTGTCCAGTGCATCGAGGGTAATATGCTGTGTCACTGGGAGTTGTCTGTTCCAGCAATGCATGGCAGCTGATGTTATGAGTCCCATACTGCTGAACTGTATTCACGCAAAAGGACAATTGGATCATCGTAATGACAATATTGATAATAGTAATTATGAAAATACTTACCATGATTTTCTTATTTACGAGATAACTGGATATACTCATTTGATTTGCTAGTTCATTACGATTAACTTGCACGCCGAATAAAAGTACACAGTTTTTCCTGCGCACGCGCAGCATCTCCCTACGCACGCACGTTCCTAAGATCATCACGCAAATAGGCGTCCATTTCCTCTTATGAGCCTGAACGCAGGACATGTTGCCATGCAAGGCGAGGGGTCGGTGGGGGGGTTCAAATAAGTACCGTAAGTAACGGTGTATTAACCGCACCTTTTTCTCGGCGGGATATAAGCAAAAGTCGGGGGTGCGGTTTATCCACGGTGACGGGTCTGAGCCCGCCCGCGTAACCCCTCCCGAACATGTAAGAAGTCTGCCAGTTCACAACACATCGAGTGGCCGGGCGTAGCCGCCCAGGGCAATGTCGTTTAGAGGGGTATGAGCCGCGGGTAATGGGAAGCGATTATTATGATCTTAATCAAATAGTGTCCATTACAAATGCACCGACCTTCATGACACTAATTTCGACTTTATTCTCGATTCAAAGCAGCGAAGTTCCCTGGCTAAGTTCAAAGAGACGCCAAGCATTCTCGGTAATAATTTGTCACAGCTGAGCAAGAGCCGAGAGCTAGCTTGCGTTGTATTGTGGTTTTAGTGCGACTTAAGCTGGCGCTATTCATTTTAACCCCTCAAAGTCCCGTTTCGCGCCAGCTTATTTTTTCTTTCCTGTTTGCTTTTCATAAGATACCATGTACATCGTGCACCACGTATGAGAGAGACGGCACAAAGCCGTAAAACAACTGGAAAAAATGCCAATTTCTTTATTTTGTAGATGAATTGATCAAGAACAGCAGATTTCCGCATACCGGTAATCTCTTTGAATACTTTGAAATCTTTAACTTAGTTTTTGTTTCTTCGTACCTCAAATATGCATGTAAATGTGAGAAGGATTTTTTTTTTTTTTTTTTTTTTTTTTAGTCCAAAGTTGGGGGTGAGGTTAATACACGGGTGTGGTTAATACACCGTTACTTACGGTATATCCAGTTATCTCGTAAATAAGAAAATCATGGTAAGTATTTTCATAATTTACTATCAATAACTGGGATATACTCATTTGATTTGCTAGACCAACACGGATTCAACGTGAAGGGAGGCATGTCTAGACTAAGAAGTGCGTAAAAAATAGGGAGATGAAGACACGAAGGCCGCTGCCTTAAGGACAGAGGAGGCAAATTAAGGCCTCATGCGAAGTAAAGTCCTTAAGAGCAAGGAAGTGAAGGAATAGAAGAGCGTCAATAATGCGGTCCTCAAGATGTCGTATACGACGATTCCATAGAAAGAGCCCAAGAAGAATGATACTATAGTATCATGGGCCCTCGGCCTAGTGTCAGAAGGAGAACATCATCACCAACTGACTTGATCGTTTCAACAATCCAGCGTGAAAAGATGTCTCAAGAAGCTGCCGCAAACGGCTCGCGCGACAAAACAACCAACTGCACAGAGTTGGGAATTGTCTGAAGAATGGCAAACAAAGACAAGGGTTAGAAGTCGCACCTAATCTAAGCCAATCCCGGCAACGGTCCGGGAGCAATGCATAAGTATGCAAAGCTCTGTACTGTAAATGGTTATATATAAACAGATACAGGAGGGATCTCGACTGATAGACAGACAAAAGATACCCTGAATACCGATCCAAGAGGGAGTTAGTCAAGCGTCAAGAACGACCGACAGGTGCCATGACGGACTAGGCCATACAAGCTCAACGTTTGAGAAGAACTTCAGAGGTTGTAAGATTCGGATTGAAGGTATTAATCATCCGTAACCGGAGGGATGATAATTGCCGATGATCAAAAAACGATCCGATTTTGTTGAAAATTTCGACAAGAATCGTGATCGGAAGACTGAAACTTGTATGGTTCAGTAAGTGATCAATCAATCAATTTGAGAAGGCGACAGCGGGGCTAATAAAAGCCACGGTCAAGTCACCGGCTTAATAATTTAAGCCAAGCCGCAACCATGCAAACGTAAGGAATGCGAGATATCTCAGAAGCCCCCGCATGGGAGAAAGCGCCCAGAATTCGATATCTGTCTCAAATGCGTGAGGGCAGAACATCTGCAGAATTCTGATAGAGAGCTGTGGCAGGACGTTTCCAGCGATCCGATAAGGACATGGAACGACAGAGAGTAAGGTTGAAGTAAACCACTCGTAAGGCAGTTAATGTGTCGAGAAAAGTGACTGAGTGCCATCCTGTTAATAAGAAAATGCCACGGACCTGCTGTCTATGTAGAATAGAACAGTCTGGTCAAAACAGCTCAAACGGGCGTGTCGGAGAAAAAACGCGGCACGCATCACGACATAATAAGTGTGATAGACAGAGCGATCGAGAGAGGACCCCGGATCCCCTTTCTCCCGTACTAAATAAAACACCCGCCCGAGGGTGCAGCGCCCGCGGCGGGAGAGGTGGGAGGTGGTTTGGCTGAAGCCACCATCGCAGAGGTGAACTGGCGAACAATGTCTCTGTCATGATCTTACTTGTAAACGACGATCAAGAGATGTCGGTCAAGATGCTCTGAACCAACAGACATCGCCAGACATGATACCCCAAACAGTTACGTTCCCGACGGAATCGAGTGAGGTAACAACGGCCCTGTCCTATCAAGGTCAGGGATGGAAACTGGCTAAGAGTGTCTAAGTCCTCGCTTGACGAAACAAGCGGAGGAGTAAGGCGACTTGAGGAAAGTAATCACCAATATTTCCCTCAGTCTGCGATGAGAACCAGTTGTTTACGAAAACAGCCACAAGGCCTGGTTTCTCTGGTGATCGCAAGGGCAAGCACCGCCGGCGCCGGTTGCGACAGCATGGAACAGTCCGATATCGGTAAGATAAGGAGTTACGAGAAGCTGCGGGGGGCGGCAAAAATGACGCCCTAAGCAGCGGGGGATGAGAATCTAAGCTTCTAAAAAGAAGAACTCCAGTGAAGTAAATCACTTTCATGGAGGGACTCATCCACAGTCGGCCCGAGAGAAAGCGGTTCGTGGTTAAACAGGCATAAGTATACATACACACACGCATACATTTTATACATAAATGTATATCCAAATATATATATATATATATATATATACATATGCATGCACGCAACATCTATCCACGATTACATCATCCTCGGTCGCGCAGTGACCATGGCCACATACATTGCATGGAAGGAGGATGAAAGCAGCCTGCGAGGCGACTTGAGTGTGCCGAGTGAAAAAGCTTCTAAATAAGAAGACGACTCGACAAACGGGCACGTTAAATGCATCGACCGTAGCCCACTCCACACAAGGAGAAGACGGCGGAGACGCCCGCAAGCTTGACCCACATAGAGGGCAGTCTATAAGATAGACTGTTAGAGCTCGACCGATGGTCTGGCGGCGGACAGTTTGGTGTAAACTCGCCGACCCAGCATGGTGGGTGCGCCCAGGAAGTAGGCATAGAAATGCCGACAGAAAAAGCCTGGGGCTTTAAACAAGCCTGAACGCACGTACACAGCCAACACTCTAATGAGATATACGGCTGTTTCTTTCTTCAGAGATGATGCTTACCCGACCGGGAAAGACTCGGGGAAGAAGCTATGAATGTCAACAGGAGGGGGTATCTAGCATATAAATAGCCGATTCCCTCCAGGTGTTCGGTGCGGGTGCTGCCGGCGGGGTCCGGGGGGGACGACCGATGATGGCAGCTCGGGCAGGGCTCGTACGAGCCGCCCGAATATGAGATAAATAGGTTAATAATAACCATAATGCACCGGGTGGTGAAGGCATAGCGATTACTAAGTATAGGTGAACTATTAATCGCCGTGACATTCAGATCCGATATTCATGCTCATAAGCTCGGAGAGCTACGAGATAGTGAGACATACCGCTGAGCGGTGATGGTGCAAATATCGGAGTCACCCTCTCTACAGCGGCGATCGCTGGAGGACTGGCCCTGACTCAAACCTTACAAGAGTAGGATTTAAAGGTAAAGACAGGGCACCCTTACTTTCGTATAGAAAGTGAGGTTCAGGCAAAAAGCTGACGGTCCCGTCGCCTGGGCGGACGGTCCGCGGGCGTGATAGGTTGCCCTCTCAAAGGCAGCCAAACATTCTCACGAGAGAAGGACGGTATGCGGTATGTAAGAAATTCTTACCTCCAATCTACAGGCCCGCCTAGGGGGTAGAATGGAGAGAGTTACCGCTGAAAGAGCCGTCGCCGTAAGTGAAACTTGACGTAGAGGGCAAATTCGGGAGTACCTGCATATTAATGGGGGATACCCATGCAGGTGAACTTGCCGACGGCTCCCCGGGGTGCGGGTTGGCGGGAGAAATCTCAATCCGCTCAATACCCGACACCGGCAATAAGACCGACAAAAAACAGCAAAGCAGCTTCAGCATCACCTGCGATTTCGGGAGCTTGCCGACTTACTGGGTGAGACCCATACGTCGGCAGCACCTATACATATCGAGAATTCACCCGTGTGGGTGAAAGGGCCGGCAATTTCATAAAAAAGAGCCAGCGGTTGGTGCGAGGCTGCTGATAAAGCTCGGCCGTCGCGTAGCGGCGGTCTTATAATGACGGAGAACACGAGGGTAAGAACCTGTAATGCTCGGGAACGTATAGATGCAACCTGTACGGATGCAACGTCCAGCCGTCGGTCACCGAGAGCTTGCCGACATGTTGATGCTTGAAAGCCGTATGTCGGAAGCACCTGCATAGAAACGGGGGTCACCGTGTAGGTGAATAGCGTTTCAATAAATGCCCGGCGTGAGAGGGCAGGTGACTGCTTCAACCGCACAGTGCTTAGCACGGCGGCTGAAGCTGATATGAAGCGTGGGGAAATTACCCGCACTGCTCGTGGGTGTGTGAAGCAACATGAGAGTTGCGACGCCTGACACAAAATTATCGGGAGTCTGGTGACATAATGGGGGGCTACGCCCGTATGTCGATAACACCTGAGTATTAGTGGGGATTTCCCTTGCAGGTGCGTGAGCCGGCGAATCATGATATTGCCGGTGACTCTCCGAGGTGTGAGATGGCGAATGTCTGCTTGACCTGCCCGGTGCTCGACACGGCAGTTTTAGCTGACAGGGAGCATGAGGATAAAGATCCGTGATACTCGAGGGCGTTCTGTAACATGAAGTTACGACGCCTGGCCATCGGCACAAGAATCAGAAAGAAAGGTCTGCCCCCAAAGCGGGATTAGCGACCTAGAATTTCTTCTTCTTCCTCTTCTGTGCGGCCCCCGCCGGGGGGGCAGAAGAGGGCACAAGAGACGGGGAGGGGGACGCGATATCTCGCATGAGAAAAGTCACCCAAATCTGATCAAGCCGTTCAGGCACATGAACGCAATTTCATGGTTCCACCTTTAAGGGCGCGTGGACGCGATTCCACGGTTCCACCCTGATCAGTTAATCGTGAGATTGACGGTGTCGAGCTCACGTGTCTCTAGCGACTAGGGGCTGGTAGCCCTTTGCTAAACTCCCTGACAGAGACTGACAAAGCATCGAGCCTAGTATGTGCCGGGAAAAGAGTCCCACGCTCTTAACCTGGACTTGTCGGACCCGATAGCCGGTGGGTCAAGCAGCCCTGGAGGAGTGAGGTTTTCTATACTAGTACAACACTCCCCAAATAGGTTCAGGTCCCGTCGAGGGAGCCTTGGCTATCACCTTTCAGGCACGTGGCCGCCGCGCCACGGTTCCACCCTAAAACCCTCGGACACGTGGGCGCGGTTCCACGGTTCCACCCTCTTGGGCACGTGGACGCGACTCCACGGTTCCACCCTTCTTTTTCCAGGGCACGTGGATGCAAACCACGGTTCCACCCTATATAGAGCCCTATGCAAAGGGTCTCACTCTCTTGCCCTCATACTCACCGCCGCTGATCACAGGGACAATACCATGTCTGGTTCTCTCCCAGCGGCAGGTTGGAGTCATCAAGAGATGAGTCGAAGAGCTCATCTACCTGGTAAGTTCTTAACCTGCAAGAACAAGTAGGGACGAAAACAGAGAGGGGGTGGAGGGGTGGGTGGGCAAGAAAGGTGACAAAACAAGATCCCTTCCAGAAATTATTAATAAAAAAAAATTAATAAGTCAGGTAATTAACAGGACCACCTTCTTAACATGAGTTATGAGAACAAAGTTAAAGTATACACACAAAGAAAATTCACGAAAGTGATGATTATAGACAAATTATATATGAATGGAAAGGTCTTGTCTTTTTATACACAAATATGTCACTAAAAAGTCTTATCGATGTCGTGGAAATGCAAGAAATGAAATTATTAGAGACCATTCTAAGCCCCCCAGCCGCCCCCCAGACCGACAGTTCACGCAGTGAAAACAGTCGAGAATAATGACGTCACACAATAATCGAGCTCATCATCCCTCTGTGCATAATACACTGAATCACCTTACTGACCTCTTCAATATCTTCCGAATTTACCGTTTTCTTCATGTAATGTGACATCCGAATTCTGTTTTCGACAACTTCAGACTATAAGGGAACCAGAACTGTGTTATTTTGCCCGTTTTTTATTGAATTGTGAACTGGAAAGATCGATTTTGTCCACTCGACAGTCTTCGTTGTGTTGCTCTACTAACTATTGAAAAACTCCAAGCTGCACGGTCCCATTCACTTGCTCCCGATGCATGTTGCAGGCTACGCTGTTTGATCCAGTCAAAAGTCAAGGTAAGCATGTTTGGAAACTGTACTTGTTCTGACGATGCATTCAGGTCAGATGACAGATACAGATCTGATATAAGTTTAGAATCATGCATTTTGGCATAACTACTATTAAAATTAAAAAGTTTTTATTTTAGAAATAATGTTTTTGTACAATTCCACCCAAGGCAAGGGTTCATTACATGCCGCCACGCACAGAAAAATCAAGCCATAGAAGTCGTGTGTTGTGGACCCAAGAAGTGAGATCCCAGACGCCTCCAGGCTAAGCACGCGCGACCCACTAGTTAGAAATCCACTGCCAAACGCGGTTCGTGGTGCGGGGTTAGTATACTTAATACGTGTGAGTGGCACAATTCCAGCAGATTTTTTCTTCAGATTTCTAAAACTGGTCAGGACTCAGGCAGGCAATTAAATTATTTAGGAGCACTGAGTGGTATGGACCATGGCTGAAAATCTGCTGTTTCAGAGGAATGTTTAAGTTTTTATTATACACAGAAATATATCACCATGATGCCGATGTCATGAAGCCAGACAAATTTTCAGCAGTGATTACCCTGATTCCTGGCCAAAATCACTCACACGTATTGCGAGTTTAGTATTAGTATACTACTAGTACGTATTGCGAGGTTAGTATTAGTATACTAACCACGAACCGCGTTTGGCAGTGGATTTCTAACTAGTGGGTCGCGCGTGCTGGGATCTCACTTCTTGGGTCCACGACTTCTATTGCTTGAATTTTCTGTGCGCGGCGGCATGTAATGAACCCTTGGGTGGGCCAAAATTAGAGTCTGGTGTTTCTTTCTGATTAGAGTGTTGCTGCATATATGTATGCGTAATGCCTTCAACAATGAAGATAAATGCAATCTTTGTAATGACACAGAGACTCAGAGAGCACCGTACCTCAAGTGATGTTCGTGTAGTCTCCACTTCACTACTGGAGTACTGCTACAGCCTACACTACGCTACACACTTACCCGGGTAGGTGTGGCGTACATGTACGGTAGTGTAGCGGTAGTGAAGTGGAGTGGGGCCTACACAAACATCACTTGAGGTAGAGCACCAGTGTTCTGAGTGGAACTTTTCAGGTGTCTAAACCTACTATCATTTGTTGTTGACCGGGAATTACATGCCACCGCACGTCATCAATCATCACGATAATTAAATTCATACTTTGATTTGATTATTTAAACTATTTCTTTTTTTCTCTCTTCTACACACAGATCTGCACAATTGCTAACTCTGGTGACTTCTGGTCTCTGCTTGCTACCTCAATCTGGGAGATTCCATCATGTCCTTTTACTATGATTTGGATATAGCCATTTTTTTCTTCACTCTTTCCAGGACCTACGGTTTGCAAGTTGTGGAATGATAATGATACAAAAGAAAAAATTTCTTTATCAATCTTGGAAACAATTTTGAGCACAGTTTTGGAGAGAACTAAGAAATTTTACTCGGACAGGAATACAGCTTGTCAAAAATAATAACACACAATTTAAAACGAAAGAACAATTTTAATGTTACTAGGGCATTTTGCGAGAAATGTTATACTCAATCACACGTCCCAAATCAAGGGAAAGTCCTTTGATTAAACATGTAGTTGAATTGCGATTGCAACTCGACCTTATTACGCTTGAATTTGAATTTAAGACTTACGCTTGATTTGCAATTGAACATAAGTTTCTTGCAGTGCCCCATAATTATGTTTTGTTATCAGATATTTAACGTGCTGATTTTTCTCGAAAGGTATAATATATTTGTCCTTTTAAACGGTATTTGAATATGGGTACGCCTTTTATTTGTTTTCCACAATATTTATTGCATGTATGAACAGAAGTGAAATATTTATTGTGAAGCACTGTGAATGTTGTGTGATGGTTCATCATCAGACTGAAAGCCTGGTGGATGTGAGGAAGTGGCCTGGATGAAAGAAAAGTGAACATGTGTCCAATTACTGATTTGCATATTCTAAGACAATTTTGTTTCTGGATAAATTTTGCTATGCATTCCCTACATTAAGAGTAAAGGAGAAGTCCACGCAATCAAAAATTCATTTGAATTTAAAGAAAAATAACAAGATATTGCAGGAAATTTCATAAAAACTTTGATTCAAATTTATATAATTACTATTTTAACAGTTCCGTAAATATAACCTATTGTGATCAGATGAAGAGTTTCCTATCGTCAAATCTGCAAAGAATAAAAAACAAAATGCCACAAAAAATAGAAACGAATGTGATGTGAGTGACAACTCTAATTTGCATATCATTGTTTTGTGTATATGACTGTTTTGAGTAAAAACAACAAGGGAAATCACTCTATTCAAATAATTTTTAGTTGATGTGGACTTGACTTTTAACTCTACCCCTCCCATCCCAAATAAAAGTAGAAATAATCTAATCAAGAACTTGAAAATCAAAAGCAGCAATTAAGAAGCAAGATTTGATAAATACAGGTCTGAATAGAATTTCACAAGAAAATAAAAAGAGAAAAAAAAGATGGGTAGGGACGGGGAAGGAATAAAAAAAAAATACCCAGAAAAAAAAAATCCGAGTTTCGAACCAGGGTCCTCGCACATGACAAAACAATGGCCAACGCATTTGGCCACAGACCATCGCCCTAACAGGAAGGCATTTTTAAGATATATGAAAGAAAGTCCGCTCGCCGCTGTTTCCTAATAATGCTTCGGCAATTCAACTGCAATTTCAGTCATTTCGCGATGGATATTGCCGTGTTTTTTTTGTGATTCCTGACTTTGCTACTTAATGAAATTTCATAATTTTTGTTCAGTCATAAAGAAGAATGTCTATGCTTTATATTGACTATAACATTAATGTGACGCAAGTGTGATTTCTACGTGAAAATATGCTTTGTTTATTCACCTATATTTCTTGAAAAAAAAAAAAAATTCTAATTAAGCTAAATATCGGTCACCAAAATACGTTAAATGTGCACTTTTTTTCACTGTTCAGTAAATTCAAACTTTTATCTATATAACAAGACCAATCTTAAGAGGAATAAACAATTCTAAGAGCAAAAAACGCTGATTGGAAAGATCGTCTCCAATGGGCTGCTGTCAGCTCAGCTGCTCACTGCTCATTGTGTGACGTCACTCAGCTGGAGCTCGCAAGAGGACCGGTGGAAGGCAGAAATATGGCATGAAAATAAATCATTTTTGAGAGCTGATTTCTGCAATCTCTGATCACTATTTTGAAAAGTGAAGTTATATATCTGATTAGTAATACTTCCCCTTTACAATGATGACCACATAAAGTCATTATAAAATACTTTTGATTCTTTGGATGTATACTTTAAGAAGCTCAAGTGAGAAAAAAAAAAAAAAATTTTTTTTTTTTTTTTAAATTAATTACACGAGCGGGCAGGGCTCGACATGACGTTAATGAATTAAAAACAGAAAACGTCTAAGTCCAAGACGAAGAGCAGGATCAGCTAAGAAAAAAAACAAGGATTTTTTTTTTTTGTTCTTTTTGACAAAGGTCGAAAAAGAAAAAAAGTAAAAGACAAAAAGTCCAAAAAAAAAATTTCAATACAAAATAATTATTAAAATTAATTAATAATTAAACAATTAACCAAAAGGTTAATTAAACAATTGATCAATTAATCAATTAATTAAGAACAAAAGATTGATTGAAACATAAGAGAACAATCAAATGACTCAAAACAAGAACAACAACAAGTTGAAAACAAGTTTGAGAACAAACAAAGGGCGACGCTCCTACCTGTCCAGCATAGCCTAAGCTGTGGAGAGGGAATTAAAATCAATTCAATTCAAGACGAGGCGAAGGAGCAAATCAAGAATTAAAAGAATTATAAGGAATTATAAAGAAAGGTGAAGCGTCGCATTAATGCCCGCAGCACGCAGTAGAGCGTGGAGCTATGGGAAAGGGAAGCGGAGCTATGGGAAAGGGAAGCAGAGCAACCCGTCTGTGAGCAAAACAAAACTGACGGTTCGGAACTCACACAATTTAATTAAAGAAAACGTGAATAAATAACACGAAAGCTCCACGCAGAGTAGATATAAATGAAATCAATCAGAAGCCGAAGCGCAAAGGATTGAAATAGGTAGTAAAAATATAGATAAATACGTCAACAACGGACACTTTAAAAGGGGCAAAGTGGGAGTGTACTTAGCTATACGTCTGATCACGGCGGCAGGCGAAAGTACAAGAGGAAATGGACGCCTATTTGCGTGATGATCTTGGGATAGTGCGTGTGTAGGGAGATGCTGCGCGCGCGCAGGAAAAACTGTGTACTTTTATTCGGCGTGCAAGTTAATCGTAATGAACTAGCAAATCAAATGAGTATATCCCACTTATTGATAGTAAATAATGATATTAGTAATAAGCAAATAATAATAATCATCATCATTATCACAACAATGATAATGAAAATGAGTATTATCTATAATTGCCTTAGTTGCCCAGAAGTGCCCTACATATCAGATTACATAGAGAAACTGACACTTTATCAATAGATTGAGTCACAATCTGTAATTATAGTGTAATAAAAAACAGTGTGTGAATTTAACCAATCAGTGATGGTTGAAATAATACACCCAATACTCACCTCTGTACGGAGAGTCAGCTTGTCTTCTACATTGTATTGGACCCGTGTTCTGATCATCGTAGAAGATTGCCCTGCAGCCACCACAGAAATTGGCATGGCAGATGGCATTGGGATGGGTATAGCAGGTAGCATCCAGGCATGGATCAGAGAAGCAACTGGCCACTGGTGTACCTGCTGGGCAGCTTGACAAGTCTAGGGAAGGATATTACGACTGAATAATCAGTAAAAAAGTTTTTTCACACATCAAGTTTTTTTAAAGACTATTGTTCACTAGAATACGATCTTGTCATGATCTTCTCTCGTCATTTACTTCAGCTGATATCGGCGATCTCTGACCTTCATGGAGGAAGGATGCAAGTCAAGACAGATAATTTTCACCATTTAATCTGCGTTGGTCACTGGGTGTCCTTCCTACTAATTCGTACAGATGACAAACTCACTCATTTAACACACAAAAAAATGGTTCATACATTTTACTGCTTGTCTTCTTGGATCATACAATGTAACTGTCTGAGATGACCTCTGAGCTTGTTTATATTAATGTGTATCATCTGCATATAATATGCATATATCAAAGTCCCTAACATTGAATATATAAAAATATTAATATTATTTCGGATTATTGCAGTGACTGTCAAAGATTCAAGATTCAACATTACGATCAGTGTAAATGGTGATTCACAACATGGTTTTAAGCACTTAGTCACAAAAATATTTCATGACTGCAATTCAGCTACATTGTGTATTGTAAAATTAGATTCCTCCATCATTGAATGGTCAAGAACAGAGGTTTACATACCATCATGGCAGACAACTACAGAGGGGCAGCAATCATCGGGTGATCGTTTCTTGTGGAAGCAGCCATCGGGAATCAACAGAGGTTCTTGACACGCTATGTCTTGACAAGTTATCACACCATTCGTTCCACACTCACAGCTTCTTGTGCAGTCGGCTGTGTGCCACAACTCACCAATACGTCTGATGCTGTGACGATCATCAAAGCAGACTGAATAATAATGCAAAGATATGTTTCATCAGTAGGGAACAGCTTCATATGAATATCAAACCATACTTATCGACTTATCTGGTGAAACAAAAGACATGGCTGCAACAACATTCTTTGGCAATTTTCCCCCATTCAACAATGTTTGTATTCACTTGGTTCACAGGTAGTTGGGCCTCTGCTCAGATAGTCTAATACCACATGGGCTAATACCACAAACACAGCGGTGTAACAGGGGTCGATGGCCAGGGGGGGCAAGAGCAAAAAATTTCCCGGTCATATCATGGTATGAACAGGCCTAATGAGGCGACGATTTTGAGAGGGCCAGACATTGCGTATCAGGCAGAATTTATCTTCTTTTTTTTTAAAGTTGCGAGCGAGGGAGCAAAAATTTTGACATTTTTAATACAAAAATCCAATTTTTTGATAGATTTTGACATGATATCCAGAGAATAATATATTTCACTCTTCTCTCTTTCCATTCCTTTTTTTGTGGTCTGTATGCCACTGCGTGAACATGATTCTTTGCGGCAGTAGCATGAAGAGAAAAAAAACGAGAGGCGCAGTATGGTGCATGTGCTAAAAAGCTGCTTAATATAAGTCCCGAGCGAAGCGAGCGAGAAAAAAAATCACCTTTTCATGAGAATCTAACTTTGAGATATTTTTTGACATTATATTCAGTAAATAAAAGCATATCCTACACTTTTCCTTTGTTTTTCTTGGTTGTAGAACTTTTGGGGACCATGGCCCAACCCTTCCATACTCATATACGGCAGTGCTATTCTGTTGGGGTCCGGCTGGAGCCCCCGGAACTTCTTGATATCAAAGCCATTTAACCCTAAAAAGACTGGGGGGGGGGGCTGATTCAGCCCCCCCCTCGACATGTTTCATGATAAATCCGCCGCTTGAAATTTTTTGACCGCGTCACTCGCTGACTTTTTACTTTTTAAGTCTCGCGCAACTTCTGAGAACAAAATTGTGACCCCCGAGTACGCGGTTCCGAAATTACGCAACATTTCGTAAGTGCATGCAGACCCAAAATTACTCAAAAACGTGAATTTGTGTACAAATCCAATGCAAATAGTGTTTTTAGCCAAAATTCATAAATGTATAATTATATTTCCTTTTACTGCTTAAAATCAATCAATTTTATCTTTTTAATGGTCAAAATAAAGTCCCCGACAATTTCCATTGAAAAAACAATAAAAAACAAAAAGTTGAAAACAAAGAAATACATAAGAAATTTAGAAAACAATAGAATACATAAGAAAATAAATGTGATGTTGAAATTTTTTTTAAATAAATTTGATCAGATGCCTATCTAGAGTATGTGAAACAAAAATTAGCATTTTAGGGGCATTATTTTATTAATTAGAGCAAACTTATGATTTTACGCATAAATTAGCATAATTAATGAGCAATGAGATTTTTTGCAGAATTTGATATTATTGTTTTGTAGATAATGCCATGGGTAACACGCGTGCCAATTTTCGTTGCGATCGCGCGGTCGACGGCCGAGATCATAAGGGGGGGCTGAATCAGCCCCCCCCCCCCCAGTCTTCTTAGGCGTCGAAATAGCCCAGTCTATTTAGGGTTAAACCTCACAGATTGCCGTTATTTTTAATGAAATCGCAGGTATATACAGAATATAGCTTTTACACAACACATTCATTCAACCCAGTTGAACCAAATATTTTGAGGGGGCAAAACATAGCAATGTGGGAAAATGTGTAAAAAGTCGCCAGCGAGCAAAGCGAACTGGAAAAAATGCCTATTGAAATTAAATTCTAATTAAGTGATAGATTTTTCCATTATATTCAGCAAAGAACACATTTCATTGTTTCCATTCATTTCATTATACATTGTCTCCTATAATTTCTTTTATTTCCTCTTGGTGTGGAACCAAGACCCCCCGGGGGGGGGGGGGCTGTACGCCAGTGATTGAACTTAAAGCTTAATGTAGGAAGGGTCCCTATAGGGGGTGTTATAGAGCCATTTGAAGGTTATAGATGAAGAGCCCCTACTGCGTGGGGTCTGGGGCAAAGCCCCGTTACTATAGTAGCTTATTTGCATGAAATTTAGCAAGCTTATAGCACAATGTTGTATGCAGTCCATATTTCTTCCAGCTCTTTATTTTCTATCCTCGGCAGCCCGGTCATGTTATTTTTTTTTTTTCTTCTCCTTTTTCTTTCTTTTCCAATTTAGCTTTTGACTAATTCCATTCTACCTTCATTTCCCGCTATTGTTTGCCATTTTGTCATCTTTTCATTTATTTCCCATCATGCTATTGCATTACATAGGCCTATTTCGGAATGATTTGTTCTTTCTCAAATGTCCTTTCGTTCCTTTTCCCGCTTTTCCATTTAAACAAAATCTGCCTTTTCTTTTCTCTTTCCTTTTCCTCCTTTCCTTTTCCCCTTTTCTTCCCCTTTCCCTTTTTTTTTTTTTTTTTTTTTTCCCCTTTTTTTTTATTTTCCCGGTGAAATCTGCCAGGGGGGCAGCTTGCCCCCCCTGCCTCCCCCCCGCCTGTTACGCCACTGCACAAACACCCATATAGTCTTCTTACAATGTGGTCTAATTGTCGCTTGGTCTATACTACACTTGGACTAATTCCCATTGTGTCTGATTCTAATTTTGTCTATGCCCAGTTGGTCTAAAATTGGGTATCAGGACAACTACCCCCTGGACAATCACCCCCCGGACAACTACCCCCGGACAATTACCCCCCTAGGACAATTACCCCCCGGACAATTACCCCCGGACAATTACCCCCTGAGGACAACTACCCCCCGAGGACAATTACCCCCCGGACAATTACCCCCCGGACAACTACCCCCCGGACAACTACCCCCCGGACAATTACCCCCCGGACAACTACCCCCCGGACAATTACCCCCCGGACAACTACCCCCCGGACAATTACCCCCCGGACAATTACCCCCCGGACAACTACCCCCCGGACAACTACCCCCCTGACAATTACCCCCCGGGCAACTACCCCCCGGACAATTACCCCCCGGACAACTACCCCCCGGACAACTACCCCCCGGACAACTACCCCCCGGACAATTACCCCCTGTATAGACAAAGGGAGTGCACAGAGTCATACGTCGGCCGTACGTTTGACGTAAGAAGTACTCAAGGCATTCTCGAGTATCTTGGAATCAAACGTACGCCGTAGGAAAGCTGTAAAATTGAGCTCCATCCATAGGCGGATCCAGGGGGGGCGAGGGGCCCGCCCCCCCCTATCGGCAGAGCAAAACAAATGAAGAAAAAAGGAGGAAAGAAAGAAAAAAGAAAAAGAAGGGGAAAGAAAGGAGGAAAAATAAGAGTTAAAATAAGAGGGAGACGAGTGAAAAAAAAAAAGGTCAGGGGATGACTTGGAAAATGATAAAAAAATATATTTCATGTCACTATATTAATTTTTTCGCTCGCGCTTCGGGCTCGCATAGCCTGTTCGATGAGATACACATCTTGCTAAATAGGCTGATATGTAGCTTAAAATGTCAAGTTTGAAGTCGATTTTACAAAGCATATTTCAGCTCGGACATTATTCATAATTTTGTTTGATTTACAAACTGATTTTTAAGTGCTCTGTTAAATGTCCGTTTTATGGTGTGAATATAACTTGCAGCTTGTGCTATGCGCTCGCATTATTTGATTTGCCAAATTATATAACAAACTACTTAAAACCCCCCTTTATGACAGTTTACCAAAAATTTCGTCTTACGATTTGCGCTCGCATTTTTGTTAAAAATATATCAACTCACATATCCTATTCATGATTACAAAAGTGCTTAAAATATCCAGTTTTCAGGCCTCAGTGTCAACACATTTTACTCACTCATTTATGCTTATTACATTAATAAATATGATAATAAAATTTTCATGAATTCTTAATGACTAAATTGTCCCTTTTCAGAAAAGAATATCGACAATATCACAGTTTCATATGTTTCATCTCGCGCTCAGGAAGAGGAATAAGAAAGTTGTCATCATTTTCATATGATGACAAAATGTCCTTAGACCTAGAATGTCCAGGTCCTAGGTCAAAATAATAATGAAGATATCAGCTCGCGCTTCACACTCGCATCATTTATTAAGTGCTTTCCACATCCACTTCACAATTTCCATACACAATGCTTTAGATAGTGCTCAAATTCACCATTTTCATACCGGAATATCAAGTATTTTCCACTCGCGCTTCGCGCTCGCATTGCTTTTTCGATGAGATTAATATCATGCTCAATATAGGCTGATATGGAGCTTAAAATATCAAGTTTCGAAGTCAATATACAAAACATATTTCATCTCGGATATCGAGCTTTCATTATTTTTTAATTTACAAATTGATTTTTCAAGTGCTCTGTAAAATGTCCGTTTTATGGTCTAAATATTAATATTTTCAGCTCACGGTGCTCGGTCGCATTATTTGATTTGCATAGGCCTACTTCTTTATAAATTCTTACAAACCGTCCTTAAAATGCACCTTAAACGAATTGTATACTATCATGATAGCCAATTTCTATAGAAAAAACACTGTATTTGATTATGTCATATTGTTTACAATTTAGTAAATTTGGTACTTAATTTCCTTCTTTAATGTTTAATTGCTTTCACCCAAGAATAATACACACAAACACACCTTGTAATTTACAAGGTGTTCTTGTGTGTATTATCTTTGCATAAAGTTTTTTAGCTAACTGTATTAAGTTATAAAGCCACATCTTAATCTGGAATGTGCACCAATTGTTTCATAATTCTTAGCTTCTTGTTAGTTGAACTGTTAAAAAACAGATTTATAGGTCTACTTGACAGTGTTAGTGTTCATAGTTGCGTTATCGACTTTCAATTTTTCTACCTATTAAGGTGTTTTTTTTACGTTTTATCTATTTGCCTGATTTCTTACCTGAAATTAAACCCAAAATAAATATTTAAAAAAATCAGATCAGTTGGAATCAGGGATATTCAGCATATGTGATTATTATGACTAATCGTGTTCAATTGTTCTATGAAAACTTAGAATGAGGGCCAGTTTACAAATTTTCTGATGTATATATGCATAGCCAAACGGGAGGTTTCGGGTGCAAGCCCCCCCCCCCATTTTTCATGATGCAGAAGGCGCCGCTAAACAAAAGCAAAAAAGGAAAAAAGAAGAAAGTGAGAAAACAGGAGAAAGAGCAATATAAAAGAGAAAGAAAAAGTTATTAAAGTAAGATAAAGTAGAAAATATTTCGGAAACCTGTGCCACCAACCAAAACTTACAATGGGTCCTGCCTTATTCTAACATTGATGCTGGAGAGAAGGGGGGATTTTCTGAAGGTAATTGTCTGGGGGGTAATTGTCCGGGGGGGTAGTTGTCCAGGGGGTAATTTTCCGGGGGGTAAATGTCCGGGGGGTAAATGTCCGGGGGGTAATTTTCCGGGGGGTAATTGTCCGGGGGGTAGTTGTCCGGGGGGTAGTTGTCCGGGGGGTAATTGTCCGGGGGTAATTGTCCGGGGGGTAATTGTCCGGGGGGTAATTGTCCTCGGGGGGTAGTTGTCCTCGGGGGGTAATTGTCCGGGGGGTAATTGTCCGGGGGGGGTAGTTGTCCGGGGGGTAGTTGTCCGGGGGGTAATTGTCCGGGGGGTAATTGTCCGGGGGGTAATTGTCCGGGGGGTAGTTGTCCGGGGGGTAATTGTCCGGGGGTAGTTGTCCGGGGGGTAATTGTCCGGGGGGTAATTGTCCTCGGGGGGTAATTGTCCGGGGGGTAGTTGTCCGGGGGGTGATTGTCCAGGGGGTAGTTGTCCTAGAACCCTAAAATTGGTGTCACTTTCTTCTACTTGTGATTCTTTACTTTGTGGAATAACCATAAAGACAAAGTTGTTTTAGACCAAGTGGATATAAGACGAAATAAGTATAGCTTCAGTGAAAACTAGACAAGGTGAAAAATGGACTAAATGGCAATTAGACCAAGTTGGTAGTAGATGAACTGGTTGTAGACCATGTGGGATGAGACCAAACATAAAGTAGAAGAAACAGGTGCAGACCGAATGACAATTTAACTTCCACATTCCACAAATGACATCTTATTAATCTTCATGTATGACAGTGACCCCATTTTGCAGTTTGACATACATGTATCATAGTATAGCGCTTTCATCTTCCAGCTTAGAAACCATGGACTAGGAACTATGCCCTCTGGCAACTGCTCAGTGACAATCATCATACAAATAGAAATGCAATTTCAGTTTAAACAACAACAAATTCGAAATTTGAGAGTGACTTCATTAAAACATCGCACAATTGATGCTTCTTGATTAAGAGTGTGTCTGGATAAGATTGGGAAATGTTTGGATCATACTCACAACCAGTGCAGATGAACCGTGGACATTCACAGTTCTCCCTTTCTTCAAACACATCACATCCCCTGGGAGGGCTCCTACACCGGGGACCCCTGCAGACCAGTATGCCTTGGATGCACTGGCATGTGGTGCATTGATCACGGTTCCAGGTGTCGTTCTCACGATGATAGTTTCCCTGGAGGTCCACACATCCATAATCCCCTGGGGGAAGAGTAATACGAATACATGGAATTAATGGGATGATGATAATGAAAATAAATCATGACTAGAAGAATATTGGCAGTAAGGGAGAGGGAGAATGTGAGCATGAGTGTGAGGGGGAGTGTGAAATATGAGGGTGAGGGAGAATGTGACGGTATGAGTGAGAGAGAATGCATGGCGAGTGAGGTGAAGGAGAATATAACATATGTGAGGGTGGGTATGTGGGTGAGGGAGAATGTGAGAGTATGGGTGAGGGTGGAAGGTGAGGGAGGGTAGAGGGTATGAAGTTGAGAGTAAGGGAGAGGGAGAATGTCAGCATGAATAAGAGGGTAGGAAAGAATGTGAGCATGAGTGTGAGGGTTAAGTGTGCAATGTGAGGGAGGGTAGGGGAGAATGTGAAGGCGAGTGTGAGGTAGAATGTGAACGTAAGACTGAGGGTGAGTTTGGAAGATGAGAGTGGGTTTGAGTTTGAGGGAAATTGTGAAAGTGAGTGTGAAAGTGAGGGAGAATGTGAATGTGGGTGTGAGTAGAATGTGAACATAAGTGTGAGTGTGGAAGTGGGTTTGAGGGTGAGGGAAATTGTGAAGGCGAGTGTGAGGGAGAATGTTAACATGGGTGTGAGGGTGAGTGTGGAAGGTGGGAGTGGGTTAGAGGGTGATGGAAATTGTGAGGGTGAGGGAGAATGTGGTGTGAGGTGAGTGTGGAATGTGGGAGTGGGTTTGAGGTTGAGGGAGAATGTGAATGTGGTGTGAGGGTGAGTATGGAATGTGGGAGTGGGTTTGAGGGAGAGGGAAATTGTGAAGGTGAGGGAGAATGTGAATGTGGGTGTGAGTATGGAATGTGGGAGTGGGTTTGAGGGTGAGGGAAATTGTGAGGGTGAGGGATAATGTGTACATGGGTGTGGGGGTGAGTGTGGAAGGTGGGAGTGGGTTTGAGGGTGAGGGAAATTGTGAACGTGGGTGTGAGGGTGAGTGTGGAATGTGGGAGTGGGTTTGAGGGTGAGGGAAAATGTAAAGGTGAGTGTAAGGTTGAGGGAGAATGTGCGCATGGATACGAAGGTTGAGTGTGAGAGAGCAAACGTAATAGCAAACGCAAGTGTGTGGGTGAGTAGGTTTGAGGGTGAGAGAAATTGTGAGGGTGAGGGATAATGTGAACATGGGTGTGAGGGTGAGTGTGGAATGTGGGAGTGGGTTTGAGGGTGAGGGAAAATGTAAAGGTGAGTGTAAGGTTGAGGGAGAATGTGAACATCAGTGTAAGGGTTTGTGTGAAAGGTGGGGGAGGGTGTGAGTATGAAATGGGAGGGAGGGTATGAGGGTGAGGGAAAATGGGAAGGTGAGTGTGAGGGAAAAATGTGAGGGTGAGTGTGAAATGTGGGGGAGGTAATGAGGGTGAGGGAGAATGTGAGGGTGTAGGTGAGAGTGAGTATGATGTTAGGGTTAGTTCGAAATGAGGATTAAGATGAGTACACAACTAGACATTCTACAATAATTGTTAAAAATCATGCCTTCACCACTAGTGATGCCCTGGTGATAACCTCTTCAAATGAATCTACATTTGTTCACATGCATCTTTCTCTTTCATCTTCATTACTGAATGCCTCTTCACCCCTCTATCTTCCCTTCTTTCTCCCACAATACCACTAACGATTCCACTTACTGCAATTTGGAATGCCATTTCTTGTCCTAGTTCCGGGAACCTCTGTACCAAGGTGATCTGCACACCAGCAGAGACCTTCAGCAGGGTAGCACTGGGTAGCGTTGAAGTAACCGCTCTCGGGGACACAGGAAGGGATGTAAGGTCCAGGTTGGCGAGTGGGGCTATCATCCAGGAGCTGCAAGGGATTCCTCAGGGAGCGTATTGCCTCACAAGGTCTCTTGAAATCTAGATTGGAAATTCACAAAGTCTCAAATCTCACATAATTTTTCCTCTTAAAAAATACTGAACTTTGACTAATGTTGTTTTTAATATGGTTCACATGGAAGATAAACACCCAGGAAGAAGAAAAAATGTCGAATTAATGCAGACAATTTCAAGAGTTCTATGATATAAAAAAAAATCATCATTTACTAAATTTCCTTGGGAGATTGAAATAACACAAGTTAGTGTATGGAATATATTAAGATGGTATTTCAAGTCACTTCATATATTTCCCTTTGTGGTTTTGGTTGTGGTGAATGTGGTAGGTATTACTTGACTGCAATTAAAGCACAATGCTTGTTAATAAGCAATATTGGTTTTGAAGTTACAATTGTCATATATATTTACTGTTATGTGCTTTAATCCAAAATATATTAATTGTTGGTTAGAATATGAACAATAAACTTGTAATTCTTTCATTATACATGTATCTTTTGTTTTTTTTAATGTTTGTATTCATGACCTTCAACATTGAACTACAAAGTTATAACCTGCAATACATACACGAGGCTGGGCCATAAACATCATATTATTCAAATTCTTGAAAACCTGATATTGGGCTCATCCAATTCTTGTAAGAAACATGGATATTATAGTACAGGTTACACCAACAAAATAGACTCCAAACCGAACAATGGTATGTAATTGTTGAATAATGTAATAGTTCTAAGTGATCTGATTACAACTATTGCAAATTTGCCATTATGGCAACTACTATAGTAACAGGGGTCAGCAGCCAATCACAATGAAGCTTTCCATGGTAGTAAAATAATGACAAAGTTACAATAGATGTATGCCTTTATAAATCTGGCCCTTGAAGTCAGTTTCATCGGTGAATCTGGCAGTATCAAATAACGAAGAAAAACACAAATTAAACTTGCTCACCTCCAGGGCAAATGGTTTTAGGACAACATTGATTGGGCAGATATATTTGTTGGCATTCAGGACGAGGGATCTCACAGGTCATCCTGCGACACGACCTTTGACCTTCCTCACAGACACAAGAGGTACAAAGGTTGTCATTCCACATCTGACCTTCAACCTTCAGGTGACCTCCAGCATCTCTGCAGCCTGAACAAAGAGAATTGATATCATGTGAGGGATTCATACAATATGAGACATATTGGGGTAATTCCATGAAATATGTATGTCCATCCTCCTATATGAGGGACCTTCATGAAATCTCCTGTCTCTGATTTCTCATTCTTTTGACAGTCTGTCATTCTGTCAAATGACCATGACTTGGTCAGTTCATAAAGTGAAGCAAGAATTGAGAAAAATGGGCGTCAGATGCACAAAAAAGGTTGATAATTTTATGAAATTGACCATTGGTGAATCGAAGAGGGGGGGGGGTATGTCCTGAGAGAGAGCCATGGTTTTTTATTCCTCTGGTCATGCTAAACAGCATTTTGTATCTATCGTAATCCATATCCACAGTAGCCCTCCAGGAATTCAAAAGGGTGTTTTATTTGAAGGTATCCCAACTTTTACCTCTTTATATATTTCCTCTGCTATGTACGGTAAAATATACTCAATTAGAAATTGAATCAACTGACATTTCGATGAGTGTACGCTTGTAAATAGTACATATTTCCAATTTCAATTCTTTTAATCTCTAAAATCAAAATTATAAATTCTAAGGGATATGAGAAGGCTTACTTCACAGCAGAAATAATTCATTACTAATTATATCTTCATCTTTGATTTTGTGAAATGAAATGAAAAAAGGTGATGACAGTTCTCCAACTGCTTAACCCGGTGGCTTCTGGAATAGCACGAAGCTATTGGTAATTACAGTTCTGCAGAAAAAAAGTTTATGGGCAATACCTGGACAAACAATATCAGGGCAGCATGAATCCTCTACTGCAGCTACGTGACATCCTTTGGGAACCTTTGGGCAAGGAAGGCGGGTACAGACAGGGGTAACATCATCTAAGCGACAAGAGCACTGAGTGCATTCATCAATAGACCAGGAGTTTTCTGTGTCCTGGCATGTGCCATTCACTGCCAAATAAAATGATTGAGAGTGTTTTCTAATATTGTAAAGTCATTTAGTAGTACTCTAATATTCTATCACATCCCCTGAAAGTGAAGACACATTGAATATTCAAGATCAATTGTAACATAAAATATAACTAGATTTTAATTCGTCATGCGGACGAATTAGGTGGTCTGTCCTTATTCTCGCCATCATGATCACCATTACCATGTTCCAGCAGATCAATATGATCTTCATGATGACAACGGAATGTTCATTATGGATGGAATACTTGTGAAAGACGGGAGATGATAAAGCACTGTGAAAATGGTCTCTTTGATATATGACAATACATGTGATATGAAAAAAGTAATTATAGTCTGTTTTATCTTGCTAAATTTTAACTTTTATACCTTTTAATTATCATAAAGGATCATGTACGAGGTGGTAAAAAAGAAAAAAAAAATGGAAAAAAAATCATCTTGTTTACCCCAGGACTCGAACCTGCGCCCCCGAGAACGCAAGTCAAGTGCGTTATCCATTGAGCCACGACATTCCCCATAGAGATTACACGTAAGCAAATTTGAGAATTGCAAATCCAATTTTGCAAGCGAAAAACGGGCATGATCCCGGCATCTGATCAAAAAATGGAGGGCACACTTCCGAAAGCTTAGAATCTCAGCTAAAACATTTTAAAAGCTCAGAGACAACTGACAAGAAAAAGTGGAGATATAGCTCACGAAATAGAGGAATGTAGAATCTAGTTTTGAGAAAAAGTCATGTCCCATAGAGATTACACGCAAAATGAGGAAAAATGACATTTTACGCCATGATGCGTTTTTCAAAATGAAAATTTATGTTAACTAAGGAGAATGAGTACATTCTAAACTACAACATATCGAAAATTGGGCGAAAATTGACCAATATTCACGGAGTTAAAGCCTAATTTGCATAATTATTATGACGTCATAACAAGGAAAATGGATATTTTAACTTCCGACGCCATTATGATGACGTCATGATCAAATTGAGGGACAATGGTGACATGAAATCAAATCTACAACTCATACTCTATCGATATATGAAAAAAAAAATGGGGGTCAACGCACTATTTAAGGAGCTACAGTGAATTTTTAATAGGCATGTTTTTGCCCATATATGGCCTATAGTAAGAGCTCGCGCGCACACGTGCTTCAAACTTTACCGGGTGTTAATTTCGTTATTAATGGTCGTAGAAGGTTGATGAAGGTATCACATTGCTCAGAATTATATTATCAATGCAATGATATTAAAAAAAACGGCGTTTCTGTGTTGCGTTGAAGGCGTTACACGCGGAAACGCGCGCGCATACGTGTGCGTGCGCAAATTTTTGAAATGCTTAAAATGACCTGAAACGTACTCTACTTTGGTCAAAAAGTGATTTTGAGCAATTTGAAATTTTGACGAGCGCGTACGCGCGCGTCGTGACCACCAGGTGACCTTTGATGACATGAACTGTTGACCCTTGACCTGAAGTTAATGTGATGTAAATATTGTTAATTTTTGATAATTGATAATGGAGATATGATTGATAATGTGATTTTACAAAATGGCGTCTAGATGACGTCATCATGACCTGATGACCTTGAAAATGTTATTGTCACGTCTTATGACAATGACCTTTGACTGTGCCAAAATTGAAAGAAATTGACAAAACCGATCTGGAGTTATCCTTGGAACAAAAAATTGGCGGAAATAAAAATAAATAATAATAATAATAAAGAAGAAAGAAAATTCTGACAAAACTAATAGGTGATCTGTCGTTGACAGACCACCTAATAAATACTTTTAAAATGGGCCATGTGCTATTTTTGAGCATTAACAGACTTTTCTTTACTACATAAGAAATATATTCCTTGGATTTGATACAATAAATATGATAAATTAACCATTTAAAAGTTGCTATTTTTTAATTATCTAGACTGCCTTCAGAAGATAATGCAAAATCCTTATAGAAATACACAGGCCTCTCAAACTGCTGACATTGATACCTGACAAAGATATTACCAGAAAATAAAAATAGAAACAGCTGAAATGAGCTCACCACATGTGTAGCTGTAGTAACAATGACCGGGTGTGACTTCATACTGGCAACCCTCAGGAATGGATTGGATCTGGAAATGTGTGTGTCTAATGTTACCATGGAAACAGCTACACTGCGTGTCACATTCCTCGTTCCACACCTCTCCATGGCTGTGGACTCTGCCATAGTCATCTGTACAACCTGCAGTGTAAAAAAAAGAACTCAGACTGATGATACAGGTAATAGGTAATGTGGAATCATGAAACCATGAAAGTAATGCAAAAGAAAAAAAATATTTCAATTTGATTTTTTTTTTTTTGTAATTCATATATTTCACATAATAGAATGTAAATTGAAATCTCAAAAATCCATCTTCTGCTATTATATGTAGCTTTTCCTAAGTCAAATATATTGGGACCAAACAAATCTATTTGACTCAGAAGAAATTTGACTTCTATAAATAATAAGTCTGGTAAAAAATGTTTTGACTTGAGGAAATATTTAACCTATGAAAGGTTGACTAATGTGAGTATATTTTTACTATTTTAGGACTGTGGTCTCAAAATTAAGGATTTTTTTCCCAACTAGAATCAGAAATACAAATGTCCTTGAATTTTCAGCAACCACTATCCCTCTTTCTAGTAGGACAAAAATCTAACCAGAAACCTGAAGCTTTATCATAAAATTTGGCTAATTCGGACCGAATCAGAGTTAGATGTATTAAATTTGATGCAGATGATCAATGTAACATCCATCCTACTTACTGTCATCTAGTGCATCCATGCACATGAAACGAGTACCGGTAAAACAACATAGCTGATGAGGGTTCCTGCAATCAGCATTGGACTCGCATTGTGTTTCCATGGCAACCATCGGTTCAAGGAGGGATGGGCATCGCAACCCTACATAAAGGAAGACGGAGAAAAGAGGATAAGAGTCGAGATAAAACAATGGAGACACAGAGAATTGTGTCAGAAATAGGTGTAAAAATAAGATGTTTTGAAAAAAAGGTAATAAATGATAATTCTACTTGCTCATGTTTGCTCAAATAGATGCAGTATCGACTTTGTGACATTGGAATATCATATATTCTTTTCTTAAATTTAGCCTTTGGATACCTACTAGCTCATAACTATACTTTCAATGCTCATACAGTTCTCATCACTTACTTTGTCAGAAATCTCTATGGGGATGTTTCAAGAAAATATTTCAATACAGTGCGTATAAAAAAATGGGACAGATTTGAACAGTTTATAAAACTTTTGATTCAAATCATGATGTCCTTATTTTGATGTTCATAAATGCTCTTAAGTCTTATCTCTCAAATGCTATTACAAAATAAGTTTCGTTCATGATTGAGCGAACACGGAACGTTCATATCAGGGTCCAAAAAAAGACTTTCGCCAAAACTGCAGAAAATGAGAAATATGGTCATCAGACTTGCTTATCAGTCGACTCCTCATAACCTTCTCATTATTTTTTCCATTATTTTCAATATTCATTTACAAAGCTATTTATTTATCACTGGCTCACAAAAAAAAATCAAGACCCCCCCCCAAAAAAAAAAATAAGGAAGGAAAAGGAAAGGGGGTAAATATCATATCACTTTCTGAATATTGTCAAAATCTATCACAAACTCGGACGTTTTGTAATTAAAATGTCGAAATTTTTGCTCGCTCGCAACTTTTTATGAAATTTTACAAACTACGCCATATTGAGCCTCCTAAAACTTTTTGGCTCATTACGCAACTACCTGATTTTTTTTTTCCATTTTAGCATTGAATATATTCCTTCAAGAAAAAAAAATGGTCAACTAAAGTAAGGGGATTTGCATTTCATGCATTAATGGGAGAGGTTGTAATTTATTCAGATGCTTTCAATGTGTGCAACCAAGGTCATGATGCCATTGAAAGACATGAATCCTCTCCGGATAAATTTATTCCATGTTTTGTCCTTTCAAGCACATAATTTAACATGTTCAAGGAATCAATGTCCCACTGGCACAAGGTACATGACAGTAACATGGCAAGACCTCAGTTTACCAGTTTACAAAGAGCGTTCTTAGTTAGAGAGTATCACTGCACAAAAAATCTGAATCATGTCCTTCGGCGTTTTCGTGAGGTTTCCCTAATGTAAGATGTCCTTCAATATCAACGGTTTACAGAAACATTGAGAAGTATGCTGCAACTGGTACCAGCCACAACCTCAATCGTGGTCGATCTGGACGACGAAGAAGTGGAAGGTCTGCCGAAAACATCACCGCTGTCCCTCAAGCCATCCAAGATCATCCTGATGGGTCAATCAGTTGTCGTCGGAACACGCTAGGACTTCCTTCGGCAAAATTTAACAAAATAACACGCATTGACCTACATCTTCATCCATATCAGATGATAAAACATCATGAACTTAGGCCAGGAGATCGCCAAAGACGTCTCCGTTTTTGCAGGTGGCTGCTTGACCAACCAGATAGGTTCATTGACGACCTCCTCATAGGAGATGAGGCAGGTTTCGCACTAAATGCAACGGTCAACACCCATAACATCAGGGCATACAGACCAAAAGCCAGGCACCCTTGGCATTTGATTACAGGAGGAACGACAGTCGAATGAAGATAACCGTGTGGGCCGGTCTCTTTGGAAATGGTAAGATATTTGGCCCTGTCTTATTTGACCAGAATGTCACCGGTGAAAGCTACCTCAACTTAATCAACAATGAAGTTGTTCCTGCAGTTGCCAATCAGCGCAGATACCGTCGCCAGGGCAATGGCCAATTCCGAAGAGTTTGGTGGGCTCAAGATGGTGCCCCATGCCATAGGAGTAGGGTGATAACAGACAGGTTGACAGAACTGTTTGGTGAGCGGGTCATCACTCTGAACCAACCTGTGGAGTGGCCACCGAGGTCTCCCAATCTCACACCTCTGGACTTTTTCCTGTGGGGCTATTAAAAGTCCAATGTGTTTGTCACACCACCAACAGTGTCCAAGACATGAGAAGGAGGGTCACTGCCGAGGTTGCTAGTCTAAGGCAAGAGTAAGAACTGGTCCGCAGAGCCAAGAGCGACATGATCCAAAGAGCGAGGAAGTGCGTGGACAGAGAGGGAGGATACGATGAAGATTAAACTGTTAGAAAGCAAAAAGGCAGCATGCACAGCCAATGGACATTATTATTTTTTTTTTTTCTAATCATTATGAAAAGTTTTAACCCACTGTTATGCCTGAAAATAAAGAAAAGTATGAAAACATGAATTAACTTGTTTTGATGTTTATTACATGTGTTTTTCACATATGAAAGGTTGATTGTGGCCTTTTTCAGAATTGAGAGAGAAATGATTCATGGGTTGATTTGGTTGATCGATCGATTGATTGAATGGCAGATATACTTTTTGAATGATTGATTGTTTGATTAATTCAATGTTTATTTGATTGCTTGATTGATTGTTCAATTACTTATTGATTATTTGCGTGATAGATTAAATCATTGAATGAATCATAGGAATTGACTAAAAAGATAAACATAATACCTGATTCAGAATGACTAGATTCCCTTTGGATTTTGGCGCAAACTTATTTTGGAACCCCCAACAAAAACTTTCTGTGCTCGCTCAAGCATGAACAAAAGTTATTTTTTTAATGGCTTTTGAAAGATAAGACTTCAAAGCATCTATTAACATCAAAATACATACATCATAATTTGAAACAAAAAAAATAATAGGCTTTTCAAAACTTTTTTTTTTTTTTATACGCACTGTATATTACAAATTTACCAGAAATAGATTTTATCCACAGCAAATTATTGATTTACATGTTGATGCAAGAATCAAACCATCAATCGATTGTAAATTTGCAATGAAATGCATCACTTTCAATTGAATTTTGGACCTGAAATTGACTTGCGATCGATTGCAAATTTCTTGCAACTCCCCAAAAGCGATCTAAAATAATGCAGCATAACAACCCTTACTTAAACAAAGCAGCTGATATGGATAGCTATTTCAAAACAGGGATGAATGGCAGATAGATTGATACTAAACAATAAAGATAGATGAATCTTACAGGTCAAGAATCATTTTCTTTCTTTTGGAGCTCATTGAAATATGCCACAAAATGAATTTTTTTTATATTGTTAATTGAGTTTTATGTACATCTTTTGACCTGAAATATAAAATAACCTTGATCTATTGACCCAAGTGCTGATACTTGATAGCATGGATGATAAACTCACTGGTTTTGCAGTGGCAGGACTGACATCCACTGATGGGATCTACTGCATAACCAAAGTGGCAAGCTTCAAGACAGTTCAGCTCAGGACACACAACACTATTAGAGATTTCAATCTCTTTGGATTCATTCCAGATGGGGACAGCAGTCAGGTCGGAGAGAACATGAAGCGTGTACGAATCTGTGAGCCAAAATAAATTTCATCAATATCATATTATGATATAATTCATATATGCTCTTCCAAAGGACTTGGGTATGATTTCCCTAGCATTATAGTTCTAACATCTCTTTCCAGCCTACAGTGTAATCAAGTAAATGAATCCTGCAAGATCACCAATTAACTCACATGGGTTCAGTGCAGCAGGATATTGAGGTGCTCCTGCATAAATGCTGCTTAGGTGAAGCAAATCTCTAGGCTCTTTAAATTGGCTACATAATGACAACAATGACATCACTGTTTGGAAAAGTAACCAAAATCTATATTTTGGGGTTAATCTGAACTTGTGTTACAGGTGCATGTTAACAAATTGAAAAGAAATGTGATTGTTGCCAATTTGAAGAGTGAATACCGATCACATTACACCTTAGAAAAACTGCGTTCCTCTATTGACACTCTAAACTGCATGGATTGAATGGGATTGAACTAAATAAAAAAAAAATTGACTTACTTGGAAGCTTGCACTTGCAGATCTCGCACCGACAAGGGCAGGTGGCTAGTCCAAAAGGACAGGTCAATGGGCAGGTTTGAAGATCAGGGCAGTCTTTGAAAAAGAACAGAATGTACAACAAAAATTGAGTTTATACATTGATGGATGGATGGATGGACGGATGGATGGATGGATGGCTAGATTTGATCAATTGATTGATAGATTGATTGATTGTCTGACTGATTGATTAATTGATTGATTGATTTGAAAAATACACTAAGAATTTGATGTCTAAAATGAACAAGTCAAATGAAAATAGAATTATTACATTTTCAGTTTAATTGATAAATTGGGGCTGTACACTATCAGTTATATTATGTTTTACTTTACACTTTTACATTGTACATCCGATATGACAAAAAAATATTTTGTTGACAAAAATCACTCCACTGATTCCTTGAAATGTGTAATAATTTTTCAGCCTAGATTTCATGATTTCACAATGAGGTTTATGTAAATGAACCAGATCCATATACAAATTCATGATGACATTGTTACCTCTAATTGAAATCATTCCTTGCTGAAACTACCCACCTCAGCTTTAATATTGTTTTTGTCACCGCAAACCAAACCTCAATATGGATATGAAAACATGACCAAAGACTATATGGTTGAACAAAGGAAGAAAAGAAAGAATGCCTGCCTTACCTTTAGCTTTCTTGCACAGGCATTGTTCACACCCAAACTTATCCGTTGAATAACCCAGTTCACACTCAAGATCACAATAAGATGGAAGTGGGTCACATACACCTGTTAGAAGACAAGAAAGATAATCATTGCTATCTATGAGTTGCAAGCCATTGGTCAATTCATCAAATTGTTAGGACAATTTTTTAGGAAATGCAAAGGCGATGAAGTACCTGACAAAACTCTTTTGGTAGATTGGAAAATAAACATTAAAAAAGATAGTTTCGATAAGTTTGTTACCTCAATAGACACATAATTCATCCTTTTCAGAAGACAGAAATAAAGGATCAAGGAATTAATTCAATAACATTACATCAACAACATTATAATACCACTGTGAACAGGCATCACTTAATATGTAAAACAAAATTATATAATTGTTAAGAACAGGATAATTTCAGGACACAATTTACACAGGTATAAAAACAACAAGCAGAAAACTAAACTTGTATCTCAATACCTTTTTAAATCACAACTTATCGCAAACACATTGGGCAAGTATTTACATAGCCTTTCATGATTCTGTGATATGTTAAAAAAAACGTTAATAATTGAATTACATATATAGTAATCAGGTACATGAATTTGAGATTATAAAAACTTATAAGAGAAATATGGGAAAAACCAAAAAGCTACAAGGAGCTTGAAAGGGGTTATTCCCAATTAAAGAATACGATTGCAGAAATACATATACATAACTTGATAAAATAACATACAAATAAAGCGTAAATAAACTTAACTGTAACTTGCCCAAGAAAACTCCTAAACACCCCCCCCCCCTTACATGAACAAAATCGACCTATCTTCCAACTAATATGTAGATAAAATGTGGTATTTTAATTTTCTTTTGAATGCCGATAAAAATGAGTATTGCTTGATCTCAGTGGGAAGTGAATGCCAGACGTCGGGGCCCCTGTGTCTTATTGATTTAGATGTTAACAAAGTTCGCGGATTTATTAAATGGTAATTTTCTGAGCCTCTTGTGTTATACGAATGAATTTGGTAATTACATATGAACATAGAATTGAATTGGGAAGGCAATATTTTATTTTTCAATCTAAACATGAAAAGTGCTGTCTGGATGGTATTTATATCCGCAACTTTTAGTAATCCAAGCTCTTTAAAAATTGGGTCGGTGTGGGCTAGATAATGAGACCCTGTACACAACCTTACAGCTCTCTTTTGTAATTTGAACAGCATATCTATATGTTTGGAATAACAATTTCCCCAGACAATAATTCCATATGACAATGAAGACAAGATAAATGAGTTGTACAATAAAATCATCGCCTTAGTGGGAAGGTAGAATTTAAGCTTAGACATGATACCAAGCGTACGTGATACATAAAGTTTAACACATTAACAAATGTTCAACCACAAACCCGATGAACACACGCTTCCATATATATATATAATACACAAGGATGTACATTTTTAATATTCCTCTAATCAAGATTGAAGGTAATGATAGTAATGATATCAATGATGTGACTTAAAGCACCAAACCCAATAAGGCACCTTAAAAAATGAATAAATAGGTCTTGAGAAGATTTTTTAATACATGATGAACAATAAGTGTCAATGAGAAAAATTAATGATGATATCATTAATCTATGTGCCCAAACCTCTATGTATAATGCTCAAGGCACATAAAGATAATACTAAAATGTAAACAAATAGGTTTTTAGATCTTTTAAAACATGATGAATGGTGAACATGAATGATGAAATCATTAATCTATGTGCCAAATCCACTTGGTAGAGTGTTTAAGGTTCATAGAAATTTAAGACGTAAGTAAAAAGGCTTTGAGAAGAATTTGAAGATCTACATGTATGAATGATGAACAATAGTGATTCACCTGGATGTTTACATGCACATTTTGGACAGCCATGTTGATCTGAGGCCAGTCCATATGGACATCTAGATTTGAGTCTGCAACTGACCATAGATGGACACGCATCTTCAAAAGAAATAAAAGCAACAATGAAAAAATACTTAATAAGAGCTCATTTCTTTACCACATCTATTAAAGTTGGATCATATTAAACAAGTTCCTTGATAACAATTCTTGCCATACATTCCAAATGATAATTTTTTACAAAGGAAAATCATAAGAGGTACATCTTCAAAAGAAGTGGAAGATGAAATAAAACTTGCTTTCAGCTGATTAATTTACCACACCAATATTCAAAAGTAAAATAAAGAGGTTGGCCGGATCAAAGAAAGTTCAGTAGCCTTTATCCTTGTCTTACAAATCCAAATAACATCCACTGATTCAAGAAAACTATAAAACAGAAATGTGTTGGCAGGCTCAAATATAAAATGCCAATATTCATGTTCATATATTGGAATGGAAAGAAGTTCCATCATTAATAAAATGCGAATTAGAATAATACAATGAAAGATTATGTGACATAAACACAATCTAACAAATAATTTCCAAGGTTGATTTTTTTGTAACACAAGATTTTCCTTCATTAAAAATTGCCTATGATTTCAAATTTTCAGAATTACATATATTCAAAAAACCTAAAAATCACCTCCTCACCAAAATAATGTTCAAAAATGGAATTAATGTTATTGATTTTATTAACAATCTGCTTTTAGAACTTCATACATCCAAGTTATTCCATAACAAAGATATTTGCACACACAAAAACCTGCAACAATTACCCCAGGATGGATTTTGTCTAAGATGTAGAGTTTTAGGGCTAGGGATGCAGTAGGGTTTTATATTAGGTTTAGAGTAGGGTATAATGTTGAATCCAGGGTTGAAATTAGTGGAATTCATAGCAAAGCAATTGTTGCCAGATCATATTTCCTGGAATCTCCTAGAAAGAAGAAGCATCCAAACCTTAGTTATGCATTTAATACTCAATTGAATGATAGGAGTATCATACATCTACAATGCTTGTATTTGTCTTTAATATACTTTTCCTTCTACCTCTTCTTTTTCCTCTTTCTATTTCGCCCCCTTTTCAAACTTTCCATGTATTCACTACTTGAAAAATCATATCCATTAAGAATGAAAGCTTGACTCTTGCGCCTTGGCGCCAAGTGATGACGACGGTTTCCCGCCCATTCAGACGGGCTGAAGAAGCATCAAGAATCAGATGTGAAACTGTTCTCCATTTTATAAAAGTACATGTATCTCTAGATGAATAGATTGATTTGTTTTATCCTAATTTAAAGCTCAATTAGGCAAATAAAATGTGTATACCTGATTGATTCATACACTGACATATCTCACATCCATGTTGGTCTGTTCTGTAGCCATGATCACATGTTAAGTCACATGACTGGGTAGAGAGAGCCACACAATCCTTGGGCTTGGTGTCAGGTGCAAGGATTAACCCACTGGCAACTGTTAAATTCATCACAAAAACAAATTAGAAAGGAAAGGAATGTGATAATATATCAAATATTGGATGAAGTACATGATTTGTATACCCGAGCAAATAAGTACCCAACACACTCTCTCTCTACGAACAGATCCTTGTAATAACTGCAAGTCTACCTTAGATATAGGCCTACATAATAACTTTGGGCCATGCAACATAAAATATACTGTCAATCAAATAAACAGCTAAAGCATACATGCTTAACAAGGCTATCGTACACAAAATCATGTAATGAGTATGAATTTGTTAATTGTAAATTAGCACACTCTGTGTATCTGGTACACAGCATTGAAGGTATAAAGAAAATACAGCCAGATACAATAAACTTATTAACCCCATATATATTCTTGAAATAAAGTGGAACTAATATAAATTGAAATGGATTTTTTAAAATAAGACCAACAGCAATTTCAGCAGCCTCATTGGTAGCTGTTTATTTGATGATAGAGGCCTTTAAAAAATAAAATAAAACTGGAAATGAATAGATGAGGGACAAATGAGCATTCCAGAATTTTAACTTTCACACATTAGAATTGGGAAAAACCATGTATAGTCAAAGTTTGAACTCATTTTACATAAATATTCTTTGGAATCTACAACCTACTATCATGAGGTTATTATGTAATCTAAAGGTGAGCTGACTTAGCTCTTCATTTTAACAAAACATTATTGGGTTTGCAATATGATACAAGAGGCAATGGGTACAAATTCCTACCTGGCATTTTACAAGAGCATATCTCACAGCCAAGGTGATCTGTTGCTAGGCCAAAGGCACAATGCATCATGGGAGAGAGGCAGGTGTCATTACATGCTGATTCTGTTTAAAAGAAAGTTATTTTGTCAAATGTTCAAATGTAAAGTTACTTTATCATTTTTTTAAATAAAAGTAAATGAACTGTATTACAAGGAGTTTTATAAAGTCTTCTGCAGAATGAATAAAAGAAATGTCCAATATACGTAAACTAATGTCACTCACAAAGGCTTATTGAACTTCTTATTTAAGCAATGATCAATTTTAAGAATTCTGTATCAAAATGATATCTGTAGTACTACACAAAGTGATTGTTGGCAGTGAGAAAATCCTTTGAGAAATGCAAAACTTGCAAATGATAACATAAATTGATGAAACATGGCCCCCCGCCCAGTAAGGATAAGATTATTGGGAATAAGATAATCACAAAAATATGTTGCTGCCTGGAATCTCAAATGCTCTTTAAAAATATATTTATATCATGTTTTGGGGCATAAAAGATATTGACAGATACACCTCATACACACCAATGCCAGGGCTCGACACTAGCGGCGGTCCGACGGTCCCAGACCGGTAAAAATCACTGTCGGGCCAGTAGATTTTCAGAAATAGGAAGATTTACTGGTCCGACATGACCAGTAAAAAATGTCATTTTCGGGCCAGTAATTTTTCCAAAAATAGCAAGATTTAAGGGTCCGACATGACCACTAATAAAATCCACTGTTGGGCCAATAACTTTTCCAGAAATTGTCAAATTCACTGCAAACTATTTCCCCCCGTTAAAATCTGTCATTCACACACAGAATACACACACTAGAGTAGCATACAGTGTACATGTAGCCAGCCACACAACCCACGTGGTAAATTCTCTACTGGCTGCGCGAACGAAGCTTGGCTAAACTCTGGCAGAAATTTCTCACAGAACTGTAAAAATTCACGGTTCATACTCATGAAAGGCTCTTATAATGTCCATATTTCCTTAAAATTTGAGTAACTCTGTCATTTGTAAGCAGTAAAAGGAGAAATTTTCACTTCTGTTTTGGTTCAAACAGATCGGGTTTCGGGTGATATCTTCTGAATACATAATAGCCCCACATATGCATTTATGTGTGTGTTGATATACTTGGTTTCTGACTTTCTTTCGTAGTTATTTTAATTGAGCCAAAAAGAAACTGATAAATTATTTGATGATAGTTTTAGCTTTCTTCCTCTGTTTTCTTCCTATCTTTCTTTCCTTCTTTCTTTTCAATCTTTCTTTGTTTCTTCCCTCTTTTCTTTCATTTTTTTTGTTACTGTCTTACTTTTTTAATTTCCCTTTTTTCTTTAATTTGTTCTTTCTTTCCTTTTAAAAATATTTTTCTCAATTTCTTTTTTCCCTCCCTCCCTCCCTCCCTCCCTCCCTCCCTCCCTCCCTCCCTCCCTCCCTCCCTCCCTCCCTCCCTCCCTCCCTCCCTCCCTCCCTCCCTCCCTCCCTCCCTCCCTCCCTCCCTCCCTCCCTCCCTCCCTCCCTCCCTCCCTCCCTCCCTCCCTCCCTCCCTCCCTCCCTCCCTCCCTCCCTCCCTCCCTCCCTCCCTCCCTCCCTCCCTCCCTCCCTCCCTCCCTCCCTCCCTCCCTCCCTCCCTCCCTCCCTCCCTCCCTCCCTCCCTCCCTCCCTCCCTCCCTCCCTCCCTCCCTCCCTCCCTCCCTCCCTCCCTCCCTCCCTCCCTCCCTCCCTCCCTCCCTCCCTCCCTCCTTCCTTCCTTCCTTCCTTCCTTCCTTCCTTCCTTTTTGATATTTTTCTTTCTTTAATTCTTGAGTCCATCCATCCTATATTCATCTCTTCTCTCATTCCTTTCTTTCCTTCTTTTTACCCTTTTCTTTCCTTCATTCTTTGTTACTTTTTTTGTTTCTTTCTTCCTTCCATCCATCATTTATTTACCCTTTCTTGTTGTTATTTATTTCTTCCTTCTTCCAACCCTTTCTCTCTTTCTTACATTCATTCCTTCCTTTCTTATATATGTCTTGTTCTTTCCTTTTTCCCTTTGTTAAATCTATCCTTTTACCTTTCCTTTCTTTTTTTGACTGCTTGCTTCCTTTCTCTCCTTTATTCTTTCATTCCTTCCTTTCTTTGTCTCTCAGTCTTTCTTTTTTTCTTCCTTTCATCTATTCTTTTCTCTTTTTTTTTTATATTGCTTGCTTCTTTCCTTCCCTTCCTTTATTTCTTTCCTTCTATCTATCATTTTACCTTTCCTTTATTTCTTCCTTAATTCCTTCTTTCAATCCTTCCTTCCTCTCTTTCTTTATTTTGACCTTCTTTCTTTCCTTTACTACTTACTGGATTTGTTCTTTCTTTCTGTATTGCTTGCTTCATTTCTTTCCTTCATTTCTTTTTTTCTTTTCTTTCTTTCTTTCTTTCTTTCTTTATTTTCGTTCCTTCTTTTTTCCTTCCTTCCTTTCCTTCTTTAGTTCTTTTTTTTTTCCTTCCTTCACATCTATCCTTTCTTTACCTTTTCTTTTTTTCTTCCTTCCTTCCTTTCTTTTTTTCTTTCTTTCTTCGTTTCTGTCTTGCTTTCTTTTTGTCCTTCATTTTATTTGGGGGGGGGGGACGAAAGGCTAGAAAAATAAACTTGCGCCTTTTTTAAATGTTTTCTTTATTTTTTGGGACCAGTAGATTTTAAGTTCGGACCAGTAAAAATTTGAAAAACTGGGTATCTACTGGTCCGACATGAATAGGTTGGACCAGTAGAAAAAATGGGTTAGTGTGGAGCCCTGCCAATGCTAACTTGGTACCCATTTCCCGGGACCCATTTATGCAAAATTGAGGTGTGGCCCTTTATTTAATAAAGAAATTAATCATTCATGATGAATATCTAGACTAAACAGTGGTTATCAATTAATTAGATTGTACATTTTTAGCTTCCAATATTTCAACTCACCATAGACATCAAAAGATAAAATAAAAGCATATGAATATTACACCTACATGTACTTAATAGCAATCATTTCTTTTCTTCTTAATTCTTACTTTGTATTTTGCACATGCAGATATCACATCCATGAACATCAGTTGCATATCCATCATTGCATGTCAAAGGGCAGTTGAATGGTGTGATCTGCTGGCAATACACTGTAATAAAAAACAAACAAGGGAGACAAATACACTCAGAAAAACAAATGAAATTGGAATGCCTCTGGCAGCCTTGCCTGCATTATGCAAATTCAATAGAGCAACAGTGCTGACATTGAAAAGAATTGAGATGAATAAGGTTTCAAAAGAGAGAGAAAAAAATTAATCTAATAAAAAAACTACCTTTGTTGACTTCAAACAATCCTTTATCTTGACTTAGAAGTTGTCATTCATTTCATATCATTTATGATCAGTAACAACCATCTTGCATAAATTTCATTTAGTTTAATCAAATGGGTTTTTTAATGATGAACAAATATCAATTCTTATCTAAGTAAATTCATCTGAAATGACCTTTGACCATGACACAGCAACTTGAAATTATATTCATTTAATTTTTTTGTATGTGTACTATATAAAAAGAATACTAACTAACGATTTCAAGATTATCTTTAAATTTCAAATTCTCAAATTTTGGTTGATTTCTTAAGGTAGATATCAGTTTACTGAACTCCAAATTACCTTTTACCTTTATCCAGTGACCTAAAAGTAAATTCAACTATTTTTTTGTTTTTGTATGTATTTTTTTAGTCAAAATGTAACTTATCCATACTGTACACTGTCATTTTATATTGTTATTAAACTTGTTTTGTAATATGTGTATGAGATGGTTATACTAAATAAAAACGTTGAATTCAACTATTTGCAGGTAGTTGATGATGAAAATTAAAAATATGTTGATGCCAAAGTTCATTGACCCCAAAAGACTTTTGATCTTATAATCCTATGACCTGAAACTCATGCTCTATAATCAGGGATACCTCATTATCTTTAGGTTCAAAGTTTTATAAAATAGATCTTTCTACTGTCAAAGTTATGTCAATTCAAAAACTTATTCTTGGTTACTATTTACATGTTGAGGACACCATCACCACCACCGCCTTCAGAAAAATGACACTCTGACTTTCTACTAAAACCAAAAACAAAATGGAAAACTCAGAAAATAAAATATGAACAAAAATGGTTATAAACTATTTCAAGAGAAAAGATGAACTTACCATTTTCTTTACAAGTGCAGATCTTACATCCAGTTTTATCAATGTCATATCCATATTTACACTTGGTTACACAAGAAAGAGGAGGGCACAAACGCTGGTCTGGAATGAATTTTTACGAACAGAAAAAATATACCCACATTATTTTTTTTTTCATAAAATAACTCATAGCATTTTTGTTTAGAGAGTCAAAAGGGGCCTTTTGTTTGTTAATCTTATCAAAAATCTTATCAAGAATCAGACAATAGCTGAAGTAAAAAGATTTGGGGAGACATAAAATTTTATTTCATGCCTGTATTATTTTCTTACTTAAAAGAATCAAACTTTGTTAAGCACCAGCAATGAAAACATGATTTTTTTTTCTACCCTTACACTCCACTATGGAACAAATGTTACAATGTTTGAAATTCACATTCAACATATGCACATATAGGTGATGAAGTTTTGAACATTCTACTTTTATCTATCAATGCAGAAACAGAAAAGCAAACGATCATGGAATTTGTTAAAAAAATCAGGTTATTTTTTTCTTAGAAATGATTTTTTTTAACCAGTCATCACACTCGAACAATACAAGATAAAATTATTGCAATTAATGCAAACTGCATAATTCATGCCAAACTATTTTTCAATATCATTAATGACAAGATTCCTCAACACCCTAATTCCTACATATAAAAAGTGTTTGATATCCCTGCAAAATAATCTCTGACTATATTGAAAATTAAATGGTTAATATCGAAAAACAATATCTCATGATAACCATTGTAATGGCCGGTTGTTTGGATTTTACTCCAGACAGAAATCTCAAAACTACACTTTCAAACCTATTCTCACTTTTTTTCTTACTTATTAAGATCATAATGCTACCTACTGCACATACGCCCGGGGGGGCCCCTCACATTGACGAGTGGATACCATGCGCGACCAAAAAAACATGTAAAAAGGATGTCTTTTTCAAGATAGGGCACGTTACGTACGTAACATGATAAGGGTGTCAAAAACACAAAAATAATGAAAAAGGGTAATTCACTAGGAAAGTTACGTGTTTAGGGTCAAATTTGCGGGGATGATAAAACAAAATTAAAATATTTTATAAAGGATGTCCTTTCTGCCCCAACACTGCGTGTCTAGAGTCCTATTTGCGCGAGGTGTAGAAGATGGGGTCGTATTAAACCAAATGATGTGTATAAAGGTAAAACCGATGACCGAAGGACCCGTGACATAACAATGAAATATTCCTATACTTGTTTTGGGGTTCATTTCAGGAAAAATTTGCCAAGAGTATCGTTTTGTTTCCAATACTTGTTAAGGGTAGGGTTTCATATGCCAATACTTTTCGAGATCCTATGGTCGCGCATGGTATCCACTCGTCAGTGGAAGTGGCCCCCCCCCCCCCCCCCCCGGGCACATACGTCACATGAACTGGGATCTTTAACAATGTTTGTTCACAATTAAAGTATTTTTTATTTTATCTTATTATGTTTTATGATTATTTCTGTAGCCAATTGATCAATTATCATCTTCAGAGATACTAGTTATTATAAACTGTGAGAACTGCTAAAGGGTCTCTTGCAATGCAGGCACTGCAAAGCTTGAATAAATGAATGAATATATGATAGGGCGTTGTCAGGCTAGACCAAAGAATCCTTCATCAGGCGATTGTTCGAGATCACGTTGAATTTCTCTCCTACTTTTCTGACCTTTGAGCCTACAGTGATCTGTATCAGTTTGTTTGCAATCCTTCAATAATCATTGTATAATAAAAGTGTGATGATAAGTTCATCATTATATTAAGAAAATATTATGTTCTGGGGAGCAGGTTTATGAATTTTTCACAATTATAATAAAAGGATTTCATGAACCGAACTGTTGACAAGCAAATTTTTAAGCCTGGAGCCAAGGCTAATAGTTGATCGATTGCGCAGCACTCGTCTACAACGACATGAACTCCGCAGATAAAGAGACAACAAAATGGCTTTTAAATTCATATTCCGCTTGAGTATTATTGTACATTTTTTCACATTGTCAGGCTCTCCACCGCCTTTAGCAAACAACAAAATTATTGAGTGTAGTAAAGACATTATGCTACCATGCATACTGTATGGAGAGACCCAAGAAGTAATACATAACCAGGACATGGCACATTATATTATGGAAGTCTTGCTACCAAATGAATGGGCTAATGAACTACCTTTGAAGGATATTGTACTGAAGAGTGGCGAACTTCCCATTTTTGCTGGTATAACGTTGAAATATGATTACATTCAAGAGGAGGACAGCGGAAGATGGGAAGTGAATTACCTGTCTTCCCGACAAAATCCTAATACTACCAAACTAAGGATCACAGTTCTGGTCAAGAATGTTACATCAACTGACCAATTTTGGTCATATTGGGAGTTTTTTTTCAATGGAACAATCTATAAAACAAAACAAGTTATGATGTTCAAGCTACAAAAGAATGCTACACCACCATCCAACGCATTAACAACATTGGCAAGTGCACTGGAGGACATATTGATAGAAACCACATCTTCATCAAGCACTGTGTCAAACGACTATTCCACTGGTGCACCAGACAGTCCATGCCCAACACCTCCACATAATTCTCAAGTTGCTGATGGCATCCAAAATGGTTTTCGTGACATAAAAATAATGATTATCATTGGATATTTTATCTTCGGTTTCCCTGCTCTAATGAAACTTTATAAGCTAATAATGAGGAAGTTCAATGCTTCTCAATCATATTCTCTTGCTACAAGGCTAAATCCGTCTCAAAGACAAAGGCATACATCTGAATGTGAGTCTCCTATTGAAGACAATGAAAATTCAGGTAAGGGCTACCCATTATGTCCTTATATGATGTACTTCTTTCATTCCCTTTTTTCTTTGACTTCAAATGCAATATGATAAGCTATAAAAATAAATCAAACCACCTCAAATCACAAACGGTATAACAATAATAATTTGCAAACGATGATGATTAGTTTAGCAGTGATATAATACCAAAAGAGTTTGTCTTTATTATCAGAATATTTTTGGACTATCAAATTTGTTTAATTTCAAGTAACATTCAAATATGGGTTTAAAAAAACATTCCACAATCTGGGTCCCGTAACACAAAGGTTAGCGATTGATCGTATGCTTGATTTTCACAAATTGTAGTCAATGGAATCAATCAGAGAAAAATGTTCTTCGATCATGGCTAAGCTTTGTGTTACGGGCTCCTGATCTGAAAAATCACCTCAAATTTGGCAATTTCATTACAATAACAAAAAGGTCATGTTGCATATAATCATCACACATGTTTGGACCATACAACATCTTAAGTCAACTCTCTGACCCCCCCCCCAAAAAAAAATAATAATAATAATAATGATAATAGATAAATAAATAAATACCCCCTGAAATCTGTTCAGACCATGAAGATTTGTAAGTGTCAGCACAATCAAAATGAGCAGGTCCCCCGGAGACCATAATGGTCCTCCTATGTATTGTAAAAAATATAAAGGTATTCAAAATATTGACAAATTAAAAAAAACATTGTTATTCTTTAATTTCAGTTTGAAATGATAGGGATAAATGTAATGATTGAAGTATGAGAATACTTCACAATTTGCCATGCAGTCATTGTGCTACATGTACACATTGCTGTGGAACCAATCTTAGGTGATTTCAATTTTCGAGTATCAGATTGTACTACCAACTAGTTATGTTGTTGGTTTCTTTGTTTGTAATTCATGTCCATACTCTTATGATATAGATAGGTCAGGTAGGCTTATAGTTATATATGTACCTCAGACTCAGAGTAAGTCTTCTTTTTTTTTTTTTTTTGGGGGGGGGGGGCATTTACAGTTAAGGATTGCCAGAGTATCTATTAAGGGGCTAACTGCCAACCACATTAGTTTCACGTACACCTTGACTAATTTCATATTATTTTGCTTCTGTCTATGAGCTCCATGGGGTAAAATCTAATGACCAAGTGGACTTTTCTAGGGGACCTGCAAGGCTACCCCTGACCTTTACACAGCCTGACACCAATTTGATAAAACTTATTAACAATATTCCTATATAGCGCTTATTCACAAAGAATGTCTGTAAGCTAGCGCTTAAGAAAATACAAAAAGGAAAGGAATTTCAGCCAAGAGTAAGATATACATGTATAATTGACAGTAGAGTAGTAGATAGTTGAATCAAATTAAGATCTGAATAGATTTCATGGCTCAAATTTCATGCGTAAGGCTCCCTGACTAGTCTAAGGTGTGAATAACAATTAAGAGACTGAGTAGACATCGGACATTGTACATTTTATTCATTTCCACAATCTGATAAAATACATTAGTATAAAAACAATAAGAAATACATTTAAAATTAAAAGGGTACAACATAACAGAAAGTGGTGGGATTGACAATAGGCCTACAAACCTTATGAAGGTTCAATTCACTTCAGATATCGTCAGGGTCAAAAAAGTGATTTTGAGATTTTCGTAGAAAATGGAAGTATATGCATGTCCTATTCTATAGATCATTATATTTATGTTAGTTTCTGAGATATGTGCGGATTTTCATAGGGATGCCATACAGATTTTTGATAAATAACATAAATCCCATTTGAAAAGTGAACTAGTAGCAAAGCAAACAGCTGTGAGCACTTAATATGTCGACATGTGGTCAGCCAAACCATCATATCTGCAATGCATTGACTTTGCGCATGAAAGAGTGATAGGTGTTATAATGTTAACGAGCAAAAGGGATTCAACTGATAAATTAACAAATTCTGGCATAAGAATGATTACTTTCAATAGAGAATATAAATCATCATACAAATGTGCAGAGAGTATATTCACTGTTTGAAATAAAAGAGACAAAAGTATTCTTGTTATGAGCATTGAGAACTGATCAGGGGCTACTATTCCTTAAAAAGCACCACCAACTGAAAATGCATGCTTTCCACATTATTTTCATAAAGCCGCTGTTTTCACACTTTTAGCTAATGACATGCAGTACTTAGGCAAAGTGAACATATCCTTCTGTTCTGTAGGAGAATATACAAGATGCACAACTTAGTCATTATCATAGTACCTTCATAATCTTCCAATCAGAAATTATAGAATTATATCCAAATAGAATGCAGAATGTTAAAATATTATAATGTTAGCCTTAGGTAAAGTAAAAAGTACACTGGAATTTCAATAATCTACAGCAAATGGGATTCCTTGTTAAATATATAGACAAACTCCAAAATACTAACAGAAGTTAAGTTTTTTTTTAATATCTGCAAGATATTGATTGTCTTAACTATAACAATTGTTCCAAACCTGAATGCATTTCATGCACGTCTGAAAAATTGAATTCTTAAATATTTTTTTTAAATTCATTTTTATGAATGTCCAAATTAGCAATATTTGAGTGCCAAGTTTAGAAAAACTTTTTTTGGGGGGGGCAAGTACTTCTTATTCGAGATATCATAATATTTCACGATTGTCTATAAAGGGAAGATAAAGACGTATTCATCATGGAGATGTGATGTCAGGCAGTTAGCATAATTATCATCTTCACCATTATTTTGCAAACACAGAACTTGAAAGAAACCCCGCAGAAGAGATGGAGCTAGGATCAACTTCCCAACAAGATGAACCTGGACCTTCATCATTGGAACAAGACTCAGATCTAATGAAGAAAGATGCAACACCAACAATTTCCTTTCAGCAAGACTTTGATGAGATGGCTGAAAGAATGCAGAACTCAAGGAGACTATGTACGTGCAAATTGTTTTCACGTGTTGTTTATTTATTATTGTGTATCATACAAAGAGTTCAGAATACTTACAGAATTTTGTTCAAACAAAAAAATAGAAAATAGCAATGAAAATACACTTGCAGAATTCCTGCCAAGTGCAAAGACTGTGGCTCTAGCTTTTGGGAAAATACCTGCTGTAATTTCACTATGAAAAAATAACATGCCAAAAAAAAAGGTCACTACTTCAAAATGTTGATACTTTCCCCATACAAAGACAGAACCCATTTTGAATGCAGGTAATGCAGGTTGGGTAATCAACTTTCACACAAAAGTTACAAATCTAAATTGGTGCCGGGTGAGGGACTGTCATTAAAAAGTGGACATCATGCTCATCTACGGACTTTCATATCAGAGCCCAACCCAAAGGGGCTCAGAGTACCCTAAGCAAGTATTCTTATTTTTCTCTACCCTAAATTACGCCTCAAATGTTCTACTTCCATGATACAGTATACAAATAGCGAATAGGCATGAGTGCGATGGTGCAAGATTTCGCATGAGGTGAAAGAAAGATGCTCTATTCGACGAGGCGTTAGCTGAGTTGAATAGAGCGTCTCTTTCTTTCACCGAATGCGAAATCTCGTACCATTGCACGAATAAGAATATTCGCTATTTGTGTTGTACAACGTCTCGGAATTTAGCGAAAATATGAAAAACAAGGGGTTTATCCCTGTAGTTATCTATGAAAAGGGAGCAAAAATACTAAAAGCGAAAAGCAAAATCCCACAAGCGCACCTGACCTTGGGATGCATTGCGCATTTAGCCAGCAGGCTTATACGCGTTTGCACCTTCATTTTTATTGAGCGCAGTGAATTAAATCGTATTGTGACGTCACCTCCTAAAGCCGTGCAACGGTACATTTTGGACGGTACATTTTGGATGGTACGTCTTTTGTGCAACGGTACGAATGTTTGACATTCAGCCTCCCATTTGCTTGTGTACAACAAGCTAAGTAGGCGTTGTACAATATACCTTTTCCATTTATCCATCCTTGAAAAGTATGTAATTTTTTCCTTACTTTTGAATTTTTGATAACCTTTTCACTGTACATCACCTAAATGTGAAAAACTACCCTTTTTGCACACTTTTCTGGACAATAATGATGTTCACCTTGTAATGGCAATAATCCCACCCCATCCCCTTCCCTGGGATTTGTGCATAAGCAACAAGAAAATTATCAATGTCAGTATTAATCCTAAGAAGTAATTTTCTAGTACAGTTCCTAATTCATCTAATAAAAGGACAGTAATATTTTTGTTTCCACTTCACAGGTTCCTTTCCCATAGCTGAGAAATATAAACGGCAAGAAATGGAGCTAGATGTGCAAGAGCCATCGGACAGAGATTCCAAGCCAGACGTGGCAGCTCCATTCCTACCCACCGAAAAGTGCACAGGGCTGTACTGAAAAATACATCTTTTTGCCAAATAGAGAGAAGGAATTTGTGAGGTATATCTGCAGAAGCCCTTCCGCCATATACAGACCAACACGGCTTTAGTTTGATGTTGTTGGGAAAAGGGTGTCCTGGATATTAAAAAGGGGGCAATTCCACAAAATGATCAACCTTTTTGTATTTCCGACCCCCATTTTTCTCAATTCTCACTTCACTTCATAAACTGACTAAGTCATGGTCCTTTGACTGCTTTACAGACTGTAAAAAGAACCAGAAATCAAATCAGAAAATTTCATGAAGGTCTCACATATACTAGTAGGGGGTCGGATGTACATATTTTATGGAATTGCTGATTAGTAAAACAGTGAAAATGTCAGATATATATGCAGAATGATGTAGTCAGGAAAAGAATACTAGCTATGCATTTAAACATTTGTTCAAGGTAGTTTGTAATAATGTTATCTTTTGAAGTGAATGCCAATACATGTACAGATACAAATGGCAGTAAAGATGAGAAAAAAAATTTAAAAAATTGGACAGTAAATAATTTTTTCATTTGTGACATGCTTTTTATGCTTAGAGTTGGAGAAATTGAAGATTTACAAGAATATATTTTGTTCCAACCTTAGTCTTTCTCTTCATTGTCTTCATTTTATGTTAAATGTAATTCAGTACTGGATTTTGTACCTTTAAGACTCTTTTCATCACTGGTCCTTATAAGAGTAGTTTAATTAGTTGTCTTGATTTGTAACATTAATACTGTCATGCATGTATTCAATATCAGGATTCCAGTTGTCAGTAGATCCGATGACCAACTCTTTTTAAAATGCACTTGTATATGATCTTTGTTCTGTTCTATGTATAATGTTAATATTCCTCCTATGTTCCACAACCTCATATTTATTTCATCATTCCTTGTTGGGCACATAGGGGTATGTCCTGTGATTGATCAATTTTAACAATGTTTTGGAGCATCTGTAATGTTATTTATTATTACGTTTTAAAAATTTACATTTTATGGCAAATCAAGGCATGGATATAAGCAGTATCCTTATTTTAGTGATCTTATTCCCTCTTCTTTTTTTTTTTTTTGGGGGGGGTGAATAGTTTTCCTACATGTTTGGGTGTAGTGCATACACTTGTTTATTTTGTTTCTTTTTATAGGCCTGTGTACATTCCCATACATGATTTTTCACATCAATTACATTTTATACATTTTTTTTTCATTTTATTCTGTTCCAAGTTTTGACTGTTGTTTATCTTTTAGAACTTTCATAGTTTTCATTGTTCAGGCATTGGGCTACTGCTTACTCCCTCTTGTTTTGGAAATAAATTTTTTAGCTATTTTTTAAATTTTAGATATGTTCTATATATCCTTTCTGGACAGATTCATGTGGTGGCATAACAATGTGCTTTTGGCTATTTATAGAATGATTAAATAAACTGTTACAAGCAACTTCAATCTTTATTTAGACCTCAAAGGTTATTCTGTAGCCTAGGGGGCACCATCCCTCCGCATATCCTCATTACAAGCCAACGGCCTGACATGGTCACAGTTTGGGAAGACACAAAGAAAATGCTTTTGGTAGAGCTTACAGTCCCATTTGAGACTAATGTTCAAGACGCACATGAAAGAAAGCGCGAACGATACAAAGGTTTGCTATTTGACTTAAACAAAACCGGTTACTCTATTCCTTTTGAAGCCATCGAAATAAGGGCAAGAGGTCATATATCTAATGAGAACATAGCAAGACTTAAGACAGTGATTCGGATGTGTAATTGTACCTTAAGACCAAGGAATTTGACAAAAATCATAAGTAAGCATGCCCTTTTATCATCTTTTGTTATTTTTTACAGTAGGAAGGATCAGCATTGGGATAAGGTACAAAATCTTAAGTTATAATTTTTTCCCCCAATAATGAACCCATCTGTTTTGTTTTGGGTTTTTTTTCTGGTGTGATAGCCCACTTATAAGTTGAATTATTGAACCTGTTTTTTGTTTCTCTTCTGCCTTCCTTAATGTAAAATACTACATTATTATGTATAATGATTATTGCTACCATAACGGATGTATGGAATGCTCCATTGTTGATGCCATTACATTGTGCCTTTGCTCAGGTAAGCAAGTCTCTATTTAAAGCCAGTTTTTTAATGTTAATGCAAATTCACCTATTCAGTTTTATTCTATAATTGCTTTTTTGTTTGCAATCATTATCTTATGTCTTTGTATTTTTACTTTTTATGTAGGCCTACATTTCAACCTGCCTTGAACCAGTATAGGTTCGTGGACCTGGTTTTGCTTGTTACTCTTTCATTGTTTCACTTTGTTCATTTGTATACTGCTTTTCTTTTAAATAAGAAAGTATTACAATATGGTGGATGACAGGTGGATTGTGTACTATGGATGTAGGAATATTTGAGAAAAAATGGGATTCCAAACATTCCAGCTTGATTGTTTGAATTTTAACATAATCATTGTAGATCTGTACCAAAGCTAATATGTGGCAATAATATCTTTATGGAATATGTCAAATCCAAATTTGTATTTTCACATACATGGATACATTTTTACCATTTTTATCATTACAGTAACAGTGTTCACATCCATTTGGCGGTTTAAATGTCCCACCTGGTTTTTTTAATACAGACTTTTAAAGTTTTCAATTTATATTACTTATACTGAGATGTTACAATGTATATCTATTGACATGAACTTCACTCAGTTCAAGGATAGAAAAGCGATGTGTGGAATCTCAAATGACAAATTTTTTAGTGAACATCAATGTTTTTGTTCAGGAAGGGAGAAGATAAAAGAACAATGGTCATAAGAGAGGATTGGTGTACATGTACTGTATGTGATTGTCAATGATATACCCTCTGGAGACGCTTGTCAGCGCAATGCCTCACTTTATGAACATCATGTAATAAAGGTCATCACTTGCTCTGTAAACTTATCTTAAATTGCCTCATGTTTCATTCTTTTCTTGTGCATTACACATGATAACTTTTTTGACAATTGTTTGTTCAGTATATCAGATATCAGATATATTTTCTCTTTGAAATTCAAAGAACAATGCATCGCTAAATAGCGAAATTTGAAAATATCATACAACTTGCACTTGGTTCTCTTGCATGCTTCGAATGTTGGCCTGAATTCACAAAAGTGTGTTTCAATTGAATTGAATTGAATTGAATTTATTTTCATACTTCACAAGATAGCAAAATAATAACATAATAAAATTGAGAAATACATTTGATTACATACAAAATACAAAATATAACATGTATAATAGCAGTAAATAAAGTGAAATATGAAGGAACCTGCATAAAAAGCAGAGCTTGTAATGTCTGCAGGTTCCTTAAAGTAATTATGAAATTGGTAATCAAGGAGATAGGACACAAAAAAATAATCAGACTACAAAGGAAAAGCCAAAGATTAGCGGAAAATTGCGGGGTAAAGAATGAGAGGGAAAGTGGACAAATGTGAAATAGAAGTGGGGGGGGGGGGGGTGAGCGAAGAATGAAAAAATTCAAACTAGGCAGTATACCTTTAAAAAGGTACAAATCAAATACATTATATATATTCAGCCAGTGCGTCTTAACGGGGTCCATAACTGGACAAAAGAAATGATTTCAGTTTACATTTAAACATACTTAAAGGAGAATGAAACCCTTGAAACCAGCTGAATCCATATCAAAGAGAAAAATCAAAGAAACATATTGTTGAAAGTTTGAGGAAGATTGAATGAATAATAAGAAAGTTATGAGCATTCGAATATTGAGATCACTAGTGCCATGTAGATCCTCCCAACGGCAATGCGACCAAGATCTGTGATATCACACACGTACAACTCCCTCATTACTTTAGTACTTATTTCACTTATATTCTCACTTTTATAGAGTCTACCACAAGGTGAGGTGTTCTCTTTATGAGATGACAAGTACAGAGGTTTCGCAACATTATATCATTGATGAATCGTTTGTCATATGATTAGAATGAGCAAAAAGAGATGTTTTGGGGTATATTTTCAGTGTCCAAATGGGAGAGTTGTACGTGTGTGACATCACAGATCTTGGTCGCATTGCCAATGGGAGGATCTCCATAGCATGAGTGATCTCGACATTCAAATGCTCATAACTCTTTTATTGCTAGTCCTATTTTACTCAAAGTTTTGTTGATCTTATTCTTTGATTTTTCTGCTTTCACAAAAGCTAACTTGCTCCAAGAGTTTCATTCTCCTTTAAGGATAAACAGCTAGATATTTCGTTTGGAAGATGATTCCAAAACCTTGGTCCTTCAAATACAATTGTTCTTTGAGCAAATAACGTTCGAGTATGTGGAAGGTGAAATGAGTCCCTTTGGTGGGTTGGATAAGAATGGATGAGGTCGTTTCTTTGAAACAAGGAAGATAAAATTTCCGGTAGATCATCTTTTGAGAGTTGAAACATGAATGTACCCAAATGAAATTCGTAAAGATCATGAATTTTCAGGATTTTATTTTTTATAAATAATGGATTTGTGTGTGCATAAAAGTCAGATTGGTTAATCAACCTAATAGCCCGCTTTTGTAATTTAAATAACATTTCTAGTACCGTCTTGTTTGTATTACCCCAAGCTAATATACCATAATTTAGTCGTGATGAAATGAGAGTCATATATAAGTTTAATAGTATATAATCAGGAAAAAAGAATTTTAGCTTGCTTAAAATACCGATACTTCTAGAAGTCAATTTACACAAGTAATTAATGTGACACTTCCAAGACAAATCATGATCGATATAGAGCCCAAGAAATTTGGTGGATTCAACCTGTAATAAATTTACATTATCCATGACTACTTGACCAGGTAAACTTTTAAGAGAATTACTAAAAATCATAAAATTGGTTTTCTTAACATTAAGTGACAACTTGTTAGCTCTAATCCAAGACTGAACTGATTGAAGTTCTGTATTTAAAATATTAAGTAGTGTATGTGGGTCACGGTGAGACAGAAAAATATTAGAATCATCAGCAAACAAAATAAATGACAAAATATTGGAAGAATTTTTCAATAGATAGAGTCTGAAACCATAGAATCAATAGAGTCTGAAACCATACTTAAAGAATGAAACCCTTGAAACCAGCTGAATCCATATCAAAGAGAAAAATCAAAGAAACATATTGTTGAAAGTTTGAGGAAGATTGAATGAATAATAAGAAAGTTATGAGCATTTGAATATTGAGATCACTAATGCCATGTAGATCCTCCCATTGGCAATGCGACCAAGATCTGTGATGTCACACACGTACAACTCCCTCATTACTTTAGTACTTATTTCACTTATATTCTCACTTTTATAGAGTCTATCACAAGGTGATGTGTTCTCTTTATGAAAGGACAAGTACAGAGGTTTCACAACATTATATCATTGATGAATCGTTTGTCATATGATTAGAATGAGAAAAAAAAGATGTTTTGGGGTATATTTTCAGTGTCCAAAAGGGGAGAGTTGTTCATCTGTGACATCATAGATCTTGGTCGCATTGCCAATTGGAGGATCTCCATAGCATTAGTGATCTTGACATTCAAATGCTCATAACTCTTCTATTGCTAGTCCTATTTTACTCAAACTTTTGTTGATCTTATTCTTAGATTTTTCTGCTTTCACAAAAGCTAACTTGCTCCAAGAGTTTCATTCTCCTTTAACAAAGATGAAATACTTAAATTATTCATCATTTTTATTAATGAGTCAAATAATTACCGGATGCATGCTTATGTCACACTCACAGGTTGGTAAATTCATGCATGATATTTAGTAAACCCACTGACTATGTAAATTGATTTACAAAAACAATTTGTTCATTATAAATTCAGAACAGTGGACTGATTATAGCCTTATAGTAATCAGTATGAATTTAATGCCCTGTGGCAAAAGTTGGTGATCATTACTGGATCTGCACAACTCACGATTTCAGAATAAAGAATTGAAACTTGATTACCCTTATGTCAAGGTTTCATGGAATAGGTCCATATACTTTCTAAGTTAGGATGACATTTCAAAAACTTAACCTTGGTTAAGACTTAGATAATGATTCCCCTAACATGGTCTTAGTTCATTGACCCTTTAATAATGACCTTTGACCTTGGTCATGTGACCTGAATCTCAGGCAGGATGTTCAATAATACTAGATTACCCTTATGTCCAAGTTTCATGAACTAGGTCCATATACTCTTCTAAACGTGTTATGATGACATTTCAAAAACTTAACCTTGGTTAAGATTTCAATGTTGACGATGCCACCGTCGCCACAAAAGCGGCGCCTATAGTCTCGATCTGCTTTGCAGGAGAGACAAAAAGGGAAACAAATCATGTTCACCCTCGGACTCGAACCCGTGCCCCCATGACCACTTGGGACGCAAGTCTGACGCCTTACCGATAGAGCTCCAATATTTCCCATAGAATTTACACGTATGCAAAATACAAGAATCTCAAATCCAATTTTGCAAGTGATATATGGGCATGATCCCAGCATCTGATTGGAAAATGAAGGCCACAGCTTATAATCTCAGCTACATCTTACTAAAAGCTCAGGGAAACCCGACAAGAAAAGGTGGAGAAATGGCTCATGAAATAGAGGAATGTAGAATCTAGTTTTGAGAAAAAGTAATCTCCCATAGAGATTACATGCAAAATGAGCATAATGCCCGGTTGACACTTGCATGCATTGTGGTGCCCGCATTGCCCCGCATTGATGCGTGCCAGTGCGGGACACTTTATGGCACGACTTGACTTTGTCAGTTCATGCATTGTCCCGATATATTTGCGCATTGCTTGCGCATAGTTCATGCAGTGTTCTTGCAATGTCCCAATGTGCTTTCAGCAAATTTTGTGACATACACCTAGCGCAAATTTCAATATTCCAACGTTCTGGTGTTGACACCCTCTACGTTCATTGATTAGGACGACTTACACTGATCATCTGGTCTGCACTCACAATATTGTGCATATCATTCACGAACTATGCGTGAAGTATGCTTAGCCTATTCCATGAACTAGTCGTGAACTGCGTGCCACTACCCCGCGGGTTGTGCCTACTATTTTTTGCACCCAATTTTTTTTCTAATTTGATGCCACACTGTGGCACAACTATAGGTTGCGCATAGTTCACGAACAGTTCACAAATTTGTAACCGCATGCCAATATTTTCAACGTGTCTTAAATTTTGGCACACATTTCACGCACTGGCAAACACCTATCCGCAAAGCTGGCACACATACTTCGCGCATTGGCCCGCATGAGTGCGTGTGCATGCCCCTGTGCAAACTTTGCGGGGACCACAATACCTGCAAGTGTCAACCGAGCTTCAATGACATGCCTCTATGAATTGCCATTTTTCAAAATGATCCATTTATCAAAATGAATATTAAAGGCATGAATTCAGAGGAATAAGCCCTCAGCTATGAAATATTGAAAATTGACCAATATTTACAGAGTTAGAGTCAAGATAAATGAATGCTGCAAGATAGCACTGGATAGAGACAGATGGAAAACCATGACATCCAACCTCTTCAAAGAGAAGGAACAGCGGTAAGGTAAGTCATATTTGCATAATTACGGTGACATCATAACACGCAAAATGGAAATTTTGAGTTCCGACGCTATTTTGATGACCTCTTGATATAATTGAGGGTAAAATGAGACATGAAATCATATCTGATTCACAATCTAACGAAATATGAAATAAAAATTGGGGGTCCCCACTCATTCAAAAGAGCTAAAGTGAATTTTCAATAGGCTTGTTTTTGCCCATATATGGCTTATAGCTAGAGCTTGCGCGCACAATGGCTGCAAAATTTAATGGATGCTCATTGCCTCATCGCTGAGCCGGCCCACATGAGTGCATGCCCATGCCCTCCTGTTGGGTCTCTTATGCTGTAAACCAAGAGGCAGTTTTTACTTGCACAGTGCACACTCACTTTTAATGTATATAAGTGAAATTTCAAATTACTTCACCATGGCACCTCGCACTGATACACAGAATGTTTTCATCCCGGGATAGCTTTGAAGCTGCTGAAAGGGATTACTCTCCAAGTTTCAAGATGATTGTAGAGAACTGATCGAAGTATCAATATGTGGTTTCAAACCGCCTCGATCACAAGAATCCCCGTTAAATTACGAGAACTTTTTTTAGGCTGAAAAATACCCATTAATTATTCCTGCATTCACACCGCCCTGAAACATACCCTTCGGGATAAGTTCCTGAAGTTACGAGCATGCGCAGTATGGTCTGATAAGCAGGCAAGGCGCGAGATTCAAAATCACTAGCCAAGCAGCCATCCACGGCGCTGCACCCAACGACACGCTGGGCTAAAAGTTCCCGTAATTTGCTTTCACATCGCCAAAACACATGTGACCTTGGAAAAATCCCTGCGAAAGTTATCGTAATTTCGCCAAGTACCTACTATTTAGCGGGTATTTTCTTTCGGGGAAATTACGCGTAGTTTGCTTTCACATTACCAAAATACCTGGTATTTTCTGATCGGGGTAAATTTCCCGATCAGAGAATACCTGGAACTGACGAACTTCGAGGCGGTCTGAAACCACCTTATTTGATCAGACTTAAAGGGATGGTCGGGGCTGAAAATATTTAAATCTAAATAAATAGGGTAAAGTTCACAGAGCAAAATGCTGAAAATTTCATCAAAATCGGATAACAAATAATGAGGTTATTGAATTTTAAAGTTTATCAATATTTTTTTTTAACAGTTGTATGCACATGGTCATGAATATTCATTAGGTAGGCTGATGAACTAACACCGCCACTTTCCTTTTTCTTATGTTATTACATGAAATCATAGATGTTTAATTTTTTTTCATACATGTGTAAACAATGTGTCTGCATTATGATGAAATAAGTTGTGGCAGTAAATGAAATGCACTTATTCAGTTGTCAATCCAATTGTTTTAGTTCTTGGTAGAAAAATATTGAATAAACCTAATTTTATATACCATGATAAAATACAAAAGAACAAGTGGGGATATGACATCATCAATCCACCTAATTAATATTCATAAAGACATGCCTAAAAGGCTTCATCGGAATGATGCAAATCTTTAAAAATCAATAACTTCATTAATTAATGTTATCCAATATTGATCAAATTTTCAGCATTTTGCTTTGTGAATTTTATATCTCCAGCCTGGACCATCCCTTAAAATTATCAATTCAGACACAGAAAAAACTGCAATTTCATGTTGCGTAATGGTAATGTTACGCACTAAAAGATGCCCACATACATGAGCACAAAATGTTGAAATGCTTCAAATACCATGAAACATACCCAAAATTAATCACAGGCAATTTTAAGCATTTATTAATTTTGATGCGCACGTACGACATGACCTTTGCATGACCTTTGATGACATCAACAATTGACCTAAATTTATTGGATGTAAATATAATTGATTATCCGTTATGTTGATATGATCAAATAAAGAATTTTACAAAATGGCACCTAGATGACATCATCATGACCTGATGACCTTGAAAAGCTAAGCTGCACGTCCGACTTTATACGATGAAATTAAAAGAAATTGACCAAACAGATTTCAGGAAAACTTGGAAATAAACATTTATGCTAAAAAATATATAATAAAGAAATTTCTGATCTGTCATAGACAGACCACGCCTCATTTATAACATGCCATTAGGCAGGATGTTTTTTAGTATCAAAACCATTGTAGGGATGATACAGTTCATGGATTGTATTTCTATCGGACAGTTATCTTCCCACCGTCGAACAAGCAGTCATTGAACAACGTGTATATGGCTTTTAGTGCTTTTTAGATACCTCTCACGGACAAAGTTGGTAAGTCAATACACTTAACTACACAAATTATAAATTTATTGAATTCAATCAATGGAAGATTTATGGGGGATCCTCTTGCTTATCACATTTGGCAAATGCGGCAGGTACAATGGTTAACTTTCATTGCGCTGCGTGCTCGCCATGTTGCCTACAGGACAAAACAGGTAGTACACTAGCTGGTGCTAAAGGCATATTGCCCATCATCTTCTACAGTATGTCAAGCGATGCACTAAATGCCATTTGAAAGACAATATTACCGATCACACGACAGTTATTTCCAGAAAGATTTGCTTTGAATTTACTGTAGATACTTTAGGCTAATCAGAGCTGCCAACCAAACCCTGTGGGATATTACCATAAAGACCTTATTTTAAGAAAAGAATACTTTTTTATACTGCCATGAGGAATTTTTACACAGTACATGTATCTCAAGATACAGGCAGGCTTTTTACGGCCTCTCTGTAGCTAAATTTTTATTTGTTCATGCATTTATGGAAGTAAAGGTTAGTATGTGATGTATTCATTGACGTAACTACATGTATTCATTTTTTTTAATTTATTTATCTATTCATTAGTATCATCACTATAACTACAATAATTCATTGAAATCAGGCTAGCCAACATTTGCTGATGTGATAATTTGATGCTTGTGGTTGCTCTCTTGACTTTTGTTAAATGTGAGGAGCAATAGTTAGAATAAACCTGAAAAAGGAGGAAATAAGGGTGTATTCTCTTCTGTGTTAAAGTTCCATCAGAGTTTTGCCTAATGTTTCTATGCTTCGTAACGGCTATTCCTTGACATTGACCAGTCCCACAACATTATAGAAATAAAAAAAAATATTATTTTTTAAATATCATATAGAGAACCATTGTACTGTTTAAAAGCTATATATATATATTTTTATTCACATATTTACCTTCAGCTTAATTTGTAAAAGTAACCTTTTGAACAAACTTTGACATAAATGCACATGTTAGCACCTGCATTTCATTGAAGTCATGCAAGTCACTTGTTTGGTTTCATCTTCAATATTCTTACAATAATTTCCCTTAATTCTCCATCAAGTAAGCTTGGGTTTGAGAAGTACATTTGATTTTGTGGAAGATATTTGATTTGTTTTAATTGTTTTGCTTCGTTTTAAAGTTTCTTATTTTCTGGTGCAGTAAGAAGGTGCAATACCTTGATAGGTCAATGGCCTCTGGCATGTACCAATTACTTGCCACAAGACAGTCATTAGTCATTATGAAGTAAATTCATTGATGGTCGATATATGAATGTTATTTTTACATTGGTTGGATTGTTCATTTTTTTAAGATGCGAATCTAATAAATTGAATTTAATTGAAATGAAATTAAAATGGAATTATTTACTCATTAATAATCGTTCCAAAGAGTACTACTTTCAAATGTGCATGCATGTAACTATTTCATTTACTATTTATTTCTTGAATCAAAAGTTTAATTATATCATTTATTTTATCTTGTACATACATTGTAACCATTGCAATTCAGTCTTTGGACTGCGAGAATGGATATTTTCAATACAATCCTTCAATCAATCAATCAATCAATCAATCAATCAATCAATCAATCAATCAATCAATTTATACTTATATTGACTGGCTTTGAGATAAATGATATATATTTCCCAAGGTGTTCTCATAGTCCAGAATCTTGATGAGGGCAATATGGGTCTACAGAGGGAAATATAATTTGGTATCTCCCGAAAATTAACGCTTGTCAATATTATTAAAATTACCTACAGCAGTATGTTTAATTTAAGCTATTATTTGTAGCGATTTCTGTGCCTGTTTACCTGTTGGTACTTCTGATTTCAGGCTATTCACGAAGTTGATGAAATAATCCTGGCGAATTGTGACATAAATTCTTACAGTGCAGGAGCACATGCATAATGCGCACATGCACTTTGATGCATACACCCTCAAGCTTGGGTTTGCTGGGAATATGGTTATTATGGACAGATAATTATTGCACATTGGCTCAATAAAATATTACTCTTTTTGCGGAATGGTCACTCGTAATTCAGCCAGGGATTTTCACTGATTGAGCAGAGACCTGGCCAAGCAAACGTGAGGTAGCTATTTATCAGTTAGACAGACAAAATATGAGTTCTTGCCACCTACATGTAAATGCTTCATACAGTTAACAATCAATATTATGTCATTCCATTCACTACAAATACAGCACCCAGACCCAGAGATGAACAACATGAAGCCTCTAAGACTGGTCATGATGAATATCTTCATTGTTGCTTGTATGAACAGTTTGCCTCCTATAAATGCCTCAACAGAGGTAGTTATTGGTGGGTGCCCCCAGTACCCAAAACCAACATACTTTTGTGTACTGGACACCCCAAAGGATGAAAATCTTGTAAATGAGGGAGACAATTTAAATCTTCAGTGGCAAATGCATTCTCCTTCGAACTTGAGCGAGACACAAGTCTCTGTCTTCAACGGGAAAGATACCATTATAAGTGGTACACATGTCACAGCCTACCTGGAAAACGCCAATAAATGGATCGCAAAATGGAATTGTACACAGAATAATGGCATATATATATGTAATTATACTGTGACCTTACATAATGCAGAACATACAGATGAGATTGCGGCCAACTTAAAGATCAATCATGGAGAATGTGTATACATATTTGGTGATTTTCGCATCAGAGTACCACCTGTGACCCCAACAAGTACAGAAATGAATACACCTGTACAAACTGCAAATGGATCTGAGTCCTTTGCTACCACCACACCCACAACAGTTTGTCCAAATCATCGTGAACCATCTACAAGTGGACCATCAATCTGGGGGATTATTGGCTTTGCCATACTTAGTTGTCTGGTGCTGAGGAAAGAGATACAAAGAGCCTTAACACAGCTTTCTAGATACATTCATAGCAGGACTGGTAAGAACATCCAACTTTTCATTCATCTTCATTTTGATCACAGCAAAATAATCATATAATGTCAAACTGCCATCATAAGGATATAAAATCCAGAATTAATGGAATTTTAATGGAATGAAATGCTGAACGCGTGAAAGCTGCTTGAGCTACAGCCGGGGTAATAATATCCAAGTCCTTTGGAAGCGCATAGAGACGTTATTTATAATGTGTTATACAAGAACCGACTATTATTATCTAATTGGTTGTGTATTTAAATCTTTTTTAAGTACTATCTAGATTGTCATCATGGAGCAAATTGTTACAGGTCTTTGAAAGATAGTAATCACATAATATTGCATCTCTATCCGGGGGGGGGGGGGGGGGTAAGGGCCCTTCCATTAACGAGTGGAGACCATGCGCAACCAAATTACCCCATAAAAAGGATCTCCTTTTCGAGATAGGGCATGTTACGTACATAACATAATAAGGGTGTCAAAAACACTAAAATAAGAAAGCTACGTATTTATTGCGAGGGTACAAAATATTATAATACTTTATAAAGGATGTACATTTTTGCACCAACACTACTTGTTTTGGGTCCTCCTGGAGATGAGGTGGTATGTATTCCCAACGGCCTTAACTTCAAAGCAGACATCCATTACTCGGTTCGTTTGCGTGCTTCTCTTGTATTGTAATGTCCCTGCACAGACTAGAAAAAATATTGCTGCCAATGCTGGGGCTGTTGAGCTATCACTGCAGATCTCCCGGGGGGGGGGGGGGCACTTCCATTGACGAGTGGATAACATGCACAACCATGGGGTCTCGAAAATCACCCTAAAGACGTACTTTCCATATTCTGAAAATGCACCCCTTAACAAGTATTGGCGTGTGAAACCCTACCCTTAACAAGTATTGGAAACAAAACCACACTGTTGACAAGTATTCCCTAAAATGAACCCCTAAACAAGTACAGGAATATTTTGTTGTTATGTCACGGGTCCTTAGGTCGTCGGTTTTACCTTTACACATCATTTGGTTTAGTACGAGTGTACGACCCCACCTTCCACACCTCAAATCGTCGCATATCGGACTCTAAATACTGTGGCAAAAAGGACATCCTTCATAAAACATTTTCACTTTGTTCTATCATCCCTGCAAATTTGACCCTAAAAACGTACTTTCCTAGCGAAATAGATACCCCTTTTTCATTATTTTTGTGTTTTTGACACCCTGATCACGTTACATACGTAACATGCCCTATCTTGAAAAAGACATCCTATTTACGTGTTTTTTGGGTCGCGCATGGTATCCACTCGTCAATGTAAGTGCCCCCCCCCCCCCCGGGGTAGATTTACTTGTTTAGGGGGTCAAAGTAAGGGAATACTTGTTAAAGGACAAGTCCGCTCCAACAAAAAAATTATTTGAATAAAAAGAGAAAAATCCAACAAGCGTAACACTGAAAATTTCATCAAAATCGGATGTAAAATAAGAAAGTTATGACATTTTAAAATTTCACTTAATTTCACAAAACAGTTATATGCACATCCTGGTCAGTATGCAAATGAGGAGACTGATGACGTCATCCACTCACTATTTCTTTTGTATTTTATTATATGAAATATGAAATATTCTCATTTTCTCTTCATTGTCAAGTGAAAATTGATTAATTCCTCCCTATACATCTGGAATTAGCATTGTTTAATACTATATGGTTCAGTCAAGTCGGTCCCTATGGTCAAATCTGTAAAAAATGAAATATTGTATAATTCAAACAATAGAAAACAAAAGAAATAGTGAGTGATAGACATCATCGACCGACTCATTTGCATGTCACTGAGTTGTGCATATCACTGTTTTGTGAAAAATAAGCGAAACTTTAAAATGCCATAACTTTCTTATTTTACATCCGATTTTGATAAAATTTTCAGTGTTATGCTAGTTTAATTTTTCTCTATTTATTCAAATCAACATTTTTGGGGGGTGGACTTGTCCTTTAAGGGTACTGTTTTGTTTCTAATACTTGTTAAGGGTAGTATTTCATGCGCCAATACTTGTTGAGAGGTGTATTTTCAGAACATGGAAAATACTTGTTTAGGTTGCTTTTTGAAACCCCATGTTCACTCATGGTATCCACTCATCAATGGAAGTGCCCCCCCCCCCCCGATCTCTATAGATACATGTAACCTACGGACAACTATATACATTCATTCTGAAGGATATCCCCACATTCTGTAAATTTGCAAGACTGCCGTGATAATTTCAACATTCTTTTGCCCAGAAATAGTTTTCTCCAGGAATAACAGTTTTCAGACAATACAAACTTACCAAAGTTCCTAGGATAGGTTTGAAATACAGCTTTTTCTAAGCTGCCCTCGTTTTTTTTTCACTTTGAAATATACAAGGTTTTAACACCCCAGAGGCCCATTGCAGAAAGAGTTTCAATCAAAAAATCAACTGCAACTTGATTTGTAACCAATGAAACTCGCATATTAGGGACTTGATTTCTTAAGAAGAGTTTAAACGCAACTCTTTCTGCAACGATCAGGTCCCCGGGATGATAAACATTCATCTCATATATCAAAATCAAGATTTTGTAGGCTTGTATTTACTGATGTATTTCATTGTTTTCCTTATTCATTTGCAACAGGGACACCCAGAGCTACTTCCGAACGACGGGAACAAGAGGCATCACCCATTCCTACTGAAGGTAGATCTCAAATTTGAAAGTTCTGCAAACCATATTGCAATTGAACCCCAATACTAGTAGTCCTGGCCTATCGAGTCTGGTCATCCCGAGGGGGGGGGGAGGGGGCGTTATGGCCTTCCTATGATCTTGGTCACAAATTCCAAGATCGCAACAAAAAATTGCACAATGGTAGAAAATTATGTAATATACAAAGTTACATAAATATAGCTAAATGTCATAAAATCTATGGGAATTCCTCATGCTAATTTGTGCATGGAATTAGAATTTGACAAGCTTTAAAGTTCTTTAACTACTAACTTACTGTTAAGAGATATTCTTGTAATATTCTGATCATATGAATATTAATGTATTGGCATAAAAAATATCTATTTCGCTATGTTATTGTTAATTCTAATTTATTCCTTTGGGGTTTTTCTAATTAATTTTTTTTGAAAAAATCAATGGAATTGTTGGCAATACTTTTTTAACATGAAATAAATTGACGTTAATTACTTAAATAAAAATAATGGTGCAGTTATCAATTCTGGCTACAACAGAATTTGCATTTGATTTGCACAAAAAAATCATAGGTTTTTAAAAGCAATTTTTGGTTTGGCATACACTTACATAATGTTGTAACAATCTACCCAGGCACTAGCGTACCTACGGGGGGGGGGGGGGGGTCAGAGGGGGCAGTCTGCCCCCCCCCCTGACGACCCACAACCCATGCAAAGGACGTATCCCTGCCCCCCCCCCCCCTGACGAGCATGAAAGACCTTTTTTGCCCCCCTGACGAGCTTGAATATCTTTTTTGCTCGTCAAATTCTTTTCTGGTACGAAATCCTTTATTTGTGATTGAAGTCCTTTTTTTTTTTGGGCTTGTCAAATTTTTTGGCGGATGGTTTCCCCCCCCCCCCCTGTGGAAAATCCTAGGTACGCCACTGTACCCAGGTATCACAAATTCATTCTCGAATGATGTGCAAGACTTTGAAAAAACAAAGATGGGGCAACCCCCCCCCCCTCCTATTACACATTCATCACAAAAACATTGCGGTGGGCCATTATCCCCCCTCCTTGAAGATAAGAATTGAAAATTCAAGCTAGAGTAATATCTCTACTATTAAACTGCCATGTATCCTTGGCAAATACGTTTTAAACCTTCCCTTTTAGCTGTAGACTCTTTTAACCTCTTTTTTTTAATATGGCCTACGTGTTTAATGAAATAGCACTTAATTACACTCATGCCAAATATTCTTTATAACGTCTTGCATCTGAAGGTTTAAACGAGATTGTGATAAATGAACCAACTGAACGGCTTCATCAGCAAGAACTTAGATCATCTTCCACTGCAATAACCATTCAAGGTAGAAGTACATCATCTACAAAATAAATCTAAAGTACATGTGATTTGTCTCAAAGGGGTACAGGTAGCTAAAAGAGAAACATCCACACATTTCCTAGTTATTATGCACCATGCAAACATATTTATTTCTTTTGGGAAAGGATTACTTGTCAACCCATAGGAAAAGATCACCTAGTATTGATGTACAACTACCACAATGCTTATCTATTTCTACTGACCATATAAAACAAATCAGAAACTACATGTGCATGTCAGGTTCAATAGATTTGATTACTTAATACCTTGATAACATGTATCTCCTTTATCAGTCACCTATGATGCATCAACCCAAGCAATCCGGATTGAAACCACAGACCCTATTGAACCACTCGACCGACAACTGACACCATCCACTAGTGAAGGAATCAGCCATTCTGTTCTTCCTCCTAAAGGTATATCTCGTAATTGAACTGCATACTAATTTAACTGACCAATTATGCTACTTCATAAACTTCAATTTCAATTTATTTAATTCAAAATTAAAAACAATTACAAGGTAAAAATAAAACATAAAATGGAATGTGAAGACAGCTTAGAAGAACATTGAAGTCTTATGAAATGCTGCCACCAATGACACAAACAATTAAAACCAAGTAATATACAAGAACAAATGAAAAGAGAGCATATTTCAAATGAGTAACCAGATGATACATATGAAATAAATTGAGCGATAAACAGACATAGCAAAGGACACATTCAGATGAAAATGAGCCTGATAATTCACATGTAGTTTTGAAACCGTAGTTTCTTATAATACTTTTCAAAAACATTTAATGAAGGACTTGATTAAATTTCTTCTGACAGAGCATTCCAAATTTTGGGTCCTTTATAAAAATAACTGAATTTACGCCAACATTTGTTTTGTAAGAGGTAAATGAGAATTAAACTGGTTTCGCATGTCATAAGATGTCATTTCAGAAATCAGAAATATGCATGAGACATATTCAAATCATATAACTTGAGTGGTAATAACTGAGATATCAAAATGCCCTCTTTACTAACTACCATCAGTACCACCATGCATCTCATACCCTTTCATTTATTTTCTAATACATGTTTCGACAGTTATTTCAAAGAGTACCCGTACTTGTGCACAATAACTGCATAGGTGCTAAATACTTGCAAGCTTTAAACTATAACAATGTCATGTATTCCTACTTACTATATAAAAAGTGAGGAATTCGTGACTGGTATAATGAAACTGCATTTGATTATTTTCATACTTCGAAACATTTACCTATATGTGTCAACAGCCCAGACTAAGATTTTGACCAGAGAACCTACTAAGCCACTCAGCGAACAGGCAACATCATCCGCCACTGAAGGAATCGATCAACCTGTTCAAGGTAGAACCCATGCAAATTCAACTACATTATTGCATGTATTTGTATTTATTTCATAGAAATTTAGGATAAAATGAAACTTTCCTTCAGTTGTCTCAGGATGAAAAAAAGAAAGGATGGATGGAAAATTGACCTCAGAATATAATGCTTCTTGCATCCACTTACAGTGGGCGGTGGCATAAAAATGCACTACAGCTCCAAAATATATGAACATGAGATAAAACAAGATAAAAGTTGAGTTATTCGATGTGTTTCTGGAACAAATATATATTACAAGAATATATTACTGCCATTTTCTGGAACAATATTTCTATGCAAGTTTACCAATGTATGGACAAATAAGGCAACTCAATTTGATATGATTTTATAACTTGTGCACAAAAAAGAATCAATCCCAATCTAGATCTGGTCAGTTGTGTTAATCAAGAAATGAAGCACAAATTATTGGGCCAGCCCAGTAGAAAGCACTCAGTCTGGTTGTTTTCCAGTGTAATATAAGATATACTATTGGATATCATGGGGAGGCTTCAATGGCTTCTATTTTATTTATCTTGTTTTTCAGAACTGGTATCACACTTTATCACAAAACCATGTTTTTATTATAAGAGACTGAGAACTCTGATTTATATTGTTTATTTACAGACATGGAGTCTTCCAGTATGGAAGTTGAGGGTATCCTCTCTGACCGCATGACATCCGCACTCGGGGAAAGAGAGAAATACTCTGGAGCTGATGAGCAACATAGACTGCTTCAACCAGAGAGTCAAGATGATTGTGCAAATCATTCTTAATTCCTTAATTCCTTAAAGGTCAAGTCCACCCCAGAAATATATTGGTATGAATCAAAAGATAAAAATTAAACAAGTATAATGCTGAAAATCAGTGATGTGCAAATAAGAGAGTTGTTGTTGTCCCTTATTTACAATTTTTGGGGTATTGTTTGAATTATGGTAAAGTGTCTGCCTGTCGAACCAAAGATCATGGGTTCGAGTCCATCATGGGTGGATGAGTGAAGCCAGTGCATTGTGTGTAAATGTCTCTCCCCTGTTTCATAGATGCAGGCTATGTTACAGTAGAAAACACTCTGTCCGTTCGGATAAGGACATTAAATGGAGGACTCGTGAGAGGACAGTCACCACCTTTGCACGTTCACACTGCACTATTCGAATAAGAGTAGGGGAAAACCGGTTTAGTGGTCCACCTACATTCCCCCAACCAGTTATATCGGGAGGAGAGACCTGCGGGTCACAGTTCTGTGTGCGCGCCCTTCTAGGTGACCCAGATTGGCTGGCTCCTCCAAAAATGCGCCTTTGAATGTCTTTGACAGATACATGGCGCTATACAAATGCTGTGCATCATCATTATATAATATTTCAACGTTTGCAGATGTACTGACCAGGATGGGCATATAACTGTTTTGTGAAGAAAGCGAAAATTGAAAAATGTCCTCATGACTTATTTTACATCTGATCTTGATTAATTTTTATTGTTATACTTTTCGGATTTTTCTCTTTTTTATGAAAGTCAACTTTTGTTTGGGTGGACATGTCCTTTAACCCGTTCAACCCGAAAAGCCAGAATACCAGCTTCAAGTCATGTGATTCGAAAAGCAAGGGTATTAGGTATCAGGACCTTTAAAAATGACATCATTTTATAGATATTCAGTTGATACTTATTGTTTATAATTCCGTTGATGATTGGCTTTCATTGACAAGGTTTTAGCTTATGAATAATAAATGACCCAAATATACTACCTTACCTCGGAGGCTTTTGTTATAATACATGGTGAGTAGTATGGACTATGCATAAGCTATTGCTGAATTTTACTTCCGTTAAAACAGCAATTTTAAGACAAAATTTGAGACTATGGTTAGTACAGGCAGCTAAACAACATCAGCCCGGCCAAGCCGGGTACCAGCCGAGAAAGGTGCCACTGACATGACTGGGCTCGAGTCTTGAGAATAGGAGATCATTCATTTCAAATGTAATGGGTTCCTTTATTTGTCCAATAATCTTGATATCAGCAAATAATTCAGGATGAGGGTCACAACTGTCCCAATTAATTTAGGGTTCAAAGGATTAATACATCTTTCTCTTCTAGTCATATGGGCATGTTTCTTATCTTCAATTTTAATCCATTTTCTCTCTCTCTCTCTCTCTCTCTCTCTCTCTCTCTCTCCGGTGAATGCACTGCTTTTACAATGTGGTCACCATGCTTTGCATCTCCACAAAAGCATATATGAAGAAATTTGTTATGATCAGTTGATGTATGGCATCAGAATAGACTAATCGGTAAATAATAAGTATTTCTTTAAAAAAACATGAAAACAACAAATTAAAGTTGAAACATTTAAACATTATTACATGTACTTTTGCTTATACTATACTGTGCTTTTCCTTTTGGCCCAAATCACTTGCAGTATAGTTTCTTGGAAATATATGAATAACCAAAGTTAAAGGATTTGCTAAGGAACGGCTATCAAATGCCTTGAAATTTGAGACTATTGGATGTGTACAAACAGGAATGGAGTACAGCAATATAGTCCAACCCCCTATGTAGTAATTATAGAATGTCTAATAATTAGCTAGTCTTTTTAGATCACATAGATTGCATGTAAATAATAGTAGGTTTGACCCCACTTTGTAGAATGAGGAACAATGTACTCTATGTTCATCTTTGGATATAGGGGAAGAATGCCAATATATTTGTATGCCCATTTTAGGAAAAATTTTCTTGCCAAGAAACTGATTCACATCCACACAGTGTGATAAATAATATTTACTATCAATAAAACTTGCCTTCTGAAAAGAAATGTGCAGGAAATGTGTAAAATAATTATGCTGCACTTTGCACATGAAACAAGCAGAAGGTGGTATATTTATGATTGATTACAGAATAAATATGTTTCCTTACTCGTAGTAATTTTCAAAAAATATTGGGTAAATAAAAATTGCATTTCACAGTGCAGCTCTCTCCCACATTCTCCATGGTTTTGTCAATGAAGATATAGTGTGACAATGACATGGCTCTGAATTTCAGCAATACAGGTGCCTAAAAATACATACTTCCATTGTGTCTTCCTTATGATGAAAATCTATTTTCAAAATTCATAAGTTACAATCTATTGCTGAGAAGATTATTTTTATACAACAATGTGTATATGTGTAGCTTGTTCCACAGTTGCTGAAGTTTTAAAATCAATCTATGTCTCTTTATCTCTCTTATCCACTATCTTAGGTTTTTCTTCTTTCCAATGATTCCCCATTTCTGTATAACTACTTTATTTGTTTTTCTTTCCTGCATAATTTGCTTTGAAATGTGCAAAATGTTATGGACATTAAAATATTCTTTAACTGTACCTAAAAATGTGTTTTTGCAAGATTTTTTTTTTTTTTTTTTACTTTTATGGTACCAAATGCAGTATCTTCTTCTATACACCCTTAAAATTCAGGTTTTTACGGGAACAAGGACACAAATGTAAAAAAAAAAATTGAAAATCTAACATTCATATTCTATGGGACAAAGGTGCACTTACATGTTTGGAAGCTTCACAAATTGTTCATGGGGATGCTTGGTGTCAGTTTTCCTTTGGAAGAAGTGCAGAAAAAAAATCATAAATGAAAAAGTAACTCCAAGTTACCCCCAAAACAGTTAACAAGGCTTCCAAACACGTTTTGGATACCATTAATTTCAAAGTCTGATTTTGCCTTTTACATTTGCGTCCTTGTAAAACCTTTACAAAACACTTGTGGGCCTAGTAAAAAAAAAGCACTTTTAAGTATCAGTTGGAAATAGATGATGTATGATGTCATTCTAAGTAACAATCTTGGATTTTTGGCATGTCATGTAAGTCTTATCAGTTAAAATCTTGTTCTGTTACAAAAAATGCCCATATAAGTTTTATATGTAATCAAAATCAAATACATGTAGTTTTAAGACTAGAAAAAGGCAGTTTTATTGAACAGCAATGCCAGAAGCTTCTATTAATTAAAAGAATACAGATGCATTGACTGTGATCTTGTGTTTATTGGTATTCTTTGTCCACTTTGTTAGTTAGCCTATTATCAAGGCCATCTGCTATTGCATTATAGCCACGACCCCATTCTCATAACCGCCCGATAACTAGTTTATTTGAAACTGGTTTAGAAGAAACTAGTATAAAGTGTAATGAGAACGATCGAAGCGGTCTTGGAAGCGATCTCTCAGACCCGTTTGGGAAACCACCTCGCAATGTAGTTTTCAACATCACTTTGCCTTAATTGTTAAACTGGTTTTAGCGTGAGGACAAAACTGTTCTTCGGGAAGCAATCTTCGCACATTTGGAGCCTGCTTCTCCACACACTGTGTGTAGAATGTCTATAGCACTGCAGTTTGAATTTCGAGCAAAACATGTCACCAGCACTGAGAGCATTCCCATAGCAACAAGGCCAATTTACGTGGAGTGGTTTTGAAAATCGCCTTTGGATGATCAAATGGGAACGCTAGCAAAGCGATCTTCCACACTGGTTTCCTGAACCGATTTCAAGTAAACTAGTTAGAAAGTATAATGAGAACGGTGTCCATGACCATGTTCCAATCTACTTTTTAAACTGATTTACTGGAAACCAGTTTAGTGTAAACCAGTTAATCATGTAATGGGAACACTTGAAGAGGTCTTGGGAGCAATCTTAGGTTGTTTTTTAATGAAGTTCAGAAAACCACCTGTGTTATTCAAAACAGCTTTGCCTAGTTAAACTGATTTAATGAAGTGTAGGTGATGACTTAACTGTTCTTTGGGAAGCAATCTTCAACCAGTAGAACGAGAGTGTATGCATGTTGGACGCACTACTCAGCACTGTGTCTGGAATGCCTATGCTGTGGTTTCAAATTTTGCACCATCATTAACATAGCAACAAGACCACTTTACACAAGGCAAAAGTGATTTTGTGTTTCGCCCACTTATGAAAATAACCAGAAATATCGTGATTTGCGAGGGCACACAACAGAATTGTATCAAAACTTCATTGTGAAATGACTGGGATGGAATTACACTTGTCATAAGAGAGTCTTGCATGTAAACCTTAATGTTGACTTGAAAATGACCTTTGACCTTACCATGTGACCTCCGAATGCAGCATAACATGCAGGTCCCCCAAGTCCATCTACCATCCAAGTTTGGTTGAAAAGTAACTTAAGGTTGCGGAGTTAGGTGTCATAAGAGAGTCTTGCATGTAAACTTTAATGTTGACCTGAAAATGACCTTTGACCTTACCATGTCACCTCCAACAGCAGCCTAACATGCAGGTCCCCCAAGTCTATCTACCATCCAAGTGTGGTTGAAAAGTGACTTACGGTTGCCAAGTTAGGTGTCATAATAGAGTCTTGCATGTAAACTTTAACGTTGACTTGAAAATGACCTTTGACCTTACCATGTGACCTCCAACTGCAGCATGACATGCAGGTCCCCCAAGTCTATCTACCATCCAAGTGTGGTTGAAAAGTGACTTACGGTTGCCAAGTTAGGTGTCATAATAGAGTCTTGCATGTAAACTTTAACGTTGACTTGAAAATGACCTTTGACCTTACCATGTGACCTCCAACTGCAGCATGACATGCAGGTCCCCCAAGTCCATCTACCATCCAAGTTTGGTTGAAAATTGACTAACGGTTGCGGAGTTAGATGTCATAAGAGAGTCTTGCATGTAAACTTTAACGTTGACCTGAAAATGACCTTTGACCTTACCATGTGACCTCCGAGTGCAGCATAACATGCAGGTCCCCCAAGTCCATCTACTATCCAAGTTTTGGTTGAAAAGCGACTTACTGTTGCAGAGTTATGTGTCATTAGATTCGTGACAGACGGACAACATTTGGATCCCTGAGTCTCGCCTTCACCTCTGGTGGGCGAGACAATAAAGTGATTCTGGAAACCACCTTGAGATGGTGATGAGAATGCTAGCGAAGCTATTTTCTTCAGTATAAGACCTGTGATGTTCTCTGGCATGACGAAAAACCTCCATTTGAGAACCCTATACCCCAGTTTCCCTTGCAATCAATTCTCTTCTCCAAGTACGACAAACCCTACTGCCCCAAGCATGCAATGTAAGTATCAAAACACCTGTTTCTTGACCTCGGTCCGAAGATAACACAACAGCCCGGCATATACAGTCACAGCAGGGGGCCACACACGATGGGATGCATGCGCAGCGCTGAGTAAGGACCCGGTAAGCATGCCGTCATTTCTATTCGCTTACTTTCCTTATTTCGAGGTCGATTTTCTTCATTCGAAATTAAAAATGGACTAACATTGAATTTCTGAATACAATAAGCCTTTGTAAACGTGATTAAATATAGAATACAATAATTTCATTCAGAAGGTCCTACTACAGGCAGAGAAGTCTTACGTACAGCTGTTGTTTATCATTTCGTCCTTGGCTCAACGCTCATAATCTGGCCTGTGGAGGTGAAATTGAGACAGCGGGGATTACCTGGCCAAGCGGGGTTGATCAGGCGGGTGTTTCATAAAGCTGTTCGTAAGTTAAGAGCGACCGGTGATCCTGTCTTGCAGTAAATGGTACACACCATTGGCGATGATCACCAGTCGCTCTTTAAGTCGCTCTTAACTTACGAACAGCTTTATGAAACGGCCCCCTGGGCTTGGAAATGATGTTTTAGATTTTCAAATGCAAAATGGGGTAAAATACTGCAGTTTGCAATCTGAACTGCGGTCCGTTCTCAAACGGGGGTTGGACGTAATGGGTTTAATTTAATTTTCTTTATTAATATAAAAATACCAAAATGCAAATGTAGATGGCCTAAAAAAAATCTGCTGAAAAATGCTGCAAACACCCAATTAACAACACAGCCCCTAGTCTTAATCAATCAACCATTTGATCTGACAGGCTTGCATGTCTCACCTTGGGATTTAATCCAGCTGACCACAGTTTAGTGTAACCCTAGTAAAAGACATGAACCACTAGTTTTCCAAGCCAAAATGCTCCAGATGGGAATGGGGTATACATTAATAGTGACCACTACAATTATTGTATAGATCTGTGTTCATCACACAGAGCTTTCTGGTTACCAATAATATGTATATCTTAACAAGGGGAATGCCTCTGGCGGTCTCATCTGCATCACGCAATTCAATATAGCAGCAGTGCTGAATTTGAAAACTACTATAACTCGCACAAGATGTTCAGTTATACTAGGTTACTCTTATGTCCACGTTTTATGAACTGCTGTAGACCAATACACTTACAGAGATATGATGGTAATTCAACAAATACCCCCAACATGGCCAAAGTTCACTGACCTTGCATGACTTTTGACCTTGATCATGTGACCTGAAACTCGCACAGGATGTTCCGTGATACTTGATTACTCATACGTCTAAGTTTCATGAATCAGATCCATAAACTTTCAAAGTTATGATGGTAATTCAACAGATACCCCCAATTCGGCCAAAGTTCCTTGGCCTTTGACCTTGGTCATGTGACCTGAAATGCGCACAGGATGTTCAGTGATACTTGATTACTCTTATGTCCAAGTTTAATGAACTAGACCAATATACTTTCAAAGTTATGATGGTAATTCAACAAATACCCCCAATTTGGCCAAAGTTCATTGACCCTCAATGACTTTTGACCTTAATCATGTGACCTGAAACTTGCACAGGATGTTCAGTGATACTTGATTACTATTATGTCCAAGTTTCATGAATCAGATCCATAAACTTTCTAAGTTATGATGGTAATTCAACTGATACCCCCAATTCGGTCAAAGTTCATTGACCCTAAATGACCTTTGACCTTGGTCATGTGACGTGAAACTCATGCAGGATGTTTAGTGATACATGATTATACTTATGTCCAAGCTTCATGAACTAGGTCCATATATTTTCTAAGTTATGATGACATTTCAAAAACTTAACCTTAGGTTAAGATTTTGATGTTGATTCCCCCAACATGGTTTAAGTTCATTGACCCTAAATGACCTTTGACCTTAGTCATGTGACATGAAACTCAGGCAGGATGTATAGTAATACTTGATCAACCTTATGGCCAGGTTTCATGAACTAGGTCTACATACTTTCTAAGTTATGCTGTCATTTAAAAAACTTAACCTTCGGTTAAGATTTGGTGTTGACACCGCCACCGCCGCCGTCGGAAAAGCGACGCCTATAGTCTTACACTGCTATGCAGGTGAGACAAAAATTAATTTCAAATTAATTTCAAATTCATTTCTTTTTTTTCAGAGAGGAGGGAAGGGTTCAAGATTTTATATTTCTAAAATTAGCACAAAAAAGCCCATTTGTCCGAATGTGCACCTTAACCTTTTTATATTTGGATCATGGTCTGTGTACATGCACGTTTATAGCCTCGAGGGGGGATTTAAACCCCTTTGGGCTTCAGACATTTTTGTGAATTTCAGCAATATGGTTGATGTATCATGTATGGTGAATCATTAATTTTCACACTTAAGTTTCTTATTTTATTTCTAAACTGCAATGCGAATTTGATTTGAAATTGAATTTACACAAATAATCCCATTTATTGTGTTTCTTCAGAATCTGTGAAGTGGTTGAATGAACAAGAAAAGATGTCTGGATACCTGGAACTTCCTGAAGTAACCAAGCTATGAAACTCAAACTTCCATTCAATTGAGGCGGATTGATAATCGAGTCACCCCACTATATTGAAGAGAACCAGTGCATTATGCCCCATCAACATTTGGTATATGATTATCGTAGGGTCCCCATAAGATCATATTCATTTTAATCATAAGATTATCATACAAGTATCTAACGGATTCACAATTATTGCGGGGCCTATGATGTTTTTCAGTGCAGTTACATAAAATCACAGGATTGTAGCCCTTTAATACATCAAAGGGGTATAGTACAAATAGCACAAGGGATGGTACAATATAAGGTCAACACATATCAGCGTAGGGCATGGTATTTTGTAAGGCAACCTACGATCATGCAAAGCAGAGACATCATAAAATCTTGGTACGTAATTATGTGGTTTTGTTTCTAGGCCCTCAACAACATTTGCCCTACATGAAATCCTATGACGGCAATACCAAATAGGCAATGTAAATACAAAAATTATAGCCACCTTTGACACAAAAACATTACAAATTAAACCATTGTATGATGATTGTAGCAAGATAAACTCAGTGTGTTGATTGGGGTACTTAGTCATAAAGGGGAAGTGACGAGGAGTGTAGATAATTTGTAATTTGCAAAAATATATTTCAATGTATTCTTATTAACATATTTCTGCTGATTTGAACTATTTGCCAATGAATTAACATGCAAAAATCTGTAAGTTCTGGAAATAGTGTATTTCATGATAATAAAATATGACTTGGAACTCAAAGTTCATCAATATTCAGTAGCTTATTTAACATGAATCTACATACATTTCTTCTTTCATTTGCTATCTGTGTTAATTTAGTGTTAAGTGATTAAAATAAACATATATAGAATTGTCCCACCAAATTCTAAAGTTTGAAAAGAGCATTACAACTCATGCAATCATCAAGTTAACAATTTTCAAGTGTCTTGGTATTGGTTTGAAATACACCCTTAATTAATTGATTAGGACTGTCAATTTGAGATTTTGTAACTTCCTTTATACATACAAGTGTACTGTAATTGATAACCATGAGATAATCATATAACTGTGCACTAATGATAAGAATATATAATTGAAATTTTGTTGTGTGCAAACAGATTTGTAGTATTTGCCAATGCTTGTCATTTTAATGATAATTTTTCTGACAATATGCTATCATAAGTGTAAAAACATGATAATGATAGACAACATATATTGCACCATATATCTGTATAAAAATTCAAAGGTGCATTATCATATCAGAAAGATGATATGACCATATTGCATCAAAGTGATAAATGTAAGTAAAATAAAAAAATATTATTATTATTATATATTTATTTGTTTTTTTGGCGTCACCTGTGCCTGGGAGGCGATCTGAATCACTGTGACCCACAGGTCTCTCCTCCCGATATAACTGATTAAAGGGAGTGCAGGTGGACCACTACACCATCACCATGTTTTCCCCCTACTCTTATATGAATAGTGCAGTGGGTTCTTAACGTGCAAAGGTGGTGACTCTCCTCTACACAGGACCTCCATTTAACGTCATGTCATATCCATCATGAATAGAATATAACCATTTAAGGGAGTTTGATATCAAATATCCAAATCATTAGAAATCTAATATGATTCGTGATCTGTTGATTTCATAAAACAACAGAGTCTGATGTCAGATAGTCATGTAACAATTTCATAAATCATATTACTAAAACCATGGAAACTAATAAATACATGTAGTTTTATAAAATATATACATCAGACAGAAAATAATTATATACATGTTGTGTTTGTTTGTTCTGCATTTCCCGACTGCATTTGTTTATATTGTGCAGTTTTGTGTTTGTTTCAAGATCATTCATTCAAAAGTTCTTTGTAACATTTCTTTGATCCTTCCACTATTCTTAAATATTCTCACTTATGTTATAATGTATTTTATTTGAAATATTCATATTTCTTGATTTGTATATTTTTTATAAAGATTGTGGTAAATAAGGTTTCAATTTCAATGCATCACTTCTACTCATTGAAAAGTAAAACATTCATGTTTCGCTTTTACTTGTTTGTAATACTTCACATAAAAGTTAACATAAATACAAGTTTAAATTCAACAATTGCCTACTGGGCTTGCGATGTCCTCATACAAAGCCATTGGGACCACAGAATGCAGCAGTCAACAGGTTAATGTAATTTTGTGACCTAGTGTAGAATTAACTAAAATTTTTCAAAAGTATGTAAGGGTAGAAGCATCACGAGACAGTGACAAAAAAAATTCCAAACCACAGGGTAGATTGATGACAATCATTGTAACATTATGATACTCTTACATGTATATTAAGATTACTGCACAAATATTTATTTTGGGAGGCAGGTCTTTCTTTTTTATCATGTCTGGTGGATGGATTTCAATATTAAACTTCAATAGCTTTTACATGTAAATGGGTTATTGTTTTCATTATCACTGTGTTCGCTATTTGAAAATGCATACAAAAACAAAGCAAAAAAAACATAAACACAACTTTAGATAAAATAATGCAATGTCCAGGCTGTCTGTAAAGACAAATTAACAACACAGACTCTCTACCTAATGTGTTCTAATTAGAGAAAATAAATATAAAAATGTCTATGTAATAATACTTTTCTTTGACCTGGATACTAATAAGCTGCAAAGATTTTTTTTTTTTAAGGAAAATGAAACCTTTGAAACAAGATAGCCTGTGTTAAAACAGAAAAACCAAAGAAACAGATCAACGGAAGTTTGAGAAAAATCAGACAAATAATGAAAAAGTTATGAGCATTTGAATATTGCGATCACTAATGCTATGGAGATCCTCACATTGGCAATGCGACAAGATGTGTGATGTCACTTGTGAACAACTTTCCCCATTACTTAAGTATATATTTCACTTAAACTGCCTATTTTTTCACATCTTTCAGTAGAGCATATATTCTTTCTATAGGAGGGCATATAATTCAGATTTTTGAAGAATACATAATGGATAAAGAGTTTGTATAACCATAAGAAAAAACAAAAAGAGACATTTTGGGGGTATTTTATAGTCCATCAAAGGGAAAGTTGTTCACATGTGACATCACAAATCCTTGTCGCATTGCCAATGGGATGATCTTCATAGCATTAGTGATTGCAATATTCAAATGCTCATAACTTTCTAATTTTTTGTCTGATTTTTCTCAAACTTTTCTTGTTTCTTATTCTTTGATTTTTTCTGTTTCGACACAAGCCTAGTTCTTCCAAAGTTTTCATTTTCCTTAAAGTATTATATACATGCTGAATCTCTCATACTTGAAACCCTCTAGTATCATTTTTCTGTACCTGCAGCATAAGGTTGTCAAAATATAATTATTATATGAAATGGAAAAATAATAATGAATTTTAAATGAATTGTTACATCATTTTTCCATGGATATGTAAGAAATCTGATGAAACATGGCTTTCCATAAATGGTGGAATAAAATCCTTTAGTCTCAGGTTAAACCAAGGTTTAATTGCTATTGGAATACAACCCACATTGATCAAACTCCAGCAAGATCACAGATCCTCATTCTACTTTTTATTTATAGAAGACACACCTTTTCATGACCCAATATCTAAGGGGGAAGGCTGTTTAATAGTAATGTCACCTCATTCAACCAATGGAAATCCTTTCTGCTACAAGGTTGGGCAAAGTGCAGTGAGTTCATTAAAGGTCAAGTCCACCCCAGAAAAATGTTGATTTAAATAAATAGAGAAAAATCAAACTAGCACATTGCTGAAATTTCATCAAAATTGGATGTAAAATAAGAAAGTTATGACATTTTAAAGTTTCACTTATTTTTCACAAAACAGTGATATGCACAACTCAGAGACATGCAAATGCAATGGTCAATGATGTCCATCACTCACTATTTCTTTGTATTTTATTGTTTGAATTAAACGATATTTCATTTTTTACAGATTTGACAATAGGGACCAACTCAACTGAATCATATAGTTTTAAGCAATGATAGGTCCAACTGTTCATGGAGGAATCGAGCGTTGTTTCACTTAACAATGAAGAGAAAATTAGAATATTTCATATTTTATGTAATAGAATACAAAAGAAATAGTGAGTGGATGACATCATCAGTCTCCTCATTTTTATACCGACCAGGATGTGCGTATAACTGTTTTGTGAAATTAAGCAAAACTTTTAAATGGCAAAACTCTATTTTACATCCGATTTTGATAAAGTTTTCAGTGTTTTGCTTGTTGGATTTTTCTCTTTTTATTCAAATCAACTTTTTGTTTGGGTGGACTTGTCCTTTAAATGGAAATGCACTTTAAGTATATGCTAACATGTCTTTACAGGGATTTCTTTTTTTCAAATATGATAATATTACGTCTCATTTTATTATATAATTTCAAGGACAATATCAACAAAGTCTTTTGAAATATTTCATCATTCTACAGTAATAGTGTTCTGGTAGTACTCTCATAGATTATCTCGTTTTCTGTTTCTATTTAAGCACTAAAGCAAATTCACCTACATGTAGAAATATTGCTGTAATTGATGTCACAGATATAAAATAGCCCCCACCCTATTCCAAGTTTATCCTTTTTTTTCTTCAAAGCAACTTACGCATTACACGTCATCTGCATTGTTACGATTACATACACAGTGGATATATATCTATGCAGACGCTGTTCGGATGCCTACTATCTTTAGACACACAAGATAAAATATTAATGTCATATTATAATTTCAAATCATATCTGAAAAATAAAAAAAGATATGTCAGAACAATTTCATTTTTAAGATAAAATACAAAAATTAAAGATGAACAAATTTAAAGATAAAAAGGGTCTAAGAATACTGACCGTGAAAACTGCAGTTTCCATGCTTAACATAATACAAATGTCAATTGACAATTTTGATGAGTTAATACCATTTTGACATCAGATTCATAGCAGTAGGCCTATATCAGTTTAAAAAAAAAATTAAAGGGGAATCCATCCCAAATAAAAACATGTATTTCCAAAGAGGAAAACAAATATCAGACATGTTGATAGGTGAAAATTTGAGCAATATCAGGCAAAGAATAAGAAAGTTATGAATTTTAAAAAGTTGTAAATATCAAGTGGTAATCACTCTACCCATGGAGACTTCAAATTGGCTGCATATGTGATGTCATAGTGAGGTAAGACAAGGACCACTCATCCATATACTCCAATACACAAAATGGCTAAAATTTAATTTTTCCCAAAGCTTTTACTTACAAAATATATTTGTCCTTCCTGATGACTTACAACTGTATACTACTTGGGTTATATCTAGATTACACACAAAGATTTTCTTTAAGATAAACCAATCAAAAGTGAAACAGTCCATGCTAAACCAATCTTCCTTGCATAAATGTGGCACATCCTGACAGGAGGAATAATGTTGATCGGAGGCAAAGAGTTAAGTTTCATATCCCTGGGGGGCCATTTCCATTGACAAGTGGATACCATGAATGTCCATGGGGTTTTGGAAAGCACCCTTAACAAGTATTTGCCATGTTCTGAAAATGCATCCTGCACCCCTCAACAGGTATTGGTGCATGAAACCCTTACCCTTAACAAGTATTGGAAACAAAACTGTACACTTGACAAGTATTCCCTTAATTTGACCCTCTAAACTAAGTACAGCAATACTTTAATTGTTATGTCATAGATGTAATCACATGGATCACAGACATCGGCTTTTACTTAGTTCCACCCACCTCCCAAAGCTTGCTCAAATTGGACACTAAACACAGAAGTTTTGGGGCAATAAGTACATCCTTTATAAAGCATTTTAGTCTTTTTATATACCATCGCAAATTAGACCATAACCATATAGCTTTCCTTGTCAAATATATACCCTCTTTTCAGTATTTTGGTGTTTTGACACCCTTTTTATGTTACACACGTAACATGCCCAATGTTGGAAAAGAGATCCTTTTTTCATGTTTCTTTGCATATGGACAAGCATGTTATCAACATACGTCAATGGAAGTGCCCCCTAAAGTTTGAGGACATAACTTGGTGCCAGGCTTGTACCACTGATATAATCTACTTAATATCATTTCATTGCATTTATTTTCCATTCATCATCCCTATAAATCTTATAAAGAGATTTGAAAGAGGTAAATAGACATAAACACTACTATTCAATACACAAAATATACATGTAATGCCTCCCACAATCACTTATGGTAAATGGAAACAAAGAAATTGTGAACAATGAAATGATGAAAGGTATTAAAGTTAATTAAATCCCAATTTTTATAAAACTCTCTGGGATAAGAAAATTGACAGTCACTCCGCGATCTATCTACTCTTTCAGAAACATGAAAGATACCATACACATGCTAGCTGGCGGTTGCTTCACGGTTGGATCGTCCAAGTGCGAAATATATTTACCTCCTGCAAAAACTCTTTAGAAAATGTATAGGGGTGATGAATGGAAAATAAATACAATGAAATGATATATGGGATTTTTCAAAATATTATCAATACAATCAAATCTGGAAAAAAATATCAAAGTCATGAGCAAACACAGTATCCCACTGGCAACAGTGGATTCTGCCTACCCGTGATTCATCAATTTCTCCCAGCGGTTAGCTTTTATACTGACATATATAAAAGATGCATTTTTTAACTATAATATTTTTTGTGAGCCTTTTTTCCGGTGTCATGGGATTGATGCCTATTTGTGGGCAGCACTCAACAAAGTTTCCATGCATAAAGCATGGGTTTAGTACTCTGCACGTTGGGGAGAAATCTAGTGCCACAAATCTAATTGAGATACTATTACCTAAAGACATGGCAAAGCGTCTGCCTTTGCAAAACTACACTATGATGTCTGGCTCGCACAGCATTTCTGTTGGGTCCGATATAACTGAAGACTATTTTACAAGAGAGGAAGCGGAAAGATGGTCTTTGAACATGAATTTTACAAAGTCCACAAAGAACTTAACCCTACTTATCATGGAATACACAGTACAGAATGTGAAGTTGCCTGATGAGTTTCGATCTGAAATAGTAATAAGTGCAGAAAGTGAGAATTTTATGTATCCACTTAAACTTTTTGCTGTGGGCGAGGATTCTTCTGAAGCAACTCACGAAGCTATTACTAATGAAGAGGATTCCCCAGACCCAACCTCATTACCACTGACAGTCTCTGATATGGGCAAGGATAACCAAGAGCCTGACGATTCTGACGAAGCTACTACCAACAAAGAGCATTCCCCAGACCAAACCTCATCACCACCAAATAAGGACAAGTACAAGAACCTGTTTATAGCTTCATCCATCCTGAATGTGTTTTTTTTCATTCTGTGCTGGTGCTACAGGCATACATGTATGAAGTTATGCTGCAAAACCGTACAATTTCTCCAAATTGCAGGTAAGTTGACCTCTGTATTTAAGTCATCAATTACCAAGGTGTAGGGATTCACTAGACAATGTCTTATATTTAGGCTAAATCAAATTTAGATTGCAGTCCTGGGGATCAGTGCCATTGGACAGTGGACAGCATCAGCAAGAAAAAAAAGGGGTGTTTTTTGCAGGTAGGCTTGGAACGTGCAGAACATGTATGCATGGAGTATGTGTCAAAGACAAAAACAAGTGGAACGCCTCTGGCAGTCTCACCCGCATCACGCGATTCGATATAGCAGCAGTGCTGACTTTGAAAACAGCTATTGAATGAATATTCACAAAATAAAACACTCATATAATATACTATGTCCATAGACCCCACATGACCTTTGACAATGATCATGTGACCTAAGACATGTGCAAAACATACTTTATTACCCTTATCTATGTTTCATGAACTACATGTGTAGATCCATAAACTTTCTAAGTTATGATGCCAATTCAACAAATACCCCCAACACAGCCATAGTTCATTGACCTTAAATGACCTTTGATCTTGGTCATGTGACCTGAAAGGCGCACAGGATATTCAGGGATACATGGTTACTCTTATGTCAAAGTTTCATGAACTAGATCCATAGACTTTTAAAGTTATGATGACAATTCCATAAATACCCCCAACATTATCAAAGTTCGTTGACCCTAAATGACCTTTGACCTTGATCATGTGACCTGAAACTTGCACAAGATGTTGAGGGATACTTAATTAATCTCATGTCTATGTTCCATGAACTAGAACCATAACTTTTCAAAGTTAAGATGACAATTCCACAAATACCCCCAAAATGGTAACGAAAATGGTGTTGTAAATAAAAAACTAGAGATGCTCGGCAGGTCGCGCAGCCGAGCACATGTATCCCCCGAACCCACTGCGTCATCCGTCATTGCGATATACAGAGCTCACACAGAAATTTGACAAATAAATACAATTATCATGGCGACAATGACCCTAGCATGCAGGTCCCCCAAGCCCATGCATCTACCATCCAAGTTTGGTTGAAAAGTCACTTACGGTTACAGAGTTAGGTGTCATAAGAGAGTCTTGCATGTAAACTTTCACATTGACCTGAAAATCACCTTTGACCTTACCATGTGACCTCTGACTGCAGCATAACATGCAGGTCCCCCAAGTCCATCTACCATCCAAGTATGGTTGAAAAGTGACTTACGGTTGCGGAGTTAGGTGTCATTATTAAGACAGTCTTGCATGTAAACTTTAATGTTGACCTGAAAAGGCTTATTATATTCACTCGCGTTCGTAATCACTCGCGTTTTTGATTTTTTTCGATTTTTTTTTCATTTCGGTGCGATCTTTTTTCTAACGGTGTTTTCAATGGGACAAACACGCTGGGAAAATAAAATGAAATTGAAATTCGAGTTTCGTTTTAAGCCGGCAAGTGCCTTAAATAAGATGTACTCGACTACTGTTTTAACATAACATTAAAGGTAAATTCTAGTTTTGGTAACGATATCAAAATGAGTTCGTACAGAATCCAATGAAATGACCACCAAAGTGTCTGTTTGTATAAATAAAACGCATGTGCCAAAGGATTCTGGAAGAAATTGTGTAATTGCTGAGAAATCTGCAAATAATTAGCACAGGATTCGGGTAGAGCGTCGGGCCCGACGCTCAAAGCAATAATTATACACTGTCCCACATGCGCTTATCTGTGTTGGGGAAGTTCAGTCTGAACATTTTTCAGCGTAGATTTCAAGATTTCACAAAGTTCAGTTTATGTAACTGTACCAGATCTAGATCCTCGATGATATACTGACAATTAAGCCTGGTTTTACAGACTTTCTCATGAAATCAGTGTTTACTGCAACTACTGGAATTTCTCTTTAACAAACAAGCAAATCAGCCATGTGGCTCGACTAACTTAGAATAGATCCGGACTTCTACTGTGTCTTATACGAGGACTCCGAGTCGGAACTTGCCATATCTGCCACATCGGTATTACATCGTATCATTCCCATATGCGGACATGCCTGCATGCAATATGGCCCCAAGGCGGCCGGACCCGGCCGCGGTCGGACATGACGTGCATCGGTAGCATGGAGCAAGCTAACGTGAGTCGAGCTGAGTTAGATCCCACGTTACATATGAGGCGCCGATTGTACCAATATTATATAGAACAATTATTTGTTACATAATCATAATAACTATTATTTATAAACTATAATTTACATTCTATTTTTAAATAATTACTATTATATAAAATAACATTTCCAATTATTTATATATAATTCCAAGTAATACTTCATTATTTGTAAATAATAATAGTTCGACATTCTATTATTTATAAATAATGATTATTTATAAATAATGGGATATTCAAACAAAAATGTTATTTATAAATAATGAAACACAATGAATTTTCATTATTTATAAATAATGGGAAACTCAACAAATTATTTATAAATAAAGAAATGTGCACTGGCATTGTTAATAGATAATTATCATTTACAAATAATAGAAAACTCAACAAACTTATTTATAAATAATAAAAAAACGAATTGCAATTATTCATAAATAATGAAGTATGCAGTGTCATTATTTATAAATAATGAAACACAAAAATTATTATTTATAGATAATGAAAAACAAATAATCATTATTTATAAATAATGGAATGTCGAACTATTATTATTTACAAGTAATGAAGTATTACTTGGAATTATATATAAATAATTAGAAATGTTATTTTATATAATAGTAATTATTTACAAATAGAATGTAAATTATATATAAATAATAGTTATTATTTAATGAATAATGATTATATAACAAATAATTGTTCTATATAATATTGGTACAATCGGCGCCTCATATATAACGTGGGATCTAACTCAGCTCGACTCACGTTAGCTTGCTCCATGCTACCGATGCACGTCGTGTCCGACCGCGGCCGGGTCCGGCCGCCTTGGGGCCATTGCATGCAGGCATGTCCGCATATGGGAATGATACGATGTAATATCGATGTGGCAGATATGGCAAGTTCCGACTCGGAGTCCTCGTATAAGACACAGTAGAAGTCCGGATCTATTCTAAGTTAGTTGAGCCACATGGCTGATTTGCTTGTTTGTTAATGTTAAAACAGTAGTCGAGTACATTTTATTTTAAGGCACTTAATTGCCAGCTTAAAACGAAACTCGAATTTCAATTTCATTTTATTTTCCCTGCATGTCTGTCCCATTGAAGACACCGTTAAAAAAAAAATCGCACCGAAATTAAAAAAAATCGCCAAAAATTCAAAACGCGAGTAATTACGAACCCGCACGCGACGTGAGTGATTATAAACTGCCCCTGAAAATGACCTTTGATCTTAACATGTGACCTCCAACTGCAGCATAACATGCAGGTCCCCGAAGTCCATCTACCATCCAAGTATGGTTGAAAAGTGACTTACGGTTGCGGAGTTAGGTGTCATAATTAAGAGTCTTGCACGTAAACTTTAACGTTGACCTGAAAATGACCTATGACCTTACCATGTGACCTCCGACTGCAGCATAATATGCAGGTCCCCCAAGTCCATCTACCATCCAAGTTTGGTTGAAAAGTGATTTAAGGTTGCGGAGTTAGGTGTCATAAGAGAGTCTTGCATACATGTAAACTTTAATGACTGACGATGTTTGGATCCTCGTCTGGTGGGCGAGACAAAAACTCTTGTTATCACGGCAACAATGTCTCCACCCACACCAAAATCACTAGGCGGCTTTGCTTTACCATAATGGACCTTCATGCCACATTCAAAGATGATCAGAGAAGAAATGCAGCTGTTAGAGCGCTCACAAGGACATCTCTGCTATTTCCACAAAAACTCTTGTTGCCATAGTGCAACGATGTCTCCGCCCACACCAAAATCCATAGGCGGCTTCGCCATACCATACTGGACCTTCATGCCAAATTTGAAGATGATCGGAGAAGAAATGCAGCTGATAGAGCGCTCACAAGGAAATCTCTGCGGTGGCGGACGCGGCGGTGGCGGACGCGGCGGTGGCGAAATCTATAATATTATCTGACCTCTGTTCGGGGATACAATAACAGGATATTTGTGCACTAATAGTTTCAGTAAAGGATTATACATCTGTATGTTGTGGTCAAAGCATGTATTGCATCAAGAATTGGCGCTTGGATCAAACACGTTTTTTTGCGGAGGGGGTGTCATTTTTAACAGCTTCGCCAGTTATGATTTCAGCTCGCGCTTCGTGCTCACGTTAATTCTTTGGTTAGATACACATCTTTTTTATAATTATGAGAACTGCTCAGAATGTTCAATTTTCATCTCTAATTGAAATGTCCAAAGGTTTGAGGTGAAGATTAGCGCTTGCAACACCTTGCACGGGATGCCCTTTTTTACAATATGGCTTAATTAGACCCATAATTGACCAAAATCGAATTTTAGAACTTCAGATTTTGAAAAATTTCCAATCCATGACGAAAAACCTCCATTTGAGAACACTATACCCCAATTTCTTTTTCACCAATTCTCTTCTCCAAGTACTATAAGCCCGAACTGCAATTTAAGTATCAAAACACCTGTTTCTTGACCTCGGTCCGAAGATAACACAACAGCCCAGCACATACAGTCACAGCAGGGGGCCACACACGATGGATTGCAACGTGTCTAAGAGCCTGCTATGGAGTTTCGTGTATACACGCGGTGAAGTGCAACCTTTTTTCTTCTTTCTTCTTTCCCTCCTTCCTTCCTTCCTTCCTTCCTTCCTTCCTTCCTTCCTTCCTTCCTTCCTTCCTTCCTTCCTTCCTTCCTTCCTTCCTTCCTTCCTTTCTTCCTTCCTTCCTTCCTTTCTTTCTTTCTTTCTTTCTTTCCTTCTTTCTTTCTGTGTGGCTGTTTTTTTTTTCGAACGTTAGGACTGTATCAATGCGCGAGTGAACAGCATGCATCCCATATTTTCTTGCTGGACGGACAGAAACTATGGGATGCATCGCAGCGCTGAGGGCGGTCCCTGCATGCAAAGCATACCGTAATTTTTATTCGCTTATTTTCCTTATTTCGAGGTTGATTTTCTTCGTTCGAAATTGAAAAAGGACTAATATTGGATGTCTGAATACAATATGCCTTTGGAAACGTGATTAAATATCGAATACAATAATTTCATTCCGAAGGTCCTTCTACAGGCAGAGAAGTCTTACGTAATAGCACAGCTGTTGTTTATCATTTCGTCCTTGGCTTTACTGGCCTGTGGAGGTGAAATTGAGACAACAGGGATTACCTGGCCAAGATGGGTTTATCGGGGCTTGGAAATGTTCAAATGAAAAATGAGAGTTTCATATGAAAAATGGGGTCTAAAACCACAGTTTGCGATCCGAACTGCGGTGACGCCTCAAATGGGGTATTTTCGTAATGCCACGTAATAAAGCCTAAATACATAATAAGAAGAGAATACTTTAAAGGCTTGCTCAACTTAATACAAAACACACAACGACATCACACAGATGATAATCCCATGGTGAAAAAATCACCAAAAGGCCCATTTTGACATAATAGGTACCCCTTAATTTCTGGATTTGCCCCTCCAGGGAAATTACATTTGGCTGCGCCCCTGCCTGCCCATCCTCATAACAATTGAAAATGAGAAAGTGTTTCTACCCCCCCCCCCACCAAGCTTGCCCTTCCGGATTTCCCGGCTTCGCCATTGATATTTCACTTTTTGGATTATCGAACCTTCAGAATAACAAACCTCATTTCATTTTCAGATTAACAAACCTTCGGAACAACGAACCTTATTTCGTTTTCGGACGAACGAACCTTCAGAATAATGAACCATATTTTTTTTCAGATTAATGAACCTTCGGATAATGAAGCTTCGAAGTAACGCCATAAATGTTTGGATTAACGAACCCTTTTTAGTCTTCGGATTGACGAACATCGAGGTATAGGCAATTTGCCTGTTTCATAATTACGAAACTTCAAAATAAAGAACCTTCGGAATTACAAAGTGTAACCAAATTTACAAACAGCCAAACAGAATGAAGCATTATATTGTTTTATGAAACAGGCACCTAATCTACATATTTTACAATTCATTTTCTACTAATTGAAATATTTTCATAAATTCATTTTATCAGGGACCTACATGTATTCCCAAGCACCTAATCAGGATGGGAACCAACAGGGAGCACAACAAGCTATCGCTCCGCAACTGAACCATCCCTACCAACCTGTCTCTACAAGGCAAGGTAAATTGTTATTTTGCAATCACTGTTTTCAAAGTGGCACAATACCCCAAAAAAAATAAAAGGGGGGGGGGAAGAGCGGTACAACTAATTTTAATAATAAGAAGAATCCTATTAATATTGTGTATATTGACCTAGTCAAAGAACACAAATTTTGCACAGAAGATACAAAAAAATAATTAGTATTCCAGAGCTTAAGTTTTATAGCTCCATAACTTTATATAGATTCAACCTTCTTGAAGCCTTGGCATGCTAATGTTACAATTTTGCACATTTGTACAATTAATTTTAACAATTGTAATAATAAAAATCAAGCTTTACCTTTATATCAGAGTGGCTAATAAATGTGGAATTTGAAATGCAAAGAAAAATTAATGAATACAGATTTTTATGTAACTATTATCCCATCACAATAATTAATCTATCACTCCTATGTTAGTACCAACGAACGTAGAGGGCAGCAACACACATCAGTGTTGCTATAAGGAAGGTCCACTCGATACGCACAAACAATTGAAGAACGCGCACAATTTGGTAGGCATGCCAACGAAACCACAAACCGACACAATACACTCAGGGATTTCTAGCAAAATAAAGATAAACTAAAAGATTCTGACAACACTAGATTCAAATAATAGAAAAACAAAAATATCCCAACAATTGAATAATAATGTAACTTATTTTAAAAATAATTTTCAAATGAAATTGTCTTAATCTTTTTTAATTTTCAGTAAGTAGGATGAATTCTGTCATTAAATAAACCAATCTCCTAATTTCACCCCGATTTTGCAAAGCTCATTTTGTGACCGCTTTTAAGCTCCGCCCCTCACTCAGAGAACCATTATAGTAGATTGTAGAGTTGATTTTTTTTCATTTCCTCATTTTCAACATTTTTGTTATAAAAGTTTTTACATCAAATGTCATGTATAAAAATATGAAACATTTATATTAGTATTTTTTCTAAAATATTAAGTGGTGATGACTATGATTTTATGACGTTGCATATCAATCATCAAAACAAAGATATGTGAGGTTGATACATTTTTCATCTAAATTTCGCTGCACCACATCAATGCACTTACACAATCCAGCGCCATGGTGGTTTGACTGAGCATGCATGCCCGGCGCGGCTGGCGTCCCGTTAGGTTTGGCCGGTTTACCAGATGGTGGTATCTGAAATTCTGCATGCATGCTTTCATAAATTGGTGTAAAATTATAGCATGAAAATACTACCAGTGACATAGACCTTCGCCCCTTGATAGTTCATAAGTCGATACCCATCAGAATATACATGGCTCGATACTAAACCGGATAATTTCGGTCTAATGTTAGGTCTAACGATGGACAAGGTCTAGGTCTAACGTTAGGGCTTGGCTGTGCTCGTGTATGTGGCCGTATTCGATCTCTGCCTGATGGATTGCAAAAAGCTGGGTCAGATTTGTGGATATTACATACTGTATACATATTTTTATGCTCCAATCTATACTATAAGCGAAAATTAAGATTCTAACCTTGAATATTTATCGTTGCTCAACTGCCTTAGTGCCATAATAGTGACAGACCAAGTCCATGGGCGAGTCCATATCAAGCTTGGTCGATTCGCGTTGAGTATGCGGCCAGCACTGTTGTTCGCGCAGTATACGCGCACATACCCATATGTGAGCGGGAAAGTTTCGGCGCTGTCAGGACAGAAGATCAAGGTCTTGGCTCTGGTGTTGGCTGGTGTAGTTTTGGTAGGGGCAGCGAAATTAAGCAGAAGAACGGTAAATACACCGTCATCAGACTATGCATTTTTATTGATATGCAAACTACAAATATCATGATAACCTTTTGTCTTACATTTTTAGCAAAATACATTAAAATTATTGAAATAATATTTAACGTTCTTTATTGAAGTTCTCATTATCCATGAAAAATATTGAAATTGAACAAACGAAAAAAATTAACTCTGCAATCTACCCCAATGGTTCTCGGAGTGAGGGGCGGAGCTTAGAGTGGTCACAAAATCTGAGCGGAGTGGACCTTCCTAAAAGCAATACTGCAAAGTGTTGCTGCCCTCTACATTCGTTGGTTAGTACTCAATGACTTGCTAATCAAAGTCTTCAACTACAAATGATCATTCTTTCTCTTCCCCTGACAGAAGTTTAAAAGTGATCCTGATGCAATAGAATGCCAATGCTTCTTCTGACCAAGATTTTGAAGTAACCACCAATTTTTCATCAGTGGCATTCCTGGCATCATCATTTGAATTCAACTGATAAACAAAGGCATCTTGTATTAGGACTGTAACTTGCCCATTCTTATTCTTTTATATTTGCAGTAATGAACTAGAACTGTTTTTTTTTAATGTTTAGTAATGTATTTGAACCTGCAATTTCCTCATGTTCTTGCCAGGATCAACCTTCCCTCTCTATTGTTTCCTACTCCAAATAAATCCTTTAACTTTGATCCCCTTCCTTACTTTTTTTTTTTTTTACAAACATGAACTCCCTTGATCCTGGCAATATGCAAAGAGTATGAATGCAATTTTGGTATTTAAATTCAATTGTATCATAGGATCATGATGAATAGTACATCTTCACTGTGTATAATTCACATGCATTTCAGTTTGTTAAACTAAAATACGTTAAGAAGTTTAATACATACAATTTCCATCCATCATGTTGAATAAACTTCCCACTGACCCAACCAATCATCCCTCCCCCCCCCCACCATATGCCAGTGTTTCCTATTAGCATATTCCTTGCCAAAGAATATACATGGGCCAGTACCATATTTAGGATACATCATACTCTATATATGTAGATCTATAGAAAATTATAAATCCAAAAATAAATTTATATGAAAGCTTCCAATTTAGAGTGCCTTTTTATGTGACATACAATGTTCTCATCATGTACATATACTTTTCAATGGACATTCATCGTGCTACATGTAAATTGCCTTGTTTTTTGTGTCTGTTAATCTGGCCCCAATGGCCTTTCATTCTGTTCTGACTTGGTATCATTTATACATTTTTTTGTGACCATTATGGGTAATAGGTTAGCAATTGGTTATACATTTGGAGAATATATTTGTTCTAAATTTATTAGAAAAAAATTTCTACAGTCTCTGTGTAACTATATTCCATTCCACATTTAGCACACTAGATGTTTAACTTTTTGTTAAATTCACTGCATATTATTGCATATCTTATAGCATTTTGCAATTTGGCTCTATTGTATTGTATGTCCATGGCATATTAATCATGACTGATGACAATTAAAGCTGCTTTATTTTGTCAATCGCCTACTATTAAGATTTAAAGAAAAAATAATAGTGTAAATTCTAAACTGTTTAATATGCTGCACCATAGCTTATTAAAGACTTTTATTACCAAGTGCTTCTTTTAATGTTCATGTATAATCATGTATAATTCTCTTCCTTGATTGTTTTTTTTTTTGGGGGGGGGCAACAAATGATTTTGTTACTGTCAATACTCTTGAAACAAATTTCAGGGGTGATCTTTTCTGACAACTTTGTGAAAAGTGTGTGACATAATCTATGAGCTGGTGCCTTTAAATGTTTTTATAAATAAATGACAATACTGTTCACCATAACAGTATCGTATACATATATATTATGTGTAACATGCAATTTGCCCTATATGGTCAGGTATTTTCTTTAACTAAATGTCAACCAAATATATGTATGCTAATAAACCCTGAGGGTGATATAAGTGCAGCACCTCCAGGCAGATTACCAAAGACAAGCAAGGAGTAAACGTGTGTATTGTTTGAACTCTGTAGGATACCAAGATTGTACAAAACTTTTCCTAAAAATTTAATCAAAGTTCAAAAGTCAGCTATATTGAGATTGCATGGTATATTCATGAGCTTTATGTACTAATGAGTAACTCATCAACATTAATTTGACACTTTGCTTGCATCGACATTGTCACTGGTCACAGAGCTACATGTATATCGTTCTTCGGAGATGAAGGGTACAAAACTTAACTTTTTTAAGTTTTTGGTTTGCAAACTATGAAAGCACTTTTATTTTCAGTTATTGGGGTGTTTCTTGTAAGTTATTGGTTTCACCATGCTTTTTCACAGCATTTTTCAGTGAAATTTTATCACCCCTGCTAACTTTTTGCGAGGGAATGAAAGGTTACATAGCGGGTGTCTAGCTAAAATCTATTTTGAGCATATGTATCCTTTTTGACTTGCAGGCACATCTCAAGCATGAGATAAATTTTCTTTGTCATAATTATTCAGCAATGGTTTGAAGAGCAGTGCAAGACATTCAGCATCAACAGGGAGGTAGTCACATCATAGTTGTTGGTACAAAGGATAGGGGATATGAAGTGCTCACTAGCAGCTGGACAGTAACTTGCAAAAAGTTAACAGAAGGGATAGCATTTCATACAATTTTGTGTTGATAAAGAACAAACAAATGTTGACACTTTAATACAGAAAAAGCAGCTTCGTAGTATACAAAACGATAAACTTGGTAAAAGTGGGTTTTGTTCCACCCATCTTCCAAGAACCCTACATCCATGGACAATATGCAAGCTAATTTTCAACATGATCATGCAGTCAGTAGCTTAGATCATGATGGGGCCTTGGAGCCCCTCCCTGGCTTCAAAAAAGCCTGGCCTATTTACAGATAAAGTCCAATCTGAGAGACCCTATAATGAGGGTAAATCCCTTGCAGAAGGGCACTAGCGCACCTAGTGGTAATCAATCCAGGGTCTCCATGATCTGAACTCCCTGTTCCACTGACTGAGCTATTACGCCTCCATAAATGTAATAATTTGAACCATTATACTGACTTACATTAAATATAAGGTATGCATAGCCAGTTGTCATGGATTTGTCTCCAATCCGCCCATAAAATACATGAATATGAGACACCATCTTATTTCAATGACAAAAGAATATCTTTGTAAGTGCTTTTGATAAAGCAGGCCCGTAGCAAGGGGTTTCAAAATAAGAGGGTTTGATCCTTTCTCTAACCTCTTCTCTTCTCAAATTTTTACTTGCTTTTGAAAATCTTAGGGGGTTCAATCGAACCCCTGATTCCCCCTGGCAACGGGGTTATAAAGTATATACACCTTTATGCTATCTGAATCATCCCTGGAAGTGTTATGTTCTCCACAATAGTTCAAATGAGAGAGCTTTAGTTCTCATGCTCTAACACTTTCAAAGAGTTTAACATCTCCCTTAAAAGACCCATCTCCAAGTCATAAGTTCCTAATATCCGAGTACATACTTATTTACAGACAGTTCTTTCCTGAGGTAACAGTCAGCATTTCAGCACCTTTTCAAAATCTTCTTTGCATGGGTTGTGCTATTTGAATAGAGATGATAGCTAGGGCATTAGTATTCAATTCAATTCTGTTAATATGAATTTCATTTTCAATTCAAATCCAATTTCGTTTTCATTTCATATTCCCTTTACATTAAAAGTACAACAGTATTCATACATGTATAATGCCAAAGATATATTCATTCAATACCATTCATTCAGTTTTATTTGAATGTCCACTACATGGCACTTTTTTCATTCACTGGTATTTTACATTACATCAATCTCAGTCACATTTGTTGAAATTATTTGAGGATATCTTCGAAAAGCAGTGAATTTATACAAAAAAGAACTCATGAATAACTATATTTGAAAAATTTTACAGACAAGGAATGTCTGACAATCACGTCTTCTGCGCCACTTTGTTGGCGACATCATGGTAACCCTTCAAGCACACCTCGTTGCAATTTGTTCATATACATGATAGTGATACACGTTGATATTTTTGTGTAAATTCGATGGTACTACATGTATGTAAAAACCCGGGCAGGGCCATTTGTGGTAACTTTTGCAACTCTATACACGATGGAGCCCGGTATCAGACAATTTCCAGCAAAATATAAAATGAATCATGGTTACGCTGCTTACACTAACACAAAAGTGAGAGCAGCAATGGCTGCTTTCTGTAGAGTATGTACAAAAATATAGATTTATATAGGATTTTCAATGGAATATAGAGATTTTCTATGACTTACCTAAAATGCATTCACACACACCACATCCATTTGCATCCAATTGGTATCCATGGTGACAATGTAGATCACATGACACAACAGGGCATCTTGTAGTCAAAGAGGAAGCGATTAGTTTGCTTTTCAAGGTACTCCTCAATGGAAAATGGCTCGCTACAATGAGAATCAGGTATTAGAGATACCAATCAGTTTTACCCACTGGGCCTAAATTTTAAAAAGAAGCTAGAACATGTTATGCCCCATATGTGATGTACAGTATAAAGCATGAAGAATACTGAAATGGAAGAATGCAAAGGCCAAAAGTAGACAGAAAGAAGGCTGAAGACTGGAATGTGTTCATGTGAAGTATGTGGAATTGACTAAGGTTCTGATTTCCTTATGGTATGGGACATACAGGACAATGCAGCCAAGAAATATCATTAAATGACAATCTGATTGGTCAAAAGTATCGTTTGACCATGCACTGTACCTGCCTGCAAGACAACGAACAATGCCCTGCCCAGGGTGGCCCTAATAGGAAAAAAGGTGGATCTAGGTAAAATTTGACCTTCTGAGATTTGGAGGGATTCTGAGGTAAAAATCTTCCTTTCTCTTGGATGTGTTGGGGTATTAGCTTTTTGGATATTTGGAGATATCTGGAGTTAGCTAACTCCAGATATCTCCAAATATCCAAAAAGCTAATACCCCAACTTTGCCATCAAATTTACCCTAATTAATATCATTACAGGTTCATGATGAACCTTCAACACACATGCGTATATATTTCAACACAAGCCCAATAAAATACCAGATCTGAGACATACTTCTCCCTCTCTTTTGTAGCTATACTATCTTCTGAGTAGAATTCACTTTCCTTCCACTATTCATAACATACCATTACATAAAAATAATTAAAGGAATATGTAGAGAATTCTCTACCCTATGTTTGTCCTTGTCCGAAATTACATAAACTACTCTAGCCAATCAAGGCTCAGGACTGACTTATATAAGTTATATTATTCCTTATCTTGGGATGGATATAAAGGGCTACATAGAGAAACTACTTGGAACCAATCATCTCACAGGACCACCTTACATAAGCATTGAGAGGCGCATTTAAAGAAATACATAAAGGAACTTCTTTGGAGCAATCACATCATAGGAGTTCCTTACATAAGATGTTTCTTTTCTAGAGATGGAAACAAAGGGTTACAAAGAAGAACCACTTTCGGCCAATGACACTATAGGGCCATCTTACATACATGTAAGTGTCTGGAAATGAACTAAAGTTTTGTAAAGATAAACTCTTTCTGGCCAATCACAGTTTAGTACTTTCAAACACAAACTGTGTTTTCTAGACAGGGGTAATAAATGTTCACCCCCTCCCCCTTGACGTTTGTATCAAGGACAAAGACTCCCGCAGTAGGAAAAAGACCCTGGCCTATTTTGAGCCATGGCCTTAACCCTAAAAAGACTGGGGGGGGCTGAATCCCCCTCAACATTTTTCGCGATAAATCCGCCGCTTGAAATTTTTTGACCGCGTCGCTCGCTGACTTTTTACTTTCAAGTCTCGCGCAATCTTTGAGACCAAAATTGTGACGCCCGGGTACGGGGTTCCGAAATTACGCAACATTTCGTAAGTGCATGCAGACCCAAAATTACTCAAAAATGTGAATTTGTGTACAAATCCAATGCAAATAGTGTTTTTAGCCAAAATTCATAAATGTATCATTATTTTTCCTTTTACTGCTTAAAATCAATTAATTTTATCTTTTTTATGGTCAAAATAAAGTCCCTGACAATTTCCATTGAAAAAACAATAAAAAACAAAAAGTCGAAAAACAAAGAAATACATAAGAAATTAGAAAACAATAGAATACATAAGAAAATAAATGTGATGTTGAAATTTTTTTTAAATGAATTTGATCAGATGCCTATCTAGAGTATTTGAAACAAAAATTAGCATTTTAGGGGCATTATTTTATTAATTAGAGCAAACTTATGATTTTACGCATAAATTAGCATAATTAATGAGCAATGAGATTTTTTGCAGAATTTGATATTATAGTTTTGTAGATAATGCCATGGGTAACGCGCGTGCCAATTTTCGTCGCGATCGCGCGGTCGACGGCCGAGATCATAAGGGGGGGCTGAATCAGCCCCCCCCCCCTCCCGTCTTCTTAGGCGTCAAAATAGCCCAGTCTATTTAGAGTTAAGACTTGATGCCATATGAACGTAAATCCTGGCAGGTGAAATGGGTTATTGTATAAACTATTAGGACTTTCACAAGCCTAATTTAATCATTTTATGTACACACCTATCATTTACAATGTAGAAAGAACATTATTTAACTGTGAGAATTGCTTTGTCACAGACATACAAAAACATGTTGTAATATATAAATAAAATTCAGGCAATCATGTACATATTCATAGATGAAAAATACATTAAAAGATTTAATGAATAATGTGCAATGCACATATTGTGATAAAATAATCACAATATGGAAGTGTCACCCCCCCAAAAAAAAAAAAAATAATAATAATAAATAAATAAATAAATAAATAAATAAATAAAATAAAAAATATAAAATATAAATCAAATCAAATCAAATAAAATGAAAATAAAATACATAAATAAATTAAGAAAAATAAAACTTCACATACCTGGTTGCTTACAACTGCAGACTGGACATCCTTCATCGTTCGTTGCATATCCATACAAACAGTGTTTGTCACAGTCAACCACTGCTGGGCAATCTCCAGCTGTAACAGCAAATTGCAATATAATGAATTCAATATTATTGATCAACAAAGAAGTATTAGATGAGGTTTATCGCAACAAAGATGAAGAGTTCTCCTGTTAAAACTTGAATTGCCAGTTAGGGGAAAACAGGCTATAATCAGTTTTCCACCACTACTACTACTACTACTACTACTACTACTACTACTACTACTACTACTACTACTACTACTACTTACTACTTACTACTTACTACTTACTACTTACTACTTACTACTTACTACTTACTACTTACTACTTACTACTTACTACTACTACTACTACTACTTACTACTACTTACTACTACTTACTACTACTTACTACTACTTACTACTACTTACTACTACTTACTACTACTTACTACTACTTACTACTACTTACTACTACTTACTACTACTACTTACTACTACTTACTACTACTTACTACTACTTACTACTACTACTTACTACTTACTACTTACTACTTACTACTTACTACCTACTACTACTACTGCTACTACTATACTACAACTACTACTACTACTCCAGAGTGCTGCCACAACCAATAGCCTGTGCAGTAGCCTATCCAGGCAGTCAAACTTCTGTCTTTGGCATGTCTACTGGATGACACCATAACAGTCAACTTGATACAACATATTCAAAGAGATTGCTTGAAAGACCCTTACCATGTTTTGAACACTGTTGACAAATCTGGCACCCATTTTCATCTGACATGTGACCATGAGGACATGAAGTTGAACAGGTTATATGGTTGATGGGCTCGCAAGATACTATTTTGACACAAAAATATAAATAATGAGAACTTATCAGTTTCTGCCAAAAATACATATTAATACAAATCATGTTACTTGATACTTGCTGCATACACTTCAGAACAGAATGCACCAACTTCCTGTAGGGATCTGTCTAAGGGAAATATAAATAGATGATAACATTTTCATACTGGTCTATATAGGAGACAGCTTTCAAGGCAAACATGGAAACTACTGTATACAACAACAACTTTTGCTAGTCACAAAGATATCGCAACATATGGACATAGCAATGATAACATATCATTGACACAAAGTACAACCAACTGAAACACACTTACACTTTAAAGAAATTCAAATTCATTATATTGTCTCTCAAATCAAATGCATCACTGAAATGTAAGAGTATGAAATAAAAATAATTTGAAAATTTCTACTTTGTTGCATTTCAATGTTTATATGCATTTATCATAGGAATACTTTACTCACTACAGACCAATATTTAGACTAACATTAGTTTTAACTAGTTATATATTTTAATGATGCTCCTACTTAACCAAAACTCAAAACCCATCCAAAACATGCACTACTGCATGTTTTGGATGGGTTCACAGTTAAATTGAACACATATTTTGTGGTTTTGCTGTATACCTTTTGATGCAGTCTTTAAAATCATTCAAAATATGTATCGGAGGGCAGATATAAATCTACACATCCTTAAAAATATATATTTCCAGTTTAGTCACAAAACTATTCAAATTAGTAATATGAAAGAAACCTAATTATAAAGACATTGGTTATCAACTTTAACTTTCAATAATGTTACAAATAGAACTGAAAGAAAATCTATAAAAAAAATATTCAAAATGTAAATTTAAAGAATAACAGCTGATAAAATGCAGCTTCAAATATATTTTTCTGGGTCCCATAAGACGAAAGGTTAGCAATTGATCATACGCTTTGATTTTCGCGATTGATTGTACATAATGTCAATGGAATCAATTGTGGAAATATGTTATACGATATTGTTACGGGCCTCTGGATTTACCTCCCAGCCAACAAGAACCACGTAGTTCCTGTACAAAGAACTTAGATTAATCCATATCAAGTGCTTCATAAAACTTTACTATTTACTATTACAAAGCCAATATCAGTATTTTCAAGATGTCCTTCTTAGTTAATTTGATTTATTGATATTTTATTTTACGTCAAACGAGTGCCCGTCTGCGTTTTTGTTTGCTGCTAAGTTTGTTAATGTTTCGTTTTACATTCAAATCCTAATGTGAATCTTAATGCTGTAACATTCTGTACATACGTTATGCATTTTGTAAATATGTTTATTGTTATTCAGGGCCCCATGGAAGACCACTACTTATTGGTGAATGGGCTACCCTGTCAAAATATCAGAAATAAATAAATAAATAAAATAAATAAAAATAGCAGTACATCATTCAGTAGTTGACTGGTTAAGAAGCAGATTACAATTTACCTTCATTTCTGCATATGCAGATATCACAACCTGTTGGTCCAGAAGCAAGCCCAAATGGACAAGAGTTAGCTTGGGGACAGATCACTGGGTCCACCCTTGGACAACGATCTATCAAGAACAAAAGATGATTTGAGAAACAATCATCATAAGTGAAAAAAATGTGTGTTTCACTTGTCAACACATCCAAGCCAACTTTAATTATGAGCACTGCACAAAAACTGAGGAAGTAGTTTGCTCTGCGAGAAATGCTACCTACCTGTCGGTGTCTTGCATCTGCATACTGGACAGCCTGCCATGTCTGTAGCTAGACCATTGGGGCAATCTTCCTGGCATGTTCTGCTGTCTACCAAGGGGCAGTGGGTGGTTGGAACCAAAGAGGTCTCGGAATACGGCATGTGAGGGTGGCTGGTCTCCTGCCAATAGACATTGAAAACAGGAGCAGCAATCGAGAAGAATGCCCCAATGGTAACTGAAATTGCAAAATCGAATAATTTTAGAATTTTGAATTGGTAGAGTGGTGGTCACATAATCCTGGTGACTCGGATTGAAAACTAATTTAATGCATAAATAGTCCCCTAAGGAACATGTAAGTCATTTATCCTCATAACCAGATTATGCATTTCAATCAAGCATGATATACATATATCAACTTTTATATCTGTCCTATACATAACTCAGTGGGCTGCAGAAAATGACTTTGACTTTGAAACACATTTAGTCAGTGAACTTGAAGCAGACCATCAATTTAAGTTTACTGAAGTTGGGTTACTATATGCTGTGGTGTCTTATAATATTTTAGACTTGTTTGTAACATTTTTTAAATTCAATAATAGCACGTGAAAAAAATAAAAACTTACATGGCATACGACATCTGCAGATTTCACAGCCATTGCCGTCTGTTGCATAACCATGGAAACAATGTCGTCTGCAGTTCTGTACGACTTCTGGATGACACAGTGGGTCATTTGCTGTGGATATTCAATTCAATTTATTTATTAAGTAACAAGTGGAATGCCTCTGGCCGTCTCACCTAAATCACGCAATTCAATATAGCAGCAGTGCTGATTTTGAAAACTACTATAACTCGCACAAGATGTTCAGTGATACTTGGTTACTCTTATTTCCACGTTTTATGAACTAGACCAATACACTTATAGAGATATGATTGGCAATTCAACAAATACCCCCAACGTGGCCAAAGTTCTTTGACCTTACATGATCTTTGACCTTGATCATGTGACCTGAAACTCGCACAGGATGTTCAGTGATACTTGATTATATGTCCAAGTTTCAAGAGTCAGATCCATCAACTTTCAAAGTTAAGATGGTAATTCAACAGATACCCCCATTATGGCCAAAGTTCATTGACCTTTGACCTTGGTCATGTGACCTAAAATGTGCACTGGATGTTCAGTGATACTTGATTACTCTTATGTCCGAGTTTTATGAACTAGACCAACACACTTTCAAAGTTATGGCTGTAATTCAACAAATACATGTACTCAAATTTGGCCAAAGTTCATTGACCCTAAATGACCTTTGACCTTGATCATATGACCTGAAACTTGCACAGGATGTTTAGTAATACTTGATTACTATTATGTCCAAGTTTCATGAATCAGATCCATAAACTTTCAAAGTTATGATGGTAATTCAACAGATACCCCCAATGCGGCCAAAGTTCATTGACCCTAAATGACCTTTGACCTTGGTCATGTGACGTGAAACTCATGCAGGATGTTCAGTGATACTTGATTAACCTTATGTATAAGTTTCATGAACTAGGTCCATTTATGATGACATTTCAAAAACTTAACCTTAGGTTAAGATTTTGATGTTGATTCCCCCAACATGGTTTAAGTTCATTGACCCTAAATGACCTTTGACCTTGGTCATGTGACATGAAACTCAGGCAGGATGTTCAGTAATACTTGATTAACCTTATGGCCAAGTTTCATGAACTAGGTCCATATACTTTCTAAGTTATGCTGTCATTTCAAAAACTTAACCTCAGGTTAAGATTTGGTGTTGACGCCGCCGCCGCCGTCACCGCCGCCGTCGAAAAAGCAGCGCCTATAGTCTCACTCTGCTATGCAGGTGAGACAAAAATCACATGAGTAGATATATACACTGTAAAATATGAGGATCAAACACCCTAAGAAAGCCAGAGGCTTGAAAAGCTGGGGGATCCATGACAAATAAATTACAGTGTTAAAAATACAGCAAATAAATTACAGTTTAATTAAAAACAAAGGAAATAACAATGGGAGTAACACATGAAACGAGAATCGTTTCATATTCAATTCCTTTAAACCTTGTAAATTGTTTTCGATTAGAAAAATAATTCACGAACCAGTCATGCAGTATTCCCCACACGCCATAGTGATTTAGTTTATGCACAATGATTTTATGATTTAAAGTGTCAAATGCCTTACTTAAATGGATAGATATATCCCTGACATAAACTCTCTTTTATCTAAACTTGACGTAATATGTTCTATTGCATGAAGTAAGGCAAGTTCTGTAGAAACAAAGAATCAAAAGACCAATGTCGTATTATGGAGATAAAAGATCTTTTGACAATTCTTGACATCACTGAATCAAATAATATCAAAGGCAGTTAGGGAAAAAGATGCAAGTGTATTTAACAAAGAACTGCATTTCTATATTATTTATTCTACTTCAATTCCATGCATAACACTGAATTATCTTATAATGCTATGATTATTCCTACAGAATACACAAAGGCATATGCATCATGTTTGGTAATGGGGGACAGCTAAAGAGTTTTATTTTTTTAAAGCATGGTCCTGTCACAATAATTGTCAGTTGTAAAAATAATAAATGATGTAAATTGAAAAAAAAATAATAGAATAAATACGGCATGTATCAATATTTCTTTGAAAACAGAGTCTGTATAGCGATTAACCATACACTTGATTTTCACAATTGTACATTGTAGTCAATGCAATCAACATAAACAAAATTTATAGAGTGATTGCAAAGCTTTGGGTTACAGGCCCAAGATGGAACAAAAAGGTTGCTCCCTCCCTGTTGATCAACAATGATCTAATCCTTTCCCAGTCCAAAACATTTTTCCAGAACTTGAAGGATGAACATTTCTTCAACGCCACTATGTTCATGTTTGCGTAATTTCGCTCTCTGCGATGGATATATGTTGAAATGGCCCTTATGGGTTCACTACACAAGACCTGTCTAGTGGAGGGAACAAGATCTGGGTTTGGTGTTAAAGTATCCAGATCTTTGGCAGTGCATGGCTCTGGGAAGAGGAGGGAGACCAAAAAGTGTTGCATCATCTGATCCTCTCCACATTCGCAAGCAGTGTCTCCATCGCTGTGGTAGCGCCATTTCTGCACAGGGACTTTGCAACGTCCTGTTCAGACCATAGGCGATTAAGACATAGCCAGGCTGACCAATCTTCACTTGAACCTGAGAGAAGATTTATTTCGTAGATGGTAACACTGTATTTCTCACCTGGTCTTATGCAATCACATGAGGCAATCGTAGGACATCCAAAACTGTCGGAGGCAAAGCCATGTGGGCACGAATTACGGCAGAAAATTGGTACAGCTGCAGGACAAGGAGCTGAACAAATTGTGAAATAAAAAAAACATGGTATTATCAATTACTTGCTGGAAATGGTCACACTTCCTACTTTATAGATACTGATCGCATTGCCTAGTGTAAATTACCTTGTACTGTGTAGATATCACTACTGGGATGTTAAAATCTCACATATCTCAAAATGTCAACATTTGAGGAAAGCTAAGAAAAAGATAGACTTCAGGGTTATGACTTAAGTGGGGGCTTTATATTGCCAAGAAAAAGTCCTCTACATAAATTATGAGGCTGTTTTATAAGGTTGCAACCACTGCCATATTTCTAAATTAGTGGGGGTTCCAGCTGCCCTCAAAATCATCAAACTTTGAGATAAGAGGTTATAACTCCCAAGCTATGATATGGGTTTGAGTCCTTCTCGCTTCATGATAATGTCATCATTTATCATTGACCACTGGTTTCGGATTTTGGTTTCTATAGAGCAACCCATCCGTTATGATGCAGTTTTGTGGCATTGAACAAAATCAGAATCAATAGAGGAAGTTCTCTTCACAAGTATAGTAGAGATGACTCAGGCATTGTCCATTATTATTCAGGTGTGCATGGTAATGTCTCTTTTTTAAATATATGCCATGGAAACAAGGGGTGTGCAAACGCGTTTGCACGCCCTCATTACTTTTCATGCACGGGCTTGCACGCCACGAAGTTAATGAGGTTGAATTTGCATATCAATAGAGCACCCCTGCGATCATCGCGGAGTGACATAACGAGCCCGTGCAGTCGCGTTCTGGCACTTCTATTGTTCGCAGGCATTGGGCTGGCAAGCCAAGAGGAATTTATTGGCGCGTGTAGAGAAGTTCCTTACCTCCGTGAAATGTTGTGAGGGTGCAACTACTAGTATAATGAATTTACTTACTTGGTTGCCTGCATTTACAGATAGGACACCCGGTGATAGTAGTTGCTAAGCCATAAGGACAAAGATCCATTATTGGGCACTCATTTGACGTGAAATGTGGCAAGCATAGTGATTCTGAACGTACAATGACACAGAAATAAAAAAAAGACACATTTACTTGCAAGATATAATTTGGATAAATTCAATTTTGGGACAAAAAATTGGAAGATACATTTCTTAATAAGTAATTAACAACTTTAGCTTTGTGGAATTAGCATCGTTTTAACATTTTATTGATCCGTCAAGTCTGTCCTTATTGTAAAATCTGTAAAAATTGGAATATTGTATAATTCAAACAATAAAGAGCAAACAAAATAGTGAGGACTGAGGGACTTCATCGACTCTTTTATTTGCATGTCACTGAAATGTGCATATAACTGTTATGTGAAAAATAGGCATAATTTTCTTATTTTACATCCAATTTTGATAAAACATTCAGCGTCAAGCTGTTTAATTTTTTTTTTCTTGGGGTGGATTTGACCTTTAATAAATAAGATGAAGGAATACTTGTGCATCTACACTACTGGCTCTCAAGAAAAAAAAAACCATCTTCATGTCATCTATAAGAAGTGGGTTACTTTGCCTGTCACAATCAAATGTTCTACTTAACCAAAGAATAAAATTACACAACTAAACTCTCAATAAAGCTTTGAAGCAAATAGCGCCCCCTTCTGTCAATTATTCTTGAGGATTGCGCAATGCTGCAATAGATCATGCTGGCCATAATGGAATGGGGCTTTTCAATGAATTCAACGAGCAAAGGTATGTAACATCGTTTATCTCAATATCATTAGAAGTTCATTCAAAAGTCATGTCAGTATTCCTGTACCATGGGGCTGCACAGATATTGTTTACCTACAGACCAGATTTTTTTAATTTCTTTTAATAGCTTTTACACTGTATCAAGTAAACATTCTTTCATAATACAATCTCTATGGGTGTACATGTTAAGTAATACCATGCAACAACACTCTCTCTAAATTAGGACTACAGTCAGTGCTTTTTGTTTTATATTGTGGGTATCATAAAGTCACCTACTTGGGTTCAGAATTTTTACATGCAAGCTACTAAATAGAAACTTTCTTCATTTAAAAAATTCCTAATGGGCAAATATATCAGTTTTTATATTTGTATGTAACACATGTAAGAGATCCATAATGGACAAATATAACAGCTTTGATACTTGTATGTAACCTATAAGTATAAATCTGAAGCTTAAATCATAAACTGGGTTTTAAAGATTTTGATGATGAATAGCTTATTGAATGCAAAAGAACTGACATAGTAAAGAGCTTGGACTATTTTATATTATATTTATAATGTCTACTAATGGGCAGAAAATATTATCAGACATGACTTCTATTTTTTATCCAAACTATCATACACAAGCTTTACTTTGTGTGTGTTTTATTTGACACAAATATTTCAAAAAAATATTCTGATCAGCTGTAGGATAATAATTTACAGCCCAAACTCATGGAGACATCCCCAGGGCAAGGATAGTAATGACCTAATCAGACTAGGAAAAAATGTTTATATTCGAGGGGCTGTTTTTTATTTTCATATTGGGCTAATTGTGTATTTTGGGAGGCTTTTCTTTCATTCAAGCATTTTTTTGTGCAACAAGCAATTATAGGGTAAATTCAATGTTCTGCCATATGTAGAATATGGATTTTCTAAATATTCTTGAGTATTGTTTTTTGGAGATCTTGGGGTAACTTTAGACAAAGTCACCCGTAGCATTCCACTTGAGGAATTTAAGGGGCGATTTTAGCTGTGATTAAAGCAAAATTGCCTGTCAGCCTCATGTGATGATAATTATAAATAGTTTATTGAATCCACAAGTACTGTGTACTGACGATCACAGTACTGACGATCACATCATCCAGTCAATTGACGATCTGCGATCAAGACATCCGTCTTTTGGACTGGTTGTTCTTGGTGACCTAAACCAATTGAATACAGATGATATTTTTGTCAACTGCTCACTTCGAAAGGTTGTTCATAAGCCAACAAGACTCGACGCAATCTTAGATTACCAACAATCCCACTCAACTGTGCCCATGGATACGCTTTTGTTCTCCTTTGTCTCTCTTTTTTCGGTCAGTTTAATATTGTTTTCAAACTGCTTAATCAACCTCATAACGTACCATCAATCAAATGTTTCCTTTTTTACTAGTTATTCTTGCAAGATTGGATGGAGTCCGCCCTTTCTTGTATATATTGATTAATCATATTTAATATAATGTATATATATTTTGTATATTTTGTATACTGTTCTGTCAATTCATATGTGAATCTTTTTACCGTGTACAAACATTTATAACAGCCATTGGCTGCCAAGAATTTTTTGATGCCTAATAAAGACCATTATTATTATACTGACATACATGGTAGCTTTGACGGTGAGCATATTGTTTCATTGCATGCATTTATAATGTCTACCAATGGGCAGGAAACTTGATCAGGGGCCTGTTTCATAAATGTCTCACAAGTTAACTTGGCCATTTATGGTAACTACCACAGTAAGAGAACTCAGCAGCCAATCAAAATCAACGTTTCCATGGTACATGTGGTTACAACAATCATAGCAAAGTTAAAATAATTTTTATTAAACAGGCCCTTGACAATACTCTCAGGTAGTGGCATTCTTCAATCAAAATATTATACTAAAAAAGTTTCATGTCTCAAATTTCAGTTTTTACCATCTGCAACACAGCGACAGACCGTACACCCCTCTTCATCGGTGGCATATCCCTGGTCACATGACAATGGGCAGGCAGCTAGGGTGGGGCACTTCACTGTAGGGATCCAGTAAAGGGGTCTGCTCATGGAAGAGGGTGCTCCAAGTCCCATTGTCAATGCTACATTCGCTGCAACGATAGTTCCTGAAAGAGCAACAGTTTTGTTATGCTTTGACACAAGAAAGTAAGTCAGAACAAATTATACCAACATTAACCCTAAATAGACTGGGCTATTTCGACGCTTAAGAAGACTGGGGAGGCTGAATCAGCCCTCCATTATGATCTCGGCCGTCGATCGCGCGATCGCGACGAAAATTGGCATGCACGTTACCAATGGCATTATCTACAAAACATGATATCAAATTCTGCGAAAAATCTCATTGCTCATTAATTATGCTAATTTATGCGTAAAATCATAAGGTTGCTCTAATTAATAAAATAATGACCCTAAAATGCTAATTTTTGTTTCACATACTCTAGATATAGGCATCTGATCAAATTTATTTTTCAAAAATTTCAAAATCGCATTTATTTTATTATGTATTCTATTGTTTTATACATTTCTTATGTATTTCTTTGTTTTTTGACTTTTTGTTTTTTATTGTTTTTTCAATGGAAATTGTCGGGGATTTTGTTTTGGCCATAAACAAGATAAATTGATCTTAAGCAGTAAAAGGAAAAATAATGATACATTTTATGAATTTTGGCTAAAAACACTATTTGCATTGGATTTGTACACAAATTCACGTTTTTGAGTAATTTTGGGTCTGCATGCACTTACGAAATGTTGTGTAATTTTGGGACCGCATACCCTGGGGTCACAATTTTGGTCTAAAAAGTTGTGCGAGACTTGAAAGTAAAAAGTCAGCGAGCGACGTGGTCAAAAAATTTCGAGCGGTGGATTTATCACGAGAAATGTCAAGGGGGGCTGAATCAGCCCCCTCCCCCCCAGTCTTCTTAGGGTTAAAGGACAAGTCCACCCCAACAAAATGTTGATTTGAAGAAAAAGAGAAAAATCCAACAAGCATAACACTGAAAATTTCATCAAAATCAGATGTAAAATAAGAAAGTTCTGACATTTTAATGTTTCGCTTAATTTCACACAACAGTTATATATGCACATCCTGGTCGGTATGCAAATGAGGGAACTGATGACATCACTCACTCACTATACCTTTTGTATTTTTTTATATGAAATATGAAATATTCTAATTTTCTCCTCATTTTCCTATGTAACAAATTTGTATTCCTCCCTAAACATGTAGTATTACCATTGTTATAACATTTTATGGTTTGGTTAAGTTGGTCCTAATTAATGTCAAATTGGTAAAAAATGAAATATTGTATGATTCAAACAATAAAAAACAAAATAAATAGTGAGTGATGGAAATCATCGACTCTCTCATTTGCATGTCACTGAGTTGTGAATAGAACTGTTTTTTGAAAAATAAGCGAAACTTCAAAATGTCATAACTTCCTTATTTTACATCCGATTTCGATGAAATTTTTAGCATTATGCTTGTTTGATTTTTCTCTCTTGATTCAAATTAACATTTATCCTGGGTGGACTTGACCTTTAATGCAGCGGCTATTGAGAATTTCTCAAATCACATCTCTGGAAATACTACCAAGATAAAAACATTAATTATGGGAGCTGGGCCGGGCTGGAACTCGGAGCCCGCAGAGTTGGGGGTGGGGGTTTCCGCGGGCCAAGCCGGTCCGGGTTGAGAGCTAAAACAGCAAAGATCGGAAGCTAAAAATGTCATGGAAAAAACAAACAGCAAAATAATGTGACCATTTACCTCCATGCATGCACTGAGCTCATATTCATTCCCAAATAACGCAACTTATAAATTGATCCTTAACATAAATTTCAGCCACATCGAGCATAAAAAACCACCTATTTTGATGTCTTCACTCAAATTCTTGGTGAGATTTTTGGCAAAGAAACATAGAGGGCAGCAACACATTTGTCGACTTTGTGTTTGCTGTAAATTTCGACATATATCAAAATGAATATTTGGTGGACTAAGACTCTAAAACTGAGAATTTGATCAAAGCCAAAATAAAGCAGTTCTTGAAGCTTGATGTGGTTGAAAATCAGGTTAAGATCAATTGATTTGGACAAAAATGTATGTTAAATTAGTTTGCTGACATCACGGGGTGAGAAAGTGCACTAGGGTCTAGATCACAGAAATATAATACACGTAGAAGGATTGTTGTCATTCACCGTACACACACCACGATGGCCCCGCTCGAGCGCACACGCCGCCATCTTGTGTAGAGCAAAGATCCCGGGCGTCTACTGTATGCGTTCACAGCTAGAGCACTTTGCTGAATTGAAATTGTGAATTTATTCATCATGAAACGGGCATTTAATTTTGATTATTATTTTTTCTCTCTCTTCTATTTGCCACTTGTTAGTTTTTTCTGCCTTCCCCTTTCATGCTTCTATCTAACAGCTCTTCTGCCCCCTCTCTACTAGCTATATCTGTCTGTTCTTGGTAATTTTTTTCTTCCCTTTTTCTCTTGATTCTCCTCCTTTATTTTTATCACAAATTTTCTGCCCACCCTCTCCATTTATCCTTCTTCCCTCTATAGCCATCTAATGGCTCTTGGAAATTATTCTTGCCCCTTTTTCTCTTGAATGTCCCCATTCTCTTTCTTTAGTTTTATCCAACTTCTCTCTTTATCCCCCTCTCCCTCTCATGTCATCCAATAAATCTTGGCAATTATTTCTGCCCCCTCTCCTCTTGATTTCTCTCTCTCTCACTTCTGCCAGTTCTTTTCACCCATCTCTTTCTCTTCGTTAAGTGCTGAATTTGTATTCGCTCACTTTGCTCGGAGAATCCAATTCTCTTTCCAATTCTGCCTTTCTCACTACCTCCTTATGTTTTTAATATCTTTCTCCTCTTCTGCCTTTTTTTCTATTTGCTAATAATAAATGTCAATATGAGCAAGTCAGTTAATGACATAAAAAATTGATTCCATGGTTTCAAGAGTTTGATGTGAACAATATTTATTTCTGAGCTGTGGCAATAAGAAATGTGATAAAGATTCTTGTTAAAAATACAAGAAATGATAGATAAATATACTGCAGAACAGCACACAAACAAAATAGTACTGAAGTGGTGTACAATACATGTATATTTTCAGGAAATGAGTTGACTCCACAAGATCACAAGTCGTCCATAAGCCAAACGTAATCTTTACGAAAAACCAATCTGAAGCTGAACTTCATGCAGTTACAGCAATAAAATCAACTTATTTGTGTCAATTAACTGCATAAAATCATTAAGGAATACCGTTCATCGAGAAGTGTAAAAACATCTATATTTAATTCGCATACTGTACCTATCCAAAATTTCACAGCATGTTGAATGTATGCTGTACTAGTATGAGTTTGAGCAAATATTGAATATCGTATGATAGAATCAACATAGGAGTACAAGGATTCGGAAGTACATGTGTGTATTATTGTGCACGTAGAGTATACTGTAGTTTCCTTTAAACTTGGAACATATTTAAACTTATCCCACCAGTAAAATCAGTTAAATAAAAGAAAAATCAAACAAAACATAGATTGTAAAACACTGAAAAAATTCACTTTCCATCATAAACAATTATAGGTACAGTACATCCTGGTTAGTATGCAAATGGGGAGCATCTGCCTACAGGTGCAACAGTACTTCAAAATATAACAAGTGGAATGCCTCTGGCCGTCTCACCTGCATCACGCGATTCAATATAGCAGCAGTGCTGATTTTGAAAACTACTATAACTCGCACAAGATGTTCAGTGATACTTGGTTACTCGTATTTCCACGTTTTATGAATTAGACCAATACACTTATAGAGATATGATGGCAATTCAACAAATACCCCCAACGTGGCCAAAGTTCTTTGACCTTACATGACCTTTGACCATGATCATGTGACCTGAAACTCGCACAGGATGTTCAGTGATACTTGATTACTCTTATGTCCAAGTTTTATGAACTAGACCAACACACTTTCAAATTTATGGCTGTAATTCAACAAATACCCCAATTTGGCCAAAGTTCATTGACCCTAAATGACCTTTGACCTTGATCATGTGACCTGAAACTTGCACAGGATGTTCAGTAATACTTGATTACTATTATGTCCAAGTTTCATGAATCAGATCCATAAACTTTCAAAGTTATGATGGTAATTCAACAGATACCCCCAATTCGGCCAAAGTTCATTGACCCTAAATGACCTTTGACCTTGGTCATGTGTCGTGAAACTCATGCAGGATGTTCAGTGATACTTGATTAACCTTATGTATAAGTTTCATGAACTAGGTCCATATATTTTCTAATTTATGATGACATTTCAAAAACTTAACCTTAGGTTAAGATTTTGATGTTGATTCCCCCAACATGGTCTAAGTTCATTGACCCTAAATGACCTTTGACCTTGGTCATGTGACATGAAACTCAGGCAGGATGTTCAGTAATACTTGATTAACCTTATGGCCAAGTTTCATCAACTAGGTCCATATACTTTCTAAGTTATGCTGTCATTTCAAAAACTTAACCTCAGGTTAAGATTTGGTGTTGACGCCGCCGCCGCCGTCGGAAAAGCGGCGCCTATAGTCTCACTCTGCTATGCAGGTGAGACAAAAATGATATCTAATTAATGAGCACTAATCACAAGAAATCTAAATGAAAATGTGATTAGAAAAAATAATTGAGTTATTGAATTCCAAATTTTGGCAACTTTTTCTGAAAACAGTTTTTTGCATGCCATGAAGAATATGCAATAGGTGGGCTGTACATGTATAATTTCTGTGGTTGTATTCCTCTTCCAATACTTATATAATTTCAGTGTTTTGTTCGTCAGATTTGCCTCTACTTGTTCACATATTTTTCAAGCGTGGAATATGTACATGTATTACTTAAAAAATAGTGAACATATACATGTAAATTTCAAGGTATGTATAGACTAATACATTTAGCTGCTTTCAAATTTTCATCAAAATAAAGAATTTCTTTATTTAAAACACAAAAAGAAAATGTGTTGCAGATTTAGAATAACCCTGAAAATATATTATTTCTCTAGCACTAGGTAGCATACAAAATAAATGACATGGCATTTACCCGTACACATGACATTTATTTTTTAATCATCAACAATTATATGTATTCATAATGCAATAATGAAAGAGACAAAATATTGCAACACTATTAAGGCAAGTTTTGAATAGATATTTTGGCACTGAACACATGATCAAGGCTTAAGCTATAAATTTACAATTTTGTGTGAGACATGCACACTATACTTGAATACACGGTGCTTGAATGGTTAGACATCTTGTGCTAGCTGTCTTGATAAAATTCTTTTGGATTATCAATAAGTACATGTATTGATATTGCAATAATGAAAGAGTCAAATGAAATGTAAATATTGCAACACTATCAAGGCAAGTTTTGAATAGAAATTTTGGCACTGAACACATGATCAAGGCTTATGCTATAAATTTCCAATTTTGTGTGAGACATGCACACTCTACTAGAATTCATGGTGCTTGAACGGACAGACATTTTGTGCTAGTTGTCTTGATAAAACCATCAGTCCAGACGGATATACCTGGTAATAGTTCATATTGTAATGATAAAGAAAGAGTCCAATGAAATGTTTATATTGCAACACTAATAAAGGCATGTTTTGAATACACATTACGGTACTATACACATGATCAAGTCTTTAAGTTTTCTTGTTAAGATCATTCATCAGCCTGAATGGATAACAATAATTAACATTGCAATGATAAGGAAAGTCAATGTTTTAATAATGCAACACCATTAAGGCTACATGTAGGATTGGTAGATGTACCCGCCATGCAGTGTGGTGCTTCAGTTGATACTTCAGTTGAGGTGTCCTGAAGATTTCTTGGGTGTGGAGGTTTGCGTTTTTTCAAGGTCTAAAAGGAAATTAGATTTAAAAAAAATAGTAACACAAAAATAAAAATTATATTTCCTAACTCATTACCTTGTTACTTCTTTTCTTCACATTGTCTGATTGAATTACCCCTATCCCACCCCAAATGATAACAATCTACTTGCTCATTTCAGCACTTACTAATTTCACCAATACATATGTGAAGCATACTAGTCTAACACTAAAAAAGTGACATTGAGCAGGATAATTACAGATAACAATTGTCGCATTTATGTATCCATCTGACCTGTAACTGCTGTAACAGTCAACACTCTTTGTTTTCTTCTATGCTAAATAATTTGCCCTTCCAAAACTCTTACATAGTGTATGTTCACATTCATGAGTATAATTATTCATAGCTGCCTACATGTACACATTGTTTTGTTTTTCACTTATTCCTACTGCATATGATCGAACAAGAGATTGTAAAAATACATGTAGGAGAAGTTGTGGTATTATATTAAATTAGGAAAATGAGAGAAAAGAAACCAAAGTCATTTACAGCCATGTGTCAACTGTCAACTAAAACTTTATTCCTTAAATTTGTCAAATAAATTTATTCACCTTTTGGAGATGATCAGGGAAGTTGAATATGGTTGGAATTGCACCATAACGGAGCCTGGTTGTCTGGCCAGTGCGGTCAAAGCACTCTGCTTCAAAGTGGTCTGAGCACAGGGTGGCATACTTGCTCGGTGTCCACTTGTCTCTTTTCATCTTGACCAGCCATTCCTTTAGATGGGCTGAACCAGCTTTGGGAAATCTATAAATGGATAGAGAACAAAATAAAATGATTTAATCACTTTTTAATGTATTTGGCAGATAAAATAAAATAAAGTCCTCACACTAGTGTGAGTGGTCACAACTAGCCAGGAGGCTCCTAGAGATTAAAGTCATACCACTGACGCGTGTAATCTCCACGGAACCAGGGATGGCATACCATTGCACTACACGCACCGCCATTTTCGCATAACTTAATCAAAATCGAAACTTTTCTCTAGGGTTTTGAGCCCAAATATACATTTATTTTTACAAGTAGTTTAACTCCCCGAACGCACTAATATTTATTCAAATGAAGTGTTAAATTTTTAAAAAATAATACTAGAACAGACGAGTCCTGCGCTCTGAGTGACATGCTTGGGACCCGGAGCTCCACATCATCGTCATGCACGCCCTGGCCCTGGGCTGGGTTAAACATGTTAAACAAACATTATTTATTTGAACATGACACAACCAGTATTCATTCTAATTATGTTCATCACTTTCACACGCACAGGGCCAGGCCACCCACCCAGGCCAGGGAGAATCTCTCTCGAGCTCTCCCTCTTCAGTGTCACTTGATAATATTCACACAAACACAAAACATAACGGATGGGACCGAAGGTCAGTACTGCACTACTGGCGTGCAATGCGCGATGCGTGAATACAAAACGACTAAAACCTATCTTTAAACTCTTATTTTATCGATTATTTGTGATTAAAGTACCACTTACTTGTGAAATGTTTTTCCTGACCCTTTCACGAGTCGATTAGTATAGTTGATTGCGGCACAAGAAGGCATTTTGAAGGATGATGATGATATCTTTCATTGTAAACATGGTAAAGCACGTACGATCGGAAGCTAATTCTTTTCATGCGCTATCCAAGATGGCCGCCGGCTCGCACCGGAGGAGCCAATCAGCGGCCTTTATAATCCTTCTACCTAGTTAACAATTCGTTGGTCTAGATCTAGTGCTTTCGTGCACCGAGTGAGGCCAGGCTTCTCTGTGGTGCAGCGACATTGTTGTGCAGTGGCTCCGAGTTCCGGGCCGATATAGGACCAAGAAAAAATATTTGGTTCAAGACTGGTTTCCTTCTCTTCCCCAAAAAAAAATCTTGTAAAAAAGAGAAAAGGAGAAATGTCAAGAGATAGAAAGACATTAAAAAATAAAGTTTCTCAACCAAGGGAAGGGGGTGTGCAATATGTATGAAATGCAAAACTTTATGAAATTATGATGCATTGTTTCATTATTTTTTTTCCAGTCTCATAAAAATGTTGAGAACAAAATTGCAACATGCACATTTCCATGTGGTACAAAGTTGCACAACACTGCATGTCAGACCCAAAATTGCTCTCATAAAAGTGATTTCATGTACAAATCAGTTCTATAAAAAATTAAAAAATGAATCCTCATGTTGACTTTAAATGATAAAATCAATTAGTTTTTATGTTATTCATGATTGAAATAGTGTAACCAATGATTTCCCTAAAAAGCAATAAAAGACAAGTGTGAAAAATAAGGACAAACATACAGTTCCGGCCGCGGGAAACGTCACAGTGCCCCCTAGGGCGAACGCGGTAGCCCGTAGCGGACATTTGAGGGGAGCGGACGAGGGAAGACGCCCGCGTCCGCTCCCCTAGGACATGAGTGCCCTAGGGGAGCGCCCGCGTCTATCCTAGGGTGTTTCCCTAGGATGTTCGGCCGTGCATTCTTGGTCGAAAGAGGAGGTCTGATTTGACACATTCGTTCAAGACTGCATGTGATTTTTATCTCATATCAAGCATAAGTTTTCGATCATTTATCGTGGATAAAATCTGTTATGAAAATTACAAAGTTTTGGCGTAGCTACGGGGGGCCTGGGGGGGCATGTGCCCCCCCTGAGATTTGGTGTGCCCCCCCAAAAAAAATTGGCAGAGCAAAAAAAAAAAAAAAAAAAGGGAGAAAGAAGAAAAGAAAAAAGGAAAAGAAGAAGAAAGTCAGAAGAAAAAAAGAAGGGGAAAATAAGAGGAGGAAGACGAGTGAATGAAATAATGTGAGGGGAAGACTTGCAATTAAAAAACAAAATTCATGTTACTATATAAAAAAAATTTGCTGGCGCTTCGCGCCAGAATTGCCTGTTCGATGAGATTCATATCTTGCTCAATAGGAGCGAAGAGGAGAAAGAGGGAGAGGGGGTAAAGAAAAGAAATAAGGAAAAGGTGAAATGGAGAAGAAAACAGAGGGGATGAAAAAAGGGAAGGTGAGACAGAAAGAAAAGAGGAAAGAGGAGAAAAGGAAAATAGATTGAAAATCGAAGGGGAGAAGAAGAGACAAAGGAAGAAGGACAGAATGAGAAAGAGAGAAGGATAAGGAGGGGGAAAATAAATAAAATGAAGAAGGGAGACATAATAAAATGGAGTAAAAAAGCGGAGTAGGGAAGAGAAGGAAGGGTGCAGGAAAAGGTAAGAAGTACAGGGGACAAAAGAAGTGGGACTTAAGAAAAAGTAGAGGAAAAGAGAGAAAGTGGGAAGAAAAATTTGGGAAATTGTCCAGTTTTTCATGTCAGAAAATACTTTAGTAACTCGCATCTGCCCATTTTTACGCTGATGACAAGTATTGAACATTCTTGCGCTCAATTTTGTGATTATTTTCTCTCACCATGCTCACAATTTCCTGCTCTCGAAATAACATCCGCTCATTCAAGAAAGAAGAAAGAAAAATGAAAGAAAAAGGCAAAAAGGAAGGGATGGAAGGAAAATGAGAAGGAAAATAAAAAGGAAAATAGAAAAAGTGAGAGAAGGAGAAGGGAGCGAAGAAAAGAAGGGGAGAAAGAGAAAATAGAGGCGGCTTATTGTTTCATGGTTATATGGATACCCTATACAGTGCGTATCAAAAAAAACGGGACAGATTTGAAAAGTCTATAAAATTTTAGTTTCAAATTATTATGTCTATATTTTGGTGTTAATCGGTGCTCTAAGGTCTTGTCTTTCAAATGCTATTAAAAATTTTTAGTTTTGTTCATGCTTGAGCGAACACGGGACGTTTTTGTTGGGGGTTCAAAAAGAGGCTTGCGCCAGAATTGCAGAATATGAGTAATATGATGATCGGACTTCTTGCTAATTAGCAGACTTCCTCTTAACCTTTTCATTATCTTTGCCATAATTTTCAAATCATGCGGTCAAAATTCATTTTCAGATCTATTTATTTGATTGAATTATTCTGTTATTTCTTTTTAATATGCTCTCTGTTAGCTTTGAATATTCATTCTTCAAGCTTAAATTATTTTTTTCAACCGAAATTATGGGAGAGCATGGATTTTTTATTCAAATCCTTTCATTATGTGCTACAAAGGTTATGGTGCCTTTTGAACAAAGCCACACAGATGGGCGGGCGCTCGGGGGTTGCTCCCCCCCCCCCCCTCAATTAAAAAAAAATCATGACCAAGAAAAAAAGTGGACAGAAAATAAAAGGAAAGATAGAAAGTAAAATATGATATTATTTGCTGAATATTATGTCAAAATCTATCACAAAATTTGATATTGTAATTAAAAAAAGTGGGAATATTTGCGTGCTCACTTCGCTCGCTCACAACTTTTTAATACATTTTACCCGATCTGCCATATCTAGCTCCTTCAAAATTGACTCAATACACCATTGTCATTGAAAGACATGAATCCCTTCCTGTGTTTCCTGTCAAGCAATTAAACTTGGTCAACGAATTAATGACCCATTGAAAAATAGATTCATGTCTTTTAAAGGTACATAACATAATTTGTTTCACATAATAAAACGATTTGAATAATCACAAGTTTTCCCAATTAATAATTCAAATCTTCTTGCTTGGGTTAACAAAAAAAAATCTTCTTTTCTCAGTTACTTATGAAGGAAAATTAAAAGGTAAGAGAAGTTTCAATGAAAAAACAAAATAATTCAATTAAATAAATAACTTTGTAAAATGAAATTTGACAACATAATTCGAAAATTGTGGCACAGATAATGAAAAGGTCAAGAGGAAGTCTCCTGATTAGCAAGAAGTCTGATCATTGTATTACATGCACATATTCTGCAATTCTGGCGCAAGCCTCTTTTTGAACCCCCAACAAAAACGTCCCGTGTTCGGTCAAGCATGTATAAAATTAATTTTTTTAAATTGCATTTCAAAGATAAGACCTTAGAGCATCTATTGACACCAAAATATAGACATCATTATTTGAAACAAAAATTTTATAGACTTTTCAAATCTGTCCCGTTTTTTTTGATACGCACTGTAGTTCTGCAGTACTTAGTTATGAAACTTGTTTTACTCAGTAATGCTCACGCGTGATGATTAAAAGGATTTTCGACTATAAAGAGGTGAACCAGGACGGGGCTTTCATTCTTTAACTTGGCTTGACTAACTCCTTTGTTCCCCGAAAAGAATTGTTAGGTTTGATAGTTAGTGTTTGCGTGAGCACCCACCAAAACTCTTAACAAAAGAAAAGAATGGTTTGTATAGCTCCATTCTTGCTTTGTCGGCAAGTGATAATTAACTCGTTAAGTACCCATTCCACACACTACGTCATAGTAGCTTTTGAAAACATACTTTTACTTGGGTATGTGTTTAAACATTGAAGCTAAATGTGCTAAAAAAAATTTAATAGTTACATTATGTAAATAGCTTTGTTGCTTTGCTCTGAAGCGCATAGAGCATCCAATCAAGATATGGAAAGTGCGCTTTACAAATGTCATGTATTATTATTTTTAGCTGCCATATAACACTGAATTCTGTAATATACCAAGTTGTGACTTGGTTTTATCATTTCCACTTCATATAACAAAATATATTTCGAAGGAAAATCTTGCTTTACTGAAATAATAAAAAACAAATGTATATAACTTTAATTGATGTCCGACTAATCTATCAATATAAAACCGCAGTTCGTAAATGTGATAGTTTAATCTTTACTTCGACGTCAATTATTCGTGTTATTATCATCATGTAGGTGTATCAGGGATATTAATATTCGTTTTAATCCCATCTATAATTTTGTATAAAATTGCGCGAAATATATGCGTTGTTCTCATCATGAAGCTGGAACCCCTCTTCATTCTTCTCCTTTATTATTTCAACCACTTTCATCTCTTCCCAATTCGAATAACTACCAATGTAACTTAAAAACCGCAATAGAGAGCAGGTAATGTAATCAGATGTTTTAGTAACAAGATAAATCTGTTCCATCTGTTACATTGAGGTAAATTTATACTTTTATAGGGTGAGGGTTTTAGAGACCCGATTTGAACCGAAATGAAAAGAATATCCTTATTTATTGTTGTTAACGCATCAACAAATTAATCCCCCCCCCCCCCATTTCTATGAACATCCTGTCATAAATTGGGAAGCGGATGTGATCAAAGGAGATCAAAGGTGTGGGTAGGGAGCAAGACTCTACCAGACTGTTGACAATAACAAAAGTACCAAATAACAAATCGATGAGCACAACCAGTTTTGCTGGTCTTGCACGTCTACTTTGTATGATCTTGGTCATACTAGTATTCGTTTTCAACGTACCTTTCATTCCCTTTATTAGGGTTTTATCAACCATGTCAACGAATTGACGATCCCAATATTGACCGCACGTTTGTTTTAACATGATGAGAATTCGCAAATGCCCTTGATATTCTTGATAATTCTGTCTTATTTTAAGTTTGTCATTAATGTTTGTTAACATTCACTCTGTTAATAACTTGTCAATTTTGATTTACCAAAAAAATCAAGTCTGCTTATTAATGTCATTTATCTATTTTAATTCCTTTTTTTTTGTTGATATGTCTTTCTTTCTTCTTTCCTAATTCCACCCCTGTGCACCCTGTTAAAACTCAATGAAGAATGTTTCAAATGTTTTCTAGTTCTTATACTGTTCATAAGGAGATGGGATTAGGTGTATAGTTCACACTGAAGGGAGAGGAATGGGTAAGTAAGGAGAAAATAAAACTTATCCCAAAAGATAGAGAATTGATCTCCATGACATTAAATCACAATTGTATCCTATTTTTTTTTAAACAAGTTTGTATGATACATGTATGTCTCCCATGTAAGGCGTAAGGAAAAAAGTTTACCTAATGCATCAAATTAGATTAATTGATTAGATTCATTGTGGTAAATGAAAAATAATAAATTCGATGTTCCAGCCAGGGTGACCAGATTTCACAAAATGAAATACGGGACAATCGACAAAGCACTATGTACCATCGGATCGACCGAGCCAGGCCAAAAAATCAACAAAAAGGCTACACAAGGTTAGACTTGTTAATGTAATATATTAAGAAAGGGGAAGGGAGGGTGAGCGGAAGAAAGAAAAGAGAAACAAATGAGGAAACAAGAAATGAATTGAGAGGAAAGAAAAAATAAGGAAAAAATTAAAAGGAAAAATGTTTGAATAAAAGGATGAAAGAAAGAATAAAAGACAGATAACCGTTTCCGTCATTACTTGAAATGAATAAAGAAAGAAAGAATTAAAATAAAGGAAGGGAAGATGAATAAATGTGTGAAAGAAAAAACATAAGGAGAGAAAAGAGAAAAGTAAGAAAAATGGAGGAAAAGAGAAAGAAAGAAAAAGAATTCCTTCATTATTTGAAAGAAACAAAGACAGAAGAAAACAGGAAGGAAGAAAGGGAAAGAAGGAATAAGGGAAAAGAATTAAAAAGGGAAAACATAACTTAAAAAATGAAAGAAAAGAAAACAAATAACATCTAAAATATAAAAAAAATAATCTACAATAGATTTCGATCACGCTAGTTTAAAAACATAATGGTCTATCACAAGATAACCAAAGTACATGCACATGTAAACATAATGCATGGTACGTATCCTAGGGTTCCCTAGGATAAGTGCGGGCACAGCCAATATTATAGAGCACGCAGGAAACTGTGGGCGCGGCTAAACGCCCTAGTCTGCTCCCCTTGAATACCCTCGGTTAGACGCGAAAGCCGCCTAGGGTGTTTGCGTGCTCGGGCATGACGTTTCCTGTGGCCGGCACTGTAAGAAATCTTAAATCAATGAAATACATAAGATAAAAAGAATGAAAAGAATTTGATCACAAACAGTTACTAAAACAAAAGAAAATGCCCTAAGGGGTTCTATAATTAGAGGGTACATTATTAATAGCCAATCAAATCAAGGTTTCCATAGTTGTTACCGTCACCCTAGGTCGTTTATAAACAGGGCCATGTCAATGTTAGTTTCTAAATCTTTGATATTTGATAATCATTTGAAAACATTTCCAGGTAATCTGCAATCGAGGTAATAGATATTTGTTTGCTTTTGTTTGCTTTGCTTTTATTACTGCATTCAAAATAAGCATGTTTAAACATGAACTTTGTACAGTATAAGATTATTAGAATGTATTGTACAACAAGTGAAACGCCTCTGGCAGTCTTGCCTGCATTACGCAATTCGATATAGCAGCATTGCTTCCTTTGAAAAACAGCTAATGAATAATTATTCACAGACGAAAACACTAATATGAAAATAATATATTATGTCCATTGACCCAAAATGACTTTTGACCATGATCATGTGACCTAAGACATGTGCAAAACAATCATTCATACTTGATTACTCTTATGTCGATGTTTCATGAGCAATTACCATAAACTTCCTAAGTTATGATGCCAATTCAACACATACTCCCAACACGGCCAGAGTTCATTGACCTTTAAATGACCTTTGATCTTGGCCAGGTTCCTGAAACACACACAGGGTATTCAGGGATACATTGCTGCTCTTATGTCCAAGTTTCATGAACTAAATCCATAGACTTTTCAAGTTATGATGACAATTCCACAAATACCCCAACATTACCAAAGTTTGCTGACCCTAAGGGAGCTTGTCAAAAGTCCATGCACCGTTCTATAGCGTCTTTACTGCATCCGGGTTTTCGCTTCGGCTTTCCTGCCCAACGTTCCCTTCTCTTCAAAGGAACGGCCGCCATCAAAGGGCCATTGATGCCACCGTTCTTTTGTTCGTCTTTCCTGCAAGTCTTAATTTCTGTCGAAATACCGAAGAATCTATTCTAAATAGCTCCCTCTACGACCAAAACAAATGCGTGCCTTCATATTGACTGTCGGATCGGAGAGTTCGGGTCACTGTTCTGAACTGTGATTCGCATCTATCATGTCTGTAATGGAAGTTCGGGTGCATTAAGCCACGGTAGCTTAATAAAAAATCACGCACGTTTCATAAATCGTTACGGATCTTTCGAATTTGTTGCAATAACCATGAAAACCTCTCTTTTTTGCAATTGGAAGAGAGTCAATTCATGATGTTTTAGGTGGGAAAATAAGATTCCGCGTATTTTCGTTTCGTAGGCCCAAGCCATTCGTAGAATTCACGTCAATTTGTAATGTTCATTATAACTCGCATCTGAAACAAATGTCGGGAGCCCCCCCCCCCCAAAAAAAAAAAAAAAGACAGAAGGAAATAGAATGATAAAATAAATATGACCGGAACAGCTTGACACTATTACGATTTATTAAAAACTGTTTTTAATAGTTTGTTCAATTTTTGGTCGGGCAACCATTTCCCCGGGATAATTTCTTTATCTCCTTGTTTTAAAGAAGCGGGACCAAAAGGGAAGGTGAAAAGAGGAAGAAGAAAACTAATAAATCATAGGGAAAGAAAAGGAAGGGGAAACAGAGAGAAATAGGAAAATAATATTGGGATGGAAGAAGAGGAAGGGTGAACAAAAATAGGGAGGAAAACAGTTGAAAGAGAGAGAAAAAGGAAATTTGAGAGGGGAAGAAATTTACGATCGTGAATCAACGGGAGAGGGGGGACAAAATAATATGGAAATGGATAGAGACAGAAAATAAGGGGAAAGAAGTAAAGAGGGCTGGTGGACGATGGGGGAGAAATGAAGGGGGGAAGGGAAAGAGTGAAAGGGCATGCAACAGAGGGGAATTAGACATGAAGTGGCCATGCTGAAACGGTTCTTTATTCTTTGTTCATTCAGGTAACAAGGAGTTAAATTGGCCGCAACTTTAATCTGATTGCGAACCCCTTCTAGTAATATTTCATGAAAAGATATACAGAGCAAATTAATGAATAAAAAAGGAAAATGAGTGAAAAGAAATTGAGACAAGAAAACAAATTATAACTACTAAGATTTAAGAAAAATATGAGAAAGAGAAAGAAAAACTGTGTACCGAAGAAATATAGTAATCGAATTGCTAATGTAGGAACCTAATGCACTTATACCACATCAGTTATTATCAGGATAGGAAAGATAACAAAAGCATCATGATTATAGGGGTTGAAGCGGGTTCCTATTTGCGGCGACGGAAAAAATGGATTAAAGATTCAAAGATGAAAGGAAGAAGAATTAATGCAAGGAAACATGACAAGGGGAAGGGATAAAGAAATGAGGAGGTAAAAAGATTAATAAGAAATACAAGTGACAAAAATGGAGTGGGAGAATTGCAAACAGGCTTCCCTAGCTCTGCCATTGCCCATGAGTTCTTGGACCTATGATAATAACCCGTTCCGCCCGATTGGAATGACTGTGGGGGAACCAACCCGTCGATTTAATTTCACATGAATCAGAAGACCATGCCGTAGCCAGTGGCGTAACAGGCGGGGGGGCAAGTTGCCCCCCCTGGCGGATTTCACCGGGAAAATAAAAAAACGGGAAAAAGAAAAAAGGGAGGTAGAAAGAAAGGGAAAGGGGAAAGGAAAGGAGGAAAGGGAAAGGGAAAAGAAAACGAAGAAAAAAATTTTAATTGAAAAGGAAGGAAAGCGGGAAAATGTACGAAAGAAGAACATTTGAGAAAGAACAAATCATTCCGAACTAGGCCTATGTAATGCAAAAGCACGATGGGAAATAAATTAAAAGATGACAAAATTGTAACAATAGCGGGAAACGAAGGTAAAATTTAATTAATAAAAAGCTTAATTGGAAAACGAAGAAAAAGGACAAGAAAAAAAAACACGACCGGGCTGCCGATGATTGAAATTAAAGAGCGGAAAAAAGATGGACTGCATACAACATTTATTAAAATAGCGGCAATCTGCGAGGTTTAAATGACTTTGATATCAAGAAGTTTCGGGGGCTCCGCCCCGGACCCCAACCGCTCAGCACTGTGTATGGAAGGATGGGGCTATGACTCCCAAAAGTTCTATAAATAAGAACAAAAAACGGAGGAAAGAAAAGCAAATGAAAAGTGTAGGATATGATTTTATTTACTGAATATGTCAAAAATAGCTCAAAGTTAGATTCTCATGAAAAGGTGATTTTTTTCGCTCGCTTCACTCTCTCGGGACATATATAAAGCAGCTTTTTAGCACAATACATGTGCTATTCTATACCCCTCGGTTTTTTTTTTTTATTTTGATCTCGCTACTACCATGACTACCGCAGAGAATCCTGTTTACAGTGGTGTACAGACCACAAAAAAGAATCTAAAGAGAGAAGAGTGAAATATATTATTCTTTGGATATCATGTCAAATTTCATCACAAAATTGGATTTTTGTATTAAAAAGGTCTAAAATTTTGCTCGCTCGCTCGCATCTTTTTTTTTACAAGATAAATTCTGCCCGATACGCAATATCTGGCCTTCTCAAAATAGACGCCTCATTACACCACTATGCCTGTTCATACCATGATACGACCGGGAATTTTTTTGCTCTTGCCCCCCCCCCCCCTGGCCACCGAATGGTGGCCGTAGTCACCAGTAGACGGTGCTTTTACAGATAGCGTTTCGCCAATTGCAAAAGTGTTCTCCAGATGAGCGATTCCATGTCCCTCGACGTCAATGTGCGATTGTGTTAAAAACGACTGTCTTAATTAATATTCATATTTTCTTGTTGTTTGAAAAAAATGAAAATGGCTACATTTTCCAATAAAACACATTTGATTTCATACTTATCACATCACAATCATTTTAGGGCCATGCTCATATAATGTAGTAATAGGGAATGGAATGGTGACATGAACTTTTTTGATCGGGATTTACCAATATAATTATAAACTTAAAAGCTTTAAATCATAAAGAAGGAATATCAGCGGATACACTGCAGTTTTTTAAAATAAGAATAGATTAAATAGGAGGCCTATAAGAAGCATACATTGTGTGTGAATTTTATATCATCAAAAATTATGTTTCTTGGTATTATTCATTGAATGTGTGACTTTCGTAACTTTCAGTATTTTCATTTATTATAATCATCAAGGCTACCACATTCACTACCACCGCCACCACCATCATCAGTGTTAATTATCATCACTATCATCAGCAGGATCATTATAGTCAATTATGTCAACAGAACCATCTATGTCATAGTTAATGAAATTCGGATAATTTGGGTAAGGAAATAATAAAAATGAGAGAAAGGTTGTAGCGGGAAGGGGTGAGTTTGTTCTAAAGTAAAATCAATGTGAGTATAATTAAATCAATGTTTTTATCTATATTGGAGTGATGGTAAACATCATTTCAATACTAGGATGCCATGATGTTCAATAAAAAAGCTTCAAAATTCAGTACTTCACGGGTAAAGATATGGGGCTGTAATAGCTGCAGGGAGATATGTAAAATAATATTAACATTAGATCATTACTCTAAAATAGATGGGATATAATTATTTATTATTAATATTAGTTAGTACACTTACTGGCCTAAAAGCAAACGCAAATAGGGCCATGATATAGTCTTCTCCATCAAGAGAATTGGACATGATTGTCCTTTAAGGATTGCTTGGCATTGATACTCATCGAACTGTTCTTAGTCATTGCCCAGGCCTATGATCATGAAAAAGCAAGATCACTCACCCGTATAGTAGAGAATCATTGACAATAGCATGCTCAGCGGGTTCGCCACAGAAAACAATGGGAGACACGCTCAAGATTTTAATTCCCCATATCCGCTGTTGTGATTATTGTCGTAATTTCAATAGATGAACCTACTTCAAAAGACCGTTGACCCGTCCGATGGGGAATCTTTTGTAATAATGAGAGTGTATTAAAGTACGTGTATGCAGTAACTACCGTCCCGACTTTATTTGTGCTATTTAAAAGATTCTTTCAACATCATCGAGTAGCGATTAGCGTGTAAAGTCGCATAAATTATCTCACATAACGATCTAATATTCATGATTACCAGCATCACCATGACCTTTCATATATTTTTAATCATATAAAATATAAAATTGATACTGGAGAACGATTGGAAATAGATAATGATTGAATGATGATGGTGATGATGATGATGATGATAACAGTGATGATGATAGCGATAATCATAACTTTGAAGTGATATTAACGGACATAATAATACGAATAATAATATCAGTGATAATGATTAAATATTAACAAATGAAGATGATTGGTATATTTTGCGGCAATCAACCATGTATAACTTGAGACGCGTTTTTTTATCGTGTTTGTTATAAAAGGGTTTTCATATCATGATCCTGAAATACATAGATTATATTTAGATTAAAAAGAGAGAGAATGGATTGCCATCTAATGTCGGAAAATATTTTGCGGGTTATCAAGTCCGATGCAGTATCAAAAATGATTGCATATCGAGGTCGATGCGATTTTTATATCAACGACATCATCCCGACCCCCAGAGTCTATCAAGTTATGATTTTGTGTGCATTTTTAGCAAAATTGACATTTGTAATACGAGATTATTCTAATTTTAGAGTGATGTAACATCCGAACTGCATGCTATTCCTGCTACGTACGTTTTGAATTCATTTTGATTTCTGGATGCATGTTACCATGCAGTTAAAGTGGTGTATGCCTGAATCATATTGATTGTCCTTTGTATTAACTTTATAATAACGTCGACATACAAAAACAGAATTCATCAGGTTCTTTATCATTACACCAATGATATGAACTTATGCACAGTATTGTGCTCTCTCATTAATATTGATTTCGATAAGGAGATCGGGAAATGTACGCCATTGATAGTAATTCACATTATTTGTATACCACTTACAAGTGAAGCACAAAATATGTATCTAAACGCTAAGGAAAAAAATATAAAGAGAGAAGGAATTTCACCAAAAATTAGAGTAGTTGCACAGTTCACAGTAGGCTGAAAACAATAGAGGGGCTTCGCATGCTGCGGGAAAGGCTATTTAACCCCAAAAAAGTTTTAACATGGATTTGAATTTCTCTCTTGAATCTGCTTGTTTAATACTTTCTGGTAGATTGTTCCAGAGTTGGATCCAAGGGGGGGGGGGGCTAGGGGCCCGCCCCCTCCCCCTCCCTCTATTGGCGGAGCAAAAAAGGGGGAAAGAAAGACCAAAAAAAGGGAAAAGAGAGGAGAAAAAAACATAGGAGGAGGAAAACGATTGAATAAATAAGATGAGGGAAAGAATTCGAAAACAATTTTTTTTTAAATCTTTCATGTCATTATATAAAATTTTCGCTCATGCTTCGCGCTCGCATTGCCTTTTAGGTGATTTACACATATGGAACTTAAAATATCAAATTTTGAAGTCAATATACTTAACATATTTCAACTCGGAAATCGAACTTTCATTTGTAAGTGTTCTGTAATTTTCTTGTTATTGTCTGAAGATTAACATTTTCTGCTCTCGCTGCGCGCTCACAAAATTTGATTTGTCAGGTACCTATTATTTTCCTGTATTCTATTTAAGTTATCAAAATATCCCTATTCATGTCAGATTGTAAAAACGTATTAGCTAGCACTGCACGCTCGCATTTTGATTGGTGAGTTATGAAAATTTTAATATTAATTAATTAATTCGCGCTCTGATTAGGCTTATTTGATTAATAAATTAATTTAATGATAAATTGCCCCTTTTTTCAGAATGGAATATCGAAAAGTTTCATCTCGCGCTTTGATAGGAAGAGAAATAGGAAGACAATCATAATTTTCATATGATGGAATAATGTCCTTAAAATGTTCCGGTTCTATGTCAAAACTCAAAGAAATAATAATGAAACATGTCAGCTCCTTTTTAACTTTGATCAATATCCACTCACAATTTTCCTACAAATCTCAAATTTTCTGCTTGCGCTTCGCGCTCGCTTTAATTGTTTAGTTTTATATCTAACTTTTTCATGATTACAAAAATTATTTAAGGTGTATTATATTTTTTGTTACATTTCAGTTTGAATCTAGTCCTAATAAATGCTTATTATTACAGCGCTTTACTACAAGTCTAAACTTTTCAGAAATCTAAACCTTAAACGCTACGCGCTCGCATATCAGTGCCAAATGGGTTACGCCAACGATCACGCCAATAAAAGAAAATTATGTATACGCATATCTTTTTTTATCACAAATTCACTTTGAAATATAGTTTAATTTCCAGAGCCCAAAAAAGAAGCTTCCAACAATTTTCACTGCTTGGACTCCCCCTTGAAAGAAACCAACAAAAATAAGCTTTGCGCGGTAGTTTTTTTTTTTTTTTTTTTTTGGGGGGGGGGACATTTCGCGTCCTCTCTCTGTATTGACGAAAGCTGGATCCGCCCTGATAAAAACGATCCCCTTTTAAAGCTCGTAATTCACGCTAGTCTGATACTTACCCTCTCGATGACTTTTAAATATTTTGGCTGTAACTAAATCGAGTATAACATCTGTTCTATGAAACGTGATATTGTAACATTTATATTAAAGATGCTTATGAACAAATCATATTTGGTTTACATTTTATAAAGCGCCTTCTCATATTCCAATTTACCTTAAACGTAAGTATTTCATTTTCAAACGAAATCTATGAAAAGGGTACAGTTAGGCTTTCATTTTGATGCCAAATAGTCTCATAATGGGGATTAGTTGCAAACACGGTTTTTGAATAGAAGACACAACGGGGAAGATACAAGTATGAAGACAGTCACCCGCGCTGACAAAGTGATAATCTCCCATTGAAATACCCCCACGAATCAAGAGGTCATCTTTCTATTGAAATCCGCCACCAGTCAGACCACCTCTATGTTCAAGAATATAGGGTAATCTCCCCAATCAAGAATGGGGTAATTTAAATCTACCTTGATAATGTGGTAAGCCGTTAAATACAGCTTGCAATGCGCTGGCCCATGCCATTTTTAATGTCCGGCTTTCGGGAATTAAAATGAGCATCAAATGGGTAGTTTTCTTGTTCTCGTTTTGTCCCCATACTAGAACCTTGATTTTGTTTCTTTTCGTAATGTGCATTTTGATATGGTTTCCATTATATTTCTCAACATTTCGACATTTAATGTAGTTTAATACTTGCCTTTATAAAGAGCAATATTACATAAAACCTGTTTGGCGAAGCAGATTATAACATAACGTTCGACTGATATTTTATCAACACATTTTTAATTAACCATTTAACTTCCCTCTTTATAGGTTTACTCTTAATGTGAACATTCGAGTTATATTCTTTGCCTACCATCTCTCTGTGCATTTTAATAACCAAATATATTTGGAAAAGGGGTGTTTACCAGGCTAACATGAAGGTCCTCACTTGTGTAAGAACGACATATTCTCATTAAAATACATGCTGTGAGTTTCAAAGGGGCACATTTTGTTTAAAAATGGCATATTTACATTAACAAAATTGATAATGGCTCTCAAGGGGGTGGGGCGCACGGGCCGGATCCCCCCCCCCCCCCCCGGATTCACTACATAACTGTACCCTCAAGGTGCAGAATATAGACCCACTGACTTCTTTCAGTAGATGTCACAAAATAGACCACAATACTTTTGAGAGCCTAACTATTGTTCAAAATAAATACGGCGCCTAAATTGGATTGTATTGTGTTACTCCGGCAGGATCCGCACCAGCATGCACTTCATCCTTGTTGATCTAGTATGCCAAATACCTCGGTCGCGTTTATTCTAAGGCGAGTCGAAAACAGTCGTTTTAACAGTTTTTGTACCAGCTAAATATAGGAGGTTTGAATAAAATGAATAAAACGGCTGTTTTCGACTCGCCGTATGGCCGCCGTAGAGCAAATGTGACCGAGGTATTACCATTTCCTTTACGTTTATTGATTTTTTGTGCATATTTAAATATGCGAGCTATACAGAATGCAGCTATATACGATTAAGAGGTGAAGTACAAAGTTGGAAGGAAACTAGACCAACAAGGCTTTCGTATTACTAACTTTACGTCGGTAAAATATGTTTACCTTAGACACTGGGAATCTAATTTGCAATATTTTGACACACACACACATTGAAGATTAATTCAGATATTTGATAGGAAGAAGAAATCGACGGCAATATACACGTATTGTACAAGTCAAACGTGAATGTTAAAAAAAGAAAAGGCTTAGAAAAGATTTAAAAACTGGAAAGATGTAGAACTGGAAAAATGAAAGAGGGGATCACCATGCATAAAATCATGGTACTTGTGAAGGCCTGAGCCCCAGACCCCCTTCGGTTCTGTGGCTCCTGGATGGTAATCAAGAACACTAGGTCACACAGTACTCGACATCACAGGGGAAATTTATGTAAGAGAATAAAGACGGATCCCAGGTAAAAAGATAATATAAGTTTTCCTGTCCAATATCATGTCGGAGTCACTTAAATGTGTTAATTTGCATTTTAATGCACGCAATATTTTTCATCGGTCATTCAAAGTTTAGAATAAGATTCATTAGAAGACGCTATAATTTCTCTATAAACACTAAACTTAATTCATGGTCAAGACTACCTCAATTTTGCTAATTTCAATATTTGATTTTTAAGTGCTTTTGATTTCGTTCGAAGGTAAAGATGTTTGTAACGGTCCTACAAAGTAACGAAAGTTCTTTTTGTTCTGAATTTCGGGCAATGAAACTCAAGAATAATGCATTTAAGCTACAATAACCGATATGACTGCTTGAACATCAGTGGCGTACCTAGGATTTTCCACAGGGGGGGGGGGGCAAAATCGGCCGGCCAAAAAGTTGACAAGCAAAAAAAAATAATTAAAATAAATAAATAAATTTAAAAAAAAAGGTCTTCAATAAAAAATGTTAGGTTTTCGTAAAAAAAAAAATTGACAAGCAAAAAAAAAAAAAAAGGGTCTTCAAGCTCGTCAGGGGGGGGGAGCAAAAAAGGTCTTTTAAGCTCATCAGGGGGGCATGTATATATCTTTAGTATGGGTTGTGGCTCATCAGGGGGGGCAGAGTGCCCCTCCCCCCGTATAGGTACGCTAGTGTTGAACATCCAATTTAATTTTTAAAGTTCAAATTAATGATACTTTATTCGTTTGTTTTGCACGGCATCTGTATTATGTGTGAATATATAAGTTTCTAACATAACTTAATGTTTAAACATACATGTATGTATAATAAGAGTAAAATTGTTGTGCACTGTAGCTAAATTAGATATAGGCCTATGTTTAGCTAAAATATGAATTTCAACGATGCCCTTAGTTTTCTTTTTTTCCCCATAAAAAACGCTTGCATTTTATGCGTTTATTATTTTTTTTCACAGTAGCGTTTCAATGTAGAAATTTAAATGCCATCATTTTGGGACCCATGTATGATTTATATTGCATCTTTTGCGAAGGGTTTTGCATTTCGTTTACAAAGATGTTAAGGACAATTCCATATTTTTCCTTTTCACCCGACAATGCTGACTGTGTGGGCTCAGTGTGATGAAAAAAATCTTACCCGCGCCTGAATACTTACTTTTAGAAAGTCAATATCTTAACGGTATATTCTTCAAAATAAAACAACATGCTCGTGCTAAAGGGCTAAAGCTTTATTTTTCTATTAAAGAAATGAAATCTAAATCTAATTGAACTTTGTCATATGCTGAAACCCGAAACGGAAAATTATCAAAATAAATTGTGAAAGCGTATCTTTGGAAGATATATACCCCACTGGACTAGGCACACCGATACAAGGACACAATTACGATATTCAGATCAGTGAATAGAGATCGGGTATTGAATAGTTTGCCTAAAATGCCGATATCGTGGACATAGAGGGCGCTCATGCAAAAACATTTTATCGGAGAGCCAACCGGGGGGCGTCAAAAGCAAAGATAAAAGCGCACGCTTCCGTTTTCGCTGCAAAAGTGCACGGTGGCGTCTTGAATGGCAAGAGCACTGACCCGTAGGTAAGAAAATGGACAATGTCACGCTCAGCGGTTTCGCCGTGGAATATAAAGGTAAAGACGCACACACCCTTTTGACAACACGCCTAAATGACCTTTGACATTGATCATGTGACCTGAATCTAGCACAAGATGTTCAAGAACACTCAATTGCTCTTATGTCCAAGTTATGATGACAATTCCTCAAATACCCCCAATATGGCCAAAGTTCATTGATGCTAACTGACCTTTGAACTTAATCATGTGACATGAAACTCAGGCAGGATATTCAGTGATACACTATTACCCAGGCCTTATGTCTAATTTTTATGAACTAGGTCCATATACTTTCTAAGTTATGATGGCATTTCAAAAAGCTTTCAATGTTGATGACGCCGTCGCCGCCGCCGTCAGAAAAGCGGCGCATATAGTCTCGCTCTGCTATGCAGGCGAGACAAAAATGATGTGTATACTTTATAATACTGTTCATACATGTACTTTAACCCTTCATGCATAAAGCTGGTGGGTGGGGGCTTATTTGGTCCCTTGTAGATCGGCAGTCAATCGTGATCAGGACTTAAATCGGCATGTGCATCTCCTTCAACATAATCTCAAAAATTTTACAGTAATTGTACAAAAAAATGCTCATATTATTAATTCATTATGCTAATGCATGCACTAACTCAGAATTTGACATAAACTCCTTAAATAAAGCTCCAAAACTACTAGATTTTGGTTTGGAAACTCCTTTTAAGAGCCTTATCAAATGTACATTGTAAAATATAGTAAACATTTTTTTTTTATATATTCTATTGTATTTTACATTTCTTATACATTTCTGGATAATATGAACATCTTTCAATCATAATCAACAAGAAAGCGATTTCTTTTAGTTAGTGAGTGTAAAAATGAAGGTCTGTGAGTTTTGGCTAAATAGAGAATTTGCGTTGGATTTGTACATCAAATCAATTTTTCTGAGTAACTTTGGGTCTCACATGCACAATGCGAATTTGGTCTTAAAAGTTGCATGAGACTTGGAAAGAAAAAACAGTTACAGTGGTTCAAGGTGTTGTTAAGGTACCTTACCTGGAACCTTGCACTTGCATATGTCACATCCTACATTGTTGGTAGCAAGACCGAACGGACATGTGAGTGGACATGTTACATTGGTCACCTTTTCTGGACATTCATCCACAGCTAAAAGACAATTCAACATGGAACAAGCATGTCATTAGATGATTCTTACAGGCAGTCTATCTGAGTTCTCCTGGTGAGTGGATTAAAACCATTTCCATTCTCATCAGCCACAGCTATATCTGATCTTTGAATATGAAAATTATACCTTTAAATTAATTTTTTGTATCTCATTTAGCATAGGAAAACGGTCCCAATGGTGTGTAAAGTCATGCAATACCCACACTCAGCTTTATGAAAGGGTTTTCTTTTGTCTTTTTAGGGTTCATACCAACACACGCATACTTAATGGCTAACAATATTTTAAAAACAATTCCTCGCATTACTCCCATCACAATCTACCTGAGGTGTTTCTAACGCAAAAAGATTGATGTGATACTCGTTTTACATAAAACCACCTCACTTTACCTTACTTTTACCATCCAATAGATACACTCTCTTAACGGGTATTGCAAGAAAATATTTGCAATCATTTTGCAAATTTCAGTATAAAATTTAATTTGTACTTATAAATACAAGCAATTATTTGGAAATTAACAATTAATTGCAAGGCTTATGATTGATTTAGGGACCTAAAATTCACTTGCAATCAATTGCAAGCTTGTTGCAATGCCTCATTTTTAGTATGTTATTTTATATTATCTGGCATGCAAATTCCTGTCATTTGTTTATCTCTTAATTTGTTTGTATCCCTTCGCTTCCCTGACAATAATGAACTATGCTGGTATTTATGAGTAGGTGTAAAGGTATGTGGTCATACGGAATATGAATGTGGATTTGTTTTTCATTGTTTTGATGTCTTAATATCTTTTTTTTACAAGACCTTACATAAAATAATAATTTGGAAAGCTATCACACTTTTGTAAATTTCGTCTGTTATACTCTTCATATTATACAGATTTGTAATGCATCAAATATTATCCTATACCTTTTTTTAATCTTCAACATTTTCACATTATTCTTTCTATTTAGTTACTGCGGGAACAATACATTTTCAAGTATATAATATCCTCCTTGTCCTTAGACCTTGTGACCACAATATCTAATAAAAACATCAGCACTCCTTTCTCCTTACTTGACTAAGCTTGAAGTAACCTATCTCTGTCACAATGTGCCTCTGTCAAAAACGTTAGCTCTGATACATAAGTGGTAATTTGTGGGGTTCCACAGGGCTCTATTATGGGTCCACTAACTTTCCTTCATTTATATCAACAATTTTTGCAAGTCTTCCAATGTTTTATCCTTTATACTGTATCTTTTCCCCAAGTAATTTGATACCATATTTATGTTGTATGTCTTCATGCTTGGATAATCAATAGGTACTCTTTGCAGTGAGGTAAATTTTGATTTGCGCCAAAGTAAGGCATAACTGCAATGAATGAATCGAGATGTCAATGATTTCATAATCCTAATCCAGTTTGTAAACATATTTGAAAATATTTTTCAATGAAATTAACTTCAGAAATGATACTAAAAAGTGTTTATTAAACAATCAAAATTTACTTTAATGAAAAGGTATTATCAAATGGGTTTTAATTCAACTCTTTTTAGGATTATGACATCATTGAAATCTCGATTCCTTCATTGCAGTCATGCCTTAACTGGGCGCAAATCAAAATTTACATCACTACAAAGAATACCGCCTGATCATACAAGCATGAACACATACCACATAAATATGTTATCAAATTATTTGGGAGAACATACTCTTTCAGGCCATATATTATAATTATGTGTTCAAGACATATTTTTTCCTAAAATTGGGGGATTAGTAAGGTGTCAAGTTTTTTTTTTTACTCACACGGTATATTCTGCTCGGGGCTTAGACACATATAATTACAAGTAGTGTACTATCAAATTTATATTCTCTTGGGAGTCTCAAAGAGTCTTTTTTAGTAAAATTCACAACTGAATTACATTCAACTGAAAAAGCATCCCCCCATTAACCCTAATTCTCCCGGGGGGGGGGGGGGCCATAATGGCCCCCCCCCTCAACAATTTTCGCGATATATCTGCTGCGCGAAATTTTTTGACCTCGCCGCTCACTGACCTTTTACTTTCAAGTCTCGCGCATATTTTGAGACCAAATTTGTGACGCCCGGGTACGCGGTTACGACATTACACAACATTATATAAGTGCATGTCAGACCCAAATTTGCTCATAAACGTGATTTCATGTACAAATCCATTGCAAATTGTGTATTTAGCCAAAATTCATAAATGTATCATTATTTCTACTTTTACTGATTAAACTTAATTAATTTTGCCTTGTTTATGATCAGAATTAAGTCTGGAACGATTTCCATTGAAAAAAACAATAAAAAACAAAAAGTAAAAAAACAAAGAAATACATAAGAAATTCATAAAACAATAAAATACATAAGAAATTGATTTCCAAACCGAAGTTTTTTTTAATTGCAATTGTTAAGAATGCTACAAAAAATATTTTTACCAAAAATTAGCATTCTAGGAGCTTTATTTAGTGAATTAGAGCAAAAAGTATGATTTATGCATAAATTAGCATAATTAATTCATATAAAATAAAATCTCATTATTTTGGAAAATTTAACCATACAGCCTTGTAGATTACATCGCACACTACCAGCGTGCAAATTTTTGCTTCGCTCGCGCGATCGGCGGCCGAGATCTAAAGGGGGGGCCATAATGGCCCCCCCCCCCCCCCTGGGAATGACAAGAATCAAAATACCCCGGGAGATTTAGGGTTAAAAACAGACTGGAATGCTTCAAAGTGGATTGTCATAATAATATTCTTTGCATGTAAAGCATCCTATACATCAGTGGTAAGCATGTAGCAGAATGTGAACTTATGCATTGACTTCCCAGTTTGGTAGGTTCTTTATTATCAGGTATTTCACAATTTGCTGTCCAAGGAAATACATTTAGGTATAAATCAGGAAGTCTTGCAAACAAAACAACAACCTTAACAAAAGCAGAAGTGATGTCAAATAACTGCCACAACTTGAACAAAAGGGAATTGATAGCAATATCAATACCATTTTATATGAAAATAATTCAATCAATCCTGCGCCTTTTCTACAGAACTGTAATAAATCATTCTACACAATTACAATTAAAAATCTTTTCTTTGGAACTTATTTGAATATCGACATCAATACACTGATGGGGAATTGCTAACCAAAGAATAAAAGGAAATACTTACAAATGGATCTACACTTGCAAATTTCACATCCAAGTTCGTTTGTTGCCAGACCATTGCTGCAATCCTGATTACAAGATTCTTTAACAGGAGCGCAATAACCTAATAGCAATAAAATAAGTATGTTTAATCTGATGTATTAATTAAGACTATCCGATACAACATATTTAACTTCTTTGATACTAACTGCAATATTCTCGTTGTACAAATGAGCAAATGATATATTTCAAAAGGAGATCACAAAGGAAAAATAAAATAAAAAATTCTAAAGACTACAAGGATTATTCATATATCATTTATATCTATTAAAAACAAACTTGGGCCAAGAAGAGAGCACTGAGGTACACTCCAAGATGTTACTTTTTAACTTGAAAAGAAAAGTAGCACTATTGTTCTGAACATATTGTGCTCCTATGTTTGGATGCTTTGTTGAACAGATAAATCACATAGTTGTCACTCTTATATTTGGAAAAGTTTGAATTTGAAGTTAAACCATAAAACAGTCCTTCAGATATTTTGTGAACAAAAATAGCACAGAGGATGGACAACCTAAGAACAAAATATCCTTCTTGAAGCAACCTGCAGTGGGCGAAGGGATAAAACTTCATTTGAACAAATGCTCCTAAAAGATATAGACACAAAAACACTCTGAATTTATGAAAACAATGTTGAGTAAAGCCCTTGAGTGCAAACATCACCGATAAAAACTGATGTTAAACAAGAGGTCTCCATTTTGTCATCATCTCCATTATAATTATCCTTCCATTCATAAGACATGACTTGTCAACAACATTACAGATGAATCAAAAAAATTGTTTTATCATCCAGCAGGGCTTACCACCTGAATTATTCTTAGAGGAGCTTTGGACATTGACTATATTGTCAACCAATGCCATTGTGTGTAAAAAAAAAAAATAATAACCTAATGCCATCCTGCACTCTTTGTCTGGCTCTATGCAGTACAACTGATCCTGCAGAGAGATACCTCAGGCAAAATTGCACTGAAACCAGAGGAAATGTCAAAATTACTTGCTCTCCTCTGAAAAATAACACTAATGAACTTGGCAAACTTGTTTAAATTCATGGCAGTATAAAGGTTACAACATTGTTATGAAGTGCACAGTTTATTATTTTTTGGCGCCACTGGTAAACAATTCATTGGCAAAATCATCAAGCATGACAAGAGAACAAATTCAGCAGTGGCGTGCAAATAGAAAAGAATCAGACCTCTGAACCTTTACCTTGATTATTAGTAGTGATAAGAAACAAGGCATGGAAGACTACCAAATATACAATGTAGATTTATAATAAACTTCCTAATATTACTGAAATTAGGTCTATATGATCACTTTTGTCTTTTTCAATAGTATACAGTGATTAGAATTTCCTATTACTTTAATATGGTATGGTTGATCCTTATTTTTTTGGACCATTTGGCTTCTATAAAATCAGAGTATCATTGCTAAATGTTTGCCTTATAAGTGAAGATAGATGAGAAATACACCAAGAACTTTTTCAAAAGGTGAGGACACAACTTAATTGGGAGCCTATTAGAAAGGGGGCTTCAAAGAAAAACGTAAAACAGCCACTGTACATAACCTGCAACAAAGCATGATTGAACAATAGACTGCTCACGTGGAGAATTCCAAATTATGCATCACTTTTCCAATATAATCACAGAGAATCTGGATACTGTTTTGACTTACATGGCATAATAATTGGGGGTAAATGTTTCTAATGAAACACTAGTTGTCATGTCAGGCAATTCCCAACATTTTTTTGTGTCAGTGAGATCTAAAATCACCTTTATATACACATGCCTGGATTGTATGTACGATCTGGCTTAATCTATGATAGTGTAATAAAGGTAACAAGGTACAATTCTTATCTTCTCTTTAATAGAATGAAATGATTAAATACATTTTCAAGATGATTTACAGGAGGTTGACTGCTACTCACACCAATGACATCTTCTCCCAAATACTGTTTAAACCAGGGTAGATTTTAAACTTACCAGGTCTCTCCTGGCACCGACAACTGAGACAGCCATTCTGTTGATCAGGTCCACTATTGTACAGACGTTGGCAGCAATCTCCTGGTGGACCTATAGTAATCAACAGAGCAATTCAAATATTCCGTGCATAAACAAGACCACAAAGACCAAACGTGTATTGGCGTACTGCCAACTCTTCGGAGGTGTTTTTTGCTCTCACACGAGACCAATGAAAACCATGATGTTGTCACATTTGAAATATCTTATCTTCCAAAATTCTCTTTTGAGTTTCCTCATAAATCTATGATTATTATTAAGTATTAATTTATTCAATTCATTAGTTTGGTACAACCACAGACCTATATATAAATCACTCATTTACATTTAATCTTTGGAAAGCCATGGGCAATAACCCTCTTTTATATTGGAGTCACCATAATCTAACCAAATATTTTGCAATCACTTCACAACAAATGATGATTTTGATTTCCTTGAAATAGCTAATCTGTATTTCAGCACAATACTTAACTATTCTGTGGGTTTTCCCCACTGAAGTACCAGAGGTGGAAAAACCAATAAATACACAATGAAAATACCTTACTTTTGACGAACTAAGGTGGAGCTTTCAGTTCCCAAAGCTTGTTCTCATTTTGATCATATGTTCTTTTTATTTTCAGTGTTTCTATTGGGAAAGGAAATGGGCATCCATTAACCTTTGGTAAAATTGGCAATCAAATGAAATCTACATACACCCATGCAGAAAAAAGCCGAAGTAGAAAACAATAAACACAACATTCAAAAGCCCCTCATTTTGACAAACAAACCTTTCTGATAGAAATAAACATAGTTGATTGGGTTTTTAAAAAACAAGCTATAGTCCATTTCAAAAAAGGTTGTTATGAAATATAGCTCCCACAGCAAATATGAAAAATTCTGCATCATACCACGGGGGGGGGGGGGGGGTTATTTTTTGTTTCTGATCAGAGGAAGAATAAAGAAGAAGAAGATAAAGATCAAGTGTAGGGTGGGCAATGGCACCAGATTTGTGCTGTAGACATGTGTCAAAAAAGTCAATAGGTGAATTTGCCTCGAATTTTCATTCTATATTTTGAGTGAACAATGTAGTTAAATGTAGCAACATCTTCACATTTTCTGGCAGCCAAGTTGATTATCTATCAATATGACATGTTTCCATGGCTCCTCACAGAGGCTCAAACAGTCTATGTCAGAATAGACTTAAAAATGCCTATTTTCAGCCACTAGCCCACACAGTATAGCCTATGGGGATAAGCCAAAATGCTGTATGCATTTCCAGACACATTTCATGGAGCATTTAAGCCTTATTTTTCACTATTTAGGAAATTTTATGCAAGTTTTGAGCAATGCCTTTGACAATAATGCTAATAAAGAATATATTAAGGTAATGCTTTTTAGTAGATTTGCTGTTTCGTTTTCTTTTTTTTTCCTACCTATCAAGTGGGTGTTTCATAAAGCTGTTCATCAAGTTCATCAATATGATATATGTCATGAATGTTTTTTTTTTACTTACAACCAGCTTTATGAAACACCCACAAGGTCTGGCAAAGTTTAACAATTTATCACAGAATGTATTCACAATTTCCATATTTATTCTACCATGAACTATTCATGAACTTTTTCACTTGTTAGAAATCTGGCCCTGAACATTTGTGATCATTTTCCCGCTCTCTCACATTTTCTTAACAGTGGCAAACAAGTTTTTGCACTTCTTTCTTTGTGATTTCATACATGCATTGTCAAATAAAAAGTTCCTATATTTCCTTTCTAGAGCCATCATTTCCTACATCTCTGCTGAAGTTAAAATCCTGGGGGCCCCCTTTAAATAAAATGTGAACCCATGAACTTATCCTTATCGAAAATCTTGTTTTTTATATTCCGCTCTAGCTCTCCACAGAATTTCTTCATTGTTAATTGTCAGTTCAGTGAATTTCCATAATTCTTTTTGAAACCACATTTTCAATTTTCTAGATTTTTTTTTAGCGTGACAAGTTGAGTTCAGTACAAAGGTATGGAGTAGGCATATCCATACAGTGCTGGTGCCATTTCTTTGTATTTGTAGAGATATTGCCTAGGGTTGAAAATGCAATTTACCAAGAGCTGCACCTCTCTTCATATCTGTCTAACATGTACTACTTATATGAGAGCTTTGAAATTGAGATTTATTAATTTCCATTACACAAAATATAACCAAAAGTAACAACACATAGGCCTAGTCAGCTTTCATGCTGTTCAGGTAGAAAAAAAGGAAGACTTGAGTTATAGAGTGTGCTCTTTTATTTTAACCCTAAATAGACTGGGCTATTTCGATGCCTAAGAATACTGGGGGGGGGGGCTGATTCAGCCCCCCCCCCCCCTTATGATCTCGAATGTCGATCGTGCGATCGTGACGAAACTTGGCATGCACGTTACCAATGGCATAATCTACAAAACTACAAGATAAAATTCTTCAAAAAATCTCATTGCTAATTAATTATGCTAATTTATCCGTAAAATCAAAAGTTTGCTTTAATTAACTAAATCATGCCCCTAAAATGCTATTTTTGGTAAGCAGACACTTTATATGAATTTGATCGAATGCACTAAAAATAATTTCAAAATCAGATTTATTTTCTTATGTATTTTATTGTTTTTGAAATTTCCTAAAGTGAGCAAAGCAAGCGAACAAACAAAAGTGACCTTTTATGATACCAAAATCTACTTTTGTGATGCATTTTGACAAAATATTAAGAATATATCATATGCTACACTTTTCATTTCCCTTTCTTTCTTATTTGATCTTTTTTGTTGGTCGAAAAACTGTGGGGAAGGGGGTAAGGTCATGACCCCTAAAGCCCCTCATCTGTACACCACTGCTAAGTAGTGGGATATGGATAGTTTTAACATGGGCCTGGTTTTAATAAGTACTAAGAGGGCAGCAATCTAATACAGTACTTTATCATAGCATTGAAGTTGATGGTATGCATCTATCCCTTATTCATTATAAATGGATAGTGAGAACATGAAGCATAAAGGGAGTGTTTCATAAAAGGGCTTGTCAGACACTTTCTCCCACAAATCCAGTTTTATCCGACAGTTACCATAGTAACAGTGCTTCTCAACCAATCAAATTCAAGGAAGGTTATCAAATCTGACAACTTGTCAGACAATGTTGATGATCAACGCTCCACTGATGTAGCATAAATGACTGAAGTACATCTACCCAAGAGCATTCCTATGTCAAATAATTGAGTGTAGAATTGATTTAGAATACAAATGAGCCTATGTTATTGCTTGACCTTGGAATATGATAGGAGTAATGTAAGAATACTAATAATATTGAACCTTGTGTGATTCCATCATATACTGACTCAGCAAGACTTTAAAACTGAGAAATGAATCTTGAAATGTTACAGAAGGTAGAACGTATTGGGGAATTCATGTCTGTACTTCCTTTTGATTTTTTCATACAACCAGGAACCTTTTTTGCAAAAAGTTCAACACTCTAATGCTATAATGAGAGAAGTAAAAAAGAAGAGGTGAGAAAAGGAGAAGGCAACTAAACAAGAATGAAAAAAAGATAGAGAAAAGGAGGTGGAGGAGGAGGAAAAAGAGGAGTATATGGGAGGCAGGAGAAAAAAGGAGCCAGAAGAGGAGCAGAAAAAGAAACAAAGAAATAGAAACAAGGCAAAAGCGATTTTGTGTCTTACCCACTTATGAAAATAACCAGAAATATTGTGATTTGCAAGGACAGGCAACAGAATTGTATCGAAACTTCAATGTAAAATGACTGGGATGGAGTCTTGCACGTAAACTTTGACGTTGACCTAAAAATGACCTTTGACCTTATAACTTGCAGGTCCCCCAAGTCCATCTACCATCCAAGTTTGGTTGAACAGTGACTTACGGCTGCAGAGTTAGGTGTCATAAGAGTCTTGATTGTAAACTTTAAAGTTGACCTGAAAATGTCCTTTGACCTTACCATGTGACCTCCAACTGCAGCATAAGATGCACGTCCCCCAAGTCCATCTACCATCCAAGTTTTGTTGAAAAGAGACTAACGGTTGCAGAGTTAGGTGTCATAAGAGAGTCTTGCATGTAAACTTTAACGTCGACCTGAAAATGACCTTTGACCTTACCATGTGACCTCCGACTACAGCATAACATGCAGGTCCCCCAAGTCCATCTACTATCCAACTTTGGTTGGAAAGTAACTTACGGTCGTGGAGTTATGTGTCATAAGGTTTGTGACAGACAGACGACAGACGACGGATGACATTTGGATCCCTAAGTCTCGCTTTCACCTCTGGTGGGCGAGACAAAAAGGAGAATAGTAGAAGCAGAAGGAGATTTTATTGATTTGATTTGATTTATTTCATTTAAACTCAGTAAAAAGTCCTCGATCAGCCAATGGCTGATTTTCAGAGAGGCCATGCAATATACAAACAAATAATACAAAGAATAACAAATCATTAACAAAGTAAATTAATATAATGTAAAGTAAAACAAAATGCTACATACAAAACCAAAGAGGGGGAAGAAACAAAACAAACAAAATCAAAACAGAAAACTAAACACAATTATAACAAAAAAAAAATTTAAAGTAGAAGTAAAAGAACAAGAAGAATAAGAAAAAAAAGAAATCAAGTGAACAAATGAGGCAATGAACTCACCTGTTTGTATACACTGACATATAGGACATCCCAAAACATCAGAAGCAAAGCCAGTCTGGCTGCAATTAACATCACACCTTAGAGGTGGACAATTGGTCACTTCAGGGACAAGTCTGACTGATGGATACGAGGTGGAATACTGGGATGAGCTGGTCTCAAATACAGAGTCTTCAGGTGGTATAAAGGGACGTACTGACAAAAAAAACATAAACAGGAGATTTTCCTTATTTGCCTGATTTCCAATCTTCTAATAATAGTAACGGTATGTCCATTTATATAGAGCAGTTACTATGTGCATATACTCAACTGCGCTTTGATACTTGGTATCATATTATTCCCCCGGCTGTAGCTGAGCCGCCATATTAATAGGCGCTAAAGCATTCAAGGAATAAATCCGGGTACCCATTTACCTCACCTGGGCCGAGTGCAACACAATGTTGATCATTTTCTTGCCGAAGGAAATTACATCATGGCTGGGATTTGAAACCCAAGACCCTCTGTTTCAAAGTCCGGAGACTAATCCGCTGGGCCACAATATCCATTTTTAACATTTTTTTTTACAATATATGTCAATATCACATTTAGAAAAATAAAACACAACACAAACTCCAATAGGGCTAGTTAATAAAACAATTTTACTTTGCAATGTATTACTTATTTTGCATATACTTCTTGGTTGCCAAACAGAATAAATAATTTCAATATGAAGTCATTGACAAATTAATGTTTCCATACCAATAAGTTTAGTTTTGGGAAATTTACATTAGTATAAAGTTAATGATTTTTTACACATAAGCCCCTTACTGTATTGCCTTCTTTGGTAATTTATAGAATCAGGTGTATATTTTCTGAAGCAATGATCTTACTTTTCATCATTTGAAAATCCTCCATTCTCCTATCAGATTAAAAAAATACCAAAATGACCATCTAGTCTTTACAAAATTTGTTCGTAATATTTTTCTGACTTTTATTAACCCTTCATGATCAACATTGAAAATTGCAAATATTTTGGACTCATTAGCATATGCTATAAAACAAATTGCCTTTTTCTTCAAATGGGAATTAGATATACCCAATTGCCCACACAGTCTAATTTGAATAAAATGGGATATTAATCATTAGTCTATAATAAGTACACTTGTCATATCTGACAACATAGGAACAAAATAATGGAAATTTTAGGACCACTAACCTTATTCTTCATTGATTTTCTATTTATCTTGAAGGGGTTATACCATTCTTCAGATTAAGAATAAGATTCCCTTCTGTGTCCCCATTATTCAATGCATTTCAAGTTTTATTTAATTATCAAGACATTTCCAATTTGTATTTCATTCATTCAATTTGGGTTGAATAGCCTGCATTGTAGCCATTCAAGAAAATTCAATAGATTACTGCATCTGTCACTTCGTATTTGTGCAAAGGACTAATTTGTTGTTGATTACACCATATTTCATTTCATTACTTGGGCACTAATTAAAAATTCAAACACTCTAAGGGCACCTCAGAAAAAGCTGTACTTTAAAAAAACATGGCAAAGGTGTCAACCTATATTGTAATCTCCTAGTTCCTGTAGATAACTCTTTTTTATGTAAGATAAAGCTAACTATGCCATAACTCTAAAATCAAGCTTTCCAGAGTTTTCCTCAAAATTTGATAATTTTGAGATATCATCTATCAAGATTTGCATTTTTTTATAATAATAATTGTTTGATCATAACTTGATTCAAATGACTAAAATTATTGATCAAAATTTTCTTGAAGGTTCTTATCATACATACCGTCTGGTTTACACTTGCACAAGTCACAGCCTCTGGCATTTGTAGCAAGACCACGATGACAAACCAACAAAAGAGGGCAGTTTTCAAGAGTGACAACTGGGCATATTGATGCTGCATTTATGAGGTGATATTACAAATACTATTATTTGTGATTCTACAATTTAGTCATTTTCAACAAGGAAAGTACAATGTATTATAAATGATAATTGGAAAAAAACATTCTCTAAAGAAAAGCCTTCATATGAAATATATTTCTCACCAAGAATGTTGTTAAAAAAACCCTCTCAAAAACACATTACACATAACACAATTAGACATTAATAACCCCTAATATTTTACATTTTAAATTTAATGTTAAAAGCATTTGGCTGTTGATATGTATTTGGGCAACCATGGCCAAGCAAATTATTTAATGATACATAGGGACTGGGATTACTGGATAAGGCTACAATTTTGCACAAGTGAAAGTTTTATTTATCTATGTATTAGGGCCCAATATTTTACCTTTTTCCAAAGGCCATTCAAACATTGCTTTATTTAATTCAGACAAGAACTAATAGAGGCAAAATAGAGAATTATAATCATTTACACCATAATTGATACAAATTAGGAATGCTGACTCAGTATAAATAAGAACATAGATGATAAAATGTAGATGAAGGGATTTATTGGGCTTGCTAATCAACACCAGCTGTTGATAACGTTATCAGACACTTTTTGCAGTTGCTTATTTTTACTATATTTACATTTATTTGATCAAAATAAAATATACTGACTTATTATGAATAAGAAAATTCATTGTGAAATGTATATGAAGAGATTGCTTGATTTCAATACATCTACATCTAATGATGATAATTTATCATGCTAATTGCAGCTGTGAATGTTTGCTACATGTACATGTATAAAAAAAAAAATACTTAAAAATTATGAATATTGACATACTGTACAATTAATTATGAATCGGATTATAAAATGTAGAGAAACAGATTTGTTTGGTGTATTACATTTACATCTACTGCGAAAAATCTATCATTTCAATATTTACATGTAGTTGCAGCTGTAAATATTTGCGATTTTTTTTTTACAAATTCAAAACTTACTTTATCAAAATTGGGAATGACAGTGTGAACATTTTTCTTTTACAAAATGTAGATAAATAAATATCTTGGGTTTAATACATCAACACCTACTGCTAATAATTTATCATTTTGAATTTCATTGCACCAGGTCCTGATAATGTTTACTACAAATACATTTATTTGAAAAAAATGATCAAAATTAAGAATATTGACTTAGTAATAAGAATGATGAATTGTATTATAAAATGTAGATAAATATATTTCTGGGTTTTGTACTACAACATCTACTACTGATGATTTATCATTTTGAATTTCATTGCAGCAGTTAATGTTTGTAACATGTTCTTGTATTCAAAAACTTGATCAAAAGGAAAGACTTAATTTAAATTGGATTATGAAATATAGATAATAGCTCTCTTGGGTTTTAGTACACCAATTTCTACTACTGATAATGTTATAATTTTCAGCCTCATTCAGCAAAGGTGAGCGTTGTTGACAAGCTGCATGGTGCACTTTTGGGGCTCATAGTTTATTTTAAATTGTTCAAAGTTAATTGCACATTATCATTATTCATTCAATTATGATGTCATTATGACATGTCATGTAAATGATGTCAAGAGCTCTTCCATGCAACTCTAGAAAAACTTTTTAATGAATTTTCTGGGAATATAATTTGATAGTGCGGCATGATGTCTCTTCTCTCTGCATCGTTTATATCACATTTGATTTGCTGCTGAGCTTCACTGTGTTATATCTGAACGTGCTGCTAATGTTGATCGCAGCTGTGATTGTTTACTTTGAAAATGTAAATAAAGCATGAGTTGCAATTAACAAATTCAGTAATGGCTAGATCAGTATGGAAATATATTCTAAAAGGGCATAACAAATATCTTGATTTTAATATCGTAACATCTACTGCTGACAGTTTATCTTTTCAATGTGAACATTTTATTAAGGAAAAATAATTAATTAAACGAAAGGTTGTCATGAAAATTATCACAGACTATTTTTTATTTTTAATGACCTATAAACTGTTTTTCATGATTTTGGATTAGTAAAGTAACAGGACAAAATCATAAAATGTGGTAATTATTATAATTATTTATGTAACTACTGATATTATAACTTAGTAACACATGTACTTAGTCTTTTTGTAAGAAAATGGTCACATGAATGGATACAAATATTGATCAGAATATCTCCCTACTTAAAATGTTTGGCTTCCTTGGATAAAAAAACAACTTTCACAGAAATTAGGACTGAATCAAGACAATGTTTTTATTTTTCTATTAGATTATAGACACAGAATACAGTACTTGCAAACCTCAATAATTTATCCAGTTCATAGTCAGCAGCCAATGCGACACATTGACAGACAACACATGTACTTGTTTGTGTCAGTTTTATATCAATTTATGTTATTTACAAAGCATTAAGCCACCCATAAGTTAAAGCAAAGTACTTTGAATTTTTCAAACAAAGTGTACTGTTTTTATTCCATTATGTGTAATGGATAATAAAGTGTTTTCTGAACTTCAGTGACAAACATTAATAATACTGATGAATAACACTGGAAACAAAAGAGCATATTATTCTCCTTTCATCAAGAAAATAATGTAAAAACACATTGTACCAGTCAAATAATAAGTACAAAACTGAAGGGACAACAAATATAGATACATAGAATCTTAGAGGTGTTTCACTAAAATTCATGTTGGGCTTATGTTAAAGTGCCAATGTTTGTTGGTAGATAAACGAGCTTTACGCATCCGCATAGGGTGGTCAACCAATGCTGCAGTGTCAGTCCTAATTTCTGTGGTTGTACATGTACATGTCATCACTTATGTTTTTGTATCATGTAGCCTATTGTTAATATGTTTGTACTCTCATACCACGGGAGGGGGTTGATAGAATCAATTAAATCTTACAAGCTACATGCAACCCAGAACATACATACAAATTTTAAGTCTGTCTCATTATCATAAAGCACCCCTTATACTTGAGAGGGTTATAAAAAAGATTCTCATAAGTCTTGTGAACAGGCCCCTTGGTAATACTCACATGTATTCTTACACACGCAAATGTCACATCCTTTTGCATCAGTTGCTAAGCCATTCAAACAGGACAGACTACACGATGGAAGAGGGTTACATACAACTTTTTACCCAAAAAAAAAGAATATGAAAAGAAGATAAAATTCTAAGTCTCTGGAATATCATTAAAGTCGGAGGGGAAGAAGTCTTCACAGTACATGTGCCGCTCACACCATGAAGTACATATAGAATTACAAATATGAAGTATCAATAGCTAAGAGGAGTCACTACATTGGCAGAAAAGAATTCAAAGTACATTATGAACATTAAGTCAAAATACATATATTCCGATGAAACTCCCCTTCTACTTTATTTACAACATCACATGAAACATGTTCAACCCACCTTTGCAGTGAAATACTATAAATTAATTCAGTCAGAAATACAAAATGAAATTGATGACATATATTTCCCACACAAAAAAATGATTTGCATTGACTTGAAAAGTCATTACTTTTGTGCTACTGTCCATACCAATAAACACATTATCTATGCAATTATTCAATGAGGTGAAAGATTGTAATCCAAATTACTGACATACTCTAAAAACTTACACATGGTCTAAAAACATTGCAATGATGGTAATGATCACATCTCATAAAATGATGGTTTTAACTTACTACTCTGTTTGCACTTGCATATTGAACATCCGAACTCATTTGTCGCTAAGCCAAACTTACATCCATCCATTAGAGGACATACTGCTCTTGTAATGTTTGTACAGCCATCATCTGAAAAATAAATACATCAAATTAATAATAATAATATAACGATAGAAATAGATATAAATATTACATTATCACATTACCTTTCCCATAGCTTTCAATGTTGCTATCTTGCTTTCTCAGCTCCAGCTTCGGTGAATGTCGATCAATGCATTAAAGGTATAATCCATACACTATACATGTATGCAACAGGTACACCCACTACATTAACACTGTATATACAATTAATAAAACATGAAGTTTTTACAAATGGCAAGAACAGATTGCGGACAGTCAGACGACCAAAAACATAATGCCTCCACCAACCAACTACAGTGAGCAGCAAGATAAATATTGTAAAGCATATATTACATCATCATACTACATTTCGCCTTGCAGTGCAAAAGATTTCTAATTTTTTATCTTGCCTTTTTCACTCCAGCCACTGTAAAAGTCAATCAATACATGAACGGCATGGTGTATGAAACATACAGGTACACTCTCCTATCACAACGAATAAAAAATGAGATTAGCATAACTGACGTGGCAAATCCGGATTGCCTGCCTGCTACTTCAGATCCGAATGAGATATAAGCATTTGTGCTGATAATAACTTGGGCCATTTGGTATTAATAACATAGCTTGGCTGCCACTATGATAAAGTCAACAAAAGTACCAATACAAATTAACTGTGCATGCTAAGAGAGAAAAAAAATATGTATAGTGACTCAAATGTAAATGAGATGAACAAACAATAATTTCTATATTGAATAAAAAGGGAAAGAAAATGGGGAGATGTGCAGTTCACATCTCTGGTGTCTACTTGGGCCTGGGACTGATTTCTTTGGCAAATTTTGATTTACATGAATAAAAATATAACTGCAATACCAGTAGAAGCAGCATAGACATGACATTATTATTACTGAAGATTGCACTTACACATAAATATTACTAACCCATTCAATATGTAGGTTATGTATCCCCCATTGCCTATCTTATGGATGTTTGAATGACATCATTTCAAGTACAAACTTATATGTAATGTGAAGTTTCTAGAAAATTTGGCTGTATGTTTTATTTTTGTTTCTAAATGTGCTGTTACACACAACATTACGTATGACTGGTGACCTTTTCAGACTGTCAATCATGTCGTTTCCAATCAGCTACAATTAAATCCGATATTCTCATTTCAAAAAGCATCTGAATGAATATTCAATATTAAAATTTGCTTAGCGTTATAGAAAATGTCCATCCATTTTGTTAAAACAGGGAAAACTTATTTCATATTTTATTTCATTCAGCACAAGATAACTTTTACACAACTTACGCATCGCTCCACGAAACGGTCCCCTGAAAAAAAGGTATCTCGTAATTAACTACTTGAAGTGTAGTGCATTAAGGAAAGCTATAACTGTGAAACTGTTGTCCCTTGTTCTTCAACCATGTACAAAGTCAATAGGAATTGCAGAACTCTGTAGTCAAAGGGTTAACATTTTCTTTAAAAAAACATGCATGAATCCTTACCTGTCATTGGTAGTTTACAGGTGCAGACCTCACAGCCTTGGGTATCAGTGGCCAATCCAAACTCACAATTCATATCACAGGTAATTGGGGTACATGTTATCACTGGCCCGAGTGTGACAATACTTATCTCTCGCACTGTATAGTAATAACATATATGATAACTATAATAACAATACCCGACTTGGCTCTCGCACTGTATGTCAATAATAATACAAACAATAATTACAAAAATAATAATACTGGACCCAGCTATTGGACTGTACATCATTAATAATTCTAACAAATATTACAACAATATCAATACATGTAGCAGAATCATGCAGCTCTTGTACTGTATGACGATAATAACATTAATAATTATTACAACAATAACACAACCAGACCCGGCTCTCATACTCTTAAAATAATTAAAAAATCCAGACAAGGCTGTTGTACTGCATATCAATAATAACAAATATAACAATACCCGACCTGCCTTTGAAAACAAAATGTAATCCTTTCTAAAATGGAGTCTTTGAGCATCGCGGACATTGGTATTGAAAAAGATTTCAGTGAATAAGGCCATGTGGCTTCATCTCAGATCTATTTTTTTAGTAGAGAAAAGGAGCCTCTAAGCATAATACCATGTTCAAATGTTCAAAAGTTGGGTTAAGAAGATTGCAAAAATTTGTATTCATTGATGTATCTTACATATTCATTACATTGTGTATTAGGTGTGTTTATAAATAAAAGCTACACAACTCATATTCAGAAATAACACAACCTATTTTGAAGTGAAAAAGGAATCATGATTGTTAATTTTTTTGGATTTATAATACAAATATCAACATTTTAAATAAGAAGATACCAAAGAAGTGAAATTTAAAGGATATGACTGTGTATAATAATAATAATAATAATAATAAGAATGTCGCTGGGGTGAGCACATAATACACCTGCCTTTAATGCAGCAAATGGTGTTATTGGTCAAGCCAGAGAAGTGAAAAGTGGCAACTTGAGCTCTAACCTTTTGACCTAAAAATCAATAGGCTTCCTGGGATCTATGCTAATATCATACACACCACATTATATGAGCCTAGGTTAAGTTAAACTGAAGTTATCACGTTTACAAGGACATGAGAAGGGGAAGATGAAAGCATGTCACTGTGACCTTGACCTTTTGACCTCAAAATCAATAGGCTTCCTGGGATCCATGCTAGTATCATACACACCAAATTATATGAGCCTAGGTTAAATAACATGTAAACTGCAGTTATCACTTTTACACTGACTTCAGAAGGGTAAGATGAAAACATGTCACTGTGACCTTGACCTTTAACCTTTTGCCTCAAACTCAAGAGTCTTCCTGGAATCCATGGTAGTATCATACACACCAAATTATATGAGCCTAGGTTTACTTAAATGGAAGTTATCACGTTTACAAGAAAAAGTTAATAGACTGACGGACACCGAGCGTGATACCATAATACGTCCCAACCTGTATCCGGGTGGGCGTATGATAATAATAGCTGGATTTTTCCATGGCGCTCAGCGCAGCATAGTGTGGATATATATTGTATTTCTTGCTGAAGGAAAACACACCATCCCTCTGTTTGAAAGGCAAGAATCAGAACCACTAGACCACGAAATGCCCACAAAATGTGTATGTGATAGTGGTATCACAATCGAACCTTCTTTAGTGACCATCTTTCTATACAAACCCACATTTTGGCCCGTAATAGGAAGAGTTACGATGGATAAAAAATTGGGAAGTTCAGAGATGAGAAAATAAATTGCACTTTGCATTTGATTTAAGTTTTTTTGCAACTCTTCATAAGATGGAGCCTTGGTTTAACCCTCAATCTCCCAGGGTATTTTGATTTTTGTCATTCCCGGGGGGGGGCCATAATGGCCCCCCCCCTTAAGATCTCAGCCGTTGATTGCGCGATCACAACGAAAATTTGCATGATGGTAGAGAATGACGTAATCTACGCAGTTGCATTGGTAAATTTCACTGAATTCATATATTTTTATTTTATATGAATTAATTATGCTAATTCATTCATGAAATCATACTTTTTGCTCTGATTCACTAAATAAAGCTCCTAGAATGCTATTTTTTGGTGAAAATATTCTTTATAGCATTCCTAACAATTGTGAATGAAAAAAATTCTGGTACCAAGACCAATTTCTTATGTATTTTATTGTTTTTTTTTATTCTTATGTATTTCTATGTTTTTTTACTTTTTGTTTTTTATTGTTTTTTCGATGGAAATCGTTCCAGACTTAATTCTGATCATAAACAAGGCAAAATTAATTAAGTTTAATCGGTAAAAGTAGAAATAATGATACATTTATGAAGTCTGGCCAAATACACAATTTGCATTGGATTTGTACATGAAATCACGTTTATGAGAAATTTTGGGTCTGACATGCACTTACATAATGTTGCGTAATGTCGTAACCGCGTACCCGGGCGTCACAAATTTGGTCTCAAAATTTGCGCGAGACTTGAAAGTAAAAAGTCAGTGAGCGGCGAGGTTAAACAATTTTGCGCAGCAGATATATCGCGAAAATTGTCGAGGGGGGGGCCATTATGCCCCCCCCCCGGAGAATTAGGGTTAAAGGACCATGTCCATAAAGACCTCCTGTTCATATACAAACTGCTTTCCTTGATCCCATCGGGTGGTCTTTATATAGAGGTTTCACTGTGTACCTTCATTTTTGCAGACACAGATCTCACATCCACTTCTATCAGTAGCCAATCCATATGGACATTTCTTATGGCAGGTTGATGAGACATTGAGGTTACATATTGCGGCATCTAAAAACAAAAAGATAAGCAGTTTAAAAAAGATATACTATGTTCATTCACTTGTTCCTGAAAATGGACATGTGTAATGTTGTATAATGGTGACTGAGGAAAATTGGCAAAAGATAATGTGCATGAACCATCCAATTAGATTTATTGAACCATAAATAAAGACTTAATATACAACTACAGTATATTTTTACATCTCCTTTCCTTTAATTTCCATTCCAATAGTCAAATACATGCATAACAGTTAGTTTTACTCACTCGGCCTGGAAATAAATTAGAAAATACAAAAGGCCCGATGTGCCCTGTGCTCCGTTGCAGAAAGTGTTGCAATGAAACTTGTCTCTAAAATCTCACGCAACTGGATATTCCACCAATATAAGGCATGCATGTATGACATGCATATTTTAAAATATGTGTTCAAACACAACTCTTTCTACAATGGGCTCCAGTATTATTTAAAGATGGTAAAAGCCTTGAATTAGATGTTGTCAGGGCCAAGGGAGCGTTTCATGAAAGGACTTGTCAAACGTTTTATCCGACAAGTACTGTTTTATGTGACAGTTATTATGGTAACAGAGCCTCTCAGCAAATCAATATCAAGGAAATACCTCAGACCTGACAACTTTTTGGACAGAAAATTTGATGAAATGCTCCCCAGAAATCAGGTACCCAAGCAAAAGTCATATCCACAGATTTGCCACATCATGCAAGATTTCAATGCAGCTTTCCCCACATTTATTTGTCTAAGCAGAAATTTAGAAATCCGAATGGAAAAGATGCCAAGTGAAATTACCACTAAAAACTACAGCTAACAGTTGCTTAAAATCTTGTTAAGGTTCTTTAGATGAATATTTCATTATATCAAACAGAGTAAATTTTGTTTCAATTTACCACAAGTAGAACATGGACTTTCATCATTTTCCATCATACATTCAACCTTCCACTCACCAAATATTCTACATCTGCATGTTTCACACTGGTTTTTATCAGTAGCATAGCCATACGGACAGTCAAGGTCACAGGTCAATGGGCTGACAGGGTAACATCCAGCTAAAAAGGTCAAAGATTAAAGTTCAGTACAATATATTATAGATAAATGAACTGCTATGAGAGGCTGATACTGATGTTTATTAGTATCATAGCCATACTGACAGTCAAGATCACAGGTCAATGGGCTGAAAGGGTAACATCCAGCTAAAAAGGTCAAAGATTAAAGTTCAGTACCATATATTATAGATAAATGAACTGCTATGAGAGGCTGATACTGATGTTTATTAGTATCATAGCCATACTGACAGTCAAGATCACAGGTCAATGGGCTGACAGGGTAACATCCAGCTAAAAAGTTCAAAGATTAAAGTTCATTACAACATATTAAAGATGAATGAACTCCTATGAGAGGCACAGTTGTTTCTACTGGTTAAAGGAAAACACACACTGGTAAGCCAATATATGACAGGCATATCAGATAGTAACCTACTGATCCAGTTGGAGGTTTCAGCTTTTGCCTTTGCCTCTACAGGTCTGATGCTATTACGCAAAACATCAGCAATACGTCTGATGCGGAAGACTATAAACTTGGGCAGCAAAGCAGCCAACGCCTGTATACTCGGCTCCTGCATTACTTGTCGTTTTCTTTTTATAAACCATGATTTAGTGCAGACTTTCAATAACAAAAAGCTGCCAGCGGACATTCAAGGTCTTCAAGAAGGCAATATGGGTAGGTATATGTCACAAAAATTAATGCCAGTCAATATTATTAGCATTTGTTTATCAATGGTTAACATTATACATGGTATCTCCGTCATAGCAAGTAAATCTAATATAATTATACATTACATTCTACTCTGCAGAAGCAGATGGGGCATCCCTTTGAATCCATGCCAAGACCGTAAGGACAGAGCATCTGCTGAGGACAGACTGACATTGGTAGGTCTGGACATGTTACTCCTAAAAACAAAGATACAAGAGCATATATAGAAGTTAAATGTTGGGAAATTTTATAACATAATGAGCACTTTTGTATGTCTCACCCCAATTTTTCTCCAATCTTTGGTGCCTCGTCAAAAGAAAGAACTGCGTCTTTCACGCAGTAATAATAATAATAATAGGCATTTATATAGCACCATCTATCTAGAAATAATCTATTCCGAGGTGCATTATTACTATTATCCCCGCTTAAGCTCGGGCTGCCTTCCAGTGCTCAGTGCATTTAAGGAATTAATCCTGCAAGGTACCCATTCACCACACCTGGGTTGAGTGCAGCATAATGTGAGTAAATTTCTTGCTGAATGAAAACATGCCATGGCTGGGATTTGAATGTCCCTCTGATTGAAAGAAGAGAGTCGTAACCACTAGACCATGGCGACCCCACCACACAAGCAGCCTCTCATTATCAATTTTCACACTTTATCATAGACAACACAATGAGGAATGCAGGAAAGCTGCTATGAAAAGATGCATATAGTGCCTTTATAGCAGGATTCCTGCTAAAGGATGCGGTACAGATTTTTGACAAGGTAGCTCAACCTTTTGCACGCTGATGTTGCAATTTTGCACTATATACTACATGCACAATGAAATTTTAAGAGTAACATTCAGTCTGACGGATATATTTGTGAAATACCCTCCCCCCCCCCCCCATTCTTTATCCAGAATGCATTGTTTTGATTATGCAGTCATATCATTGACTTCTATTCTTTGAACATTCACAAGTGATTTCCCAATGACTCACATGATTATAGTACACTTTAAATAATTCCTATTTCCCAACTAATCAAGCGACATTCTTAAAATTTCACTTCAGTTTTTAAAGGTTTATACATCAAGACTAATGCTCCAGCATGCAAACTGATAAACCTCCTTAGAGGACAGTCTGCATTGTTATTATCAGTATACATTTACCTTCCTCTTTACAATTGCAGGATGGGCATCCTTGATCATCATGGAGAAATCCTGCCGGGCAGTTATTGGTGCAATTGACAGGTTCACATATCCTGAAGGATGTGATTGCTATGGGTACCTCGGCTGTATTTACAAAGATCAAAATAAATGGAAATTCTTCAAGAAACATGCATGCTACCAGCATAAACAGTGCATCCTGACAAGGAAACCTGTCGCCAGAGTTACAACTTCTGAAGGTAGCCATTTATTGCATTCATTTTATTTATTTATTTATTTGATTTATTAATTTATCTATTTATTTATTTATTTATTTATTTATTTATTTATTCATTCATTTATTCATTTATTTATTTATTTATTTAAATATCTTTATTAATATATTAATTAATTAATTTATTTATTTTTTTATTTATTTATTCATTCATTTATTTATTTATTTAAATATCTTTATACAGGATAACAAGCTCAAATTGACTATTATTCAGCATGGTCCTGTTAACATAAAATAATAATATATACATAAAAGATAAAAGTGTAACTTAGGTTCTACACAAGTAATGAATGAGTTCAATAACATTAAAATCAGAATTTATCACTAATATAAAAATTGTTCAAAGATAACATATTCAATTTTTGAGGAATCGATGAAATGAGAATAATTATCCTATAGACAACACAATAACAGTAAAATATAAACTAAAGTGTATGATATCATTGACAAAGTAAATAATTCAAAAAAATTTATGAAGATAATTAGGAATCTAATTATCATTGATCAGAACATCTACAAGTGTAATTGAAACTTAACTCAGTTTATTTTTATCTCAATCATAATACTAGAAATTATGCAAATATTTCAATCAAGAGGATGCCAGATATTAAGTATTCTATATCAAATTATCCTCACAAAAAATTCAAAATTATGGATTGCTAGTGACCAGTTAGCAGATAAGCTTGTAATAAGTATGCGATCTTTTAGTGGGTACGTACTGTTTGCTAGCTAGCGATTGCTTATGAAGTCAGCCAGCTGTGTCAGCTAGCTAGTTACTAGCTTGTAGCACACTAGATGTATTTCTGTAGAGGTGAGAAGCTTATTAAAGGACAAGTCCACCCTAACCAAAAGTTGATTTTGATAAAAAGAGAAAAATCCAACCAGCATAACACTGAAAATTTCATCAAAATCGGATGTACAATAAGAAAGTTATGATGACATTTCAAAGTTTCGCTTAATTTCACAAAACAGTTATATGCACATCCTGGTCGGTATGTAAATGACGAGACTGATGACGTCATCCACTCACTATTTCTTTTGTATTTCATTATATGAAATATGAAATATTCTAATTTTCCCCTCATTGTCAAGTGAAACAATGATTAATTCCTCTCTGAACATGTAGAAGTAGCATTGTTTAATGCTATATGGTTCAGTCAAGTTGGTCCGTATTGTCAAATTTGTAAAAAATGAAATATTGTATAATTCAAACAATAAAAAACAAGAGAAATAGTGAGTGATGGACATCATTGACTGACTCATTTGCATGTCACTGCTTTGTGAAAAATAAGCATAACTGCAAAATGCCATAAATTTCTTATTTTACATCCGATTTTGATGAAATTTTCAGCGAAATGCTAGTTAGATTTTTCTCTATTTATTCAGATCCACATTTTTCTGGGGTGGACTTGACCTTTATAATGAAAGAACTTCAACATATTTTCCATATAACTAAGGAAATAAGCTTCACCATTTAAAATCGAGCAAATTTTTCTACTCACTTGGCTGCTTGCACATACAGACTTGACAAAGTGTGACGGCATCGGTTGCATATCCATATGTACAAGCCTTCTTACAATTTCTTCTGTTAACAATTGGGCAAGAAGTACCTAAAATAGAAAAATTATAATTACTCTTATTTAAAATCTACTTTCAGTAAGAAAAAAGCTATAAATGGGTGATTTTTAATTTTGCTGAGGGAACAGTTTTTATATGTTCCTTTTACCCCACCTCATAATGAATTTTTTTTGGTCTCGGGTGTGAAAAAAATGTGTGCCAGCCAAAAATCCAAGATGGCCGCAATTTCTCTAGAAAATCACATTTTTTGGCCATAACTTTGTTATTTTGTGGAATTTTCATATACTTTTGGTGTCTTTACCTATGTATAATCCAAAATACACTGGGCTATTTTGAAGCCTAAAAAGACTTATCTTTCCTTATAATCATAAATATCTCTTCTTCTGTGCTATTGTACAAGACAAATAGTAAATGATCTAGTTCGTGCAATGGTACAACATTAACATTTAGTGAAAGACATTATGTTAATAAGATGAAGCCTAGTCAAATAGATCAATCACTTTTTCACCATTCTAACCTTCTACATGTATCTCAATTGGTTTGTCATATACTACCCAATTCAATTCAATCTAGGAATTGAAGAGTGCTTCATAAAAATCCTTATATTTTATCGCTTAAGATTTTCCAATTCACATTTTTCCAATTAGAAAATAGGGGGTGCTTCACAAAGAATTAAGGGCGACTTAGAGTCATGTTTAAATGTTGACAAGCACATGGCTTGTAACATGCAATCTTATTAATACGCAGTAGTATGCATGCTCTTTGTATGATTTAATTGACCAATGTGGTATGCTTTTTGTTTACCATGCACAACTGAGATTTTAAGTGCTACTCTCAGTCATAATTCACTCTATGTGAAACACCCCCATTTAATTTCTCATCTTATTGACACAAATTTCAGTGGCAGCGGTGGGATGTAGTGGCGTACAAGTTATTACATTGTTTTACAAGCAATTTCATAATTTTAACCTTTTACATGCAAATTTCACAATATAAACCTTTTACATGAAATTTCACAATTTTAAATGATTAGTTTAAACAGTTTGTTATTGTGAATGGTTAAAAATTTTGGGACACATTTTCAAGATTTTTTTTTATTTCACTGACATTGAAAAATAATAAATCCTATGCTTTTATTGGCTAAGAAGCACTTTTATAATGGTAATCGTCACTGAACTACATCTAGTCAGTGGTGGCTATTGCAGTACCATCACAAGAGTATATCCATTTAATTTACCATACACCTTGCATGAAAATTGTGTTTAGAATACATTGAAGATGGAAAAAAGTCAATCTTAAACACCTAACCTACTTGTATTCCTGCAGGAGCATATTTCACAACCATCACTGTCAGTTGCCCGACCTCGGGGGCAAGGAATTGAACAGCTTTGAAGAGAGGTCGGAAGACAGGCAATAGGCTGTCTGCAACTGCATGTCTGACACCCATGGTGGTCCGTAGAAAGCCCATAAGGACAGCTATCCAGTAAGGGACATTGTTGGACATTGAGGGCTGGACATCCATCTGAAAATATAATAACTATTTTGAATATATGCACATCTATTCATATTCAGAACAAATTTATATCTTCGAGTCGATGAGTAGATATTGCAGTTATATCATTTAATCAATTATCAGTTTTTGGGGTACTTCCAACTTTCAGTACTTGCAGTTGATGAGGATATGAAAAGATGCATAAATTTTCTGTGAATGTATGCATATTTTCATTTCACATAGCATAAATAAATATCTATCTCTTACAAATTATTACAAACTACAGATCTAATATATAGTAGTTTTGGTCTTGCAAGTTCAAATTTATGCCTCTGCCATTACTAGTTTTGAAATATACATGTATTAGACATTCAAATGATATTTTTTAGTACTTTCATATTACCTGACTTTCACCTACTGTGGGAAAATGAATAAAATCTGCAGCTTATTACTATCCAAATTAATTGACTTTACTTATGGAAGTAGCATCTTTATAAAAACTAAATAGCATATTCATATAGCGAATAGCTACGCAGCAAATAAGAATAATCTAAGCAATTTGTATAAAATAAATTACTATATAATTTTGTAGATTATGTCCTAGACAAACTGCGTGTCAATTTTCGGCACAATCTACTCTTATGTCCAAGTTTCATGAACTACATGTAGGTGCATATAAGGCCTACTTTTTAAGTTATGAAGTCATTTAAAAGATTCAACCTTCGGTTATTAAAGAATTGATGTTGACGCCGCCATCGGAAAAGCGGAGCCTATAGTCTCGCTCTGCTATACAGGCGAGACAAAAACATTAAAAGTAGTTAGATCATAATATCATTCAGTTGCAATAATGTTACATCGTTCCCATAAGCAGCGACTAGTAAAAACCTATGAATCAACCTGTGATAAATCATTGCTTTCATGGTCTAAGGCACAGTTGTCCTATTCCTTTTGTCTAGCTATCATTACATTATCTGGGAACCCTATATTGTTACAAACAATATCAATGTATACTTCTTGATGATATAGTGACAATACAGACAAATAATCGATAATAATAAAATTCGAATTCACCTGTCTTTTGGCAAGCACATATCTCACATCCCTGATCCGTAGCATACCCTTCAGAACAAACAAGGGCGCAATTCACTGACATAACAGGTGGACAGGGTGTGGTCATCAAAGATTTGATCTGAAAGGGATCCCTTTGAGTGTGAACAGCTGTACAGAATTAAAGCAATCAATCAATAAATACACAATTACTGTAATGAGACTGATAAGACTAATTTTTAATAATTGTTCAGTTGTGCTAGCCAAGCAGATCTGACTACATCTATATTGAAGCTTTTTCCCCCTTTTTTCATAGCTCATGTTCATTTGTGAGCTGTATTCTATAAAGAGAACATCAAAGTAAGCCTTCGCTCACTCCTTTTTATTGCTTTTCCTACCAGGCCAAGATCATTTTAATTGGGGTTGCTGTGAATTATGGTAAATACATCTGATATTTAAACCACAAGGAAGTAAAAATTTGCATAGAGGACCAAGATGCCCACGAAAGAATACATGGTGTACGGTGAAACCACTATACTCAGTCACTGTTGCTCTGCATAACATCAAATTACAATATTTCCTATATCAGTTTAAAATATAAAAATTTAAGATTCCTAGATTGATAAATTTCCAATAATAATTAGAATTAAATTTCTACATGCTCACTTAATCAAACAAGTTGGTCAAAAACTCACCAGGGATCTTGCAAGAACAAATAGGGCAACCATCTGCATCTGTCGCTAAACCAAACAGACAAGTTTTGGAACATGTTTGACTTGATACAAGTGTGCTGCACTCATCATCTAAATGAACAAGAAATTACAAAGATATTTTAATACTTGAGTTCTATCAAAATAAAACACACTTGGAAGCTGTTTCATGGAGCTCTTTGTGAGTTACACATAACTTTATGCAAGACTGGTGAACCTTTCTCAGGCAAAACAAAATCCACATAATTTTCTGCTGAGACCAAAAATATAGAGTCTTGACATACACAGGAGTGGAGTTTCTGTAACCCTAAACAAAATTCTAATATATTGAATTTTCCATTCAAATAAACATCAAAAGTGGGAATTTTAATCTCCAATGATGAATTCAAACTGTAGCTGATTTGGATAAAAAAAAATAGCTGAGAATTTTATTCATCACCAAAGAAATGGTAGGCTATATGACATAAATATGATCATGTGATTAGGTTTCGTATCACCTGTGGATACAGCAATGGGAGATCTTTACTGACAAAATTTTAAAACAATACCAATTTCATCATGATTTTCCAAATTAAGTGATCATCCTTCATGGTGAGGAAATGTCAGATCTGAAAACCATTTGGTCCTCATGAATGTCTTAACCCTAGAAGGACTGGGGGGCCATGATGCCCCCCCCCCCCCCACGACGCTTCGGGCGATGTTTCCAAAACGCAAAAAGATAGCGCCGCAAAATTTTTTGACTTTTTTCTTTTAAGTCTTGCAAAAATTTTATACCAAATTTGCGGCATACGGGTATAGCATCGCGACGTCACATGACTTTTTACGAGACAATGTCATGCCGAAAATGGCTCATTTTTATACTTTGTGTACAAAGTCTATGGAGATAAAATACATAATAGGGTGATTATTTTTCATTCTAATTGGTCTGCTCAATTCATTTAGGGTTTGATTCAGTTGTTAAATGGTCTGTAATAATTTCCATTGAAAAAACAATGAAAAACAAAATATGAAAAACAAAAAATACATAGGAAATTCTAAAAACAAAGAAATACATAAGGAAAAACTTTGTGGAAGCCTTTGAATTAGATTGCAAAGATGAGATCTGCTAAAAAAGAAGAAAATTTGAAGTGAAATTGGGTGTTAAATATGCAAATAATGTTTTCATGAATAAATTTGCATATTTTATTCATAATAAATCAAAAATAATTATTTTCAAAATTTTGTATACTATCTTGTAGTTGATGTGGTAAGGAATGTGCATGCCAAATTTCGGCACGATCGCGCAAACGTCCGCTGAGATCAGAAGGGGGCCATCATGCCCCCCCCCCCCCCCCCCCCCCCCCCGTCCTCAATACATCTCAAATAGCCCAGTCCTTTTAGGGTTAAACTAGTTTTGAACAAATTGATGACAAGATTTTTAGGTGGGATCCTTTACATTTACCTGATTTCGTACAAAGGCAAATTTCGCAGCCATTCTCATCGGTTGCAAATCCCCTCTGGCATCTAAGCTGGCATGCCTCTCTGCTTATGGGAGGACAGTCTGTCACTGTAGTAGAATGGAAGATGTCATGGAATTCTTTTTAAATTCTCTCATAATAATGATAGACAAAGATTATACTCAACCATAATTTCTACATTGAATCACTATACAAAACTTAAATATACTCTAGCAAAGCATTTCACATAGACCATAGGTGTTCTTTTAGAGTGTGAGCTGGATAACACTTTGACAACACTTGTATAACACTTAAACATCTGAAGTGTTATGCTTCTTCTGATTTTCAAAAGGGAAAATAGTTGATCTAAGTTTTGATTGAAGGAGACTTGCTAGTCTTCAGGCATGAATGCTAGTAAACTCCACAAATGTTGCATAATAGTCAGACATCTTAAAAATCGCACAAGAAGCATTTTAACTGCTTTGTTCTAATAAATCAAGTAACACTAACAAGTGGAATGCCTCTGGCCGTCTCACCTGCATCACGCGATTCAATATAGCAGCAGTGCTGATTTTGAAAACTACTATAACTCGCACAAGATGTTCAGTGATACTTGGTTACTCTTATTTCCACGTTTTATGAACTAGACCAATACACTTATAGAGATATGATGGCAATTCAACAAATACCCCCAACGTGGCCAAAGTTCTTTGACCTTACATGACCTTTGACCTTGATCATGTGACCTGAAACTCGCACAGGATGTTCAGTGATACTTGATTACTATTATGTCCAAGTTTTATGAACTAGACCAACACACTTTCAAATTTATGGCTGTAATTCAACAAATACCCCAATTTGGCCAAAGTTCATTGACCCTAAATGACCTTTGACCTTGATCATGTGACCTGAAACTTGCACAGGATGTTCAGTAATACTTGATTACTATTATGTCCAAGTTTCATGAATCAGATCCATAAACTTTCAAAGTTATGATGGTAATTCAACAGATACCCCCAATTCGGCCAAAGTTCATTGACCCTAAATGACCTTTGACCTTGGTCATGTGACGTAAAGCTCATGCAGGATGTTCAGTGATACTTGATTAACCTTATGTATAAGTTTCATGAACTAGGTCCATATATTTTCTAAGTTATGATGACATTTCAAAAACTTAACCTTAGGTTGAGATTTTGATGTTGATTCCCCCAACATGGTCTAAGTTCATTGACCCTAAATGACCTTTGATCTTGGTCATGTGACATGAAACTCAGGCAGGATGTTCAGTAATACTTGATTAACCTTATGGCCAAGTTTCATGAACTAGGTCCATATACTTTCTAAGTTATGCTGTCATTTCAAAAACTTAACCTCAGGTTAAGATTTGGTGTTGACGCCGCCGCCGCCGTCGCCGTCGCCGCCGCTGTCGCCGCCGCCGTCGCCGTCGGAAAAGCGGCGCCTATAGTCTCACTCTGCTATGCAGGTGAGACAAAAACTTACTAACACATTTCGTCGGCAGTCATCCGAACTGTCGTATCAGTCAATTTTGGTCGAAAAATCGATTTTTAGATTTTTGCAGAAAATAAAAGTACAAGTCCTACTCTATTCATAACTAAGTTTTTAGGCAGCAATTTATTTTATTTTCTGAGATATGAGAGGATTTTCAAGGCGATGCCATACAAATGTTTAATAAAATGCGCAAATCCCATAGAAAACGTGTACTATAACACAGCGATACGTCGTTTTGACTGACCGCGATGTCAGCCGAACCGTCATATTGGCACTGGACACTGCATTGACTTTGCACGTAATAAGCGATACATTTTGACTGATCGCGCGCATTGAAATTGCAGTCAGTCAAAACGTCGTATCTCATTTTCCCTATGGCCTTTTTGTACAGGGAAAATCTAAGCCGCTCAAACCGAAATTACAACCATGTAGCTCTATTGCGATATTTTCTCGGGTCCTTAATTTTGTGTAAAAATAAAGATACAAATGTCAAGCACTTTTCTAGATCTCTCTAGCAATGAATATATTGTAAGGCTGGGGAACTAAGTGTGAAAATTTTAGTAAACTTTGAAGTCGATTTTCTCTGAAATGGGTTTGCACCATCGTATGTGTGATACGGAGGTTCGGATGACCGCCGACGATTTGATAGGGTGAGATTTATGACTAACCCGGTGTCTTGCACACACAAATCTCACATCCACTTGGTAATGATGAGGCCAGGCCATAAGCACACATGTCCAGTTCTGGGCAGTTGGCCGTAGTCAAGACTGGGCATCCACTGACATCTAAAGAGAGCATGATTTTTGTTTGTTAAAAACCATCAAACAGTAATAATCTATAAAGTATTTAAATGAAAATCAGGCAGTGCAATATCAAACTTTGCCTACTAACATTCTCAAGATTTGTAATAAGCAATCACAGCGTATAGCAAGCAGAGAGGGACTTACATTCACTTTTTCAAAAAATGGTCCATTCAGAATGGAATTTTAAATTGAATTATTTCATACACCTTGACATAAATAACATTCAGGTACTTTGATCTCAACTAAAAGATTCTTTGAAATTTAAGAACCATTGATGTTTAAAGCATTGCAAATACAGATTTAAAAGAACCTTAACCAATCCTAAATATATATTGAATAAATTTAAAATGCATTTCGATCTCAACATACCAAACTCTGGTTTACAAGCACAAATTTCACATCCATGGGCATCTGAGAGTCTTCCAATCGTACATTCCAGAGAACAGTTCCTCATGCATGGGCAAAGAGCTTGGGAAAAAAACACCAGATAAAACGTTAAATATTGATGAAAAATAATAAATCTATTAAAGTTGCATGCAAAATGCCACCTGGTCAATATTAGCAAATAATATTGCACTCTTGGTAGAAGCTTTACATCGGCTAACAAATTCCCCACTCTTAACCTGTGTTAAATCTTAGTTAAATCCAGAATCTTGTCTTAACTGTAGGAATCATTTTTTTTTTCATATTTATAATTTCACATTTCATCTTGGACAACTCGATGGGGCTGCAGGAGAGATGCATGTCTTTAGAGCAAGATTCCTGCAAAATAGTCTTCACCTCATGCATACCGCATCTACATCGGTTCTTTTGCAAAGATCAAATGCGACGATAGGCAATGAAAAGACGCAGGATTCCTGTGGGAAAGCTCTGATTTAGTGTAGACTATCCAACTCAAAGTTCAAAGGTCATTATGGTTAAGTCTGGGAATGCAACAAATTTACCATACCATTCCTCAAATGAGCAATGGATAATAAGAAAATCATATGCCTAATACTTCTTGGATATGCTAGCTTCTTTCTAATATCACTGCATAGACAATGCTGACTGAAAAAATTAACAGAGGTCTGTAGATACTATACAACGACCGGTATATAAGACTGTTGAATAGCTAACCACTAATTGCAAAAAGAGTATGCTTTTTCCCTATTTGAATATTCATCCTACAATCAATAGTGACTTTGATATTCCAAAATGAGTCATGGTAAAACTGATATTCCGTGGACCATTTTATGAAGAAATCAAAACTCAATAAGTTGCCATTCTTAGACAATTACCATGGTAACATATATCTCTTCTATCTTCAGAAGATGTGAACTAACTGAGATATTATAGAGTAAATAAATGACATAATGTCCACACATTCTAAACACTAAAGGGGGTTCACCAATCAAACCCAAAAAATTAGTCATATATGACAGCTTTTCTGATGACAAATGCTGACTAAATGCCAACCAGGGCCCCCGTCTTACATAGAGTTACGATTCATCCAATCAATTGTAAATCTATGGAAGTCCAACAGCATCATTATTTTTTCCACAGGATATTTTCAAAATGTCCTTTACAAACAAAGAGAAGCATACTGTATTGTCAGGGAACCAGTTAATGTATAAAAAGACATCATATCTAGAAAATATTTTGAACAAACATTGTAGAAGTTGACGTTGCTGGCTATCCATAGTTATGGTTGATTGGATCAATTGCAACTCTTAGTAGGATGGGCCCAGAACACAAAACAATAATATATCACAAACATAAAATAAATCAGACCTGAGTACAATAATGGTTTTTCGCCATGCCAAGCTATTTTAGCAGAAGTCTTCAGGGCACACATGTCACATCAACTTCAGTCACATTATCAAAAATCACAATTTCATTCAAAAATTTCAAATAATTGGAATACTACATACATTCCTTCAAAGTGTGGAGTTTCATAAGAATAACTTATAAACAGATTTATCCCACAGCGACCTAACAGTATAAACACTGCATGGCATGGGACAAAGTTCCATACATAGACTAAGGACTTTCAAAAATGCAACCCGAATACCTGGCAGGCGACATTTACACACTTTATTCCCAGTATCATCGGTAGAAAATCCGTATGGGCAGTGCATGGACGTGCAGGAACTTGAGAAATCTAAGGGAATTCCTGGCAAATGAAAAAATGTAAACACAATATACAAAACAATCAAAGATGATAGTTGCTCATTGGTCCATGAGTTGACATAAAAAACTAGAGAGTCAATAATAGTACAAGAATGTGATAGTTCAGAAAGGAAATAGTAACGACATTCATTATTGATAAGACAGACTTTCTCTCATTTTATTTTTACATACAAATTAAAATTTTTAATTCATTAATTTGTTCCTAGACAAAAAAAATCGGTTTAAAAATGTTGAATGTGAGAGTGATATAAAATTCACAACATTAACACAGGATATTGTTTTTATCTAATCAAGGAATAAAATTCGGCCAGGTTTTGAAACCCAATGATAGAAAGATAAATTAACTTTAATTTTTAAACTATTCCTATGTGGTGCTGCAACTTAAAACGGCATTATCAATTTATGGACAGCAAAGAAGAACTCTAGCAAAGGCATCAAGTTCAATAATTTATTGAGCATCGTATTTCCATAGGCTTGGTAAGAAGACAGTTGAAATTATATAGCCAATAGGTTAACAGAACAGTCTCACTGATGTATTTACCTCTTTGGCAATCACATGTGGGACAACCCAAGCGGTCAGTGGCTGAACCAAACAAACACCCATATGGACATTGGATTACTGGACACAGGGTCAACTGAGGTAGAAACATTTCATCTGTGCCATCTAGATAACAAGATCATAAATAAAATACATTTATACAGTGGCTGCAGTATAAAAATTCATCTTATTCATATTATAATACATTAAGAACTAATCAGTTTCACATTGGCCAGTTTTCTCGTACAATTTTATACCCAGTGGTTGTAAGTTATGACGGGTTATTTTTTGTTTTTGGGGACAAGACAAATTCAAGAACTTTGCAAATTACTTTCATAAATCATTTGCAACTAACGTCAGACAATATTTTTTTAAAGCAAAAGCTTTCCAAACTGCTTTTGCTTCTTGTTTTATGAATACCCAGACCCTCAACATACATAAAAACCAACACTTAAAGAAAATGAAAAGGATGTCATTTTTAAGCTAACATACAACAAACAATAATTGTTGAATAAGAAAACGATTGTGACTTGTTAATTGGCCACTGCCATATTTGAAATCCTGGAATATTTTAGAATCACAAAAATAGTAAATGCTACTCTGATAAATCATACGATACTTTCTGAAAAAAAATTCATATCACATTTATTAAGTATGTAAAAATGTCATAGAAAGATGACTAATATGGATGATGCAAAGAGAAACAGTCAGACGGCAGGTCCCAAGACAGTGGCTTCTTTCATCCAAGTGATATTCATGACTAGAGATGTTTTGCATATTTAATGAGCTTGATGCGGACCAAAACACCTCTTTTCATTCAGTCATTGCTGCTCTAATTGTGCATCGAATTTCATGAATTTGGTATCATTGCATACCTGCCAACCTTTGATAATAAAAAATCAGTATCAAAGTTCCGTCGGCGCCGAGCGGGTGTCCGGTCCGGCCCGCTCCAACGGTAGGGACTCTTTGCATTTTCAGCATGTAAAAGTAGCATTTCCCTACACTTTTTAAAGCAAATTTACCCTCATTATCACACCAGAGGATGACCTACATGTAGAGTCTACCTTTATTCATCAATTAAAAATTAAAAAAAAAAGGTTTTTAAAATATCACTTTTGTGACAAAAACCACCCAGTTTCATTCAGGTGTGATATGTTTTCATTTAAATCTATATAGACTTAGGGTTAATTTTCTTGTTCATCAGAGCTCTCTAAAAACTTTGATTTTGAGCATATTTTTGTGAGGCCCTCTATTGGTGGAAAGTGAGATTGATGCAGATTTTCATCTCCACACATTCTATTTTTAATTAGACAAAAGATAATTTCAAGATTTTATGATGAATTTAGATTTAAGTTATCCCTACTGTATTAAAAACTGACAAGCCAAAAAATCTAACATTTATTATCAAGCCTATCAATCATGCAATAAGAGAAAATAAGCCAAACATTGACATTGTCTTATTCATGTTATTTCACCACACAGGGGTTACTGACTGAGGACAAGGTTATATCATAACCTACATTGGATAAGTGCTTGTTGGTAGAAGAAAGCAGATTTTCAACCATGACAAAAACGGAGCCGAAACTAACGGCTGCATGCGCCCGACCCGCACCCACCAATGCACTTACGGTGCGCCGGTAAGACGGGGAGGCTGAGGCGCAGCCACTGGGCGGGCGCCAGGAGTTTAGGCAAGCAAAGCAAGCAAAGTAGATTTGGCGTTCGGCGCCGAAGGCTCAACCCGAGATCGAAAGTTGATCATCTTTCTTCCTAAAAAAATTGACAATTATTCGAAAAATAAAGTACAGATCAATGTTAAAATTGCGTAGGGATAGATCTAACTAAATTGCGTCGGTACGCGGCCGGGCGGGGGCCGGTGTTCAACGACCTGCCGTTCATATTATCAGCAGACTCAGCAATATACCACTGTAATCACCAACACACTCTAGATGTGTAAGCTACATCACTAACTCACTCCCACACTACAAAATCATCCGGCGACATGGGCAAAAACCTCAAATAAAAAGTAAAATTTTCTTACCTAAATCACCATATTTCGCGTCAAAAATATCACCATCGGTGATTCTTAACATCGTAGTTAGGAAACAAGGGGTCTAAAAAGGTTACTTTTTCACGGTTTTTCTGATGTTCGTGGATTATGAAAACATGTCTTCACTAAAAACTGGCTCTTTCGCTAGCCAATGTCAGCCGCCATTTTTTTCCGGAAGTCAACGCTAACGACAACACCTCAAAATGTAGCGCCCTAAGTGCTGCCGTAGCGTGTATGCTCGTTAATTTTCACATGTATTTGCAATGGAACTGCGCTCTTAGCAGTGTTCGCGCCGTTTTAAGTCGCTCTCTGTGTATATCGTGAAGCTAGCGCATTTGCGTAGCCGTGCGGTCCAGTCGTTTATGCGTTAGTCGCATCTTACAACCGTGCATGCGTTAGTCGCATTATACAGCCGTTTCAATAATTTCAACACTATATTGATTAACCCGAAAATCAGAATTTTGGGTTTATAATTCGGAATTCGGAATGGAGGTCGAAAAATCGGTTTAATTCCCCCAAAATCGGAATGGTTGGCAGGTATGACATTGTAAAGAAAAAGAATCATTCTTTCAGGTCATGTGTTTGAATTTATTCAAAGATTTTGTAATATAGGTTAAAATTTTGATCTAAAATATGCTACAAAATAATTACTTTCACCTGAAAAAAGCTGCTATTTTCACACTTTATTTTTGTTTGAGCCCAAATGATTTTTAGATCATGATAAAGCTGGATATGTATGCTTTAAAATGGTTTAGGTTTCAAAATAAGAATTGGTTTAATCGGGTCAAGATCACACTTTTCATTGGCCAAGTACATAAAGCAGCTTGAAAACAAGAATACTGCACTCTGATTGGTCAAAGAGACCACAAACTAGCAAATTGCAACGGTTCCAGCGCATGGGTTCATGGGAAGGTCACACTTCCCATGTGGTAATCTCTGTGAACCTTATCCAGCCAATCAGAACTCTGGATTTCATGCAAGTACAACATTTCAGAAATCTCGTCTTGTACCTTGGTGGGAAAAGTGTGATCATGACCCGATTAAAAGGTGTCGCATATCAAGAGTGGCATTGTGAGAAAGAACAGAAGTTCAGCTTTATGGTGATATAGATATCATTGAGGCTCAAAACAAAAAGTTTTGCACAATTTGCAACAGAAAACAGAGGAAGAAAATTCAGTTTTGAGGCACATTTTCAGGCCAGAAATTTACTTATTTAACCAAATATTGTATACAAAATAAAAGACCAATATGAAAGAGTAACATTTACTCTATCTGATGGTGCAATAATATTTAATTTAACTTGAGGTTAAAACAGGTTAATTCTTAGAGAAAGAAAATCTCACGAATCACGAGATTTTGCAAGAAGGAGGATTTAGCCACGAGATGATTTGGATGAATCTGGCCTTTTTGCTGACTGGAAAAATAATATTATCATCAAAGTTGTACAAACCTCTCTGTAGACACTTGCATACATAGCATCCTAGATGATCTGTTGCATAGCCAAGAGGGCAATAGAGGCCACATGCCTCGATTGGAGTACACTCTTGATCTGCACATATAAACATTAAAAAATATGCTAACAATCAAATTAACCCATTGCCTACTCGAACCGGGTGGTCCCTGTACGAAGTCTATGGGAATCCAAGAATTCAGAAGTCAACAGGTTAATGGGTAGCATCTCTGCAGGGGGGGCCATTTCACTGAGCTGGTTGCAAATTACACATAACTTTGCCCACAACTGGTGACCTATACAGGCTGCACAAAAATGTTGTTAGTGCTAACAGAGCACTTACATGTGACCCAGTCACATCTTTAGGATTGTGATGTCAAACATCAACCAAAGATGTAAATAACCCTTTGTTGTGACATCAGGCATCACTGCTATATTACTAGTTGTAACAGGGCCTCTGTTAGAATTTCTGTGAAGTCGGTAATGTCTACGCTAAATGATATTATTCTTATGTACAACATACAACTGTAGCTGACTGCACTAGTACCAAAGAACATTTCCCAGTCTTGTGCAAAGTTGTACTTACCTTATGAACAGATTATTATGAGACACCATCTAGGCACAGTAATGTCAAATATCACCCATGTTAATAAATTATCAACAAAACAAAATCAGGTAATCTGTTGTGCCACAATCGATTGTCTATTCATACTTAGACCACAACTGTAAACCAGCACTAAATTTAACCTTATCTAGGACGGGGGGGGGGGGGGCCTCCGAGTCGCACGATATTTTCGCCGCGCAAATTTTTTGACCGCGCTGCTCGCTGACTTTTTACTTTCAAGTCTTGCGCAACTTTTGAGATCAATTTTGCGTCACCCAGGTACACGATTTCGAAATTACCCAACGTTATGTAAGTGCATGTCAGACCAAAAATTGCTCAAAAACGTGATTTCATGTACAAAATCAATGTAAATTGTGTTTTCAACCAATGCTGTTTATGATCTTAGAAGAGTCCCCAACAAATTTCATTGTAAAAAACAATGAAAAACAAAGGGTCCAAAAAACAAAGAAATACGTACATAAGAAATTGCAAAAAACAATATAATACATAAGAAATTGATCGGATATCACAATTTTTTCATGTAAACTTGCTAAGAACACCACAAATAGTTTCTATGCCAAAAATTAGAACATTTGGAGCTTTCTTTATGGAGTTAGAGGAAAAAGTATGATTTCGCATACTAATTATGCATAAATTAGCATAATTACTTAATAAAAATTCGCATGAAATAAATTACTATACAATTTTGTAGATTATATCCCAGACGTCCAATTTTCGGCGCGATCCCGCTGTCTATGGCCGAGATCCCAAGGGGGGGCCTGGGAGGCCCCCCCCCCCCCCCGGCCATATGAACTCCCAAAATACCCCGGCCTAGATAGGGTTAAACCAGGGTTTAAAAAACGGGCCTCAGAGTCTAATAACAGAAGCTGAGTGTATGAAAGCAGACATCATTTCACTTAACTTCCCCATTATAAATAACTTTATATCTTCTAAAGACAATAATACCTGCATTGGTAATGAAACAAAAATCACCTAAAAGACCATTTGTAATAAATTGCTATTTGTATCTGAATCGAATTCCATTGAGTACCGGGAAAGCCGATTTAAATTACTCACCCCATAATATTTCAAGAACTTCATATCTTCAGAAGATAGCACAGTCATTGCTCCAAAATGCATTCAAAATAGAACTCTTATTTATGCTCTATCAAATCTTTTGAAAATGATTTTGTATTTTTAATCCAAAATCATATCCCTTTTGCACTCGAAAAGCCGACATTTGAATGAAGTACCATATTGCCAATAATTCAACATCTTCTAAAGTCAGTAAAGTCATATCACCTATATTGAAAATGGTTCTAATATGTAGATCATTAATGAGATTGTCTAATTGTCATGGATGTATATTTGCAATCCAAATCCAATCCCCTTGAGTGCTAGAAAAGCAGCATCATTTCATTTACATGTATGTAACACATGCTATCTTAGTAACTTCATATCTTATGAAGATAAAACAGCCTTTATAGCCTACATTGACAATAAAACCCTAATGATCCATTACATCATTCAACTAAAATGAATTTGTATTTCTGATCCAAAGCTAATTCTGTGACATGCGGGGAAAGCAGACATATTATCTTAATAGATTCACATCTACTGAAGACAGCAAAGATAATGTATATGCAATGTACAGGCATGCAGTACAACCTCACACACATTCACTCAGATTTTTTAACCATGACATTTTCCATTACTGATAAATTATATTTTGAGGCTATCTTCCATTCCGAAACCTACAAAGACTAAAACTCTCTCCACGAAAACCATTAACATTGATAATCTGCACAAATTCAAACAGTTTGTCAAATCATATCAACTTAAAACGTTCATTCACACACCACACATAAAAACTGAACATTCTGTATACAAAAGCAATGGAATGTACAGTGACACGGGATACTGAAAAGCTGTACATTATTTTATCTTGATAACTGCACATTGTATACTGAATTATATATTCTCTATTGTTTCATGGTTCAGACAAATAATGTAAATTAAACAACACACACATGAGAGGAGTGATTTCTACAAGTCTGCACACTGCAAATGTGGTCCTACTTCGTTCTTAGCCTTATCATTTGTATACAAGGTGAAATGCCACTAGTTTCCGTTTGGTCTTATCCTAAATGGCTTAATCCTAATTCTTCTCTAAGCACTTTATCTATTAATCATAGCCCACTTAGCGCTTTGTCTAATTTCCATTAAAGATATACCCAGTTTTTAAATATCCATGTGGTCTAGACTAAATGCTTAAACTGTTTTTTAATCATACATTGGGCAAAGTGCAAAATAAAAAGTAGACAGAATAGAAAATTATAAACCTACATGTAAACATCTAAACATTACAATTATCAGAATTAAACTAAATAGATATTAGACCATGTGAAATGTAGACCAAAAGACAATTAGGCTAAATTAAAAGTTAAACCAAATGGGTTTAGATCATGTGGTTTAAGTCTATTTGAGAAGACCAACTCCAATAAACCAAGTGATCATTAACTTTGAAAAGGGATACAAGGGATCATCCTCACCTTCGGTCCTGCAACGGCATATCCTACATCCCAAGGAATCTGTCATGTATCCCAGGCTGCAGCTGAGGCGACATTTCATTGGGTTGATGGGCAAGCAGACAGAGGTGTCCAGAAACTCTCCAATCCCATTGGCTGGTTTGACTGTGTGGTTATGAGAAAAACACATTATCCAAGACTCCATACACTTAACACGAGAGACGGATGATTATCAAAATTACTCCTAAGCAGGAGACAAACAAGCCAAGGTATGAAGATTCTAAAATCTTGATTCTTTTATCCAAAACAAAAACACAGCCTAAAAAAATAAACATTCCATTTAACTTCACAATTGTCTTATCTGCAAAGGTTTAACATCATGATTGTCTCTTCTACAATTTCATGACAAAACTCTCCACTACATGAAGAGTATTTTTTTTTGAAAAAAACATGCACAAACCAGCATATTTTGCAATGAGATTTGAAGCAGTCAAAAAGATACAAAGATTACATTAACTACAATACCTTGGTATCTGTCTATACTCACCATGACAGCAAACCAGTACATGATTTCATCAAAATGACAAAGGAAATAAATCCCCCAAACCTATGAAATAGGCATGCCATACCAAGGAGGATAATGCCTGTTCATTTTGCTAATGTCATCCCAAGATGCACTCACGATCACATCTCTCACTCTTAAAAGCAAATGCTGAGATGAGGCAGGTCTTTGAATACCTTTCATCCACAACCGTTCACAATAAAAAAAAATGGAGGATCTCTCAATGATTAACCAATATGGATGACTCAATGACGTTCATGGATGACGCAGGTGGAATTTTATTATAAATCCATGACTCGCATATACTTTTGAGAGCATCATGAACTTGCTGCGCAACTAGGTGCATTCGCTATCTCTCTCACATTCATCATGCCTTTTAAGAAACATCCCAACCCTGAATTCAGGGGCGAGCCATGACACATTTTTTTCCCTATCCAGATTTCGATGGTGTCTTATATGTCCCATGCTGTGGATGGCATGTTGATTGAACTCAATTGCCCTTTTCTTGGCATTTCAAATGTTTTTTGCCCCTTTGAATTTTCCAAATTTTCCAGAAAATTAAAAACTTAACTTCATTCACTGGTCCTGATCTATAAAATCAATAAAATGTTTTGAATCCATGTAGATAATCGAATCAACTGGGTTTGATTTTCTTTTGCATTCTACATTTTATCATTGATTCTATTCAATTACGAATTTTCTAAGATAGGGGCAGGTCAGTTTCTAGTGTTTAATAGATTGTACACTCAAAATCTGAACAAAATACTTATATTTTGATACTTGGAATAAAAAAGAATGTTTCTGTCATTGTAATGTAACATACCCACTTTCCCTGATAATTAACTTCTTTTTTTGTAATGTAATTAAAATATTTGACAACCTTAAGCTGAAAAGAACAAAGCCAACTTTTTAATGAAATAGGCCTACATTGCAGTTGTTTTGTATAAATTATCTACATCTTTATGATATCTTCATTGCTAAGTTAACTGCCACTCGAGAAGTTATGGTATGCATTCAAATCTTGGATGAAAACCAATAGGATTAGTGGATGGACAGAATACCAATCCTTGTAACTGTTCTTTGTGAAAAGGTTCATATGGTTATTCAAAATTGTTTAATTAATACAAGCGTCTTCATGCATGTTTTTCTTTTGCCATTCGGGCAAGTTAAAAATCACTAAAAATATCACTACACCTCACCCTTAACCTAATATAAAACCCTATTGGAACCAGGGTTGGCATATTTCCCGCTTCGGATGCTTATTTCCCGGACGCCGGGAAATAAGCGGTATTTACCGCTTTTTTCCGGTATTTACCACTTTTCACCGGGAAATAGAGGGAAATATCAATTTCCACTCACTTTTCTATAGGGATTGTCAAATTTTGAACATAAAAACAAAGGTGGTGAGTATGGTTGCTCTGGTGTGTACCATTTGTGTGAGTGTGTGTGTTTGTTTGTTAGGGTGTTTATGTTTGTGTTTGGGTGTTATCTATGTCTGTTATGAAATTCTGGAAAAATACAATAAAATACTAAAAAGATCCCAAATATATGTATCCTTCTTCGTTATACATGTATATTGAGGATATCCTTGTCTCAATGTGCACCAGACGTTCTTTTGAAAGTTTGTTGATCTCACTATAACTGATTAAAAAGAGAAGCTATTGTAAAGGGAAACAATGGAGCGTGCTCCAAGGTTTCAATCAATATGAATATGACAAACTGTACAAGTTATTTATTTAACATTTCCCATGAAACATTCAGTAGCTAAAGTATGTCAATTATGTTGTTATTGTATTCATTTTATATTTCTTAAAGGAAACAACTTTTGACACCTCTTTTCCACTTTTGTGTACATTTGTATAAGTTATGCTTTTTAATTTTTGTGTTTGCTTTGTTTGTTAAACTTATTTTAAAAGTTATATTCAAAGAAATGCAACATTAAAAATGGCATAATTCGAGTTGTGTAATTTTTTTAGGCTACAAAAAGATCTTTTTCTGTAAAGCCCCAGTCACATATAGACACGGATCATCACGGATCAACACGGCAATGCAGGCATGATCCGGGGAGGTCCGGGATCGTTTTGCCCCGGATTGAGCGTTGATGACTGTAAACACGGCATCTACACGGCATATTCACACGGATCTACACGGACCATGCCGGCAGAGCACGTCGTCAACACGGACAAACACGTCAGCAACACGGACCTACACGTCAGCAACACGGACCAACACGTCAGCTACACGGACCGACAAGTCAGCAACACGGACCAACACGTCAGCAACACGGACCAACACGTCAGCTACACGGACCAACACGTCAGCTCAAGGACCAACACGGCAGCTATATTGACCAGCATGGCAAATGAAAATCTGCTCATAATAATGAGCTGATATTTATTTATGTATTTATTTTTCTCATCCTTGTCGCAACATTATATTATGCTGTTTTTAAAAAAGATATCAAAACTTAAAACTTCCTTAACCAGTAAAAATTCAGTTTTTTTATACAACACAGTTTACTTTTTTAACAGTAGTTGTTAAGTACTTTAAATCTTGAACGACAAATTTAATTTCGATTTGATTTGATATCACTTTATTTAAATTATAAAGTCAAAAAGGGGCCTAAGCTTTCGATCCTAGCAGAATCTTCGTCGGAGGCAAAATGACAAACATATAAAGTGGAACAACCATAATATAGACCACAAACAAGCTACAGCAACACTAGAAACAAGGAGACAAAAGGGGCATTAGTGAGTAGAGAAGACCAATCAGGTTAGTGAAGGGGATGAAAGAAAAGGAGTAGGCAGACACAAAGGGAAGTTAGTGTAAGTAAGGCCAAGAGGGATTAAGATAATGAAGCAGGCAACATCAAACAGGATCTGGAACAAAACAGTGATAGAGGGATGAATAACTAGAGAATTAGTGAGAGGTGGGTCAAACAGGTTACAAAGAAAGGCTTAATAAAAACTTTATTTAAATCACAATAAAGGAAAGAAATTTACAAAGTCAATAGAAAACATAATAAAAATTAAGATAGGCCCAGGTCATGACGCATAACTGTCGATGCAGGGCAGTAGTATAAAACTTAGTGTACAATTTTGATGTAACAGGTACATAACATTTATTTTAAGAAAATGAAATGTGAAATAATAATAAGACAAAGTTGGGGTAAATATAAAAAAGAGAGAAAAAGAATTATTCATACATGCACTAAGTTTACAAATATTAGGTTGGGGCCAATCTCCAAAGCGTAAGAAAATATCCTGAATCGTTTAATCATCCATTTAATCATAAATAAATTAAGCATGTTTGTGTCAACTGTTTAACAACTCCTGAAAAGTTCATAAAGTAAATAGTGTTGTAAAGATTTGATGGGGAAAAAGAACACGGACTGCCAAGGATACTCCAGGCAGCCACACGGACCTACACGGCAGCTACACGGACCTACACGGCAGCCATACGGACCTACACGGCAGCTACACGGACCATCCCGGATGGCTTTGCCAACCCGGCAGTCCACGGATGACGCCGGATGTTTTTGACAGTCAAAAACTGCCGTGTTGGCTTCCCGGACGTTCAAGGACCAACACGGACCACCCCGGACCTCCAAGGATGCCCAAGGCGCCAACACGGATCTCTCCCCGGACCACCCCGGATCAGATCCGGGATGGTCCGGGATGGTCCGGGGTCTATATGTGACTGGGGCTTAAGCAATATCAAAATTTAAAACCAGCAACCACTAGTACACACTGATACATGTACACACTAAAAATCCTTACATAAAGTAGAATACTGAGCTTTATTCACACTTAAAAACAAAAATCATATTGTAATCAGATGGCATGTACATGTAAAATGTTAAACCCCGGGAGAAATATTTGTTTATGTTTTAATATTATTATTCAATTTCCAGGAACATAATTTGAGTTTGTGTACGTATGTGTGGACTTAATGGGCCGAATTCACAAAGGTGGTTTTGAAAACCCACGGTTGAGTCCATGGTTTATGCAGATTTCCTGTATATCTTACACCTAATTTAGCGCGTATTGGGCACGCGTATAAAAATGTCCAATGCTGATGCGCGCTTTTGTCACAGTGCGCCAAATTGATGCCTGTTACCATGGTTATCTACGCTATTTTATTCATGTGGACTCCTGAATAAAATAGCGTAGATAACCACGGCAACAGGCGTCAATTTGGCGCACTGTGACAAAAGCGCGCATCAGCATTGGACATTTTTATACACGTGCCCGATACGCGCTAAATTAGGCGTAATTCATACAGGAAATCTGCATAAACCATTGACTCAACCGTGGGTTTTCAAAACCACCTTTGTGAATTTGGGCCTATAGATCCTATGTGTGTTTGGGTATGTACATGTATGCAGTATGGATTTTATCTGTTTGTGTGTTTCTACTGTGAGTTTTGTGATTCTAATTATTTCAGAACACTATTTTCATTTGTTGAGGTTAAAAACAACTAAAATTATTGAAAAAAAAAGAATTATAAATCATATTTCCCGTTTTTTACATATTTACCGGACGCCCATCATATTTACCGGACGGTATTTACCGGTATTTACCACTGGTAATTACCGCTACCGGTATTTACCGCCCAACCCTGATTGGAACCCTAACCTTATATCTTAAACGACATAAAGCCTGGAACAATTGTGGCATGAGCAAATGTAGTGTCAGTAGATTAGCATGTCACACTCGCACCTCCTCTCTAGGGGTCTGTCCAATCTGAAATTGCCACAAAGGAGGACATCATCATGTGAATCTGTTGGAGCAGAGGGCACTTTGCTATCTCATACATGCAAATTCCGATGTTACAGAACCATCACAGAAATCTCAAGCCAGTGGCTCTCAGCTTGGCTTTGTTATAAAAGGCTGTGTAAGTTGACGTAAGTTTCTGGTAAATTTCTATGGGCAGCTGTAAGGGTCAAATTAAAAGGCCTGGTGAGATTCGTTTTGGTAAATTTCTATCGGCGACCGTAAGGGCCATCTTTTTATAAGTCTTCTGTATGCTCTTTAATTTCTGCTGCTTCATTTATATTTATAGCAGTCTTTGTTTTTGAGCAGCTACATACACATATTTAACTTCTTAGTCTTCTTTCTGTTGTTTTGTTTAGTTTTCAGTTCATGCCTGTGGATGTATAAATTCTTTTGATTTTTATTTCAGTTGTTTCATTTGTTTTTGGTGCAGACTTCATTTCAGCAGTTGTTAATAATTGTGAAAATATCTTTTTCTCCAAGGTAACTTTTTTATTCTGTGTGAGTCTAAATTTCCTCGCTTGTTACTTTTGTAAGGTTTTGGGGGGCTTCATTTTATTGTTTTTGTGAATACCACTTGATATTCAATACTAATACTAATACTAATACTAATAATAATAATAATAATAATAATGATAATAATAATAAAAATAATAACAACAATAGGTATTTATATAGCGTCACCTATCTAGAAAAAAATCTATTTTGATGCACATTGGTATTTCTCTGGCTTTAGCTCATGCTGCCTTCCAGTGCTCAATGCATTCAAGGAATTAATTCTGCCAGGTAGGCCTATATCCATTCACCTCACTTGGGATGAGTAAGGCACAATGTGGGTAAATTTCCTGCTGAAGCAAAACAATATCGAGTGCCAGCAAGCTAGAATGCATAGGCAAGGGACAATACATGCAATGGCATTATCCCAGCCATGGTTTTGTTTAATTGATTTTCAAAAATAATCAATTTTGACCCTTACGACTGCCCATAGAAATTAACCTGAACGGAACTCACCAGGCCTTTTATTTTGGCCCTAACGGCTGCTCATAGAAATTTACCCAAACATAACTTACTCGGCCTTTTACTTTGGCCCTTACGACCGCCCATAGAAATTTACCCAAATGGAACTCACCAGGCCTTTTATTTTGGCTTTTATGGCTGCCCACAGAAATTTACCTGCAACTTTCGCACAACTTACACAGCCTTTCATAACAAGCCCCAGCTTGCTTGTGTTTTTATAGCTTGTAATATATATGCAGAGAAATAATTGTGTATTAAGTTAGCCACCAGCTAGTCGTAGCTAGTCAGTAGCTAGTCACTAGCTACATGTAGATATCAACTTGCGGGATACTTCAATTTCTGAGTCAGAATTGCTTACTTGCTCTTTTGCAATGGCACATTTTACATCCAACTCTGTCAGTTGCATATCCGTATGGACAGTCAAACGGACAGTTAAAGGGTACAAAGTAGCACCATCGACTGCACCGGCACACTTCACACTGGACAGAGTTTGAGGCATAACCATGAGGGCATACCCTATCACATGTTCCATGGATGTAGGGGCATGGCCCATCTGCAAGTGCCAGAAATTTTGAAAGAAATAATATGAAAAGTATATGAAAATTTTGAAATATACTAAGTGGATAACAAGGAAGAAACAGAAAAATCCATATTTCTATAACAAAGTTACTCAAAATTACAGGAAGAAAATCATAAATTTGAAGAAAAAAAATTATGTTCACAGGCATGTAATAGTATGTGAAGGTAGAAATAAACATTAATGTAGTAATTATCATAAACTTAATTCTATAAAACATGCACATTCATAATCTTCATACATGTACCTGTACATCACAATTGCAGGAAATGGCAGTGAAAATAAAGTTGAAAATGCAAGACACCTCTTCTACCCCATTACACTGTAAATAGATTGTTACTTTTACAACTTTCTAAAAATAATATCAATGGAAACAAGTCACACTAAAAATATTACTACAACAGTACTTATCCGCTTAATTCTTCTTTTTTATCAAATAATCTGATCTAAAATAATTAGCCATCCTCATTATTATCAAGATATTGTCAAAATTCTCTACTCCATCATGTCGTCTTGCCCTTCTTTGCTCAGTGCCAATTGTCTGCACATAAACATATCTGTATAATTCTAATCATATGACATACAACAACTATAATCTTTACAACTGTGATAATACATATCATTTAAAATTTTCAGTCAAAAAAATATATCACATTTTAGGCATTTCATAATTTCATGTAACACACTCAAAATTTCATCTCCCTAATCAAAACCTCAGAATCATATGTAAAATGAAAGGGTGTGTTGATATGGAATACTGTTTTTCTTAATCTAAAAATGAAAGGCCATATGGTTTTTGTTCAGGAATTAATGAGTTTCTTTCAAATTTTTATGACATATTTGGCACAATACCTCTTCAGAATACAGGGAAATGTATCAAACAACACTTTGGAGGAATTTGAAAGAAATTAATGTTCAACTTTTAACTCATTATGACTTCTACTACCATTGACCCTTTAATCCACTCTCTACTGGAACAGAGTGGTTCCTGTATGAAGCCTATGGGAATTATAAAATTCAGTAGTCAACAGGTTAAGACATTCACCTTCGTTGGATTTTGCAGGAAGCATACACTTGTGGGAGCACCCATCATAACAACACTTGCTGCGTGAGGTGCATTCGCTATCTCTCTCGCATTCATCATTCCTGTTAAGACACATTCCATCCCTGAACTTAGGGGCGGGGCACTTTCCGGGAGTTTCCACATCTATGGAAATGAGAAAGAGTAGAAATTTACTGGTACTCAGAGTTACATGTATATTACTATACAGCATTGTATTGGTAATTGTCAACATGCAGTCATTTTAACTGATTTTTAATGGGGAAATCATTAAAATTTCAATTAAGATGTTTAACCATACATGTTTTAGGGAAAAGTGAGCCATTAAAAGCCTCTCTACATATCAAATATTTGATTTCAAAAGCATTTCTAAATAATACATTAATAATACTTTACCTTTGATACAATGCCACACAAATCCATTGAAAAAAGTTCCTCTTAACATCAACTTATTTCCAGTTATTATCAATAACATGCATTTTGCTTTGCAAAAACTTAAAAAAAACACTATAATTGCAGCTAAGTTTAGATTTCTTCAAAAATCTGTTTGAATGTTTAATTTTCTTTTCAAATTTTCTCCATCTTCCTTCATTTTTTTTGTCCACCTGTCTATTTTTCATCTTTTTAATTCTGCTCTCTCTCTATTCTCCATAATCTTCCTTTATCAATTCTTCATCTGTTTTCCTCTATTCACATTCTTCATTTTGTCTTAAAGCAGTACTTACCATTTATAATAGGATTTAAGCACATCTTGAAATTGCGAGTTGGACAACACTTCCTCATCCCGGGACAGTCATTATCAAAGATACACTCTGCCACAAGGGGGCGCTGTTGCGTTCTCAGATCAGTAAACTTTGGGCACTGCCCATCCTTTTCTATATAAAATGAATATTGAGGATGTATATGGCAATGCATTACCATTTTATATTGACATGCACTTGGTATAATACTAAGCATTATTCATGTACATTTATTACAAAGGTGAAATTGGACAAATTAAAGCCTTTGATTCACTTTATACTGGCTTGTAATTTATGTTGTAAAGAATGTGCGTGCCAAATTTTGGTGAAATTGTGCAAACAGGATTTACCCTGGGTGACTGAGAATAATAAAGCTATAAATGTTTAACATTTACACATAACAAATACAACTACAAACTGGCTTATACAATGAAAATTACATAAATATAATTTAATTTCACAGTCGATAATTACACATGTGAATCATATAAACATGCAATCAATATGGATAGAAATGTATATACATGTACTTTTCTACACAGTTATGGTCTATTTTAAACATAATACACAATGAAATAAATAATTGACGGTCATGCAGTACAATTATATTCACAAGAGTTACATATTTATACAATTACAACAAGACTACACAGAATTAATACTATTTACTACACTGAAATGAAACATCAATGCTATCAATGTAAATGAGTAAGGGATTCTCCAACCCAAATCGTATACACTTTGACAGGTGAAAATATAAAACAAGCACAACATGCAAAATTTTATTGAAATCAAATGCGAAATAAGGAAGTAATTGCAGAAAGTATGCATTATTCCTAAAAACGGGAAGCGGAACTACGTAGAATTTTCCAAGGTGCTTTTTCAGAATTTATTTAGATCCAGCTGTAATTCTACTCAGCATATTATCAATTGTTGAATGAAATGTGTATGTGAGGTAAGGGAGTATATTCAAATTACAAACATTTCAACTTTAATTTTGTTTCAATAAAAAAAATTGTTCCCAAAACGAAAAGCATGGTGTGATGCCAAAAATCAGATGTAAATCATCCCCAGTCTATTGCATGACTACAAGAGAAAATTATTGTATATATTTCTTCATGAAAGAGATAAAATGTTCAGTTTTGCTTCATGAATTCAATAACACTTATTCATATCAATTTGATTTCAGGGTGGAGTATCCCTTTAACCCAGTGCTCACATGGACCGGCTGGTTACCACATTGAAGCCCGTGGGGGATGGCAGCATTCCGTAGTTGATGGGTTAATGATGATACTGACTGAAGTATACTGTTTCATTCCGCACCCAACCCCCCACCACTTACTGAACTTGCCTGTCGTATGGCTCCCAACAAGATTCTCCAGGACGCTGCAGAGGTGTCCTGTAACGTTGGACAGGGGTCGCCGGTTGGTCAGGACGATCGGTCGCTTGCAGGACATGCCACAGCCACGGGACATGCAGCACTTCTCGTAGGTGGGGCAGTCTCGGTCGGAGTAGCATTCCATGATGCAGGCCTGACCGATGGGAAGCTTGCTTACGAAGCTGGGCGGGCACTGTCCAGGGTGATCTGAAAATGATTCAGAGATGGCTGAAATACACTCAGGCTAATGACACGTTTATTAATGCATTCGCCTATCAAATGTTGTGCAAGCATCCACTTAATGGAAAATTGATCTTGGAATGAGGAGTGGTTAAGATATGCTTTAAAAACTTGAAAACAGACATATTAGGCTTTTCGACATGCACTCATCCGAGTAAAATCGCATGTCAAGGTAAACAAATTAGGCTTAGTGTAAACATTTATATTAATACTGGTGTTTAAAGACAAGCAATGTAGATGAGGAATTAACTTACACTATTCACTAAATATTTTAACATGGGGATAAGCTCCTTTATCTCATTATGGACCTTTGAAGAGATGGACAATTGACGCGAGCATTTTTTTTCCGATGATAGTCACCGTCACCTGGTTATGTGCATCTTAATAAGAGCATACAGGTGTTGGGACAATAGCAATTACCATGACCACCAAGACATATCTGATCACTTAAAGACCGATCAGCTTCCCCGGTCTTAATTTTGTTGGCTGACACTGTTTCAGCATGTGCCTTTCAATCAACATGCTTCATATTTGGAGCAACAAACTTGAGTAGGCGATTTCTGTGATATGAAATATGATAATATTAGATCTGCACTCTTCCGGACGCACGTGATGACCTCAATAACATTGAGAGATACACAATCTATACACGTTATGTGCCACGTATATCTGGAATATTATTGAGAAACTTTGGAAAATGGAATTTTAAATGGTTAACAATCAATGACAAATTTGCCTCTGTATTAAAATACGCCGACATTTTCCCAAATACAACACATGGAACTAAGATTACCAAAGGTAGACAAGAACTGCACATCAATTTTCCATGATTTAAGTGATTTGATATCAACTGCGCATACAATTTGTGAAATATAAAGTTCCAATCACAAACTGCTTCAGGCCCTTCTCACGAAAACAATCATAGGACCAAAGTAGACAAGTATGAAGAGAATGTTATTCAGATGACAATTACAGTCGCCCGTTTAGTGAATTCATTATCTAAGCGATGAATGTCCATCTCTTCATAGGTCCAAGATCTCATAAATCAATTCAATCAATATGAGATCATTATCTCATTTATCAAAATCAAAGCTCTTTCATGAAATAGTCAATTGTTAAAAATTTGTTTAATGATCAACGTACTGCTAAGATTTGTAATATGGGGCCCTGATGATGCTTGCACAACAAAATCAATACTAATGCTCTTTAGAGTTCAAAGACAACATTAAAAATAATTATTTTCCCTTCAAAATTTATTCTGCTGGGCAATTCATAAATCTTACCGTAAGTTGCAGAAGAATTAATGTACAACTGGAACATGAGATTTTTATAAGTCATTTTTATTCTCATCAGCAAAAGTTATGTAAATGTATATTAATGTTGCTGCCTGTAACAAACAGTTCAAAGTATACTATTTGTTAAAATTTGATTGAGGCTAATAGAAAATCAGTTTCATTTCATTACATGAAGGGAAATTGGGGTATCTCATTTCAATCATGAACAAAATCAAGTCATTTGTAAATTTGTTGTAACTTCTGAACAGCTTTATTAGTAAAATGCTTAAAAACGCTACCCCAATGTATCAAGCACCACATAAAAGTGTTATAATTTTATCATTATAATTCATAAAACAAAGGGGTGTGGGTGACATTAACTAGCACATCAATGATGTGGAGGTCATCCGGCATCTCGCAACGAAATTTAACACAATTTTAATTTCAGCCCAGTTGACACTGTAGTGAATTACATTGGTGACATAAATTGAGGATATAGAATTGAAATTGATGAAGAAATGACAAAGAAGCATTTTTTGTGATCTATGAGTAAATTTCATATAAATTAAGCATAACTAATTTTCTAGTCAAAATTTCTAAACTCTGTGTAGAACCTTGGTGAACCTCATGTAGCTCTCAGATGGAACAAAAATAATCAAAATCAATCAACAAATAAATAAGTTTTTTTTGTGAGTTTTAAATATATATGAATAAATTAGCATATTTAATGAGTTTCAAAATTCTGTGTTGAAATTTTGTATCTCCACCTCGAGCTATCATATAAAGCAAACAAAATTGAAATTGATCAATAAATGAAGAAGACAAAACGTTTTTTGTGATTTATGAATAAACTTTGCATAAATTAGCATAAATAATTTTCTAGACAAAATTTCAAAATTTTGTGTACAAGTTTGGTGAACCTCATGCAGCTCTACCAGATGGAAGGAAAAAAATCAAAATTGGTCATCCACTAAAGAAGAAGAGGCATTTTCTGTGATTTATGAATACATTTTGCATAAAATCAGCATAAATTAACATATTTAATGAGTTTCAAAATTGTGTGTAGAAGTTTTGAATCCCCCACCTAGTGCTATCATATAAAGCAACAGAATTGAAATCGGACTTGAAATGTGAGATTGTGGACGGACGCCACGCCACGGCATAAGCTAAAGATGAGCTAAAAATGAACATTGCTGAAATTGCATAAGCTCCTACCTTTTGCACAGACAAATTAAACAAAAAAAGCAGAAAATAAACAAGTGGAATGCCTCTGGCGGTCTCACCTGCATCACGCGATTCAATATAGCAGCAGTGCTGACTTTGAAAACTACTATAAAATAATTATTCACAAAAAAACACCATTCATATATTGATACAATCATACATTCATTGATATTTGACCTTGTTCATGTGAACTAAAACTTGTCAGTGATACTTGATTACCCCTATATCCACATTTTATACTCTATATCTATAGACTTTGAAAGTTATGACAGCAATCTAATAATTACCTCTAAAATGGCCAAAGTTCAATGACCTTAAATGACCTTTGATTTTCGTCATGTGACCTGAAACTCGCATGAGATGTTCAGTGATACTTGATGACTCTTATGTCCAAGTTTTATGAACTAGACCAATATACTTACAGAGTTATGATGGCAATTCAACAAATACCCCCAACATGGCCAAAGTCCATTGACCTTTGACCTTGGTCATGTGACCTGAAACTCGCACAAGATGTTCAGTGATACTTGGTTACTCTTATGTCCACGTTTTATGAACTAGAACAATACACTTACACAGATATGATGGTAATTCAACAAATACCCTCAACATGGCCAAAGTTCATTGACCTTAAATGACCGTTGACCTTGGTCATGTGACCTGAAACTCGGATGGGATGTTCAAAGATACCTGATTACTAACTTATGTCCAAGTTTCATGAATCAGATCCATAAACTTTTGAAGTTATGATGGTAATTCAACAGATACCCCCATTATGGCCAGGTTCATTGATCTTTGATGTTGGTTATGTGACCTGAAATTCGCACAGGATGTTCAGTGATACTTGATTACTCTTATGTCCAAGTTTTATGAACTAGACCAATAAACTTTCAAAGTTATGATGGTAATTCAACAAATACCCCCAATTTGGCCAAACTTCATTGACCCTAAATGACCTTTGACCTTGGTCATGTGACATGAAACTCAAGCAGGATGTTCAGTAATACTTGATTAACCTTATGTCCAAGTTTCATGGAATAGGTCCATATATTTTCTAAGTTATGATGACATTTCAAAAACTTAACCTTAGGTTCAGATTTTGATGTTGATTCCCCCAACATGGTCTAAGTTCATTGACCCTAAATGACTTTTGACCTTGGTCATGTGACCTGAAACTCAGGCAGGATGTTCAGTAATACTTGATTAACCTTATGGCCAAGTTTCATGAACTAGGTCCATATACTTTCTAAGTTATGCTGTCATTTCAAAAACTTAACCTTCGGTTGAGATTTGGTGTTGACGCCGCCGTCGCCGTCGGAAAAGCGGTGCCTATAGTCTCACTCTGCACTCTGCTTCGCAGGTGAGACAAAAATGAAAATAGCTAAAATCAGCTAAAAATCTGGACTCTTACACCCCTGGAAATAGCAACTATCAGTTATTTTATATAATTGACGACTTACCAATCGTAAGAGGGTTGACACAATTCAGACTGGTCCCATCATGACAACATTTTGTGCTACCAGGACAATCTGCATCATGAACACAAAGATCTAAACCGCTGGACTGGGTGTACGCCCCTTGCAGAGGGCATTGCCCTTGTTTACCTGGAAATAAAGATGAGAAATAGAACCATTATTTGTCTAGGGGGAACGTTTCTGAAAGGACATTTATATGTTTTATCTGAAAAGGTCAGTCTTATCTGACAATTACCCTATTTATTTATGGATGCATACAACTTACTTTTAGTATAGGTTTTGCACTATTTTTTACATTATGTTTGGACTCCCATACCCTAAAATTTGTTGTCAAAAGAGTCAATAAAATCTTACAAAACTAACATATTTATAGTAACAGTCGGACACATGTGCTTTTCAGCCAATAAACATCAAGTAAAGTTGTCAGATCTGACAACTTGTCTGATGACTATCGTTGATGAACCCTTTCCTGATATTATACTAAGTCATTTTTTAGGCTAAACAATGCAATACAATAAATCCATTTACATGTACATGTATATAGTGCTTTAATATGTCAGCAGTTCACAGCAATTTACATCATTCTACCTCATTCATTGGGGATTATGCTTCATTTACGCAAAGAAAATCTGGTAGAGGTACTCATTTCACTTGATGACAATGACCATTACATGCAAAACATACAAAATACTGCATGAGAGATTAATGGATATCTCTAAATCTGAGAACAAGAAAATTAGATTTTTACCTTGGCTGCAGTCGATATGAGGGCAGCACTGCCCTTGAATCGCTACAAGGAAACATCCAGGGGGAGGGTTGACAAACGGACAGCGTTCTTTGATCTTGATGGTTTCTCCATTCTCACACTGCGCTAAGGTACAAGCGTCGAATCTCCAGACCTCTTCATTGAGATAGAACTTATCCGAGAGTGGGCTGTCTCGGCATGAGTTTGCTTGAGAGAGAGAGAGAAATCAACATTATGGTAACTTAGCCATCCAATGGTAACTAACATGAAATCCTTCATTCTGACTGGTTAATGAGAACTGTTACGATGGTAGTTATCATTGTATAGCAAAGTTACAATAATAATAACTTTTAAACTATGGGGCCCAAGATCCCCTTAAAACATAGAATGTATAATAAATTGTAGGCTATGTTGCTGACAATTAATGTAAACAGAATTTAAATTGTAATGTGTGTGTTTGGATATTTACTGATATGTTCCAAAAATAATCTGATAATATGCTTCTAAGACCAACTCTTGACATCACAATTTGAAAAAGTCCCATTTTATATCTATTATATATTATATATCTATCCAATTTTCTTATTGGTATTGATGGTTTGTTACTGTGAATTGATTTATAATTTTATCAAGGCATTATAACTGCATATTTTACTTTTGTGTTTAATTTTTTTTTTATTGGAATCAATAACAAATGAATTAAAAGAAAACTGAAAATTTATAAATTTGATCTAAAACCCACATACCTCCAATTGGCATGCACACAATTTCCCTGCAGCACTGGCCTGGCCTCAGCTTTGCGTAACGGCAATGCGGCTTTGGTGTTGGGCAAATCTTCTGGGTGCATCTCTGATGTCCGTTGAGGCAAATGCACAAGGTGCAATCGTCTTCCTGCCAAACTTCCCCTTGAAGGTGCTCCATACTACCAGACATGCAACTATGAACTGAATTTCATGCAAGACAAAAGACTTGGGGACCCTAGCAAAAGTCTAAGCCACATTTAGCAATGATCGGGACTGTAATTTTCTGTGTTGTTTTTTAATGGCCTTTTCCATTTATGAAAACCTGTAATTCCTTGTAAAATTTTATCTAAAATAAAAATAAATTTTTTCATGGAAAAAGTTCACAGCAAAATCGTGAATTCCATTTTGCAGAGCTTAATTCAATGAATGTTTGCATGAAATGCAAAGACCATAACAAATTTTCTCTTTTGATTTGCTACTAAACATAAAATCACTGTCCCTACAATGGCTTTTGGTTGTGAATCACATAAGCGGCAGAAGCGGGGGGATGGAGGGACTTGTCCCCCTAAATTTTAGGTTGGGGGACGATCCCTCCCTAAATTTTTTGTTGAAAACCTTTTTTTTTTTTCCTTGTCAAAAAATGTTGTTTTTCCCCCCTAAAATTTAGGTTAATAACCTTTTTTTTGGGGGGGGTCAAAAAATTTTGGTGGTCCCCCCTAAATTTTTTGGCTTCCGCCGCCAATGGTGAATCCCATCACACGTACATATAATTATAAACTATTTGTATGCCTAACCCTCATTCTACTTCATCCTAACTTCACTTCTTGAACTGCTCAAACCAAGAAAATTTTAGAGCATTACAACTTTTCATGTGAGCAAGAAACAGAGACCCTTCATATCAGGAAGGTCCCACACATGCATGTAGGTGGTAGGATGTACATTATGAGACCTGCCACCCCAAAACCAACAATAAGTCGACCAAAATGAATAATGAGATTTTTATTGAGCTTGAAAATTCATTTCCTAAACTTTAAAATGATATATAATATGTTAAGATTGACAAATCAATAGCCATTTCAAGTAATTGATTGAATGCAGAGGAAATTCGGCAAGAGCTTAAAAAATAAGGAGAAAACAAGGTTTGAAGTTTGGGGTTCACTAAAGCATGAGATGTGCATACTGTGTAATTTCAGTGAAACTTCCAAGCAGTCTGAAAAAGTAGTGTCCAAGAAACTCTTGTATCTTTTCATGACTTCAAATTTTCACAGCATGAAGAAGAAGAATTGCTCTTTCAGGTAAGCAATTTTTTTTATTTTTTGAATTTTGGAGACTAACTAACTATTTTGGCTATTGACAGAGAACCTTACCTGGCACCTTATTGGTGGTTTTGGGGTGGTAGGTCACATTTATTATGAAATTGTCACAAATGGTCTTTTCTGTTCCAACACTCGAATTTCCGCAATGACAAGCCAATAAAGATATTGGGAAAATTGATTAATTAATTGATCTTCATTCCTTATCCATTAGAATACACACAAATAATATATTTCATATACATATATTATTCAAGTCATTTTTAAAAGTATACTGTAATACTGGATAGAGTTTTCTTTGGCACCGTTAAAAATGAACAAAGAAATCATTCACAAATCATAAAAATATACAGGAGCCATGACGTCTCAAACCCAACTCGTGCTTGTGAATGTGGCCCTATATTAAAAATATTTCTGGGTGCACATATATTTAAATTTCTCTTTTTATGGTCTTTAAGAAGGTAACTAGATTGAGAGTTTTCCATTACCTCCATGGCACACAATTTGGGGGCAGCAGAGGCCCTCTACGGGTACAGCCCTACACCCCTGTCCAAGAGCATGAAATGGGCAAGATATGGCAATGCAGACCACCTTCTGAGATGATAAACAGGAGCATGAGGTGCAAGGGTCCGTAAACCAGATTTCCCCAACGGCTCTGGTAGTTCCTTCATGGTTGCAGGTTGGTTGCACAGCTGAATCAAACAATAATCAAGATAATAAATTCTCATCTACCCAAGGTACTTACTAGCCTGGAAAGGCTGGAAAAGTGTAGCCATAACACTTTAGGTGGCATTTTTACAGAAACTTTATACAAACATGGACAACGATTCTCAAGATGTAATTATTATTTTACTTTATATACAGTGCGTCCCACAAAAAACGAAACCGAGATTTATCGATGATTTATCATAACTTAATCACAAATACAATAGACAAATGACCTATCATTGTAAAGCTTAGAATCTCCTCCTTCATTTTAAATTACTAAGATTATTTCTCATTCACGCATGAGTGAGCAAAAACAATTTGAAGAGGGGATATCAAAAAGTCATTTGGCGGGCTGTATCTGGGTTTCAAAAAGAAAACCACATTTTTAGAAAGTTCATATCTGCTCTTTAATTTGATACCTCAATTACAGAAAATGGTCAAGAAATAACAAAGTTTTGGTTATTTGAAATAAGGCTTGAATTTCAATAATTTCATGAAATAAAGAGGATTTTCAGGTTAAGGTTCAAACTCACTCGAACTCCGTTTTGTTGACGATCAGCCATGCATTAAGTCTTTTGTTAACCATGCGATAGCTTCTGTGTGAAACCGGTGAAAACACGTTTATTTAATGAAATTATGGAAATACAAGCATTATTTCAAAGGACTATAACTTTTTTACTCCTTGACCATTTTTTGTGATTAAGGTATCAAAAGAAAGAGCAGATATTGAACTTTTTAGGCATGTGATTTTCTTCTTGAAATTCAGATACCCCCCGCCAAATGAGTTTTTGGTATCCTTTCTTCAAATTGTTTTTGCTCACTCATGCGTGAATGAGAAATAATCTAAGTAATATCAGATGAAAGAGGAGATTATAAGCTTTACATTGGTAGGTCATTTGTCTATTGTATTTGTGATTAAGTTATGATAAATAATCGCTAAATCTCGGTTTCGTTTTTTCTGAGATGCACTGTATATAAAGAAAACACAATAAAACAGGACCTAAGTTTTTGTCTGTTTGTTTTTGTTGTATGTACTTGCATTCCTTATTCAGGATATTATCTGTTATGGGTCAACTGTCACTGAGGCATTGAACATTTTAGGGGCATCTCAGAAAAAAGGTATGTTTGAGAAATATGGAAATGTTTACAACCTCATATTATCAGGACACTATCGTCTGATTCCTATAGAGATCTCTTTCTCTGAAAAAGAATATTGTCATTGCTGTCATTCATAATAAACTATTTTAAGTCTTTTTTTATGAGCTTTCTTCATATTATTTGCATGTTGAGATAACTGGATTTTAACACCCAAATATTGTGACCAATGATTACAAATTGCTGCATTGGCAAATGTAAATGATTTCAATTCAATTAAGTAAGTTGAACAATTGATTTAATCGTCATTTCTGCACTAAAGAAAATATTAAGGTTACCTTTTTATTTCAGAACTTGCATGTTGAACACAAAAAATCAATTAAGTTTTGTTCCACTGAATCCAATACAGAAGAAAATAATCACCTGAAGATTGACAGGTTATGTCCTGACAGAATTCATGCACACCAGTCTCTCCATTAATGCATTCTTGTCCATTGGTAGATGATGGACAGTCAATTGTTATGCAATTGACTTTGCCATCGACGCAGCTACATTCCTGAGACATCGAATACCATTTCTCTCCATTTAGATGTGCTATGCCTTCATGGATACAGGCATCAACTGTGATCGAAAAAAAAAGAAAACTACCAAGGATGACAGTGATAATGAAAGCTAAAAAAGACTATTGTTCAAGGCATAAAGAGTACTCCACGCTGGGGGTCCATATACATGGATTTGGAAGCAATTGAAAAGTGGCAATGAGCAATCAGGGTCATTGATCCATGCAAATATTATTCAACTTACCCATTCTCAAACATAACTGTTGTTTAAAAAGTCCTTTTAGATCACATCAATTAGATTTATCACATTGATGTTATACCATACACTGTACACATATTTTCAACCACAGTGTACAATTGATCTGGGTTTTTTTTTCCTTTTACATAGGGGAATGAAACAAACATAAGATCTGAAAAGAAATTAGCAGAACATAAAAGGTTTTTCATAAATGTTTTCATGTGCTTTTCCCAGGGTCGCCCAAAGCATTTTTATTCAACAAATCTTACACAAAATTGAAACAAGATTACATTTCATCACTCCTTTTTGACTGAAGAGATACTGCTCCAGTATCAAATACATCATATTTGCACAGTGCCACATATCTGCACATATCCGTATCAGAGCAATTCTAATCAAAGAAGACATGTAATAACAGAATTTTACATCTAGAATACAACGATATTCATAGAAAATCCTGGGTCTAAACATAATTTTTTTAAAGGAATTTCAGGTACTCTGTGAGGAGGGTTTGAAATGCAATCCTTTCTCATCAGAACCCGCAAATGGTGTGTAAATTGAAGAGGTGCACAGACATGGGGCACCAGTTTATCCATTCTCAAAAAGAAAGGCTGTGGTTTTGGGAGAAATCAAAATGATCTTACTTGGATGACATTTTTGGCAAACTTCCTCTTCCAAAGGCAATGAACAAGATCAACAAAAACCTATGTGGAAAATTAAAGGAATGTTTAATCTGAGTTTCATTTTAAGATGCGCAGATATAGACCCCACACTTATAATGAAACGCAGTGCGTGTAATGGCTGCTCTGCTAAAGCCAGGATACTTCTACTGCATTATTGACATTTGAGACTTCTGATAAACTAAGTGTTAGGCACTAACTAAGCAAGTATAATCACTATTATCATTTTCATGCTTACTTGGTTGGCAGAACTTTTCTGGGCAGCATCGATTGGGGAGAAGCTGGAAGATACAGCCCTCCTGGGTGGTCAGCAAGCACTGGTAAGAGGTGCAGACCTCGCGCCCAAATTCACATCGACAGGTCTGGCAGTCATCAGGATACCAGTAGCTTCCATGGGGGTGGGAGTGGCCATGGTGGAAGCAGCTCCTTTCTATGAGGCGAAGAAGAGTGATGATGACAATGATGTTTTTTTCTGTTGAAGTAACTCTCATGAACTTAGCACAACAGCTTTCCACTGCATTATCACCAAGCTGGTATAACCAATTACAAAGGAAACATTTACATGTAACGTCCAAGTTAGTCATGTGGCTGACCTTAAAGATGACAGAAATTACCCTGGGGTCTTTTGCTTTAAGGGAGATAATGGTCGGGTGGGGATTCACACTCACATGGCCACAATCATGGGTCCAGTGCTCAAACCATTAGACCACACAACCCTCAATTTTGAGACATTGACAATTATGATCTTTAGTACAATGAAGATTACGATGGTGATTATTTCAAAGATATTTGTTATAAAACAGTGATACATGTATGAATATTATTTATAATAAATAGAGGAAAATTGGTTTGTAAGTTGAAGAAAGTATTCCTCTGTAATTTACCCATAGTGTGAGGGCAAACAACAGTCCCACAGCAGTCATCCTTGTAAGGGTCTAGGAGTTGGCAGCCTGGCGGAGGTTGAACACATTCCTTGGACTTGCAAACAACTGAGGAATTCACACAGGAACACTGGATGCAAGCATCCCGATACCAGATATCCCCTTCTGATCTGCGTGTCCCGTAGCTGTCTATACAGCGCTGTTGGTATGGTACTAAAGCATTAATAACAAATGTGAATTACATTGAATTGAAAGGATTTGTAACTAACTACATTTGCTGGATATTATTGAATATTGATTCTAATTATGATGCATTCCAAATAGTCTGGATATACAAGGAGTGAATAGGGATGAGTGTGATGTTCCAGAATTTTGTATAAGGGGAAAGAAAGATGCCCCCTTTCACTGAATGAGCAAACTTGAACTAATGCACAAATAGAAATACTTGCTATTTAATAATAACATCATAATATTATTGATTTATTGTCCATCATAGTGGAAATTCTTATTTTATACATGCATGCATACAAAGTATAACTTATAAAGAGAATATACATACTGTATATTCAACATGCAACAAATACAAAATGTTGACATACACATAATTACAAATTCATCCTCATAAATAAATTATGAGATTATTAGAAAAAAAAGTATTCAGTATTATTATTATATTTTGGATATTTTTAAACTGCTAGTTGAATGAATTATGTTGCACATCGCGTCAGAAGTTAGTGAAATAAAAATACTGAAGAATAACTTGTTTCCTACATAGTACTTTCATCCATTTTAATTGGGAATTATTGAAATCACAGTCCCTTACCAACTTGTGGCAGAATAGGCTGTATACACCTCAGTGAGCAGCCAGCAGAGCAGCATTTTAAAGCTCCGTCACAATCTGCATCATTATGGCACTGAGAAACACATGGTCCACTAGTGTCAGAGGGCATTGGAGGACATGAGCCTGGTTTATCTGCATCATGACAAATTTACAGAAAAGTCACCAGTCATTTCATTTTATTTCATTAATTTAGCATCCTATCCATTTAAACAGATGCATCTAGAAGATAAAATACAGAATATGCAAACTTATGATAAACAAACAATTGGCATAGAATTAAAAAATACGCTGTGGAAAGTGTAGCAAGAGGGAGTCGGTAAGGCCAATGTCTTGTCAAAATTGATTTATTATATCAAAAGATAGTAAAGAGAGATTGGCAGTATAAAATAAATGCATACATGAATTGGAAAATTAATGAAAATGGAGGACAGTTTTTGGTCACTGTATTTATTTGTATCAGTTGACATGAAAGATATACCAAATTTGGTCAGGTGCAGTCACTAAGTCAGTAGTACAAAGTTTCAATTTGAATTTTTCCACTTGAACATTTACAAAAGGTGAGTTTACTGTAATTCTGGACGGTGTTTCCCAAGAGTTGCACTTAAATGCCGACACATACACAATATGCAACGCGCAGTCTCATTGATCAATACGCAGTAGTGCCCATCCTCTTGGCAAGATCTGACCAATGCGGTGATATCTATTATACGGCATGCAACTAAGCATTTAATTGCAACACTAAGTCATACTTAGATATTTGTGAAACACCCCCTTGTATCTTTGAAGTATTCCAATGATTATCAAGACTGAAGTATTCTGCCAGACATCAATTCAGATATTTAGCTGTAGTAACTGATTTACCATCAGCAAATGACCAATAATAAATAATAAAAAAAACTTCTACCACAACTACTGCAGGATATGTTCATGCTCTGACCCCATTCATTATTTTTTTCAAATTTGCAAGTTAGTTACAACCATATAAAATACACATCCATATATAAGACACTTATTGTTTTAACCTTCATTATCTCTAAGGTGACCTTACTGGTCTATTGGTTAGCTCTACTGTGGTTGTGAAATCCAGTCTTCATAATGCTGAACATTACCTCTTGGGCAATCAATAGATGGGCATAGAACACTTGCATCTGATGCAATCTCATTGCATCTTTCTCTTGGACGGGCGCAAACAGCCCTGGTGCAGAATGTAGAAATACCAAAAGAGATGCACTTCCCCCAGTCTAAGCGATATCTATCCCTGTACTGAAGCTCAGGCACGGATGCAGCCATTGGAAGAGGTGTATTGGTAATAACAGGATTGTCTACAGAAGAAGCTACAGAGGAAAGAAAATATAGTATGCTGAAGAAAAGTGGTCAGAGGAAATTAAACCTGAAAGTTGCCCACATTGTGCTGCACTCAACCCAGGTGAGTTGAATGGGTACCAGGCAGAGTTAATTCCTTGGATGCACCAAGCGTCGTTAGCAGCTGGAGCTAAAGCCAGGGTAATATATAGGGCGCCACTGAATAAGTCTTGAACCTTGTAACATAAAGTTCTACAATCAATATTAACAACTGCTTATGACTTTATATAGATAGTTTACAATTATTTTGTTTGCATCACTTTATTGAACAAATAGCAAAGGAACAGGGTAGAAATAACAAGACAGATACATTTAACAACACATGCGAAAAGAAAGCCCGGGGCATGACCAAATTAATGACTAAAGCAGAGCAAATGAACACAGTGTTAATCATAAAGTTATGATTAACACTACGGAAGATTTTTCGGTTCTTGAGAAATATATGTCACCATGATTTGTCATAATTTATGCTTTAAATTAACATTCAGAATTCGGTTCTGTTGCAAAGTAATCTTATATTACAGGAACTCAATTTTAGTTATTCCAGAGAAAATACAAATATGCTTTCTAATATGTTCCCACTTCATTTAAGTGATTGGTTAACATTGTTTGACTTTAAAAAAATCTGAGCTAGAAGGTCACACTTGTCACCTGTGTCTGTGATATGTTACAAAAATGACGCCCAGAAAAAATTGCGTTCAAAAACAATTATTTAGTGCTTCAAAAATTGAAATATAAAGTGACCGAAAACACCATCTTAATTTCATCCCATACACTTATTTGTACTATTTAGGCGTCTATAAGACGCCTATTTACAAAATTGGGGTTTGCCTTGTAGTTTTAGCTTTTCATTCTCAATAATGGTTATTTTCAGGGTTTATTAGTTCTAATACATGCACTTGTACACATGTTTCATCTTGGTTTGAGAATTTTTTAAATCGGCTGCTCACAAAGTTAAACAATACCTTTAAATAATTTCACATTTACTTTTTAACAACGCTTCAGCTGTGGAGAAAAAAATTAAATGTGGATTCAATCAATCAGATTCTAGTACATTGCTGTTTTACTTGATATGCAATACTTATTTTCAATTTGATTGAATTTCTCACTTTTTAAACTATGCTTCAGCTATTGAAAAATAAAATGAAATGTAGATTTGGTCAATCAAATTCTAGCGTTTCTAGAATAATAATAATAATAGCTGGATTTATAAAGCGCTTTTTGCCCGAGGATACAAAGCGCTGCTATCATACCCCGGGTTTAGCTAGAGCTACCATATCCAGCGCTCAGAGCATTCAAGGAAATAATCCTGCCGGGTACCCATTCACCTCACCTGGGTCGAGTGCAGCACAGTGTGGATAAATTTCTTGCTGAAGGAAAATACGCCATGGCTAGGATTCAAACCCATGACCCTCCGTTTGAAAGGCGAGAGTCAGAACCACTAGACGACAACACGCCCACATTGTGTTACTACTGAAATGAACTACTGAAATGAAATGATTTGTAATCTATTTCTACTCACCACCCTGACGACATATTCTGATTGGACAGCAAGCATTCTTGACATGAAGCAGCCGACACCCGGACATGGGTTTCAGGGTGGGGCACTGGATCTTGGTGCAGTGCACTATGCCCTTTTGGCAAATACAAATCGTGCATGGATCCTGGTACCAACTGTCCCCAAGTGCATGGCTTTCTCCAGCCTCAATGCACGAATCGGTATCATCTGAATGAAAACAACAATACTTCATTTTAAAAAAAATCATAACATAAATCATACCAGTTTTTTTATGTGTCATCATCATATAATTTTTTTTCTGTATTACATTAAATCTGGATAGTATTTTTTTTCAAAATATTCCTTTATTCTCATTTTCATATTACTTTAAACATATATCATACTTAATATCATGTATCGTAGTGCTACATTAGCTTTCAGGGTCCTGTTGCAGAAAAGGTAATATAATGGTAACTTTGCCATACAGTGGTAACTGCATGAAATCCTTGATTTTGCTGGGCAATTGAGCATTGTTACTATGGTAGTAACAATTGGATGGTAATTACCATAATAATATATAAATATACAGTGCGTCCAGCCAGAAATAGATCCAGGATTCCCATTTATTTTCTCAACATAGACAAATGATTTGCGGCCTTTCATTTGCATAATCATAAAATTCAGCTTTTCCGCTTCACTTTGATACCAAATATGCTATGAATAGTTCATGCATAGATGATCAAGAAGAGTTTGAAAATTTAAAGCTGAAACCAGGTTGTACAGAAAGATGTGATGAGATTTGTTAAGTATATACAACACATAAGAAAGGAATGACTAATTAGCATATTTTTTGTATTCTTTGTTAAGTTTCTTTCACTAATCTCTAAACGAGAGTGGATTCAAAATTCCTATGTGAAATTCTGTGCAAAATGTTCCTGATATATACCTCAGTATTGTTTTTATTCCGCAATGCGTGAAGAGGTCACAAAGTATTTAGTTTCAAATAAAAAAAAGATTCTTATTACAAGATTTAATGATTAAATCATAATCATTGATGGTTACATCTAGCTCTAGAGACGGGTTTCCTGTTTCGGTACAGACTTAATGATGTCTTTCAAGGATCTAGCAGAAACTGGGTAACGGAGAGAAATGAAATAGCAAATTTCTCCTGGGGCCACTTTCTATTAATTTACTATAACCAAGGCTTGCCAAGGGTATACTAATTTTGATAGAAAGTGACCCTAAGGCAAAAGTGACTATATTACGACTCTGAATGCCCAAAAAATAATGGATCCAAGAAGGACATAGCGTACTTGTTCTATATATCTCACTGGACTGGACAGAAAACCGTCCACAAAATTTGAGAAAACAGATACTGCATGGGCCTACCTTATTTGATATTATTGTTTTTGCTGTAATTTTCCTGTATGAGATTTACCAATTCTCCAGTTTAAGCAGCTTGAAACATACATTTCTACAGCTGAGCCATTGTGATCACTACTGGAAGTAGTCATCAATGAACAGGTGAATTAATGAATAGACATGCTGTGTGTATCATAGCAACGACCATGCACTCTAACACCATCTGATGAAAAACTCTTGATTCAGGTTCATTATCGATGTTTGCATGCTCCCTGTGCCATGGCAGAATGTAAATATAGCTATTGACTGCATCAATGAAGTGATGGAGCAGCTGGAAGCCAAAAGAAATCAGATTTGATAATTGGCTCGCATAGTGATGCACTAGCTGGTGTGACCAAGAATTGGTGGATTATGAAGATTACTACAAAGTCAATTTTTTCTTCCTCTGGGATTCATGTGGTGAAAATTATACTTTCTCCGAGTCTTACACATTCTCAATGCAACAAACTAAACATGAGAGATACAATAACTTTTCATGTAACAGTCCCCTCATTCGAAAGTGGATTGCAGCTGAAGGTACTTACTTTCTGTTGTGTTACAAACAACATTTGGGCAACAATGTCCATCGATGTATGTTGCCCGGCAACCAGCCCCGATCACTGGACACATGGGTAGCGATGCACAGACAGAAACATTATCCTGGCACACACATGATGTACAGGTGTCCTGAGACCAGCTCTCCCCAGCATAGTATAATACACCACTAACATTACAGGTTTTCTGCAGACCTGCATTGATAAACAAATTATTATAATGTATATTAGTTTTTCTTTGAGACTGTATCATCATCATCACATGGCCATCATCATAATTATCACCACCATCATCATCACCAACATCATCATCAGCAGCATCATCATCATCACTATCACCATCATTATTACCATTATTATCATCACCAACATCATCATCAGCGGCAGCATCATCATCACCACCATCATCACAATTTTCACCATCATCATCATCATCACCATTATGACCACCATCATCATCACCAACATCATCATCATCAGCAGCAGCAGCATCATCATCTACATCAGCATCATCATTATCACCATCGTCATCACCAACATCATCAGCAGCAACAGCATCAGCATCATTACCAGCATTATAACTACTAGCGCCATAATCATCATTACCATCATCACAACTACGACCAAGGTCGTCACCATCATCATGACCACTGCAACCACCACCATCATCATCATCATCATCATGACCTCCATCACAACTAGCACCACCACCACCATTACCATGTCATCACTATTTTTTTCCAATTGTTAATGCTGTCTGCTATATCAAAATATGAATATTATTACAACACATTCTGCTATTACTACTTCTATTTTCAACACCCTCACTACTTCTACTATAACTATGACTATTGCTATCAAGCAAGCTCAAACTGAACTCAACAGGTAAATGCCCCAGAGTCCCTTCTTCCCTTTCCTTCTTCTACAGCATGTCATGACCTTTGATTTCATATTAATTTCATAAGTATTATTACCCACAGATCAACTCATTCTCATTTCATTTTCTCAAACAGATATATTGTGTATCCTCTTCTTACAAATGCTGTGCTTTGTCCAACTTTCAATACTGGAATCAATTAACACACTGTGTAACAAGTTTAACCCCACTGTGTAACACATACACACTGCATAAAGTACAAACCCACTCAACTTTGTTGCACACTGTGTAATAAGTGCAATCCCACTCACCTTGTAACACACTATGTTACAAATGCAATCCCACAATTTTGTTACACAATGTTTCATTATACGCAATTCCACTAACCTTTGTTACACACTGTGTCACAAGTGCAGTATACTGCCATTTGTTACACACTGTGTCACAAGTGCAATCCTACTAATTACACTGTGACAAGTGCTGTCCCACTAACCTTTGTTACACACTGTGTCACAAGTGCAGTATCTGCCCTTTGTTATAGACTGTGTCACAAGTGCAATCCTACTAATTACACACTTCGACAAGTGCTGTCCCACTAACCTTGGTTACACACTGTGTCATTATATGCAATCCCACTAACCTTTGTTACACACTGTGTCACAAGTGCAGTATCTGCCCTTTGTCATAGCCTGTGTCACAAGTGCAATCCTACTAATTACACACTGCGACAAGTGCTGTCCCACTAACCTTGGTTACACACTGTGTCTGCACACTCTAAAGCATTGTCCTGTTGGTCTTTGGAGAAGCACAGAGACTGGTTGAAAGAGCAATTTTCCGCAGGCAAGTTGCACTTCAGAGTGTTGACATCACATTGACAAGATTCACAGGTAGCCGGACAGAATGCATCACTAGTCTCACATCCTAAATCATATTCTAGTAGGGAAAATACAGGGAGAACAAAAAGCGATTCAACAGCAACAGAAAAAAACATACTTTTCATTTCTAAGGTGAAGTATAAGAACACTAAATTTGGCCGACCTGTTATTCTATACTACGTAAAAAGAATTGGCAATACATATTGGCAAACACACATCCTTGATGTTCTGTCACTCTTTTTTAAATAATGTCACTTTTTACTGTGAATTGCATGAATCGAAACTCTAAGAGATTTGTCAGCTTGTTGTACTAAGAAAGTATTGGTCCAAGGCTAAGCAGCTCCGAAACTGTGGAACCAACTTCCCCTTAGAATTAGAATGGCCCAATCTGTACCTGCTTTCAAAACATTACTGAAGACAAATCTGTGTAGGAAAGCATTTAAGTAGATCATCATTTTTAGTAAGTAATATAAGCATTAGGAGTAACCAAAGCGCAGTAGAGTATATATAGTGGCTGTGCTATATAAATGCATCATATTATTATTGTTATCATTATTATTCATTTCATTTTGAAACAAAAAGCATTAATACGAAAAATATTTTTCATAATTATTTGCAAGACGAGAGAAAATTTGTTCAGGAATCAAAATCTATTCTAGACAAAATTCACATTTTGTGGGCTTATAATATTCTTTTTTTTTTATTTGTTCTAATATTAGAAGGACAGATGGTAATAAAGACAAAAACACTCTCACCAGACTTATTGATACTTTCTACTGGCGAATCTGCCAAAGGCACACAATCACTTTAAATTTGGCTTGGTAAAATTGGACTGAGAAGCATGTGAAAAGCACGCTTGCATATCCTGGTCTAAAAAATGCTTTGACTTATGGAAGGTCGACTTGGGCAGAATCTACTTTATTTTGTTTTAAATTTCTCATAGAAAATATGCTTCTCAATAAGCCACACAATACCTCCAATCACAGGGCACGTTATATCCGGACAGCATTGACCTTTGACATCTATCAGGCGGCATGACGGGTGAGGCAGACGAGGGCACCTGTGGCTTCTATCAAGGCATCGCACTTTGTTGCCATGGCAGTGACATACCGTGCAGGGATCCTCATGCCAGCGGTCACCAGTGTGGTGCATTATTCCACTTGTATCAAAACAATGATTACCTTTACATAAAAGATACAATGAACAAAGTGAGTTCCCTTATTCATCTCTATTAGTTATATTCTGCTTTGTACTTTCTTGTTAATCTCTTTGAGTTGAAATGAAAAAAAGAATAAAATTCAATCAATCAATCAAGCAATCAATAACCAGCAAATCAGAAATCATATTAACCCTTTCCACGCGTACTTCGCACCAATACACACTCGGTGCCATGCGAACCTCGCATTTCACACTCAACAAACAATGCATTGTTTCCCTCCCTAAAAATAATTCAGTACAGATGGGTTCATGGTCCAGCGCACAAAGAGTTAAGTAAAAGATCAGAAATAAGTCCCAAAGAAGAGTCATGTTGAACGAGTTGTCACATTTTTTTCCTTTAATTCAGATTGAAAAGATTGAAAATTTGAACTCGCACAATATGACTCTACTTGGAGTATTATGTAAGTCATTTTACTTCATGAGATGTTGTAATAGTGGATTTTAGAAATCACATTTTCTTTGAAAGCATCAATAAAAGAATTATATTAGCAGTGGAGTTCAGCAGGGGACATTCAGTGATGCAAGCTGACCAATAACAGTAAAGCTCTCAAATGTGTTCAATCAAATCCAAATTATAAGCTCCAAAAGATTTCTTAGCAAAACTGTGATTGATTATCCTGTAAAAATGAAAGTCTATACCAAGCCCACAGTTAAATATCAGACTTGCCACTTTTTGAGACAAAGTGGTAGGAAATATGTTAGCTATTAATATGGCTATTCATGTAATTCATATACATTACTATACATAGACATACCAAAATTGGGACAATGAGTTTGCATGGGTAAATTATGCTATCTCTCTCCTCTTCCTCAATTCATAAGGACTGTACCTTCTAAATAGAGACAATTAAAAAGTCAAAGATATCGTCTACATCAATCAATGATCATCAATATTCTGAGAAAACCTACCCAATTCTGATCCCTCTTCAGAACACACCAAGCGAGGGCAGCATGACCCAGGCTGAGGAACACTCTGACACTTTGTCACATTGGCAGAGGCTAGAGCAGTACAGGACGGCACGGTGCATGTCACTTCTCCATCAAAACATGTACACTGTGTACAAGCATCTCTTGACCAGACTTCTTGGTGAAAGTGGTTCCCTTCACTCGAAGAACTGCAGTCATCGAATCCAGCTAGAGAAAATAGAGGGTTATAAATAATAATATGGAAGTTCTTAATGTGGCAATATCCATCATGAGGAAATGCTTAAGGCACAGTCAAGATAAAAAGGAAATGGAATATATTAAGTAGTGGAAAGAGTTACATTTACATTAAGGCGTGTCTGAATAAATAACCAGAGGCAATGCCAGGCTAAGGAGGAGGCAATAGAACCCAAATGTGACTTTTTTTTTTAATAATAGCGACACTATAAAGTTACATGACACAGACCTATCTTTATAGTTTTCTTTTTGGTGTATTCCTTTTTTCCTCCTCTTTTTTGTACATTTTTTTCACTACATGGAAAATCATGAGAGGCAGTCACCTACCCTACACCCCCACCCCTGTAGCTCTGCCCCTGATTAATAATGACCTTCAACATAATATATTAATAGAAAATTATACAGGGGACAATGAAAGGAGAACTCCAGTGGTTGAATTGTTATGGCTGCTTTTATTGCATTTCCACTGCTTTTAATATAAAATCCTGAAGCAACCCGCCGCTTGATGGGCTCTCTACACATGAATCTGCTATTGAAAGTACCAATACTGAAATTAGAAGGAACCATGACAAATTAATGTGCATTTATCATAACTGTTTTAGCAATCAACTCCCAAATTATTTTGATAATCCATTGATGTAATCAAAGTTAAATATTTGTAATACAATTAAAGCGTACAGATCAGCATTATATCTACATCAATATAGTATTTTTCATACATCTTTTGCATGCAAAAATAGTATTAGTTTTATGTACATTCATAAACAAAGTATTTTGGACAAAAGGACATAAAATGGAAACATTTGCTTTTTTTAAGAGTACTTACTGTCATTTCCTGAACATCTGACATCAGGACAGCATTTCCCCTCATCCACGACAACATCACAGCCTACAGGTGGGGATACACAGCTTAGTTTTAGGCATTTAATAACACCTGCCCAGCAACGGCATAAAGAGCATCGATCAGGTGACCACTCATCACCATGGTGGTAGCGTTTTCTATTGTCATAGCAGAATTCAGCTGGTTGATAAGGCACTGTGTATGTGTACAGTTATAGAAGATCAATAATGATGTGGAGAGGAACAAGTTCAATAATTCTAGGAATTGTCATATTAATAAAATCAATAGTAATGAAAAATATATTATTAATAATCATAATAATGATTAAAACAATAATGATATTAATAAATTATTACAATAATAATGATAAAAGTAATAAAAATAATTGAATGTGAGAATTGAAAATGAAATAAAAAGGGGGAAATATAGGCCTATATATCATGAAAACAATATAACATTTATCATATTAATTTGTTAATAAAACAAAACACTTGGAGGCAGGAAAAAGAAAGAAAATAGAAAACAAAATGAAAATATTGATATAATTAAAAACTAAATATCCATTAACATTCATTTGATAATAGATAAAAATATTTTTAGGCAGGATTACTGATCGATATCAAAACAACTCTCCTAGACACAATACTCACAAGTTATTAGGGATCGTGGGTTTACACACTTTTGTTGATGTGTGGTTGAATCCTGACAGCATTTCATCTCATCAGGACAATCCATATCAACAGAACAGTCAATGGAATCATCATCTTGTTCCGACACAGTGGGACACTCTCCAGGTTTAGCTGCATGATAATTTTTACATTTTACTCTTATATAGTTAAGTGTAGAACAGATACATGCATGGGCAGCAATCAGTGGGGGTGGCAGGGTCAAGCCTCCCCCCCCCCCAAGATTTATAATTAATCCAGTATTCTTTGAGTGAGGGTCATCTCATCACCCCCCTGTAGTGACACAAAATTGCCATATATGGATACATGCATCCAGAAATGAGGGACATTGATACCAGCTAACTAACCGATTGGTCAATAAATTTTCACAATGTTGTGGTGTGAAATGTTAACTCCTAGCCTAAGCTTGTGGTATGACATGGGGAAATTTGTTATTGAGAAAGCAAGGTTGCCATGCAGTCAAGTTTAGCTTATAGTGGCAACCCGTGCAACCATTTCTAATCGATATGTCATAGAAAATACAATTTTTTTCATTTTTTTCCATTATTTTGTTTCCTACTTTGATTATTGTATTTTTGTTGTTAATCTGTTACAAAAAAGTTGGAGAGATCAATTAATCAAATGGAATGAAAAGTTATCTATATGATCACTAAATATTCTAATATCAGGTAGGAATTTCATCTACGGTATCCATCAAGGAGTAGTTGTCAGTTTGTCCATTCATAATGGGTTTACAGGGGTGGAAATGTGAAAGACAATCAATGCAATGGCAACATCTTTGCAGTTATCTAAGGTAGATCTGAACCCATTCCCTTTCTCAGCTCTCTACTTTCCATTATTTTCTATAGTGAATCCTATTGGCTACACTTAAAACTGTTTGACTGATGGCAATCTAACTTGTAATTTAAATGCTCATTTTGGTAAGGTCAGGTATTCAACTTCTTTGACCAGTACAGGAGTTCCTTAAAAAACTCTTTCTTCACAAATAGTATGGCTGCATTACATTACATCACTTGGTCTATTACTTGTTTGTTAAAAAGGGAATTTTTTAACCTCATAATTCATAAAGATCGAACAATCCCAACATCCCAACCCTTGCTGATAGACGCTTTCAATTACTTACAATGTTTGTCAGGTCTTTTGTACAATCAAGGCATGCACGCATGCTTCCACAGCGTAGAGATGCCTTGCCAAATTTGAGAAATTCTGATCCTCTTTGCCGTATACCTTGCCGTACTTCTAGGTACCAAAATTCATTCCTACCTCAAGCAGTAAAGATAATTAATGATTTGAAGCTTGTTTGATTTCACTTCTAACTTGTATCTTGTGTTGATGAACAGTACTTTTATTTTCTCTCTCCTCTTTTCTGTCCTCTTTTTTCTATTCTTTTCTGTTCTGTCTTCTGTTATTTTTTCTTTTCTCTCTCCTCTCTTGGATTTCTCTGTCCCCTCCTCCTTGCTTCTCCTCCTTTCTCTTTCTTCTCTCCCCTCCTCTTCCACTCTCTCCCTTTTCCTCCCTCTCTTTCCTTTTCCCTTTTTTTTTCTTTCTCTTTTTCCTCTCTTCCCTTCTTTTCTCTCTCCTCTCTTGGAATTCTCTGCTCCTCTTTGCTTCTTCCCCTTTTGTCTTTCCTCTCTCTCCTTTCTCCCCTCCTCTCCTTCATCTTTCTTTTTCCCTCTCTTTCTCCCCTTCCTCTTCTTCCTTTTCTTTCTGACTTTTCTCTCCTACCTTTCCTCAGGATTTTTTTTTTTTTTTTTTTTTTTTTTTTTTGTACTGTTTCAGGTTTTGAATCTTAGGTGGTTTGCAATTTATCTACTCATGTGCAATATCAAAACTGCTTCGACTTCCTTCGGGAGTCTACATGTATTTCCTCAGCTCTACTTTTCCCTTTTTTGTGCTCGTTTCGATGCAACTACTCTTTATTTACTTGTTACCATTGTTAAATGTCTTGTATTGCATAATTAGTTTTTTTTTCTGAAGGTTGCCTCCTATTCTCTTTCAAATACCACCTCTTGCTTTCCCTTCTCTTTGTCTTATCCCAATTTCTTTCCCTTCTCTTTGTCTTATCCCAATTTCTTTCCCTTCTCCCACCTCTTTTCTCTTCTCTCTCTTTCTTCTTAATCTATCTTTCCTCTTTTTTCTTCCTTGGTGACACTTTGTAGTACTTATGGCCTTTTGTATTTATTTATGATACATTTCTTTTTCATTTGTATGAATTTGTATTGTATTTGATATTTATTTATAATGTTTACATTATATTTTGTTATGATTCTATTTGTATGTAAACACTCACTTATTTCAGTCTTTGACTGCTTGTGATTGTATTTTGATAGTTTTTATTGCAATAAAATCCAATATATATTTAAGAGCTCCATCCATAATGGATATGTCTCATCTAACTTACACCATATTAAAGAAATATATTCCTTTCTTTTCTATTAATAATGGAGTTCTTGTATGGAAAAGTCTACAAGACTCTTTATCAAAAAAATACTCAGGCTAATATACTTTGTCATCATTACTTTGTATCTCATGTGGAAAAAATCAATAAAGTTCATCCAACATACATGTATACAGTCCTAAGCTAGCTTACTAATGGATTATACATAATTTAAAGACAATTGTATAGGTATGCATTCATAATACATGTCGGAGTACTAATTCCTCATTTTCAAATTTAATCTTTCAATCTATTTCATTTTTTGCAATGGAGTGACTTGTGTGGAAGATGTCCACAAGAACCCTTTCCACACATCATAATATGGCTATATATTTCATTTAAGTTGCCATGTAACTATTTTCTAAAACATTCTGCAATTCAAATTTTGTCCAGTTATATTCAGTGTCATGTACAAAACATATAACCAAAGTAATTTTATATAGTAATATCTAAATAATAGGCAGGTCCAACCATCGCTCAATAAACACATGCTTTAGAGTGCTAACAGATTTCCTTTAGATACTTTCTTATAAACACTTGGATTTTCCATGTTTTCAGCTTTTACTTGTAGTTTGGCAATAACAAAACCATGTTGTCGCTCAATCTCAAAATTTGTTTAAGTTTTTAGAATCCCAGTCATAATAATAATATGTCCATCCTTTAGTCATCCTTTTATCCCATTGATTTAATAATAGCTTTTATGAAGAGGGCTTGCCTTGCTGCATTAAACATGTATTACAGTATGTCATCTCTTAATCTCATGTGAAAATTCAATCTTTTTGGTAAAAATATACAAATCCAACTAGCTTTCTGAAGAGGCATACATGTACGTACTTCAATCTCTACATAAATTTTAAAAAATCATGGATATTTCTATGGTACACTAATATAGATCAAAATGAAAATGATAAATAAATGAACACCAAGGTATTGCCTTTGCCATTGGGAGCCGTTTCACAAAGCTGTTCGTAAGCTAAGAGCAACTTTAAGAACGACTGGTGATCCTTTCTTGTGGTAAATGTTATGTTCATTGGTGATTACTTGGCACATAATAAAGGTTCACCAGTCATTCTTAAAGTCGCTCTTAACTTATTAACAGCTTTATGAAACGGCCCCCAGCATAACAAGAATTGTAATATAGATGTCTTAAGCAATGGATGCGTTCCCTTATTCATCATCTAACTTTCATATTACAAGACATAATATGGAAGATATTACACAACTTATTTTATAAGTACCATATTTCCATGGTTGAATGCAGATGTTCTGGCAGCCATCACTGCAGCACTTCTGATCACTGTAGCAATCCTCATCGTGTATGCATCTATCATCTCCTGACATACCGCCACATTGACTTTCCTCATAAGATGCCCTTGGGCACTGACCATATTTTACTGTACAGAAAAAATATCCAGTCATGAAGATTTTATTTTTTCAATTAAGTCAAGTTCACTACACATTTGTTGAATAACAATACTCGAGATTATACAATCAAGAGCAAGCGTGCACAAACATATATATGAACATCAATATTATTAGGAAAATCTAATGGTGTATAGGGACAAGTCCAGGGTACTAATAAATAAATCATGCTTCCATAACAATATTTGAAAGTCACTGATACTGTGGCATTTGATTGGCTGATTCCATAACAAATTTGTCATATAGATTAAAATTCTTACTCAATGCTTAAGTCAAATGACCAACTTAAAAAAATATTTCCCTTTCATTCTTTGTTAAACTCATAAGTTTATAAAACAGAAGCCAGAATAGGAGAACGGACATTAATGAAAATCAAAATTCCTTTACCTTCATATTTTTAACTATTATTTCATACTAATAATGATAAGAATGATATGTTCATGATCATGAAAATGAAATGAAAACACAATCTTTTTACCTAATCCAAGTGTCATTCCAATTTATTACTATATATATTTAAGTTAAACAGAAAATAATTGACATTTACTTTGAAGGATTATTTAAAGCCCTTCAGTTTTGATAGATGATCCCAGATTGTTTTTATACCTGTTCATTACTACAATATATAAATTTTCTTGTCAAAAACTGATATTGTATAGTTGGTATGGAATAAACTTTTGTTGTAATAGATAGAGTTTATTTTTGTTGGGATTTTGACCAAAATTAAAATAACCGCATAATTTGCTTTAGGGTATGAAATCACTTCCTAAGAATGAAGCAGGGTGAAAACTTTAAGAAATAATCTTTCTTTGCAGTTTCTGATATTCCGTAACATAAGAGTTTAACAAGCCTCTTTTTAAAGGAAAATAAAAAGATTACCAAGAGGAGGTGTTTCATATCCTAAAAGTTGAAATTCTAATTAAATAATCACTACTACTCACCAAAAATAATCGGCTCAACGCATTCCAAGCCGCAACCATTGCTACAACATTTCAAGTTGCTGCCACATCCCTGGTCAGTGCTGCATTCAAAGATCGTTGAGCAGTTCATCCCAGTAACAGAAGGACAGTGCCCTGCCTTGATCAGTAAGTTAACCATAGTTGCCTTTTCCTTGTTTCAAACAGAATGAAAAGTATGATATTCATTTTCTGATGTCAAGTCTCAAATGGCGTGAAAAGAATTATATTTATTTTCTGAGAACAATAAAGACTCAAACATACTTACGAGGATTGAATCACATCAATAACTGAATTTTTCCTTAATGACAGGAGCCCAGAAGGTAGAACTAATATGTGATTGAGTTATTGCCTTTACAGTCAATGAAGATGCAGTCCACATATAAACATGAATGTGAAAGAGGACGGTCCCAGGATTTTCAAAAAAGGGGTTGAGGGAATTTTTTTCAAGTTACAAAAAATCTGACAACCAAAAAAAGGGGTCTCCAAGCCCAACATTTTTCAATAACAATATTTTTCATAGCTCTCAAAAGAGGGGCACATCTGACCCACCACTGTATGTGAAATTGAAGTGTCTCTCTGTGCCCTTATGACATAAATCCTAGCTTAACCCTTAAAGGACTGGGCTATTTAAGATGTATTGAGGACTGGGGGGCTTAATGGCCTCCTTCTGATCTTGGCCGCCGATCTGAAAAGTTGGTCTCAAAAGTTGCGCGAGACTTTAAAGAAAAAGTCATAGAATCATGTGTTTTTCAAATATCGTGCGACACGTTGAGGGAGGCCATCATGCCCACCCCAGTCCTTTTAGGATTAACAGATTAAAGATAAAGTTAATATTGCTTACTAAAAATCAGAGTCTACTTCACAAGCAAATACAAACAATAATAATCACTTACATTAACTTGGTCTGAAATACGCCGGCATGCTTTGCCGCAACCAGACTCACAGCATTTTTCAGACCGAGCACACTGGTTATCAACCTGACAAAGATCGGTCCTGTGATGACTAAGACATTCAGACACCCAAGGTATTGGGCACTGTCCCTCATGTGCTGCAAGTATACAATCAAATCAAAAATGAATATAAAGATGAAGAGAATATGAGAGCTTGAAGAAAAAATCTAAATGATACTGATATTTGTGGCATATCAGTTTGTTAAGATCACTCATAAAGGACTAAAATCAATACCAATTTGCAGAGGCACTATATAATTCCTAAGAGCAATATCTCTTATAGGAAGTAACTTGTTAAGGTACCTGGGTTCAATGAAAGTATCAAAATCAATATTAAGGATAAGCGCCATCAGAATCACTCCACACAAGTCACAACTAATACCCCTTTCATATACCCAATAAAACATATCCTCCAATTAGCCGCCTAAGAGTAATGCAGATAATTCAATAAAAATTGCGTTCACAAACTCCGAAAATTATCCGCATTATTTTTACGAACGCCCGTCCTGAAAAAGGCGGATAATCGTCATGACAACTGGACACGCCCCTTCCGATGCGGTTGTGTTGGAAAAGGGTGACCTTGTGACCGCACCATGGCAATTATCCGCCCAATTTGGAAATACGTTCATAAACTCAAAATCTTGTCCCGATGCCGCTATTATGCGGATAATAGCAGCATCAGAATAATGCGGATAACTCTTGTCCTCCTCTGATTTTACGACCAAATTATGCTGCTATTAGCCGCATAATTGGGTTTTATTGGGTTTATGAAAGGAGTATAAATGCTCCACTAAATAAGTATTAATGATAATAATAATTATAACAACACATTCTGTGACTGAATAGTGCAATTAATAAAATTATATAGTCATTGTCATTTTCATATTTTTATGTATTTTGACATTTACAATGCTCCTTTTGACATAGGTTTTCAGAACATCTTCTTTGCACTACATATTGTACATATCTTGCTTTCATTGCATGTAGGGTATTCCAATTCATTTTTATATACAAAGTTATGTCGGGCTTTAATGGGGAAATTAACCCCTCATGTCCTACCTCTGGCCCTTCTGCGATAAATGATAGGTAAAAAACATTTTAACCTAACCAATAGTAAAATGAAACTCACTTTTGGGTATGGGATCTGTACACACTAAGCCAGCTCCATTCCAACAGCATTTGTCATCACCAAAGCAATCTGCATCCTGTCTGCATACAAAGATCCCCCTGCCTACTTGGATGGATGATGAACTTGGGCAGACACCAGCTTTTTCAACCTTATGTGAACCTGTAGATAACAAGCAATTTCAACACAAGTTATCACATTCTCATTAACAAAATATTATGAACATAGGTTAGATAGAAGATTAAATTCACAGAATCTCAGGGTATGATAGTCTGAATGTTTATCATGCTAATGGTTTGTTTCATGTAGATATTCTTAAATAATGCATGACTTTAAGCACAACTTTACACTCAACTTGTGACCTGTAATTTTGCTAAATGAGCCCTTAGTAGCTAACTAATTATCACCACAAATATGTTCTGGTTGTGTTCATGCCTAATTCATGAAATGCTTTACAAAACACTTCCCAGATTTCTCAAAGCACGATACATATTTATTTAGACTCTTATCCTAAAAAGAAAACACGGGTATGTTTAATTTGCCCTATCAGGTGTTAAATATATTTTACAAAGAGGCAGATTCAGAATTTACAAAGTTGTGGGAAAATGGTGGCCCAGAAATTGTTCAATTTTCTTTGGCAACTTTTTGAAAGTGAAAAGGGTTCTTGTTGGAAAGAAATGTTGTCATTATTTGAAACAAAACGTATAAAAAAAGTTACAACATTATCACACAACTTTTTTTTTCCCCTTGGATTCATTTCTTTAATAGTTTCATTGAAAAATCTTCCATTAAGGGGGTGTAGGTTTCCAGCTGGCACCACCAATGACCGGACCCCACTTCATATCAGACCTTTTAAGGATCTGACCACCTCTCTGGATGTTATCAAAGGTTTGAACCCCCCCCCCCCCCACAAAAAAAAAGAAACAAGTGGAACGAATCTGGCAGTCTCGCCTGCATTACGCGATTTGATATACCAGCGTGCTGACTTCGAAAACAGCTATTGAATAATTATTCATAAAAGAAAACACTCATATGATGATAAAATACTATTTCCATTTACCCAACATGACCTTTGGCCATGATCATGTGACCTCAGACATGTGCAAAACAACTTGATTACCCTTATGACTATGTTTCTTGAACTACATGTGTAGATCCATAAACTTTCCAAGTTATGATGTATGTTTATGAATACGTATTTATGTATTATGTATTATGTATTACGTACTATGTCCGCTTATGAATGTTATTTTGGGCCATCCAAACAAGCCTGATGAGCCTTCATTTGGTCCACCACTATTTTAAAATATACTTGTATATTGCTTTGTACATATTTTAATTTTGTGGAAATAAATGAAATGAAATGATGCAAATTCAACAAATACCCCCAACACGGCCAACGTTAATTGACCCTAAATGACCTTTGATTTTGGTCATGTGACCTGAAACAAGCACAAGATATTCAGGGATACATGGTTACTCTTATGTCCCGAGTTTCCATGAACTAGATCTATAAACTTTTAAAGCTATGATGACCTTTCCACAAACACCCCCCAACATTATCACAGTTCGTTGACCCTAAATAACCTTTGACCTTGGTCATGTGACCTGAAAATCGCACAGGATATTCAGGGATACATAATTGCACTTATGTCTAAGTTTCATCAACTAGATCCACAAAATTTCAAAGTTATGATGACGATTCCACAAATACCACCAACATGGTCAACGTTCGTTGAGCCTAAGTGACCTTTGACCTTGGTCATGTGACTTGAAAGTTATGCAGCATCTTCAATGATACACTATCACCCTTATGTCCAAGTTTCATGAACTAGGTCCATATACTGTCAAAGTTATAACATAAAAAAATTTAACCTTGATTAAGATTTCGATATAGATTCCCCCAACATGGTCTAAGTTCATTGACCCTAAATGACCTCTGAACTGGGTCATGTGACATGAAACTCAGGCAGGATGTTCAGTAATACTTGATTACCCTTATGTCCAAGTTTCATGAACTATGTCCATATATTTTCTAAGTTATGATGACATTTCAAAAACTTAACCTTAGGTTAAGATTTTGATGTTGATTCCCCCAACATGGTCTAAGTTCATTGACCCTAAATGACCTTTGACCTTGGTCATGTGACATGAAACTCATGCAGGATGTGTAGTAATACTTGATTACCCTTATGTCCAAGTTTCATGAACTATGTCCATATACTTTCTAAGTTATGACATTTCAAATACTTAACCTTGGTTAAGATTTCAATGTTGACGACGACACCGTCGCCGCCGTCGGAAAAGCGGCGCCTCTAGACTCGCTCTGCTTTGCAGGTGAGACAAAAAGGTGTGGCTTACATAAACTGTACAATGATAATGTTCTATGATGAACCAAACCATTGTACTAAACCACGCTGTGACAAACAAACATGATACATGTCATTCAGTTACAGGAAGTCGGACAAGGTCAATACACTGACCTTGCAAACAAGAGACATCTTGATCTCCGATATTAAAAACAGGAAGGCACTTCCCGCACCGCTCCTCCACTCTGCAGGTGGCTTGCGGGTAGGGTTCACAGGTAGCTGACTCGCAGGGATCACCTCCACATCTCCATCTTAATGCTGCAATAAAACAAAAGTCAAGATGAAAATATGACAGTGAAACTTGAGTAGTCGCAGTCAAGTTGCATGATTTTGAGTTAAAGATCCTTACTCTCAAGGTTAAGTGTTACCATATTTTTGTAAATTAGATATATTCTAGAAAGTTTGGTTGCTGTCTCAGAGGGATCACCTCCACATCTGCATCCAATTCTGCAATGAAATAACAATCAGGAGGTGAGATAGAAATAGGAAAGCCAAAATAAAGTAGTTGTGGTCACAGTGAATATTTTAGAATATTTTAGAGAAAGATCTTTACAATGAAGGTTAATTGCTTCCATTTTTTTTTTGTAAATTAGATACCAATTAGACATAGTGAACTTGTAACTTAAGGGTATATAGGGATCACAGGGGTTGTTGACTTGAAAGGAATCTCCTCCACATCTTGATCTTAGTTCTGTAATGAAATATGGGTCAAGGGTTGAGATGGAAATATGAAAACCCAACACCAGCTCCAAGATTGAGTCATTGAGCAGAGGGTATATAAAGCAAGATTTCACTGACTTGTCCTCCGATTCCATCTTGGTTCTGATTTAATCAAGAAAAAGGCACACAATACCATAAATAAGTTTGAATTTAATGATTCTATAACTTACTCTTTGATAATCACTTGGTATAATATGTATTTTTATGGCATTATCTGATCCTGTCAAATGAAGCCCCACATGTATACAATCATGTTAGCAGTCTGACATGTAATGAAAGTTCAAGAAATTGATCTTTCATAGTCAAGAAAGAAATGAACATTTTCATAGTAGTGTCCACCCTAATCAAAATAGTTTTTTTTTAATAGTTAGGGATTCCATGAATGTAAAGGTGTGAAATGCAAAATTTCTGCAACTTTTCAGAATGTTTTGTTTGCTTTATGGGATCCAGTCAGATATAGTAATAATATAAGCCTCTGAGACTGATTATTTAGGCTTTTAATTTCCTTTAGAACCTTAGCAAATATACAATAATGATAGCAATCTCTCACAATATATTTTTGTTTGTAAGAATGTTTGTAAAGTATTGATGTGATAATGTGTAAATCCAATACAAAAGAAAGGACTTACCACAATCACTGCTGCTTACTGCAGACACATGATGCTCCGATCCTTGGAACCTCTTTCCACACCGATCAACACACCAGCAAACAGATCCTAAGCATTGCGTAGAGTTGAAGAAGCCGTCTGTCACGCACCTTGGTCTAAAAGACCCTGGAAGGACCGGGCCTCCCACTGGTGAGAGCTCAGCAATTTCTTTGTGACAAGGGGGATTTTCTGCAGCTGGAAAGATAAATAATCAAAGAGAAGAGTTGTGACTTCTCTGACATCTACAGGCCCATACCATTCATCTAAGTGTTTTTTTTCTTTTGAGTACAATTTAAATGAGATTTTACTTGAACCATGGTTGGTCCAAGATTTCCTTGTAGGCGAGCTGTAGGTGTTATATAATTCCATTGCTTGTATCCGATGTTTTTATTTCTTGTTTTGGAAGATGACACGTGGGTTGTACCACTAGCGTACCTAAGGGGGGGCAGGGGGGCATACTGCCCCCCTGACAAGTCACAACTCATGCAGGGGACGTACCCCTGCCCCCCCTGACGAGTCACAACTGATCCAGGGGACGTCCCCCCCCCCCTTTTGAGAAGCAAAATTAATAATTTGTAATGTAAATATGCAAAGAAAATCTACGTGAGCCCCCTCTTTTGAACTTGAAGATCTTTTTTTTTTTCTTTTTTTTTCTTTTTTTTTTTTGGTACGAAATGTCCTTTAATTGCAGTTGAAGACCTTTTTTTTTTTTTTTTGCTTGTCGAATTTTTTCGCAGACGAAATATCCTCCAAAATATTTGCCCCCCTTTTGGAAAATCCTGGGTATGCCGCTGGGTTGTACCTTCCATATCACATGGATCTTCATACCATGGCTTTCCTAAAGTATAAGTATTATATCTGTCATAATAATAATATTTACAGGTGATTGGTCTAAACCCCGTCATGTGACCAAGTATAGTTCCAACCTATGTTACAAAATTGGCAAAAATGCCTTGAATCCCATCTGAAGCCACAACCACAGGAAGAGTACTCCGAGCCGTGACATCAGACATAAATACATGTAGTTCAAAATCTATTTAAGGCTATGGGCGGGGCTTAAACCAAACGCATGTGCACGTAGGTACAATGCGTGTATGTAATAAAGGCCGAGGGATCAATCATTATCACCAAAGCTAATTAATGAATTCTCTCTCGAAGAAAGTTATTCAATTAGATCTACATTCCCATCTGATGTATACAAATCCGATGATGGATATAAACCAAATATGACTTTTGATTGGAGGTTTGGTGAAACTATGATCCGGCCCCTCCAAATGCGACCATTTTCCTTTGGGGCTGAGCCCTTCAGGCAAATAGTTGCATTCTGGTGATATTTCAGGAACCGTAATAATAAAAATAATAGCTGTTTTATATATAGCACTTTCCCATAATGGCCCAAACCTCTTTACAGCATATTATTACCCCGGTCAACGGATCCTTGCATGCTCACATACAATGTATGCACCTTCTCCACTCCCTGGGGAGCATTCCAACAATAGTTCCAAGACTCAATTGCTAGGCATACTACATAGGCTTTCACATTCTACCGGGTAATCATTAAGCACCTGAGTCGAGAGTGGCTAAGTGTGGATGAATGCCTTGCCAAAGGACGCGGTGGGATTAGAACACATGACCCTCTGTTTTCAAGGTGAGAGTCAGTACCACTACACCACGGCTCTTCTACATGTGCCGTAGTACCAACCACCTCCTCTGGTGGCCGTACATATTTGTTCACTGACTACAGATAAGGCAAACCTGAACTCTAGCAAACATTTGATATAGATCATAATGGCCGTCTTCTCTAGAAGTTATGTTTCTACGGAATCTGTGGTAAGACCTTTGCATGAAGTGAGGCATTCTAAAGGATTTTGTCCTATGGGCAACAGTTAGGTTAAAAATATTTTCAAGGATCCCTGTTGTCTGCATACTACCAAGACATCCCGTCCTCAGCCCTCACCTTTCCATCATTCTCATACATATCATAAACAACAGAGTACATTTTGCTACCTCAAAACCAAGGCTATTAACAGATGAATATATTAAGTATAAAACAATTGTGTGTTCAGAAGTAAAAGTTTCCTTCTAGACTGATCTGGCAACCTACTAGAAACTTCAAAATAACTGGGATGAGAAATTTAACCCATTAATCTGTAAATCAAATAATGGTATCCAGTAACATTATCCTAGTAACACAGCTTACCAGATAAAAGGCAGTCCCCTTAAGTGGTCAAAGATGGTAAGCGTATAGAACTTATATTCTAGAATAACCATCAAGTTCAAGTTTTCGTAAAGCTGTTGTTGAACATCTGTTGGAAAAATGAATTTTGTTATCATCTATACGGTATTTTTGTTATCATCTAGATATCTTTCATATGTTAATACTCTTAACTTTTGTTAGATTGTTATGTAGTCCTTGTTTATATATATTACAGAGTACATTTAGTAGACTCACGATTGTTCATTCTTAACTTACAAGTTAAGAAACATGTATCTACACTAGGAGGGGCCAGACTTGACTAGCATTCATGCTATTTTCTGGTTCCTATTATCCTTGCTTTTCTATGTATTCATAACTGATTGTCTGTAAATTTGTATTATCATTGCATTGGATAATAAATAAATTCATTCATTCATTCAGAAATGGGCAGGCACTCTACCAATCTTGAACCTAAAGCTACAAAGATGGTTAACCTCTTTTTCAAAGGAATTCCTCCAGAGAAAAGAAAGAATCAAGTGGATGGTTGCGTCACAAGTGAGCACCAACATTGAATTAGCTGATGCAGACATTGGTGTCAAAAGATGACCACACACCACAGCTAAAGAAGGAAATCAAAGAACAGCTTATTGATCTTTTTAAGGGCCATCTCTGCTTTTATGGAAACGACTGTGCAGAATATAAGAACTGAGAACAGAAGAATAAATTACTGACAGACTTTGCCAAATGCCATGGTCAAGGATACATTGGAGTCGTCAGAACAGATAGATTGGATCCCAAAGGAACCCTAAGGCACCTGTCCAAATTTGCCAACCCTTGTGATGTTGCCATCTGTACAGTGACAGTAGCAGCAACAACCACAGAGCTTTCTACCATTAAAAAAAGACAAGCAGGCATTTATCTGGATTTGATGATTCTGATTCCTAAGGCAGAGTCAGCACATACATGTACATGCTTGTAAATGTTGGTTCACATTTTGTGCAAATGACAATTTTCTTTGAATTGAACTTTGTCTAATTCAAACAATATCATCTATATGCTATGTCTGTAGTTTGATCCAATTTAAAAACATTATGGACAACAAACGCAGATCTGTCCTGCCTCCACCTTCAAGCACCCTTATCAACCAGCCCAAACAGAATGTTTGTGTAAATTCTTCACTCCTGGTAAATACTTTCATTAGTATGTATGATTGTAATTTAATTCCATTGTAATCATATTTTCTGATTCATACTGTTGTTTCCTCAATATATCTTGATACCTAATTTTTAATAAAATGTACAGTAGCGGAGGTGGGGATATGGATCCAAGAACACCTAGCAACATTAATTATCTTCCATGGTAACAAATAATGTCATATCATCGGCAACGGTATGCATTCCATCTGAGGATGGGGTTACGAGTTTCAACCTAACCAATCCCCCCCCCCCATGATGATGATGGAAAAGCAAGGATAGAATGTACAGATCATTGACCATTAAGAGGATGTAAACTAATGAGCTTTATCTCTACAGGGTGTCTGATATGCAATAATAGATAAGAGATTTGAAGTTTGTTTAAAACAGCAAAACAATGTTTGGTAGCATTAGGTGGTATTGAGAGTTGAGAAAAAGGTCACATTAGTGTATCATACGCTACATTCACAAATCCCGAAAAGTCTTGCCTTATTGAATTCAACAAAAGAACTTAAATATATTTCTTGGATGTTTTATAAAATCATTAAGCCAATTCATGAAAAAAATTAAAACATCAAGAAATTATATCACATCATGACAAGAAAAAAAGAGGGTAATTCTCTTTTCTCTCTTCCTTCATATAGGCCTACAGACATTGCTGTATTTCAATCAAACATTTTGGAAATTAGAAGATCTTTTTTGTATAGCAATGTCAAGTGTTTAGCAGACCCATAGGCCCTATAGATGCTTAAATAAAAATTCTTGCAGTTTTGGTATGTCAGGCAAACCTCTCTTGTAGCGTGGCTTATGAAAAATACAGAGTGAAATGTATTCCTATGGCAATTGGACATTGGCCCACTTACCGCAGCTAAAGACACCATCAGAGTAGGTACTAGGTTGTGGATAGCCACATTGAGAGGCACACCAACACATTCCATTTTCCCTATCACACTGCTTTGGTAGGTATAAGCCATCTTCAGTACATCCAGTCCCATCTTGCTGGCAGATGCCTGGAGAATCTCCAATATAGGAAAGTAAAACAAATGTCAAACCATATAATGTATTACAACTCCTATCACACTCTGGCCTGATTATAGGTATACCTGGGGCTGCCTTAATGCATTTTACAATTCCTATTGAAGATTTCACTAACATAGTTTGGAATAGTAATAATGTATCCATGCATTTTCCATTTCTCCTTCACCAATTCACAAATGTAAAAATTTAACTAGCTGTTGAGGTTCCATTTGGGAAAAGATTTCAATAAAGTCATCTGGAACATATCCTATCACATAAAACCAGTTACAGTACTTAGCATTCACATAATACAAGTGACTTACACTCTTTAAATCTAATGAAAATTCATTCCACCCCATCCCCCACAGATCCATTTTTTTTAGCTCCTTCCCAGGCTCCATTTCAACTAGATAATTCACTCGAGATGCTGCTGCTGCTGATGATGATGATGATGATGATGATGATGATGATGGTGATGATGATGTTGATGATGATGATGATGATGATGATGATGATGATCATGATGATCATCATCATCATCATCATCATCATCATCATCATGATCATGATCATGATCATGATCATGATTGATGATAGCAATTGGGATGATGATGATGATGATGAAGATGATGATGAAGGTATGTCTTATCATAATGATGATGATGGTGGTGAGATGATGCTGATAGTGGTGGTGGCAGTGGTGATGAGTGTGCATGATGATAAGGATAATTGTGATGATGAAATTGAAGATGAAATTGAAGATGATAGTAATAATTACTCATGGTGATGATGGTCACTACCGTTCTCATCGTTATCATGGTGATGGTGACAATGGCAATATGGTGGTGATGACGATGATGATAATGCAGATGACAAAGATGATGATGGGTGTAATATTAAATGATGATGACCAAAATCATAATGGTTTAGGGGGTTGGCGGTGGTTATAATGATGATGATGATGATGAAGATTGTAATGTTAGAAGTAAAACAGTTTGATCTCTCTACCATTGTTTCCACTGTGAATTGTGCAAACATAACCTGCCCCAGATTCACAGCATAATTTGTCATCTGAACAGTCAGAATCATACGTACAGGTGGCAGCAGAATTAGCATCAACCTATAAATAAAATGACAGGAAAGGGATTTAGTTTCAGGCCTAATAAATATCATTATGCTATGTAGGCCTATAGAGTCTACCTACGACATTCTTCCACTTCCTGTGTGCCCCTCCATCAGTTACAACTACACGATTGCAAAAATATGCAAATCAATTAGATACATCATATACATGCGTATCTAATACACAATAATTACTTTGTCATTTCTATAAACTTTACTCCAGAACATTTAATTTTTTATTAACCACTGGCAGGCGCGTAGCCAGGGGGGGGGCGGTGGGGGCGGTCGCCCCCCCCAAAACGTCCCCAAAAAGAAAAAAAAGAAGGGAAAAAAAGAGAGGAAAAAAGGAAAAGGGAAGGGAGGAAAGGGAAGAAAGGTAGCTTTGTCGTTTTTTTTTTTCTTTTTATTCTTTTTTTTTTTTCTCAAAAGAGAAACTCCGTCACTCTTGCTCTAAATTTATATATGAATTTTGCTTCCGCGCTGCGCGCGGTTAAATGACAATATTGAAGTTCTCCATTGTTTCCTCCACCCTTTCTCTAACCCTGCTTTCCACCTCAGCTATATGTGTTTATTGCCAGTTAAAGTTCAAATATATACATTATGGCATGGAATTAGAGTAAGGTTAGGCCGAAGTATATGAAGTTATCTTTTTTTTTTTTGATCGCGCAACTTCTGGTCGGGTCGGCTCCAGGCGGGTAAAATCTTTATATCAATTTCTGCCGTCACCTCCATAAAGTCAACTTCTCCCGCTTTTCAGCTCTTTACTAAACAACCATAATTTGCGGCAAACAGGTTCCTAATTTAAAAAGAGGAATGTATAAAATTTGTGTCGTATTGAATAAAAAAGTACAATTTTTTTTTCAAATTCTATTAATCTTCATGTTATTTCCCTGCACATTCATCTCCTGTCCTGTTTTGCGCCCTCAGTTTGAAATTTTGAATGACACTCAGGGGCCGCGGAACGGTTTTCAAAGTGGGGGGCTGACCATGCAAAAAATCACAATCTTATGGTCATTTGTACGTTTTTGTACACGGTTTTGGAAAAAAAGTGGGGGGGGGGGCTGAAGCCCCCCAGCCCCCCCCCCCCCCCCCCCCCGCTTCTGCGGCTCCTGACACTTAGGTTTCTTTATAATTCAAAATGAAGCGCTTCAGGATAAGTCAAAGAAATTAGGCATCCTTTTTTATATAATTTCAATAAATCACTGAAGTTTCAACTTTTTGCGCACTATTTTCCTTGTAATGAAGTTCAATAATCTTAGGAAATCAATTGAATTAGAGCCGATGGGGTATTAAAGATATCTGCATTTGATGAAACGTCCGCCCTTTGAAATTTCAGAGTTTTATTGCTCTGCGCGGGGAGGAATATCTTCCTCCCGGCATATACACTTCTTCTCCTCTGTTTTGCGAGTTAAAGATATATGCACTGTCGCTAAATTGTTTGTATTCAAATCTGATCTTTCCAAGGGAAGTATTCAATATATCTTTGAGAATACCCTTTTCTCGGGACCCTTTTCATGGCAAAAAAATTGATAAAACGCTTTAGCTTCCGCGCTTCACGCGGGGTTATTATGATTTTAATTTCCTCCATTGTATTCCTTTTTGTGCGTTCACAATCACTTTTGAAAACAAGGTTCAAAATCACAATATAGTCAACTGAATTGGAGCTGATATAGGTACTAGAGTCAGAGAGACGGCTCCTTTTTCATTTTAATTTATGAAACACCAAAAGCTTCGCGCTTCGCGCGGGAGGGGGAAACTCCCCCTCCCTGCACCCACCCCCTAGGGAGCGAGCTTCGCGCGCTCTGTAAGTATTGTCACGCTTCGCATGCATTTACCGCCCCCTCCAAAATGAAATCCTGGCTACGCGGTTGACCACTGGCACTAAATCTATTAAACGGCACTTTCTTAGGCTTAGCGGGCTTCAGTTTATCAATTGATCTTATAAATAAATGCACACAGCAAACATGAAGCAATTGTTACAATAATTTACTGGCAAAGCTAAATGCATTTGTTACATAAAACAGGTCACAACAGGCTTACTTAGCTGAAATCTGTCTGATAAGAAAAATATGTTCAGCACCTGGACATATCTTCTTCACTAGATTAGTCTTCATTCAGTAGTATAATTTTAAGCTGGTGTCACTTGTTTCGAAACAAGATGTTGTCCAGCGGACCCAGCCAGAGGAGCAATCAACAAAACTGACACTGAATCTTTCATTCGAACGCAAGGCATGCCTTCCAAGAAAAGGGGGAAAAGATCAGGTCCATGTCCCAAATGGCAACAGCGCTCCGATTTCTGCCTCGGCCCCAGCGCCTGGAACATCCTCGCTGGTACGGTGCGTGCAGCATCATGAGCATGCAGCCCCTCAAAAACTTTCCGACAGCAATGACCGAGAATCTTTGCTAGCAGAGCCATACACCCTTGTTTTAGAAAATTATCTTAACTCTTGATTTGCGATAAGAATGAATAGTTTCTAAAATTCCAGTCACACTCCAGCTCTCGCTCCGGTACTATCTCGCTCGTACAATGATAATATTAACACATCCTTTCAGGCCTATTCAACTCGCGGGACGAGCACCAAACTGTACTTCAACAGGTGGTATCGATATCGCGATAACCATAACGGAATTCGGTCGTCTGCTCCTCTTCAACATCATTGATCAAGGGAGATGAGAATGCTATGAGAAAATGATGATGAAATGAGGAATTGGCGAGAAAAATGTATTTTATTTGATGAATTCCTTTTCTTTTTTTTAACGACTCAAACGCAGGAATGTATTTCCCACAGCCCTATTATTGATTGAATAGGCCCTATTCTAGAATTCTTTTCTTCATGCGCCTTTGACGAAAAGCACACCGAAATAAACTTTGAAGATGAAGCGTAGACGTACCCACCCCCCCCCCCCACAATCACTTTCCTCTGAACGATAAAATCACAATTTTTTTTATACTCACATCCAAGCAACAAACAAGCGTCATCAGAAGGCAACTGAGAAGAGGAATAAGCCATTGTACAAAATCCTTCATCTTGGCAGCAGCTTATCAAGATTTTACGTTAAGCTGATCTCCTGCACGAAGTAACAATCACAAAATTAATCTAAACGATTGTTGTTAAAATCAATAGTTTTGTTTTAATAACATGGTAGCTCTGTAGGTTGTGTTTTGAAAATAGAATCAACTCGGATGAAAGAAAACGTTTGATAAAGAGTTGTCTTAGCCTATTTCATATCACATTGTAACCTATAACGTTCATGTACTTAGTAATGATTTATAAAGAGGTATATAACATATTTTAGCATAAATTTTGAAGGCGTATAATTCGTTTGATAAACATAATTTAGAAACGGGTGACATTAGGGTAAAATGCGAGACGATCGACCCAAGTTCGTTTTCTCAATTGAACGACAGTGGTAATATTCAATTCAGATTTAAAATTTAAAAAGCCGTGAAAAATAAAAATACATAAATATGCAGATTTAGATAAAACACAGGATTAGGAGCCCCTGACAGTTTTAAGAAAAAACTTGTAGGTGGAGCACCACAAAGACATAATGCAAATCAATTTAACAACATCCAAAACAAAAAAAATGAGAGCTGCAGGATATATAAATAGCTACTATCATGCTCTTCTTTCTTCTATGTTTCTTTTTCTTTGCATTTTTTTATCCATTTTTTTTTCAACCTCTGCAGAGTTTATCGCCATTAATCAATACATTAAACACTGTAAGTTAAAACAGAGAATATAACATTTCAATTTTCCACAAGACAGTGTTTTAAATAACTTAACGAAACAGAATAAACATTAATTGATTTTATCAAATTGATTTCTTTTCTCATATAAAGTTATTTTATCATATTTGCAACAATGTATACCTTCACTGAAATATTAAATGAAGCCTTACAATTCATGATTGTTTTATAATGTGAATATGATTTATGGAGGAATGGCGCATAAGCTGCGCTTAACAACGAAATCAGATTAACATTTCGAACCATATTGATGAGAAAGAATGATAATAATAATGGTATGGATTTATAAAGCACACATACCGTCCAAAGTCCCAGCCACAGTACTTATGTATATAAACAAGCTTGAAAATAATATATATAATCTACAAATCAGCCTAGAATTAGACGATGCAATGGTACAAATGTTTTTACAGTGTTTTTTGTCTAGAAACAGATAGACCTAAACGCTTATACAAAAAAAGAGGCAGGAGCAAATGACATGCACTTTTTCATTAATTCAGAAATCTAAACATCACATGAACTCAATCACTTTCAATCATTTTACAGAGTAAAACATAAACTTGGAAATGTTTAATCATTGTGGTTTAATTTCTACTCACCTCATAAGAGACGTAATATCATCGATAAAATGAAAAAAAATCAAACCGAAGAATATTAATATAAACTCATTAATAGGTTTCAAACAAGGTTTGCCTGGAGTAAAATCCTTCCAGAAATGTCAGCTTAGGCCTGGTGGAGAATTCTTCCTGCACCCGAATGGTACAAAGATAAAAGTGTAATATTAGCTGTCGTATAGCTTGATATATTATTGTCGGTAAGTGGAAAAAATGTAAACATTTCCGAATTCCAATGTTAGCTCTTGTCTCATTCGTCTGCTGGAATGATATGAAAATTATATCTTTGGGAGTAGCTATGGTAGATGAAGTCAGAAACACTATCCCCTTTGGGGCTATTGTAACAGGTGTCTATGTTATCATCACCCCCCCCCCCTCCGACTTTAGACCAACTGCCATCGTGTGCGCCCTATCGACCCCCCCCCCCTCTCTCTCTCTCTCTCTCTCTCTCTCTCTCTCTTTCTCTCCCCCTCTCTCCCTCTCTCTATTTCATTGGTTTGGTTCACTTTCCTTTTTTTTCTTTTTATCACCTTCCTCTTCGTTTCCTTGGTATTTCTTTAATGCAGCATCAACCCAGTACTTATTCTTGCTTATTCATATTTTTTATAATAAAAAATTGCCTTCTTCTTGTTTTCGTAATTCTTTCCATTTAACTTTTATGCATTTCTCTTTTCTCAAAGGTTTATGGCATTCTCTCTAGTATGAATGTCTAGTAACACGAAACGGAATGTTGTAGCACTAACACTCTAAAAAAAGTTTACCCAGTATTGGATAAAATGGGAACAAGCATGTTGGTTGGGTAAAAAAATATTTTGTATATTTTATGCAATGTTGCGTTGAAATAGCCCAATCATGGCGTTAAAAAATACCCAGCACACATGCATGATCCCTTTCTACCCAATATTGGGAAAAAATTTACTTAGTGTTTTTTTAGTGTAGCTGGGATGATCCAAAGCATTAAGGGCCACAGCTCGGCATATGGGGCAAAATAAGGAAAGAGTTGCAAGTGGGCGAAGAGAGCGAGAAACGATTTTGACCTTTTGAAAATGAAAATCTAATTTTAGGACAGGTTTTGACATGATATTCAGAAAATGGCATCATATCTTATTATTTTTCATTTTCTTTCCTCCTTTTTTTTAATTCTTAGTCGTTTTGGCGATTCATGTGCTGGCAAACAACCCCATCTATCCGCTGTTGATTGCAGCCTTAAACTATTAAACTGCACTTGAACTTTTAATATAGTAACCTTGCCCGATCAAGGTCCCCACGTCTCTGGAGCTCAAGTTCAAGGGGAACTCTTTAGCATCCAAACGTAAATCAATGCGGTCAATGATTTAGGGAAGTTCTGACAAAAACATGCATTGGTTGCATTGGTGTGCTGGCTCGGATTATGATAGGGCTGCAACCCCCTCAAAAAAAAATAATTATAATGATAATAATAATAACAACAAATAAATTTAAAAACAAATAAATAAACAATTAAATTAATTAATTAATTGATAAATAAATAAATAATAACAATAATGATGATAATAATCATAATTAAATCAATGAATAAATCAATATTATATAAATATATTAACAAATAAATCAATGCCCCCACAAAGTCAGCCGTTGCCATCTGTGTCTGAATTGACATATGATTTGCCAAAAGCCTAATAGGGAGGTATCCTCAAACTCACTGAAATAAATTGAACATTGATTTAAGAAATTTTATGAAGCTTAAATGAGTGAACATAACCTTTTTATTTACCAATCTCAGGAATAATACTGATTCAAATACATTTTATAGGTCTGTATTACAATGGCAATTCAACTAATAATGCATTCATTTTTCAAGGATTAATGTTTAGCGATAGCTGGGACTTGATGATATACTTTCAAAGAAGCAAATGACACCCATGGTAAACTAAGTGAGGACCACTAGCGTACCTACAGGGGGGCAGACTGCCCCCCTGACGAGTCACAACCCATGCAAGGGACATATCCCTGCCCCCCCCCCCCCCCCCCCCCCCCCTCGACGAGTCTTGAAGACTTTTTTTTTTTTTTTGGCTTGTCAAATTTTTTTCTGGTACGAAATCCTTTATTTGTGGTTGAAAAACTTTTTTTTTACAATTTTTTTTTCAATTTTTTTGGCGGACGAATTTGCCCCCCCCCCCGTGGAAAATCCTAGGTACGCCACTGGTGAGGACCAAAACTCTCCCCCTGTGGAATGCCACATTACTGCCAGAAGTGTTGTTACTAGAATCAAAAGAATAAATGTACGTTGTATATTGTAACGAAAGTTTACATTATGAAATTTACTCGATATTATACGAAATATATTGAAAATAATTTGATTCTTACTTTACAAAAATAATTCTGAAGTCAGGTCTTTGTCTAACATCGTGAAATACATGTAAAAAAAACTCTCCCTGCATTAATTGGTTGATTGATTGATTGATTGATTGATAAGTTGATAAAATAAAATGAAAACATCCTTGAAAGCTTAGCTTTTTAAAAATTGTTTTCTCCAATTAATGAATCAGTGACATATAACAGTAATACAGAGAGAAATGTATTTATAAAACGATACAATAACAAACATACCAAAATAATACCAGAACAAGAAAGCATTTTTCGTTAAGCACTTTAATGTCTGCATTAAATTCACGAAGGATATACTCTCCTGACCTCCAATGACTATGATGTAAACAATGTCATTTAAATTTATCCTAGTGCAAACATAATTGACTGAGTCGCCAAAAATAGTTTATTGGCGTCTCGAGTTGCTTATTCCTCCTTGGATTTTCTTCATGAAAAAAGGGAATGTTTATACGGACAAACAGGAAGAGGTATACTTGCTGTATCATGATTTCTTATGTTAGAGAGAATGTTTGGAAAATATTGAAAACGAACAGATCATTCCTGAAAAATAGATAGAAATTCTTCAGACTCATAATTTCCTTTCTATTTTCTTAGAATTATTTTTCATGTCCTATCATGCAAAGGGTACGTCCACCCTAACAAAACTTAATATGAATAAAAAGAGAAAATCCAACAAGCATAACACTGAAACTTTCATGAAAATCGGATGTAAAATGAGAGAGTTATGATATTCTTAAATTTCGGTTTTTTTTCAGAAAACAGTTACATGCGCATCCTGGTTGGTATGCGAATGAAAGGACTGAAGACGTCACCCACTCACTATCCATTTTGCATTTTGTTGTATGAAATATGAAATATTCCCATTTTCTTCTTCATGACTGTGAAACAAAGTTTTATTCCTCCCTGAATATGAGGAATTACCATTGTTTTAAAATTTTGTGGTTCAGTAAAGTTATTCCTTATTGTCAAATCTGTAAAAATAAAATGAAATATTGTATAATTCAAACAATAAAAAAAAAGAGAGAGTGAGGTACGTCATCGACAGTCACTCTCTCATTAATTTGCACGTCACTGAGTTGTGTGTTTAACCGTTTTGCGAAAATAGGCAAAACCTTTTAATGTCATAACTTTCCTATATTATATCCAATTTTGATGATATGTTTATCGTTATGCTTGTTTTACTTTTCTCTATTAATTCAATTTTTTCTAGTGTGGACCTTTGAAATTAATGCCTTTTTCTTGTTTTGATTTCAACGACATTTTTTACAGAAGACATCAGATCATTCAAATCGTTTTAGTAAATTCACCCATGTGGCATTTCTTATAAATTATATTTCTCAGCCTGAATCTGTATACATTGATTTACATTTTATTCACCAAGTATCCGTTGCATACCTTGGCACTATTCAGATTTATTCATTTAAAGAATATTTCCCAGCTACATTAATCATACTTTGATTTATCACGAGTTAATGTTCAATCAATGTTAAAAATTGATAAGAAAGTTTAATAGAAAGAAATAATATTCACCCTTTCATCAGCATAGGCTTGGGTAATTGTGAGCAATGCAGAGAAACATGTGAAATGTCAATTTCGTTTAAAAGATATAAAATGTGGTACAAGAATCGATCCCTGAGGAATGCCACGTTTACATTCGCATGCATCAATCATATCGATTCAGTATTATGCTGGTGTGAATTTTGTCATTTCTTTTATTCCTCCCTTCAAATTCTGTATATCTCTTTTTATGTATTATTCATTGCCTTCTCTTTATATTATTTTCTTTGCAGCTACATTCCACGATGGAAACAATAAAACCATCGGAATTCTGCTTTCCCACGATTTAAACCTAGAAGACTTATTTGATTTCTAGGGCCGTAGGGGGGGTCTGAATTAGAAAAAAGCGAACCTTTTTCCGATATACAAGTCAGTTGGACTCGACTCATTGCGGAAGGGGGGTCTTGGAAACCCTGGTACTTTTCATCTACCATGCTAAAATGAGCGACTTGCCCTCTTCTTTTTTCTTCTCTATATTCTCTATATTATTATTATTATTATTATCTATTTATTTATTCATGTTTTATTTATAACAAATGATAAAATAAGGTGGAGGGTAGTTCGATTCAGTTATAAAACTGCTTTACAACGAAGCCCTCCCCCTTTACAAACATAAAATAGACCATAGACATGATAATATATACATAAATTATTATCATTAAATTGTTGGCGAACGGCGGGGTTCCGTGGAACCCAGCCCCCCCCCCCCCCCCCCCCCCGCCCCGCTACGACCATGATTTCTAGTGAAAACAGATGATGTGCGTCTGTCTAGAATATTTATGAACAGAAATAAATGAAACTTGCCACACACTTAGAATGGAAAGGAACAATGAACATTTTTGTTTCCCATGGAGATTTGAGTTTTTCAAATGACAATGACACAGACAAGTATTGTTTTAGGCCAAACAACAAGATAAAATATTTCCATGTCTGTCATATATATTTGTTTATCATTTCTCATCCATGTTCTTTTTCTATTAAGTAATTGTCGACTCTCTCAATGCAAAGGAGCAAATCTGACCCCTAATCACACTCCTCTTAGAGTGAGATGAGGGGCCAGTCCTGAGGGAATAATATTTCAATCTGTCAAGGTCGAATTTTGACCCTTTTCGGAGTGAAAGTGTAAAAACTTTCACTCCAAAATAGATTTTTAAATTCACTCTTGGAAAATTGAAATTTCATTCCATCAGGACTGATCCCTCATCTCACTCTGAGACGATTGTGATCAGTGACCAAATAAGCTCCTTTGCATTTAGAGAGTATTTATTTACGGGTTTATTCATAATTTATTCATTTATATATATTCTTTAAACAGGCCTATTATTGTATTTATCTCTTATCATTTTCTTTTGTTATAAGATTTTATTATTCAACGAATTATACTTTGTTTCAATTATTTCTTCTTTGAGTTTAGACAATAGAGTGGAGTAGCTGTTGAATGTTGTGATAAATCCTGTCTGTCCAATGATGATGGGCTATTTTGAAAACCCTTTCTGATTCATCCATTCTTTATCTCTGATATTTTCCGAAATTCTTTATATTCTTGTGCCTGGATATTATTAGGGCCAATGACCCAAGTAGGTTTCTCCTTTTCTTCAAATCTATAATAGGGATATTGAATAGTAACGAGACAACACAATTAATAACCTATCTCTCTTTTTTTTTCATCCCTTATTTCCCACTTTTTATTTATCATTTTATTAAAATACGAGGGCGGCTGGCATTCCCTTGTAGCAGTACATAATAGTAATTATCAACTTTAATAGAGAATATAAGCAGATTTCTGTTAAACGTTTAATCCTCATAGAACATAAAGATTCAGAAGTAAATGGATTATATACACGATATGAAAATAATCCAACACTTATACTGATATTTAATACCAGAAATTCGAGCCTATTATTGGTATTGTATATAACAATTTCGGTCTCTTTTCCTAAATTCTTTATTTGGGGGACGGGGATATTCAATGTGTTTTGATAATAAGGTTTTCCTTTTGAATTCTTAGAGGCGAAATTCGGAATTTGTTTAAAATTAAGGATTAGCCAAGACTGTTTGAGACGTGCCTAACCCACAACGCTATGCAGCTTGTAGGCCCTATACACTAAACATTCATTGTGAAAAAAATGTTTAAGGAATAGGTATTCTCTTCATGGGAAAATGATAATAGAACGTTTGAAGAAGAAAAAAAAGACCGATTACATTTAATTTCCTTTGCTATTACCATGATTTCATGTGATTCAGAATCCATTTTTACATAACCTTTTACTCAAATACATATATAATCATAAAAGAGAGATAGATTGGTTGGTAGGCAGATGAATTGGTAGGGGTAGATAGATAGATAGATAGATAGATAGATAGATAGATAGATAGATAGATAGATAGATAGATAGATAGATAGATAGATAGATAGATAGATAGATAGATAGATAGATAGATAGATAGATAGATATATAGATAGATAGAAAGATAGATACCATTATATCCTACATGAATTAAATCCTGTATGCTGATTGGTTTAAATAGCATCATGTGACCAAACATATTCTCACTATTTTGCGATGATGTCGAAAATGAAACGCCCACCGAAGAAAAAGTGCTATTCCGTGACGTCAATGTAATAGTCGACTATTCCAACATTGACGTCACAGATCATGATGGCGCAAGCACTAATACGCGTTCCGCGCACTGAGCGAGCTAAGCACTTCATGAAAAGTAGGTCAGTCAGCGCCGCGGCGGCTGGTTTGGTTAAGATTTTTTTTAAAAGATGAACTAAGATTATCAAGATCTATAGCTTATTAAAGTAGGATATAAAACAAATATACCAGGCCTTTATTTCGAAAGTATAGAGATAAATTATTCATCCTCGGTTGTACTGAAAAAATAGTAATGCCAGTCCAACCTCGGATAAATAATTCCCGCTATACTTGCTCAAAGCCTGGTATATTTGTATAATATACTATAGCCTACAATATACATGTATATAAAATTGCAAATAATGTATTACACAAATTAAAACGGGTCAAGTATTGCGGTTGAATAAACAATATTTCAAAACGCAGTAACGATGACTTGAACGTTATCCCCAAAATCATATCAGCCCATTTTTTGAGCTTGACAACTTACCTTCCTTCTGAAAAAATAGTAGGCCATGGGGGCTGGGGCATCCCCTCTTGTGTAAGTTTTTATTATTTTTCAACGAAACAAGTCCTCCTTGATGACAACATTTTATAGCACATTAATGGAAGTATTTGGAACAGGTGGTTCACGACTGTAACCTTGGATTCATGCCAATTTGTTTACTATCACACTGACCCTTGACCTTTTGAAGTTCATGACTGTGTCTTTTGGCAAAGTATTCCTTGGTTCTACGACATTTGCTCCGGCGACAATTGCTCCGATGGAAAATTTTCATATTAAGCCAAACATAAAGTCTATTCTCCAAAACTAAATACACAAAAAAAAACTATATATTACAATCCTAACTCTATATATAACTCTATGCCATCTGAGATATTAAGACAGGTAAGACATGAGTGATTGTTGCAGGAGTAATTGTCGTGTCACCTATTCGGTTATTATCATTCTTGGTTTAGAAGACGTAACATTTAACTGTTGATCGTGCATGATAATGATATTACTGATGTTGAATTGATCAAGGGAGGATACAAAATTAGGATCTCATAAAAGTGGCGTAGGATACTCTATGTATATTTTTGGGGTAGTCTATTTTTCTGACAAATAAGAAAGATTTGTCACTTTTAATCTAGGAATTAATCACCACTAAAGAAAATAAGTATTGTTTATGGCGATGACCAGGCGTGCAGGAGCATTGGTGGCGGAAGCAAAAAAATTTAGGGGTGTCCACCTAAAATTTAGGGATGGACACAGGTAAAAAAAATTGACAAGCAAGCAAAAAAAAAATGGTATCAACCAAAATTTTAGGGGGGAACAAAACAATTTTAGGGGGGGTCCTCCTGAATTTAGGGGGGGGCGCAGGAAACAAAACTGACAAGCAAAAAAAAAGTTATCAACAGAAATTTTAGGGAGGGGGTCCGTCCCCCCCCCCCCCCCCCCACCAGTATGTGCAGGAGCAATTCTCGGCGTGGGAGGGAAGGCAAATCACATCCCAGGAGTCTATTCTTGTTTTCCTTTCTTTTTTTTTTTTTTTTTTTTTTTTTTTGGGGGGGGGGGCTCTGTCACCAATATTGTTTGATGGAATTTAGGACGGCAAACATAAGTTTTCCAGAGGTATTGGAGAAATCAAAACAAGCTTAACGCTGAAAATTCCATCAAAATCGGATGTCATATAAGAAAGATATGATATTCAAGAACATCGCTTTATTTCTCAAAAAATAAATTATATGCAAATCCTGGTCGGTATTCAAATGAGGGAACCAGTGATTTCACACATTTATCATTTCTTTTGTATAGGATGAAATATGATTTCTCCTCATAATGTGAAATAAAGTTTGATTCCTCCGTGAAAATTTGGAATTTCCGTTGTAACCTGTTGTGATGGGGTCGAGAGTTTCTTTGTTATCAAAATCAGCAAAAAAAAATGAAATTTTGTATAATTCAGACAACAAAGTACAAAGAGCTGTGATTTTGTAAAAGCCCTATGGGCCAAAAAAAAAAAAAAAACGCACATATCCACCTTGTTAGGTGCTCAAGGCGCTCCTATATTACCCGGCTAAGCTAGGCGTTCATAGCGCACACAGCTTTTTAAGGAATTACTTCCTACCGGTACCCATTTACCTCACCTGGGTTGAGTGCAGCACATTGTGGATCAGTTTCTTGCCGAAGGAAATTACGCCATGGCTGGGATTCGAACCCACGACCCTCTGTTTCAAAGTCCGAAGACTAATCCACTGGGCCACAACGCTCCACGTAAGGAAGTTACATACCTGGGTTACGTCATCAATGCTAATGGTGTACTTCCTGACCCCAACAACATCAACAAAGTAGCATCTTGGCCAAGACCAAAGAACCCTACCAATGTCAGATCCTTCCTTGGACTAGCCTCCTTCTATCGGCGATTCATCAAATATTTCTCAAAGATCGCCTCTCCACTGACCAAGCTCACCCACAAAGGAACAAAGTTCACCTGGACAGAAGAGTGTGAGGACTCCTTCGATACACTGAGAAGAGCTCTCGCCAATCCGCCTCTACTGGCATACCCAGATTTCTCAACTGACTTCATTCTATCCACAGACGCCTCTCTCACTGCCATAGGTGCCATACTCCCAGGTTCAGAATGGAAAAGAACGAGTAGTCGCCTACTTCAGTCAAATGCTTAATAACACCCAACAGAAATGGTCAACTTACGACCGAGAGTTATGGGCTATTGTTGCATCCATCCGTCCGCCATTTTCGACACTACCTGCGAGGACAAGAGTTCACTATCTTCACAGATCACCAACCAATCCTTGGCTACAACAGAGTACCAATTTAAGACGATGTTTCAGGTCGTCGAGCCAGATGGATAGTCGAACTCAGTGCACACACTTTCCAAATCAAACACCGGAAAGGCCGTCAAAATAGCCATGCAGATGCCTTATCCCGACGACCACCATCCTCTGAGCAGAGCGTTAACCTGGTAGATGTACTAGAAGACAACCCAAGACCAACTGAAGTTACCAACCAAGCAGAGCATACATGTAACATGGTACAGACTGGTTCAGCCTCTCGTCGAGCCATGAGTAAGGAAAGCCGGACCATTGACAAACCTATGCCTGCACCACCTAAAGTACCAAATGAAGCTGAATCTACCGACACTCCCAAAAACTTCAGTCTTTCAGGACAAGATAATGAGTTAAGCCTACATCAACAACAAGACAAGGATATACAGGCAGTAGTTAGATATTTGACTGATGGTTACCAACCCACAACCAGAGAAATACGCAGAGAAACTCCCGGTATGAGACGGTACTTATGGAACTATCATCGCCTGACCATCGTCAATGGCATCCTCTATCGCCGGATACAAAATAATCTTGGTGAAGCTACATTCCAAGCAGTAGTACCGCACTCCATGGTATCAACGGTTCTCAACCAACTACATGGTGATCCAGCTGCCGGACATTTTGGTACCCGGAGAACACTTCAAAGGGCCAAATCCACTTGTTATTGGCCATTTATGCACAGAGATATTGTGAACTATTGCCAGACTTGTGCAGCATGTGAGTCGATGCGATTGCCGAATCCCAAGTACCGAGCACCTCTTCACAATATCACCACAGAGCGTCCTCTCCAGAAAGTATTTGCCGACGTTGCAGAGCTCCCAACTTCCAGAAAAAGCTTCCGATATATACTGGTAGTTGTTGATCATTTCAGCAAGTACACAAATATCTACCCAATGAAAGATCAGACAGCACCAACCATAGCTAAACATTTCTTCGAGGACTACATCAAAGAACATGGTGTACCAGAAATCCTCCACACAGATCAGGGAAGACAATTTGAGTCAAGACTAATACAAAACCTATGCAAAAAAATTGGCATCAAAAAGACACGATCATCTCCATATCATCCCCAAGGAGCGGGCCTAGTTGAAAGAGCCAACAGAATAATCAAGGAACAGTTAGCCAAATACCTTGCTGACAATGGTGGAGAATGGGATGCCCATATATCCCAAGTCCAACTTGCATACAACAGCAGCATCCATTCAAGTACGGGTTTGTCACCGTATTACATCATACATGGTAGAGAAGCAAGGATACCACTGAATGTAACCTTTCCTATTCCTCCTCCGTCATACTCATCACCTCAAGAGTATGTGACCAATCTGCAGAGCCGATTGAAGAAAGCATTCACTCATGCTCAACAACAAACATCTCAAGCTCAACAAATGCAGAAAGATGACTACGATCGTAAACTACGACTGACCAAGTACAGTACTGGAGATCTAGTATGGATACACGATCCAGTTAATTCCAGAAACAAGCTCGAACCAAACTGGAAAGGCCCCTTTGAAATAATCTCTTCCTCACATGATGGACTAAATTACAAGATATCTGATATTCATGATGAGAGGAAGACAAAAGTTGTACACCACAACAGATTGAAAATGTTTCGTTCCAGAAGTTCACTCCAACGACCACGGTCTTCTACCCAACCGATAACAACTGAGACTCCATCTCTTCGACCACACAAATCCAAACCACAGGAGTCATTCAGTATAGAATGGTCACTCTCAGAGGAAGAAGCAACATCCCCACATCTTGTGTCTGACCTATCTCTCTTACGTCAGATTCCAGAAAAACCTGACCAACAGCAAAGACCAGGCACATCCTCTCTTCATTCTAACCATGATGAAAACTTCCTACTTCAAGCCGCTTGCAGAGATCAGAGAATGTCCATCAACAACCCGACCAATCCACACCACATCGAGGGGAAGACAACTTTGGCCAACCTTCATGGTCAAATGAGTCGGACCAGCAGCAAAGCGAAACTCAATCCACTCAATCCCAGAGGCCCATGCCAGACAACTTTGAGCAACCCTCAAGCTCAAAACATGATGATCCACGACGAGGAACAAAAGAGATTACTCCACAACAGAGGCCCACATCGTCTGGACCCCAAGCATCGTCCAGAAGAACATCACGCCAGACGGTACCAAACCAAACCATGGCACACCACATTCCTCCTCCGCCTTTTCGAGCATCATCCCAAATGAGAGTAGATCGACCCGCAACTTCCGAAGTTTCGCGACAGTCGACGGTCTACAAAACGCGTTCAGGACGTAGCGTTCATAAACCTAAGAGATTAGATGCATCCCAAAAATAACAAAAGTTTGAATATATGATAATCATTGACATATAGAATTAATGATAAATGTTGACAAAATTCAAGAATCAAGACAATGCACAGCTCCGTCTAGGAAATGAATTTATATCTCATCGACAGAGCAGAGAAATATCAATTGATATAAACTTCTTGTTGACGACAGCAGGAAATTATGATTGATATTGATATGAACTCATCCTTGACAACAGAGAAATTATGAACTTATTTATAGCAGATGGTATTCGATGAAGAAAATCTAGCGACAATGACGTTTTGAGACAAAAATTGAAATTGGAAGCAGGAGAAGTGAAATAGATATGATTTAAAAACTGATCTTCATAAACTCAATATGGACACTTACCTGCACCCAAGTGATATGAACTGATAGTCAACGTCTTCATGAGTGATATGGACACTATTATACATATGTTTGTGATACATTACATGTTTATTGAGATTTAATATTGATATGTATTTTTTATAACGTTACTTTCGTGTGAATTAATAATTGATATTTACATTTGATGCCGAAATTCCAAAAAAAAAAATCAAATTGGATATTCTTTATCTTGTAAAAAAAAAAAATATATATATTTTCAATTTTGACAAAGAGATTTGAAATTTTTTGAATAATTTAAATGTATATACATATATTACAAAATGGTGTAGCTCACCGATATGCGTATGCATTAATACAGAGATGCCTTTGGTCAATACTACAAACTGATCTACCAAATTGATCAATTATTGTTAATAGTGTATTTCTTTGTCTTACAAAAAGTGAAGAATGACTCTATACTTGATACAGAGATCAGCAGTATTTAGGTCTATGATTATATTATATGACTACTCTACAAGACCTAGTGAGGCAAAAAATGTGTTGTTGACCAAGTTCGAAGTAGAGTTATAAGAAATTATATTTGTATTGATATGAAAGATGTAATTCCAAATAGACAAATGCATTTAAAGCCCACAAAGATTTGCGGAAAAGAGAAAAGACTCAATCATGTGTATAGTATGCTAGAGTACCAAACCGCACGAGGTGATATTTAATTTTCATTTGACCACATGTGAACAATTATGTGATTGCGATATTTCAAATTATATTCATATATATTTTAACAGAGTTTCATTCACATACAAAACTTTGTTTATTTTGATCAAATTGGAACTTGTTAAAGGAGAATAGTCATATGTTTGAGTATATGTTATATTAGATTCTCATGGACTTAATGTTAAATACAAAATTGAAAAAAAAAATTATAATTGATTTAATATTGGAATCTCATTTTATCATGAAAATCATTTACCTTTGATAATTTATTTGCCCACTTATTTTGTGTAATGTTTTCAAAATATGACATTCAATGGAAATGATGAAATATATATCATACATGTATGCACATATCTGAGACAGGATTTTAATATTCTTAGAAAAAGGAAGAAATTGATTGCTTGATTATTTTTAACTGAAATTTGAAAAAAAAGAGTACTATTACGGACAAGTTTGTCATGTTAAAATGTTGTATTTTTGAAACGTTTATGAGAGAAATATACAAACAGGAAAAGAAATAAAGTTATTAGTTTGAATAGGTCCAGGCATAGAACGAGGATCTTATTTAATTTTATCTTGATAGGATCTCAATTTATCATGAAATGATTTCTTGTGTCCTTCATGACTTGAAGATTCTGATGGAATATTGTCATATGAATGATTTACAGATTTGAAAATCATTTTCTATGTACTTTTATTTTATAGTTTATACATGACCATGTTTACTTAAAATTTGTTTTGAGATCCTGAAATGAGGACATTTTATTTGGAGAAAGGAATATTATGTAGGGAACTAGTTTGTTCATTATTCAAGTTTATCGCAGTTTTGTTTGTCCATTTTTGTTTTGGTTACAAGTTCATTACTTTTAAGCCAGAGTTCACAGAGTTCTTTAACCCCTCTCTCATTTTCAGGACATTGCTCTACTCCAAATTAACATTAATTTACTTTTCCCTTTTCTTCAGTCTCCATCAGCATTCTTGCCTTTTATCCTCATTTATCTTTGTTATCCCCATCTCCTTTGTTATACTCATCCATCCTTCATCCCTTGCACCCCACACTTGATCATTCCTTTTGTTATCAAATTCCTTTATCTCTTGGTCCTCTCAGCTATGTTAATTACTCCCCTCCTCTCTCTTGGTTGACTGAATCATGAATATTTATGTTGTAAGACTTCTTATGTGTGATTGGTTCGTATTCATGATGATGCGTTACTTCTGTTATTGTCATCCTCCAAGTTAATTTGAATATGTATTGAAATCTAGTACCTTGTGCAAAGAAAGCCTAGAGAGGAAATGAAGAATAAATTATGCCCTGCCAGGCTAAAGGCAGTTAAGCACAGACCTTCAAACCAGCAACATCTACCTCTTCATCTGTTCTTGTTCTGTGTTGGAAGAACCCGCGTATACTTAGAGCTAATAAAATATAAAATACAGCTCCTACAATATGTTTTTCAAGTAAGAATTAAATCATTTTTAAATTGTGCATACTCGACCATAATAATGAAAAAATAATAATTGCCAGAGTAGATGTAAATGAATCGGATATTATTCAGGCAAAGATATGAATACCAATACCACTGAGAGAAAACAACATCTTCAATGACCACTGTACTGAAAAGTGACCTTTGTTTTTCATTTTGCTTCCTTGTCCATGACTGGATGGATAGCTAACCCATTGTTGGTGACAGAGGTCCACGTTTCGTGGTTTGGCCTAATATCTTTTGATGCAAAGCCCTAAACTCATACCAAATACATGACCAGAAAGAGCAAAAAATTCTACACAAACGGTGCCCATTTTGATTGCATCAATATTCATTGTTTGATGCTGACATTTTTTAAAGGAAAATAAGCATTAAAATCCTTAAATTGACAATGTGATAGAAAGTTTAAAATCACTCTTTTATCCTGCAAATTGGCAACTTTTGACCTCTCATACTTTTCGTCATTTTATATTCATTTCAGATACATGACGTTTTATAAGAAAACTGGCAATAAAATAAAAATGTTGGTGTTGGCAATTTGAAGAATAAAAGCTGATCAAATTAGGCATAAAATAATTCCTGTCATGAATGGATTGGAGAGAATAACACCCCTGCCATATCATTTTTTTCTAAACTTCGACACTATAGTAATGCTGTCATTAAAAAGTAAGGGGGTAGGCTATAGATGCTCTTGTGTGTGTTTTAGAAATGACTGGTAAGTCTGATAGACTGATGCGAAACATGTATTTGATAAACTATGTGTTGAAAACAAGTACAAGATAATGTATAACTGTCATGGTCTGAAATTGTATTGCACTTTAAAAATCCCAATCAAACAAAATTTGCCATAATTGGGTAATGATTAATCTTTTCAAAATATTCCCCTCTTCATATTCCACAGCACCATTATGGATTATCATCCTCCTCCACCTTCTTGTGCTTCGTCAATGTCTGTTTCGTCCTCATCTCCTGTTCCACCCACACCTTCTCACTATGTTGAACTTGCTGTATTTAATCACCCCTTTTCTGCTCACTCTCATATTCATCCTTATCACATCACACCTTCCAATTCTTGTCAAACTCCATCTAGATTTTATTGTGAGTGTTTTGCCTTCTTTTTATCCTTTTCTTGATCATGTTGTTTTTCCTGTACATTATCATTGTCAGTGGCGTAACTACGGGGGGGGGGGCATGGGGGGGGCACGTGCCCCCCCCCCCCCCCAATCGGCTGACAAAAAAAAAAAAAAAAAAAAAAACGGGGAAAAGGAGAAAAAAGAGGGAGAAAGGAAGAAGAACGTAGTGGGAAAAAAGAAATTATTATTCGTTATAATGGTATATTATATTATAATCATATTATGTTATATTACATAGAAAACATTTTTTATCCTAACTTTATGAAACATTAATTGCTCAGGGCCTATGTTGTCATTGTTCCTGGTGCTCGCATTGTCTGTTTAAAGAGATACATGTATATAAACCTGTTGTACGAAAAACTCCCGTTTCAAGTCAATATACACCAAATATATTATTGTTTTATGCAGTCACGGTGACATATGCTTCTTTTTCATGACTACTTAAAGTGATTGCCCCATGTTAAGGTCTTAATATAAAATATTTCCTGTCCGTGATTACGTTCGCATCAGTGGATTGGTGATATATGTGTGCTCTCCGTGAATTCCTAAAATCAGTCCTTAAAATGTCCCTTTTTCTGATCTGAATATCAAAAATTTTCAGCTCGCGCTTCGCGCTCGCATCATTTGGTTAGTTAAATACGTATGGTCTTAGTGAATTCCTACAAACAAGCTATAGAATGCCCCTCTTCAGGTCTGAATTTCCTAAATTTTCAGCTCGCGCTTCGCGCTCGCAATATCTGATTAGTGAGATGCGTATGTTATTCATGATTACAATGAGTACAAGTGCTTCATTCCGTTGCTTTGCTATAGTTTGTGTTGTTTTCCTTATTGTACTTCTAATTCTTCCTCTTGTTCTTGTTCTTATTCATAAGTGTTAACGTTTGTTCCTCTTTCCATCCCTTGGGGTGGTGAGGGGGGGGGCATGAATCCTAATATAGTAAGTTATTTTTATTACTATTTTCTAAGTTTCATTACTTTTTTTCTTAATCTTTTGAAACCAAATTTGTGTTGTCCAGGTATGCAGCTCTGACATTACATATTATTTTGTACTTTTGCATGTGGGACCAGAAATTGTTCAAAACTGATTTCATGTATAATTTCAATACAAATCGAGTTTTCAGACAAAAATCAGGAATGTACATAATTTGCTAGTCAAAATTGCTGCACTAGTATTGCTAACAGATTCCACCGAAAAACAAATATTGAATTTGAATAACAATAAAATAAAAAGAAAAATATTTTGATTCCTATTTTTTTCAAGTTTATTCATTAAGAATTCGAAATAAAAATGTTTGTAAACCCAAAGATTAGCTGATTTGGAACATTGTTTAATTATTTAAAGAAAACTTCTGATTTAATGCATAGATTGGCATCGGGATTCAGTAGTCGATTGAGATGTCAACAGGGCAGAACAGAATCTACCCCCCCCCCCCTGGATTTATGATGGCCTAAAAAGCATGGCCCCTGTAGGGCAGGGTTGGCCGGTAAATACTAGGCGGGAAATACAATTGCGGTAAATACCGGCTAGCAAATTTGGACTGAATGGGAAATACTGCAAAAGCACCTTTTTTCATCAGCAAATTGCATTAAAATATACAAATCATAGAGAAAAAGGCAAGATTAAACACCTAGAGCAAATAAAAGTTGACTTCATGGTAGGGGAATGATCATACAACTGCTTTGCATATAGGTACAATATACACTGGGTTTTGGGCTGTGTTAAAGCCCCCTCACGCCTAACCGAATTGCCTGAAATATGCCTTGCGATGGCTGGCGAAAGGCATTTAATTTTCAAATCGTTTTCAATGGTTACTGATAGTAAATCATATTTACCCTTTGTGTTTGGGTTCGTACACCTTCTGAATTAACAACTGCGATTATTTAGATTCGCACAGAAATTTTGAACATGTTTAAAATTTCCTTTTGCGTGGGGTTTTGATTCGAATGGCCAACAATTATATTGACATATCAACCAACTGCCTTGTTAAGGGCAATCCAGCTTCAACAGTACTACATGTTTTTTGTGGAATTTTTTTGCATAATATAGGCTTGACTTTAGCCTGTAATAGTATATGATGAAATATCATTCAACATGTGGTTCTTAAACCAGACTTAAATACAAGTCTACACTGGCGTAAATCCGTGTTGATGGGTGGGGGGATGACTGAAATATTTTGGCATTTTTTTTGCAATCATGTTTTTAGATATGCAAGGAATTGTCATTGATATGTCCACAGTGGCGTACCGTGGGTCACGGCATTAGGGGGGTACCAGCAAATTTTTTGAATCACTGAGTGAGTGCGCTAGTGAGCGCGCTTCGCGCGCTCAGTTGCCAGTTATACTGACCTAATAGAGACATTTTAATGTCAATGTCATTAAACGGATATGTATCTCATTGATCAAATAATGCGAGCGCGAAGCGCGAGCTGAAAATTTTTGATATTCAGATCAGAAGAAGGGACATTTCAAGGACTGATTTTAGGAATTCATGAAGAGCAGACATATCTCACCAATCCACTAATGCGAACGTAATCACGGACAGGAAATGTTTCATATACATGTATACGAAGACCTTAACATGGTGCAATCACTTTTGAGTCATGAAAAAGAAGCATATGTCACTACATAAAACAATGATAACTCAAGTGCTAGGAAATACATTTGGTTTATATTGACTTAAAAACGGGATGTTTTAGTACAACAGGATTATATATCTCGTTAAACAGACAATGCGAGCACCAGGAACATTGAAGACGTAGGCCCTGGGCAAATTGTGTTTCTTAAAGTTATGATAAAAATGTTTCTTATGTAATGTAACATAACATTATAATGAATGATATTTTCTTCTTTCCCACTACGTTTCTCTTCCTTTCTCCCTCTTTTCTCCTTCCCCTCTTTCCCCGTTTTTTTTGTTGGTCAGCCGATGGGGGGGGGGGAATGTGCCCCCCCCCATGCCCCCCGTAGTTACGCCACTGTATGTCCATATGGCAAATACCCCTCCAATATTATTATATTTTTTACCCCATGATAGTTTAATGGTTTTATTAGAGATACATTCAATTTTTTTTACATTCCATCTTAATCCCTTCCCAAGACCCCAACATTGATGAATTGGAAGAAACGGGGGTTTCTCTTCAATGTTATATTAAGGACATAAGTATTTCGTTTGGAAATGGTGAACTGGCTCTTTATTTGCATTTTATGATTCAATATTGTTTTATTTGTTAAGCGGTATTTTAGGAGGAATTTTCACCAATAAAACAATTATCTCCTGTGATTTTTTTTTTCATTTCATTCGTAAAAAGTGGGGGAGATGTTTGTACAGGCCATTCCCCCCTCCTCGAAAAGTGGGGGGATATATCCCCCCATCCCCTCCCCCCGGATTTACGCCAGTGCATGTCTATGTCAGGGGCCGCGGAACGGTTTTCAAAGTGGGGGAGGGGGGGGGCTGACCATGCTAAAAATCACAATCATATGGTCATTTTTACGTTTTTGTACACGGTTTTGGAAAAAAACTGGGGGGGAGGGCTGAAGCCCCGCCAGCCCCCCCGGTTCCGCGGCCCCTTTATGTATTTTGAATTTACGTGATTTCATCTTCTGTCTCAGATGACTACCAGGTACCGCCAACGTGTTTCACCACGTCATCAGGCAGAGCAGTGGTGCTCAGCAAAAAAGACCCAGATGGCTTTGAAGTAAAGTTTGTCAGTGAGTCTATAGGTGGGTAAAATTGAACATATTTATTGATGTACATGTGTAACTCCCATATTTTTTTCAATTGATGTTTAGTGTCATTACTACTTTTATTCAGGTTGGGGCTGATGGGCAGTCATGTTCTTAATATTAACTGTATGTAACTGAATGGTCTCATTTTAATATAACATGAGTCTGTGTGTCACCGACTTTCTTTTGTTATTTTATTGTTTTTACCAATATACCGACCAAAAACTGGTCGGTGAAAATCATCCAATGAGAGCGCGGGCTGCTATGACGACATATTGAATATTCATGAGCTCATCTTGAATGGCGACCCGTGGATTCTTGGCGAAGAGTGACGACGAAATATCAAAGAGCATTGAATATGCCTCTAAAATGCTATATATTGACCGATTTAAGGATTTGCAAGTCGATAAAATTAAATCTGCACTGAAAGGACGAGATGTTTTTGTCAATCTACCCACAGGATATGGAAAAAATGTTATCTTTCATGCGATTCCACTGTGTGTCGATTATCGTCCTCCGTGGTGCATGAGGGAATGCTGGAGTAGAGTTGTTTCCCCTTGACTCGAGTCTGACCAGCGGCTGACCAGTATCTCCCGGGAAGTTTCGGGGCGGTGATGGGTCTTTTACGGCCAGTACTAGTAGTAGTAGTAGTACCACTGTTTGTAGCATTTGACCTTGACCTGCAATATGACCTTTTGACCCCTAGATGACCTTTGATCTCTCCATCCCCAAGAACACATGTGGTTTTCCCACTGATCGTTTTGTTCCAAATTTGAGCAAAATTAATGCAGAAATACATCATTTGACGTTTTTACCCCTAGATGACATTTGACCTCTCCATTCTCATTAACAAATATGTGGTACTACCCACTAATAATTTGTTCCAAGTTTAAACACAATTGATGCACATAACTACCAGTAGCGAAAGTTAACTTTTGACCCCGAGAAAGCTTGAACTGACCTTGAAATAACAAAATGAGCAAAAGTTACCTTTTGACCCCTAAACAACCTTAGAAATTGCCATCTTCATCAACAGAAATTTTGTATTACCCACTGATTTTGTGTTTCAATTTTGAATAAAATTGACGTACACACAAAAAAGAAATGACTGAAATTTAACTTTTGACCCCTAGAAAGTTTGATGCTGAAATAAAGGAATGAGAAAGTGACATTTTCACCCCTAGATAACCTATGATCTCACCTTAAACAAACTGTCAAAAAAATGACTGAATGGCCTCTTATCTTTTGACCTTTTAACCCCTAGATGACATTTGACCCCATCAACACACACATGGTATTAACCAAGGATCAATTGTACCAAGTGTAAACAAGGTTGATGCAGAAATAAGGAAATGAGAACAAGTCAAAATTAAATAACCCTTCACATTTCCATAACTTACACCCCTATAGGCAAAAGTAGAATAGTCTTGACACCCATGTTTCATTATAGCAAATTGGCAGATCTATTTTCTATAGAGGGGCAATTGCTGTATCTGAGATTGAGGGAAGGGGCAATTTCTTTTATATGGAACTTTTTTTTCTTCATGTATTTGTATGTTTTTAATTTTGATTTTCTTTTTAATTTCCTGCTGGCTATTATTCAATCATAATTACCACTAAATTCATTAAGTTGAGTGATAATTTGAGATGAAGGAAGACAGTTTCCATTGAATATTCACACAAAACAAAAATAAATCATAATTTCTTGAAGATGATATCATCATATGAAAATCTATATATTGTCACAAATGTGTGGCATTTTTTGTGACATTGGTCTCAAGACCAACTTGTGCAAGACTTCAAAGAAAAAAATGATAAAACTATACAGCAATATCACGGTGTGTTAAGGTATTATCATGCAAAATATTAAAGATGGAAGGTAATATTTACCCCCAGTATTTGTTGGGTAAAAAATACAAAAAAGGTCATTGTTAAACTAGGTTGAAATTGAAATTTGTATTTAATTTGGAAAGATTGATATGAGTAAAAGATGTTATGATATTTAAATTTTGCAAAAAACATCTAAGCAGTGCAAGATAACTTCATAAAAAAAAGTTGCTAAGGGGTCGGACGTACAAAAAAGTTGTACTTCCGACCCCCATTTAACTTGAAATCCCGGACTAGTGTTGAGCTACTTTCTGGTGTATAAATTAAACAAACCAAGCTTGCTTTGCATCTGACTTTGGGGAAATTTGTCTGCTTTTGTTTCGCTTGTAAGAAAAAAAGTGTATGTGAAAAGGTGTCGGACGTACATTTGAAAGTGCCTGCTTTTGATATATTTGTTTAAAAAATATAAGAAACAGAAAAAACCTAACTTATTTTTTTAGAAACCTGACATAATAACAATTTGGACAACATCCAACTTTGATTATTTGAAAGCTTATATAAGGTTTAAAATTTGTTGCAAACTTGAACTTTTGAAATTAGTAAAATTATATGTTGTTGCTAAGGTGACTTCAATGCCTTGCAAAAATGAATCGATACATGTCATACATTTCAATGTCTTAGCTTTCAAGTGATACCTAATTTGTTCTGTTTGTCGGATTTTGAAACTTTGACCAAAAGGTTTACAATTTTATGGAACAGCCCTTCTGTGTTTTATGGTTTCATTTTTTGATGTTCATTATAAAACAAATTACTGTTTTGTAATAGTTTCACATCATTTGGTTTATTAATGAAAGTTATATAAATCCTTTGTATATATGACAGACTTTTTTATTTGCATTAGTAAACATGACTAATACAATTGCACATTACTTGCTTGATGCAATCGGATGTAAGCACTGTAGTTTAAAAGCACTGCATGTTCGTGCAATGAAGTTTAGGTATCAAGTCATACGTCTTCTTTAATGTTACTCAAAACGGAGGTGGGAGAGAACCTGCTTAAAATCACATTAAATCATTCCTTTTAATCAGAAGTATATTTGTCAACAGTATCAGTATGCTGACCAGGATACATTATGATGTTTATGTGAAAAACCTCTCAAGTTTCTTGAATCGTCATCATGTACACTTGAGCTTCCAGAAATGTTAAAAAAATATGGACTACATTTTGTACATTTTGTTCATAACCTACCTTACGAAATCTACATCTCTTAGAAAAGAAAAACATGATTCCATACGTACCAGAGATCATTATTTTTACTTCTTTTTGTAACTTAAGAAGTGTCCTTCCTTGTATTTTTTAGTATGTCTTTCACATGTACTTAGTAGTAAAAATTATACATTTTGTTGTTGCATTTTTGCACATCAGATTTTATTTTCAATAGTTGTATTTTTATGTATTTCTATTGACTAAAGATTTAATGCCTGTGAGAGGTTCAGTATGATGTACTTGCCTATCTGTTTTGTTCTGTAAGTCCTATCATTGCATTCGCCAGGGGAGTTCAAGTTACATATGCAAATTCTTAATACTGTATGAGGAAAACCACCTCTAATACACTTAAATAAAATGTATATAGTTAAGTACTTGAGCTGGAACTGCATTGAATTTCTGATATAAATGGAATTGAAGTGTTCTCCTAACAAAACATATCTACATTTGGTTATTTGGTCATCCGACCTAACCACCGAGGCTACATATGCAAATTCTTAATACTGTATGAGGAAAATTGCACATCTAATACACTTAAATAAAATGTATATAGTTAGGTACTTGAGCTGGAACTGCATTAGATTTCTGATATAAATGGAAATTGAAGTGTTCTCCTAACAAAACATATCTACATTTGGTTATTTGGTCATCCGACCTAACCACCGAGGCTACATATGCAAATTCTTAATACTGTATTAGGAAAATTGCACATCTAATACACTTAAATAAAATGTATATAGTTAGGTACTTGAGCTGGAACTGCATTAGATTTCTCATATAAATGGAAATTGAAGTGTTCTCCTTACAAAACATATCTACAATTAAGAATGCTTAAAATAGGAGAAAAAAAGGACATACTGAAATAACAATATTAATGGATGCAGTATAATTTGCTTTTCACAGAAAAAATGTATATTAATGTATTTTATCAGCAACTGAGAAATATTAAAGTGATATTCCAGCTCCTGTGGCAAATCCTTCATGCCATACATAATATGGTGTTATTCTCCCCTCTTAATCGTAAAAGAGCCGGGTTATTTGGACCCCTCTCACAGCCGGGGGGGGGGATTCCGTCCCCGGGCCTTTGAGGGTTAATAGTGTTACCTGCAAATAGACACAAGTGTGGACTAGTGTCATTCAGTATGATTTTCTTCATTTCTGAATTTGAGGTTTTATGCTCATCTTTATGCCTTGGTCACATTCGCCGTCCGGTCTAAGTTGAAATCAGCCGTTTTAATAATCCTTGTACCAGCTACATGTATGTGGTTTGTATAGTAATACATGTATATAAAACAGCTGATTTCGACTCGTCGTAGGCCACCGGGTGAATTATCGGATGGTCTAATACCACATGGTCTATTATCAGTTCGTCTAACTTCACATGGTCTAAACTCATTTCGTCTACAACCAGTTCGTCTAATATCCAATTCGTCTAATTCCCACTTGGTCTAATATCCAATTCGTCTAATTTCCATTTGGGCTAATAACCAGTTGGGCTAATTTCCACTTGGTCTAATATCCAATTCGTCTAATTCCCACTTGGTCTAATATCCAATTGGTCTAATGAGCAGTTGGGCTAAAACCATTTAGTCTAATTTTCAGTTGGTCTAACACCACTTGGTCTAATTTCCACTTTGGCTAATTTCCACTTGGTCTAATTATCACTTTGTCTAATTGCCACATGGTCTAATGACCGTTTGGTCTAATTTCCACTTGGTCTAATTTCCATTTAGTCTAATTTACACTTGGTCTAATATCCAATTGGTCTAATAGCCAAATGGTCTAATGACCAGTTGGGCTAATCGTCACTTGGTCTAATTTCCATTTGGTCTAATTCACACTTGGTCTAATGTCCATTTATTCTAATATAGCATCATTATTATTCATTTTATCTAGAATTAGCAAATATGGTACGTAATGGATAAATACCATGCATCAGTTAATACATATCGCCAGGATCCGGAGGGGTAGAGCTGGTGGGCGAAAAAACCTCACCGTGAAGGACTATCGATGACAAGATAGTCGCTCATCAAATTAATTATTCTAATAAAATAATTCTCATAATTAGGCCTGTATATCGATTATAAGATGATGATAAAAATTATATCATACTCATAATCATTACATCACCGCATGCACATTTACAGAACAATAAGTTGGGGACCTTGTAGCTTATAATGGTCGAATGGCGGGGTTTCATCAGAATAAAATTATTATGAAGAAAGGAACGAAAATATAATGTAATTGATTATGTGGATACGTATCTGGTAAACATGTTTATGCCTCTTTTAAATCATTGTTATGCACCATTACGGACGATACTTGAACTTGATGGCCTAGTTATGCAGTTTGGGGGATTCCAAAACTTACAAAGCCATTAGATCATGCAATTTTGTTATGAATATTTGTTTAGTTATTTCAATAGTAAGTTTGGAGGCAAATAACAGACCAGTTAGATATAGTTTGATAACACTATACAGGTCTATTGGGTTAGCTGCGACAACATCACTGCGACCATCTTGGTAGCAGCCACATCATTCTGACGTGTAATAACATAGTATACATGTAGTCTACGCTTGCAGACCTTTATCAGTTATCACCACAGTAGTCATTCATCTTATATATCTTCTCATTCTGTTTTGTTCTACTTCTTTGCCTCTTCCTTAAAATGGATTGGCAAGGTTCCCACCCCATCAGGGAAATCAAGGAAATCAGGGATTTTTTTAAAACGTTTTTCCAGTCAGGGATTGCCTCAAATCCGGGGAAAATGCCTCAAATGAGGGCAAAATCAGGGAATTTTGATCGGCCCAAAAGTCGAAAGCATGATAGTCAGTGAGACTCTGTTATATTTTGTTGTATATTAAAACAACATTCATTGAATGACATGTTATGGTGGTTTTTTTTAGTGTAGCCTCTTCTACTACAATACAAGTATAGGCCTACTGGTACATTAATTATACATGCATAACTAAACTAATAATAATACATGTAATTCACTGCAACAACTTAGAAAACATGAGAAACTGGGAATGGGTTTAAATAATTATCAAGGAATTTTTAAACTTCATCAGAGATATCAGGGATTTTTGTTTTCTTGAAAAGTTGGGAACCATGATTGGGATAAGCCAGCGTTAACTATCTACAGTAGATCGTATACATAGAGGTGAATAAATAAACATATTTTTCACCTCTATATTAGCATTATTTTACAGAAAAATAGCAAATTTTGTTGTTTTCATCAAAACCTTCAAAAATCCCCTGAAACAGACAAAAAAATCCCCAAAGTTTGTTCAATCCCTAAATAATTTTTTTCGTCCCCACAGGCTCTCGAAAATCCCCATATTTTCAAAATTCAGTTGGGGACGAAATATACGTCACTCTAACTGTACTCCAATATCGAGGGGCGCGCATGTGAAGATTCGAAGCCGGCGCGCGGAAAGTAACTTTAAAAATTTCACCAGAAAATTGAAAAGAAGTCACCATGCAGACTTTACAAATTAGACCAAATGGCATGTAGACGATATAAATGTTAGACTATCTGGAAATTAGACCAAGTGGAAATTAGCCGAAGTGGAAATTAGACCAAGTGGAAATTAGCCGAAATGGAAATTAGACCAACTGCACATTAGACCAACTGCACATTAGACCAAATGAATAATAGACCAAGTGAGGATTAGACCAACTGGTATTAGACCAACTAATATAAGCCCAACCGACTATTAGACGAACTGGTATTAGACAAAATGCAATTAGACCAAGTGAGAATAAAATACATTAGACGAAATGGCAATTAGACCAAATGAAAATTAGACCAAGTGACGATTAGCCCAACTGGGCATTAGACCAAGTGGCTATTAGACGAAGTGGTCATTAGACCAATTGGCTATTAGACCAAGTGGCCATTAGACCAAGTGGATATTAGACCAAGTGGTCATTATACTAATTGGCTATTAGACCAAGTGGTCATTAGACCAAAAGAGAATTGGACTAAGTGGGTTTAGCCCGAATGTTGTTAGCCCATCTGATGATTAGACCAAGTGATAATAGACCATCCGTCAGTAAACCGGCCACCGGACAGCGAATGTGACCTAGGCATAAAGATGAGCATAAAACCACAAATGCAGTGGGATATTTGAAGGTGTAAAGTACATTTATGAATTTTTATATTCATCCTAACCTGCAAATGGGTCAGATGCATAAATAATGGAGTCACAAGATAAATGAAAAAAAGATGCAGGGGCCATGGAAGTGGGAGGGGGGTGCAGTCCCCTTATATTTGGCCGACTGACTTTCTTAACATATAAATGTTAATCCTACAATATAAAATGATAGTATAAAACTGGTATAAAATTATGGTAAATATAAGAATATGTTCTATTCACTTGCTATAGTTGTTTGAAATCCTTGCATTCCCTGTTTAAATTGATTTTTTTCCCTTGCTTCCTTGCATTTTCTACCGCCCATATTTTTAATATAATTTTATAATGTGCAATGTGAACAATTCTTGACATGACTAACAAATGAGAAGTAAATTGGTAAGGCCAAAATTTCCTTATGCAATAAAGTTGAGAATGCAACCACATCACACTGTTGGACATGTTGCAAGATTATGCAGCAGTAGTAGTGTATACTGTGTTATGGATGTAGTCCAGTCAATCTAGCCAGAATAGGGGGGTAACCCACCACTAATTGCAACACGAGATATTCCACTGAAATGCTTTCCAGGAAGGTCCCCTAAACAACATACTAAAAGTCCCAAAAAATCCAAGCAGTGGAAATTTATGAAATTTGCATATTATGCAAATTAGCCATGAAAAATTAGAAAAAGAAGGGAAATAATCCAAAGATTACAAATTAAATGTCCAAAATAATTTGATTTGAATGGAAATTCATGATGAATAACTGAATTCAATGTTTTTAATCAAAAGTGCAAAAATTTCTACCTCATTTGCATATTATGCAAAGAAGCATCCTTATATGGAAAAAATGTCAAGATATTGTGATCTTCCTCATGTAGACTGCTTGAAAACATTTCATTAATGTTGACATTAATATGCTACTATATCACTGAAAATTAATTTGCATATTATGCAAATTAGCCATTTAAGAAAATAGAAAATGAGGAAATTAATCCAAAGATGACAAATTAAATGTCCACAGCAAGTAATTTTGAACAAAAGTTCATGATGAATAAATAAGTTCAATGTTTTTATTTAAAAAAGCTAGCAAATCTTCCTCATTTGCATATTATGCAAATAAGTATCCTTATATAGAAAATGTCAAGAAATTTTGATTTTTGTCACATTGACTTCAGTGAAAATATGTCATTTTTTCAAATTAATATGCTGCTATCACTAAGCATTCAAATCCTAATATGATTTATATTCAAGGAAAAATACTGGAAATATGTTCTTCGCTTCCTATTAAAGCCGCGTTGATAGTCTGACAAGATGATGGGATTGGCAAGAACAAAGCACAGTATTTGAATTGGTGTGTAGTTTGTTAGAGTTGACAACCCTTTCTTATATGGATGGGAACGACTTAGACTTTCTTGAAATTTCACCCTATAAACATGATAAAGGGAGGCAAGGAAAAGCAAACTTGTGGCAGGTAAGATCTGATGAGTAGTCTCATTAAGAAGTGTAGCAGAGATTCCGTCTGGCCTAGTAGCTTCATGTAGGTTTTTTTCTTTAACAATTTCTTCAGTAGTCTGTCTACACCTGCTTGACCAAACAATATGTTATCTGGCCATATCTGGGTCCCAGGACTTGTAGATCAGCGTCATCATCATCATGATCAGTGGTGAATACTAAGACTAAAAATCTTTGCCCTCCTTTAATAATGCTATTCCAATGTAGTCATAGCTATCGGTATTGAGGACTCCCAACATGCTAATTGTTACAGCCTGGATCATTGTCAATCCGGTCAACAAATTATGTATTATAGGCTTGTCTACAAACCCTCTTACTGTCCTCTTTAATGCATTGTAGCAATTCTGAGCTTTACCTTACTGATGCTTTTGGAGCTCTAAAATGTGCAAGCCTTCCTAGCCTTTCTCTAAAACTCTTGACATCTTCCGACACAACTTATGTCCATTGTCTCATTGAGGCAACTTGTGTCGGAAGAAGACGTGGTTATCGGTGTGTTCTTGTTAAAGTCCTCTTGATTGGCATTCAGTCTCCTATGCTCGACTTGTCGGATTTCAGTTCAGAGAGTTGTATGATTGTCCAAAGTACATCTGCATGACACTATTAAAGTCAGCATTCCTCCAGAAGAACATCCTTAGTCGTACCATAATTACTTAAAGGTTTATTTCTCTGGATAACCTCACAGTATACCCATGAGTAACACATTGTGGCAAATAAAATCCTGGAAGTGGTACACACTGTCTAATCAATGCTGGATGGTATTTGATGGTGATGTTAAGGGTGTTCCATTATGTTGTGTCCTCTTGTTGGAAAGGCAATAATCTGGCTTAGTTCTCCATCTGGTTTGTTCATTGTCTCACTGAGGAATTTTTGTTTACCATAAATATCAGGAAATTAATATTATTATTTGCATACGACTTACTTAGAAACTATAGCTTTAATATTTGGAGATGGTTGCCATAGGAGCTTTATCAAAGAGGAAAGAACAGAAAATTTATGCTTCATCATGAAGCAGCAACTGGATTCAGCAAGAACGTCTAATCACGATTCCTGTATCTGAGAGAGATGCCTATAATGCACTTTAAGCCTTCATCATGAATTTATGAATGGATTTCATGTCGCTCGTATAGGCAAATGCCCATTGTTACTCTTATCAAGCATGCCCAGAGATCTTGTGATCCAAGCAAGTACTCATATTCACCACCAAGACAAGTGATGATGATGATGATGATGGGTTCTTATAAAGCGCCGGTATCCTCCTCAGCTGGGCGCTCATGGCGCTTGCTCAAAAATAGGAAATATCTCACAAATCTCAATGTCTTCATGGTCTTCAAACAGTGCTTAGGATCATCATTCAGTTCAAGTACATGTACTGTCCTAGTAATGCTACAATTGAGTTATTCTTGGGATAATGTTGGAGTGGGGAACAGAAAGGTCTTCAGGTAAGACTCAAAAGTTGATTGGGTCTCTGCTCCCCTGATAAATTGCAGAAGGCTATTCCACAGCTTTGGCCCAGAGATGTAGAAGGCTCTGTCATCCCAAGTTGTGTGGCTGAGAGATTCACTCAGCAATGCTTGATCTGCTGATCTGAGACTGCGTGTTGGTCTATGCTGAGATAAGAGCTCTGATATGTAGGGTGGAGATTTATTGTTAGGCGCTTTAAATACAAGGACCCCAAGTTCATAAGCTAAGTGGTGTGCTACAAGGACCAAATATTCAAACTAATGGGCTTTTATTTGTACGGGTGTGACATCTTATGCTGATCACTTGGCAATCCAGGAGCTTGCTAGCGTGGACTATACTCGCAAGAAACACAAAGTCTCTACAAAGTCAAGAAGAGAGCAAGACTTGGATGGAAATAATGAAGCATTCAAGCAGTGGCATCCATGTAGAATGGACTCATCATTGTGCAATTATGAGTGGGGTAACTGCTCGTGACACATGTCAATATCAACCAAGCAAGAAGTGTAGGGAAGGTCATCATGGTTAATACACATAATCTACATGGAATTTTCGAGGAAAGTATTACGTATGTGTTCCTTGAATATTTATAACATGTCGGATGCTTATTTGCATAATATGTAAATTACACTTCTGATCTGTTTACTAATGTATTTGCCATTCTTAGTGATCACATCATATTGATCTAGACTGAAATGTTTTCATAACTGTTTTTGTGAGAAAAATCAAAATTTCTGGATTTTTTTTCCATACAAAGATGCTCATATATATGCAAATGAGGCAGATTTATTTATGATTTTTTTTTATTTAGAAAATAAATAAATTTGGAAAACTTATCATGGGCTTCAGTTCAATTTGTATTGTTTTCTGCACTTGATTTCCAATATTTGGATTATTTTCCTTATTTGTATTTTATTATGGCTAATTTGCATAAAATGCTATTTTTTGTGATTTTCCTACATGCTTGTATATTCAAGGACTTTTAATATGGTGTTTAGGAAACCTTCCTGTAAGGTATTGTCATATTCCAATTTCAAAAGATAATCTACTTGCAATTTTTGAGGGATGTATCACCAGTGTGTTTTCTTGAATATTCATAACATGTTAGATACTTTTATTTGCATAATATGTAAATTACACTACAGACACTAAGCTGAATACAAATGTATTCAACGTCCTTAGTGATAGCAGCATGTAAATTTCAACATTAATGAAATTTTCAAGCAGTTTGAGAGAAAAATCATAATACCTTGACATTTTTACATATAAGGATGCTTATTTGCATATTATGCAAATGAGGTAGATTTTTTTGCTTTTTTGACAAAAAACATTGAATACAGTTATTTATCATGAATTTTTGCTCAAATTAAATTGTTTTGGACACTCAATTTGTAATCTTTGGGCTATTTTCCTTATTTTTCTAAATTTCTATGGCTAATTGGCATAATATGCAAATTTGATAAATTTCCACTGCTTGGATTTCTTGGGACTTTTAGTATGTTGTTTAGGGGACCTTCCTTGAAAGCATTGCAGTGGAATATCCCGTGTTGCAATTAGTGGTGGGTCAAACCCTATATTGACTGGACTAATGTGGTACAAAGCGTTATTAGGAGTGTTCCAAATGCCAGGTTTCAAATCGACTGCAGATCCACTTCAACCACGTACGATACAATAAAATGCGAAAAAGCTTTGTTTGCTATGAAAAGGGGGGGAAATTCCCTGCTTGCATGGTCACTGCATTTCTCTCTTTTGTTTAAAAATACTTAAAAAATTTTTCTGCTCGGCTGAAATCCACCTATCAGCCCCCCCAACACACAAGCGCAAAAAATGTTTGCAGTTCTTGAGATGGATTTTTAAGGCAAGTTGCAAGACATGTATACTGCACATAATGCAGATCCAATAGATTTGTGGAAAAGTTTTAAAAAGCACATATCCTAAATCTGTCACTGTTTGTGTTATTTTCTGCTTGTTTTTACAGTTGGGTAGTATATTTTGAAATGGTCAGTTATATTGTATTTATGACTTCCTGTTTTATGTATTGTATTCACATTTCCAACAAGTTCATGAAGTTTTTGAGATACCATTGTTATTTTTCCTTTTGTGCAACATGGGCTCCAATAAAAAAATATCCAGTGAGCTGTTTAGCTAGTTATACCATTGGTAAGTAAACTGGTGGTTTGTACTTTTCATCTCTGTGTATGATAATTTTTAAATGGATAATTCAGCTTGTCACCAATTCATGTGGTTATGCATATCATGATGTCAATACTGTTTTGTTTTCATTAAAGCATGCTTTTATCATTACCTAACGCTTGATATATTTTGTTGTCAAGTTATGTTGTCAATATAATAATATGAAGAATGTTTAATTCTCGGGACCGATTTCATAGAAACTTATGATATGTATTTCCACAACTATACCTAACAACGTTAAATTAGTTCTGCATAATGTGCCTTTCTTATGGCATCATGTACAATAAAGAGTCTGTAGTTGCTGGATTGATATTTAATTTCCACATTAGACAGTATGTTATTTAAAGGGCAAGTCCATCCAAAAAAAAATTTATTTAAACACATAGAGAAAAATACAACAAGCACAACTCTGAATATTCCATCAAAATCGGATGAAAAATAAGAAAGTTATGACACTGAAGTTCTGTTTAAATTTAAAAAAACCCAGACATATGCACATCCTGGCCATTGACGTCATTCCCTCACTATTTCTTTTGTATTTTGTTGTCTGAAATATTAAATACTTTAATTTTTGCCTCGTTTTGATATTAAATAAGTGTTTATTTATCCCTTTTCATATGATTAAATGAAGCACTTCCTAATTGTGAAATCTACACAAAAAAAAGAATCTATATTAAAGTACAAAAGAAATAGCGAGTGTATGACATCAACTTTCTCGATTGCATATCATCCATGTAGTGCATATAACTGTTTTTTTTTAATAAACGAAACTTCAAAATTTCATAATTTTCTTATTTCACATCCGATTTTGATGAAATTTTCAGTGTCATGCTTGTTTCATACGTCTTTATTTATTCAAAACAACTAATCATTGGGGTGGACTTGCCCTTTAATGTCAAACACCAATTTTTATTTTGTCAAACTCTAGTAAATAAACTCCTTCAAAATGGATAAGGTACATAAGTAGTACAACCATGGACCTTAACACTGCCTACTCATGTGGACCTGCCTAATAGTGCCCCCATTGTTTCCCTTTTGCTCGTTATATCTTGAAAAGCTTAATTCTCGAATTGGACCACAGTAATAGCTGATCTGAACATTGATATTAAGTGTACTTCATAAATCTTTAAAGTAGAGAACCCATTACAGTGTTACTAAATTGTGTAATTATTAAAATAGCAGGGATGATTGGAATTATTATCCCCCAACTACGAACATAAACCAACATCAGCGTAAACACGGACCTTTGAAATATATATTTTTTTAAAGTCCACATGTTTATGGTGCTCGTATAGCGAGGATGTACTGAATGGTTTTTATAGTTTTAAACTTAATACATCACTGAAGAAGGTGTGAAGGTTTACCAACAAGACACAAAAAGATGGAGCTTAGCTGCATGATGAAATATGGAAAAGCTCTGATTTTATTTAGAAAAAAGACAATCATTGGATTACATTTTAACAAAATACATACTAAAATAAATTCATGGTTAATGTGGATAGATCAATCTACAGGACAAGTCCAATCTGATAAAGGATGAGGTGGCATGGAGAGGTTGGATAATTTCGTAATTAAGGAAATAAATCAACCGTTACAAGGAAACGTGCATGAGATGATTGGGATGGATATGCCTGATGATAAACACAAGAGAACTGGCGATGAGGAAACGGAATAGAGACGGTGTCCTGCATGAAGGTGAAGAAAAACGGCCTTATACTCTTAAACTGCCTTATACCATGGTCACATTTGTTCTACGGCGGCCGTACGGCGAGTCGAAAACAGCCGTTTTAACATTTTTTGTCCAACTACATACAGGTGGTTTGAATCAAAATTAATAAAACGGCTGTTTTCGACTCGCCGTACGGCCGCCGTAGAGCAAATGTGACCAAGGTATTACTCATATATATTTGACAGTCTTGATACTCGTAAGTCCATGTTAGACGGGTTTTATCATAAGTACATGTGTGGCTGTAGTGAGGTCGACGAACAAAAGACAAGCGTAACAAAGGCCTCTACAGGATTTCGTTGTTTTAATCTATCAATCCATGAATCCTTTTGATCCATTAATCCGTTAATTATTTTAATCCTTGAAAACTGTGGAGTCAATGATAAAGAAAAAAGAATCATAAATACCAGCAAATTGAAACATCTTAAATACCAATAGAGCAACATCAATTCTTTGGAAATCTGAATAGTCTTGTCTCAACTAGATTCCAAATTCTATATACATATATGCTTACTCATTATAGGTTTGCTTGTGTCGAACTACAAACAGAATTCAGTTTTGTTTTCACTACAATTATAAGAATACAAATATAAATCAACTATCATTCTTGATATATCATATAATAAATGTAGTACAAAATGTAGTTTCATGTAATAATTAATCAGTCTTATTTCATTACAAAGGGGTGCAATGAGCCTGCCATAGCTTGTACATACATGCACATACATTATACATATTACATACACATTAACATCTGTCATTATGAACCAAGAAAAAGATCTCTAAAATTTCACTTTATGCTGAGACCATAATTAAAAATACATAACATAAAACATCAACTAACCTCTTTGCTTGCTTTCTTGAGTAAATAAAATGTCTTCTGAGCCAGGATGTTTCTGATTTTGAAGGGCAAAATCCTGGTCCCTCACACACAACCCAATGTCTAAAAATCAAATGCACTGTCACGGTGCTATGTAGGTGTACTCATTGACTGAGGGGGTGCTAGATACAAATGTAATAATCAGGTAGTGCAATAGTGAAAGTATATACAGAAAGTGCTAAATCACTTTTGCGCTAATTTTGGTGTGCTAATTTATAAATTTAGATGTACTTTCATCACAAGGCTCCTTTAAATTAAGCATTAATTTACCTCAGGAAAACATCTGCAATAAATAAATCTAAATTAAGTACTTTATATACTACATATACTTCTAAAAGATAAATTTACACTACTACACTAAGTACACATTCCTTACTTGGCCGTATAATCATACCATCAACCATAAGATGATGCATTAAGTATACAAATGATGTGAAACTCAAACTACATCTTTCAAAACATGATAATGAAAGATTGATATCGCAAAATGTCATATTTGAATTTTAACGGTAATTTACCGGCGTAAATCCAATTCATAGGTGTCGCAGTACCTTTTTTTTTTACTATTTTCCTGCATTTCACCTTTTCCTCTTTTTTTTTGGTATATAGATAAAAACATTAAGTTCACACAATTTCAACCTTTAGAAATTTGACTATTTCAAGAAATCAATAATTATTCATAATTAAGAAACAAATCATTTTGGTAGAATATGAACTTAACCTCCAATCTAGTCCCTTTCCTCTATTTTCATGGAATATTTATCTAAACCAAGAAAAAAGGCTTCTGCCAAAAAGGAAGACAAGCGTCGTTTTAAATTTTATAATCTCAACTTCAGACGTCATATATATGTAAAGATTCAGACCTCGATGCATGTGAGATACGTGTATATAAGATAATTTGCATCAATAACAAATATAATAGAAAGACGAATTGCATAGTGTACCATAGCTCAGATAAATTCAACTTGAACTCAGTCAAAACTTGTTATGTTTTAGATAATTCAACACTCTTCCTTGGATGGTTTCAACATTCTATGATATATCATTTTTTTTATGCATTCTTCTTGATCATTATATAAATGAAAACATCAAAATATTCAGAAATACAAAGTCATCTCTGAAGAGTTTGAATACAACTGAAAACATACTCGTTCTCAAAATTTTCTTCACTTTGCATTTTTATAAAACTTTGAAAATATGCAATATACAAAGTTGTTAATTTTCTTCTGAATGAAAATGAAGAGAAAAATTAGAATTTCCAGACCAATGTATGTTCGATCAAATTGAAATTTGTTATATATATTTATGCATGTGTATGAAAAAACAACATGATTAAGCAATTATTCGGCAATAATCAGACTCATTGTCTGAAATTCACGAAGCAATATAGTCTTTAATCAGACTAAAAATGACAGTAAAACTTAAGTTTGACTTCAAATTTTTAACACAGTCAATTTTTGTTTCTATAACCCACAAAATTGATGTATTCATATTTTATGATTAGTCTAGAGTTCATACTGTGCTCGAGAGTTCTCAAAGAAAGTTTTGGTGAATTATAGTCCAGATCAAATCATCAAATAAACTTCAAAATTATCAGATCCTGTGTGAGCATTTTAGTCTTTCTTAATGAGTCACGTTGGCTCTTGGCTGGGAATTATTCCTGGTCTTCACTTGGAAGAAGAAGAACTAGCTTGTGAATAGGACAATGAAGGTAAGTCACTGGGTTACTTCGTTTTCCCACATTGTCTAATTTTCTGTCTCCTACCATGACCCTAACCTTACGAATGTAGTCATCCTTTGATTGATATAGTTCAACGATTCTTCCAAGAGGCCAAACATTGCGAGGAGTGTTATCGTCTTTAATAATTACCACATCTCCTATTCTCATGTTGCGATGTGGCTTGGTCCACTTCTGCGACTAAAGCTGACAAAGAAACTCCTTCTTCCACCGACACCAGAATTCGTTTGCGAAATGTTGAACTCTCCGCCATCGTTTACTCGCGTAGACATCTTCTCGAGAGAAACTACCAGGGGTTGGAAGAATGACCCTCGACTTTTGAGTCAACAGATGATAAGGAGTCAATGGAGTAGAATGTGTTGGTTCGTTCAGGAGGTCAGTGGTTAGCGGACGACTGTTTACAATGGCAGCCGCCTCACACATCAAAGTTCTCAACAACTCGTCATCTAGTTGTTGGCCTGCCTGGTGTAGCAGAACATCTAAGACCTGACGTATGGAGCGGATCTGCCGCTCCCACACTCCACCCATGTGGCTAGAAGCAGGTACATTGAACTTGAAAGCGATGAAGTCGCATCCCTCTTTCAGGAGAAAGTCTTTTACCTGTTTCTCACTGGATTCAGCACATCGTTTGAACTCTGCCTCAGCACCTACAAAGTTTGTTCCCCTGTCACATCTCAATTGTCTCACAGGGCCTTTGACAGAAAGAAGCGTCTGAGACCGTTGGTGAAGGAGTCGGTGGAGAGGGAGTGTAGAACTTCAATATGAATACCTCTCGATGCCATACATGTGAATATCATACCATAGCGTTTCAGTTCTTTCCGTCCTTCCTTTATTAGCCAAAGCCCAAAGCAATCAACTCCAGCATACGTAAATAGTGGAGCTGGGGAAAGACGGTCCTCAGGTAAGTCTGCCATTTTCTGAATTTGTGGAGGTTGTCGAAGTCTTCGACAGACTACACATTGGGAGATGAATTTTGAGATGAAGTTGCTGCTACCCAAGATCCAATATCCCTTTGCTCTGAGACGGTTAGTCGTCATGCCTCTTCCTCCATGAGCCACCTCAGTATGACACTGAGATACAATTAACTTGGTCAGGTGAATTTGAGGAAGGATGGCAGGATTTTTGCTTTCAAATGAGAGGTCAGATCTCCTCAAATGTCCTCCAACTCTAAGGATGCCATCATCATCTATAAATGGGTCAAGACGACACAAGCGACTGGTCTCCTTGCAATGACGCCTTCTTTCTCTTTCGTTGTGAGACTTGCTGATCCCTGATGATTTCACTTCATCAAATGTCCTCCTCTGAATCAGTCTTATGATTTCCTTCTCTGCATGAAGAAGTAGTTCAGTAGTCAGAGGTTCCATCACAACTTTCTTGACATCTTTCCCATCTCGTCTTGCATGGCAGCATCTCTGTAAGTATGATTTGAGACGGAGGCAGTACGCCACAGCTCTCTTTGCTCGATACCAACTAGAGAGATGATCAAATCGTCCTAACTCGAGCTCATCTACCTCTTTTACTGAGGCATGAGTGTTGCTTTTCAATCCAAGATCTTTAGGAATGACAGTAGCTTCTTCCTCAGTCTCTTCCAGAATCTCCCTTTCCCAAATGAAGTCTGGACCCATGAACCACTTTGATGCTTCAAGCTGATCGAACGTGAGTCCTCTTGATGGGGCATCAGCTGGATTATCTTGAGTGCTGACATGCCTCCATTGATTGGGTGACGATTCATCTCTAATTTGGCGCACTCTATTTGCAACAAAGACATGATAACGCCTTGTCTCGTTCTTGATGTAGCCTAGCACCACTCGGCTATCAGTCCAAAAGACCTCCCTACCAATTTTGAGGTCTAGCTCAGCTTGAAGAAAGGCGCTCATCTTCACTGACAGGACGGCTGCAGTCAGTTCCAGCCTTGGTACTGTGACTGTCTTGATTGGTGACACTCTGGATTTGCCCAACACAAGCGTACAGTGTACTTCTCCCCTTCCATTAGTCATTCTCAGGTATGTACAATGACCGTAACCAAGGTTGCTCGCATCACAGAAGTGGCGTAGCTCGACATTCTTGACTTCCCCAAAGTCTTTTGGCTTATAACACCTGTCAATGGAGACCCTTTCGAGTTGGAGAATATATGTTTTCCACCTATTCCACCTGTCTTGAAGTATGTCTGGAAGGGGGTCGTCCCAAGCGGCAGAAGTTATACATAGATCCTGAAGTATTATCTTACCAGGTAGCAGCAATGGGGCTAACAATCCAAGAGGGTCGTACACGGACATCTAGGTTGACAGCACACCTCTCCTAGTCAAAGGCTTGTCTTGGAAGGTCACCCTAAAGCGGAAAGTATCGGACTCGACACACCATTGCACCCCTAAAGCTTTCTCGACAGGCAGGTGATCGAGTAGAAGATTCAATTCTTTCACCTCCTTGGCTCTATCTTCCTTTGGAACTGAATCTAGCACTTTCCTTGAGTTGGATACAACTTTGTGAACATGAAGACCACCATGTCCACATATCTTCTTGGTCTTTGAGATCAGATCGATGGCCTCTTCTTCTGTTTCTACTGCCTTAAGCCCATCATCGACATAAAAGTCTCGTTGGATGAACTTGGCTGCATCTTGACTTATGTCATCTGCCATGTCGGTTGCTATCTGCTTCAATCCAAAATTTGCGCACCCAGGGGAAGAGGCAGCTCCAAAGAGGTGCACATTCATTCTGAAGTCAATAGGCTCTCGACGATAGTCTCCGTCTGGCCACCAGAGGAAGCGCAGGTAGTCACGGTACTCTTTGTTGACGTGAAACTGATGAAACATTTCTTTGATGTCACACATGAAGGCTACCTACTCTTTTCTGAATCTGCACAGTACTCCAGCAAGTGCATTGGTCAAATCAGGGCCAGTGAGAAGATGAGAGTTCAAACACTCTCCTTTGAATTGTGAACTGCAATCGAACACCACCCTCAGTTTCTTTGGTTGCTGTACTCCATGATGTGGAATATACCATAGCTTGCCTGGTTCACCTGGTTCAGACACTTTCTCTGCATACTTCTTTTCAAGGAGATTGTTCATCTGTTGTAGGTATTGATCATAGTAGGTTGCATCATTTTCAAACTTTTTCTTCAGATGGTTCAAACGTTTGGCAGCAACAAACTTGTTGTTAGGCAGTACAGGTACCTCTTCCTCCCTGAAGGGGAGGGGCATCTCGTAATGTCCACTCTCTGAAATGTGAATCTCCTTCTCCATTAGCCTAACAAACTTCGAATCATTCTGGGAATAGGGTTTCTGCTTCTTATCAGGAGTGAAGTCAGCCTCGAGAAGTTGGACAACATGAAGAGGGGTGATCCCTTCCTTCGTAGTAGCTGGATGCGTTAACATCACTTCTGAGCGATGACCCTTCAACTGTACCTCCTCAGGCACTGTCCGTACAGTCGTACGATGACTCACACCAATGGGATCATTGTGACTATCAACATAACCTGCATTCACTGTCCCAACAATGCTCCATCCTAGGTCTGTCTGGACTGCATAGGGCCCTCTTTCGTCAGGAGAGTGGATGACAGCACGAGGAGCTAGAGCCTTGGCACAGTCGTAGCCGATCAAGAGTCCAATTTCAACATCCTGAAGAGGAGCAATCATATCGGCAATCCTGGACAAGTGTTTGAAGGATCTCGCTGTGTCAGGAGTAGGAATATGATGTCGATCTGCTGGGATAATGTCTCTCGTATAGCTTGGAGGGAGACTAATCACCTTCTCAGAGTTGTAGTAAGCCTTCACTTTCAATCCAGTCACCTTCTCACAAGCTACTCTCTCATTTGCTTTTGTCATTGTAGAAAGCAATAGGTGCATGCCTATGCCTCTGATGCCCATTGCTTCTTTGGATTATGTTTAATAGAATGAAGGATGTATCGGATTGCGTGTCCAATAATGCATACACAAGTCTATCCTTACGACTGGACTCGTGTGATAGCCATACCGGGACAATCATCGATGACTTCATAGAATAACTGGAATCTGACTGGGAAGCATGAGAATTTGATTCCAGAGTTTCTTTACTGCTCCTCTCTCTGTTAGTAGCATCCCGTCGCTTCTCCTTCCATTCGTCATCATGTAGAGCAGTTGGATGCTTTCCTTTACATAAGGAGCATGTATTTCTTTTCTTGCATCTCTTTGACATGTGTCCCTTTCTCAAGCAACCAAAGCAGAGACCATTGTCCTTAATAGTCTGTCTCTTCTTCTGCATCGTTTCTGAATTGAACGAGGAACATTCAGTAATATGGTGTTGACCCTTGCAGAAGATACATGACAGATATTTCTTCTCAGCAGAGCCATATTTGTGATTTTGTGTTCCAGTCTGTAAAGATCGAGAAGGAGTTGACCTCTTCCTTTCCTTTGAGGTCTGCAGAGATTGAAGAGAGGTGACGGGATCACAAGCAACAGTTGCCTCTTTATCAATGAACTCTGTGAAGATGGCAAACGGTGGAAAGGTTTTCCAATCCTGTCTCCACTGAACGACCTTCTTTCCCCATTTCACGACTAGCCATTCAGGGAGTTTCCTCAGTAGGTTTTGATTTTCCCGTTCGTCATCAAGATGATTCAAGTGGGGAACATACTTAGATGCTGCATCACATTGTTTCAGGAAGTCTCCCAGTCTCCTAAGTCCAAATGAATCTCTTGATCCAACCTTGGGCCAAGCATCCAGCTTGTCTCTGTAAGCATTTGTCCAAAAATGTATCCAATAATAAATCAAGTATTTCCAAAATTAGATTTAATAATGTTATTGTTGATGATGGTGACAACCTTTCAAATATTTTTAATAACCATTTCTCTTCCATTGGCGCGAATCTGGCTAAAGATATTCCTCCCGCGACGAAAAGTTTTTCGGACTATCTCGGCCCGCCTAACCCAAATTCAATATTTTTTGCTCCAACATATAATCAAGAAGTTGTTGATATCGTATCTGGTTTGAAAAATAAAAAAAGCCCTGGCTTTGATGAAATTAATAATTTTATTTTAAAATCCGTAATAAATTCTATTGTTTCCCCACTGGTGCACATATTCAACCTTTCCTTAGAAAATGGTACAGTTCCAAATCAAATGAAGATAGCCAAGGTAATCCCTTTATTAAAAAAAAGGTGATAAGTTGGATGTCGGTAATTACCGACCTATCTCTCTTTTGTCGACATTTTCTAAGATCCTTGAAAGAATAGTATACGTTAGAACCGAAAATTTTTTGTCAATGCATAATATTTTATCTGATGTTCAATTTGGGTTTCGCGAAAAGCACAACACCACTCATGCCCTGATGAATTTTGTCAACAAAGTAGTTAATGCTCTAGATAAATCTAGTCACCTTGTGGGTATTTTCCTGGACTACTCCAAGGCCTTCGATACCATCAATCATGAAATCCTACTTTAAAAAATGTCTCACTATGGTGTGGGAGGGAAGGCCTTGGAGTGGTTCAGGAGCTACTTATTCAACAGACAACAATACGTGTTTGTTAAAGATCATAACTCCAATTTAAAATATGTTAACTGTGGAGTCCCTCAGGGTAGCTTATTAGGCCCACTTCTTTTCACAATTTATATAAATGATTTCTGTAGATCATCCAAAATATTGTCCCTTATCTTGTTTGCAGATGATTCGACCTTATTTTTTTCTCATCAGAATCCACAAACTTTAGTTGATGTTATCAATTCTGAACTTATTAATGTTACTGAATGGATAAGAGCCAATCGATTATCTTTGAACCTTAACAAAACAAAATACATGTTATTTAGTAATTCCATAGACAAGTTACCGATGAACATTATGTTTTATAATACCCCATTACAAATGGTACCTTACACCAAATTTCTTGGTATAACAGTTGACAGTAAACTTTCTTGGAAAAATCATATTGAAAATATATCCAAAATAATTTCACGAAATATAGGTATTATTAATAGGCTAAAATTTTGCATTCCCTCCACATCACTAATCATGCTCTACTCATCCTTAATCTTGCCTTATTTAAACTACGGGATTCTTATTTGGGGTGATACCCATCAATACTTATTAGATAAATTGTTGCTTTTGCAAAAGAAAGCACTTCGTATTATTTATAGTACATGTTTCCGTTCTCATACGGACCCACTTTTTCTAGAAAGTAAAATGTTGAAAGTCAAAGACCTGTATTTACTACAGTTAGGGCGCTTCATGTATAGTTATAATAATAATGCACTTCCCCATATTTTTTATGCCATGTTCCCTAAAAATAAATTTTATCATAACTACCCCACGAGACACTCTAACGAACTTAACATTCCACTTTACAGAACTTTACTGGCCAAAAATACATTCCTTTTCAACGGTCCTAAATTCTGGAACTCACTAGCTAATAGTATTAAAGACAGTGTCTCCTTAAATTCATTCAAACACAAACTCAAACTTATCCTCCTTAATTCCTATAATTCTTCGCAACGGAACTAACACTTCATTATCTTGATTTTAATCATTACATTTTTCACTTTTATTGTTTTATCTTTTTTCATCTGATATTGTCCAGTTATATCATCTTTTGTCATTTCACCAGATCAAGCTGGTTCGTGGTCAGCCCTTTCCCATTCTTAGTTTTCCTCCTTTTATAAAGTAGTTATCTTGTCTTGTACTGTCCTGTCTTTTGTTTTGTCTTGTCTTCTATGTCTTGTCGTCCCCTCTCTCTCTTTCTGTTTTTTTTTTTCTTTCCTTTCTTCTGTCTTGCGCAACACATCCTTTACTACGAAGACCTCTTTGTGTGAAAAGCTTTGCATTAGTTCAGTAATTATAATTGCATCCGTATGATTTCTTTTGTTCTCTTTTTCTTTCCTGTAATACATATATGTACGCATATCAGAATAAGTCTACTATACTTTTTTTCATTTCTAAGGGGGATCCACACTTAACAAGCTTTGCTTTTTAGTGGATCCCCCTCATTTCCATTTATGCTCTATATTATACTGTTTTTTCTGTGTTTTTTTTTACGAAGTAAGAATGCCCTTCTGTTAAATTGTACTTGATTTGTATTACTTTATATTACTTTGTATTATGTTTTGAATGGAAATGAAATAAAAAGAATTGAATTGAATTTGAAACTACAAATGGATCCCCATATCTCTGTTCCAACCCTTCCTTTGCATTAAGGTAACCTCTGCCATCGACGATCATAGAGTAGCCTTCTACCAAGGATTTCAGCTCACCTGTCGGGTATTTCAAGAGAAAGTAGAACCTCTCTGCCATAGGAATTCCACGATGTTCAATCAATGCATCGTAGCTTCGCCTCCATGCCGTGTAGTCAAGAGGGTTACCTGAGAAAATCCCAGGCTCTGGAAGAGGAAGTCTATTTAAGGATAGCAACTCTTTCAAACTGTTGGCGAGAACATCATCATTGCTGGACTTTGGTTCTTGTCGATGACCAATCTTAGTTGCAGGGCTTTCCGAAGGTGGAGCAGGGTTGTTCATCTCAATGATGGGTTCCATTGAAGGGGCACTGTTACCTCCATTAACTATACTCTGAACTCGAGGAGGAACCGACACTTCACGATCAACCCAGTCTTGAATTCTCCCTCTGGATGATCGGGAACCTGACTTAGATGAAAGCGTCCCACCTTGCAATCGAAGAATAACTTTTATTGTTTCTCTCATTAAAGATGAATGTTCATCTTCAATGGTTTCAAGTAGATCTTCACCATCATCAAGATCTGCTTAAGGAGCTACAGCTGCGAGTTCTTCTCGAGAAGAAATAGTCTTGTCCGTGGCTTCCTGTACTTGATTACGGGATTCTTTAATCATCACAGTGTTGACATCGTCTTCAACGATAAGCTGGCGATGCTTATTTGCCCTTCTCCTCCAAAGTCGAATGGCATCTCTCCATGTCTTGACTGTGACGTCTGCTTTATACTGCAAACCCTTCTCAGTGGGCATTCTATCCCGTCCATTCTCAACTCCTTCTGCCATGATTATTCCCAAATAGAAGATTTATGACGAAAGAAGGTTGAGATCAATCAATCAAGATTTCATTCATCGCGTTGAACATTGAATATCGAAGTTCCCGATTTGCATTCGAAATTGTTCTGTAGCTGGAAGAATTTACAAATTCCATTGGACTGCGAGGATGTTTGACCGTGTCGAAAGAGGAAATTCACGTCGAAGAATTCTCACTGGTCAAAGAGTTTTCACTGTGGCTGTAGTGAGGTCGACAAACAAAAGACAACCGTAACAAAGGCCTCTACAGGATTTCGTTGTTTTAATCTATCAATCCATGAATCCTTTTGATCCATTAATCCGTTAATTATTTTAATCCTTGAAAACTGTGGAGTCAATGATAAAGAAAAAAGAATCATAAATACCAGCAAAATGAAACATCTTAAATACCAATAGAGCAACATCAATTCTTTGGAAAACCTGAGTAGCCTTGTTTCAACTAGATTCCAAATTCTATATACATATATGCTTACTCATTATAGGTTTGCTTGTTTCGAACTACAAACAGAATTCAGTTTTGTTTTCACTTCAATTATAAGAATACAAATATAAATCAACTATCATTCTTGATATATCATATAATAAGTGTAGTACAAAATGTAGTTTCGTGTAATAATTAATCAGTCTTATTTCATTACAAAGGGGTGCAATGAGCCTGCCATAGCTTGTACATACATGCACATACATTATACATACTACATACACATTAACATATGTCATTATGAACCAAGAAAAAGATCTCTAAAATTTCACTTTATGCTGAGACCATAATTAAAAATACATAACATAAAACATCAACAAACCTCTTTGCTTGCTTTCTTGAGTAAATAAAATGTCTTCTGAGCCAGGATGTTTCTGATTTTGAAGGGCAAAATCCTGGTCCCTCACACACAACCCAATGTCTAAAAATCAAATGCACTGTCATGGTGCTATGTAGGTGTACTCATTGACTGAGGGGGTGCTAGATACAAATTTGATAATCAGGTAGTGCAATAGTGAAAGTATATACAGAAAGTGCTATATCACTTCAGCGCTAATTTTGGTGTGCTAATTTATAAATTTAGATGTACTTTCATCACACCATGTTTGACGGTCTTTTTCATAAGTCCATGTTTGACGATCTTACTGTTAGTCCATGTTTGACGGTCTTACTCTTAAGTCCATGTTTGACGGGTTTTTTCATAAGTCCATGTTTGACAGCCTTGCCCATAAAGTCCATGTTTGCCGGTCTTACTCATAAGTCCATGTTTACAGCCATTTACAAGGAATTTGAAAAGTCCACGTTTGGAGGCTCTATTTCATAGGTCCTCATTTGAGGGCATTTACAAGTATGGGTGGGGGTGTGTGTGTGGGGGGGTGCATAGTAATATAAGAGCGCCTTGAGCATCGTACAAGGTGGCGAAATTTTAATATCGATATTGTAATATTTAGTATTATATGATATATAATATGTGAAGATATTATACATATACAACAACTTTGGCAACTCTTAACTTAAATATGTTGTGAAAGCAATGGAGTAAGAGAATATAAGCAGAGGCCTAGGCCTATAGTTTCTGATGCTCCAGTCACGTAGAGCAAGGTATTCCACAAAACTACATGGATCGCATGAGGATCATAAAACAAGCTTTTGATACACACAATAGCTTTTCACAACAAGATTGGTTAAATCTTGCAGGTACCTAATATCACGTAGCCTTCTTCATCCTTTTTTAATGATAGCTAGACCAAAACATGCTGGTTGATAGTTATTCATGTTTACCACCACTTGTATCTACAACGCGAATGAACACTTACCCATTATACGGATTACAAATTTGAAGTGGATTACTTTTGACAATTTGATCGAATTATTTACATGAAATATTGTTGAAAGTCAGAGGACGTAATAATCATTTATAATTCTTTTAAAATGGACACTTATCTTAATTAAGGTTGATAACTCCATGCTGTTGTCGTGGGCAGTTGGAATGTTGAAAAAGTTGGTGAAATGTCGCTATATTTGGACCTGTTTATCGTGGAATAATATTTGGTGTAATGTAATGTCTGGATGGAGTGCCAGAATTGCCTTATTGATGAAAAATTGGACTTCGATCTTTTTCGCATGGTAAGTTGTGATATATTAGATGAGACCTGTTCTCCAATTTCTATAATAGTATAATAATAAATGTAAAAATAAAATAGTGTCCTAGCGATATAGAACTAGAAAACATAAATATAACGTATTTAGTTTAAACGATTAAATCCTCACTCTATTATACAGTGCATCCAAGAAAGAAAAAAAGAAATCGGGATTCATTTACATCATCATAAAATTCAGTTATTCCTCTATTTTTTATACCTAATACGAAACAGACACTTCAAGCATTGAACAAGATGAATTTGATTTTTTAATGTCAAAATCAGTTTGCGCAGAAAAATTGGGCTGCATTGGTTCATGGGCTCGGTGTAAAAATGGCAGAGGTAAAAATAGCAAAGGTAAAAATGGCAGAGGTAAAAATGGCAAAGGTAAAAATGGCAGAGGTAAAAATGGCAGAGGAATAAATATCAGCGGTAATAGTGGCAGAGGTAACACTGGCAGTGGTAAAATGGCTGAGGTAAAAATGATAACACTTGAGTTGGTATTTCTTTTTTCCTGGACTTACATGCACGACCTTCTCATGTCAAATCGCTCTTCTAACATTCAAATTTGAAGAACACTTTGAATCCGAAATATTGCACTTAAAAAAAGTCATAAAAGGGGAAATTCACACTGACATAAAGTTTATTGAAATGATATCGGTGAGGATTTTAGGGAATCCATCAAGTATTTTAAAAGCTACTAAAATTTTACGTTAATGGGGACGTCATTTGCGAGCAGTTTTCCCCATATATGATGTAATAAAAAATATCAATGAAATGTCATTTTCTTAAAAAAAAATGAAAATGGTTTTAATTGTACCTTAAGTATATTAACATACAAATAATTTCACATCCGCTCCTGAAAGATTTTTTATTAGCAATCATGAACCACTGATAAAAAAATGAAAAGTAGACATTTTGGTGCATAAAATACGGGGTAGTTACTAGTATATGACGTCACAGATCAAAAACCCAAACTTCTAATCACTTTCTTAATCTTTGATGAGTTTTTCCGCAAACCTTCACCCATATATATTTTCTGCTATTTTCAAAGTAAACCACTTGTCAGGGTAAATTTCCCCTCCAAAACAGGTCCATAGAATGGTACCTAAGAAACACCTATAAATTTAAATCCCTTATTCGCTACACTTTCAAAATTCATGAGGTAACCGTTACCATAGAAACAAGTTAAGGAACCTGATATCCACTTGGACTAGCTGCAATGAGGTATTACTCTGAAAAAAATGAACACTATTTTCTATTATTATGTCATTTACATTAAAGTTAAAATTATATATATACGTATCATATCAATATCTATTATGATGTTGAAATATCAAAAATTACTTTTATTACAGAACGTTTGGTTATTTTCCTGTTATCCAAGCTATGCAAGTGGTTCAAAGAAATCCCGAACTCGTCTATTTCAGTATGTTACAGGGGCCTTCAGCCCCCTACTTTTTTTTCCAAAACCATGTACAAAAACGTAAAAAAGACCACACGATTTTGATTTTTGCATGGTCAGCAACCCCCCCCCCCCCCCACTTTGAAAACTGTTCCGCGGCCCCTGTGTTAATGGTAGCGCACATTGGTGTTTACATTACAATTCGTTTGGTGTGTATGTGATGAAGTGCTGTTCTACTAGACGAACTGGGCAAGATACATCATTTCATCACTCACTAATTGAAATCATTTTGGCATGAATTTTTTTTTAGTTTAATCATATCAACGATAAAGTATAGGCCTAAAATGATTTTTAAACATCCAAATAATATCTCATCATTTCATAATACTCATTTTGTCGATAGGAGTCCATTCAAGGTCAATAATTATGACTGATATTAACTGGAAAGGCTCTATCTTTTCCTTGTTGATCTAGCATGTGATGATCTTTACCTCTGCCATTACCTCTGCCATTTTTACCTCTGCCATTTTTACCTCTGCCACTTTTACCTTTACTCAGATGTAAAATAAGTAAGACATGCTATTTTAAAGTTTCACTTATTTTTCACAAAACATTTTATATGCACAACTCAGTGACATGCAAATCACTCACTAACTATTTCTTTTCTTTCTTATTGTTTGAAATACACAATAGTTTTATTTTTACAGATTTGACAATAAAGACCTACTGGACTGAGCAATAGCATGTTAAAATAATGGTAATTCAAAGTGTTGAGGGATAAATAAAACTTTGTTTTACAGGACAATGAGGAGAAAATTTGAATATTTCGTATTTAATACAATGAAATACAAAAGAAATAGTGAGTGAGTGATGTCATCAGTCCGCTCATTTACAGACCAGGATATGCATATTACTATTTCGTGAAATTAAGCGAAAATTAGAAATATCATAACTTTCTTATTTTAAATCCGATTTTGATTAGATTATCAATTTCTTTTAATTCAAATCAACTTTTTGTTGGGGTGGACTTGTCCTTTAAATTTCTCTCTCTGAAATCAGAGTGGATTCAGATTCACTCGTGAGTTTCTGACATGCCTCAATATTTATTGATTGTAATCCGCCATGGGTGAACACTTTGCTAAGCCTAAAGTCTCATTTTATAGGCGACATTCTACTCTGGCATGAGTGTCAAATTCAGTAGTAAAACATATTTAATAATTGTGTGATCTATTTCAGAAAACGGGTTTCCTTTTTTGTGGGACGCACTGTACATGTATTACTTTACGCCAAGAAGAAGGGAAGAGATAATTCTTTCTGTAAATAAGAATTACCGATTATAAATAGGCCTAAACCTAAATGATTGCATGAAAATCCATTTTTATGGTTTCAATTTATTTTTTTATTAAATTTTAAAAGTGTATTGTTTTACGTTTTAGGTCCATTTTTATTATGATTAGTTGAATCTGGAATGGACTTGTGTCGAAAAGAGATAAGGGAATTGGTGTGGTGCCACCACTTAGCTTCACAAATGATCATGAGTCGAATGTAATCAGTTAAGTGCAATTTTATTCCACCTTTCAACAGACAACATTGAGAAATACATGGTATAAAGAAATGTATAACATATTGAGTTTGATACTTTATGACAATGCTATAACAGTACCAGTAATAATAACAAGATAATAACATACCTAAACATTATCTATGAATCTGTACAATGTATTTACATAAGAACATAAGAGAAGGCCTTCTTAGGTGGGAAGACCTACAAATGTTTACGATTGTTAAGCCAGGCCCATCTGACGGATAAATAAATCTTTGTGGACCTGGGAAAATGGAAAGTGGAGAAACAATGATATATTTGGATGTTTGGGAGACAAGAGAAGATAAAAGAATGATTTAATGAGAAAAGTGGTAATCGTTAACTCTAACTAGAATCGCATTGTTTTGTATTTCACAGGTGTCAACGATAAAACAGAAGTGACCAAATTTTGCGTTCGGAACCTCATTTGAAATGAGCGAAATCTACAATATTGGTCACGAAATTGGAAAGCTATTCGGCTAAATGCAATCAGTTAGAGTTCATGAACTCCAAAAACGTATACTTTATAACTTTTAGGAGCTTAAATATAAATGAGGAATGGTTATCTTCAATATTTTAAAACGGATTGGTCCAGTTCTGGAAAATGCTTGCATGAAGCAGTAGAGGTTAAATGACCACTTTGTCGATGTTAACACTTAAAGGGGACAATATCCAAGCTCACCATGTCTTTGTTTGGTACTATCGAACTGAGACAAAATCGTAGGAAAAGGAAAAAGTACGTGTCAGACCCTGGACCAGCTACGATTTCCAGCTTCATCAGTCGACGGTCTCGTGTCTTTGGACCACTTTCAGAACGACCTGTTGGCTTCCAGGCGGCACCGAGCTCGCTGGAACCAGATACCCTTGAGGTCAAACGCCTACCAAAAGAGCAAATATGTTCGTCAAGAGAACTCCCTAAAATGGCCAGTCGGAGGAAGAAGCTCAGCAAGAAGCTTCTAAAGATTCTCTCTTCGCCTTTCGGGTTGTTCCTGCTTCTCGTTGTCTACATGGTCCTTGGGGCGCTTATGTTCATCTACGTGGAATCGGGCACCGCTCGCGAATTGCACGCGAAACTGAGGAACGAAAGGTTTGATCACGCCCAGATCCTGGTCCTGAACGGAAGCTGCTACCAGGATGTAGAATGTGTCACCGCGTGGCTCAAACAATGGGAGGAAAAACTGTGGGAATTTCCGATGGGAATTATCGATCATTACCTGACCCTGTGGTCCTTTGAAAACTCTTTTCATTTGTGCTTCTCTATCGTCACTACAATAGGTATGAATATGTATATTCAATATTTCAAGTGTATCTTGATGAGCAGTGTAAGGGAACATCAATATTCCAATCCTCATTATCATCATTATTCCTCCCTCGTACCACTTCCACTATACATCTTTCATTTGGTATATCTTAATATTTTTTGTTGAAATCTTTCTTTAGCAAAACTGTTTGGATCACATAAAAATCTAAATATCATTACTATTTTTTTACGCAGTTCTTAATTTACCATCTTTTCTTCATCAAAGGAGGCGAGTTTCCTGTATTTTTACCATGTCTCTATAATTTGTTATGTGTTAGGTGATGGAGCCTGGCGAGTACACCGTATTAGGAAATGTGGAGGCATGCTTTTGCTGTTATCTGGGGCATGCCTCTTAGCTTCATTGTTGCTTTTCAGGCTCTAGTACCTTATACAAATTTAGGTTATTTTCATGCTATGTTAAGCATTACACATATTCTTTAGTCAGTCCGGCATGGGTATTTAATTTTTTTCCAATACCTATCTTTCTTTTATTTGCCTAGCGTTACATACTTGTCAATAATGTTTGTTGAATGTGTTTTATTTAAATTTTAATACCATGTAATTGTATATAACATAATTTTCAATACTTTCTCAATGTTTTTTCTATGAGGGCTCGCATGCCTCTGGGCAATAGTACGGAATTATACTTTTGCGAGCCCTGCCCCATGGAAAAAACATTTTCTTACTCTCTTCTTCTTTTTTTCATTTCTACTTATCTATATTTAATAATTCAATTTCAAATTATATCTTTATATTTACATTGTACAATTTTTGTATGATTTTAATTTATGGCCAAATTGATAATAATAATAATAATAATAATGATAATAATCTCCTAAAGAAAAAACACAAAGCATTAATTAGCACATGTATGATAAGACTTTTGGCAGGTCTGGTGAAAATTGCACCAAAATTGAAAAACAACCTGCCTCATGATATCAGATAAATACAGTCTTAGACAGAGTCAAATCATTTTTCATTTAAAGACGCACTTGTAAGTTGTATTAGCCCTACAAAAATTAAAACAAACCTTCCACACACCAAGAGACTAATAGGTTATTATGCTGCTCTGAGAACTGACAATTGTTATCATTACTTCCTACACTGCACTACAAATCGGACGCATCCGAGAATGAATCAACAATTAGTCCAGGATAGGCCCCATAGAAACTTGACCAAACCTTGTTTTTTTATATATACAATATTTTTTGATGGTTTTTTGTCAATTCGAGGGTGCTGATTACGAATCTGGATGATGCCACTCGTGTAGCCTTGAGCATTTTCCGCAAATTGGCAAAATCCAATATGGCCGCCAAAATATGCAAATTACCCATGAAAATCATAAAATTGTCCGCACATTGGCTATGAAATGCATGAAATCGTGTGGCAGGAGTGAAAAACTCTCTCAAAAAATGGTTTTTGACAAAATATTTATTTTCCTGATATTCAAAATGGCCGCCATAGGCCCCTGTATACTCTATTATGTACAATATGAATAGGAAAAACTAATTTTCACAAAAATGAGCACCAAACTGCAAAAAATCGCGATGTATGAACGAAGTAATATATGCAAATCATCATTACTAACGAGATATGTCTTTTATTATGTCATATATGGGAACATTGCTGTATTTTGATATCTAAAATAGCCCACTGGCCCAAACAGTATTATGTACAATGGCAATGGCCGGGGCCAAAAAAATGACAATTAAGAGTGAGCACTAAAATGCATATTATTAAGATAAAGAGTGGAATACTGACTAAAAATATAATTGTTAATATGCCATTTATGTGATAAATGCTGCATTTTGAAATTCAAAATGGCCGCCATAGGCCCTATATTTATCATGTACAATGCGAATGGAGAAACTAATTTTCACACGAGTAAGAAACATAAAATGCATGTAATTGTGATCTACGAGTAAAATATTGTCTGACAACATGTTTTATAGCAAGACATATCATTTCTTTTGTCATGCATGAGATAAATGCTGTATTATGAAATTCAAAATGGCCCCTATAGGCACTAACAGTATTATCTACAATGTGAATGGGGACATATAATTTTGTAAGAACTTTGATTTGCTTGACTATGACATCCATATAATCCTGTTGTATGAGTAAAATGTTATTTGAAAACATATTTTTTTATAAATTATAGCATTTCTTCTGCCATATAGGTGATAAATACTGTATTTTGACATTCAAAATAACCTCTACAAGCCCTAATTATATTATGTAACATGCGAATAGGGAAACTAATTTTCACAAGAGTGAGAATCATAAAATGCATATAACTGTGATGTACGAGTTAAAATATTGTCTTAAACATGGTTTCTAACTAAATACATCACATATTGGTCGTGGAGGTAATAAATGCTGTACTGTGAAATCCAAAATGGCTGCCATAGGTCCGAAAAGTATTGTGTACATTGTAACATGGGACATAGAATTTTGACAGAATTTGGCTTTGCTTGACTCTAAATATTGCATATAATTGTGAATTGTGATCTAAGGGTGAAATATTGTCTAAAACCATGGTGTCTAACGAGATATATCATAATGTTGTGTAATTAAGGTGATAAATGCTGCATTTTTAAATTGAAAATGGCCACCATAGGCCCTTATCGTATAATATGCAATTTGAATGGAGACAAATAATGTTCACAAAAAGGGTATATGGCAGCCATTTTGAATGTTGAAATACAGTATTTATCACCTAAATTACATAAGATATGATACATTTTGTTATAAATCATGTTTTCAGACAATATTTCACTCATACATCACCATTTGGCCAAGCAAAGCCAAAATCTGTTGAAATGATTTGTTCCCATTCACATTGTGCATAATACCGTAAGGGCCTGTAGCGGCCATTTTGACTTTCCAATAACAGTATTTATCACCTAACTGGCAGAATAAATGATATATCTTAATAGAAATTATGCTTTCAGACAATATTTTACTCATAGATCACTATTACGTGCATTTATGGTGCTCACTCCTGTGAATATTGGTTTCCCACTTTGCATTGTACATAATACAGTTAATGTCTATGGCGGCCATTTTGAAAGTCAAAATACAGTATTTAACACAAACTTGAAACCTGAATGATATATTTTGTTAGAAAATACGTTTTTAGACAGTATCCCATTAATTTATCACATATATATGCATTTTAGAGCTCACTCTTGTGATTTCTTTGCTCCTCTTTCTCATTGTGCATAATACTTTTAGGGCATTTGGCAGCCATTTTGAATATCCAAATACAACATTCATCACATACATGGCACATTAATAATATATTTCGTTAACAATTATGTTTTTAGTCAGTATTCCACTCATTTAATCTTAATAATATGCATTTTAGTGATCACTCTTGTGAATTGTTTGGCCCCCATTGCCATTATACGCAATAATGTTTGGGCCAGTGGCGGCTATTTTAGATATCAAAATACAGCAATGTTCCCATATATGACATAATAAATGATATATCTCGTTAGAAATGATGATTTGCATATATTACTTCGTTCATACATCGCGATTTTTTGCAGTTTAGTGCTCATTTTTGTGAAAATCAGTTTTCCCTATTCCTATTGTACATAATAGAGTATACAGGGGCCTATGGCGGCCATTTTGAATATCAGGAAAATAAATATTTTGTCAAAAATCATTTTTTGACAGAGTATTTCACTCCTGCCACACAATTTCATGAATTTCATAGCCAATGTGCGGACAATTTTATGATTTTCATGGGTAATTTGCATATTTTGGCGGCCATATTGGATTTTGCTAATTTGTGGAAAATGCTCAAGTTTACACGAGTGGCATCATTCAGATTCGTAATCAGCACCCTCGAATTGACAAGAAACCATAAAAAAATATTGTATATATAAAAAACAAGGTTATGCCTCTTCTATCAGGCTTCGCGATCTGACATGAGAGTTGGTAAATCATGTAACAAATTATTTGAATCCCTACATATGCAATCAACAAAATTCAAAGGTCTCCGTCCTCTCTTTTTATTAGAGAGGTGCAACAAAAGTACATCAGAAATAATTTCCTTCTCACTATGGAAACAATGACCAGCAAATCCCATACTACGTTTAATTACCGTGGTGTAGATAGGTGGAAGATCTCCATAAATTTCATCTTTTGTTTTGTGATCTCTCCAACTTAAATCTTGTACATTCTTAAAATGGGCCAAAAATGCTCAACTTTTAACCAACCCTGGGCAACATACTGTTCACACAACTGTTGGTTAAAATCTGCCCAAATTGGGTAATAAAAACTAATAATTCAGATTTAGATTTATTCATTTCCGTTCAATAAATAATATAATCGAAGTAACAGTGTGAATACATGTTCAAAATAATACATACTCAAAATAATACATACAGTTAAACGGCATTTCATAACAAATACTGAAGATAAATTAACTGAACTTGCCAAGAAAAGCAGAGCTTGTTAAAAAGGCAAGTCCCTAAACTTAGTTCCAATACTAATTAACATAACCTATATACAAGAGACGGACGGAAAACGAACTTAAAATATATAATCTACAAAATATCAAAATAGAGCGAATAAGCGAGAACAAAAAATGGAAAGTAATTTAGATAATAATGTAATGATAACGATAATAATGATAAAATTTTTAGTAGAAATTATAAAGGTGGAAAAGGGAGGCAAAGGAAAGAGGGAAGGGGAAAAGGGTGGTGCAAATAAAACTGAAAATGAAAAGAGGAACATGGCAGGTACACAGGTCATTAGGCACTGTAGTAACATTATTTAGAATATATAATATTAGACAAATTAGATTAGATTTAAATACTTTTAGTTACAGTTATATGTTAGCTTGACTTGTTGGTGTGGAGTATTGACAAATTAGCATCTTTTTAAGTTTGCGCTTGAAAATATTAAAGCTTGGTGATTCTGTAAAGACATTGGGTAATGAATTTGGGTAATGAATTTGCTCGATTGGATAATAATTTTTTGATCATGCTCTTTTCGTGATGGCATAATCATAACAAGCATGGTATCATTTTAAAGAAAATTAAATCATCTTTTGAATGATGTCAAATATGCATTGTGTAACATTGGGAGTTGGGAGAAATTAATGCCCGAACTCAGATTTCCAAACTTTTTTTGAGGGTTTTATATATATATATATATATATATATATATATATATATATATATATATATATATATATATATATATATATATAATAAACACAAGTTCACAAGGTTGACTGGAGGTTCATGTTCATTTGATGAACCTCCAGTCAACCTTGTGAACTTGTGTTTATTATTCAAAGCTCTTCCTGTGAAGGACATCGAGCACTCTATACAAGGATAGAATTCCCGAAGTATATATATATATATATATATATATACCAACATGCATTGCCCAACACAGTGGACAGTATGTTGCCCAACATTTTAAGTGTGTACCCTCATTAAAAATCGAGGATATGTGCCATCTAGTCTATCTTTTAAGGACTTCTTGATTGTCCATGTTTCTGAACCATTCAAAAGGATACTTTCTACACATGCCCTAAACAGGGAGAGTTTTGTTGACAGAGAAATATTTGATTCCCAAATCATTGAAGCTTATTACATGTATTCCATACAAGAGCTTTTGATAAAAAGTCCTTTCTTGAGTTGCATATGTATGAACCTAAATACTTAAAATCATCCACTTGAATCTTTCAAAAGAGCAGTAGTCAATGGTATATCATCAGCATCATCTAAATCAGTCAAATATTTTTGTTGGCCCCTACATGTAGACATAGGTTTGATTCCATTCCATATGTTCGTACAGAATCTAGTGAATATCTTAGAATGTCATCAACTAAAATTACAAATAGATATGGTGCCAAAGTGTCACCCGGAAGAATTCCAGAAGTTTTCAACTGTTCAGTAGGCCCATCTACACATTGAACCAAGGAAAGTGGATCTGTATACATTGCATCAAATGCTTGTATTTCTTCATTTGGGATACCATAATTTGAAAGAATTACAACGGTTAACGCTATGAAATGCCTTTGAGAAATCAAGGAAGATGAAGTACATTGTTCCCTAGATATTATTAGTTCTTCAATGATTCGCTTTATTGAGAGAGTATTATGGAATCAAACGATTAAGAAGCATTGAATTATATATCTTAGCTGCAATTAGGGATAGTGTTATATCGCTAAAGTTGATGGTGATGAAAGGTCCTATTTCTTTGGAATGGGTATATTGGATGACGAAGAGAAAGCTTTGGGTTTATTATCAATTAGAGTTTCATTACGGAATTTGAGAAGAGTTTCATGAAATAAAGGACTCTTCCACGTAACAGCAGGAATGTTATCTGGGTCAAATGGCTTTGAAGCTTGCACCTTTTTCAGAGCACAAAGACGATTTGCCTTAGAAAATGGCCCTGAAATCTCTTTCAGGAGATGCCAAACTAATGCTCGTTTCTTATCAACGTGAAGACTTTCAAACTTTTCAGTTTTGTCTTCAATTTTGTTTTGCCGTTGTATAGGCCTCACATGTGCCTTTTTAGCGGTTTCACGATATTTTTTTACTATTTCGAGTAGGCCTTGTGTGGTATTTAGTTGAAACATTCTTTAATATATCCCTAGTGCGAGCTACATTTTCATCTTTTGAGATATCATTAATTTTCTTATAGTTTTCTTTGGGAGGGTTTGGATTGCGATCTCGTTATTAGCGTCAATTTATGCTTCCGATGCCTCACTATTGTCATCTAATTAATCACAGTGTACAAAACATATCATACACAGCAACAGTGTATTGATCTTTCAACTGATCTCTCTCTCTTAAGGTGATCCCTCCACTGTTTTGGAGATTCCCAGAATTAAATCCAAGTCCGGAAAGTTATAGTTTCATCATCAGGCTGGAGCGGTAGTCATGAATTTTATGTAGAAAAAAAGAGAGATTTGAGGGGCAGAGCCCAACCAATACTCTTTATGGGGTCTTTAGATTGAGTTTTACACTTTCGATAACTAATTTGTGATTTACATGATACAATTCGATGATCAGACCCAATCCCTTCAAAAGACCGATATGCTCTACTATTCTTAACTGAATTGATCCACTTCCTTCTGACTAGGATATAATCAATTTGAGCAAGCTGACCATTTTGGCGGCTTGTGGGTCCATAGCCGACCTTTCCGGTGTTGGAATCTAGTATTAGTAGCAAGGAGATTGTGTTGCTCCATAAAATATCTGAGGAGCAAGCCATTCCTATTGGTTTTTGATGAAATAGTGCAGTGAGCATCTTCGAGCCCAAGTTGTGCATTAAAATCCCCACCAAATTATGTGCAGGCAAAGAGTAAATAGCGGAAGAGAGTTTATCATAGAACTGAGCAACATCCTCTTCAGAATACTCATTTGGGCTGCAACGGGAAACTATATATGTTTTGCTGGATTGCCGTTTAAAGTAATTTCAATTATATCATAACATTATCACTATTATTATTATTATCATTATTATTATTATTATTATTATTATTATTATTATTATTATTATTATTATTATTATTATTATTATTATTATTATTATTATAATTATTATCATTTTTATCATTATTATTATTATCATCATCATCATAATCATCATTATTATTTTTATGTAATTTAATTTTATTTGCTATTTTTCGTGTCACATTTTTGGGGAGCAATTGGACCAATGTTTTGATTTTAGGCTATATGTTAGAAATTCGATTTAGAATAACGATTAAAAACAAACTGGAAATAAAAAATAATAATTTTTGAAAATGTACAAGGTGAAATTAGGACTGCACGTTATTTTTCCCCATATATCAATATTTCCACCTCGATATATTTCCCATTGTTGCACATTAAATCAAGACTAGAAAACATTTTTGGAAAATATAAGAGTGTGTGAAAAAATGACACCTATAGCGTCTCGGAGGAGGGGGGAGGGTGATAGGACGGATGACCTTTTCTAACTTGTAAAACAATATAAATATAGGACAGTCGGAAATGTGAACTTCTTCCTTTTTTATCCGTTCAGAACCTTTTGAAAACAAAGTGAGCCCCTTGAAGGCGACTCTCGTGAGAAATCTCGGATCCCCCACTGCAATTGCATATACAGTATATGTCTTTTAAACTTGTGAAATATAAGTGTAAGGCGACATAATATTTCATACGTGCTTCTATTCAGGAAAAGTTGCAATTTATGAAACAGAATCATCAATGTACGTGAAGACGGCATGACTGAGCTACTTATCGTACATGTTTTGGATTACATTTACCTGATTTCGGCCCATCACTATTTAATAGAGCATATGCCAAGAATCTACATTATCAGGCATAGAAAAAGTTGCTGGCATGATCATTTATATCATAATTCTCTATCACGAGGATATAATGAAATAAGCTCATTCATGTAGAAATATCATGCGAGGTGAAACGTGTTAAGGTTGTAGAGCCCTTTGAATGATTTTTTTACAGGGGATGCTAATATAAATTTGACAAGCAAAAAACAAAAAAAAATCACTACTAAATTAAGGTTATAGAAGGTCGTTTTGATCCAAAGACATTTAGCAAAAAAAAAAGGGGGGGGTTCACTACAAAATTAAAATTATTTTGGTCCCGAGAAATTTGGCAAGCAAAAAAAAGGGTTTCACTACAAAAAGAAGTTCGTTTTGATCACAAGAACTTTGACTAGCCCGAAAAAGGGTGGGGGGGGGGGTTCACTACAAAATTAAGATTATTTTGGTCCCGAGAAATTTGACAAGCAAAAACAAAGGGTTTCACCCCAAATTGTAGGTCCTTTTGGCTATATTAAGCCAATTTGTCACACCTACCAGAAAACCAGGGGGTACTACCTGTGGAAAATAACACACGCAGCATCCAACAGGAAAATGGGGGTGCTGAAGCAACCCCAGCATCAACGCTTCCCAGGGCCATGTGTTGTTGCTTTTATTTACGTAAGATTAAAAACAAAAGCATTCAATATTACAAATAGAATGTACATTGTACACAAATCAAATTAAAATTACGGCTGGTAGCCCATATTCAGCTGCAACTATAATTGCTGCTGCTGCCGGTCTTCCATGGGGCCAGTGCAATGTAAGACAATTAATAAAACACCATATTTATGAAATATAATCCATTGATAATGATACAACGAACTACAAAAAAACTTAAACAAATAAGTAATACATGCAAAAAAAATATATGTATATATACGTATATGAAGAGCTTGATTCCAAAAGGGGCTAAATCCACTTTTGATCAAAATTGAATTTAAAAAAAATAAAAGTATATGTATCTGAAACGTGGGAACCAGATGCACCATATCGCATTTGAAAAAATTATGGAAAGGTTGATAAAAATTGATTGCAATTTGAGTTTTCTTGTAAAAGTAGCGAAATCCAAAACGGTTTTATTCTAAACATTCTACATGGTAATTTAAAATTAGTTAATTTTACAACTTTTGATAAAGTATACATTCGAAATTTTAAGAACATGTTGTGGATATAAGTTTACACCATCAGTGCAAATTTTGATGAAATTAACAGAATTTTACCATTGTTTATGAATATTTTTGGATTTAGCTCCTTTTGGAATAAAACGTCGAAAAGTCCCATTCTTTAGAATAGATGAAATGATATCCATTTTTTTTCCTTTTTTAAATTTTTCAATGGAGAAACATCATAATAAAACTCTTCATATATACAATAGGTACGACGTAAAAAATAATAATTATATTGTATTCCAAGTCTCTTTGGGCGTGAACTACACAATAAATTAACATTATTATTATTTTTCTGTCATGAAATCTAAAGTTCAATTTTCGTTGAAATGATGAATAAGGCAAGTAAAGATGTCATTGATATTTAATCTCTGTGCTCCCATAAGAATATATATTTATACATGCGTGGGTAAAGACAATGAATAGAAAATGGTACAAGTAAAACACACACACAAAAAGAAGAAATAGGGGCACAGATGACAATTTTCTAGATCCTTTTGTATGCAAATTAATAAAGTTTTGCGAACGTGTATTTTGGTAATTCTTTAGAGACTTGCACATTTTAAACTGATAATACGTATAGACTGTATGTCTTTTTTTCAAGTAAACATATGGCGTGCAGGGGGGTTGAACACCTACTTTCTCACGCCCCCCCCCCCCCCTCCCACGCCATTTAATGGTTTGGTTAAAATTTGTTATTTGATAAGTTTAATTAAAATGTTACGCTCTTCTTGCTTTAGAAATTAAAGGACTGCGCCTTACAAATCGGGGACCAAAGAATGTTTTAGCAGAATTGCTCCCCAATCTCATAGATGCAAATTCACAGACACTTACAATAAATCCACACCATGAGGAAAGTGGTGGTCGAAGTACCCCCCCCCCCCCCCCTTCACGGATATCCAAATCCATAAAAATAATTTTACTATGCCACATCCTTCGGATAAACGTTCCAATAACCTTCGTACGAAAAAAAAAGGTTTAAGCAAATACTAACCTGGAGCCACCTCAAATAATCAATTAATCATATTTGGTCAGGTTCCGTACACTACGTAGCATCATGCTCAGCGCAGTGCATTCATGTAAAGTTGCAATATAAATCAACCTGAATGATAACACTAATCTAGTACTCAATTCATACCGCAATAATTATGTTACCAATTAGCTAAACAAAGTAGGCTACTTTTCTTGTAAATATATTTTAGTTTCTCTATACAAATCAAATTATACTCTAATTCATTCTCTGAATTATGAAAGGGGTATCCCAATTTAGTAAATGTTGTGTTGGAAAAGAGAAAAATATAAAAAAACAGAATGGTGAAAGTTTGAAAGAAACCAGACGAACAATAAAAAAGTTATGGCTGCTTTAAAATTGAGATTCCAAAGACTATGTAAATTTCCAATTGGCAACTGGGTAAGTAAATGATGACAAGGGGCAAAGACAAATTTCCCATAAGCCATGTACTTTATTATCAGGATTTTGCGGTTTTCTTCTTAGTACCTATTCCCCTGGGGCAGTAATCAAAATATATCCCAGGTAGCATATTGTTTTACGTCCTCTTGAAAGAAAAATATATAATTTGAAATAAAACTTTAAAAAAAAGAAATTTTAGCCATTTTATATATTGAAGTGGTAGTGGAAGAGTAGTCTTTGCATTACATCACAAATGTAGTCAACTTGAAGTCTTCATTGGGTACCTTGATTACCGATTTTTAAACAACTTTTAAAAATTCATAACTTTCTTATTGTTTGTCCGATATTGTTCAAACTTTCACGTATCAACTTGTACGATATTTTTCCTTTTCCTCCAAAATAACTTTTTCTTTGGGTTGGATTCCCCTGTAAAAGTTATCTGGAAAAAAAATGAATTTAAGACTAGCTTTTCATAACACATACAGTCAATGGGAGACCACATTCAGTTCGTTCTTCCTTTAACAGTAATTTTTTAAATACCGTATGTATTTCATCGATGAAAATGAAAATATCAAAATTGCTGTCAATAAAACACCACAATTATGTAGCATATTTATTTTTTTACATCATTATTTACCTCTTTTTTGGCTAATCGATGTTTTTAATCGTTTCGCAGGTTATGGAAACATCACCCCCGTCACCAATCTTGGGCGTATGCTTGTCGTTGTATATGCAATCTTCGGAATACCAATCATGCTCCTTTTCGTCTCTGATGTTGGTAAATACAAATTTATGATTTCCACTCGTCAAAAATATACAATTAATGTAATTAATCTAAGGAATTCATACTCAAAATGATGTTAAAAACCAATCCTTCGGAGTTTTATATTATTTGCGGCTGCCACCCCCAAAACGACCGATAAGTAGCCAAAAAATAATTTTTAGGCTTTCAATGAGTTTGAAAAAGTACAACCTTAGTTTTAAAATGATATATAACTTGGAAAATTGATCAACAATAACCCACGCAAGTATTTGATTGAATGCGGAAGAAATGCAATGGGATTTTCAAAAATAAGGGGAAATCAAGGTTTGAAGTTTGGGTTCACTCAATCAGAAGTTGTGCACACTGTGCTATCTCAGTAAAACATCCAAGGCAGCTGTTGTAAAATAAACTCGTGTATCTCTTATTTTATTAAACTCTACAATTAGAATTTTTGACAGTATGATGAAGAAGAGTTGCTACAGACTGCATGCCCTTACAAAATACACACATGCACCTGTAAAAAACTCACGGTTATTTTTTCGGGGAATACTGAATATAATATTTGTATTTTTATTTATTCAGACTTGTAAAACGTACAGGTACGTAGGTTACAAGAATATGGTTTGGTCACCCCAGTACAAGTTGTATCCCTGATGAATTGTAATATTGTCAAGATACGTATTTGTGGAGAGCATAAGCTGACCACAAGTTTACTGTCTACCCCCTGTAAGCAAATCCCAAAAGCCCCACCACAAGACACCCCACACATGTAGGCCATCTACCCCCCCCCCCACACACACACACACAGGGCCTAGGAACGATTTTTTGACTGGGGATGCTGATGTCAATTCGGCAAGCAAACAAAAAAGTTTCATTCCAAAATGAGGGTCAAGGTTCACTACAAAATAAAGGTTATTTTTGTTACATTTCTCCATTTTGTCACACCTTTCAGAATTAATTGGGGTGCTGCCTCTGGACAATAATACACGCAACACCCCTAAGGAAATTATTGGGGGTGCTTCAACACCCCCCGCTTTGCAGGGCTATGCACACACACACACACACACCCTCGCGCACATACCATCCCCTATCCTATTATACACCAATCCCTTATTGCACACTCATACCTATAATATTCACAAACGCACATATCGAACCAACTATATCTGCCGTGTGAATGTTTTGAAAATTGCATCAACATTTATAACCGTGCCCAAAGACTTTTCAATATCCATTCTCACCTTCTTTCTCTATCAGATAGATCAATTATTTAACCAATAATTCTTGTCTTGTTCCTATTTACAGTATGTTGTTTATATTTCAATGTTGTAATCCTTTTCATAAAACTGTTCTTAGGTCTGTTCCAATTATTTCTGTTTTTTAGTTGGCAAGACCATTGCGCGAACTTATAAATATATCAATTCCTGTCAAATTGATAAATAAATTGAATTAAGAATACTGACTTAATTGTCATATGTACAACTTGCACATTTCTAGTGGAAGGTGTTAGGCTAATTGAACTAGATCGTTCTATCTAACTCTTTTTTTATGATTTCAGGAACGGCGATAGCAGAACGGGTGAAAGGGTTCGTCTTGTTGTATCGTTCCAGACGAAGATCAGCGTTAGAGGCAAGACGCAGCCGTAACAAACAAAAGGAAACAAAGAGTCAGGACCCCACGTCCGCTAAAGCCAGCGTCTCTAAAAGTGGCTTGGACGGCAAGGAACAATTGGCCATGACTTCACGAGCGAATCACGAATTCCTTAGTGAAGGTTCGCCTCAGGAGGAAATTATGATTATCAATCATTTGGAAACATCGGGTGGCAACAGCAACGATCGGAATAGCCAAACCAAATTGGAAATGGACCATGGAAAGAAAGGAAAGAACGGAATGCACGTAGAGAAAATAGATGATGCTTTAAACGACGTGAATGCTAAAAAGGAACATCAAGCCAATAAGGTGCCGGAACGTAGGATTCCTGTGATTATGTTTGATCCGGACTCTGGTGACGAATCGGACATTGAGGAAATAATCGGTGAGGTCATCGAAGACGATGTTGATCTTTACGATACTGCCGAGATTCTCGTGGATGGCAGCGACTCTGAGGACTATATCGTCATCAACGGATTGATCAGCTCGACACATCAACGACGAAAGGAAATTCGGAAAGAAGATCGCGTCTTTGCTTCGACAGAAGTTATAGTAGAAACGAAAGACAAGGCGAAATATAGCAGATCGCAGAGTGACTCAGTAATTGAAACGTTGCAAATAGAAGAAACGTATTCGAGCCATAGGAACTGCCTCGATAACAACAAGGAATCCGGGTCTTCGAATAATCACAACGGGAACATAGGAGGAAGACGAATTTCTAGGACACCAGATGGACATACCCTTAAAGAATTGAATACCCCTGATATGAATGATACAACCAATAATAAGAGTAGGGTAGTTTCTGACCCTTCGTCGGATAAAACTCAACGAGACATGAAGTCAAAGGATAACCAACAAAAAGAAGAAGAGCAAAAGCCAACTTCGAACGGTGGTATCAAGTCCTCTGAGAACAATCATCGTCCATTTTCTTTCAGAGGTGTCGTTCCTTCCTCAGGAAACAACGAAAGTGACATAAACGATGTATCCTTCCCATGGTGGATGGCTTTTCTCCTTCTCTTTTTGTACCTCGTCATAGGAATGTTCATGTTTCATTATGCAATAGAATGGTCGCATCTGGATTCTTTCTACTACGCCTTCGTATCGCTAAGCACGATAGGTTTCGGTGATCTCTACTATCAACCAAGTTCCGTGCGCGGTTCCATATACTACACATTTATATACTGTTTTGTGGGATTCTGCTACACGTCCATGTGTATGAGTTTGAGTTCGAGGGAGCTGTTGCGCATCGCCCGTCGCGTTGCGTGGAAGATCGGTTATTACAGGAGCAGGCGATGGAAGACGGGTTTTCGCGCGTTTTGGAAGGCGCGAAGGATGCGGGATCCGAGGCAGGCGGGAAGATGGACGTTACGACGGAGGAAACCGCTTCGGATTCAACGGATTGATAAATCTCCTGGAACATTTCCCTAAAACACAGGGGAACAACATATTCCTCCAAAAACTATGTTCACTCTGATTCTACGATTATTCTTAAGCAACTATAACACTCCAATCGTGTAAGTAAAGTAACCTTGATAAAAAGATCCTTTAATTACGTTTTTTTCAACAGTGGAGAAAAATGGTGATTATTCTTTACAGTACGTATCAAAAAAAGTTTACAATTAGAAAAAATCCTGTAAAATTATACATTTGTAATATCCTGAAGATTCTTCCACATTTTAACATTGCTACAGATCCATTTAAGTAAATGACGATATAACTGTGGAAAAATATTTCTGCTTGAGTGAGCACCACTTACCTTGAAAAGTTAGTGAAAAATGATTTGCGCAGAACTTTGAAATAGTTATGCGAATAAAAGTAGACCTTGATCATGAAGAACACGTGGAATTTAGCTAGTAAAATTGATTTGAAGATATCTTTTACCTTTTTAAACTTGTTTCCTTGCCCAAAATACTTTGAAGAGTGCATTGCGCCCCACCCCACTCCCCCACACACCGAGGCCATCGTGACGATATTTGCTTTACACTGAGCTGTGATTTACATGAAATGGCTTAGGCTTGATTTTAATTTTGTTAATCATTGTCAAGCTTGGAAAAAGTGTCGAGAAACAAGTATTAAATGAAAAATGAAATGTAAACCCACTTTAAATAATGGAAACTTGGGGGAAAAATGCTGGAGATGTCTAATATAAACTTTTGTTCAGATTCAGTTATGTCCTCAGATCCAGCTGGCACAAAAAGTTAAAGGTTGTGCTTACTAAGTGTTGAAATTTCAATTTGGGTGGCAAAATTGTTACAAAATGCTTGAATGTATCCGTTTTATTTCAATTGACTAAAAGTGCAAGTTTGATTTCGCCCTTTCCCCTTGACACGGCGTGAAAACGAGCATTTCTGCGCAAACAGATTTCTGCGAGCTTTACAAAAATGGACAGTGCTCACTCAAGTGTAACATTGTGTCAAAACTTTTAATTTCATTGGATAGATGAGACCCAAACCCAAGATTATATGTAAAAAAATTACCCACATGTTGTATATTCTTTTAATTCCCAGGGCTTTTTCAAAGTGTAAACTTTTTTTTTTGATAAGCACTGTATCGAGCCTAACCACTTTCTCCGATTATATTTTACTGAATATTTTACACATATGAGAGAACTTTTAAAATAACCTAGCATCAGTCTGTCACTTTTTTTTTTTTACAATTTTATAAAATCAAGATGAGTAATCTCGACCAAGTCAATTAAGGGTTGATATGGAATCGTTTATGTTTTGTCAAATCTGATTTTCAGTGAGTTTGTTTTTGTTTGTTAATTGAGGATCACCTCAGCTGAATTGTTTTCCAGTCCACACATAGTATTCGGACCTTTTTTAAAACGTTTCTTTGTCCCATATTCGGAATGTTCTAAGGTTCGTCAAAGAAGCAGTTAATGGTTCTAAGTAGGCCCTGAGAACCGTAATTTGGTTCTACAGGGAACCCTTAAAGGTTCTATGGCCGTATCTTGATGGTGTGAAGAACATAGCTACAACTTTTGCACGGGGTTCTTTATACTATCAACAACCCCATAAGTACCATAAGTAGTATAAAAACCTAAAAAATAAAACATAACAAAAAGTTCTAAGAATTGTTTAGAACAATTTCAATATTCTTGGAAGAACCTTAAAGGGTTCCAAATACGGGACAACGAAAGGTTCTAATATTACTAAGGGTGTAGCTTGCTTCTTTGGCAGCCAGTCTTACGGTGCGGAAGATTTTTCCGAAAAAAAAAATTGATATGAACAAAATGCTTATCAGGTTGGAAGAAGTTGCCAGGCGTGGCACCCTATCGCAACACTCCACCTACAAATTAGGGTTTTAAAATCATATGGATGTTATCCAATCAAATATGTACACCAAAATATGACAGAATGAAGACAAATCTATATTAAAAGTAACGTATTACCAAAAACAAAACTTAACAAATTATCTGATGGTTGTTATAAACACCACTGGTAAAGGGTCCTTTTTTTTTTCCTTGTAGGGACTTAACACTTTTCGTAGTCTGTATAAATTATGTTTTTTACAACGGTGTATACAATGTCTTCTAAAGCTAATAAACATCGAAATGAAACTATGCAGTGGATTTTCAAATGTTCATTTATAACGCGAGAGAAAGGAGGTAATACGACTTCGGTGTTGTAAGAAATTTGCAATCAATATTGCAATATGATAAATTTCAACTAAATCACACCAGTCTATACTATAATTGCTAATTTTCAATTAATTGCAATACTTAAGATTGATTAATTAATTGACTTGCAATCGATTGCAGGTTTCTTGCCACACTGCAAAAACTCCGGTGTTTATTTAACACCAGCCCCGTATATATTATGTACAACCAGAGAAGTATTGAAACAACACCAGTTTGGAATCAAACAGATAACCCTATTGCATAAACACCTATCTAGTGTTAGACCAAAAACAAACTGGTGTTAGGCCTATTTAACACTTCTCTGGATTGGACATATATAGATTCCGGGCTGGTGTAAAATCAACACCGGAGTTTTTACAGTGCACGCTCCATTACTGCGTGAAAGATGGTGTAAGGAGGGGAGAGAAATGGAGGGGGGGTGACAAATTAATCATAAACTCATAGACAGTTCATTTAATCATAGACCAATTGGATGTTAAAAGAAACTTGCAATACAACTGCAAATCAATTTTCGGTCCCAAAATTGCGCGTTATGTCTGCTTCTTGCACCATAAAATGAAAATCAATTTAGATACAGTTATTGATGTACAAGAGGAAGTTTTGAATTGATTGCAAATGTTTTTTATAACACCCCCTCAGTCGTGTTTGACTATGTGAATATTAGACGAATATGGTATAGCCTAACTGAAAATGTGCTAAATGGCAATTAGAACAAAATGGTAAGTAGACGAGCTGGTTATAGACGATCTAGGATTAGACCAGTGTTAATAGCCTCGTGATTATAGACAATGTGGGATAAGACCAACAGAATTTAGGCGAAGCAGGTGAAGACCAATTTGCGATTTACCTAAACATCATAGTTGATATAGGATGGCGGTTAATTACCCCGGGGTGTGGGTCCCACTTTTATTTATTTTGTTTTGCGTCCCATGTCGGCGTATATTGTCCTTTGACGAGATATCTACATCTGACACCCACCACCTATACGTGACGTGCTATGGAATGAAAAATCCTGTAAATTTTTATAGCCACCGCCACAGGTTTAGGGAAGAAAGTGTACAATACAAAACTGCACAAGTTAACCCCTTGACTATAAATTGGCGTAGCCCTCTTCTGACGTAATACATACATCCGAGTTCAGGTTCATTAACATGTGTCCATTCTATAGCAGGGGTGACGCCAGGCTTCTTTTTTTTTTGCGGGGGGGGGGGTAAATCATCAAATTGTGATTTTTTTTTCCTCTCTCTGTCTCTCTCTCTCCATAAAGGGTTTACCCAATATTAGGGGAAATAGGAACATGCATGTTGGTTGGGTATTTTTTCTTTACCATGTCTACGCAAAGTTGCTTTGAAATAGCCCAATATGGGGTAAAAAAAGAAAAAAATACCCAGCAAACATGCATGTTCCCTTTCTACCCAATATTGGGTAAAATTTTATTGTGTTTTCAGAGTGTAGTTATCTTTTGCAAAGCATATTTCCTTTTCCATTCTTTCTCTTTTGTTCTCTCTTTCCCATTTTGTTCTACTACTTGAAAGTCTAGGAGCGGCCGTCGGCCCTTTCCTATAGTACAATGTCTTCGTGCGTGAGGTGTATTGACAGTCTTGTGTGTGTGTGTGTTTTTTTTATTTTTTGTTTGTCCTTCTATTGTGACGCACGCAATGTCATCTTTATCTACCAGCATTATATTTTTTGTTCTCTCGACCTCTATACTCGTAAATGATTATGACTGGCTCTTTAAGAAAATACAATGGCAAACTGGATATTACTGTCACATGTTTAAAGTTTAGGAGGGAGAAAATAATGAACTGTCAGAAACTAAAACAAAATGGAGGTATTTATTTATTTTCCACTCTTTTGGAAAAGCCTGAAACATGATAACTGCACAATAATATTCAGATAAAGATTCAAATTATTTGATGTCAGTTTTCATGAGTATTTGCTGTCAATCAGTGAAATGTTCCTCAATTGCAACCCGATGTATGTCATAATGTTGTCGGTTTTTAACGGCGCTGTCATAAAAAAGGGAATTTACGAATCAAGAAATTTTTTATAACAATATTAGCATATATCATTTAACAATTCATCATGCACCTAACCTACAGTCCCCCTTTTCGTTTATTAAAATGCAATTCCGTTTTCAATTTTCTGTCTGTTTCTCTCTGTTCTCTCTCTCTCTCTATTCTCATTCTTAGCATTTATTTCTGTTATTCTTCCTTCCAATTTTCTATCCATTGCTCGCTCACTTTACTGACACCTCCCCTTCCCTCTTTCTTCGAACTCTAGACATTTTTCCCTCTGTCATTCCCGTTTCCCTCCAAGTCATCACTCTCTTCCCTTTCAATGTTCGTTGTCACCCCTCTCCGATTACAGGTCGCACAGGCCTATTTACAACAGAAAGGCAAAAGATATTCATTCGAGCCAACCCATTCTCAATTTTTTAATTTCTTATCTGATTCACAAAAGTAAATAAATATAATTGGCCATTTAATACCGATTCTATAGAGGGTAACAACTGAACTTCCTTTTCCCAAATTGGGGAGAAATTACCAACGTTGGAACTATTTTGACCGGCGGAAGAATTAGGGACATTTTACTGTCCTAGGCAATGACTTTGATCCTGTCGGGAGATGTCGTCATACATGTCGATTTATTTTCAAAGGTTTCATTAAATTTGCTCCGGCGACAGTTGCTCTGCTGTAAATTCCACACACTAACGGAATTATCAACTTCAACCCTTGATTGTCCCCTATTTCCTATCCTAAACCTAACCCGAAACCTAACATAAAACCTTATTGCAACTCTACTCCTAACCCTTTATCTTTGACGAAATAAAGCTTGGAGCAGTTGTCGCTGGTCATATATGGAATGTCAGATATATATATTCTATCCACTGGTAGTAAACATTCGACCCTCTATTTCATCCTTATTTTCATGATTTTGTTCATTAAAGGTCAAGTCCACCCACCCTTGAAAAATGTTGATTTGAATAAATAAATAAAAATCAAACTAGCATAACGCTGAAAATTTCATCAAAATCGGATGTAAAATAAGAAAGTTATGACATTTTAAAGTTTCGCCTATATTTTTCACAGTACGGCGATATGCACAATTCAGTGACATGCAAATGAGACAGTCAATTATGTCCTTCACTCACTATTCTTTTGTTTTTTTATTGTTTGAATTATACAATAATTCATTTTTGTTTTACATATTTGACAAGAAAAGGACAAACTTGACTTAACCATATATAGTATTAAACAATGGTAATTTCACATGTTCAGGGAGGAATTAATCGTTGTTTCACTTGACAATGAGGAGAAAATGAGAATATTTCCTATTTTATATAATAAAATACAAAAAAATAGTGAGTGGGTGACGTCATCAGTATCCTCATTTGCATACCGACCAGGAAGTGTATATAACTGTTAATTAATCAAAAATGTTAAATGTCATTACTTGCTTATTATCCGATTTTGATGAAATCTTCAGTGTTATGCTGTTTGATTTTTTTCTTTTTATTTAAATATCAACTTCTGGTTGGGGTGAACTTGTCCTTTAAAGCGGATACGAACCAATAGCGCCATCTCGAGTCCTCAACTACTCATACCTGGCCAGTTTCCTGACCCGTGTAGTCTAGTAATGTAGACCCACTTGAATGATAACATGCTAATTAACTACTCAATACCTTTATACCGCAATAATTGTTACCAAGTAGCAAAAAAATTACTTTTCCTCTCAAACATTTTTAGTTTCTTTATACAAATACAATTATAGGTAAATTCATTCTCTGTACGTAGTATTAGTATATATCTGAAAACGTATTAAGACTATGTATATATAACACACAGTCAGTGAGAGACCACATACAGTTCACTCACCCTTTAAAGTGCGACTTTAGCACACGGGTCTTTGTGAATGTTTTACGCTCGTGAAACCTCTTCCCCTCTCTATATACTTATCCTCCTTCTCACTCTTTGCTCACCACTCTCTCTTTATAATTTTCTGTCACCACTCTCTCGTTCTCAACCCCCCCCCCCCTCTCACATTCTACCCCCTTCCTCTTCTCCCATCTCTCCCAGTCTTATATCTGTCGCACATCTCTCAATCTATCCCTCTCTCTTCCAACTCTTAAAGCAGATACAAACCAGCAGCTAGCCGTCTCAAGTCATAGACTACTCAAATCTGGCCAGGTTTCTGACCCATAATGCAACATTCTGAGCATTTCTGTATACACGTAAAATTGTAGGCTAATCTGTTCTCTGTATTATTTGATAGTTATCTCATAAGCTACATTTTTAAGACTAGCTATGTATAACACAGTGAATGAGAGACCACAAAAGTTCGCTACCCCTTTAAATCATGTATCTCTCTCTTTCACTCTTAATTTACATATATTACGCCCTCTTTTATACCAGCCATCCCCTCTCGAGCACCTCACTCTCTCTCTTCTTTACTTCCCATATTCTCATACACGTGTACAAAATAACTTGTTCTTCAGCAATTGGGGGGGGGGGGTAAATAAATCAATACTTTTTTGTCATACAACTCTTGTCTGTGTACAATACTAAATTTGTTAGACATTAGATAAAACACTTCACCAAAATATCACATTTCTATATCTTATCAATATGTGCAACCTCTCACAGAAAACCAACATCAAAGAAAATAAAGACATGAAGAACAGAAAGTGGTTTGTGATAATAAAATCATTACATTTCCACAATTTATCAATAAGAGCTTACCAAATTCAAGCACAATGAAGGTTTATTTCAACCACCAAGCCCTCATTATATCACAGGCTAGGGACAGAAAAATGGGTGATACGTCATAATTAGCCATATTCCAGTGAGTGGTTTGGTGTATGATTAACGTAATACATTTAAATTCCAGAGAGTAGAGAATTAGCATCGTTTCATAGTTCAAATAAAACAAATAATGTTGTAGATGATGGTAACAATTGAACCATCACATAAGAGATTCAGATAATATGTGTGTTAACATATAAATAATACACATTGAGGGCATTAGTTAGAATTATACGCATGAGGAACCTTTGGGACAGTTATAATATGAAGGTGTTTGGAGTGACTTTGGACTTTCTCAAAGATAACAATTGTGTATAATTATTCTAATGCCCGTGCAACATGTGTATTTGCTTTTTAACATAGTGATGTGAATCTTTGTTATTTGATAAAATCATCCCAATAACACAGTCAGCAAAAACCCCACATCCAACGTCACAGAAACACTCCAAATCATTATTTATGTTGTTATTCTTTATACTTGGCTCTTATGTCGAGTGATTTATACTCAAGGGGAAATATGTCGTAAAATATAGCTAGTTGTAGATTCAGTTAAGTTTTTCAAGAAAAAAGAAGAAAAGGAAACTCATTCATTCCTAAGGAAAAAAGAGGGCCATGACATTTTTGGCAGGGGATGAGGGAGGGGGTGGTATTTGACTTTCTGACAGATTAAACAAAACAGAACTTTCAAACGTGTATCGGGGCAATGCCCCTGGCTCCAGCAATGATGAATGTGGCTTCAAATTTCTACAAACTTTCTTTACACATTCTTGAACCCAACTGTCAACCACATGTTCATAGTTCAATGTTTGTACACAGTACATCTTTCTGTGGGAATTACATGTTCATGGGCAACAGGTGAGGGTGTCTGATATGTCCTAAAAGGCTCTTTCTATTATGTCCCTAAAGAAAAGAAAGCAATAAATACAGCATTGTCAACTGCTCATAAAAAAACCAGAGTATAGCAAAAATAAAAAGAAGGAATGCATAGATAAACATGATATCAATTCTCCCATTTGAGCAGTTCAGCTTAAACATTAGCAACACATTGTTTTTTAGTAAGCTGGATGTTTAGTATGTTATGCACGACTTTACTTATAACTGGGGCACTTTCTTGTGCTTAAAACTCCAATTTTCCTAGTATTTCAATCTATTTAATCTGGCCAAATATGAGGGGGCGATACTGTGGAATCCTTATTTGTACAAACTGAAAAGGGTCAAGATTTAGGATCAGCATCAATACAGATCAACATAAATGAACTATCACATGAAATGTTGTTACAATATATCAATGAGGTCCAAGATAAATAAATTAAGCTCATTTTTTTCTTGGAAAAAAAGTTGTAAGTCACAGTGCAAATGACTATATAATGCTGAAAAAAAACAAAAACGTGTGCAGCACAGCAACTTCACATCAAGAGAAAACAAACAGCCTTTGATATTATTATTATTATTAATAATAATAATGCACAAGATTTATAAAGCTCACTTCCCATCTTATTAAGATGCTCAATGCACTTTAAAGCAAATTAACAACAAATCCACATACAACAGGCTTAAACTTTATCAACTAGTGGTGGCAAAAATATGACAAAAATTGTTCGAAAAGGATAAAAATTGTACAGAAGTGCATGTGTATTATTGAGATTAAAAAACAAAACATGCTAAAAATAGGGCTTGCGCACTGTCTTATCAGCTATTGGAATGTGAGAATAAAGTTCAAATAGTTTAGAAATAAGGATAAGTCTTGATATGAATACAACAGTTGTGAGAAATGCAGGTTCCTTTTGACACGAGATAAGGTTGACATGATATCAGGTTCTTGCTAGAAAAATAAAATAGGAGAGGGAAACTGTGCATAACCTTCAGAACTTCACATGCTGCTTAGGTCTTCTTAATGTTTATTATTCCTTTCCATGTCAACCAATTTATAAGTAATTTTGTAAAATAATAATCTTTTAAGAAATAAAGATAAATTAAAGATGTATAGAAATTTTAAAAAAATTTGAGCAGATGAAATGCAGGGGAATTACATTGTATTGACGATCGTGATGTTGGAAGGAAAAGAAAATCAAAGTACATGTACAATTCATGCCCTATTTAGCTAAATTTGCCCTATTAGGGCTAAAGCCCTAAATTTAGCTATTTAGGTACATGTAAATGCTCTAAAATGTGGCCATAACTATTATAATTCAGTACTGAATGACATGATTGTGTTAAACACATTGTGTTTGCCCTAGAACAGTTATCATGTGGATATGAAATGAAAATGTGTTTTACAGGATAAATTGTGCGTGTTTACATGAAAATAAATGTTGTTTGGGTGCGCAAACAAAATAAGACATCTGTGTGGATTTCCTGTTTGAAATAAAACCTATTCCAAAGCATGGAATGGACTAAAAAAAAAATCAGGATATAATCTTTGTCTGTAACTTCACAATATTGAATCCTTAAATTTATAAGATGAATGCTCTCCTTTTAAAGGAAAACAAAATATTGCAAATAGTGGACACTAGATGTGTTTAATGTGAATATATAACTTTTCGCAGATAATTAGCCCATGGACAATAAAGATCAAACAGATACTATAAGCTTTTAAGATAGGAATATTAGATGATATTGAAGTATAATTTGTATTATTGGTCCTTTACCAAAGCTTAATACAGGCTTTAAGTAGTGTGATCTAATTTTCAAAATGTTTCTAAAAGGGTCTATGCCTGCTATGTAACAGCTATTGCAGAAACAGGTACACATAAACTACTGAAATTCTTGTCATATTTAAAAAACTGGTACCCATTCAGTATATTTCTAAAAAGCCGTTTGTGAAATGTACATACTAGTGGGAAATTATTTTTTATAGATAACTGATTAACTACATGTCATTACCCCAGTTAATTGCATGTACTCTCTGAGGTCAAAAGTTATGGGTTTATGGATTACAACCTACAAGAAAGAAGATGGTACATGTATATTTTATACATCGAGGTTATACAATGAACAGACAACCTTTTCTTCTTTTTCTTGTCAAACTTAATGACAATAATAATATATAGCATTTATGAGGCGCCGATCTAGTTGCCTATTTAATGGCGCACTATATATTACCCCGGCTGTAGCTCCAGCTGCTAAAGGCGCTTGGTGCATTCCAGGAATTAATCCTGCTGGGTACCCATTCACCTCACCTGGGTTGAGTGCAGCACTATGCGGGTAAATTTCTTGCTGAAGGAAAACACGACATGGCTGGGATTCGAACCCACGTCCTTCTGATTGAAAACACAAGAGTTGCAACCACTAGACCACGACGCCCCCCAAACTTAGTAGAGCACATTGAGTAATACAGGGAAAGAGATTTACAGAACTTCCAAGAGAAACACATAAGTAATCCGTTGCAGCATTGTGTCCTTTGGCAAGGCATTTAGATAAATTTGCCACTATCTACCCAGGTGAAGTAAATGGGTATCCAGTAGAAAAATTCCATGAATACTTGTATCCTGACCAGAGCAGCCGTGCTAAAGCTGGGGTAATAACATTACTATAGTAAGCAGGACCCGCTGGTAGAATAGGTGTTTGGAACTGAAATGGCTACCCTGGGAAATTTTGACGTTATTTTTTTATTATTGGTATCATAATTATCAAAATTTGACCTTTTCATGAATTTGAGTTTCTCAGGATTGTTTTCATATATAATTTATATGATTTCTAACTTAAAGCTCAGTATCAACTAAGTACATTTGTTCCCATTTCCCTTTCAAAGATGGGAAGAAATTTGACAAGGCAGGCATATAAAACAATATAAGGTTCATTTTCCATGACAAAAAAAAAACTCACTGGATTCATTTTGTTTTAAGCCAAGAGACTAGATTGTGTTCATCATTAATTCATTAAATGCAATCACACCCAGAATTTGACAGAGTACATTCTTCATGGGATTACAAAACTAGCTTGATCACCTCTCGACATTCAACGTTAGATATAAAATAATTAAAAACATGAAGTACACATTATAAAGATAGAGATTAAAGAAAAGGGAGAGAGAGAGAGAGACAGCAAGGGAGAGAGAGAGTCAGAGAGAGAGAGAGAGAAAGAGAGAGAGAGAGAGAGATGGAGAAGGGGAGGGGAAAGAATGCTTGTGAATACAAAATTGTTTGTGAAATACGGCGGCTGTGCATTGTGCATGAATAAAAATACAAAATAAATTCAAATTTACAACTTTGCAATATCATTGAGCCGGGACAGCATCAATAAATAAAAGATATTGGAACAACACACTGCAAGTACTAACTGTGTTTGACAAAGAAAGAAAGTCTGCAGCATAAAAAAATATCAATTAGCACAAAGATGATCTTACGATTTGCATATTGGACTTCTGTTAACAAACGTAACAGATGAACAAATATTACAAAATAATACTAGTATATCAATGTGATCCAATATGAATGAACATTTATGACCTTTAAATTAGTATGAACAGGCCTGGACTACACACTTCAGCAATATCAATTACACTTTGATTATGATTGTGTTTGAATATGAATTGTGTAATTGTTCAAATCAATTTTACTATGTCCCTGTGCACATTTTACCTTCATAAAAGTACCTGCAGCTGTAAGTTTTGTTTGACATACAGTTGCACTATGAAAAGATTAATGATGTCATCCAATACCTTCACCTACTTATCACATTCCCTGTCATACATATTTTTTGTATTATTCATTAAAAATACACTAATACAAAATATCAATGATATCATGGCCCCATAGCAGACCTGCCAATCTCTAGGAATGAAAAACTGTATTCTGTGATTAAAAAAACTGTATTTTTCCCCCCAAAAGTGTATTTCATAATAAAATGCTTGGCGCACTCGCTCATTGCGGCGCTCAAGCTGCATGCAAGCTAAAATGCGCACTGCTCTTGCAGATGAAAAAAAAACACATTAAAACATGTGTATATCTTCACACTGGTTTTAACAAAATGATTTTAAAAAAAGTTACCTGAAATTACTTAGATCTATTAACCATATTTGTGTACGTTTTATGAAATAGAGACATATAGAGATTATTTTTCTCAATAAATTACGATTTATTTTAAAAAAATAAAAAAATTAAAAAAAAGTATTTTTCAAAGAAAAAACATACTGCCGTATTTTGGTTGCAAAAACGTACTAAATACGGCTAAAACGTACTGGTTGGCAGGTCTGCCATAGGATTGAAGGTATGTGTTGCCAATCTGAAATTTAATTTGAGACTTATCATATCCACTCACATGTTTGTGTAACAAATGCTATCATCATTACAAGCATAGTTGGAGGTGGTAACAATTAGAATGGCAAGTGGAAACATACTTCTAAGGGCAAAATTAAATATTGGAGTAAGAAAAATCATGTTTTAAACCTTCTCTCAATCAACACAATCAACAGATCCACTATTTAAAAAAGGGGGTGCAAAGAGTAAATTTGAAAATAGACAATAGTAATATCTTTGAAAAATGTAAGTTATATGGGTGATTCCCTAAAGTATAGAGGGGGGCATTCCTTGTGCCCCCCCCCCCCTCCTTCATCCACCATTGCTGCAATTGATATGTGTAGCAAAATGATTTGTGGGAAAATATATTATGAAAACATATCTATGAACCCTGACATATTTTTGATGCTGCCAAAAAGTTGGCATCTATACAACATGATTACTTCACTCACAAGGGGAATGACATTAAAATTGTGTCTCAAAGCATACCTGTGGGCCCTGTAACACATTGCTTATTGACTGATTGTACATGTACAAATGAATGTAAGAACAACTAAACACATATTCCCATCCTGAAAAGTATCAACTTATACTGCTAAAGAACTGAAGGCATAACAAAGTCAATCTGTAAACAAATTTTCGGCATTACTCCTCTGTGTTTAAGATCGCATCTGTAATGAAAATCATAAGTCAGAAAAAATTTAATGCCGAAAAATTTTCGGCATTACACCTATATGTTTAAGATCGCATGCTCGATCTGTAATGAAAATCATAAGTCAGAAAAAATTGGAACCAGTGGGAATCGAACCTGCCATCTACTGCTTTCAGGGCAGCGACTTAACCACCAGGCTATTCTGGTTCACCGCCAAATCACGATGAACTGGAATTTAAATACCCTCGATCCTCTTCTTTCTGACTCATTAATATGCAAAGGCAGTCCGCCGTGGACAATAGATAGTAAATAAAGAGGTTTTAATAGGAGGAAATTATAATTTGTAAACAAATTTTCGGCATTACACCTAGATGTGTTTAAGATCGCATGCTCGATCTGTAATGAAAATCATAAGTCAGAAAAAATTGGAACCAGTGGGAATCGAACCTGCCATCTACTGCTTTCAGGGCAGCGACTTAACCACCCGGCTATTCTGGTTCACGGCCAAATAAAAAAAGTCAATTAAATCAAATCAACAAAGTCAACTAAAAAAACAGAATACAGGCATATTCAGGTGCAGTGACAAAAATCTTAAAAACAATTGAAACATTAAAAAAAATATATGCATATCCATATTTTGTTCACTGTAATATATTTGGCAAGAGCCTCATAAATTTTTTTTCTTTCTCTTTTGTCAGCGTGTACATATACTTTACATGTGATTGGCCTTGAATGAAATTTATATTTCCTGTTCACAAGTTCCACTATGAGAATTTATCAGCATTGATTTCTGAAACAGAAATCCAGGGGCATGTGTAAGATTCACATCAACCTTAAATTTAGACTGACCTCAAATCAATGTACCATGTTAAAATAAATTCATTAAAAATTTTATCTACAAACTGCATTTATCATTAATTAACCTGATGATTAGCATGTCTAATGATAAATGCACAAATTTACAGAAAGATTGAGTGACACAAAATGGCTGCTTGCACTACCGAATTGTGCATATCGGCCGATAAGTACTCCAGATTTCATATTGAGATCAGTAAAACGCCTTCTTTTGTTTTCTTCCTAAAAATGTCACAATAATCTTTAAAGACAGGAAATTATTTTTTTTTTTTTCTTGTACATTTTTTTGTATATCTAGGATATTAGGCAAATGATATTAAGCACCGTGCATGGAAAGCATTTTAAAACTCATGTAAATTAAACCAACACTTCTGCTTAATTTTGTAATTCAAAGACCTCTAAATAACAGTATTTTTTACAAGAAAATGTACAGAGCTCACAAAATATACTTCATAATTCCATTATTCTCTATCAAAAAATATATACATCAACATTATATTAGCATCTAAAATATCAATTTTTACACAAATGGTTATTACTAAATAAATAACTAATAATAAGGAATGGTTTAAAATGCACAGCACACAGAAAATTTGATCTAAAAGTTTTTGAAATAATACTTAGCTGGTTAAGAAGTAAAAAAATACAAGTAAAATAAACATTAAAATAGAAACTTCATTCATCAGTGATGACTTTTTTCTAAGATTTTCAGCACAGATTTTAAATAAAGAAACTTCCTTGACACATCCAGGAAACACATAGAACAGTTGTGAAAAAAAATTCTCAGGATAAAAATAAACCATCTCTTATCACAAAAATGCACAGAGATTTGAACAGCAATATTCAGCCCTTTAAAAAATGTTTTGTTTGACCCTTAAAACAAAAACAAAAAATTCTAAATTTTCTGGTATGCAAACGAAATGAAATGTACCTGAATCCGATAAAGGACTTTGTGAAGCTGCATCCACACCACAAGATGTCATTCCTCAGTTCAACTCCTCAAACTTTGTCCTGCGAATGCTCTATGTACTTGGCTATCAAGGAATTGGCGTATGTCTGCTCATCCTTGGACAATAGTCTATGTTCATACATGTTGGTTGGGAATCCATTCTTGATGCTGGCATTGCCGGTCAGTGACACACCAGAGTCAGCCTCCTGGATGATCTTCTCAGCCAAAGTATCCAAGTCATTAGGGGTCAAAGGTGAAAATATCCCACCGCTGCCACCGTTTTTGTCAAGGTCAGGTTTCTGAAGGTCGGATATCGTTTGGGTGGAAAATAGGTCTTCTCTGCCACTGGGATTCTCAACTACCTTGGAATGAGGTGAAAGTTTTGATGCCTTTGTGTGTTGAGGAATGGTGGAAACTATCCCTGTGGCTGGATCACTAACCCTGGAAAGACTACCTGAAGTGACTTTGCTGTCAGTGCCTGTCCCCGTGATCGGTAAATCTCTAGATTTAGGAGGACTTGCATTACCAGCCAAAACTGGTTGAATGGAGGGATCACTGCATGTTTCATATCCACCCATGCTTCCATTTGCAAGTGGTGGATGTATGTCCTTACTTGATGGCGATGCAGTTGTCATTTTCCTTTTGCTGTCATTGCCGGAGTTAGTCAGAGAATGAGTAGGGGGTAAGCTCTGTACAGATGATGGATTAGTTTGCTGAGTAGGAACTGTTCTTTTGTTGGCTTTCACTGGAGTACGCTCAGCCAATACATGAGGTTTTCTTAATTCATCAGGAAGAGGCTTGTACTCATCAGACATGTCATCACTACTGCTTCGTATTGGAGAAACAGCACGTTGGACATAGGATCTCTCTGGTGATGTCTTCTGCCTATAACTCAAAGACGTCCCCAACCCAAGTGTTGGAGATGTCTTTAACAGCTCATCCCCTGTCCCAACACTCATATCCAATCTCGTTAAGCTCACAGTCCTAGTAGGACTTCTCCTGAAACCTGCACCATTGGAATGTACAGCAGATTGAAGGGATGACGGTTGCTGCATTGCTTCTGATGTTCTAGATGACCTACTTCTAAACTGGAATTTTCGCCATCGTGGTACATTTCTTGGTGGCAAAAATGGCAAATTCTCTCTACTTGATGATAATGCTATTGATTCAAACTGTTTATCTTCACTGAGTCTCCTTGCTAAATCTGGATATTTCTCTCCAGGAATGTTGTTGTCAAGGCGTATCCTTCCGAGTTCTTCCTGAATCCACTTTCTTTCCACCTCAAGTGTGGGCACATTTTGTTCCATCTTTGGCTCCTCTTTCTTTGACACAATGTCAGTAGTAGGATGCTCTGCATCAATGTCTTCCCTGGCTTTACGTGAAATACTCCTCAGAGACTCCAGGCTCGAGGACAGTGATGAGAACTTCAGCTTGTTCCGCTGCACCATGGGTGTATAGTAGGGTGTTAGACCGTCTTCCCTAAGTAACACTTTGCTAGAATCCGATGCTTCATACATGACAGTCTGCTTGTTGACGGCTGAGGTCCTGCCTACAGAATTCTCATCAGCGGTGACATAGTCTGGGCTTGTTTCCAAGTAAGATTCGTCTATCAGAGTGTCATCTTTAACTTGGGAATCTCCAGAATAGACTGGACTGTCCCCTTGATCTCCTTCAGGGGATGTCTGTGCCCGAGCAACAATCAGTCCGCCGAGGCTTGGCCTTCTCTCTGAAGCAGACAATAATCTACCGATGGGCGAGGAGACATTACTTGACATGAAGAGATCACTGGCCCTTGACTCTGTCTCACTCTCAATCTCAGACGGTGTCTCAAGATCACGTGGACGAGCAACATACTGTGCAATCGTCCTCATCTCATTCTCTGGGCTGGGGCTCATGGCAAGGTACTTCCAGTCAACAACTGCAACAGGTGTTTCTCGCGGGTAGTTCAGAGCTCCCTGTGTGTCGTCTTCACCATCTATGTGCATGGTTCCGTCGCTTCCTGCATCCAACGATGCCAGAGGCAATGTCAATGACACCTTTGAGCTCGGCAATTCCTGCATAGATCCTCTACCATCATTCCTTATAACAAAAGCTCTGGACACCAGCTGATCTGTTGGAACAGTTGCCTTGGCATCAACCCTTCCACTGTCCTCATCAAAATCATTCCCCAAACTCTTGTGAGCAAGTCCACTGTCATCAGATGATTTAGGATATGTGTTTCTCAGGATCCCTTCTTTTGCACTGTTTGAAAAATTATCACTTGTTGCAGAACCACTCTGTCCACCTCTCACATTAAAAGAATGCAATGCTTCAGACTGATAACCCAAGTGATCCATTGGGTTGTTTCTCACATTCTGTTCAGACTGAACCCCGCTAGGGTGTGATCTCATCAAAACTTCAGAGCTACTATCTTTCTGAGTTTCTTTAACACAATCTGTCCTTTCTTCACCATGTTTTACAGCATCCCTATGAGATTCCCTTTCTTCTCTGGTGTACTTCACCATGATTGTTTCTAGCTCCTTGTACTTCTGCATCTGCTCTTCAATCTCCTGTCTCCCTTCCTCAACCTCCTTCTTCAGTTGTGCCCTCTCTTCCCTCAGTCTCTCACCTTCCACTTGGGCGAGACCCAATTCGGCCTTGACCTTAGCCATCTCCACCTCATGGTTGGTGTTGCTTTCAGCGCTCTGCTGAATGGCCTTCAGCCGTCTGTTCTCCGCATGAGCTTTTGTAAGGAGCTCCTGGAGTTTGCGCATGCTCTCTGTCTCTGTCTTCATGGCAAGAAGTCTGGTCTCATGCTCTGACTGGGCCTCCAGGATTGGAGAAGGTACGTTGTCCTGGATCTCCCGACGACTGCCATCTTTTCCTGGAGATGGTAGGGACTGGAAGCCTGTATCTGCATCTGCATAGACAAAATGATTTTAAATATTTTCTAGTGTCGAGTCCACTTGTTGATTTACCTATACAGAACATTGCCTTTACAAATCTCTTTAACTAGTCAGATGCAATAGGTTTTTCATCCAGGGTTGCATTAATTCATTTCATTGACCACGGTCATTGATTGAAATTTCAGAACATACAAAATAAAGAATATTGGTGACAAAAATTTAATAGACAACCTTTCAAATCTTGAACTTTGATTGGTCAAAAGGGTGTGGTAAGAAACATGCAATCTAATGAAGGCAATGACACACTGTAGGATAATAGCTTTGACAAAGGATTACCTGACATAGCAGCCATGAGATCATCACCAGTCACCTGGTAGCCAGTGTCGGCAGCAAACTTGAGACGGAAGTTCTCAGCAGTCAGTCGCTCTACGTCCATCTCTAGTCTCTCTACAGCGGCCTGCATACATATACAAAACAATACAATATGAAGAATACTTTTTACATTCAAGTCTCGCACAACTTTTGAGACCAAATTTGCTACCCCCGGGTACGCGGTTCCGAAATTACGCAACATTTTGTAAGTGCATATAGACCCAAAATTGCACAAAAACGTGAATTTGTGTACAAATCCAATGCAAATAGTGTTTTTAGCCAAAATTAATAAATGTATTATTATTTTTCCTTTTACTGATTGAAATCAATTAATTCCATCTTATTTATGGTCAAAATAAAGTCCCCGACAATTTCCATTGAAAAAACAATAAAAACAGAAAGTCAAAAAATACATAAGAAATTTAGAAAACAATAAAATACATAAGAAAATAAATGTGATTTTGAATTTTTTTTTAGTACATTTGATCAGATTCATATAAAGTGTCTGTGTACCAAAAATTAGCCTTTTAGGGGCATTATTTAGTTAGTTAAAGCAAACTTTTGATTTTACGCATAAATTAGCATAATCGATTAGCAATGAGATTTTTCGAAGAATTTGATCTTGTAGTTTTTAAGATTATGCCATGGGTAACGCGCGTGCTAAGTTTCGTCGCGATCGACGGCCGAGATCATAAGGGGGGGGCTGAATCAGCCCCCCCCCCCCCAGTCTTCTTAGGCATCGAAATAGCCCAGTCTATTTAGGGTTAAACCTCTTTTTTTAACCCCAATACTCCTGATTTGACCATTTTTTTCTTTAAAAAGGTGTCAAAATGCTCAGGAGCACAAACTGCATCTTTTGAGCAGGTCCTCTTTGTGATTTGAGACATTTTTTTCACCCTGCATGGCCAACCAATAATTGTATGCTACTTCCGTTTACTCTGCTTTTTCCTAATTTTTTACAGGTGAAGCCAACCATCTTATCTATCCTTAACAGATAATTAAGAATGATTGCCAGGGCCTACTGATAACATTCTAATTTGTCGTTCTCAAGTACATAATGCTTGTTCATCGTCATCAATATGGCTTATTCAGCACCTTTCCAAGAAAAGGGCTGGTAAAATGTCATTCCCTGTGGTCGCTGCAAAAGAATGGAATCATCTACCTGCTGCAGTAAAGACGGTCTCCTATGTTGACCAGTTCAAGAACGCCATTACATGTAAAACCATCTACTTTGGATGGATTTCATGGACTAAGCTGATCATTCTGAGGTGTTGAATTATTGTTATAGTGGCCCAAACATGGAGTAGTATGTGTGCACAGCTTTGTAACCAAAAGGAAAAGGAGTTGAGAGTCAAATGAGCTGATTCATTGTACCTCTACTGTTAGAGCTTTATGTCACAATTGGCTATCCACAACTTTACACCAGAGTTTAAATGAAACCCAACTTTAGAATAAGGGTCAGTAAATGGGGTATCCAAGGGCATGGCCAATGAAGTTACCAAGCATTTGACAACTGAGCTGACCCACCAATTTGATGATATCAGTCAAATTCAGTAGATCAGACAATAATAATACTAGTTACATTTATACAGCGCTTCATACATTGGTCTACAAGTGCTCTACATTGTAAATCATTATTACCCTGGTCATAGGATCCATCACTGTTCCATACATACAGTGTACCATTTCCACTCCCTGGGGAGTATCCTGGCCAGGCAACCGTTTATCGGTGCACATGTGCCAATCTAATCACATTGACGTTTACATCCTACCAGGTACCCATTTAACACCTGGGTGGAGAGTGACAAACGTGGATAAGTGCCTTGCCAAAGGACATTAGCACCGGGTGGGATTCAAACCCTCGACCCTTGGTTTAAGACGCAAGTTATTGAACCACTACACCTTCACAACACCATGGCTCCAAGATTGATACATACCTGTAAATTCTCACATCTTTTCCTGTCCTCGGCTCCAGCCTCTCTTGCCGTGGCTAGTTCCTGGAAGAGTCTCTGGTTCTCCCTCCTCAACATCTCTAGCTCTCCAACCAAACGATTGATGACTTCTTCCTCCTGACTGGAAAACCTTTCATTTAGCTGAGAAGATAAACATTGATAGAGATAAAGGTTATCTCGAGAAAGACTTCTGACCCTTTTAGACATGAGAAGAGTGTTGTGGACTGGAGGTTCAGACTCTTGCCTTTGAAAAAGTGGTTCATGGCTTAGAATCTATGGCATACACTGCAATTTCTTTCAAAAAATTGATCCATATTGTGCTGCTCTCAACCCAGGAGGGTAGTACCAAACCAAGGTACCAAGCAAGGTTAATTCCTTGAAAGCAGCAAGAGCCTTTAAGCAGCTGGAGTTAACATACAGCAAATAGATGTAATATCATTATTATTAGTAAAATAGTAGTGTGTTATCCTTGAAATTTGAAACAATGCAGAATTTCTGGAACTACACAGGTTATCACCCTGTGATTGTTCTTTAAAATAAAGGATTTTTGTTTTCTAATATGAAGAAAACTTGAAACCCAAATTAGCACGCTCAAAAGGGTGCAGTTACATGAATTTTTATCAATGTCCACTATTGAAGTAAATCCACTATTGAAGTAAATGGTATTAAACCTACATCAGAAATTCAAGCTTTTAAAAGATATAATAATGATTAAAATGATCAACAGAACCATGTACACTGTACTTCAAGTAGAATGCAAATTTCTTTCATGAGTCTATTCTCATGAGTATGACTCATATTGCACTGCAGCATCAAGAATCCAAATGATCAAAACTTATTTCACAATTAAAGTTTCCCTAAATATTTAAAAATTGAATAAACACCCAGAGCAGACAATTATTGTTGCATATTATTTTTATCAAGAGACAACACCGTTAACATATAGAATGTACATGTACATGCAACTGTTCAGCTGATCTTCACAAACGGAATCCAAACAAGAATCTTAAGATAATCAAGAAAACACAAACATGTACATGCAGTGGCGGACCGTGACCCGGATGAGACAAAGCATTGGAGGGGCACAGTATTGTGTGTGAACAATGCTGTGCCCCTCCAATGCTTTGTCTCCTCCGGGTCACGGTCCGCCACTGTGTACATGTAACTTCTAGAGTGAAAAATCTTCTTAGTGATAATTTTTTCCCAACAACTATAAGCTAGAATATGATGAATGTCAGTTAAAAATATCAGAACCGGTATGTACAGAGGAAGATTATAGTGGCAATGTTTCATAGTACAGACTAGATCTGTGACAAATCCACACAAGAATATCAAGATCATCAAAAGAACATCCAACAGCTAGAGCGAAACATGTCCTACTGGAAGTGGCAAAGTTTGTTCCAAGGATTTTAAAAGAAATTACAAAAGAAATATACATATGAAACATCTGAGTGGCAAATTTCTGTTTCCAGTAGAGACTAGCTCAATGAGAAATCTCAACTAACATTTGAAAGATCATCAAGAAAGAATATCAGAGCTGCTAGAGTATTCTCCATTTCTCCTCAGTTCATAGGTGGCAATTTCTTTCAAGTACAGACTAGCTTCATGAGGAAACCAAACCAGTAAAATATTTTCTAATTCTCCATTCTCCTTAGTCGGTGAATGCAAGCGGAATCCATACAAAAATCTGGTTAGTCACAGACAGACACAGAAAAGGTTGACGGCTACTGAACTTAAAATGAAGAAACCAAACAGTCATATTAACCACAAGATTATTCTCCATTTCTCCTTAGTCAGTCAGTGGAAATGTTTTTTTCCAGTACATGCTACATTACAAGTTTTTACACACAAGTGAAATCCATACAAAAATCTGATTAGTTAGTCACGGAGAGGCATAATTTCCATAAAGAATCTTAACAATCATTTCAACCTCCAGAATATTTTCAATTTTTCCTTAGTTTGTGAGTGGAAATATTTTTTCCGGTACATACTGGATACATGTACTTACAAACGGAATCCATACAAAAATTTGATTAGTCACAGACCGAAATGCAGAAAATGTGAAGTTTGATGGCTACTAGAATAAATTTCGTAAATTTCCATGAAGAATCAAAACAATCATTTTAACCTCCAGAGTATTTTCCATTTTTCCTTAGCTGGTGAGCGGAAATTTTTTTCCAGTACAGGCTGCATACTCTGCAATGTCTAATAATCATTTCCCGAAGTGTATGTATGTATTAATTCAGACACAAAAATAAGATAAAACAAATAATGCTCAGGATACCTTTTTGGTTAAGAAGTCCTCCCTAGCTTTTGCTTCATTGAGCTCTTGCCTAAGCTGTTTGCCCTCCGTTCCGATCGCTTCCAGCATAGAGAGCAGCTCATCGCTGCGACTGCCAGAGAGGTCAAGACCTTTTGGTATCATTATCGATAATTCTTCACCTAAAATGGAAAAGGAATAATAATTGTCAAAGACATTACGTAGGTATGCCTCTTTGAATTTTATGAAAATAAAAGACTTGAGATGGTATGCTGCAATGGCCTTTGATTTATTTAGAGCTTTGCATAGATATAAACAATTTGTGAAAACCAATGACGAATATTTGACTTTTGGTGGGTGTATCATAAAGCTCTTTGTAAGTTACGAATGACTTTACGAGCGACAGGTGATCATTTCTTGTGGCAAATGATATACACCTGATTTGCATTGGTGTTGATGTAGTTCCTAAGAAAGGATCATCAGTCATTCCTAACATCGCTTGTAACTTATGAACAGCTTTATGAAACACCCGCCAGGACAACCATACCAACTTGATAGTGGATTTTGTAATTTAACAGAGAAGATGTTGATATTAATTCTAAAGTGATATTGCAGTATTAAACCATCCCTTGCCCAAACAACAATGATGAACCAGCTTACCTCTCCTTAACAGAGCAAGATCCTCAGTGGTGAAAGACTTTTCAATAGAAGAGTCTGCTTCGTTTGTTTTCCTCTCATCCTCTTTGGTTCTTCCCCTGCTAACTTGTCCTTCTGCAGTCCTGGCACCATCTCCATCTTCTCTCACAAAGGCGCAAATCCTGCTGCTCACTTTCACATCCACTTTCTCGTGTTCTTTGATCTCTTCTTCTCCATCTTGTCTTTTTTGTCGTTCACTCAATCCTCCTTTTTCTTCCCTCAATCTCAAATTGTCTTTGGTGGATGACGTTGGCATTTGTTTGTTTTCTACTTCAGCACTTGTCATATTTTTCTCAATCTCAGTTAATGTCCTGTCATCCCTAATCCTTGTCTTTGTAAATTTCTGTATTGATGAAGTCCTGTCGTCCAAAGCAACATCTTTTTCCGTCTTTTCTTCTAGCTGCTCCTTGTTCACCTCATCGTCTTGTTCAATATCTGAAAGGTCTAGCTCTACTCTGTCCTCAGCCCGTTTGGTGCTATTTTGATCACTACCAACTTTCTGCATTCTTCTTTGTCCATGCTGCTGTTCGGTCTCTTGCTTCAGGAATAGTCCAGCATGCCCCCTCTGTCCGATATCACCAGCATCATCGACTCCATCCCTCTGATGGTTAAGCTCCAGGAACTGCTTCTGCTTCGAGTTTGGCGTACTCGTCTGGACAGGTTGGATAGTCGAGAGCTTCTGGGTCTTGCGGACAGGTATTCCTGAAGGCATCTTGAAGCCTTTGTCCGTTGACGATGCCATATGCTTCTGCTCATCCGTTGCTTCCTGGTGTCGCTTTCTTGAGGAACTCTCAGGGATAGGTGCACTGTCTTCAGTCTTGGACGGTGGTTGATGCAGTCTGGCACTTGATACAGGAATCTTACTTGGTAAAGGTGCCGTTTTCTAGACAGGAAATAATAGGGAAACTCAATCAGCAATCAAAATATCTAAGTCAGGTCTGATGATATATTCTCTGCCATAATCTTTACAATAGATTTTGTCTAGGACCCTTTACCACAATAATAATTGCTTGACTGTAGGGCTGATTTTTATGTTTGATTACATTTGTTCACAACATGCAATTGATCATACAAATCAACTTTGCAATCGATTGCTATAAATCTTTGGGATATGGGCCCCCTGTGATGAACAATCATCAGGACCTGATTCATAATACTTATTATCGATATATTCTGAAAATGTTCTATGGTAAACTTGCTTTTTATCATGGAAATATCACAAATTCAATTGCTTATAACTTGTCAGTTGCTTATAACTTGTTATTAATAATAATTGCTTATATTATAACTTGTCATTAATAATTAATACAGCTTATAACTTGTCATTAATAATCACAAGTTTATTGAAATGAGACAAAATATCCACGGGTTCATTAATAATATATACTAATATTACAATAAATGATGCATAAAGCCAATGCAGACTTGAAAAAAGTCTCAATTACAAGAATGTGCAGTTGTACAATCAAAGAAGCGTACCCAAAGTAATACACTAAAAATATGCTGAAGTACTGTACACCGAAAAGCTACCTTTTAAAGGTAATTCAAATTTGGCCTCCAAATACTGAAAATAGCAGACACTTTATACGTTTGCTCTTACAGAAGAAATTTTACTTTTTTTGCTTCATTTTCCCAGAGTCGGGCAATATACTGTAAATTACAGTATTTTTGGCAAAAAATTATGCGTATGAAGTCCTGGGCTTACCTTCCGTACAACGGGTTCTGTGTTATCGCCCTCGCCCGTCACTGCGTCATGTGAGGGAGGGGTGCGGTGGGAGGTGGACGAGGGGTGGGGCTTAGCGGATGTTGATGATACAGAGGGGGATCGCATGAATTTGAAACTAAAAGTTTGGGATAGGGAATTAGCAGTCTGTGGGCGGGGTTAGTAGTTAAAAAGGGAGAGAGGAGATAAGGAGGAATACTACTTTAGAAAATGAAGCATATACACTGTACGTGTTAAACACAAATATTGAATACAATATAAAACACAATTTTTTAATACAATATAATACACAGCAATTCAGTATATATTTTTAATACAAGAAATTATTGTTAATATGCAATTGCGCGACAGTGATCTTCCATTTACAAAAGCGCCTTTTTTGTTTCTCAAAATCTGTAATACTGTTTAAAACTTGATCTATAAAATGAATTCCATTTTGTCATAGAAAATGTGCACATGAATTTGTTTTGCAAAGGTAAAATGAATTTTCACGCAAAAAGGAAAGAACAAAAACAGATTGTCAATTTTGATACCAAGGCCCATCTTGCTTAAAAGAGTTACGATTAATTCGATCAACCACAACTATAGAAAGCCAGCAACGTTAACATCTAAAATGCATGTTTATTTGAAGTATTTTCTAGATGTGATGTATACGGTAATCATACATTCAAAGTTATTTTTGAAAATTAAGTGTGCTTTGTTTACAAAAAATATCATGCAAGTTTCCTGGAGAAATCATTATGACATTGTTAGATTTCTGTATTGTTTAAGATGATCAGATCAACATAACTCTTTGTAAGACGGGGCCCAGGAAACGGAATATCACTGTCCCTAAATTCATGGCAGTACAAACAACAAGTGCAACTGAGCATATATCTATGGAAGATTAATAACCTTCAATATTACACACCAAGGGGTCATGTTCTAGTTACTTTATTGTCTTTTACTCTTAATATATTAAAATCATATTTATCATATATCTGTGTGATACTAAATCCATTTGAATATTGTACCTAACATATTCTTTACTTTCCATTTCAAAAATGATTTCTGCAAATTTAGATAGCAACAATAATTTACAATGTGATAAAAAAAATACCATGAAAGTTTATGGGACAATTAAATTTTATACCAGAATTAGTAACAGCATACAGTCATGTACATGTATGAATTCAAGGGTAAATTACAAATTTTGTCATGGGGCTTTTTAAATGATGAATAAACATTTCATTGTTTAATTTCAGCTCATTAGTCAAATAAAAGTAGGTCATCATACCATCAACATCATCAAGGTAACTTGCTCTTGACCCCATAATGTGCAATAATTAAATAAACAATAGGGAAAACACAATGTATATGCTTTAATAACTAGTGTCCCAAACCTCATTAAAACCACAATTTTAGAATCATCTATAAACGTGTATTGTTGATCATCCAATATGTATATTTACATGCCTATGTATCAAATTATTTATACTGTATATAAATTACGTAACCCTAAGGATAGCGTGACCACTCTACCTGGAGTTCACATGATGTTAACGAGCATTAGGTACCCTCATTTAAAGTGTCGTGTGACATATGTTTGCCTCTTTCCAAGGCAATGGTGAGTAATGGAGTATAAATGTGTTTATTGGTCACATTTGCAAAAACTGACCCAAATCAGACCCCAAAGTGACTTGAAAATGAAAATCCCTACTGACCCATTTATCTTAATTAAAATATATATACCTGCAAATGTATATTTGTCATGTGATATGACAGTTATAATTGTCAATTACCCCATATATAAAAATAAAAAAATTAATAAAGAAATGAATCACTGTTAATTTACATTTTTCTTGTCAAGATAAAGGCCAATTTATCAAGCATGACTTCATTTATGAAGCAAAATATTTAGTCGCCAGTAATAATGTGATTGGTTTAATTATCTATTGAACAATACCCAAGAATATATTTTAAGCATAGTAATATGGTTGTTAATAGATTGTTAGTGAAACATTTTAAAGGGACATAAAAATGCATGTGGGGCTTGTGATACAGGTATATGTAGGGTCCATTCAGACACAATGACAGGCGTCATAATATGATGTACTTCGAATGGTCCACAAATCACAATAATACAATATAGGATGAATAAGTTGATATTATAATATACAAATGAACCGAATATAATATAAATAGTGTGAATATGATAGAAATGCATATACATGTATATTATAGTGAAAAAATGAATATTAGTATTTCCATACATATTACAACCACCCGGTCACACATTTACCATTTAAGTTTACTTCCATGCTTTTACACACATGTACCCTCACTTGTTAAACATGTATATATATATAGTCTCATTTACACTAATCATTGATTTTCAGTAAATGAACTGTCTTTGTTGTGGTAAATGACCATAATTTTGATACATAATAGAGGTGGATACTGCCCACTTTCTCAAAAAAAATTTTAATATAAATATTATGTAACATTTTTACAGCACTTAACACAAGTATTTCTAAACACTGCATACTACATGTATTACCCGGCTTTAGCACAACTGATCAGACGCTCGAGCATTCAAGGAATTCCTTCCTGCCAGGTACCCATTTACTAAACCTGGGTGGAGAGTGGCAATGTAGGTAAACCCTGAGTGCTGTGGTGGGATTTGAACCCTGGATACTTATCCAATGAGCCACAACAAATCAAGTACCATAAAGTCAATAAAAATTTCTTATTAATAATTTTTTTTAAATAATCATAAATTGTGTAAATAAGACTACATAAAGAGCAAGTGAGGGTACATGTACATTATATAATACAGAAGATAAAAACAAAACAGATTATTTACCTCTTCTGTCAATCCTTCTGGCAAGCCTGCTGAGGTGTTTATATCAGAACTCTTCTCCGAAGGATCGTTGTCAGTAGCAAGCTGTGTTACCTACAATACAGAAAAGCATGAAAATTGCTTTATAATGGGGAGCGTTTCATGAAAGAACTTTAATATGGGTGCTCTGTATGTGACTGAGATTTTTTCAAACGTTTATCAGAAATGATTATTCATGTCTGGGACCGACCTTTAATAACATCACCATCCGAAAGACATGACCAGGGCTCCAACCTGAAATCAATTTGTAACTTCCCCATGTACATGTAGCTTGGATTATAGGTGCACGCCACAATGCCCAGTTGTGTTTTATCTGACAAGGTCTGTTTTACACGACAGTTACAATAGTAACATCCGGGGCCCCATCTTACAAAGAGTTGCGATTGATCCGATCAATTGCAACTATGGAAAGCCAGCAACGACAATACCTAAAATACAAGTTTGTTCAAAATAACTTCTAGAAATAACGTATATTCATACATTCACTGTTTTCTTGACAATTCAGTATGCTTCTCTTTGTTTTCAAAGGACATTGTGCAAATTTCCTAAAGAAAAAAATTATGACAATGATGGATTTCTATATACTTGAGATTGATCGGATCAGTCATACATGTAACTCTTTGTAAGACGGGGTCCCGGACGCCTTTGCCCCTCAGCCAATCAAAATCAAGGAAAGGTGTCAGCTCTGACAACTTGTTGGATTACAAATGTTTATTAAAAGTCCCCTGATAAGTTTTTTTCACTGGCAAAATGTTATAAGCTACTGGAAATCCTGTTCTTGTATCTGATTGGCTGAGAGCAAAGTAGTCAGTGAAAATTACTGTCAAAACATTTCATGAAATGCTCCCCTGGAAATGTAGAAAGGCTCATCATTTCTTTCATCTTGCCAAACTGTCTTCTAAATTTGACACACTGTATCTTTGTAATCTGCAAATGTACTAAGTTATGGATTGCTTTTGCATCTGAAAATATATATATTAAAAATATGCTTTAAATCTAAATGTGACAAAAATCTTCCACTCTCTCATATATCTATTTTACAACTCGTCTTAGTGTTTTCTTTCTTCCTGATCGGTTCCCTTGCTATATTTAAATGTAGAAAATTCATTTGTATTTTATGAAATTAATATTATAAATAAATTGAATTGAATCACGTAAAGTCATTATTAAAGGCAAAGTGGAACAACTACAAGGGGAAGTTCACTCTTGGGAACAAAAAATAATGTTTGGAAGGAATAAAATAGAGATAGAGAATGAATAATGTTTCTCATAACTATAAAGGAAAGAAATAGATAACTCAATATTGAAATGGAGTGAACAGATCACACAACAAACTCATGTGCATGCTGTATTTGTATGCTTACTTTGGAGCAAGTAGCTATAAACCAGTTTTGAAACTCTATGTAATCTTAGTACTGTTGATGACTGTACAAAGCATTATATTACCTTTCTGCGGAGAAGTGCAAGATAGATAGTGAGGGCATGTTCCTCTACTGTTCCTTTTATTACATCTGCTGGGCTGTAAATAACGAAAACACAATTTTTCATGAAATAATGCACATACCATGTAAATGGACAATTCCACGACATAATTCTGTTCCCAATGTATTTGAAGTCTGTGCGGCTGTTTTAACCTTGCCTTTACAATGCCTGTTCTATCACCTCAACTTTTTAAAGCAGAGCTAAGAGCTTTTGAACAGGGTCAATAATGTGAAAAATGGACGAGTATCATCTTTTGTGCCAATCTTAAAGAAGTACAGTAGCCATTGAATTTTTTACATGCCCCAATGTCTGCAAAATTTCAAATATTCAACTCTTAGATATCTAGCGCCCTTGCTCAGGGATGCTATGTTTTTCTTTAAAAAAAACCTCCTTCAACCTCTTCGAGCACAATTCTTACAAATTTATTGATTGGGCATCAGAAAGATACAGACAAGATTACTGTATATCCTAAATTTACAAATTTCATGCTTTGGAATAGGTTTGATATCAAAAAGTATAAAAAAACAAATATATTTCATTTTAATTGGGGACCCGATCAAAATAATTTTTCAGGTAAATCCGCAAGTCATCCTTTAAAACGTATTTTTATTTCTTATCCTCCTCAGCACAACTGTTTCAGAGCATACAGATTTACATAAACTAGTAATGAAGTGAAAGTGATAGACGCATTTGAGGTGGTTCCTTAAAGAACAAGTCACCAATTGTGTATAAAGCTTTCATAACTTCCAATAGAGATTCATGAAATAACCCTAACTTGGACTTGGGTGAACAACAAGACCTATCTTGTATAGGATTGATTTATGTTTTCGTTTATATATGTATTTGTTTGTATATTGTATGTTTGTATTTTTTAAACGTGTCCACTGGACCTCTCAGAACAACCTGTGGCTGAAGAGGGCCGTCCAGCCCACAAGTGGAGAATAAATAAATAAATAAAATATCTCTTCTGGTCATGTTTTTGTCATTGTTTGTTTGCCTCCATTGTTCAATTTAAGATTCCGACTTTACCTGAGCAAAGACTTGGCAATTCCAAAATGTTCCTCCGAAGCAATCAATGCACTAGTCAAGTTGTTCACATACGTCTCCTAAAGTAATTGAAAAGCAGGGAATGAAATAAAACAACCAAAAGATCTCATGGAAAACGAAGTAATTTATTTCTTCTTTGTTTAGAATACCACTATTTTTCTACAAAATACTGGAATGTTTTACTTTTTAGCATATGATTGCTAACTAGGCCCTGTACTGTGACCTGTTGTATGAGGAATATTCTCTGTTAATTTGTTATCTACCAAACTTATTTACATAATTCATCATTTCAATCAATTCTGATAATATCAAAATATACTAATATTCTTCTCTTCCTTACTCTTCTTTTCCTTCTCTTGCTTTGTATGTTCTTTGTTTTCTCTCTTTTTGCCACCCTTCCTTCTTTTTCTTCTCCTTCTCTTTCTTTTTTTTTTCTCCCCCTCCTGCTTTGTCTTCTTCTTGTTGTTTACATCATCATCCTCATCATAATCATCATCACCTTCATCACCATCCTCATCCTCATCATCATCTTCATCATTGCCGCCCTCATCATCACCATCCTTAACACCCTTATTATCTCATTCATTATCATAAACAATGTTTTATCATCCACAATATCACAATCATTATATCAATACTACAAACACTGTACAAAGTGATCCCCATCCTCTTCACCAGCAAGGGTATCATGAAACAATAATCTGTGACTTTTCCTGAGTATATTGCTCTGAGCCAATCAGAGGCAAGGATTTCAGTAGCTTATAACAAATAGTCAGTGAAAATTTATTTCATGAAATGCTCCCCTGGTCACTTACCGCACTGCTGTTTGAATAGCTACAGAAGAGCCCAATCAGTTCTGCAAGCTTGTTGTTCTTCTCAAAGCTGTATGATTTATATAAAAATGGTAGAAAAGAATTACAGTGTATCTTCACTTTGAAAAAGCACAACAATAAATGGTGAATAATCCAGCCCAGTTTCCATGCTACCTGAACAACGATGCAGCACATCACCAAAGGTCAAATTCTGTAGCAGAGGGCAAAAAAGGGACCATTACAAATTGCTCCTGTTTCAGAAATATATTGAAATTAAGCAGGAATCTTCTTCTCAGTCTCACACACATATGAATGTATTCAAGGCAGATGATCAGAGTCTGATCAATATCCTCTACGCTACCTGCTGCCACCATTGGACATGAGTTTCAATTAATTTTGCCTTCCAAACGTGTTACTTCCTTGACATCTTAAGATATGTGAACAACTCTTGTGTATACATGTACAAGCACCTTGAGTACTTCTCTAAGTGGGTTTGGTGACAACCAAGTTTTAATCCTAAATCTTTACATGCCGCTGTTGCCAAAAGGCACCAAATAAATCACATGAATCCCATAGGCTTGCAATTCAACAGGCACGTTTAATTAACCCTCACAATGCCATCAGAGACGCAGATGTTGAAAGACATATGGCATAAAATGCCAATTCTAGATACATTATTATCTAATATGCAGGCCATTAATAAGAGAGTTGACGCCATTGACGAGAGAGTAAAGGTTGTGAAAACTATTATTCAGACTTAGACAACGGGTATTCCTATATGGTAACGCAATTGGAAGAAATCTCTTCATCCATCGAGGAAAAGGCTAGTAGATCAGCAATGAATGAGTTAATATCATCATTAATTATCATCAATACATGGTTTCACTTTCAAAGTCTTGTTCAAACACAATGTGGTAAACCACAATGCTAGGTATTCTCATAGCAGTGATTTTGGTTAGACCACGCTTCTATTGAGTATACCCGGACAATTTATTCATCGAGTACAGATCATTTTTATCTTGTGGTGAAGAGAGAAGGTTGTATGGGTAAATGTATGAAATGAATTTAATTTAATCGTTTTATTTATCATCCTCAATTTTCACAATTTTAAACTCACCATTGCGCAAGTCCTTTGCTTGTATCGAGAGAGGTCTCACCGAGCTGAGAAGCACACCACTGGATCAATTGCTTTTTGCCGCTACGCACCGTTTTCTGCTGCATGGGAGTATCTAGGAATAAAATTAGGAAGAGAAATAAATTCAAATGAATTCTGAACGCACTGTCAATGAACACATTCATACCTGCAAAGTGTTCATAAAGCTCTTTGTAACTTTGATAAACATGTATTTACACATGTCTAGTGACCTGGATAATGTTTCATAACGCTGTCTTTAAATTTTTCATTGATTGATTCCACAAATTATAGTTTTTAAAAAACATAAACAAAAGCAGAACATGAATTGTATAACAGAAAAATTGACAATATAAACATATTTATATTTTTTCAATAAACTGAAATCCAAACAATAATATTTTAATATGCACAAGTATAATTTCATTTATCTTCTTGTGCTAAATGAGATATCCTATTAAATTTTAACCTATTTTAACATAGTGGCAGTGAATTTTCCTATAACCCTAATAAAATTTTGATAAATGTATAATGTTTGCATTAAAATGACCGATACGGACAAGAATTTTTTTATCTTTCCATCTACAAGAATAGGATTTCAACTTAAAGTGTTGGGAATAAAAATGATTGACACAGTGAGACTTTGATTCGGCAACATAAGGCAGGTCACAAGTTGTGTGTAAAGCTGTGCATAAGTTACAATCAGCATCATCAACACCATGGACCAGAACAAAATGTTTCCAAGAGGCCACTGAACCAATTTGATCTTCACAACGAAAAGCCAGCAACATCATAACCAGTCGTAAAAGGTCAACTTGTGAAGAATTAATCATATCAACTGCATTATCATAAACTTGTTACTTGGCGGATTGTATTTGAAAGAAATAAAGTTTTCAAGAGGGAAGCTCCAAGACAGAAAATAGACAGACAAACAAAAAATCCAAAACATACATAACAGGAGCATTATCAAAATCGCAGTGAGCAAAGACCAGAGCTATCAAACTGAACAAGAATATTTCAGTATTCATAGAGCTGAAAATCAGTATTTTGGTGAAAAAATCAGTATTTTCAAAGAAATACCATAGGACAACACATAAAACTGAAACTTTAGAAATCAGAATTTTGCATGAAATCATCAGTATTCTTCTAATTTTTCAGTACTAAATATGAAAAACCCTTACTACTTGGCAGCTCTAGAGGATTTGTGTTCCCTGATTTTAAGTTTTCCATCATGTACATCCTTTGTAAATATTATGATTCTGATGATTTATTTCAATAAAAAACTAAATATCTAAAAATTAAAAAAAATGTTACCTGGTGAATGTATAGTGAAGTGTAAAATGATTGCCCATATCACATCCAAGATGCTTTTGAGTTCTCCTTTCTGTACACCTACATGTAAGCAAACACAAAAAATGAACAGAAATAATAGTAAGTCCAGTCAAATCAATAAAATTTTCTTTCTATTCACCAAATTAACATTGTCTAAAGTGCTTCATAGTAACCTTGCCACTCTACTGAGCAAACAATTGAATGAATATCAAAAGTAATTGTTACTAAAAACTGCAAAGTGCCATTTATAACCAAAACACTCCAAGAGTACAAGAGAAAGATTTGGACATGATTACTAAGAACAGATACTAAGCGGTGCCTATCATTTTTTATAAAGACCATTAGGGCATCCTACCCTGCAAGTTTGGCCCCTTTCATGGATGTTGGACATCATCCTTAAAGTAAGTAATACAGAGTGAGCCAGAAAAAAATGTCCCATCAGCTTGAAGTTGTCTTGTCTGAAGTATTAACATTTAATCACAGATTTCATGATATGTCCTGACCGAGTTATTCTCCCTGCATATTTTAGTACCATTTTCATACTGATCTTTGCATGCATGACTGACTACGAGACAATCTTGAAAATGTTGTAAAATCTCAGTTGCAGGGTGAAGAATGATACAAAGGGTGAAATAAAGTATTAAAAGTAACTTGTGTGCAGGGACATTTTGTATGTAAGGGAGGACCCTGAATAACAAATACCAATCCTTCCATCTTTAGGTTGGCTCAGAGGGCTCAGAATACCCTAAACATGTATTTCTCATGTTTTTCCCACTTTAGATGTTGCCTAAAATATTTCACTTTGATAATAGAATGAAATATACACACTTTTCATGCATCCAGAGTTGAAAAGTACACCCTCTTTTTCTCTTATTTTTGTTAACTCTGATACCTGCTTTTCTGGACAAGTATGGTGTCCATCTTGTATTGGAAGTTGCCATTTTGGGATATGTTCACAAGAAAAGAGTGAGTTCAACAAATCAATATGACATTACCTGATGCAGAAACTTTTAATTTGATCCCCAGCCCAGTGAGATAATCCAAGATGGTCTGAACCCTGTCTAATGATGAGATGTCATCATCATCATCACAGCCCTGGAAAAGAAAAGATGAAAACTTTGTCAGCTACAATGTGCAATTATAGTGATGATGAATGATGATGATGAATGATGATGATGATGATGAATGATGATGATGATAACGATGATGATGATGAATGATGATGATGATGATGACGATGAATGATGATTATGATGATGATAATGATGAAGATGATGATGAAAATAATGATAATAATAATAAAAATAAAAATAATTACCCTCCCCCAATATATGATGATGATGAATGATGACAAATGATGATAATGATGATGATGATAATAATAATAATAAAAATAAAAAATAATAATAATCACCCTTCTCCAATATGATATTCTGAGTGCTTGATGCAGAAGGTACCATACAATTTTTTGTGACATTTGACAGAGGATTGAATCCACAACCTCACATTCATGAGGGTGGTACTCCTATGAACCCCTCCTATAAATTTGTTACTAAGGAATACTAGCAAATCTTTTATGCACAATTTCTTTATCTGTATGAATTTATAAGTATGTTCATGATTGTGTTAAACCTTTTCAATACATAGTGCTATGATACATGTTACTAACCTCCGAGGACGGAAAAAGCCGAGTACCCGTCAAGATCTCAACCAGCAGTGAGAAAATCCTGCCATCTTGAAATTCTTTGAGCTCGTTGATGACAATGCCATGTTCACACAAGAGGCTGTTTGCCCAGTCAAGGTACATCTGCATTGAATCAATGACAGAAAATACTTTTCAACAATGATAAAAGTAAAGCAATCTTCTGCTAACATTCTAACTCTCTCCTCCCTTCCCCTGACCTTTACTCATTCAGGCTATTGAAACTAAAACAAAAGGGGGAGTTTTCTTATTATATAGAAGCCACTGACAAGCCTAATTTTTCTGAAATTCTTCAAAATTTCAGTAATTATCTCTCATTTTTCATCTTTCTTTCAAAATTAATCTAAGGCTTGATTTCCATTTTATGGTACATGTATACCCTACTTCCTCCCTTTCTCTCTTTTTTTTTCTCAACTCACAAGTTCTCCTATCATTCTTTCCACCTCCATTTTTTTTTCTTCTCAAGGTTTAACAATTTTTGTTTAATTGTCCTTCTTCTGCCATTTTTTCTCTCTTTTCTCCTACCCTCCATTCAATTCACCCAGAGCTTTTAAAAGCTATATCTTATCCATCTTTGTTTTTAAAAGTTCTTTAAAAGGTTTCTTCCTAAGGCTAAGAAGCAATTCATGAAAAGTTTTGAGAGTGGTTTTTCCTGACATATCTTACAGCAAATCCTTACATTGGCTGAGAGCAAGTTAGTCAGAAAAGTCGGACAAACTTTTTGAGAAATGCTCCCCTATGAACTTACCTGAAGAACTGAATTAAATGCCATTTTTTACCGGTCCTCTTTATAGCATACAGGGTACCATACTTTGATCAAGCTTGAGCCAGCATCTAAAAATGAAATGAATCATGAATTTATCACATTATCAAAGTTTGCTGCCACTTTTGTTCAACATCATTTTACATTGCTTTATGAATAGTATTAATCTAGATCTAGAGCATGCATGTACAGTATAGAATTAACAAAAAAATCAGGGGCATGCTAGCCAAGAATTAACACTAACAGGGATTTTCATCGGTCGCAGGTCAAACAGCATAAATATTTATGTTATTTCACTGAAATATTTTCCCAAACTCTTAGAATATTTCTGGTATTTTCTGAGCCATCTTATAATATAAATATTTATGCTGTTTGACCTGCGACCGATTGCATACGATGTTTTGAAATCGGCCGTGAATAATACGTGTGAGGAATTAGATACTGGTCCAAAATCACCAATTTTGAGGATAACCGGAGGATGGACACGGAGTGATCAGTGAAATACGGGTGTAGAGTAAGAAATTAAGCTATTTTTCTTTCTCGTTATTTTTTTTTTCTATAATTTTTACAAAAAATAACTTTTTTATCCCACCTTTGCCTCTAGGAATATCCGAACAAGTTCATGGTCCCGAAGTTCGGGTAGGTGAAGTGTAGTGTAGCGGTAGTGTCTAGTGAAGTGGAGTGTAGACCAAAAGCTTCAGTCTCTGTATTTTGGTTGTTCCGCTGAACTACGTTGGCTCCACTCACCATACATAGACTGAAGGGGATGGGGCCCCGTACCTACAGCCAACGTATAGTGAACTAGCGTTTTATAGATCGCGATTTAAAACTGTTTTTTAAGCAAAATTGAAAGTTTCATGGTTTCCATTATCAGGGAAATATATATAACTTAAGTAATTGCATACCTTGGGCCGGAGTTATTGAAAAAAATCCTCTGGATGATTGAGAAATCTGTCATCTAAGACATTTTCACCTGACCTGACGGTTTTTCTTGCAAGTTGCCATCTTGAATGACGTCATTGTCGTTATTAACTTAATGTCTCGAATCGATATATCGCGATTATAACTAGTACTCGTACTAGTATAACTAGTATCGTTTATCTTCGGTTTCGTTCGCATATGGAGCAGATCGTATAATATCGAAAGCAATATCGATATCACATTCGTGATTGTTGACGTTCGTTTGTAAATATTTTATAGTTTGGCTGCCATTTTGACCATTTTTATCGTGTTCAACACAATTAAACATCGGTAAAGTATATTTTTCATGCCTTTTTCATCTATATCGTTTAAAGTATTTAAATGTTGGAATATCATCAATTAAAAATTTGTTGTTTATACATCCTTAGATTGTAAATTCGATGTGTAAAATTACATCAAACTTTGGACTGTGAATTGACAAAAGGGAGGGAATGAGAACACATGCGAGCCCACACGTACACCCTACCGTCGGTAAATGGGGATTACAGTAAAATGTCAATGTTGAATAAATCCCCAGAAACGACGGTTATTCCTGTCTAAGTGGAGTGGAGCCTGCACGAACTTCGCTCGAGGACGAGGTACCGTGACGCGAGAGTTGAGCCTTGGCTTGAGCCTTGAGGATATCCTTTCCTGGGACGATCCCAATTTTTGAACCGGTGCCTCTACTGAATAATTTTGTGATGCTTTAAAAAAAAAACCTACCTGAATGTCATGACTCATGTCAATACGCTGGAATGGAATTGCAATTGTTCCTACTCCTGTTATGCCCTAATCAAACAACTCACGTTCCCACATATTCATATTCATGTTGTTGGATTTATTGACATCTCATTCTCAATTTTTTAGCCTATTTCTACAATCACACAGTCTACTCTCTAACGATTCATCCATTAAAATTTGCACAACAATCATGTTCATAAACTCAATTTACATTATGAGGAGTTTGTGAACTTACTTCACGTATGTTGACGGTAGTCAATCGGCCTTTACTTTAGTCCAAGATTAATTGACAGAAAAGTTCCAGAAAGGATTTGAATTTGGATATCGCGATCACGGACGATTGCAATCACGATATCGTCTATTTTGTGGATCTGCTTTACCGACTTCTAAATCTAATTCAACATTTTTATCGAGCTAGATTTTTCAGGTTTGTAGCTGTTTGTTGCTGTTTGTAAGTCGTATAGTCATGAGAGTACATTACGTAGGTCTAATAAGTTGAAATTTAGACACAGATAAAGTTTCTTTTGCAGGAACTTTTCTGTTTTGACTGCGCTCTGGGCAGAGGGCACGGGATGGGCTGGGGATTCGAGGGGCTGCCCCGTTTGTTTGCCCGGCCGTGCCCGGCCCCAGATCAGAGCCAGAGGCCAGATTGCATTCCCGGCGGTAGACCAAAAGCTTCAGTCTCTGTATTTTGGTTGTTCCGCTGAACTACGTTGGCTCCACATGGGGATTACAGTAAAATGTCAGAAATTGTTGAATAAATCCCCAGAAACGACGGTTATTCCTGTCTATCCCGGCGGGTGTTTCATAAAGCTGTTCGTAAGTTAAGACTAGGCCTAGAGCGACTTTAAGTAGGGTGTCTGGAGTAAAAAATTATTTTTCTTATTTCAAGAAAATATCACATTTTCTTTGTGAATTTGAAGAGAAATGACCTTCAGACTGACAGAAATGTAACATTTTTGAAAAAAATCAAATTATTGGCTGCAAAAAAGAAGAATGAAATTAGGTAAATTTTCAGCATTTCTCTGCCATAGACTGTGTAGTTAAGAAATGGACACACACAAATCCAAATTTTTAGCTTACGAGAGCTGTTATAAATTTATTATTAATGCTAAAAACTTGTCCATAAAGAGTCCAATAGGATTTTTTATGCTCTATCTGATGGTATGATTTTTATAAAGATTTGGAAACCAGATCACAATGAAAAATTGCGACAAATTAAAAAAAATTGTGCAAAACAGAAATTTCATTCTCCCATAGAAAACGCATGGAGAAATGGCAATCTCAACACACACAAAAATAAGGGTTTGCAATTTATCTCTAAATCCTTATTTCAAATGATCATATAAACTTGTCCTTACTGTCAAAAGAAGCCCCTGAAGTTTCTCTTTCCATACATATCAAACACAAGTTAATAATCAATTCAGATCACATTTTTCTAGTAGCCTGAACTTCCCCGAAAAAATGTGCCATATTTTCCCCTAAATTAGCCTGTTTTATGCTGACACTTTTCAGTGTGGCTTCAGACAGGCTACTTTAAGAACGACTGGTGATCCTTTCTTGTGGAAAATGGCACACACCATTGCATGATTGGCGATGATTTAGCGCGCAAGAAAGGATCACCAGTCGTTCTTAAAGTCGCTCTTATTCTTAACTTACGAACAGCTTTATGAAACGGCCCCCCGGCCCCGTACCTTTTCCCGTGCTGCTGCGCTGGGCGCCTGCTGCTGGCGCGGGCTCAGTCAGAGTCAGAGACAGAGTCAGGCTGAGCTGCCTTGGAGGGAGTTGTGAAGCCGTACATGCCACTCTCGCATTCATTTCTTGCGCTGGCTATTTATTTTTGGCAGGACTGGACTGGGGAAATGAGATGTTTCATAACGAGGCGAGGGTCTTGTGAATGTGAGCGCGGCGATACGGCCTTTGAATTGATCAGATTTTTTGATATTCGGAGCATAGCCATGGCCCATGCCCATGGTTGAAAGTTGAAACTACCCCTTAATTATCGACCACCTAATTTTCTAAGCATCATATCTGCGAAAATATTTTATCAGTTTTACCTAGTTTTCGTCTCATTTGTGCAGAAAATTGAGCAGATCAGATTCTCATGTTTCGATCGGCGACTCCGATTCAATTCCCGTAACCGTATATATATTATCGGCAAACGAATACGACAGTTTTAGTACATTTGCACCCTTCTTTTGAAACCGACCACCCGCGATACACTAAGTTTACGGCCGATTCTTGTCGCGGTGGCGAAATATTTTGACTCTTCCAAATCAACTTAGAAAACTATGAATGTCAACATGCTGAATTATATTTATAGTCTCACTACTTCCACTGCAAGCTCAGGCACATGATTCGACGATAGATATTTGTTCTAAATCCGTTTCCTATCGGAAACGGGGTGTGTTCGGGTCTAGTCAAAACAATTTTGATATATTCTGCTAAATTTTTACCCTTTTCCCCTTCTTTTTCTCTTGTAAAATTGATTCTTACCGTTCCTACGGACACTGCGCCTACTCTCCCGTGTGTAACGTTTGTAATACGCAATAATTTTATTGCGCGCAAGGTGGTCGGTTTCAAAAGAGGTGGTCGATATGTGGTGGTCTCACTATATCTAGATCTAGACGAACTGAAAAAGGGGGGTCATCAAAGCGGAACGTCCCCGTACCACCAATAATATGTGAATGCCCCCCCCCCCCCCCCCCGATCCCGACTATGTGCTTTTCTGCTGCTGATCTCGACTTCACAAACTCAGTTTGTAAGTTATAGCCTAAGACATGCAAAGTTCATGGGATAATTATGCAAGGTCATGGTATGGTCTATCAAGTTGAGACACAACTTGTTAGCTGTCTCTAACTCCCATATCTCTTAGAAAGTAAAAAAGGGGCCTATAGGCTTTCGATCCTAGCAGAATCTTCGTCAGAGGCAAAATGACAAACATATAAAGTGGAACAACCATAATATAGACCACGAACAAGCTACAGCAACACTAGAAACAAGGAGACAAAAGGGGCATTAGTGAGTAGAGAAGACCAATCATGTTAGTGAAGGGGATGAAAGAAAAGGAGTAGGCAGACACAAAGGGAAGTTAGTGTAAGTAAGGCCAGTAAAAGACCTCAAGCCAAGAGGGATTAAGATAATGAGGCAGGCAACATCAAACAGGATCTGGAACAAAACAGTGATAGAGGGATGAATAACAAGAGAATTAGTGAGAGGTGGGTCAAACAGGTTACAAAGAAAGGCATAATAAACTGGTGCATAAGAGTGGGGGAAAAAAAGGAAAAGAATGGGGAACAACTGAAAATGTGCAAAAGACATACCGGTATAAGTATATTATGATAAAGCATTAAACATATCTCTTGGCGGTTTAAAAAATAAATTAGGGGTTCTTTTGACCCTTTTAATTATTGTCAAATTACCAAATGAAAATTAAATCTTTCAATATGAAAACATGATTTTTTTAATTATAAAACTAAAATTCGAGCTAACATGGAATTTATCAGGATATATATAAGCTTTAAAACTAAAGATTAAACTCAACTTCTGATTTCGAATTATCTTATGATATGGCAGACTACTGACTTAATCATTTAGATTTTAATGTCATGATTTGGAGTTTGTAGGTTGTCCGATGAGAACCATATTATACGTCTTCTTATCCTCTTCTTTGTTTATTTAAACTTACATGTATATCTCCTTCCTCATCTTCTTTCCTCTCATCTAATTTCTTTTTCGTTTTTTATCTCCTCCCTTGATCTTTTCTTTCCTCTGCTTCTTTCCTCTTATTTTTCATCATTTTTTGTCTCTTTTTTTCCCCTCTTCTCTCTTCCTCTTCATGCTTCTTCCTCTGTCTCCTTTTCCTTTTTTTTCTCCCTCCTCATTTTCCTCTTCTTATTCCTTGTTTTTCCTTTCTTAGTCATCCTACTTTTTCTTCCGCCTCTTATTCTTCTTTCCTCTTCATTTTTTTCTTCCTTTTCTTTAATAATTAGAAATATCTTTTTCTTCTTTTTTTGTGGTTAAATTGCTTTGAAGCCCCTTGTACTAGTCACTAGTGCTGTTGTCGATAGGCCTCATATCGACATTGATGTCGACATACAAAAGATTTTCAATGTGTCCGACATGTCGACATGCACGCACCCACATCAACATGTAAACATAAAATAAAAAGGGCCTAGCCTAAAGTCACGAGTGTAAAGCTTTGCTGAAAAGTTAGAAGCAATTATCCACAGTAATTGGCGCGATTAACAGGTTTATTCAGCTTAGCAGCGCATTAAATGAAAAAAGAATACCTGCGAGCTGCGCGGCAGCAGAAATACGTCAGTGCGGGGCCGGCCTGCCCGATCGAGCCGCCCTCGATCCAGACGATCGCTCTAGATCTATATCTAGCGCTATAGCGAGCGTAGCGTGGTAGCATTCACCGTACCCATCCACGGAAATATGTACCCATCGCTATTCACCATGCTTGATAATACGTTGCTCCTCAATGCATTACTTTTCACATAAACGTGAGCAGCAGTGAACATGTGTTTTTGTCAAAGTTGTGACCGCCGCAATTAAGCGCTTACTTCATATCACGAAGTCACAGAAAACTTCCGTTCCTTCGTTTGGAGATCGTTGCACGGATCGCCGCGGAAGTGATACTGAAATTATTGGTCGATTTTCATTATTTTTTATTGTCAATTTGAGGAGCTTGCGTTTGCAGCACATGTGTACCAGCGTATAATACACAATGATCACTGTTGTAATAGGTGATTCTCAAATTGGCTCCGAGTGTTATTGCGCAATGCTTTCGAGACCGGATCGTGGTAAAAAAAACTTGATTCTCCAGAAAAAAATGTGGATTAATCAGTGATTTTGGAAGTGAATTCACTCTAGCTTCGTGAAAATGTTTCCCGAACTGAGCCTGTATTATATAGATCTAGATCTAGTGTGGGGATATCACTCGTGTCAAGGTGAATACATTTGATTGAGAGTGTTATGTTCCACGATCTAATGATTTTTTTCATGTTAGGGAGCCTAGGCTAAATTACCTTTTTCCCTTTTTCATGTCGACATTGTCGATGTCGGGATTAATTTTTAAGCGACATGTCGACATGGATTTTTGTTCCCGACAACAGCACTACCTTGTACATCCAATTAAGATGAAGAGTGTGCTATATAAATCTTTATTTCTTCCATTCTTTTTTAATTCATTTGTGGACTATAAAAGGTCAGGCAATGTGTAGTTGCTAAAACGTCTTCTCTACATAGCTCCAAATGACTTAAGAATGGTAATAACCTTATTTTTTTTAATTATCTTTATCACATCACTGCCTAGCAGAAGCATGTCAGTATTCAGTTGGGGATGCACTCAGGATAGACAGCTGGGAATCCCTGGTGTAGGAGATGATGTTACCTCTATCACGTCCCCCAAAGAGGTTTTTTCTCTAGCTGGTAACCAAGTCCTTGAGATCAGCTGTGGACTTCGTCACACCTGTGTTCTCCTGCAAGATGGCACTGTCATGACATGTGGTGCCAATGATCGGGGCCAGTTGGGCCAGGAGAGGTCTGGATCTGAGCTTGGTAGGTACCAACCCCGGGGTTGGTGTCCACTTACTCTACAAGCAGATGGTCAAACACCGCACTAGCTACACCCACTTGGTCTACCATCAGTTTGGACTATAAAAGGAAAATGAAACCCTTGAAACAAGATAGCTTGTGCAAAAACAGTAAAATCAAAGAAACAGATAAACAAAATTTTGAGAAAAATTGAATGAATAATAAGAAAGTTATGAGCATTTGAAGTATCACCCTAAAAAAAGAAAATATAGACATATTCAGGGTATTTTATAGTCCATCAAAAGGAAAGTTGTTCACATGTGACATCACAAATATTTGTCTCATTGCCAATATGAGGATCTCCATAGCATTAGTGATCGCAATATTCAAATTCTCATAAACTTTCTCATTATTTGTCTGATTTTTCTCAAACTTTCTTTGATCTTATTCTTTGATTTTTCTGTTTCCACAGAAGCCAAATTGTTCCAAAGGTTTCATTCTCCTTTAACCTGTCACTTGGTCCAATTTTCTATTAATCTAACTTTCATTTAATCTAATGCTAATTTCCAAACTTCTATTATGTTTTTTTCCTCTGATGAATATTTGGTTTGTAAACAGTTTATAGACAATGTGACACTAGACCAACTGGATATTAGACATTAAATGGGTGTAGCATAACTGGAAATTAGAGAAGTTGTAACAGAGGTGCATGTACATTGTAAATGACAATTGATGAAATGGTTAGTAGATAAACTGGTTGTAGAACGCACCATGTGGGACAGTGGCGGATACTTCCTGGTTGAATTCCATTTCAGGGGTCATCTTGTTTAAAGCGCGCACCCATACATTATCTGTCCTGATCATCTGAATGATTTTGCATTATCACTCTTGCTTTCTTTTATTATTTATTCCATACGCGCAGTGTTACCTTATTTAAATATTTAAATTTTAAAATGTTTTATCTGATGCTATGACAATTTTGTTTCGACAGTAATTCTTCAGGGTATGAAATATTTAATTTTCGTTTAAGTTTTGTGCTATAATTTTTTGTTCTTGTTATATGTTTGTGTTTTGTAATTTTGTCTGTCCCATATTCTATTTTACATGTCCGTCTTCGCAGGATTATAGTTACTATAGCATAATAATTGCTATTATAAATATTGTCACCGTTATCATTATTATTTTTTTTCTTTTCTTACAAAATCAAGTATTTTCCAACCAACAAATTTGTTTTTATTTTTTTTTGTTAATGTTGTATAAATAAAAAATGTTATTTCACTGGGTCCTAAGCAATACAAGCTTTGCTTTTAATTTAGGTTCCCCCACTTTTGTTATCTTTTTTGACAAATTATTGTTAATTTTTCGATTTTGTGTAACTATTTCTTGATTGATATGTATTATTGTCATATATGATTTGTTATTGTAAACGAAAGTGGAAAAATGAATTCAAATCAAATCAAATCAAATCAAAGTTGGCCCCTCAAAACTATTGTGTCTAATCCAGCTGGATCTTTGCCTGATCTGGGGCTTGTTCATAAAGAGTTGCAGGTGTTTTAACTTTGTCATTATGGCAACTATCATAGTAACCTTGATTTGGATTGGCTGCTGAGCCCTGTTGCCATGGTAGTTGCCATAATGGCAAAGTTACAACAGTTGTAACTCTTTATGAAACAGGCCCCTGGGTTGAGACCAAACAGAAAGTCCACTATTTGGTTGTAATAATATAGATAGAAAATAACATCTTTTTGCAGCAAAAGTAGGATTTTCTTTTGTAAGGATGTGCTGTAGTAACTTTTAGTTTGTAGTTTGCCTTGAAAAAAATTGTCTTTGTTTCTCTCAGATTTTTCATTTGAAATGTTGGCACATATGACTTTGTCTTATTTCTGTTATCCTCACTTTTGTTATATTCCAGCTCAGGTGCCTGCCACAGATACCTTGGTGGTCACTCAAATCTCCTGTGGAAATGACCATACCTTGGCAGTCACCGACCGAGGTCAAGTTCTCGGCTGGGGTCGTGATGACCGAGGTCAGTGTGGTATGTCTTCTGGAGGTAGAGAGGACAAAAGAAAACCAAGGTAAAATGGCAATTTTGTGTGTTTATTGGTAAAATGCCAGGGAAATGGCAGCTCTGTGAGATCTATATTTCCTGTGTGGTGCCCATTGCTGATTTAGGGATTTAGCAATTAATATCTTTGCATAACATGTCTATATGGCCCGTATTCTGAAGTCAGGTTTAACTTAGACCACAGTCTAAATTATTGTGAGGAGCCAAAATTTCTGTTTATATTGTATATATTCTTATGTTTACTATTTTGTTTTCTTTTGCTTTCATAATGAGGAAAAATTCTTCAAAATACTTCAGCTATCGTTCCCAGACAATTATGAACGATTTGGGTGTCATATGAGTTAATAAATTTGATGTGTACTGTTAGGGATTTGTGCCCCAACTGCCTCTCCATAGTTAAACCACAACTTTAAACCAGGGTTTAATTTGATTTTCAGAATACGGGCATATGTCTTATTTTCATATCCTCTATTCCTTGACTTTTGTTAATGGCATAATGTAATATACTTGAGGAATTTGAATACCCTGGTATATTGACTTCATTTTATAGGAAAAATCATGATTTAATCTTTGGCAACAAATATTGGTAATAACTTTGAAGGTAATAGCATTTAAAAAATTGTATCTCATAGCAGTGAGATTTGTCGTTGATTCTTTATCTATGATACTTGTTATTTTTATGATCATTTTTTTATTTTCTTTGCAAATCTAATAGACTGTTGAAGAGTTTGTCATCCTGTCAGGTTGCACAAGTAGCATGTGGATCCTTGCACTCAATGGCTCTTACAAGAGGTAAAAACAATTTTGTTTAAAATCTGTTTTAAAAAAAGCTGCAAAAAAATTCAGTGGTTCTATGCAATATTAAGTTGTCCCAGTATCTGACATGACAGGACAGCTTGACCCCGTCTTACAAAGTGTTACGATTGATCTGATCAATCGCAACTATGTACGGCCAGTAATATCAACATGTATTATTCATGGTTGTTCAAAATATTTTCTAACTATGATGTATATTCATGCATTCATTGTTTTCTGGAAAATTCACGGTGCTTCTCTTTGTTTACAAAGGACATTGTGCAGATTTCATATAGATAAAATTATGACACTGATGGATTTCCATAGAGTTACGATTGATTGGATCAATCATAACTATTTGTAAGACGGGGCCCAGGTGGAGCGTCGTGGCCCAGTGGATTAATCTCCGGACTTTGAAACCGAGGGTCGTGGGTTCAAATCCCAGCCATGGCTTAATTTCCTTCAGCAAGGAATTCATCCACAGTGTGCTGCACTCGACCCAGGTGAGGTAAATGGGTTCCGGCAGGAAGTACTTCCTCAAAAAAGCTGTGTGCACCTGATTAGGTAGCCTAGCTTAGCCGGGTAATAATAATAGCAGGGCCCGCTGGGAAACAGTTTGCGGAACTGAAGTGGCTACCCTGGGTAAATATAGCGTTATTATTATTATTATAGGTGTCAAGTCCCCATTTCTTACCCACTGATAAATATGCCAAATATAATTAATATTCTTCTTGCTATGCTGTAATGAAGTGCCATGACATTTGTATAATCAGACCTTTCCGTGGTAATGTCAAGCAGAAAATAGTCCAAAGTAGTGTAGCGTTTTTGACGTGTACAGTGTATATATTAACATTGTAGGGTTTGCCTTGTCAGTTGCATTTTGATGGCTATTATCTTTTGGTAGAACTATATAACTACTAAATTTCATCCTGATGCTGCGCAGGCAAGCTTTACAAATCTTCAACTCCTTTACAGTCCGTTTCATGACATAATAAAGAGAACAATCTCCATTCATTATGGACCTTGTAAGCTTCTGAGATTTATGAATATGAAAGCTCATCTTTGAACAAAATATCTTGGGGAGCGTTTCCTGAAGCATTTTGCCTGTGATTTTCACTAAAAAATTTGATCAGAGCCAATCAGGTGCAAATATTTTAGTAGCCTAAAGGACAAGTCCATCCCCACAAAAAGTTGATTCAAATAAAAAGAGAAAAATCAAACAAGCATAACACTGAAAATTTTATCAAAATCGGATGTAAAATAAGAAAGTTATGATATTTTAAAGTTTTGCTTAATTTCACAAAACAGTTATATTCACATCCTTGTCGGTATGCAAATGAGGAGACTGATGACATCACTCACTCACTATTTCTTTTGTATGTTATTATATGAAATATTCCAACTTTCTCCCTATTGTCGTGTGAAACAATGATTAATTCCTCCCTGAACATGTGCCATTAGCATTGTTTAATACTATATGGTTCAATCAAGTTGGTCCTTATTGTCAAATCTGAAAAAAATGAAATATTTCATAATTCAAACAATAAAAAACAAAAGAAATAGTGAGTGAGGGACATCATCGGCTGTCTCATTTGCATGTCACTGAGTTGTGCATACTGGTATCACTGTTTTGTGAAAAATAAGCGAAAATTTAAAATGTCATAACTTTCTTATTTTACATCCGATTTCGATGAAATTTTCAGCATAATGCTTACTTGATTTTTCTCTATTTATTCAAATCAACATTTTCCTGGGGTGGACTTGACCTTTATAACAAATAGTGAAAATCACCGACTCTGTTTCATGAAATGCTCCCTTTATATATCTCATTCATGTCCTCATTACCCTGTTTGTGTGACAGATGGCAGGATATATGCGTGGGGCGACAATTCGTTTGGGCAGCTCGGAATCGGAGTCCCTGGACGGACTCTGTACAGGGATCACCCACAGCTGCTCTCCTCTCTCCCGGGTGTCCCGATCAGGAGGCTGGCTTGCGGGGGGTGGCATTCCTTTGCCCTCTCCATCTCTGGAGCTGTGTTTGGGTGGGGCAAGAACAACTGCGGTCAACTGGGCCTTGGAACAACAGAAGGTGAGACATTTCATTTTCACCCATTCATTTCATTTGATTTACTTTTTGTCCATTTCATTCATTTCATTATGTTTTTATTAATTTCATTTTATATTGATTTTTCGTCTTGCAATTCATTTTAATTCATTTAATTTTCATTTATTCATTTCATTTCAGTTTCATTCATTTACTTTTCATTTTGTTTCATTTTCATGTCATTTCACTTTCATTCATTTCATTTTCATTCATTTCATTGTCTCTCATTTCATTGTCTCTCATTTCTTCCTGTCTTTTGTCTCGCCCAATGGAAGTAATATGAGACTTTATGGACCATAGGTTTGATCCGTCTGGAATTCACTACGTTGGTGTGATTGTTGAATATGGCATTCAGATTTTTTTCACGCCAACAAAGCAATTGAGGGTTAAGTACTTTTTACTTCTTTTTTCCATTGCAGATAGAGTCCATCCAACTCTACTAAAGAATCTGAAAACTCAGAGAGTGAAATACATTGCCTGTGGTCAGAACTATACAGCTATGCTCACAGCAGTAAGTCCTCTTTATTTCCACTAAATTAAGATATTTAAGATATTTAAGATAGATAAGATTAAATTTTATTCAATTTGCTGGGGGAATCTCATTCGATGATCTGGTACATATACATTAACAAACAAATGTTTCAATGGTAGGCCTGATTAAATGCTTTAAGATAAATGCCAGTTGTAGTAACGATTTCAAAATGAGTTTGTAGAGAATCCAATCAAATGTCCACCGAACCATCTGTATGTATGAGAAAAATATATGTATTAAAGTATTCTGGAAGAAATTGTGTAATTTCTGAAAAATTGGCAAAACAAGCATGGAATTCAAGAACGATGTCTTGTCTTTTCTAAGCAATAACAATACACTGTCCCACGTTTATCTGTGTTGGTGATCTTCAATGTGAGGCTTTTCAGCGGAGAATGCACATGGAGCTGTACCAGATCTAGATCTACATGTACGACGATAAAGTGACAATTAACCTTGGTTTACAGACTTTCCCATAAAATCAGTGTTTACTTCAACTACATGTACCTTCATTTATCTTTAAGTGATGGTGATGATAATGATGTTATTGGTGATGGTGATGATGAGGATGATGAATGTCATGATTGTCACAGTCATAATCATGACATTATTAACTATGATTATAATATCTTGTTTTGCAGTCCGGTGGACTTTTCCTCTTTGGCCAAGGGTCAGACGGTCAGCTAGGTCATGGGTCACATAGCGATGAGATCAACCCGAGGAAGGTCCTTGATTTCCTAGGCAGTGAGATCACACAGGTTGCTTGTGGAAGGTAATAACAGGCGAGCATTTCATGAATCATCATGTCAGTGATTTTCTGTGACTAATTTGTTCATAGCCAATCAGATGCAAGGATTTCAGTAGCTTATAACAAAAAGTCAGTGAAAATCACTGTTAGATCTTTCTTGAAACACTCTCCAGGGCTACTTTCTAGGTAGTGAGATAACATGTTGCTTGTAGAAGGTGAGAACAAGGGAGAATTTTATGAAACAGAGTAGTCAGTGATATTCACTATTATTATTTAGATGTAGGGTTTCAGAGGCGCATATATTTTTTGACGTCTGACGAGGTTGTTTCAAAGAGACAAAATATTAAAACTGACTTTTAACGTGCATGCCTTTGAAAATCATCCAATATTGAAAATATTGGACGAAATTAATATTTTGCCCCGCCCACAAGATTATCATTGGTTAATAAATGATTATGTGCATGAAGCTATTGTTACATCACAATGAAATTGTATTGCGTATTAGTTGCCAGGAGGTGTGGTAAAGGAGCGTCAATTTATTGATTTCAAATGCGCTCGCACTATACGCTAGGGCATCTTCATTACTGAATTTTATTTTTTAAAATGACAATACTAGGGCACCATGCTCATGATTTACAGGATTGCCATAAATGATGGTTACTAAAAACAATTTTTTTTTGCTTCATTACTTTTTTTTAGTAGCTTTGTGGGGGTATCTCAATAATAATAATAATATTGGATGACCAATTTTCGTGGGATGCGTAGAAATATTGTTACTTGCAGAAGAACAATATTGGATTCGTCTCCGACTCATCTAATATTGTTCTTCAGCTCGTACAATATTTCTCTGCATCCCACTCAAGGCCATCCAATATTCCCTAATTAACTGTTATAAGCTATTAAAATGCTTTCACATAAAGCTGAGAGCAAATTTGTGGGCACTGGATAGCAATTAATTAAGAAGATTAGGCAGTGAAAAATCAGAGAAACTACCTAAAAGTTATGTTTACCTAGGGTTAAAATGTTAATTTTGACCACAAAGGTGTTGAAAATATTGCAATGTATCTGGGGTTTTTTTCCAAGGATGAAAACTTCAAAACATTATGAGAAATTTACAGCACTATCAGTTCATTTTTCTTGCCTTTTCCTTTGACATAGCATGAAAAATCAGCATTTTTACTAACTTTGCAAAAAAATGGCAGTGCTCACTCTAGCATAATATTCTTTTAAAAATATATAGTACCATCTTATAGAAGAGACCGATGCCCAAGAATGGTAAAAAAAAAAAACGTTGTACAAAATAATAAGGAGATGAAGTAGAAATTAGATTATCTAGGTATTGGACTTGGTGGATATGACCAAGTGTAGTGTAGACCACACAATAATTTTACCAAATGGGTTTAGCCCATGTGGTATAAGACACCGTGCTCACTACCTTCCTAAAACTAGTTTAGTGGAAACTAGTTTAATTTGTAATGAAAACGGTCGAAGCGATCTTCCAAACCGGTTCATAAAACCACCTCGCAATGTAGTTTTCAAGATATCTTTGCCTCAAAACACCCCACTGAGAGCATTCCCATAGCAACAAGATCGCTTTACATCAAGTGATTTTGATAACCACTTTCGGGTGATCAAATGGGAACGCTAGCAAAGCGATCTTCCAAACTGGTTTCCTGAACCGGTTTCCAGTAAATTAGTTTTAGAAAGTGTAATGAGAACGGTGTCTTAGACTATCAGAGAAGCATACCAACTAAATATAAACCTCTTCCCCCATCTTCTCATCTTCATCTTCACCATGCAGGAAGCACACTCTTGTCCTGGAGGGCCGCACTGGACGGTTCTACTCCTTTGGTCAAGGAAGCAAAGGCCAGCTTGGTCTTGACAACGACAGTTCCATGTCTTGTGCAACTCTTGTGCCTGGTCCATGGAAAGCAAAGAACAGTACTGCGGGATATTCTAATGGGGAGGAAACAAGGTCTATTGTTGGGTCCATCTTTGCCGGAGGAGACCACTCGTTTTGTACCATCTTAAGAGGGGATGTAAGTTTATGATTCTCTTCAAGTGTTTTGGATATTAATGACTGTCAACTTGTTTGTTTTGCCTATAAAAGTGAATTTATTGTTGTTGTTTTTTCTTGTGGAATGCCCAATAGTGTATACTCTGCTTGAGTGATCTTCCATAAGTCAAATAGTTGCTAATTCAGAGCTTTTTTCATACCAGAAAATACAAACATGTGTTCCTCATAATCTCCTTAGTGACATGTTGCATAAGCCGAACAGATTTTTGGTGTTCCAAAAGATTTGACTTTGGCAGATTCATGTGTATATATTTACAGTCTCTCTGCTGTTTATTTTTGTCTTGAATAAAAAAAATGAATAAATAATAATTATTTTTTTCCCCACCTAATTGATATTTCATTAGGACTGCGATCATCCTCTTGACTTCAGGGAAGCTCTTCCTAACGTGGAGCCTGTTGTTCTAACCAAAGATTTGCTCCAAGAAGTCTCTGACTATGCTCCTTCAAGTCCTTCTAAAGCAATTCAGACTCTAGAGATAGTGCTCTCCTCCCCACCCTGCCTCAACGCCTCTTTCCTTGTTGGGTAAGGAATGATGATGATGATGTTGATGATGATGATGATGATGATGATGATGATGATGATGTTGATGATGATGATGATGATGATGATGATGATGATGATGATGATGATGATGATGATGATGATGATGATGACGGTGACGACGACGTTATACTAATATACCAGGCACTGAGCCTGTAGTTCCAACCAAAGATTTGCTCCAAAAAGTCTCTGAATACACTCCTTCATCAAGTAAATCTAAAGCAATGGAGACTTTAGAGATGATGCTCTACTCTCCGTCCTGCCTCAATTTATCTTTCTTTGATGATCAGAAGCGGATCTAGAGGGGGGGTTGGGGGGTTGCAACCCCCCCAAAAAAAAAATCCGGGGACCATTTTTTTAATCTTATCTTTTTTTTTTTTAATTGTAATTTTATTAGATGCAAGAAAACGCCATTTTCACACACAGATTTTCAAAAATTTTCCCTACTGTGGGAGGGGGGACACCCCCCTCCCACACCCTCCCCCCTCGCTCGCTCCGCTCGCTTGGACTCGGTCGCTACGCTCCCTCGCATACCACCCCAACCCCCCCCCCTTTATAAAAAGCTGGATCCGCCCCTGATGATGATGATGTTTCATCTTGACTTATTGTTGTTGTTTCATCATGACTTAATTCAAGTTCAAGACAATGATATAATATGTACATAGAGAGACCAGGTCCATCGTTTCATTCCAAACGAATGGCATTTCAATACATGAGTTACAAAACAAAACAAGTACACATTCCAATTTAGAAAATTATATAGAGTAACCTAAAGGCAGGAGATTAATCAGTGAAAGTTGTCATTGATATCATATTGAAAAAAGCAACACTTAATCGAATTTCTAAATTAGAATCGGATATATAAAAATAATTGATTTGTTATTGCATATAATTTGAAAATGTACAGCAAATATAATGAGAGGTATAATGGGACGATAATGGTCATCCAGTTCCCACTACGGTATCGTCTTTAGATAAATATAGACGCGATCAATATATATTTTTTTTTTGTATCCTGATCATCTTAATTAGCTTCTGACATTACAAAGTTATGAAGGTAATAATAATAAAGTACATTTGGCTTACACTAAAAAAAAAGCATGACTATAAAGTAAATTATCTTGGGGATGGTTATAGGTCCAAGTGTAGTACCTCTAGTCTGGTCTGTTAGCGGAATTATGTGGACACGGTGGACAAAAGCATGATTTTTTCTCCAGACCTTTGTTTATGTATGAGAATTAAAAATGGGGTATGCTCCAAAAAATCTGGCTGCAGGAACAGTGAAAAAATGGGTGAAAATGTCAGAATTTATGAGTTTAGATTGGTCTGATATATAGACTAGCGCTAGTGCAAAACTCAATAGCAGTGCATTATTTTGCATTGGTTTAGTTCTTGAATTCAGACCCTTTTTGAACAGATATTCTGTTTGTCCTCACATCTCAATGCACTAAATATCTGAATGCAGATGCTAAACAAGCCGAAGGGTGGTGATGGAGGGGGTTGAATGTTGGTGTAAAGATGTACATATTTTGGTCTTGGGGTAAAGATGTGCAAGACACATTTTTTTGCATGTGTTGGAAATTGTGTTGCCATGGTAACAGTGTATTATGGCAAAAATAAGATACAAATCTTGCAGTTAGAACTACTTCCTCTGTTGTCACCCGATTCTCATGAAATTTGGCACACACATTGGTCTTGAGGTGAAGATGTCTAAGACACATTTTGTGTGTCTTTCAAAAATCTTGTTACCATGGTAACAACATATTATTTGGTGAAAATTGGGGAAAAAATTACAATTCAAACTGCTTCATCAGTTTTAAATCAATTCTCGTGAAATTTGGCACACACATTGGTATTAGAGTAAAGATGTACAAGGCACTTTTTGTATGTGTTTCATAAATTGTGTTGCCATGGTAACAACATATTATATGGCATAATTTAGGTAAAAACCTTGCAATTTGAACAACTTCGTCAGTTTTGAACCATTTCTCATGAAATTTGGCTCATACATTTGCTTTGAGGTAAAGATGTGCAAGAACCATTTTATGTGTGCATTTGTCAGAGTATATTGCCATGGTAACCACATATGATAGCCAGAAATGCAGGAAAACTCATTGTGGATCAAACAACTTCCCCTTTTTTTAGTCAGTGCTCATAAAAGTTGGAAGAAATATTCATCTTTGGGTAAAGATTCATATTAAAGTCTAAACTGCATTAAAATATATGAGTGTGGGGGTATTAATCACCTTCAGTAATATTTCTAGGTTTTGGGGGAGGAGCGGGATTGGTCCTTAAAATCTGACCTCAAAATAAAGGTTAAAGGCGGTGTCCATTAACACTCTTGAAATAAGCATCCCCTCAAGGGCATAGGCTGGGGGTACACTGGGTGAATGTGAAACCTTCCGCTCTGGCAAAGGAGTTCCAACACTGGCAAGCAAAACAAAATGTGTACCCCTTCTACTTTCAATGGCTGATTTTCCAAACCTTAGTTCCACCTTCCCAAGATGTGCACCCCTCCCCATACCACTTCTATCTCCCTATGCTCAAACAGTCTACACCTTTGCCCCTCAGGGGTCTTTGTATTTTAAAGCGAGACATTACTCCCTTTTTTTTGGGGGGGGGGGTCTTTAGAAAATGACCTCATAAAAGTAAAAGTTAAAGGATTATGACTAAGAACTTAACCCCCCCCCCCGCAAACAAATGGGGCTGATATATTTTTTGAGCAGAAAAATGCCCCCCCCCCCTATTAAAAGGTAAGAAGATTCATTTGCACTTCAGAGTTCAGACCATTCATTTGATGTTTAATGCATTCTGCTTTGGTAAAAAATTGTTTACAGTAGCCAATTAATCATTGTTTATTTATATTCTCATACTCAGTCTTTTATTCATATTCCATTCCTACTCTTTCTTTTTAACTATATCACATCACTCTTGATTTTGAGCTTCACCATACCATCTTATGTTTCCTCTCTCCATTTTTTACCCTCTCTTCTCTCCAAGTATATTTTTTCTGACATATTATAAAGTGAACCTTTAATCATGCAACTAATTATAGAAATATATATACAAAAATCTCTGCACTTGTTTTAGAAATTCACTTGCAAATCCATGACTCAATAGCATACCATATCAAAAATATGCATATGTGCACAATAATTTTTTGCCTTCAATTTTATTTCATTTAATTTTTTCAGTATAATTGTCAAAAAATGAATATTATGTTTCAGTAGCAAAATTGTTGGATGCAAGATCTGACTGTCACAAAAAATGCAAATAATTTTGCATGAGAGTAAGGACGAACGTATTCACTGTTCATTGAGCAAATGACGACTTTTATTTCTCTACATATATTCTAGTCATATCCCTTTCAGATGGTGGTAACTGCAGGAATGGGAAAACTCAGTGATATAACTAAAATTTTCACAGAGGATTTTCGGAAAACAACTAAATCCATTTTTTTTCAAGCAACAGTTATTCCATTCTGAATGCTGCAACTATGAATTTGATGCACCTTTACCGAAATATAATATCATGACAGCCATTTCTTCAATTCTTTAAACTAGACATTAAATATAGCTAATAGTATAATTTAGGACAGAGTGTAGCCAAAATAAAGTTTAGAAGATTATGAAGAAAAGAATAAATGTCATGGTATTATATTTCAGTGTAGGTGTAAGCATTCAAAATGGAATAATTGTTGCTAGATAATAATGAATTAAAATAGCAAAAAAAATGTACTTAGAGAGGGAGAAAAAGAGGGGGGGGGGGAGGAAACAAAACAAGAAGGTATGGTAAAGCTCTAAAGTGCAAAAAGTGCAAAAAGTGATGTTAGAAAGTCAGAGTAAACACTGAAATGAACAAAGACTGAGTAGAAGGAGATAAATAAAACGTTGATTAATTGGGCACCGGAAATGATCTTTTATCAAACCAGAATGTTTTAGGCTTTAAATTAATACGCTGAAGTGTAAAGGATTTTTCTTCCCCCCCCCTTTTTTTTTTGGGGGGGGGTCAGTTCCTAGTTGTAATTATTTCCTTTTACTCTTTATGTGGCAATTTTCTAAAGGCCCCCCCCCCCAAAAAAAAAAAAAAAAAAAAAAAAAAAAAAAAAAAATGGAAGGGGTGCTTTCTTTAAGAGCGTTTAAGTTCCTAATGGCCATGTCCTTTAACCTTCTATATTTTTATGTTGTCAGTTTTTAAGGACCTCCTCCGCCCCCCCCCCAAAAAAAAAGAACCTATAAATATTATTGAAGGTGATTAATACCATGAATACCCTGCGCTATTTTATGATGTTAAAGGGGAATCCAAACCAAATAAACACTTGTTTTTATGAGGAAAAGAAAAAATCAGACAATAGGTCAAAGTTTGAACAATATCGGACAAACCATAAGAAAGTTGTGAATATATAAATGTTGTAAACATTGGTAATCACTATATACCCATGAAGACTTCAAATTGGCCGCACATGTGATGTCATAATGATGTAAGGGAAGGACCACTCGTCCATGTACAGAAATAATTAATTGACTAAAATGTCTTTTTCAAAAGTTTTACTTCAAATTGTATCTTTCTTTCATGAGGACATAAAGCATTATACTAACAGGTTTATATTACGGCCCCAATGAAATTTAGGAGAAAACCAAAAATCAAAGTACAAGGCCAATGGGAAAGTTGTCCTTGCGGCCTCACCCCTTGTCATAATTTACTTACCCATTATCAATTTGAAATGTACATACTAGTAGCCTTAGGGATCTTAATTTTAAAGCAGCCATAACTTTATTTTGCTTGTCCGATTGCTTTCAAACTTTCACCATTCTTATTTTTCTCCTTTTCCACACAACATTTTATGACCAAGGCTGGATTCCCCTTTAACACTGAATGTGAATCTTTACCCAAAATGAATATTTGTGTAAACTTTTCTGAGCACAGGCTGAAAACTGAGAAGTAGATTGATCCACAATTGATGAGTTTTCCCTGCATTTCTGGCTATATGTGGTTATCAAGGCAATGCACTCTCTGACAAATGAAAAAAAAAAGGGTTCTTGCACATCTTTATCTCAAGGCCAATGTGTGAGCCATATCATGCATGAGAATTGGTTTGAAACTGATGAAGTAGTTCAAATTGCAAGGTTTTTACCTAAATTTTGCCATATAATATGTTGTTACCATGGCAACACAATTTCTGAAACAATAAAAAAAAGTGCCTTGTACATCTTTACTTTAATACCAATGTGTGTGCCAAATTTCACGAGAATTGATTTAAAACTGATGAAGCAGTTTGAATTGTAAGGTTTTTCCCCAATTTTCACCAAATGTTATGTTGTTACCATGGCAACAAAATTTCCGAAAGACACACAAAATGTGTCTTAGACATCTTCACCTCAAGACCAATGTGTGTGCCAAATTTCATGAGAATCGGATGAAAACAGAGGAAGTAGTTCTAACTGCAAGATTTGTAACCTTATTTTGCCATAATACACTGTTACCATGGCAACACATGCAAAAAATGTGTCTTGCACATCTTTACACCAAGACCAATATATGTACATACACACCAACATTCAACCCCCTCCACCGCCACCCTTCGGCTTGTTTAGCATCTGCATTCAGATATTTAGTGCATTGATATGTGAGGACAAACAAAATATCTGTTCAAAAAGGGTCTGAATTTAAGAACTAAACCAATGCAAAATAATGCACTGCTATTGAGTTTTGCACTAGTGCTAGTCTATATATCAGACCAATCTAAACTCATAAAATCTGACATTTTCACCCATTTTTTCACTGTTCCTGCAGCCAGATTTTTTGGAGCATACCCCATTTTTAATTCTTATACATAAACAAAGGTCTGGAGAAAAAATCATGCTTTTGTCCACTGTGTCCACAAGTAGGGTGTTTTTGACGCTAACAGACCGGACTACTCCCCCAGGGTCGGTGACACCGTGTACCCCTTTTCCTTGATGCCCCTATCGATCAATTCACACTGCATCATCATGTTTGGTTTCAAATGGCATTGTTAATTCAGGATAATTATCTCTTTCTGTTCTTCCTGTAAAATTACTAAATCTGGGCGCATAGTGGTTGTGAGAATGTTGGGAGGTATGGTGCCCCTGGAGATTGAATGCCCTTCTAAGTCAGTATTAATGTTCCTGTCAAATTTTCAAGGAATGTTCTGTGCATAAACCTCAGAATGTTATTGTGATGTCACTCATATCTCTCAAGGAAGACTGGGCAGTTTGAGAGTATATGATGAAGGGTGCCTGTGGTACCAGGGCAGAATATACACTTATCATTTAGGCGTCCACCCCAGGTATGCATAATTGATGTCCAAGTTAGGTTCTAGTTTTCCAGTAACAGCAATGAGGCAAATTGTCCCTGAACCAAGAGAGGCTCTTTTCTATCAGACCAATATTTTACTGTGTCTTCCTTTATTACCTCCTAAACTGTTTCCTAATGATAATAATAATAATAATAAAATTATATTCCAATATACCTGGCACTGAGCCTGTTATTCTGTTCCCAAAGAAGTCTCTGAATACACTCTATCATCGAGTCCATCTAAAGGAATGCAGACTTTAGGGATGGTGCTCTCTATTTCTTTTGTGTTTTATTTGAATTATACAATATTTAATTTTTCACAGATTTGACGATAAGGACCTACTTGACTGAACCATATAGTATTAAACAATATTAATTCCACATGTTCAGAGAGGAATTTATCGTTGTTTCACTTGACAATGAGGAGAAAAATATAATATTTCATATAATAAAAATAAATAGCGAGTGGATGACCTCATCAGTCTCCTCATTTGCATACCGACCATGATGTGCAACTGTTTTTTTTAATCAAGCAAAACTTTAAATTGTCACAACTTTCTTATTTTACATCCGATTTTGATGAAATTTCAGTGCTATGATTGTTGGATTTTTCTCCTTTTATTCAAATCAAATTTTTGTTGGGGTGGACTTATCCTTTGATTAATCATCTTAAATCATAGTTTTGACAAAGTTTCTATGTTTTGTCTTTGTTTAAGGAATGATGATCATTTCTATCGTGATCAATTTAATGATAAGCATGGCATTGACTTGGATGCAGCGAGATCAGCATTTGAATGCCTCTCTGGAAAGATGGACATTATTAAAATGGTAAGCATACATTTGGGGTGCATTTTAATATCTGGATACTTGTTTCAAATTTGTTCTTTCTTTCCCCCAACTTTCATATTTTCCTGTCTCTATTTCATCACATATTGCAATCACTTCTGTTTTTATTCATTTTCTATCAGTCTTTCTTCTCCCTTTTTCATTGAAATTGACTCTGCCACATCCCCTCTTTCTCTATTTCTCTTTCTCTTCTTTTCTCCCCTCTCCTCTCTTCAAGTCTTTTTCCTTGTCATCTTCTCTCTCTCTCTTTCTTTTCGAATTTCCCTTTCTCTTTCTCCTCTCTTTCTTTCTTTCTTTCTTCCCTCCTTCCTTCTAGGGAAGACTGGACCCCGTCGTACGAAGAGTTACGATTGATCTGATCAACCTCAACTGTATAAAAAAATCAATCAATGTCTTAATTTTTTCATATAGAAAATTTGCACAACATCCTTTGTAATCAAAGAGAAGCACATCAGATTTTAAAGAAATGATTATTGTATGAATATACATCGTATCTAGAAAATATTTTGAGTAAACATGCATTTTAGAGGTTAATGTTGCTGGCTTTCCATAGTTGTGGTTGATCAGATCAATCGCAACTCTGTAAGACCGGGCCCATTTTTCTTTCAATTGCTGGAGATCCTGTTTTTTATATTTTGGTATCAAAATTCTTTGTTTTTATTGTATTTTCTCTCTTTCCATTCATCACACCATCAATAAACCAAAAATGTGGTAATATAGAATAAACAACAAAATATAAGATGTTGGAAAACGTACTGCAAAAAAAAGAACGGACTCGTTCAAGGTTTTTTATTTAGTTTGATAATTGTTATGTTCAAATTTGACCCATAATGTGTACAAGTACATTGGTAAGTACATAGTTCAAACTGACTGTAATGCAATCTAGTGAGCTCTCCATACATTCACAGCATGCAGCCTGAAACAATGCATTACTATAAATGCATTATGCTGTGTGCCAGCAATAACCAGGGACAGTGATTTTTTGTTTTAAAAAAAATTGTCTTTTCCAATTTCTGAAAACCTGTAATTCCATTTTAAACTTGATCTAAAATTAAAATTCTGATTTGTCATTGGAAATGTACAGAGCTAGCAAATTCTGTCTTGCAAAGGTAAATTCAAAGAATTTTCACATAAAAAGTAAAAAAACAAAAATGGATTTTCCAATTTGATTTAACAGAAAACAGAAAATTACTGTCCCTAAGGTCGGAAGAGACATTGGTTGGATCTTTATCAAGATTCATTTTGCAGACCAATAGTGATGCATTTTTTTGGGGGGGGGTTGGGGGGTTTCAAGAATGTCTTTTTTCAAATATCATCAGCATTAAATGCTCTCACTAGTGTGCTTAAAATTTTTGAAATTTTGATTCAATAAAAACCAGTTAAAGCACCATCTTATTGCAAATGTTTGTATTTTATCCTTTAATCTGCTTGTAACTCTTTCTCCTTATAAAATGTTTCCATTTACTTTCTTTTCTCAACTACACAATTACAAATGTTCATATAAATCTTTTAGAAACACATATATATACAAATTATTTAGATTTATGAATCAAGAATCCAAATTTTAAAATGAAAGTACTTGAGTATAAATCTACTACATTTTGTTGGGATGTGCCCATCATCTTAAATATTCTGTCACAGGTTTTACGGACATCTCCAAAACTCAACGCTCATTCCATCACATTATATACCATTTGGTCTAATTGGATTGAGTGTTGATTGGGCGAAATGAAAAAAAAATTAAAAAAATATTAGACCAAGTGGTTATGGGACAAATAGGTCATAGACAAACTGTTGCTGAGACAAAGTGATGATTGGACCAATGGGTTTATTGCAAACCCATTTCAGATTAATTCGACTCCAAAGTTTACTTTATAATTTTCACACTTAGTTTCCCTGCCTTGCAACATATTCATTGCTAGAAAAATACATGTTTCGAAAGTCCAAGACAATTGCTTGACATTGGTATGTTTATTTTTATACAAAACCGAGGATCAGAGAAAATATCGCTAAACAGCTACATGCTTGTAATTTCGGTTTGAGTGGTTTAGATTTTCCCTGTATAAAAATGCCATAGGGGATACAACAACCCTGACCATGATTTCAATGCGCGCGGTCAGTCAAAACGTATCTCCTTTTCATGTGCAAAGTCAATGCAGTGCTGATACAACAGTTTGACTGACCGCGCATTTGCAATTTGCATATCAAGTGCGTGCAGCTGTTGTTTGCTTTGCTACAGTACATGTTCCTATGGGATTTGTGCATTTTATCAACAATTTGCATGGCATCACTGTGAAAATACTCACATATCTTAGCAACTACAATAAATTGCTATCTAGATATTTAGTTATGAGTAGAATAGGACTTGTACTTTCATATTCTACAAAAATCTCAAAATCAATTTTTTTTTAAAACTAAAATTGACTGATACGACGGTCAGATGAACGCCAACGAAATGGTTGTTAGATGGAATGTTGATGGACGGAATGGCATTCGACTACATGTATATGAAGGTAGACCATAAGATGACTGGATGAGTTGGCAATAAACAAATTGGCAATTTACCTTTAAAATCATGAAGGCAATATCATGCTTCAAGAATTGAGAACATTGAAAAAAGAATGATATTTCATTCTTTAAAAAAACCCAATGCTATAGTAACTTTAAATAAGCAAATACGGACAAAGTATAAACCCTTTAGGAACTCCCTGAACAGATACTTATTGTTATCTACATAGCAACCTCTTGTTTATATTGGGATCACATTGTTGATTACCTTGTTTGCCCTCATTTCTTTTTCAAGCTGAGCCCAAAACAGCTCTTGACCATCTTCATCTTCTGTAACCAATAAATAAGGTTTGTTCCTGCTAAGCAAAAGTCTTACAAGATATGGTAAATTGGCTTCTTGGATGTCCTCCAGGAAAATCAGAATGATCTTGTCTAACTTGGTGTCATTCACATGCTCAACGGCCATCCGAAGCTTGGTCATGAACCAAGCATCACCCACTGACTTGTTACTCACCAACAATGCTGTCTTGAAGCTGTTATCAAGGTTATGATATAAGGCATTGAGATAGTACATCCCTGGATGAAGGGCCTCATCTCCGAAGGCTACGTTCTGCAGATGAGGCATCCGTTCTTCCAGTGCAGGCTTTAGGTTTTCATTAACCCACCGTGTGTCATCGTCATGGAACATGATGTTAAGCTGGTATTCATAGTCATCTGGATCAGCATCCTCTGTGATTTCATCATAGCCAGTGACAGCTAGTTTAAGGAGGAATATCTTGTGGTTGAACCACCAGCGCTTATAATATACCAGAAGAGAGAGAAAGAGCATGGCTGTAATAGCAATACAAACACCAGTAACGAGAATGATGTTGATTCCACAGTATTCTTCAGGATGAAATGACCAAAGTGGTTTGTTCTCAAGATCACTTAATGAATTACTGGAACACAGAGTTTCATTCTGGTGGGCAAAGCTAACATTGTTAGTAGTATGTGCCCAGTTTACAAACCAAGCCAGCTCACAGTTACATGTCAATTTGTTTCCAGATATATCTACCCTTAACGAGTGTGTTGGCAATACTGTACCAGGAGCAATTGTTGTTATCTTGTTTTCTTGTAGGTATAACCATCTAAGATTAGTTGTGCCTTTGAACAAATTCTTACTTATTGAATTTATTCTGTTGAATTGCAGAAGTAGACGTGCCAACTTTCGCATATTTTGGAATGCATGCTCATGTATGTACTCAATGTCATTTGAATTCAGTCGAAGTTCATCGAGTCCAGTCATATTCTTAAATATCTGTGATGGAATCCTTTGCAGGCAACAACTGCATAAATCAAGCCTTTTTATCTGCCGTAGAGGAGAAAATATTGAAGACACATTTGGCAAGCCTCTGAGGTTATTTCTTTTCAATCTAAGAGAGCGAAGTGATATCAGTCCTTCAAATAATGATTCTTTTGTTTCCTCATTAATGATATCACGAGGAGAAATACGAGAGTAAATCATGTTCAATCTTGTTAATGCAGAGGTGTGGGTAAATTGGTGTGTGGAGGCAAATTTAGCATCATATTTGGCGTAGGAGCAGTCAAGGAAAGTAAGATTCCTCATGCCAGCAAGTGTACCGTTCAGAATAAATCTTCCTATGTCATGCATGATGAGTGTTTCAAGAGCTTTCATTTCTTTGAAGGTATCATAAGCAATTTCTTGTAGTTGTTGATTCCATTCTAATCTCAAAATCTTCAATCGAGATAAACCTGCAAACATAAATCTTTCTATTGACTTAAGGTTATTATAGGATAAGTCAAGTGTCTGCAAGTTGGTTGTGTTCCAGGGACCATATTCAATTTCATTGATCATGCTGTTGGAAAGATTCAGATTTTTTAGTGATTTGCAACCAACCAAAAAATTACACGGGGGCGGCGGGCGAATTCGCCCCGGAAAGTCCAAAAAAAGCCCCGGAAAAGGGCTAAAAACATTCACACAAGGGCGACTGCAAAACTCATAATCGCCCCCGTCAACTAGGCTTGGGAGCCAGCGCCGGGTAATCGAGTCTACCCGATTCTCTATGCCAGAGTCGGGGAGTCGACCCTGATCTCTGGAGACTCGAGTACCAAGCGGCGGCTGTTCTGAGATAAAGGGACTCAAGTCTTTGCCATGCTCTCTCATTCATGGACGAAAATCGGCCCCAGCGCCGACTCCAGGCACTGAGATAAAATAAATGTAGAATTTGGAGCCGAGGAGTCATATACTTCGAGCAGAACGTTTCTCTGCTTGTGTGCTTTAGGCTCAGTGTACGTGTGACTGCATGTGGTATGGGGATGCATCGTGTGCATTGTGTGTAGTGTGTATTTCTGTGTGTGTGACTGTAAAATGCCAGTAGAGACCACGTGCGCATGTGTTGAGCGACACTTGTGATTGTATCATGAACTGGGATTTGTGTGTGGATTGTGTGAGAAGTTTGGTGAAGGTGTAAGATTTTGGGCGACTTGATAGATGATTGCTCCCCCCCCCCTCCCATTTATCTAGCCCCATGTCGAGCTGCAGCCACCCATCTTGATCCTTCCCCCCAAAGCTTGTCTCTCCTCATTCCTTCTTTTCTTCCAAACTTTATTTCCCTATTATTCTTGTTAATTTCTCCTTTTACAAGTTGTAATTCACTACGAACTTCATTATAATTTTAATGAAGTGTTTATCACCTCTTGTTTGTTTTTAAATATTTTTATATCTCTGTTCAAAACAAGAGTCTCGTCTATCCCTTTAAAAAAAATCATGCTTTGATTTTTTTTCTTTCATTCTAGTCTTAAATGGGAGTCTTGCCTTATTGGAATATTGGCAAGAAGTTAATAAAAAAATGATGTTATTGTTCTGTCAGTAATAAAAGTAGAGATTCAACTATGGATATTTTTCAGTCATATTTCATTTAATCTTCGTTATTTTAATCCAAACATTCATTTTTTTTTCAATGATGTATTTCACCTTTGGCCAGTTCGCCATTTTCTTAAGTGACTGAAAACGTAGACTAGCCCCTTAATTCAGGGACATCAACCCTCGGCAATTTGTTTACATAACTTTCTTTGTCTCCGTCATGTATTGCACAATCTTGAGAAGCACATGTTTGGAAATCTGATATTCTTGTGGTGGTGGTGGGGGGGGGGTACGAGATTGCCGCCCTTTTCATTCTGTTTTGGTTTGGCTGCCACATGGCCTCTCTCACTGTGTGGAGAAATTAGGTCAGGTAAAATTTGCAAAGACGTGGATAAGTTCATTTCAATTAGAGGCTGTGCAAGGCTAGGCATTCATGATGGATGATGGAAATTGCCAGTTTACGTTCTGGTAGGCCTTTTTGTCATGAATCTGTGTAACTGATACGAACGCTTAACAATTCAATGACCTTTATGACTTATATCATTATTTTGTATGAATAATTTTAAGTCTTTTTTAAAAAGTGTCATTTAAATAACTTTCAGTCAAATATGTACGAAGGATATTTGTTCAACTTCATAACATTTGCAGGTACCTATATTGTATGATAAAATAAATTACCTCAGAATTGTACAAATTCAGAACTTTCTTTTTCTTTTACATTGTCTTTAGACACGAATACAGATCTTTCTAGATTAATTTGACAAATGGGCTATAACACTAAATAGTAAACACGCAAAGCTCACGTCAACCAAGTATCAAACATTCAAACTTGGATTAATTCATGGAGGTTCTACCTCCATGATTTAATCTGAATAGGTCTGTATTAGGTCCATGAATCAACTCAGATATCGTTCAAGCATCAAAATCCATCTATCATCACAACACTAAAATCATAAACAATCACTTCGAAGAAACAATGCGAAGGTCAAACCAGGGAAGTGTTATACTTCCCTGGTATATGCTAGCTACCGTGTATATATATACACACACACACACACAAACGCAAAAAAGCCGCGAAATAGCTCCAGAAATTGTAGCCCTGGAAAGTGGAAAAAGAGCCCTGGAAAATGAAAAAGTAGCCCTGGAAAATTTTTAAGTTTCTCCAAAAAGAGCCCTGGAAAGAAAAAAAGTAATTTTTTGGTTGTTTGCAACCAGTAAACCACGCAGGGTCAAAGTTGTATAATCTGTTTCCTGCCAAGGTGATTTCTTTCATTTTTTTAAGGCAAGCGAAAGCACCGTTTGATAATTCTTTGATTTTGTTATTTGACAGATGCAGTGCTTTCAGCATTGTCATTTTACAGAACGATTCTTTTGAAGCCATAATTATTCTGTTCGCTCTTAAATCAAGGACTTGCAGGTAATTAAACCCAAGGAAGGCATTGTTAGGAACATGTACTATTCTATTGTTATTCAAATATAATTTTTCAATTTTAGGAAATTGCTCTTGTAAGATACCAGCTGAATCATTCAATGGAATCAGAAATTTAATTTGTGATCCTTCCAGTATCATCTGTTTTATACTCTGAATTCCTAAGAAGGAAGAAACTTCAAACTTGTCAAGGTTTATGTGCTTCCCATCAAATATTTCGACTGAAGCAAACTTGGAAAACACTCTTTTTGGAAGGCTTGTCAGCTTATTATATCCCAGATTGAATTGAGAGATAGAGCATTTACTGAAAGATGCGAAATCTCTTTCTCCGACTGATGTCAAGTTGTTGTATGAGAAATCAATCAAGGTTATGTTCCTCAACTCAGGAAATCCAATTATTCCTTGTGATGTCCTGTTGTAACAGAGACCACTCAAATATGGAATCTTCCAGAGTTTGTTGTAAGACAGAATCAAAGTTGAAATATTTGGATTGTTTATGAACAAAACTGGAGGCACTTCCCTTATGACGTTGTCGTTCAGAATGATCTTCTCAAGTCTTTGGAGATTCCCAAAAGAATCACCTTCTATGACCTCGATGAAATTGTGAGCGACATTCAGAATCCGAATTAGGTTGTACCTTTCAAAGGACTCATTGTGCAGTGCTGTGAGTTTGTTATATGACAGGTCCAGTACTTCCAATGTGTTTGGTAGAGATTGGGGTACGGATGTGAGGTTCAGATGCGAGCATTTGGCTATAGTATTTGAAGTCCGAGCACATTGAAGGTGTCCTGTGGCATCATTGGAAACACCCCATGTAACACGGATGAACATCAACAAGACGCATGTAGCCATTTTCAACATCAACCACATAATTCTAGGCTTCAAATTGATCAACACAATATGATCGAGTTTGCAAAATATGGTTTGAGAAAATGTTAGTCTCGTCTATTGTGGAGAATATTTAAAGTGTGAAGATTGAAATCGACTGTGCGTAATGAAGAAATGTCAGAAGGCGCTAATTAATCTATAGTATATTTTTTTAAAGGTTATCGTGTGACTGCATCATATTCAAGTTTGATTAAATGTTGACCACAAGGTCATTTTCAGTTTCAGTTACGTCAAGACATGCAGGATATTAGGGGGAGCAGAATCAATATTCTGTCAGTGGGGCTACCCTGCTCCGGGATAATGACATTTCATAGCATTCTTATTAATATTCACTTTCATTCTGGAAGAACGTGATATTATTGTCTATTAATGGGACCAATCTGGGTGAATGACGTATTATCAGTAATATTAAGAAGGAATTTTCATTCAGTATTGTCAAGCGGTCAGCATATGATACTGCCAAACTATGCTAATTACATATCATTAATATAATTATAAAAGACTTTTTTTCTTGTTTCAGTTACCGTAATTGTTATTGGGGCCACCCCACGTACGTGCACGTTGCACGCGATCAATGGAAAGCTTAAGCGGCGCGCCATCTTAGCAAAGTTCGCTATTACGTCGCGAGATGGCGCTCTTCAATATTCACCCGATTATCACGAGAGCTGCAGGCCCGGATTAAGAAGGTGACTTTGAACCACGATATGTAAATCAGGGACGCTCCCTGAACTAGGGCGTGTCGATTTTTGAATTGTCGAAGTCATAACGAATCGATAGATATGAAACTAATCAATACATGATGTGTAATGAGTAAAACAAAGCCCTCTTCCCCGGGCATCGCACATCCATCTGAGTCACGGAGGTGCTCTTGTATATTTTAGGTATCATTTTATCACTTCAAAACGTGAAATCATAAAAAAATTCTGCAACTTATCCCATCCTAATCTTTTGGTTTTTCATATTATTTAGGTCATTAGTCACAATTTATTCATTTACATTTACAAGTGTTAATTTCAAATTTTTATGTTATTGAGCTTTGAATATAGCCTTGTTTGAAGGTCCCCATAGTGTGTGTGTGCGTGTCACTGTGAGTGGGCATGGACCAACACACCCAAATTCTCACAGAATTATGCCGGTTTTGCGGTGTAAAGATTCAGCGTAAAGCAAAAAAGTATCCTGTATTGAATTATTCTGAAAAAATTAACCAGATAATCAAAACAAACATTGAAAATGATGAAGAAGATGTACACCCCCCCTGCATGTGTCAAAAATGCAGATGTGCCATAATCATCAATCAAAAACAAATAAAATCTGTGGAGTGGATTAAGCACAGCAGGACAGAATGCAAACTCTGCCACAAAATTTCTGAAATAAAAGCAGGATGCTTTGGAAAACCTTCAAAACTAAAAAGGATGGGTAATGTGAGAGAAACAAATGACATCCAACCACCACCTCAAAATATCCCATCAAGCATAGCGATGCACGACCACAATTATACGTGTACCAATCAAAACAGTGCAAACTTAACAAAACAAGAGCGAGAAAAAATTGCTTATGAAGCTATTAAAGAAAAAATGACTCAATCAGATGATGGTGCAACAGCCTTATTGACACGAGGGAAAGGACAGGTATAGTAGACTCTACATTATTTTATTATTTAAGTATATTTACACATATGGTAGCACAATTATTAATATCTATGGTAGAAATTAATTGATAAATATTCTAAAAGCAAGTTTTGAAATTGCATTCACTTATCAGCATTTTTACTTTGAATACATTATTATTAGCATATTTCATATCTTTTTTATAGTACATAAATACATTTAAATTTAATATACTGCATTAAGAAATATTCATCTAAAAAAAAATATATATATAATGGATAGACTCAAGGCTCATTGAGGTTTCCTTTTTCAAGCAGCATCATAGGCCAACGCGGGGGGGGGGGGAGTTTTGTGTGCTACCAGGGGAGGGGACATATCTCTCATTCTATCTTATATGCAGGGGCTGCGAAAGCAGGGGGGGGGGGCTACGAAACGTAAAAATGACCATATGATTGTGGTTTTTTTTTTTGCATGGTCAGCCCCCCCCCCCTGCTTTGTAAACCGTTCCATTGCTCCTGATAGGGGGGGGGGTGTCTCATTCTCTCCTGGATATTGAACACTTAGTGGAAACATTTGTTGAATAGATATAGGTTTTAGTATTTTAACCCCTCTTCTGGTAGCCACAAACCTTACCAAAACAAAGATTGATTGAGGGTAAAAAGAACAGTACATCAGATAATATTTTGAAGGGAAAATAAGAACTCATTTTGGTACAAAAAATGATAAATTACACATATGAAGCATGCCCATCAAATTTAACAAAAAATGTATTTTGCAATTAAAAAAGAATCACTTTTTGTCACCTTTGATTGTTAAAATCATACTAAATATCGTTAAAACACATTAGTTGGCAGCTGTGAAACATTGGCATATATGTAGACCTATATTGAAATTCAAATCAAGAAAAATAAACTTTCAGAAAGTAAATTGAACTGTTATTCTTTCTGTCTGTTACTTTTCTTTAATAAATTCATCTTAGAAAATTTGTGTCAAGCAAGTTCCCAATGCAGCTAAACAAGATGTCTGCTCCAAGACACGTAGAAAGAGACAAAAAGCTGTCTCAAATATCGAAGAGGCTCTCCAGTTAGCCCCCCAAACAGACGAATCTCCACAACTGTACCTAACAGCAGAGGACATGCTTGACCTGAAGGCGATGACGGCAATGTCTTGGACCAAAATGAGAAAGCTGAAACAGTAAGTGATTTATTGACAAATATTTTTGCAATTATTGAACAGTAACTCGTCAGACTTTATATCAATAGGAAATATAGAAAGAGACGTGAAAATTAATGTTTTATCAATTTTTTTCTGAACATACCTAAATGACAAAATTATATATATTTTGCAGGTGGCTGCTGAACAGAGGAATAACAACTGGGGGAGAAAAAGCAACAAGAAAGATTTTGGACGGCATCATAGATGGGATGTTGCAAGGGAACATGCTGCCATTGCAGAGCTTCAATGAAATAGAGAAAGCATATGAATTTGTAGAGAGACCGGTGGTAACAGTGCACAGTATAACATCGACTGTAATACACCTGTTGGAGCAATACTATGAGTAAGTCATGAAGACAGAGATAAGATGAATATAAATGAAATAAAAATATAAATGAAATTGATTCAAGAAAACATTTTCAGATCATGGCCTATAATGAAGTATACATTTACAATGTCTTTAGCAAATTTCTTTTAAAGGCCATTTTACACTTCAGTGTAAAATGATGAAAGTAATTATCCTATCTATTTTTGTTTTTAGACTTGATGAGCTAATTCAACTGGACACCTTACCAAAAGATGAAGTCTGGGTCAAGCTAGGTGGAGACAAGGGAGGGGACACCTTCAAAATGATGATCCAGATTGCGAATGTGAGGTCTCCTAATTGCCTTCGCAATACTCAAGTGGTTGCGCTGTTCCCTGGACAGGACTCTGCCTACAATCTTGAAGTGACGATGAAAGAGATGGCTGCAGAGGTTGAAGTTCTTCAATCCACCACATGGAGGTATATCTGGAATTGATATTTACAGAGTAATGTGAAAAATAAAAACCCATAAATAGTACACAAGCAAAGCATGTATTGATGATTGGCTTATGTTATAAATTATATATCACATTTCACTGTATTAACTTCATCATCCATTTTGTTTCTTTCCAAACACAGAGAGAAGAAAGTCCGCCTGTTTTTCTTTGGGGACTATGAGTTTTTGTGCAAGGCATATGGCATATCGGGTGCAAGTGGTAGGTATTTTCTTCTTTTCCTGTTCTTTTTTCAATAATTTCTTGTTATATTATATCATACAAGTATGATTTATTGATTAGTTTTAAGTAATTTCAACAATTTGTTTCACACTTCATCCTCATTAGGGCGACATTGCTGCTTGTTTTGCACAGCAACAAAGGCAGAAATAAAAAAACCACTGTCAGAGAGAGACACTCAACAGAGGGATCTGGAGTCCATGGAAGAAGACCTTGAAAAGTTCAAGATCAGAAATGTCCCAAAGGAGTGCAACAACGTAGTTAGGAAGCCACTCTTCAGAATTCCGTTGAATCAGGTTAGTTGAACAAAAAAGTCTGTAATATTGCATAGGAATAAGCTATAACAAAAAAGCCCTGCAAAAGGAGATACCCAAAATGAAATTTGAATTAAATTAATTAGATGATGTCAGTACTTATACTCATAAGAAACAGTTGTTTTTAATTACTACTTGCCTTTCTTTTTAGATTTGCCCACCTGGACTTCACCTCTCTCTGGGCATTTTTCTCAAGCATTTTAATGCTCTTGAACATCAATGCCATGCACTTGACCTAGAGGCAGCCTCCATCCTAGCCAGTGGAGATATAAGGAACAGTGATGATGCCTTTAGCAGGTTCATAACAAAGAAGCAGCTTACGAAGAAGATCAGTGAGTTGGAAGAAGAGCACAAAGACCTACTCGACCAACATCTGTATATGTCACTCTTATATCCCGATTCACAACCAGTTGCCCTTCTTCAAGAAACTGCACAAGAAAAGAGAACAGAGATGAAGAAACTGGTGAGCATTATTTCAATTCAATAATTAATCAAGTTTACAAGTAATCAGAAGGTAAAGCACTCAAATAATCACCAACATATTTTTTACACATTTTTCTGAAAATTCAAACTTGTGATTCTTATATATTTTCAGGAGGCTCAGGTAAGCAAAATACCAGAGATGACCGAAGGACAGGGACCCATTGTGAAGGCTTTGGATGGTGTACTCCAGACCATAAATGTGAAGAGGCAGGCATACCACGGCAAGAGTTTCGTAGGCAATCATGTTCACAAATGCCTAAAGGTACTAATGATTGCTTTATTGCTTTCTTGTAAGGGAAAATATGCACACTGCTCTATTCTGGTTAATGTGTGATGTTTTATGTTGTTCAAACTAAAGTTAAAATGCATGCTCTTCATCAGTAGCCAGGGCATGAACACTCTTACCTGAATCAAAATCTGTTTCTAAAACAAGCAAATCATGAATTATTAAATTGTACATTTCAGTAATAATGTTTGCTTGTTCCTGGCTAGACAGATTATTTTTCTTACCACTGCACGTTCGTGGTTGACAGAATATGGTTTCTGATCACTCAGGATTCTGCATGACTGCTGTAGATGTATGAATAAGAAAAGAGAGTATACATCAACAAGTGCTATATATTATCTTCTCAGGAGGAGAATATTGACAAGATTACCAACACCATTATCGAAAAAACCAATGAAGTGTGTCCTGTCCTGTGCGAGAAGGCCAAAATAACTGCAAAGAAGTACAACACATTGCTTAAATTGTATGGCTCATGCCACATAATTTTCAACAGTGCCAGGGTTCTCACCATGGAAGAAATCAGCAAACTTGGTGAGTGGAAAAACTATTTTTCAATTTTATCTGTAAAATTCATCAAACATTTCAAGGACAGATTACAGTATTTGCATTTTTTGCAGATTTCTAAACTTTTCTACATTTTTTACTTGCCTTTTTTATTACAGACACATCAATCAAGGATTACATGAGCTTCTTCAGGGCCAATTTCCAGGACTCTATCACCCCAAAGATGCACATCCTGGAGGATCATGTGATGCCCTGGTCCCAGCGTTGGCGAGTTGGACTTGGACTTCTTGGCGAGCAGGGCGGAGAGGGAATGCATGTCCACCTGAATAACATACGCTCCAACTTACGTGGCTTCACCGATGAGCTCACAATGCACATGCAATCAGTAAAGTCACAGTGGGCATATTCTAACCCACTTGCCTATCATAAAAATAAATAGCACACCTTGTTTTAGCATTTTCTTATGATGCTGAGTGTATAACACTTACCTCATCAGAATGAGTTCCAGCTAGATTTAGCCGTCTTCCATGAATTTCTGTTCAAGGCAAATCCAGTGCTGGTTCTGGCCTGTTGCATACTAAACTTTGGCCATACAAAATCTCTGGAAAATAAAAAACATGGTGGCAAACAAAATTATGAATATGTAGACAGTTTGTATTCATTGAAAAAATAGCCAAATATTCTCATCACTCTTTATGCTTTGTTTACTATAAGCATACTTTTCAAAGTTTGTCAAACTTGACAGATGACAGATGATACAATCATGTATGTGAGAAAAAAAAGTAAATAAAATTCCTGATCTGTGGTCAACATGGTCAAATATTGTATCCAAATCAATATCTGAATTTGCATTTGTTTAATGTCATTGTGAAGTCATTTTGATTCAGAGTTGAAGTGCATGATATCAGTGAGAAAAACTGTGAGTTTGGTGGTGTGTGGGGTCAAAATTAAGCTTCCTTTCCCAAATGGATTACCTTGAAGAAGGGCCCTTACCCCCCCCCCCCTTAGGCCCCGTGCAGTGATTAGGGAAAGCGCGGAAGAAAGAGAGAGAAAAGGAGGGGAGGAGAATAAATGAGCGATGTACACTAGTATAAGTATAACAAGTGGAGGTGGGTTGTTTTTTTACAAGAATTTAATGAAAATTGCCCTGCCCCCCACCTTGCAAAGTGATCACTGTGTTAAAAATGCTATGCCTTGGAACGGAAATTTGAGTGTAAAATTGGGGGTCCCCTCCGCGGCACATACCCACTATGGCTATGGCTATGCATTGAGTGCCCCGTGCCCCCCCCCCCCCCAGTGTCACTAGTTCATGATATATCTTTTAACACAAAAATACAGAAGAAAGACTATTGAATAGCAATACTAAATAGAATTAGAAAATCTATAGATTGCGTAATCAAACCGTATGCCACTGCACTGCACTGGTCACGACAACAAATGCAGAATTCAGTCATCATCACATCAGTCAATCACGCCATGCACCATTGGCATTGCATTTTAAAAAAGATTCTCATACCTAAAACTGGCTAAAGTTTACTACTGATATTCATGAACATATGAAGTGTATATATACAACAATATATAAATTCTACAAAGATTAGATTTATTTTAAAAGGATAATAAGTAATTATGAATCTGTTCAATTTTGATATAACGCGAAAAGCCCAATATGGGACTACACTCGCTACAGTGTTCCATGGAAAATCGGGCCGCTACATACGGCCGGCCACGAAGACAGCGCGCGGTGAAATTCACATTTTAGCGGCTCTATCTATCGATAATTTTGATTTAAAAACATATTATTTGATAAGATTCTTTCAAAAGTAACCTAAATATTAACAAATGAAATGTATTCTTTCGAATCATTCGAGCAATAATTCTACAAATCCCTTACTTTCCAAAAAATCGTCCTCCAGAGATACATATGTCAAATATCACAATATTTCACTCTGAATTTGCTGTTCTTCACATGGCACTGCAGCCTCAGGATGAATTTAACACTTGTAATTGTAAATGAGAAAAAGATCGGGATGATCATTTAGAATAATATATTTTTTGAAAGAATTCATAAAAAAGTTGCAGTTTTTTTATACGATTGACTAAAATATACCTATTTTAAATTAATTTTTTTTATGAGAAAAATGGGTCATTTAAAGCGATATTTTAATTTATTTTTTAACTAAGAACCATAACAAAATATATATGATATGAAAGAGGGTGAAAATCTCTTTTATAATCGTGCATATTCATATTTTGTAAGGGAACGATGGTTGTGATTGGCTCAGATTTCATGAGACCAAAAAAGGATCCATCAATCAGCGCGAAGTTTGACGAAATGGAAAATTAATGGCGGCGCCCATAAGATTTCCGGGTTGCACGTACGTGGTACCCTGGGCTAACAACAGATAATTTGTAATACTAAGTGTAATTCTCATGAATAGAAGTAGGATTAATGATATGTTGAAGCATGCTAATTACTTTTTATTAATAAAATTAAGAGGCATTCTTATTCTTGGATACAGTATAAATATATGTTTATGGTGGTACCCGGAGCTAATAGAATAAATAATCACTAAGTATAAAAGTAATCTGATTTATATTTACTTTCACTTCCTCATTTTAACATTTTTACATTTATTTCCTTTATGTCTTGATATGTATTTTTTTTCTTCTTTCTCTCTTTCCTATCCCTCTATCGTTTCTTGTGTATTTTATTTTTTGTCTAGCTTTTATATTCTCTCTCACCATTTCTCATGTCTTTTGTCGAATTTAAAGAGGTAATTTGGAGTCATGGATGTAAAAATTAGTTTGTAGAACAGATCAGCCTGAACTGAACCGTACAATCATGTTTACATCACTTGAACTGCAGAAACACATTGATTGGGAGCAAACCGTCTGGTTTCAGGGATCTTAAGCATACAATCGTGTAATAAATGAAATCATGTACATAATAAAAAAATTAGACTATGCAGCTTTGTAGATTATACCACGGTTGTCATGCGTGGCGATTTTGGAAGTGATTACACATATGGTGGCTGAGAATCCACACCCCCCCCCCCCCTGCTGAATGAGATTAAGGGGTTCTCCACCTTTCTTTCTCCCTCTGAACTATTATACTCATACTTTCCTTTGTTCCCCTTTCTCTTTAACTCTCTATCACTCTCTATGTTTTTCTATGTCCAATTTCTCTTCCTATTTTACTTCCCCGCTCGCTCTTTTTCTTTAGATGTGTTGATTTAATGATCATCATCCTATCATCTACTTACTTCCATCGATTTAAAATCTTCATTTTTTCACCCCTCCCCCCTTTCTCTCTCTCTCTCTCTCTCTCTATCTATCTCTTATATATGATATTGTTATACAGTATTAATCTCCTTGATTTTCCTCCTTCATGTTTCACTATCATAGATTTCAGGGATCATCAACTCACACCTCATCCCCACCCTTCAGAAACACCCCTCGGTGTACCCAGTCTCTGAAAGCCTTAGACTCTACCTCTTAATAATGGAATGTCCCGCTCTCAGCCATCCTTCCCAACAGTGGTGCAGACAAACCATTCTTCAAATGGGGAAGGCCTTGCTCAATCTATCAGCAGATGCAGAGGAAACAATAGGTATACCTTGATTTTCGCTCATAAGATCATTGTTGTCTTTGTTGTATTGCATATACTTATACAGTTCGACCTCTCTTATCCGGACGCACATTTGCCGAGATTTTTTTTTTTCCAATTCAATCTAGTATGTGAGGAAATGAGATTTCAATCTAAACTCAATCCTATACGCAAACTCACTTTGATAACATATTTTCCAATATAGTCTACATACAACAACATTATTTTTCATGAAAATATCTCACCCAAATCACCGAAAGAACTTAGGCAGGATTACTTTCTAGTAAATCAGGGCGCAGCAGAAACAAGTCATCACATTCTCTTTTTGTTTCCCAAGAAAAACAACACAATCATGTCTCGCTAGCTAACACTAGGCCTCAATATGGACAGCGCCATCTATCATGTTTGAGCCTACAGTCAGTATAACAATGGCTGACATTGCGAAGCTGCGATACCCGCCGCGATGTTCTAATTGTAAAACTTTGTTTCATTGAGTCATTCTCTTTCTGTCGAGGTATGCTCGATTTATACCTCAACCATTTTAGCAGGTAAATTATCCAACAGTTTTTGCCATTGATCAATTTCATTTCCATAAAAATACCGCCTATAATTTGCACTGACACTGCCTGTACGCGCGCCCACTACAATAGATAACGCGTAGCTATACCACCGTTGGGGAGCTGAGGCAGCAGCTGCTGCGTGTATTTAATATTGGGTCTCCCAGATCCGGATAAATCCCTTATCCGGATTGGTGCTGGTCCCAACGTGTCCGGATAAGAGAGGTCGGACTGTATTATGCTTTGCCTTAAGGTCCAAAGCCTTTACGATGATTATGAATTTATGAATCATTAAATTATTCATTTACACAAATATTTTTTTCTATTAAAAATAAATATGAAAAATCAGAGAAGCAGATTGGTAAAAATTGAATAAAATCATATGCAACTCAAAAGTGTATATTGTATAGGGGTTGTGACTCAGTGTGCAACTCTCTGGACTTTGAACCACAAGGTCTTGGGTTCAAATCCCACTACAGCTCCCCCGCTTTTTGGCAAGGCATTTATCTATATTGCCACACTCCATCCTACATGTGTACCTGGTAGGAAGGAATTCCTTGAATGCTTGAGTGCCCTATCAGGTTACCCATGCTAAAGTCCAGATAAGAGCTTGTAAAAAATTGTATTAAGCGCTATATGAATAATGCACATCATTATTAATATTGATTAGCATATGAGAATTTCCCTTGAGTAAAGTGTCACTATTAAGTTTTATTGGGTCAATTCACAAATTTGTTTTACCTTTTTTATTTACAATATAATGGATATTTTTCATTTATCAGACAGGTGGTGGTCAAGCCTGTTACCACGCCATCTCAACCGTATCTTGACCATTCATAAGGACTGTGTGTTGTCCATCTTAGAGTCACCGTCCGTGTCCACTACGGGTGATATCCAGACGCAGTGGACATCTATGAGGGTGCTTGAAAAACTACACAAGGTTGGTTAAACCAGACAAGGTTGATTAAACAGGATAGTAAAGGGAGACACCTCTCCTACCCACCCTTCTGCTTCTTTTAGAAAATGCACTGTTTTAACTTCCATTTAAAATTGTACCACTGAATAAAAATGAGATTTGTAATATCATCTTTCTTGTTATAGGTGATCATTCATGTCTATAGGGGCATTTCAAACTCTTTTTCGGTCCGCATATTATACATGTATCTTCCAATTTATTTCAAATTTGCAATTGATAGCTTATATGCTTGGTGCAACAAGGATTGTTAGCCAATTTGCTACAGGCTAGAATTGATCTATCAATCATAAAATTGCAACGTAAATTTGCAATTGATAGCTTATCTGCTTTGAGCAACAAGGCTTGTTAGCCAATTTGCTACAAACTAGAATTGATCTATCAATCGTAAAATTGCAACGTAAATTTGCAATTGATAGCTTATCTGCTTCGTGCAGCAAGGATTGTTAGCTAATTTTCTAAAAGTTAGAATTGATCTATCAATCGTAAAATTGCAACGTAAATTTGCAATTGATTTCAAATATTTCATTGCGATACCTGTTGATAGATGAATAAATAAATCATATCCTTGAAATCTAGACGTCACCTCATGGGCAATTTTGGTCAAATCACCTTTCATTTCTCTCAAAGCAAGATATTATTTAAAGGTCAAGTCCACCCCAACAAAATGTTGATTTGAATCAATGTTGATTTGAATTAATAGAGAAAAATCAGACAAGCACAATGCTGAAAATTTCATCAAAATCGGATGTAAAATAAGAAAGTTATGACATTTAAAAGTTTCGCTTATTTTTAACAAAATAGTTTTATGAACGAGCCAGTTACATCCAAATTAGAGAGTCGATGATGTCACTCACTCACTATTTCTTTTGTTTTTTATTGTTTGAATTATACAATATTTCGATTTTTACGAATTTGACGATTAGGACCTCCTTGCCTGAACCACAAAATGTTAAAATAATGGAATTCCACGTATTCAGGGAGGAATGAAACTTCATTTCACATGACAATGACGAGAAAATCAAAATATTTCATAATTCATATAATAAAATACAAAAGAAATAGTGAGTGAGTGATGTCATCAGTTCCCTCATTTGCATACCGACCGGGATGTGCACATAACTCTTTTGTGAAATGAAGCGAAACTTTAAAATGTCATAACTTTCTTATTTTACATCCGATTTTGATGAAATTTTCAGTGTTATGCTTGTTGAATTTTTCTCTTTTTATTCGAATCAAGTTTTTGTTGGGGTGGACTTGTCCTTTAAGCATGCCTCACATAGCAGGATGCAGAAATTGCATACACCAGTTGACTAGAATAGCACAACGATGGACACACTATGAAGGTTTTGTTGCATTTCTACTTTGAACGCATTAGCATATTCTTTTAACAATGTACTTGGCCAACTGTGAAATACGCTATAGTTGACGCATCGTTGTGTTTTGTGGATCTAATGAAAAACCCAATTCAAAAGAATATATGAATAATTAAGACATCAAAGTTGTTGCTTACATGTATCTCATGAAATAGTAAATCGCCATATCATTTTAGTACAAATTACCTTTTTCTGATCATGCGCAGAATGGAACTCCGAACTGTCTTATTATTTACATGTTGCAATTCACTGGCTGAAAATCCAGTCTCTCCTCATCATACGTATTGAGAGATGTATATTATTTTCATGGTGTTTTTTTTTAGATCAATACCAGAAGTGGGGAGATTCTCCCTTACTACAAGTTTCATATACCAAACATTGGCAAGTACATCAATATGCAGGATGATTTCTTACAATTCTTCAAGAACACTGTTCTACACAGCATGGTAAGTGATACACACCCCTTTTTAAGAATGTTGGTTATACTAGTCATCTGATTGGTTGAAAATGACATCATGGCTTTAGCCACGCCTACAAAACAATGAACTAAGCCTGTTAGTACTAATCTCTGCAGTGAATAATAGCTCATGTGATACTCTTTCTTTTAGAATGTTGTTCCAGTTATCTGATTGGTTGAAAATGACATTGTTTAATCCTAAACATCTACAAAACAATGAACAAAGCTTATTGGTATTCATCTCTGCAGTAAATAATATATGTAGTCATCTTATTAGTTGAAAATGACATCATAGTTGTAGCCACGCCTACAAAACAATAAACTAAGCTTGTTAGTGTTAACCTCTGCAATGGGCATAGTAAATGAGAAAGATGCATTTGCCCTTGAAAAAAAAACTTGGTTAAATTTAATTCCAGGGGTCTGTTTCTTGAAATGACTGGTTGATCTTTTATCAGACTGTTGATAGTCAGAAAGTGATTCAAAATCACGGAAATTTTTCAGACCTGACAACTATGTCAGACTGCAGTGTTGATGAAAGACTTTCCAGGGAGCTCTGCGACAAAGCAATGGAGCTCAAAATAATATCAAATAAAACTTTGGGGGGGTCCTCTTTTTAGGTAAAGAAAATAAAAAATGGTACTTGCTGTCAGGATAAATTTGTAATCTTCTGTGACAGGGGATTCATTGTAAGATTTGTCTAGCATTCAGTATTTTGTTTAAGAAATACATGAATTTTCATGTTGTCTCTTTACCTTGAAGCGTTGCACCTGCTGACTTTTCAAATTCAATTTTTAATGGTCAGAGAAGGTGCTAATGCTCTGACAGCTCTGAATTATTTGAAATTGAGATGTTGGTTTTTCCATTCAAAATCATTCCCCAATCTACAATATGATTGATGATATAAAGCCATTATAATTTTAGCAGGAGATTCCATGTTTAATTTCAGGACTGTGACGCGAATACATGAATTTTCATGTTGTCTCCGTTCCTTGGAGTGTTGTACGTGCTGACTTTTCAAATTCAATTTTTAATGGTCAGAGAAGGTGCTAATGCTTTGACAGCTGAATTATTTGACATTGTGCTCTTGCTAAATTAAGATGTTGGTTTTTCCATTCAAAAATCATTCCCCAATCTGCAATATGATTGATGATTGGTGCCTAAAGCCATTATAATTTCAGCAGTAGATTCCATGTTTAATTTCAGGGCTGTGAAGCGAAGACATTCTGTGATTACCCATTCGTCTTTGACGCTGACATGAAGTCTTCATTGCTTCATCTAGATGCCCTTCTTCAGATGCAGGTAAGATTGTCAGTAGAGTTTACATTTAAGAAGGAACAGGGGCACCATGACAGCCCCCTCAATGTTTCACCCCATTATTCTTGAAATCACATAGAATACAACGCAACATGTTATTACTTTTTTTTAATCTTGGACAAATGCACAATTTCTTTAACAAATTTACCATCGGCTAAATCAGATTGAAGGATTTCAAAGGCTTTTAAATGTTATTACTAGTATGTTATTATAACAAGATTTTCGACATGGGCCCCTGGTCTTGTCTGCCATAGACCAACTTGGTTGTCTAGACCAGCACCCTCTCATGAAACCACTTTCAAGGTTATCTTTGTTTCATTGTATTGTTTAGTTTGCTATGGAAGAGGTCCAAAGATTGCTTTTACAGATCAAACTGTGACATGAATTTTCAGATCTAAAGGTACGAAAAAAAGTGAAATGTAAGCCACTTTTTCACACTTTCTAACTGTCCTTTACATGGATATATTTATGTACAAAATACCTGGCGGCTTAGAGGAGCATATTTTTGCACATATTTTCTCAATTTTTTGCTTCTCTGAAATGCTGTGGAAATGTTTGCTACAACGCGAATTCAACAACTCTTGAAAATGTCAGGAACCCCCGTGATTTGCAGAAAAAATCATGTATGCGAAAAAAGTTCCATGGTGAAGCCCATTCACAACATTATAATTGCATCTGAGAATCCATCTGAATATCGTTACTTTCTGTTACCTTTTTGTAGTTTGCTATGGAAGAGGTCCAACGTGCCAACTTTGCCAATGTATTCTTCAACATGGACCCAGTGAATCCATGCCTGGTCCTGTGCGTCATGAGAGAGAACCTGGTCTCGTCTGCCATAGACCAGCTCGGTCATCTAGACCAGCACCATCTCACGAAACCACTTTCAAGGTTATCTTTGTTTCATTGTATTGTCTAGTTTGCTATGGAAGAGGTCCAGCGTGCCAACTTTGCCAATGTATTCTTCAACATGGACCCAATGAATCCATGCCTGGTCCTGTGCGTCATGAGAGAGAACCTGGTCTCGTCTGCCATAGACCAGCTCGGTCATCTAGACCAGCACCATCTCACGAAACCACTTTCAAGGTTATCTTTGTTTCATTGTATTGTCTAGTTTGCTATGGAAGAGGTCCAACGTGCCAACTTTGCCAATGTATTCTTCAACATAGACCCAGTGAATCCATGCCTGGTCCTGTGCGTCATGAGAGAGAACCTGGTCTCGTCTGCCATAGACCAGCTCGGTCATCTAGACCAGCACCATCTCACGAAACCACTTTCAAGGTTATCTTTGTTTCATTGTATTGTCTAGTTTGCTATGGAAGAGGTCCAACGTGCCAACTTTGCCAATGTATTCTTCAACATGGACCCAGTGAATCCATGCCTGGTCCTGTGCGTCATGAGAGAGAACCTGGTCTCGTCTGCCATAGACCAGCTCGGTCATCTAGACCAGCACCATCTCACGAAACCACTTTCAAGGTTATCTTTGTTTCATTGTATTGTCTAGTTTGCTATGGAAGAGGTCCAACGTGCCAACTTTGCCAATGTATTCTTCAACATGGACCCAGTGAATCCATGCCTGGTCCTGTGCGTCATGAGAGAGAACCTGGTCTCGTCTGCCATAGACCAGCTCAGTAATCTAGACCAGCACCATCTCACGAAACCACTTTCAAGGTTATCTTTGTTTCATTGTATTGTCTAGTTTGCTATGGAAGAGGTCCAACGTGCCAACTTTGCCAATGTATTCTTCAACATGGACCCAGTGAATCCATGCCTGGTCCTGTGCGTCATGAGAGAGAACCTGGTCTCGTCTGCCATAGACCAGCTCGGTCACCTAGACCAGCACAATCTCAAGAAACCACTCAAGGTTATCTTTGTTGGAGAGGAGGCCATCGATGCTGGAGGTGTCCAGAAGGTAGGATTTAACCTGTTGAATACTCAATTCTGTAATCCTCATAGGCTTTGTACAGGGTTTGCAGGCTTCCTGTAGGCAATGGGTTAACCTGTTGACTACTGAATTGTGTAATTCTTGTATGACTTGTTCAGGGACAACCGGGTTCCAGTAGACAGTGGGTTAAAATATTGACTTATGAATTCTGTAATTCTTGTAGGTTTTGTATAGGGATCACCACATTTCTGCAGGCAATGTATTGATAATGTCACCACTATTTTCACATGTCTTTTTCTTCGAGGACACTTCCCCTTTAAGGCAAAGAGAAGGACAGATCTGGGGCTCCTATTCAAAATAAAGTTTCATTCAAACATAACTAAGGAAATTAAATGCAAGTTCCTAATACTCCTTCAATTTTACATTTTATAGCCCTTCTCTCTGTGCAAAGGGCCCTTAATTAATTTGCTGATATTATTAATGAATATCGTGATTGATAGAATTGAAAATAATCGTAGAAAAACATCATAGAAATAAAAATATCTTATTAGTCCACCAAAGAAATCTGTTGGCAGTGATTGACCAGCTATGGTGGAATACATGTCTCAATGTCAGACCTTTGGCGTATGATTGATTTGGTATGAAAGTATCGCGCTTTGCTGATAAAGGTAAGATATAGATAGGCTAGTGTGAGAATGTTGCCTTACCTTGACGAAAGCCCAGACATCTCAGTTGGTAGAGCAATGATGATGCAAGCCAGGGTACGGTGTTCAAATCACAGTCAGAGTATTGTAATTTTGTCACATATTTCTATGACGATACTATTTTCTTGCTTTATATTGTATTTTGCTGTTAGGAATTCTTCATGCTGATTATGAGGGAGATCTTGGATCCCAAGTATGGAATGTTCAGATACTTTGAAGACTCAGGAAAGATCTGGTTCAACAGCAAGGTGAGATAGTTCCTTACAAGAAAATTTCTTTTTAAAGACATTTGCCATCCATAATAAATTGAACTTGTACATGAATGTATAGTGCATAGCACTTTTTTTTCAGGACTGCCTATGTGCTTGAACGGTATGCAGCATCATTGACCCTAGCTGTAACAGAGCAGCTGTAAGCTACATGCTCCTTGTGTAGGAATATCTTCTAGTTTGGTAGGAATGAAAGTGCTGGTAAATCTAGGATGCTGTGAATATGTTTGCTTGATGAATTATATTCAAACAAGTGATTAAAGGAATTTTCTAAATGTTAATATATTCTACTTAGTCATTTAATTCTTGGTTGTACCCATTTAAAATCAATGGGTTACTTCTTTGCCTGAAGAGATTTTACAAATGTTGATACATTCTTAGCCAGTAAAATTGGCACTTGTTTGTATTCAGTCAATTTCAGATTGATATCAAGTGGCTGCTCGAGCTAAAGCCAGGATTGATCTTTATCATTCAATTCTGAGACTGAACTCAGGATTTATTATCTATTTGTTCACTTCTCATATAAAAGAATGATTATCTAATGTTGCTTTGTTGCCCCTTTCTATTTTTCTAGTCATTTGAAGACATCAAAATGTTTCGCCTAGTTGGTCTTATATGTGGTCTTGCCATCTACAACAACATGATCATCTCACTTCCCTTTCCATTAGCACTCTACAAGAAACTCTTAGATAGGTAAAACAAAAAAAGTATCTTCATTTTCATTTTAGCATATGGGCATTTTCACGGTAACTGATGTTACACGGCACAATTTTACACACTTTTCATTGTGTGTATGATTATGCTCTCTTAGAGAATTGCATTACAAATATATATGCTTTGATGCTGTTATTTATTTATTTTTATTTATTTTTTTTGTGTTGGGGACATTTTTTTTCCACAAAGATCTTTGAGATAAGCTGCAGAGCCCTTTCAAGATTACAGCAGATGATGATGACGATAAAGAAACACTGGCAGATACATTTATATATTTATTTGATTGATTGTCATCATCACTGTCATCATTGTCATTTTCAAAGTCCACCGGACTTCAAAACAAGATGTAAAATGTATTTGTTATTGTCATGATATTACGACTGTGACAATTATGATATCCATCATCATCATCATTATCACCGTCAACAACATCATAATCACACTATCATCATAATCACCATCATCATCATCACCATTATTATTATAATCATTACCGTCATCATCATTACCATCATCATCATCACCATCATCACTATCACCACCACCATCATCATTATTACTATCACCATCATCACCATCATCATCATCACTATCATCACTACATCACTGTCATCACTATCATCATCATCGTCACATCATCATCATGTTATTCTTTACATTAACTGTAGAATACAACATCATGAGCACCAAGATCCTCATCACTATCAACATTTTCCTTTTTCTTGTTGCTTCCATCGCTAGGGAGACCACCCTTGATGACTTCAAGCAGTTAGAACCCCAGGTTGCACAGAACCTCCAATCAGTGCTAGACTATGATGATCCAGAGAGCTTCAGTGAAACCTTCCCTCTCTTCTTCCAGATCAACGAGGACAATTTTGGAGAGGTGGAAACGAGTGATCTAGTTCCCAACGGATCAGAAAAAGAACTCACCTTCAAAAATAGGTTAGTGAGATACATATTGGAATAGCATTTTATATGAACATTCCATCCTATAAAATCTGAATAATCAAAGTTCTGAATTTTGGTTTGAATACTAAAATTGAAATTTCTGTCTATTTTGAGCTTCCCTGTAGGAATAATAGCAAATTCAATTTCAATTCTTATGTCGTCATCGACTGTGACTTATAAGCTAATTTGGACTTTACTCTGACCACAAGGCTTGCAGCAAAGCAAAATTCTGATTTTGTTTTAATTCCTAGCATAATAACAAACTTCAAATAGAATCATTTTGCTTCTTAGAATTTTCATATGTAATGCACAATGTGAATTGTTCAAAAATTGTGTCATAGTCATATTGTGTAGTGTGCGCAAGGCTTTATAAGTAAAGTTTATTCTTGACAGTTGCACCTCAAGCCTCCAGTACGATCGTTTCAAAGCTCCCGAAGATATTTCTCAGGTCTGTTTTAGACCTTGAATGGGTTATCACAGATTGCTAAGAGCAGGGGAGTGTCTCATGAAGCAGTGACTTGCACCAACAAATTTTCTCTGAGCCAATCAGAGGCAAGGATTTAGTAGCTTATAACAGTTGTCAGTGAAAATCATCGGCTATTCATATCTTGAAATACTTCCCTTGATCATCAGGGGGCCGTTTCATCAACACTTTTGTCTGACAAGTTGTCCGGTCTGACAACTTTCTTTGATTATGATTGAGTGAGAGGCACTGTTACCATAGTAACTGATGAATAAAACAGTACTTGTCGGATAAAATTTCTGACAAGTCCTTTCATGTAACGCCCCCCTGGTGGTGCTCTTAAGAAGAAATACATGTATATATATATATGCACAGATGTCAGTACCTTACCTGAGTGATATACAGAATATCAACCAAGTACAAAAATATGCTAATATGCAAATACTACTGATTTTACAATAACAAATTTTATTGCAAGGCTACCCTAAGGAATACTACAGATGACTGAATGAAATGAATAAAATATGATTCCTCAGCATGTTCCATCTTCTCTTCCTCCAGGAATGACTATGTGATGGCATACGTCAACTACTGTTTGAATTCATCTGTGAGGGAGCAGTTTGAAGCCTTCAGCAGTGGGTTCCTAGAAGTGTGTGGCGGACATGTATTGAGGTTCTTCCATCCCCAGGAACTCATGGCGATGGTCATCGGTAATGAGGAGTTCAACTGGGATGAACTAGAAGAGGTTTGTAAGACATCAAAGGTTTTGTAGTAGAAATTCTCCACCAGGGTGGAGAGTGGCAAATGTAGAATAATATCTTGCCTGAAGATATTCGTGCTGTGGGGTATTCACACTCAGGAACTCATGGTGATTGTCATTGGTAACGAGGAGCTCAAAATAGAAGAGGTTTGTATGACATTAGTGGCAGGGAATCCCAGGAGAATATAGGCACCTTGGTGGAGAGTGGCAAAAGCAGATCAATATCTTGCCTAAGGATACTACGTGTAGTGTTGTGGGGATTTGAACCTACATGTAGGAACTCATGGCAATGGTCATCGGTAATGAGGCGTTCAACTGGTGTGTATTGTGACGTTTGACGTTTATTGAGACGTTTGTAAGACATGAAGGGTTTGTAGGAGAAGTTTCCACCTGGGTAGAGAATGGTAAATGTAGAATAATAATCTTGCCCAAGGATATCAATGCTTCGGGGATTCGCACTCAGGAACTCGTGGCAATGGTCATTGGTAACCAGCCGTTCAACGGGAATGAATTAGAAGAGGTTTGGAAGACTTCTGGTCCACCCACTCATTCTGCCTGTTCAGTGTTCTGAGGCACAGTGTAAAAAGTTCGGATATCATTTTTACAGTAGATTATACCATGTAAGTTGATACCATATCCCTCTCATTCTGTCAAATATTTCTACTTTTGGCAAAGTAAACTTGTGCATTTTCTCTATGCAGTCTAAAATTGTTTTAAAGACAAAGGGTTATCATAAATCGGGATCTGGACGTGCGTGATTGTTTTTTGCTGCACCGATATGTTGAGCACTGAGATAGTCACATAGGTTCAGATTTATAGTAGGTTATCATATGTGCATTGTCACCAGAATCGGCACTTGTGTACGTTGCTTTTTTTTTTTTTAATTCTTAAGTTAAATGATGTTATGATGCATTGTGTTATAATTCAACTATATTATATTACTGTCGTTTAATCAGTTTCTTGTTAGAAATTGCTTAATGAATTATACATATGTTTTGTTGTATGCATTGTAAAGTGCATAGAGAACTACACCAGTTGTTATGCACTTTATATTATTATTATTATTGCCATACATACCATTATTGTTGATACAGACTGTGCAGTATAAAGGAGAGTACAGTGCTGGTCATCCTACCATCAAGTTCTTCTGGCAAGTTTTCAGGGAGATGGCCGTTGATGACAAGAGGAAGTTTCTGGGTAAGTTTGTGCCTCTTCTTTCTTTTTGCATTCGTATAGCTTAAATTCAACTTACCAGGGTCCGAGGGAAATGGTTTTAAGATCCCTGGAAAATTTGTTCAATTTCATGATTTGTATTCCCAGTTTCAAACGAGCTTGCCAGGACATATTGAAAGATGTTGCTGAGCTTTGTCCTATCATATATCTGAATGAGGATAAAAATCCAGGTGGTTGTTTCACAAAGATTTATTAAAGTGTGACTTACAGTTGCACTTCAAGTTCCAGTTTCGTGCAGTACTAAGGGCATCACTGCATTGGCGCTTTGGTCAAATCATGCTAAGAGGACGCCGCGCTACTGCTTAATTATTAATATGATTGCGTGTTATTATCATGTGCAAGTCTTCATTTGAGCATAACTCTAAGTCACACTTAACTCTTTGTGGAACATCCCCAAAAGGGTGTTTTATCAGTGAATTTCACCAATAGATGTTAAAAGCTTCTGCAAATCCTTACATCTGATTTGCTGAGAGCAAATTGGTTCATGAAAATCACTGACAAAGTTTCTCATGAAATGCTCCCCAGGTTTTGAAAAGCTTCCTTAGTGAATAATGGCCAGTGTGCATGCCATACTCATTCCTTCAATCCAAAAGTTCTCACTTTCTCTCTTTCTTCCCTAGTCTTCCTCACCGGAAGCAACCACGTACCTATCCAGGGCTGGAAGAGCCTTCAGGTTATCATCCAGCCGGTAAAAGGAGGAGAGGACTTCTTCCCTGTGGCTCATACCTGCTTCAATCTCCTAGACTTACCCATCTACACAAGCAAAGAGGTCCTACGGGAGAAGCTACTAACTGCAATAGAACATACAGAGGGTTTTACTTTAGCATAGGGATGAAAGGAGGAGAGGACTTCTTCCCTGTGGCTCATACTTGCTTCAATCTCCTAGACTTACCCATCTACACAAGCAAAGAGGTCCTACGAGAGAAGCTACTAACTGAAATAGAACATACAGAGGGTTTTACTTAAGCATAGGGATGAAAGGAGGAGAGGACTTCTTCCCTGTGGCTCATACTTGCTTCAATCTCCTAGACTTACCCATCTACACAAGCAAAGAGGTCCTACGGGAGAAGCTACTAACTGCAATAGAACATACAAAGGGTTTTACTTTAGCATAGGGATGAAAGGAGGAAAGGACTTCTCTCCTGTTGCTCTTACTTGCTTCAATCTCCTAGACCTTCCCATCTATAACAGAAAAGATATTTTACAGGAGAAGTTAATAACTGCAATTGAACACACCGAGGGTTTTACAATAGCACTGGTATCAAAGATGGCAAAGTCTTCTTCCATGTTGTCTATAAATTCTTCAATCTCCTAGACCTACCCATCTCCACAAGCACAGATGTCCTACGGTAGAATCTACAAACTGCAACAGAGGGTTTCACTTTAGCATAGGTATCAATGATGGAGAGGACTTCTTGCAGAAGTATTATCCAATCGGTGAAAGGAGACTTCTTACCTGTTTTTGATACATGCTTTAATCTTCTAGACCTACCCAACTACAAAGTAAAGATGACCTATGAGAGAAACTACTAACGGCAATTATGAATTTTATCATCAGGTATTGAATGTCAATTTAAGATTGGAATCGTAGGTTCTTTAACTGGGACATCACACTTTCTAACATATGGATCTTCTAATGTGGTAATATCTGCCAAAAATAGATTAATCAAATTTGCCATTAACAATCAATTGCCATATACTTGATACCTTGTATTTGAAGCATAGCGTAGGAAGCAACTATTCTTTACTATAGCGTATTGAACAAGCAGCTCGCAGGCTGAAAACATTCACTTTACAAGGTTTTATTAGGATATAATATTGTTATAAAGATACAGCATTGTAGAATATATATTGTAAGCTAACTTATTCAGATAACTTATTTATTGATAAGTTAAAAGCTATAGCAAAACAATTGGCATGAATTATTCATGTGGTGTTAATTGTATCTTGTTTCAGTCATGAAAACAACAATACAAAAAATATACACTGCACTTTTAGTGTAAATTAAGTTAAGTGAAATTCTGTCAACATGAACAAATTGTGTTAAAGCAAGCATCAATAATTGTATGCAAAAAAGGATATGTAGTTGTAAGAGTGAATTGTATTCTAAGTTTTGTAACTTGTTATACTAGTAGGCCATTGTGCTGATCCTCCATTCTATTGCTTAAAGGGATGGTCTAAGCTAGAGATATTTATATCTCAATAAGTAGAGTAAAATTCACAAAGCAAAATGCTGCAAATTTGATCAAAGTCGGATAACAAATAACGAAGTTACTGAATTTTAAAGATTTGCATTATTCCTGTGAAACAGTTCTAGGCATGCCTTTATGAATATTAATTAGGTGGGCTGATGATGTCATATCCCCACTTGTTCTTTTGTATTTTATTATATGAAATTAGGTTTATTCAAAATTTTTCTACCAAGAACTAAAACAATTGGATTGACAACTGATTAAGTGCATTAGTTATTTACTGCCACAACTTATTTCATCATAATGGTGACACATCATCTACACATGTATGAAAAATTGAAACATTTATGATTTCATGTAATAATATAAGAAAGAGGAGAGTGGGGATGTGACCTCATCAGCCCACCTAATGAATATTCATGACGTTATGCATATAACTGTTTTCACAAAATATTGATAAACTTTAAAATTCAATAACTTCGTTATTTGTTATCCGATTTTAATGAAATTTTCAGCATTTTGCTCTGTGAATTTTACTCTATTTAGTTAGATATAAATATTTTCAGCCCGGACCATCCCTTTAATATGTTTCACTATGAAATTAATTTGCTGATCTAGTAAAACCAAAGAATAGTTGATTGCGCACTTTGCTTCTATCTTGAAAATTACTTTCGGACATGACGGGATCTATTGATCAGCACATGTTATTGACTCTTGAAATGTTTTAGGAACAGTATTTTTCCTGAAAATGTGAAAAAGTGACTTACCTAGGCTAATTGTCCCTTGAAAAACTAATGCTATGACATGATTTCAAATGATTCTCTTTACAGTGTATTAATCTAGATAACCAACTCTTATGATGTCATATTCAAGTTTTCTTTGGTAATATATTTAACTATTTATAAATAAAAGAAATATGTATGGAGGTGCCATACCTATGTATCTGCATCAAAACTAATCTGCCTTTTTGGATTGCACGTAAGATATACTTGATACAATCAAATCAATATATCAGTGTATTATCATATATATGATTAAGAATGCAGTGGTGGGTTTATTTAATACATTTTGATATTTTTGTTTATGTCATCTCAGTTGTGCATTGAAGCACACCTTCCTTGCCAGATATTTATAACAAAGAGGCAAAAACCACCAGATCCCATTGTCAGTGCAATTTTATTAATGTTATAGTTAAAGGGATACTCTGGGCTGAAAATAATTATATCTTAATAAATAAAGTAAAATTCACTGAGCAAAATGCTTAAAATTTCATCAAAATCTGATCACTTATAAATGTAGCCAAGTTATTGAATTTAGATTTGAGCAATATATATGCACACCATCATGAATATGCATTAGGGGGCCTGATAATGTCATGTTCCCACTTTCCTTATTCTAAGGTTATGTTATTATGAAATCATAATATACATTTCCATGCATGTGTGTATGATACATCTCTCTTACAACAAAATAAGTTGCAACAATGAGCAGTTCTCAATCCTACATTTTTTTCATTCTTGGAGGAAATCAATATGAGTTTATATAATGAAATATAAAAGGGAAACAAAATATTTCCTTTAAAAAAAAAATTCAGGCCCCGGAGCATGCACATTATCATAGAAATATCGCATTTCAGATTGTTTGAGATTTTTTTTTAACCTCCACTCACAGGCCTGAAGAATAATTAGGGATATGACATCATCAGCTTGCTCATTGCATGTTAATGAAGACATGCATAACTGTTTCACCGAATAAATGCATAACTTTAAAATATATCTTTGTAGTCCCTGTATGATTTTGATGAAAGTTTCAGTCTTGCGTGCCTGATTTTACTCTATCTGTTCAAATCATATTATTTTCAGCCTTGAGTACCCCTTTAACAGACATTATGCAGTCGACATACTGGTTATTAAAATGTTAACAGATTAGATTCAAACATTGCTATACCTCTTTGGCAATTCCATTGCATTGCCATCAATTGAAATTATGCTAACATTGGTTTCTGGAAATTCTTTGCTCTTCTGTTTATTTATTTTGTATGAATAAAACTATAGAAATTATTGTTTTCAGAAAACTTTTGACTGTACTTTATTTATTTGAATGACATTGATAATTACCTGTGTGATTCAAACCAGTGTAGAAGAAATGAATGTTTTGAAAATAGGGGGGAGAGATAATGAAGGATAAGACATGTATCAGTGTACCAGTGTATTTTGCAGTACTTGCATCTCAATAGGGGAGGGGCAAGTTGCATTTTAGCTGCATTGTAAATCATGAAAAATGGGTACTACAGTATGCCCATTATATAGTTCCAGTCATTTCTTCCACACCCCTCCCTTTCCTTCCTTTTCATTGTTATAATTTCTTTGGGGGGATAGGATTATTCAAAACACAAATGCGTGTGTGTTTCCTCCCCCAGAAAGCGGGTTTATTTGCATTATTTCTCAGTTACAAAACTGGTTCTATTTGGTTGGCAATGCATAGTTATTGTTCCAACCCTTTCTTTCCCACTACTATTTCTCCCTTTTACTTCTTCCCAATTGTTGACCTTTTTTTATTTTCTATATTACTTGAAAAATCAAGGGACAGCCCCCCCCCCCTAAAGTGCCCCCTTTCCCTCCCTGCCTAACACCTGTAACACGGATACTACTCCACACTTAAGAGGAGGTTGTTTTAAGAGATAGAGTAGAAGAGGTGGATTGTTATGTGATATGATCAGAGGGGAAAGGTATTTTTTTTAATATATGAATAACTGAGTATTCAAATGGATGGATTTAAAAAAGGGGGATTAAATGATAGGTGAGTAGTACTACTACTTAGTGAGTGGATTGGTGGATGAATAAAAGGAATCAAATGTTGGATAGAAAGAATCAATGAATGATTAAGCAAGTGGATTTATGAGTAAAACATGAATTTAATTATGGATAGATAGATGGATGAATGAAGGAAAGATAATTACTGAGAGTGGACCTATCAATAAATAAAATGGATGGAAAAGGGAGATATTGAATAAATGAAAGAAAGGATAATTCCTTGAATGGATAGATCAAAAGATGGATGAGAGATGGAATGAAAGAATTTGTATACATCAAAAACTGAATGGGTGGGTGGATGGATGGATGGATGAATGAATAAATAAGCAAGTGGATGTATGAGTAAAACATGAATTCAATTATGGATAGATAGATAGATAGATAGATAGATAGATAGATAGATAGATAGATAGATAGATAGATAGATAGATAGATAGATAGATAGATAGATAGATAGATAGATAGATAGATAGATAGATAGAGGATAGATAGATAGATAGATGGATGAAGGAAGGAAGGAAAGATAATTATAGAGTGGACCTATCAATAAATAAAATGGTGGATGGAAAAGGGAGATATTAAATAAATTAAAGGATTATTCCATGAATCAATGAATGGATAGATCATAAGATGGATGAGAGATCGAATGAAAGAATTTGTACACATCAAAGACTAGATGGATGGATATATTAATTAAATGAAGAGTGACTTCATAAGTGAATAAATATGAAACAAAGATTAGATGACAGAGGGGGAAAGGTTTTTCTGCAATCAATGACTGATTAATTTCGTGAATTGCTAATTAAACGAATCTATCACGAGGGTTGCTTATTTTGAAGCATTTTTAATGTTTATTTTGTACTGTGTGCTCTATATTTCTTCAATTTTCTTACGTCATTGTGAACATGAGGTGAATTAATTAATAATTGAATGAGCGAGTGAGTTAGTGAATGAATGAATGAATTAATCAATCAATAATAATTTAATAATTATAATAATAATTAACAATAATAATTTGATAATTTTAATAATTAGAAAGTCAAAAAGGGGCCTAAGCTTTCGATCCTAACAGAATCTTCGTCGGAGGCAAATTTTAATAATTATAATTTAATAATTCAATATTAATTTCATTTTTCATTTTATTTCACATTAAAACCATACACAAACCCGGGGGGGGGGAGGGCCACTTCTATTGACGAGTGGATACCAAGCGCGACCACGGGGTCTTGAAAAGCACCCTAAACACGTATTTTCCATATTCTGAAAATGCACCCCTTAACAAGTATTGCCGTGTGAAACCCTACCCTTAAAGGGGAATCCAACCCAAGTAAAAACTTAATTTTATAAGGGGAAAAAAAATCAGACAAGTTGATAGGTGAAAGTTTGAACAATATTGGACAAACAATAAGAAAGTTATGAATTTTTAAAAGTTGTAAATATTGGTAATCACTATACCCATGGAGACTTCTTATTGGCCGCATACGGGATGTCATAGTGATGTAAGACAAGGACTACTCTTCCATGTACTCCAATACATATTATGGCTAAAATGTCATTTTTCCCAAAAGTTTTATTTCAAATTATATTTTTCTTTCATGAGGACATAAAACAATATACTACCTGGGTTATATTTAGATTACTGCCCAAGGGGAATGGGTACTTAGGAGAAAACCACAAATCCCTGATAGTAAAGTACATGGCCTATGGGAAAGTTGTCCTTGCCCCTTGTCATAATTTACTTACCCAGTTGCCAATTTGAAATCTACATAGTATTAGTGATCTCAATTTTAAAGCAGCTATAACTTTCTTATTGCTTGTTCGATTTCTTTCAAACTTTCACCATTCTGTTTAATTTATTTTTCTCCTTCCCAACACAACATTTTATGGCCAAGGCTGGATTCCCCTTTAACAAGTATTGGAAACAAATACTATTGGCAAGTATTCCCAGAATTGAGCCCCTAAACAAGTACAGCGATGTATTTTCCATATTCTGAAAATGCACCCCTTAACAAGTATTAGATTACAAAAGAAAGAAAGAAAAGAAAAGAAATTGCTCCATATACATATAAAAGAGAAAATCAATAAATGAATAATCATAGGTTGTGTGGATAATAAACGATTGAAGATTGCATGAAGCCTTAAAAAAAGGTAATGTCCATAATTTTTCAGTCGTGCCCGAAACAAAGATAATACATGTATCTGCTGCCATCTATACGACTAATTAGTTCAGTATTCTTTTTTCAATGGCAATCTTATTGACAGTTTCAGTTTTTTTTCTTCAACGCATGAACATTCAGAAGCGGATCTAGAGGGGGGGTTGGGGGGGTTGCAACCCCCCCCAAAAAAAAAAATCCGGGGACCATTTTTTAAAATCTTATCTTTTTTTTAAAACTTGTAATTTGCCAGTGAGTATCAGTGACAAGCTGTTCATAATAAAAGTATTAGGCTAACAGTGCTTATTCCAAGGTCCCCAATTCTTTGTATCTGTGTTGTTAACTGGCCTTACATTGCAGGAAAATGCAACTTAATTTTACAAATTTTCATGGGGGTTAATTTGGCAACGACCTCTATACCAAAAAGAGTGGTGTTTTAGATGCAAGAAAACGCCATTTTCACACACAGATTTTCAAAAATTTTCCCTACTGTGGGAGGGGGGACACCCCCCTCCCACACCCTCCCCCCTCGCTCGCTCCGCTCGCTTGGACTCGGTCGCTACGCTCCCTCGCATACCACCCCAACCCCCCCTTTATAAAAAGCTGGATCCGCCCCTGACATTTTGTAGTATTAAAATGCATTTTATGGTTTGATGGTGATGCATGTTAAAAATTCATATTTTTATCCAACCAACATTTGCAAAACTTTGTTTATGGACCATATAGGATCAGGTTTCTATAAATCGAAAGACATTGCAAAGGCCTTCATAATATTGGAAATGGGGGCGAGCGACCCCCCCCCCCTCCTCCCCCACCCTCCATCCCAGACCCATTTTATTTTGCATGTCATGAGTGAATTTTACTTTTTTTTTCGTTTTAAAAAAGAACCCTTCCTATCAAATCCTGGATCCGCGGTCGGCTTTAGCTTTGTCAATTTTGGGGCTATTTTTCTGCCAAAGCTAAGCGGCAAAGGGGCCAAATTCATTCAATATAATCATCTCAACTGATGACAAACTACATCGAAATATTATTCATCGTCATATAACGCGGCTGAATTAGAAGCAAGGGGAGCCGAGTTCTGGAAGAATGCGCTCTCTTCGCTCCAGCACCCGGACTCAAGGCTGAGAGACCACAGCCAATCACATTCACTTTCGAGAGGTTTCTTCTGATTGCTACTTCGGCCGACAATTAGCCAAGACATCTAATTAAAGACAGATGGATGGATAATGACAATAGCAGACAGGCCGGTCTGTGTTTATATCTCAAATGAAAACGATTAGATGCCACTTCAATGATTTTGTGACCCCCTGCGTGGTTAGTGCATGTTATTATCTCGTTACATGTTTATAGGCCTATGTTCAGTTATATCATTTGCCGTACATGGTGATATAGAGTCGAGAACAATATGCCCCTGATGACCTGAAAGGGGGGGGGGTCGCCTACAACGGTACTTCTCCTTTGTCCATTGTACGTAATAATGATAATGTGAGAGTACCTGAAACTGGAGATTTCAAACAATTTTTTAAAATAAAAACAGGATCCACATTTCACTGGATAAATAATGCAAGCGCGAAGCGCGAGGTTAAACTCGATCTTTAGGCCTGTATATGTTATGCACTAAAAATCTGTTTGACTGTCATTATGATCTGTGCATGCGTTAAAGGACAAGTCCACCCGAACAAAAAGTTGATTTGAATTAAAAGAGACAATTCCAACAAGTATAACACTGAAAATATCATCAAAATTTGATGTAAAATAAGAAAGTTATGACATTTTTAAGTTTCGCTTAATTTCACAAAACGGTTATATGCACATCCTGGTTGGTATACAAATGAGGGGACTGACGACATCACTATTTCTTTTGTATTTTACTATATGAAATATAAAATTATTCTAATTTTCTCCTCATCGTCCAGTGAAACGAAGTTTTATTCCTCCCTGAACATGTGGTATTACCATAGTTACAACATCTTATGGTTAGTTCAGTTCGTCCTCAATGTCAAATTGGTAAAAATTGAAATATTGTACAATTCAAACAATAAAAAAAAAAGAAATAGTGAGTGATGTACATTATCAACTGTCTCATTTGCATGTCACTGGGTTGTGCATATAACTGATTTGTGAAAAATAGATGAAACTTTAAAATTTCATAACTTTCTTATTTTACATCAAATTCTGATGACATTTTCAGCATTACGCTTGTTTGATTTTTCTCTATTGATTCAAATTAACATTTTCTGGGGTGGACTTGACCTTTAAGTGCGAGCTATAAAGGTAATTGGTAGGCCTACTTCTTGTAAATTATAAACATGATGTGTATTTAAATGAACACTTGATGCGATTTAGCTGATTTTTTTTAATATAGTGACTTCAAAAAGATGCATTTTTAAGTACTGTTGTAGGAATTCAAGAAGAGGGTACGTATTTAACTGATAAGATGATGTAAGTGTGAAGCGCGTGCTGAATTGCTTAATATTTAAACCTGAAATTACTTTTTGTAATTTTAAACATGATGCATGATACCTCACTAAGGTCCTGTAATAAGGTAGCTTTAAACCTTTGTTGTAGTAGTTTTCCATTCCCCTTATTTTATTCACTTTTCGTCCTCTTCTTTAATTTTCTTCATCTTTTCATCTCCCTCCTCATTTTCTTTATTGAACTGGAGACGGTCCCTTCGACAGTGGCGGCACCAGGGTTTTTAAAGTGAGGGGGGAGAATTGGAGGGCAAAATAAAATGCTGGGGGCAAAGGGCGGATACTCTAAAAATTATTACATATTTCAGAATTTCTGGGAGCACTCATTCCAACGCGGGAGGATATGCTGGTAGCAGGACAACATGAAACAAGGCGTAAACAACTGGGGGGATACCACTACTGCTGCTACTAGTGCTACTATACTACTACTACTACTACTGCTGCTGCTGCTACTACTACTACTACTATACTACTACTACTACTACTACTACTACTACTACTACTACTACTACTACTACTACTACTACTAATACTAATACTACTCACGCTACTACTCTACTACTACTACTACTACTACTACTACTACTACTACTACTAGTAGTAGTACTATACGACTACTACTAATACTACTACTACTACTACTACTACTACTACTACTACTACTACTACTACTACTACTACTACTACTACTACTACTACTACTACTACTACTACTACTTTTACTACTACTACTACTACTACTACTACACTACTACTACTACTACTACTACTACTACACTACTACTACTACTACTACTACTACTACTATTACTATTACTACTACTACTACTACTACTATTACTACTATTACTATTACTACTACTACTACTACTACTACTACTACTACTATACTACTACTACTGCTGCTGCTGCTGCTGCTGCTGCTACTACTACTACTACTACTACTACTACTACTACTACTACTACTACTACTACTAGTACTACTACTACTACTACTACTACTACTACTACTACTCACGCTACTGCTCTACTACTACTACCACTACTACTACTACTACTACTACTACTACTACTACTACTACTACTACTACTACTACTACTACCACCACCACCGCCGCCACCACCACCACCACCATGTATAATACTCTACATTTGATTTTGGGGGCTCGTGTTATACCATAGGGCTATATAGCTCCATGGTTATACTATAAACAAAAAGTAAAATCAACCCAGGCTTCCATTCGCATGTAGGTAATGGGTAGTAATATGTTGTCCTGTTATCGCCATCAACTTTCTACGATCTTGGAGTGGAATGCCCTCTCGCAAAACCGCATATGCCTTATTTGGTCATGGTTCCATTACGCTATACTGCTATCGGACCATTATTTTACAACAAATATCAGAATTATGAGTAAAAATTCGGGAAAGATAATCATGGAGGAATTAAAAGTGATTATTATTCATTTCTGAGTTGGCCTGTAATATGTGTTACACTCACATTCGCAGTTCATGTTCAAATAGGGCATGGCATTACTAACTTTAGTGTTATGCTGAAAGTTTCCAGTAAACCAGTTTTAGAAAGTATAATGAGAACAGTCAATATATATCACCCTCTCTGTATTTTCCTTGTTTTCAAGATTCGCTTGTGTATATTTATGTTTCAACTCTCAAAACGATTTTCCAGATTTTTTTTTCATCTTTATTTCAAAGAACCTACCTCCCCTTATCCTTTCCACTTATCTTTGGATCTTCCAATGTAAGTCTGATTTGTGTATGTGTGGGTGTGTTTGCGAGGGGTTGTGTGTGTGTGTGTGTGTGTGTGTGTCGGGATGTATGTGCGTATCCCATCTCCTTGATTGTTGATTTCTTCATATATCAAAGGAACCTGCAGCCCTTACAAGCTCTGCTTTTTATGCAGGTTCCTTTATATTGTACACTTGTTGTCATTGTCATAATACTGTCATTACTTGCTATACTAAATCATTTTGACACATTTTTTTTATAATCAAATGTATTGTGTTATATTGTGTTGATATTTAGTTAGTTACTTTGTAGAATATGTGAATAAATTCAATCAATATATTATTGGTCATCATATTGAAATTCTAATTCTTTTGTCTTGTTTCCTGGCTTTGATGATCACTTGCCTATTCTACTAGTGGACTGACACTGCCGCAGATACTTTTCTTTTATTCATATTGATTATATGACAAACCAAATATCCATAGATGTGCAAAAATAATACCCCTATGGTATTTTCAACGCTGGGTTACACATTTCGCGATGAACCAAACCATATAGCATAACTATGTTGCATTTTTAGAAAACAAATATTTATATAATTTGAATTGTACATAATAACAAACCATAAGAAAATGCGCTTGTTGTGTTTTGTTCACTCACCGATAGGAATATACCTTTTACAATACGTGAACTACATCATTTCCGTTCGATTTTTTTTTGTAATGAAATTGTTTACCCACTGTCTTTATTCTGATGAACTATATAGATCTCTTGGTGAAAATAGCCGGCTTTGAAACCTATTTTCCTAAACTTATATTTACATTAAACTGTGTGTTTTTTCTAGGAAAATCCTGTTTTTTAGACCCGCGGTCTCCACCATTGACAGTTTTTCAATCCAAAGGGGAAAATACATGGTCCCCCTCTTAAGTAATTATGGAATTAGGTCAATCGACCCCTAAATCTACTTACTATATCAATAAATTCATCTCCTTTCTTCTGATATGTTTCCCTTCGGTTCGCCTTTCTTTCTCCTTGGTAGTCAAACAAACTTATTTTCATTCATCTTACAACATTGCTCATCGCTATTTACGTAACTCTGAAACAGATTTTAACACTATATATAGGACCTATATTATTTGCATAAAATATACCAAGTGTTCCAAGGAACATTCTCATTTTGTGAAAAGAAAATTGGGGAAAATTGCCATTCTCACCCGTGTGTTCCTATTTCTGCGAAAAAAATATGAAGTGCTAAAGAGAAATTAAAAATGTTCCGACTTCTGGAATTTTATAACTATTTTCTTTCGGGATTTTCTTTCCATTTCTTGGCTCTATTTCTCTTCTCATAGGTCCATGATACCATAGAGCTATCAACACACCATGATGATACATGTAGTTTATATGTTTTAAAAGTGAGGAGGAATGCTTCACGAAGAGGGAAAAAAGGGGTAATGTTGATGAGGATAATGGTGTCGGCAATGATGGCGGTGTTGTTAATTGGAGGAGGAGGAAGACATAAGTGGTGGTGGTGGTTGATGGTGGAGGGAGTTATGATAATGATGGTGGTAATCGGGCCCAACTCCCTGCTGTTAGTATAGTGGTCGGGGATGGTAGTGGTGTTGATAGTGGTGGTTGTCACGATGGTGGAGGTGGTGATGATAATGGTGACGATGGGTGGAGTTGTGGTGACGGTGTTGGTCGTGGTGGTGATGATGGTTGGGGTGTTCGTGGTGGTGGCGGCTGTGATAGTAAATGTTTATGGTGGTGGCGGCCGTTTTGGTGATGACTGTGGTTTGGTTGTGAACCCGGTTGTGAAATGATCGTAGGAATTACAGTGATGATGTAGTCGTTGTGGGGCTGTGGTGGCCGGTGGTGATGTTTAGTAGTGGTTGTGGTGTTGATAGTGGTGGTGGAGGTTGGGATAATAATGGGGATGTTGGTAAGTCTTTTGGTGGTGGTGATAGTGGTTGCGGTGGTGATGTTGGTGGAGGTGGTGGCGGATGTGTGGTGGTGGCGGGTGGTGGCCGTTTTGGTGATCATTTTAGTGGTTTGGTTCAGTGATGGTGGTGGGAGTGATAGAGGTAATGATGATGATGATTAAATCATGATGGGAATCATAATTATCGATATGGAAACAATTATAACGATGGTATACAGGCCTAATCGGTATACGGGACGATGATCTTCTTCAAAATAATGGAGTCAAGATTTTATAAGATGAAATTGGATAAGAAATAATAACATATTGAGTAGCGTATCGATACATAGGCCCCTGTACACTATTTACTAACAAATCAATACTGACAAAAATGTTTGTATGTAATTATAGGCCTATCGGCTTTACCTTCAGTGCTTCACACTTCGGTAGGCCTAATTTAATTTGTGCAATTTCGAGTTTCACCTTACACAGTAAAAAAAATAATAATAGCACGTTATTTAAGCCTGTCACTGTAACAACAAGTTGTCCTTTTTTTTTTAATTGTTTAAACTTTTTTTCAAAAACTTGTTTAAAAAGTTTTACAATAGTTATAGAGTGACGGGCTTGATAAAATTTTCAACAGCGTTATTACAGTGTAAGACAACAGTAAAAAGGAAATAAGATGAATTAATCGATACCAAGTCGGAAATAAAACAAACTCCATTATTATCACCAGGTGATCAGTTGATTTATTTCCCTTTTGTGGCCTCACTCCTTTTCCGGTCGAAGAAAAATTAGAACAAGACCAGGAAAGTTTCCTCTTTTGTTCACCTTTTAACTGTCTATATTATTTCCTCAGTCGACATAACAATTACTTCGTCAAAGACAGCAATTACTTTGTTTTGCTTCGTCTCAAACTACTGCTGACACCATGAAAGTGTAGCATGAAAAAAAGAATTTATGCAACAGGGATTTGCAAGAGTAAATTACGTTTTTGCCAAATAATCTGGTCCACGCCCCCATTTTATACTTTCTTTCAGACGGGCATCAGTTTATGTACATGCATGCTAGCTACCGTAATTTGTTTACTTTTGGAATTCCAGACCCCCCTCAAAACTTGTCACTCCACGAGTTACGTAACAATAATCAAGCAAAGCTTATATGACCCGAACAGGGGAAGATGATAAAGTTCAAACTTCCGGTGACCCCTCTTGGCAAATCGGAGTGCTGTGATTGGTCAGTTGAGTCCATGCTGATTGACAGTTTTTATACAGATACTGCTTACTCTGCAGTGCACTGCGCAAGTCCAGTGACTAGATAGACTTTATACACTATTCGGATAGAAACACGGTAGGGATTTGGAAAAAGATGTGCGCAAGTGTTGTAATGTACTGCCTGGAAAAATCGCCAACTTGTGTATGTTGACATTATTTGATGCGGGCAATGTAGAATGCCTTATTTACAAATTGTACAAGGGGAACGAATGATCATGGAATTACATACATGTTTTCACGTCAACGAATTTTGCAAATAGGGCAATATCCTGGAGTTAAAACCAGTGTGGATTTCAAGTAGTGCATAGTGTTCATCATTCTGATACAACTGTCATATTTTTATCGCTCGATCAAGATGTTTCAAATATGAATTAATAGGCCTAAAGACAAAAGAGTTTGAGGGACAGGAAATATAGTTCTTTGAAGGGGAATTCGATTTTAGTTTGAATTTCTTTCATTTTGGATGATACCACTTAGGAGCATATTGGTGAACATACTACAGCCGAAAACATGGGGGAGGTAATGGCAGCCGACAAGGTGTCGTGGCCGCAGCTGTTCGACATGAACCTCAACGCAACCTCGGCGATATACTCCCCGCACCAGTCCCGGCAGATCCTCTCCAACAACGGCGTCTCGTTTTGGCCGGGGGATAACAACACCACGAACTATGCCACGACTAATGGTACTATTACAGAAGCACAGTTGCGCAACGAATTGAGTGTCCACCGAGCTGCTGCCACAACAAATGGCTACCACCACAACATGGGCGAGCAACAGCAATCGAGCCTTGGGCTGACGGGCAACTGGCCCGAGAAATATATAAATGAGGTATAAATTTACAGTGCAATGCAATAATCATGATAATAGAACGTGCGCGTTCGAGTTTGTGTACAATACCCACTTTTTCTCCCGCATTCTCTTTTACAACCCCAAACTCTCCCACCGATTTCACCCCATTTAATCTATAAAACAAGCATCGATTATATTCTGTATTTATGTATTGATCATTTGATTATCTAAATCGGTTGTAAAAATACGAGTTTTGTAATTGATTTCGGGAAATTCGTTAACCGTATACACACTGCAATACACATAGCAATGCGTGTCCACTCGCAGGCGATATGCACGCCGTACACATACGTGGCGTAGCCTACAAGTTTTATGGTCCGCATTTTCACATTTCCTATTATTTTTGTCAGGAAATATGAGAATTACAAGTTTATTAATGAGTTGGTAATTAGTATATACGCTAATTGAAAACCTCGAGTTTTTGTTTTCTAACTGCAAGCGCCTACATGATACTTTTTTCAACATCAAATGCTGGATCTGCATGGAATGACTTATATGAAAAGAAGTGGCATCCGTTTATTTTTTAAATAACAAATGTTGCTTTTTATAAAACACGTTTATTTTATACCAGACCAGTAACGTGAATAAAAGAAGATATTTTAATATTTATGATTTTTTTTTGCAATTTAAGAGGCCCTCATGGCATGGTCTTGCATGTATTTTGAATGGGCATACATCTATTGTTACACAGTGTTACAATTACATGACATGGTTAATCGAATTGTCACTGGTTATAATGCTAGGCATACGTGGCTCTCTTTGCTTCTTTCTCAAATACACCCATTTATTTTTCCTTTATCAATTTTAATCTTTCATAATGATATATATTCATGATGTGATGTATGTGAATATATTGTAACTGTATACTCAAACATGATAAAGTGCATAATTGCGTTCGCATTTTGCCTAACATAATTTGGAAAGAAAACGCATTGTATTATTGTTATTATTATGTTGTCGCTTTCAAAATAATTAGTGTTTAGTATCCAGAAATCATTGAGAAGCTAAAATCCGAGTATATATCTCGGGGAGATAGCGGAAGCTCTCATGTCACCGCGCCAGAGGTGCCCCCTCAGTGACTGCTCGTTTTCCGCTGAGCTATTTCCGCCCCACGTGTCATTTAGCCGTCTAAACAGCTCCGCACACACACAAACCCCCCGCACGCGCACCCTATTCAATATGCTCTTTTATTTGAAAAGAAGTACTTGTTACTGATACCCGCGTTTCTTTTCAAGCAGAATTATCCGCTTATTGTTGACATTGTTGTTTGCACAATACCCCCTAATCGGTAATGTCAACTAACTTTTGACCCTTTCACAAAACGGTGTGTACTTAAATTCAATTGATACAACCTGCTAACTAATCCTCTTATAATAGAGGCATTAAAGGGCTAGTGTAACATTATCTCCCATGCACCTTTAGGAAGGAAAACTAAGGCCTCATAGGCTCATACATGTAGTAGACTTACCCTTTTCTTCGTTACTTTGAATAGAACGTCCTTTATAAAATTGTTTTGCAATTTCTATTGTAAATGTAAACATCATAGAAAGATTTAGTTTCTGGGTTTTTTAAGTATATAAGTAATAAAGGTTGAATATTATAAGACATCTCTAAGGGGTTATTGTTATTCATGTGGTATTTAATATAAAATATCGTGTAGTTATAGCTTACTGCATGTTTGTTGAATTAGTTTTTATATCAATGATTAATGAGAGATACAGAATTCATGGCAATATGAGGGGTTTATAATAAAGGCTACTGCACTGGTCAGTGTTTCACCCTAAAACAAGTATATGTATTAATGTGTAGGCCTATTTTTTTTATAAAGGTTATGGATGAATATTCATGATGATCGTTTGATTTGGGGGGGGGGGATATTTGGAGAATTTTGGACAAGGTTATTCAATTTGGAAAAATTGTGGCTATTGTTGAATTTGTTATTTGTTAAACTATATCACTACTACAACTACTATACTACAACTGGTATATACTATCACTGCCACTACTACTACTACTACTACTACTTCTACTACATGTACTACTACTACTACTACTACTACTATTACTGATACTACTAATACTGCTGCTGCTACTACTACTACTGTTGTTGCTGCTACTACTACTATATATACTACTACTGCTGCTATTACTACTACTACTAGTACTACTACTACTACCACTACTACTACTAATAATAATATTAATACTGTTGCTGCTGCTGCTGCTGCTACTACTATACTACTAATACTAATACTACTAAATGTACTTTTAGTATAAAAAAAAGCTAATCCCCATTCTTTTTACCATTAATGATAAATATATACCAGGGCAGCACGCATTGTTTATATTTTCAGCTATTCGACGTGGCATCTGGGGCAGAAGTTGTCCAAATGAAAATCCTGAAAAGGGGCAAGGTCGAGGCGAGAAGGATGGGGGTTTGGGGTGGGGTGGGTGGTTCTAGTTTAATCCATAAATCTAGACACTGGCAGTGCATTAATGGAGGAACGTATTATAGCAAGCCCATACCGCGGATTGAGTCTAGAAAATCAGCAAGTCAGCTTTTTGATCCAGAGAGTCAAAAGATGAATGGATAAGTGGATCTTAAGTCAGTGAGAGAGAAAAAAAGGGGAGGGGGTTGGCAACTTGGCGTGGATACATTAGGCCTTTGCTTTAGGGGCGGTGGTGGGGATACGCTGGAAGGAAGGGATTGGGAAGAAAGGAAGAGAGAAAGACAAATTTGCAAATCGAGACAACCATCTCTGAGGTAAATTGCCTTGGGATTTGGAGTTGAACTAGAACTACTTCCTATCTATTTCTCTCTTTTTATATCACTGTGTTTGTGTCTGTCAATTTGTCTAGGTCAATTTTGTTTGCGGGGGGGGGGGGGGGGTTGGCATCGGGTAGAGGAAAAGACAGAAAGTTTTAGATTCAACAAGTTTTGTTTTGGAAGTTGTCTAGTCAGTTGTGGTTGTTATTGTATCCTTCGCAGTGTATTATTTTGTTTAATACAATTTATTTTATGTTTAGGATTGAGTGAAACTGTCTATACTAAATTTAGTGTAGGTTTTTCGTTTTAATAGGCCTTCTTTTTATTTTCGATGATTCTATGTAGTACTACATTTTGGGGATTCTACATTTTAATGTGGTATTATGAAAGGTTAGGGGAGATCGTATGACGAGGAGGAAAAGTATGGCCTACTTTGTGTCCTTACAACAGAAAAATCATGGAAGAAGAATAAGACTTAGCGTAATTATTTCGAGTCAGATTTCACGCATAAACATCAATTTCGTAAAGCCTGATAAAGAGATTTTAGTTTCCGACTAAATAAAACTGAAACTGACGATGTCGCATAACTACCATATTTTGCAAAAAATATCACAAAGTTATATGGAAATAGGCCCCTATATATACATCATGTTCATCTGTTATTGTAATTTAGGCCTAATATTACGTAATTGTATTAATGGATTTCCGATGAAACAGAAGGCAAACATTTCCACTTTTATAACTGCAACTTGAAGAAAAATCCTCGGAGAAATTTATGTGAATAAATCATGATCATCCTCATTGGAACTCAGCGGTATTTCTCTGCATGGAAAAGGCCTTTATCATCCTATTGGTGGCTCTGGTTTTATCAGGGTTACCGACGATGAAAGCTCAGCACAACGTTGAGGGGTCATGACCTCCATATGGTTTGTTGTGAGGATGGCTCCGGCGTTTTGCATAGCTCCAATTACGGAATTCAGACTCTAGTCTTCACTCACAAACTTCTTGGCCCTGCTATAGTGGTGGTGACCTCTCGTTTGAGATTTTGCACTGCTACAAGTATGTACCACAAGTCCACTACCAGTTAACAGCAATAGCAATAGATGAGCATCACAACCCCCACTTACACCACCATAACACCCACTGCCGTCATCATCATCACCCACCTGCAAAACAACTTCCACCACCATTACCACGCCATCACCGATCTCAACCACCATAACCACACCACCACAATCACAACCACCAATCTACCATCATCTCTAGCAACACCGACTTGCACTTTTTCAGCAATGCACAGCAGTACCACCACCAACAACAACAACATCGCCATCACCTCATAATTACCTCCACCTCCACCACCACCACCACCACCACCACTAGTGGTCCCAGGTATCGTGACGAGTGACTTCTAGTTTTCCACTCAAGTACCACCATAATAGTACACTCCCCCACCATAATTGTGATCAGGGAGTTGAGAGTCGAAACAGTCGATATAATAGACAGCGTCAGCGCGTCATCACCTCAGTGGCCCGTTGCAGAAAGAGTTGCAATCAATCGCAACTCTAAAATTCAGGCGTAACTTGATTTTCAACCAATCAACAGCGCGCATTTGGGACTTGCGATTGATTTTTTGACTTGCGTTTTAACGAAACTCTTTCTGCAACGGGCCCCAGGTCTTGTTTGAAGATCACTGTTTATCCAGGACTGTTGCTGCTAGACTAGTTCTGCAAGGCCATACTCGTTGTGATTCTTCTGGTAGATCGTGGCCGATTGGAATCTTCGAAATCAGGAGCCGAAGTCCTATTATTTCAAAGCTTTCTTCCTCCATGTTCTAAATAACAATGGCATAAATAGGGCTTAGGATGCGAGCGAGGGACATGACTGAGTCGAATAACTAGGGGTTATAGGTTGCATCAGCTACAATTATAGTTTTTATAGTGTTTGTATTGAACTTAGTATTTAAAAGAATAATTATAACTTCATTAAAAAATGTTCATTGGGTGTTATTTGTGGCGATGTCAGATTTTAAAGGCGTCGGCACGCGTCAGTCATCAATGGTGTTGATTTGGCTTGGTGTCGGTTTTGGCGGGTTTTACATTCTGGTGTCACATCTGTACAGCGGTGTCTGTGAGATTGGTATGGGATTGGTGTCGCCGTTAGTGCTTATATTGATGTATTATTGTATTGATATTCTCCATTTTTCCAAGCCTACTTGATGTTCGGGTATATATCGGCAAATAAAGGGCGAATTTCGTTGTTTAATTTTGTGAACTTGGGATGACCTTACATAGTTTACTTACATGTACATGTACATAGTTTCCCACGCGTATGGGGGGAGGCGGTTAAGAATAAAAGATAATGTAACTCTTTTTTGTTCCGATGTGTCGCCGTAAAATCATTGACCCTCTAATAATGTGATCAAGAAACGTCAGGGTACTAATATTTTCTGGAAGTTTCGTTGCATCATCTGCGCGCAGCGGGGCTGGAATCTGGACCATCATTCATGAAATACTCTGATTTTCCGGCGCAAGGGGTTAATCAATCGAAAAAGTTAAACCAGAGTTCGATTGGGTCAACTATTTTTTTTTCGGGGGAAGTGCAGAATAGATCATCTGTGACGTGGACTAGGTCTAGGGCGGGACAGAAAGTGTTACAATTGCTTGGCTTCGGCGTCTGGACGTCAACGGTCAACCCTATGTATGGGGAGGGGAATCACCTCAGATGTGCCTAAAGATAAGATATAGACTGATATGACCTTTCAAAAATCGAAAGGTGAAGAGGCCAATTAACTTTTTTTGTGTGTAAAACTCAATAATACATCTGAGACAAATGATCATGAATTATCAGTCAATTGCAATTCACTAAGGATACAAATATAATATTTTAAAATTCCATTTCCAACCTGCAGCTCGAAAAGGTATGATTATATACGTATGTAGGCCTATTTTGTTTGCAAATTTAGGTGGCTGTCCCAAGGAAGTCTCACCAAATTTAGAGCTATGTAAATTATATATAAATAGTGTGTTTGTTTGATAACTTCCTGTTCTGATTTCTCCACAGAATTTACCATTTGGCCACCCACAACAACATCACCACTACAGGGAAGAAAGGCATATCCCGGTTACAGCAACAACTGTAAGTAAATTTATAGTTTTTACTGGCCTTTTAATGATTAATCTTTTCACCCTGTAGGAGGCCTAGTTGCTTAAAAAATGTGAAATTGTCCAAAAATTCTGAAAAACTATCAATTTCTAATTAATTACTCAGCCTCCTCCACCCCCCCAAAACCTGATCATGAAACACTGAGGTGATGTATACACCTCCGCATCAGGGCGAAGGGGGGGGGGGGTGCAGGAGGGTGACTGTCCCCATGATTTTTCTAAAAACATGGTGTAAACAAAAAAATTGATAGAAAATAGAAATCGAAAAGTGTCATAAAATAGAGGTCTATGAAGTGTTACTCTTTATACCAAGGGGCGGATCCAGGATTTTCCAAAGGGGAGGGTGGGGCACATTTTTTCGAGGAAAATTTGACAAGCAAAAAAAAAGGTTTTAACAAAAAATTACTGATATTTTGTCCCTGAAAAAAATTGAAAAAGCAAAAAGGGGGCACACTTTACGATTATAATTTTCTTCTCAAAAGGGGGGGAGGCACGGGCCAGCTGTGCCCCCCCCCCTGGATCCGCCAGTGCTTTTTACTCCCCCTTATATGTAATTGAAGACATGAATTGTCCTGCCCCCTATAGGTGGTACTGCACTTGCTCCCATATAATTGAGAATCAGTAAACTTCTTGCTTATTATACAAACCAGTAGACCTGTACGTGTTTGTGTAAAATACCCTTTTGCATAATGTGGTAAAAGACAATATGGATCTCCTTTCGACATTTCACAGCTAATTTAAACAGGTCTATTATAAGGTAAAATGGATCTATGATTAACAAGAAAATTATCTTTATTTTCCTACATGTTCATATGAGTCACAGTAAAATATAGCTAATTTCTGTCATTTTCTAATCATTTGGTTATTTCCAAATTCTTAAAGTATACCTTGAAACATAAGTTTACATTCCAATTACTTGGATCTTAAAAAGTGTACAGAACCTACTTTGTTCATTTGATATATCAATGTATACATGTAGGTATCAGGTATGTGTCAGTGGATCAAAACATCAATGTACAATTCCCTACTCAAAACACCAAGGCAGTATTGTGGATTGAACTCTGCGTGCTGCCAGCAAATTGTCTCAACTAATTTGCCCCTTCCTCAATTACATACAGTTGATAGTGTATAGTCTGAGTGTCGCTTCCAACAACAGGATTGCATGTACTTCTAGTAGTTCAGCCTGTGTATCTATTGCATACAAAGAATTGCATTATTTAGGTGATTTTTCCAAAGTTGAATCTATTGGGGTCTGAGAAATCTGTTAGTTTTGGAGAAGTTCGACTTTTAAAGCTATATCATGGGAGGGTCTTAAAGAAATTCCAAAATTTTAAAATGCTCTTAACGGTTCTTAGTTGTCAACTTTCATTGATCTTACACTTTGATTTTGTTTCTTATTTTACACAAGAAATGTCTTGAAATATCTTGTTCCAATGGTTTCATACTTTCATCCTCTTTTGACGAAATCAAATAGGTAATTGTTAGTTTTATATATATTTTAACGATATGAGTCTAACCAACTTGATGCAGCAATGGTTGATTCAAACAAAGCATAATCATTGACAAACTTAAGTTTCCTTCGTTTCAAAAGAATGCATTGTTTACCGGCTGTTCTGTGACACATCAGTCATTTTCCAGGAATGGACATTATAAGTACACGAACGTATTTGCTACTACATCAACTTTAAACGAATGGTCCAGGCTGGAGATATTTATATCTAAAAAAATAGAGTAAAATTCACAGAGCAAAATGCTAAAAATTTGATCAAAATTGGATAACAAATAAAATATTAAAGATTTGAATTATTCCGGTGAAACAGTTCTAAGCATGTTTTCATGAATATTCATTAGATGATGTCATATCCTCACTTGTTCTTTTGTATTTTATTATATGAAATTAGGTTTATTAAGAACCAAAACAAAGTGATTGACAACTGATTAAGTGCATTAGTCATTTATTGCCGCAACTTATTTCATCATAATGGAGACACATCATTTACACATGTATAAAAAAAATGAAACAATTATGATTTCATGTAATAACAAAAGAAAAAGGAAAGTGGGGACATGACATCATCAGCCCACCTAATGAATATTCATGAGGATGTGCATATAACTTTTCACAAAATGTTGATAAACTTTAAAATTCAATAACTTTGTTATTTGTTATCCGATTTTGATGAAAATTTCAGCATTTTTGCTCTGTGAATTCTACGCTATTTATTTAGATATAAATATTTTCAGCCCGGCCCATCCCTTTAAAGGACAAGTCCAGCAAAGAGTTGATTTGAATAAAAAGAGAAAAATCCAACAAGCATAACACTGAAAATTTCATCAAAATCGGATATAAAATAAGGAAGTTTTTCGCTTAATTTCACAAAACAGTTATATTCACATCCTTGTCGGTATGCAAATGAGGAGACTGATGACATCACTCACTCACTATTTCTTTTTTTATGTTATTATGTGAAATATGAAATATACCAATTTTCTCCCTGTTGTCGTGTGAAACAACGATTAATTCTTCCCTGAACATGTGCAATTAGCATTGTTTAATACTATTTGGTTCAATCAAGTTGGTCCCTATTGTCAAATCTGTAAAAAATGAAATATTGTATAATTCAAACAATACAAAACAAAAGAAATAGTGAGTGATGGACATCATTGACTGACTCATTTGCATATCACTGAGTTGTGCATATCACTGTTTTGTGAAAAATAAGCGAAACTTTTAACTGTCATAACTTTCTTATTAGTTATTTTACATCCGATTTTGATGAAATTTTCAGTGTTATGCTAGTTTGATTTTTCTCTACTTATTCAAATTAACATTTTGCTGGGGTGGACTTGACCTTTAAAAGGAGACTGAAATTTTCTGTTGCAAGAAACAGACCATCATTCATTTCCAAATCATCAATAATTGAAAATCAACATATGATTGATTTTAAGATGAAATTCACTTGCAATTTTGATCATTATTGATTATTGCTCAACTGGACTGGTGTATTTTGAAACGTTATCACGGTTGAGTTTCGTACTTATATAGGCCTATGATATATCTCGTGGAGTGAATTGTGTAGAGCATATGCGCCTTCCAAATACTCAGTGAATTGAATTGCAATTGCTTATCTTGCAAAGCCCCCATAAGGCCATATGCCAGTTACAGGGAAGATAGTCAAGATACACTGTACAAATGCATTTGGCTTCATTCTCTGTTGTGTTCTTAGCGTGCTTACTCAGTAGGCCAGGGTTATACACATTTCTAAGTAGTGTGGGTGTGGGTGAGTGGGCTCTCTGATGAGAGAGGGTGTGTATTTCATCCACAAACAGAGGGGGCAAAGGTCATGGGGTCAGGTTCCTGAAGTGTCATGTTGCATAGGGATGATAATGGTTTTATGATAATGTGAATTATGGTATGTACACAGATGAGGTGTTCCTTGCTCACTGAACAAGGACACAGGCTCCTATATACTCGAGCCTTTGCAGAGCACTAGACCTATGTTTGAATACCACTCAAAAGCTTGAATTTTTATCTCTGGTAATTGATTTATTTCTCATTGGAATATGTTATAATGTTATTTTATTCAGATATAACAGATTATTATTTGTCAATTGATATAGGCCTATTTGCTTTGCTTACTGAATTTGTCAACCGATGAAATACATGTAATATACAAAAGCCTAAATCTATCTACCAGAGCAAAAATATATTCCTCATTAATATGGATTATATGTCTGTCTTTTGTTTAATCTATTAATTAATTGCAATTGCAATCAATTACTATATACAGTATGCTTGCTCATTTTGGTACATTTTTATGGATCATCAGAATAGACTTTATACTTAACCAGACTAATAGGTAAAAAGAAGGCCTAATTTTTTAAGTTTTTGAAAACGGTTTAATGGAAAACATAGGAAGCATGAAAATATGTTATTAAAAAAATCGATTGATCCATTACATCACATTGTATTTATATTGTATGTATTTTCATTGGTATTTTATTTTTTATGATACATAATGTGGAAATACTTTAATCGACATACATTCATTTCATTTATATCTTTCAGCAAACGAAACTCATCACATCACCATATGGCAGCATAGGGGACTTGGCCGACCAATTCAGCGATCTTTCCCTCATCCCCGTTAACGACAGAAAACCCGGCAAGAGACCGCCCCCAACGTATCTCTGCCATCTATGCTTCAACAAGGGTCATTATATTAAAGACTGTCCAGAGGTAAGTTTGGATTAGTTTTTTTTTTTGGGGGGGGGGGTGGTAGCCCTGAGTTGAGGCCTTGTGTCTTATATAGCAACGCTGAGTGACTTAAAGGGGAAGTTCACTCTGAACCTGTTGAATTGAATAAAAAGAGAAAAATCAATGTTTTTTTATGATTCATGAAGATACAGTTCCTTTTATAGTCAAATCCGCAAAATTAGAATTTTCTTCTTTGAAAAAAATACAAAGAAATAGTTAGGAGTGATATCATTGCCCCCTCCTTTGCCTTTGCATAAAGGCCTAACTAATTCTTCTGTGAAAAAAACAACACAACTTTAAATGTTGGGTTTAGTATGTAACTTTCTTATTTCACATTTGAATTTGTTGACGTTTTCAGCATTATGCTTGTCTGATTTTTCTCTCTTTATTCAATTCAATCCTTTGTTGGAGTGGACATGCCCTTCAAACTAACTTTAAACAACTGCTTTGTGACTGGAGGAAAAAACACAGATCACGGACCAATGTATGATTAGCACGCTGCCCTCGACCAGGGGTTCGGTAGAAGCAGTGATGAATCAGCACACTAATCTCTAATTTCTTGTGCTAATTTTCTGTAAAAGTTGTTCCGGTTACCTGAGGGTCCTACTACAGCCTTGCAGACTGTTATACATGGAGGACTTTGGCTTTGCCATACACAGACCCAGGACTCCGTCTTACGAAGAGTTGCTATTGATCCAATCAACCACAACTATGGAAAGCCAGCAACATCAACATCTAAAATACATGCTTGTTTTAAATATTTTATAGATAGGACGTATGTATTTACATCTATTGTTTTCTTGTAAATTCAGTGTGTTTGTCTTTGTTTACAAAAGACATTGTGCGAATTTCCTGCACAAAAATCTATGGCATTCATGGATTTCCATATTGTTGAGGTTGATCGGATCAATCGTAACTCTTTGTAAGACAGGGTCCAGCAGAGTTGTTTTGTTTTGAATCAGCTGGAAAGGAGACTGACCTAGTTTTCGAAGGATAGGAACAGCAGTAGGCAATTGACCCTTGTGCAGGAGATGTGAGCACCTGTCTCGGTAGCTAGCTAGTGATGGAATATTATCTTTGTGTAGGCCTACATATATCTTTTATTGTCTTATGGTAGATTGTTGTATGTTAAAAGTATGATATATATACAGGTACCTAATATAATATGCCTATATCTATTTGCAGGTTTGATATACACACATGTATAATGTATTGTAGTCTATATGCAGGCCTGCTATATGGTACACTATTAGACTTGCAAACACTGTTTCACATGAATTTGCCTAGGTAAATAAATTGTGAAGATTAAAGTCAAAGTGGGATAAATTGAACAAAATTTGAAAAAAAGAAAGATGTAAATTGGCAGAAAAGAAGTGCAGTATAGTATACCCAGAGAATTCCTGATTTAACTGAATGTATGTATAGGCCTATAGATTTTTAGTGTGGTATTCTTACTAGTAGATTGTAGTTAACACCATTTTTTTACAGTTAAAACAATATGTAGATATGCATTCTCAGAAAGAAATAAAAGGATTAAGAATTCGTGCATCATTAGGGCATATGTATCTTGAATTCAGTTGGGACTGAGGAGTATCTATATGACCAAGATTTTTTTTAATGTGGGGGGGGGGGGGGTAATGGTGTATATCTACCACTTCTGCAAGATTAAGTCATTACATTGTGAAAACCTAGACAAGTGGATGTCTGAGGTAAGGCGGAACAATGCAATAGCATGACAGGAAACCCCATAGGAAATTTATCTCCCAAGAAATTTCCGGCTTCTTTCTGAGTGTAGTGTCTTGTTGATACACAACTCTCAAGTGGAATCTGCTAGGCCTTTGTTGTGTGATGATGTACAGGTCGCATGGAGTATGGGTGAATGACAAGCTGGGAAGAGAAGGTTGGAGGGGAACAGGGGAATGGAGGGTGAGGGGTGCTAGTAGGGGGTGGGGTTAGGGGTGGCACTAGGGGCCCGTTGCAGAAAGAGTTGCAATCGATCGCAACTCTAAAAATCATGCGCAACTTGATTATCAACAGCACGCATTTGGGACTTGCGATTGATTTTTTGACTTGCGTTTAAACGCAACTCTTTATGCAACGGACCCCAGGTAGGGTAGGCTACATACATGTATATGCCTGAGCCTGTATGAAACTGGGAAAGAGTATTTTGTGAGATGATGTAGGCCTACAGGTCACTTGGGAGATAGAGGCCGTTCTCATTATGCTTTCTAAAACTAGTTTACTGGAAACCGATTCAGGAAACCACTTTGGAAGATCGCTTTGCTAGTGTTCCCACTTGATCGCACGAAAGTGGTTTTCAAAATCGCTTCACGTGAAGCGCTCTTGTTGCTATGGAAACGCTCTCAGTGGGGTGACACGTTTCGCGCGAAATTCGAAACCGCAGCATGGGCATTCTACACCTGTCGTGTGGAGTAGCGAGCTCAAAATAAGTGAAGATCGCTTCCCGAAGAATAGTTGTGTCCTCACTTAAGCTAAAACCAGTTAAACGAGGCAAAGCGATCTTGAAAACTACATCGCGAGGTGGTTTTCCAAACTGGTTTGGAAGATCACTTCCAAGACCGCTTCGACCGTTCTCACTACGCGTTAAACTAGTTTCCACTAAACTAGTTTTCAGTAAACTAGTTTTAGGAACGTAGTGAGAACAGCCTCTAAGACAGAGTGACAAGGTAGAAAGGGAGGGGAACAGAAGAATGGAGGGTGGGGTGGGGCAGATGAAGGGTAAGATGGGATAGGAGGGGCATTGCAGGAAGGGTACATTATACATATATAGGAGACAGGGGGTAATTGGGAAAAATAAGGCCTAATAAAAGAGATCTAGATTTAGGCCTCCATGAAAGAAGATATAGATCTATATATACATGTACGTGTAGAAGTAACTACAGAAACAAAATAAATAGGCCTATCTATAAATAATGAATGAAAATAGAGCTATTGCTGTTCCTGTTTCATTTAATATTGATTTTTTTTATGCAACTGTCTGAATATTGGTGATTAAAGTATTCCTGATTTGTTTCACCTATTATTAATATTATTTGGGCCTACTACTTCTAGTTTTGCCAAACACACCAAACAAGAAAAAAATGAGGAAGGTAATTCAACTCTAGGTAGTATGGAGTGCATGAATTTCTTTCTACATCCTCGATTGTAGTGACAAGAAGATACTTGAATGTAGTCCTACTTGAATGAGACACTCACCAGGTTTCCCCGAGAATATAATAATAGCCTTCTTGTTTTTGTCAGAGTATTAGTGGTGTCATATTCAAAAGAGATTTTATTGGAGAACTTCAAATGGGAGCAATTTTAGTCTTTTGAAGACTCTCTGAGGAGGAAGGTCATTAGAGATAATGACTTTGTTTTGAAATTTCAATGGATAAACATGAAGGTTTTTCACCTTTGAATTTGAGCATTAATGTTAGGAAGTGAATAAAGGAAATGTTACAGACAAACACCAGTTTTAGTAAGAAGTCAAACTGTCAAATAGAATGCATCAGTGCAGTTTCTTGAATATTCTAGTTTGTGAGTAGCAAGAAACAAACAAAAACTAAGATTATAATAATAGGTCAATGAATTATAAACAAAGAAAGAACAAACCTGGAATTAGAATAACTGTCCCAAGACTCTGGACTAGCTGTACTCGATTAATGCCCCCCTGATTGCTTGATATCATGTAATAATATGCCATATATGAGAAATATCTGCGACCACAAAGGTCTACTGAATTGCTTATTTTTACTCTTGGGTGGGCTAGCAAATGAAAAAAAAATGGTGGTCTCTGGTCAGAGCATCAAAATATGCAGTTGGAAAAGATGCAGCTTTTTAAAGGAGAATGAAATTCACATGACATCATCACTGAAATGTCATTATCTTGCAGATGTATCTACTTCATCCAAGACAGTAATTTCATACGATATTTAAATCAGTTTTAGAGCAATTACCCTCTTGCTACCACAACTTCATGTGGGCTTTAATTTGAATTTTTATCCTAAAATTACTGAACTGCAGTCTGTTTTGTCCCGATTCCATGCTCTGTTGATTGTCCCTATGAGAGCTTCTGATGCAAGACAGATGAAAATTATGGGAGTTGTCAAGCATCTGCTTCTGTTTTGTATCTTCCGGCCCTGGTAACATATAGCCTAGCGATTGATCGCAGGGCTGATTTTATGATAAATCTTACACAATTATCAAAGCGTAGAATTCATTGTAGAAAAACTACAAATTAGGTCCAAGATTAATCACAAAGGTGTATGTGAATGGGACTTTTTTATTTTCTATTTTTTCTTCTAATATTCTCTGTTTGGTGAGCTTCATAATTCATATCCTGTTGAATCATTTGAGAATGTGCAACATAATGATCAAAATGGGGCTATTGTTAAGAAAAAGGAAGACTTCTTGATTGCAGTGATTGCCCAAGTACTGTTGAAAATAAAGTTTGGTGATTGATTAGGTAGGCAAGTTAATTTTAGGTCAGATAGTCATAAATCGATCCAGTAAATCATATCCAATTTTGTAATTGATTCTGTAATCTTGTGCAAACAGAAAGTGGAGGCCTAATGGATTTGCAATAGTTGCATTATACCTTACTATCAATCAATTGTATCAATTGTAAGTTTCAAATCAAAATTTTCTATCGATTGCAAATAAATTGCTTGTAGCAAAACCTTGAAATGAAGAGCTAGCAATGTAGAAAGAAATTATTTAGAAGAAAACTAGTAAATAAGTCATGACATAGGAGAGAGATGGTTAGCATATATGACATTTTTTTTTAAATGAGCTGGCTGTTGTTGGAAATATAATATAGGGTCTAGATCAAATTATAGAATTAGGCATTATAATAGCATATTGTAGTGCGGTGAAAAGATGATGAATGCTCAATGAAATACTCACTGAAACACTTGTGTTATTATCAGTAAATGAATATCTGATGAAATAGAATGATAAAGAATGAGTTACACTGTATGATCTTTAGGAAGAGGGAAATATTCAATAAATTGATCAATTATCATTTTGGATATCCTTGTGTAGAATATCCAACAACGTTTGACATCCTGTTGCTGTTTGAATGTAGTGAGAGTTTCATTATATACAATGTACTGCTGGATCAGTCGATCAGAATGCCTCCACCAGGCCGCATATCTCTGGACCATACTTAGCACGGGATATAACCAGATCCATGATATAACCACTTACATTCCATGAGGACCCAAGACCCTGTTCACAACTGTGGACCCTGGAGATGTAAAAGTGACTGTTTGATTGTGTTTTTTGCACGGGCAGCCCCCCCCCCCCCACACTTTGGCTCAGACCCCTCACTTTCGAAACTATAATGCGGTCCCTGCACAGGGTGTTTTCATATGCTGCCCGATCAGCAAAATGCCCATGAATTCCGATCGCTTGTCTAGGCCTCAGAACTTACTCCATACGCCTACCAAAACTTTTGCGTATTCTCCTCACCTGTTTGAATTTGAACCAGAAAAAAGTTCTTGTAGAACACTTTGCATACATGTATATCCTTTATCCATATCCTTTGCATTTTCCTTTGCATCAAGAGAGTTCCAGATTTCTGTCTCTGTAACTATGAACTGAAAGAAATGAAGCAGACATCTGGATGTTTAAGTGTCCACTGTCCATGTCCAGTCTGCACCGATCCTGGAACGCAACTGAAATGTGAAAGGGATTTTAACTTCATATTGCCCTCTGTGTCCCCTTGGATTGTAAACTTGGGCATTAAATTTTCCATCGGGTTCGAATATTTGACTGGGATACATTTTAGCTGGACAATGTTTGGGTAACTTACCCTAGCAGTCATCACTTAGATAATTAGCACCTGGTCTAAATGACACATAATCTTTCAAGAAGGAATAGACAGTCATTCTATGATGCAATATCAAAGACCTAGCTGTGATATGTTGTCAGTAGCCATTGCAATGGTGATCTGAACCAATATTGTTTAGTTAAAGGCTTGGTCCCGCTGCACTTCCAGATGCAGAGAGTATGTAAAACGCAAAAGAATCTTGCCATCCATTGGAAAATGTTATGTATCCGTTGTGTACTCTTTGCTTACATGTTTCATATGCTCTATATCCATCGAGCATCCGTCCACTGTGATTTTATTGTTTGCCCAGTTTGTCCATTGTCTGGAGCGAATGAAAACGGATGGAGCCACCCCGAAATTTTGATTGTCCACTGTATCCGTTATGAATACGCTTTGTGTCCGTTGGCCAGTGGGACCAGGCCTTTAGGAAATGCACAGGTCCTTATTGAAGTAATATGTTAATTGAGTTAAAGATAAAAAGTACAGGGGGGTGTAGCAATGATTTAAGTGTGATTTTTAGATTAACACGTTTTCAGTTGTTAGGGTATAAAAAAGGCGTCACCGCATTGGTCACATCATGCTAAGAAGACATGTGCTACTACGTATTGCTTGTGACATATCATGTGCAGATCAGCATTTATGCATGACAATATGTCACACTAACACTAGTGAAAAGCCCCTCCCCCTTTTCTTGCTTAAGTTGGCCTTCCCTTTCCAAAGATCGAATATTCACCCATGCTGAAAAGATTTCTTAATCCAGATTGTGCAAAAAAATATGTTTTATATATGTAACACATCTTGGTCGAATATGTCCTAATTTGAACAGATTTCTGATTATGTGGTATGCACTGGTCGCGATAGGGTGTAGTGGTATCACGGTACAGCATGAAGGCCTATTCTTTAGTAGGCATTAGTTGGTCCAACCAAACTCGACATTTTGACAAGTGTGTTGTCGTCTTCTGAACAGGAACTACATAAACTTGACGTGAGGGAGGCTACCTGTGTGTAAGCCTGTAAGCAGGGCTTGACATTAGCAGTGGCCCGGGGCAACCTAAATTGAGAGTCAGGCCACCAAATTTCTGTAAAAGCTCACACTTGGTGGCCCGGTCGGGCTACCATAATTTTGATAATTTGTAATGTTTTCTATTGTTTTAGGGCCACCAAATTTGCTTTGCGGGCCACCAAAAATATGAAATTGATGATTTGGGTGAACCGATCGGGCCACGTACCAAGCAAAAAAGTTTGTGTGGAGCCTTGCTGTAAGGCATTCTTGTACTTTACTTGGTGCCCAACTGCCCGCCTTTGTAAATATGTTTTGCAGGCCTATAGTATCTCACCCAATTTGGGTGGCCTTTGTTATTTTTCTCCTTTTCCTTATCATATATGAAGCTGAATTTGAAATGTCATGATCCATTGTCAAGCATAGATGTAGGCCTATGCATTTTTCTGTCTTTAGGTTATGATGCCAAGCGTTAGACAGAGTTAGGCAGCGTTAGGCAGTGTTGAGATCGCTTGCTCGTAACGGTTTGGCCACTAGAGAGTGTTAGGCTTTTTATTGTAATGTTTTGCGCAACACCCCATGTATACTTTCTTTTCGCATACATCCGTAATTCCGAAGCTTCGTTTTTCCGAAGGTTCGGATATTCCGAAGGTTCGTTATTACGAAGGTTCGTATTTCCGAAGGGTCGTAATTCTGAAGGTTCGTAAGTCCGAAAAAGAAATGAGGTTCGTAATTCCGAAGGTTCGTTAGTCTGAAAACGAAGTGAGGTTCGTAATTCCGAAGGTTCGTTAATCCGAAAACGAAATGAGGTTCGTATTTCCGAAGGTTCGTTAGTCCGAAAACGAAATGATTAACGCACCTTATTTCGTTTTTGGAATAACGAACCTTCGGAATAACGAACCTGATTTCGTTTTCGGACTAACGAACCTTCGGAACAACGAACCTTATTTCATTTTCGGATTAACGAACCTTCGGAACAACGAACCTTATTTTGTTTTCGGATTAACGAACCTTCGGAACATCGAATCTTATTTCGTTTTCGGATTATCGAACCTTCGGAATAACGCCACCAATGTTCGGATTAACGAACCCTTTTACGTTTTCGGATTAACGAACATCGAGGTATAGGCAATTAACGTGTTTCGGAATTACGAACCTTCGGAATTACGGACCTTCGGAATTACGAAGTATAACCCTTTCTTTTTTCCCGTACTGTATACAATAGTTTCAGATGATGTCACCTAGAGGGTATACCAATGGGAAACCTGTGCATTACACCATAAAAACAATGATTTATCTTGGATTGATGCTCAGGTTTTTATTGTTCGTCCTCCGGCCAACATGGCTGCATGCGGAAACTCTCAATTGTTCCATATATTCTCCTACCCCCCTCCCTAAAAAAAATGAAAAAGAGAAGAGGAACTACATAAAATTTTGGAGTAAACATATAAAGATACATTAAGTTGAAGTGATTGCATCATCATTGGATATATTTTTGTGGACATTGTGTGGAAGTGTCTGTCATTTGAAATGAATGACTAGGGGGGTGTTTCACAAAGATTTAAGTATGACTTAGAGTCACACTTAAATGCCTAGTTGCGTGCCATATAAAAGCCATGACCGCATTGGTCAGATTATGCAAAGAGGATGCGCATTGCTACGTATTGATCAATAAGATTGCGCGTTGTATATCTTGTACGAGTCAGCATTTAAGTGTGACTTAGTTAAATCTTTGTGAAACACCCCCTGGATGTGTTTGGGCTCTAGACTCTAGAGTACTTAGTAATGCACTTGTGTAGGCCTACATTTACTTGATTCTATTTTGCAAAACACAATCTGTTTTTATAGACAATAAGTCCAACAGATAGATCTACATGCAGAATATTGAGATGAAAGTAGGTAGTAGGTCCATGATGTCACAGATAGGCCTACATCATACAGCAAGTAAGAAGTATCTATTTGGGGAATTCCACGTTTGATTGTAGCTGCATCCAGTGCGTTTGAGTGAGATAAAAATGCAGTCCAGGGATGGGACGTAGAGAGAAGGAGAAGGCTAACAGGAGATAATATATCGTCTAGATATGATATCATGCAGTTAAGGTATCTGGTAGCAGGGAGATGTACTCATACCACTCTGTCTGAGTCATCAGCAGTGGTCCTGGTTTCGTGGGGCAATTACTTCTGATGCTTGCACCAAGGATGAAATGCATGTCGTGTATCTGCGTATTACGATATGGTGCAGTGACGATGAGAAATCAATCTAGACTGGAAAATTTGCTCACCATGGATAGGCCAATTGGTCCTTGTACACAATCACTGTTTTGACCAGTTTACTAAACTATTTTGGAACATCTCTCTGTGAGCATTCACAGTTTGATAGGTCAGTGAGCCTGATTGTTGCTAAGGGAAGTCGGGAACATTTATCAGTAGAGACTCAGTACCAAGTAGTAGGGTAAAAACTTTGTGCCAAATTAAAAACCATAGACTTGCATCCCAGCTTCCAATACAGACATATATAGTGCTAAAAAGTTTGTGAAAACTCTTATGTCATGAGTTAGATATTGTGAAGTCAGGTCACAAAATATTACATTTAAAAAAAAATAATGTTTGAATATCTTGGCTCACCACACATTGTAGGTGATGTTGTCTACAATACATTCAACACTGTGCATAAGGGATTGCATTTTGTGTGGTGGAGTTCACTAACTTTCTGAGCACAACTTTAAATACTTCCATGTTAAGCCTGATTCTGAGTATGATAATGTTCACATTTTTGTATGAACCAAGTCATGAGCAACCTGGAAAAATTTTAATTTAGATATGATTTAACTAGATTTACAATGATAAAACAATTAACATTAATTTCAAAGATATTAAACTTTTTCTTGCTCCAACAATGGACAATAGGTTGCTCCTTCTATTTAGTAAAAGGACAAATCCACCCCAACAAAAAGTTAATTTGAATAAAAAGAGAAAAATCCAACAAACATAACACTGAAAATGTCATCAAAATCGGATGGAAAATAAGAAAGTTACGACATTTTTAAATTTCACTCAATTTTACAAAAAAGTTATATGCACATCCTGGTCGGTATGCAAATGAGGTAACAGATGACATCATCCACTCACTATTGTATGTTATTAAATGAAATGTGAAATATTCTAATTTTCTCCTCACTGTCAAGTCAAAGGAGTTTCATTCCTCCCTGAATATGTGGAATTACCATTGTTTTAACATGTTGTTGTTCAGTCAAGTTGGTCCTTATTGTCAAATTGTAAAAATGGAAATATTGTATAATTTAAAATAAAAAACAAAAGAATTAGTGAGTGAGGGACATCATCGACTATCTCATCTGCATGTCACTGAGTGGTGCATATAACTATTTTGTGAAAAATTAGCAAAACTTCAAAATGTCATAAGTTCTGTCTTGTTTTACATTCGATTTGAATTTTTCTCTATGGATTCAAAATTTCAAATCAACATTTTTCTGGGGTGGACTTGACCTTTAAGCTTCACACTATTATAGTGAGCTAGAAAAAAAAAAAGTTTTGCAACCAATTACTGTAAAAGACATATAATGTGTTGCCGTATCTGTGACAAAGTCATTTTTAAAATGTATATTCCTGCAGAAAACTTTGAATATTTTGCTGCAATATATTGAATGTATATATGTTTTATCAATTTTTCTTTAGAAAAAAAAGACAGGAAAAAGTTTATGAAGAACAATCAACAATGTATCTATTTCAACTATGTCAGGAAAATATTATTAATTGGTACCTTAGGTATTTGCCAATTAAAAGATTATTTGATTTGGCATTGCATTCAATGACCCTCTATTTCCATGTATATAGGCCTATGTACAATATGTTCCAAAATAGCAAATTAATCCTATAATATGATAGACGTTAAAGGCCTATGGTTTACTCAGCCTGGCCCACGTTTATATTGGCAATGTGTAAGGACAATATTTTGTTGCCAATTGTAACATTGTAATTTGTTATGTATTTAATTAGATGTATAATGATTGATAAGGTGAAGATAATAATTACATTTTTTCCAGTAAAAACTTTTTCTCCTTTATTAATTATCGAAAAGGCCTAATTTTGTTATCTGTCGACTGTGAAAAGGTAGAAATTATTTATGAGTATTTGTTGTATAATGTGGTATGTTACTTTACCACCCCCTCTTTCTTTCTTTCTCTCTCTCTCTCTCTACCTCTCTCTTTCATCAATCACTCTCACTGCATTCTCTTCATTCTTTCCCTTCCCTCTTACTTTTTCCCGTTGATCCTTCATTCAGACTCTTGTATAACAAAATTTTCATGATAATTATATCAGCATTAACAATAATATTCATCCCCAACTGATGAAAGTTTTCTGTTTCGGTATCAATAATCCTTTTTTTAATGGAATCAGGATTGTGTAGCGCATGCTTTACAGATATTATTGTTACACAAGTCATTGCATGCCTACTATTTTCTGCTACGATGTTGTAAAGGCCCATAGCATAAATATATTTATAAAATTGTATTGTTCTGATAATTTATATCAGAGAATTGTGTAACAATTCTCTGCTTACATCATGGAGTTGGTTCCATGACATTTGCTCCTGTGGCAATTGTTCCGCTTTGAATTCCACATACTAACAAGTGCAACCCTGGCTGAGTTTAACACTATATTATACCCTAAACCTAACATCAAACCCTATTGCAACCCTAACCCTAACCCTACATCTTAGACGAGATTAGGCCTGGAGCATTGCCACAGGAGCAATTGTTGTGTCACCCATGGAGATATCCATACTGACTTAGCTGTCTGTGTTTTGAGTGATGAATATGCATTGAAGGGGAGGCAGACAGGGAGACAGACAGACAGAGAGAGAGAGAGAGATAGATAGAGAGATGGAAAGAGAAAGTGAATATTTTGTGGCTTTAATTGATAGTGTATGGCGCAGTGCCTTGTAATTAGCCCCTACTGATTGACGGCCATATGTAATCTCAAGCATTCGCTAAAGATACCCATAAGCAAATGTGCTTTTCCCATCCCCTTCTTCTTCTCCTTGTCAGGCTTTTAATATTGATTGAAAGAACTGATAGGAGAGTTTGGTATCGTGAAGATGGAGGGGGTGGGGTAGGAAGATGGAGGGGTGGGGTGGGGTGGGGTAGGGTAGGGGATGGGGTGTTTGCCCAAAGAAATTGGTAGGCAATCAGCTATTGATAATTATTCATAAACTGTTAAGAATAATTTCATATTTATCACACTTGTCCGGACAAGATTTTATTCCTTTGTGGGATTGGTAGGAATGATGATAATACTACGAAAGCAAACATTTCTGCCTTTGCTAAAGTGAAAAAAAAGAACAAAAAAAAACATAAATAAAAAAAAAACAATAAGAATGGAAAACCAATGCTGGTAAGCAGGCTTTAACACTATAACAGAAAGTGTACTTAAAAAAAAAGTATAAATTCTATATCAAAGTTTTATAGTTTAAGGTTTTTGATGAGTGTGTAAAGTTTAGGCCATATATGAAACTTTGTTGAAAAAGTGCATACTGACATTTTATGATTGAATAAACAAATATCATATTTGTAGTTTTGTGTTTGTATTTTTGTGTTTGTCAGATAAGGAAAGGTATTTGCTTTCACTTTGGCAAAACATGCATAAAATATTTGTTATGCTTTTTGGCACTCATTAGCAATTTCTCGGCCAGACTGGCAACTCCCTCACACGTTTTCCTGTGTTGCTGCATTCAGTTCTGACCTTCTGTACATGTGCAGGAGTTAGGCAACAACAGGAAGCGTCCAGTAATTTATGATAGATCTATCTCTTTTTTTTTCTTGGACGCATTCCTGTTGAATGGAAAGTCCAGACATCATTTATCTGTCAAATTAATTAGGAGCATACTTTGTCACTTTCCTATGTCGAGGGGATGTCCATTTTTCTATGCCCACCAGGCATGCATCCTTCCACCTCCAAACTCCTGTACTATTTACATTGTATAGGCCTACAGGAAAAAACTGTATAGGGCATACAGGAAGAAGAGAATGTCTATTCTAATCTAAATTGGAATCAAGTATCAATCTGTATTGGAACATGATGAGGGGAGGGGGGTCCCTAATTTGTATGAAATGTTATTGTGAAGTTCTTCAGCAATAGTGATAACAAATTGGAAAGTTTGGTTGAATAAGCTCATTAATGACATCCCAATCTTGCACATGAACTGAAGTTACTGTTGTAGCCATTGAATTTTTTTTCCAACTATTTGTGAAAATTTGATTTTTTTATTAGGTATTTAGCACCCTCCCTTATTGATGGTTTTATTTTCTTTCTAAATAGTCTCTTGAACACCTTTCATTGAAATTTGTATTTGTCAGAAAGCGAGTACAGGCAAAAATAGGATTGTGGACCATTTCATGATTGAAAAGTCATTCATATACATGTATAAAACAATACACAGTTTTTTTTTTTGAGAAGGCACATGCTCAAAATAAAATAACGAGATTATCCAGTAAAACACCTTTTTCATATCTTTTAGTTTTACAACATTACTGTTTGGGGCGTACACACTGATATGATAATTAAAGGAATGATCTGGAATAGTTACAGACACTGTATTTGATATGGGGGATCATATCGAATCCTATGGGACACTAACTGCGCGTGTGTCTACCACTCTATGGAATACCATTGGAAATTTCATGTTTTGTTAACAATTTTGTAATTCCTGAAATAAGTTCTCACTTTTATCCTTAGTTTCAATGATATAATGCTGATGATATATTATTTCCATTAATAATTGAAATTTTTGCAAAGATGTTAATTACATTCGCGTTTTGGGGTCAAAAACACCCCTTTCATATCAAAAATAGGATGAAACTCAACGTAAAATCCTACTTTATGTCACCACAAACGATTTCCCACTCGATCCAATTTCGCTTGATGGTATCTTACAGCTTTGTTTCCATGAGTCATTGTGCAGTTTTCTCTAAGCTTTACGATGATGTAAGAATGATGTTCATTGGTCAAACTTCGCGTTCGCGTTTTTGCTTTAAATAAACATGTGTCAGACCACAAGCCAATGGCAAAAGTTGTCATATTCGGGCCGGGCGCGTACTGTACTTAATATGCATATCACCATAGACAGCGCAGTGCATGCAGTGCAGTAGGCAGGGGCCACGGCCGCCGTGCCCTAGCGTATAGCCCTAGCGCTAGCCGGGTTGGGCTTGTGCGACTGTGCGTGCGCCGCTGAGCATTGGCGCGCGCAAGGGGTCCAAAAGGCGTAAAAGGACTTGATATGCTTTGACCTAAAGGAACTCACATGACAGAGGCCTGAATACTTGGAAATCAAAAGGGTGTGTCATTGGAATTTCCAATTTTCTCACATTTCAACAAAGACTACAAAGAATACCCCCCCCCCTTCCCACCATTCTAATATAGTTTGCAACCACAAACATTATTACATAACTGAATGGCTGGGATAACAACTTCAATAAGCAAGAATAGTGGGAGCATTCTCTCTTGCCCATCTGTTTATTTTCCCACAAGTATTCAGAGTGTCAGCCCCCCATTCCACCCCTCTAATCTTGGCTTGTTTCCTTCCTTTCTGTATTTACCCATCATTATGCACCTGCCCACTTCCTGAAAAGCAATCCTAATCAAAACAAGATCTCTGAATTGGCTTTTGGAAACAAATCCTGGAAGTTTAAAAACCTTGTGTTGTCTTAATCACCTTTGTTTGTGTGGTTTAAAGGGGCTTATATTTCATCCAGTTACTGCTGCTGGTTTATCCTTACGTTAATCTCTTACACCTTTGTTGTTCCTGGATAGATTTGCTGCCACATATGAGATCCTATTGTTTAAATATAGATTAGGATAATACCTGTGAGAAAAATGGGGGCCTGTCTGATTTTAATATAGAATTTGTTTCCTTTTTATCCCATGCCATCAGGGTTGAAAGTAGGGCATACTGTTCACTCACTTTGGAAGCATCTTCTGAAACATGCTTGAGAATGAAAATATTAGAACTATTACAATCCATATTGCAAACCTACTTGAATCATGGAGCTTAGCTCCATGCTTGAATCATGGCAGCTTGTAGTTACTTGTAGGGGTCCAAAATTATACCCTACTGTCCCCACAGGCTACACTATTGACCAGATATTTAGGCCTACAGTTAACTGTGGACAGCCATTTAATAAGCGTAAAAACAAAATTCCAGCTTTATTTCTTGTTGTACTCTTCAATGAGAGTGTAATATCAGGTATAAGTACTACTAGTACTTATGAGACAAGAAACTGCACATAACAGCCTATATTTTATCTGAGAACAAAGTTAATTTTTAAATCTATATAGGCCTGATATGTGTGTTTGTGTGTGTGGGGGGGGGGGGCACTGCATCAATAATAGTCTCAGGCATGGCTGTAGTTTGCTTAGCCTCAAATGGAGGTATAATGGAGGATGGACTGTTTGTGAGGTTTTGGGAAGGGTCAATGTGGTTCTATGGGGAACATACTGTGCATCTAAAAACAGTCTGAAACCACAACAGTTAATTCATGATAAATCCTAACCATTTTCATTCATGGTAACTTTTGAAACCAACTCAACCAAAGAGAGTGATTCATTATCCCTTTGGGGTAATGTGTGTAATTAGTTTTTTCCTTTATAGTGTTCAATCAACTTACAGTCGAACCTGTGTATTAAGGCCACGCCAGGGAATCAGACGAAAATGGCCACTGTAGACAGGTTGTCTATGCAAACAGGTTCTATCATCTATAACACATATTCCTTCCAAATGGGGGACAGTTTTGGTGACCACTAAAGACAGACTTTCTCTACAGACATATTGCCACTAAAGAGAGGCTTGACTGTGTATACCTGGGTGTCTTTCCTTCAAGCGTAATTCCCTGTACATTATTCAGATCTCTTGTTGAAGAATACCTACAGTTATTGAATTCCATCATGTTCGAGTTTATTTCTGATGCCAGTATTCACCTTTTCTCATGCCTGATGATACATGAAATTCAAGACATATGTCAATGTAGTGACATGAAACAGCTCTATAATTTTAGAACCAAGCACCAGTGTACTGTTTACTATTTCTTTTTTTTTTAAAGCAATAGGGTCTGACTTTTACATGAGTGAGCAGGATTTAGTGCTAAAGATTCCCTTTTTGACACCACTTACATGTAGTTGCATAAACCATCAATATGTGCTCTACATGTAAGGAAGTAAACATTTAACTATTATGGATTATAAAGAGTTAAACAACTGATATTATTAAAAGATGTATAAACTTTCTTTTGCTATGTTTACAAACAAGAATCAGACATCAAAAGGCAAATAAAAACAGATAATGCAATCATACCATGCTTCCCTCTCTTTTCAACATGGACCTGGCTACGGAGGATTATCTATTGTTACTGGGGGTGCTGTGACAATGCTCAGCACCCCCAGTAACAATAGATAAATCCCTGTGGCCAGGTCCCTGCTTTTCAAGCCCACCCAACATCCCTTATCAGTGAACATGACCCAGGAAGTAAAGGTCAATCTGGGTATGTATGTATTACAGTTCAAACTGGACGAAAACCCACTTTAGAAGTTTAGAATCATGATCAATTTCTGCCTCACCTAGATCTTTGCCATTATAATTCATTAACTTTATCTGGAATGATAGATTTTAATTCTAGACAAACTGCCTCTATTTAAGTGGCAGAAATTCAGTTTGCGATTCCATCGCAATTTCTTCTTGAACATGTATTCAGATAAATATTTTCCAGTACAGCTTCTTATTCAAAATAAAGCTTACTTGTGAAAATTGACTTAAAAACCTTTGTACTGGTCACTCCATTACCACAGGGTTTAGAATGGTGCTAATGCTAATTGCATTGAAATCCGTGGAAGTGAATACCATGTTGAACTTTATTGTAGGCTAAATAGAGGGAATTATATTATCTGTGGTCAGTCAATAATTATGCAATGTTTACACTAAATATACTGGAGTAAGGATATCCAGCAGGTATATCAGTAGGCCTTTGGACTTCGGAAATAAACTGCAACAATATCCACTGTCCATAGGTTGAAAAGAGAGAGACTTTCTTCTCAATTTGAACACATTTTTACACTTTGATTGGTTCAAGTGACCTGAGGACACTGATTATTTTCAAATCAAATCAGATAGTTTTGTATCAGCCAACAGATTGTATAAATAATTTTGGAGTTGTCATTATACTGTGAAGTGAAGTATGAATATACAATTAATAAAAATATTGCATTATTGCAATATTGAACTATTTCACACAAGTTGTCAGAATGTATGTTTTTTAGCAGCATACATGTATAAGCCTACCTGATTGTTAACACATAAACCCTATATGTTGGCCTACAGAAATCATATAAAACATATATTCACATGTGTAGTTTGCTTACAATATATCCCCAGCAGTAGATAATAATTGCTATCTCCCAGTTTATGGTACACTGGATTAGCATGCTATTGCTGGCTTCTGTTGTTTTATCAATACTAAAAACCGTGTGCTGTTCATCTTATCTGCTTCTGTACATAAATAGAGAATGCAAGCATGCAGAGATAAGCATATTTTCAGGAGCATCTGGCATTGTAAGATATCATGGGCCTACATGTACAATGGTAGTTGGTAGTTGCCATGTGTTAGCATGTCCATCTACATTGGTAAATTATTTTGTGATATGTAAGCTTTCATGTAGTCTGGATAACTGATTGGCCTACAACATACATGTAGTACTGGAAAGAATGTATTGAAATGAACTTCATCTTGGGTATTTCAGATTTGAACATTATTTTGTGCGTGTGGGACTCCGCTCAAAATAATGTTTTCCAGTTAAATAGGAGTTGGTTGTGGACTTTGGATAGGATATAGCTGTAAAATCTTTATAATTTTGCATAGATTAAAAGTGTAACCCATATAAAATACGCCCCTTGTCAAGGAATTTTGAATCACGGAAATTCAGACTGATATTGGGATATGAAGAATATCACTACTGAATCATACTCCCTTTTCTTCATCTTTTCACTGTTTTGTACACCCTAAATGTGCTCCCCCTCCCTCCATAAATTATGATCATGTTCTCGATATGTTCTTTCTAATAAAACTGTTTGCAGTATTTGAGCATTTTGACCACTGCTGTTTACTACTGCTAAACAATCGTAAATATCCAATGTTTATTTACTTGCACATTATAAATAGCAGTCCCTATGAATTTTGTTCTTTGTGAATACCAATTCGTATGAAGTGCAAGCTTGTCTTAGCGCACTGTCTGTGTCACACATGTGATGAGTATCATTGATAATTGATTATGCCACAGTCACACTGGCATAACTGAACCCAAACTGACACAAGCTATAACATTATGACCAATGACATACTATCTGTCCTTTTGGAGCCGGCTTCGTGGGTGTGACTATAGCATTAGTAGTTGTAGGGCCTGCTATCAATACCGAGGAACTAAAACGAAGGCGAGGAACTAAAACGAAGGCGAGGAAGTAGCTACATGGCCTGTATTGTCAAGTTAGCTCTTCTGCTTTTAGAACCATAACCTGTTATTGAACCCAGAGATGAGCCCTGTAACAGCAGGTTGAATACATTATCTCAACTCCAATTCTAGGATAGAGCCAGGTTGCCTTTATGCATGTAAAGAAGGTGCTTTAAGGAAAGTAAGTTTGGTTCATGAACTTCTGCATGCATGTTCCACATTTTCCAAAAGTTTCGAAGGTTGGTCTACACAAGTGTATAGAGCATATTTGTTATTAACACTTGGCAATCTATCGAATGCATAGTCTATGAGGATATAAGAGTTGCTCTTATATTGGCAGGCATGTTTTGACCAAATATGAATTTGGGATTGATGACACAAATATTTTGACATTTTATTTGGGTAAACTTCTTTGTAAGAATTTGATTTCTCTTTCTAATCTTGGAAAAGTCCAGAATTTATACAGACCAGAATGAACATCTGGGCATTTTCACGATAACTGACGTTACACAGCTCAATTTTACACACTTTTCATTGTGTGTATGATTATCTCTAAAACAACAAATGATGGGAGTTTGCTTTTTGTTTTAGAGATAATCATACACACAATGAAAAGTGTGTAAAATTGTGCCATGTAACATCAGTTACCATGAAAAGCAAACTCCCATCATTTGTTGTTTTAGAGATTACCGTGAAAATGCCCATAGGCCAATCAGTGGAAAATGTTTCACTACTGATTCCCCTTTCATAAACCCAATTAAGCCCAATTATGCGGCTAATAGCAGCATAATTTGGTCGTAAAATCAGAGGAGGACAAGAGTTATCCGCATTATTCTGATGCTGCTATTATCCGCATAATAGCGGCATCGGGACAAGATTTTGAGTTTATGAACGTATTTCCAAATAATGCGGATCATTGCCATGGTGCGGTCACAAGGTCACCCTTTTCCAACACAACCGCATCGGAGGGGGCGTGTCAAGTTGTCATGACGATTATCCGCCTTTTTCAGGACGGGCGCTCGTAAAAATAATGCGGATAATTTTTGGAGTTTGTGAACGCAATTTTTATTGAATTATCCGCATTACTCTTAGGCGGCTAATTGGAGGATAGGTTTTATTGGGTTTATGAAAGGGGTATGAAACCAATATTTTTACAATTTATGTGGGGAAACAACTTCTGTGTAATAGTTATATTTCTCTTTCCAATCTTGGAAATATGGGAAAGTCCAGAATCTATACAGACTGGAGGAGAGAGAGAGAGAGAGAGAGAGTGACATGTTGATGGATTAGTAGTGGCCAAATGCTCATCAAAACAAGAAATGTTATGATCTTTTGACCCTAGGGTGAACCATTCACACCTAATTGATAATTTCCTTGCTGAGAAATAACAACTTGGAGGTGGGGGCCAGTCTATTTGGTTGAATTGGCACTAAAATCTTGAGGTATCTCTAGGTGGTTTCAGACCGCCTCGAAGTTCGTCAGTTCCAGGTATTCTCTGATCGGGAAATTTACCCTGATCAGAAAATACCAGGTATTTTGGTAATGTGAAAGCAAACTACGCGTAATTTCCCCAAAAGAAAATACCCGCTAAATAGTAGGTACTTGGCAAAATTACGAGAACTTTCGCGGGGATTTTTCCAAGGTCGCAGGTATTTTGGCAATGTGAAAGCAATTTACGGGAACTTATAGCCCAGCGTGTTGTTGGGCGCGGGCGCCGTAGGTGGCTGCTGGGCTAGTGATTTTGAATCTCGCGCCTTGCATGCTTATACAGACCATACTGCACATGCTCGTAACTTCAGGAACTTATCCCGAAGGGTGTGTTTCGGGGCGGTGTGAATGCAGGAATAATTAATGGGTATTTTTTAGCCTAAAAAAGTTCTCGTAATTTAACGGGGATTCTTATGATCGAGGCGGTTTGAAACCACCTTCTGTTTATAGGGTTTGAGGGGTTTGACAGCAAATGTGTGCACAAATTGGTCAGGAGAAAAAAAAATGGAGAAAAAAATCCACTTGGTCAGCCTATGGACCTACATGTATGCTCATATCATGGACTTACTGGATATAGGCCTAACAGTGTGAGTTATGTCCTTTTCTTACATCGTCAGGCCAACATGTTAAGATGATATTTAGAGTATTAAAGATCGATACATCACAATCACAATTTTGTTGGAAGAGTAAGAAGAAACCTTCTAATTCTACTTCTTGAGGTTTGTAAAAGCATGGACCTACTATTGTAAAAGAAAGGAATTAAGACACCTATGGCATATTGGCTTTCAGAAATATCCAGTTAAAAAAAATACTTCTTGCAAGTTGTCATCTGAATCCTAATGATGACCATGCTAATCAAGTAATTATATTTCTGCAGAGCACTCTTGTGTACACACTCAATGACATTAAAAACTCAAGGACATGGCATGCCTTTTGTGTGATATAACTTAATGTCCATTCTCAACCTGTTGCAATCAATCACTTGTGCACATAGGAATAATTTATTTTGATGTCACTCTCCCTTGGTAGTTGGTACTATTTCCAAGAACAGCCCACTCTATTGTTTCTCTGTTCTGTTCTTGGGTTTATGAAAGCATGGAGGTATAAAATGGATGAATAAGGGCTAATGGTGATTGATAATGGCCTCAAGTTGTAGAAAAGTTGATTATTGTGAACTGTCATGTGTCAAACAATAAATGAATGACTCAATTGTGGTATTTTGTCTGCAAAATCCAGACTTAAGAGAGAAAAATCATGGATTGTTTTTTGCTGCATATTATTAATACGAAAAAAGTGAATAATAAGTATTTTGATGAAACGGATATGAATCAGAATTTGAATTTATTGTGAACAAAATAAAGACTTCAGAGAAAAAATCAAGGATTTCACAGTATATCTCAAACAGGGGGAAAATGTGAGGAAAAAATAAATTAAAATGCCAAACAAATTTGATCAATAAACATATCCACAATTCCACATCACATTTATTGTACCTTCTGAAATAATTTTTCTTAACACGTATAGATTGGATTGTATAATCTGTTATATGGTATAGCCTAGGCCTAAATAAACAGAATAGAAAAGAATGTCTATGAGAGTATTTAATATCTATTATCTGTATTTAATCAGTTCAAATAAGTCCAGGGAAGATGAGTATATTATTACCATGCAGAGTGACATGTTCTGTGTATTGTAGGGTTACCATGAATTTGATATATTTTTATCATTGTGGTAATATGCTTGTTGCCTGTTTCATTCATGTTACTCTGTTATTATCTAATAATCTAGACTAAAATGATATCAATCTATGTTTGTGCTAAATCATTATCAAATTGAATTGAGTCACTTGACTAGTAAATATTTAAAAGAAAATAAATTTGTTAATGATATCTGAAGGCCAACACAAATTCTATTTTGATTAAATGATTGATTGTGATGTTAGATAATTTGGGTGTCCTTTTTAATTAGTATGTTAATGTAAGGAACATGTGCCTTATTAACTTGATAATTGATTCTAATAAGTCGTGCAAAACCATGTAATTATTGATCAATTATCAACATTCACATTTCATTTATATAAAAATAAAAGAATGTATTATTTGTGATCTTTGGAATGATATGAAAGAGCACAATAATATTCTATTTTGATATTTCCTGTGAGTGTGAAAGTATAAAGGACTTGAACTCTGTTAAAGGGAAATTCGAATTGATATCAACCAGAAAAAATGAGAGAAAGGTCTTGAGATGGAAATTCATCAAAAACGAAGTCACAGGCAATATACAGTCTTAATGAATATAAGAAGATTTGAAATTAAAATTTAGAATTAGGGATTTGGGCTTATAATAAGAAGAGAAATAAGAGAGATTAAAGTTAAGTAAAATGTATTTAAGGTGAACATACAGGCCTAGGCATAAATGGAGGTCATCATTTAATCATTTCTAGATGCAGGGAATCTTGGAAATCAGTTACTTCTTTAAAAATATTTTGAAATTTTTAACAGTGTAATGGAAATTATTTGTACATATGACTATGAGTGCTATATGTACAATGAACTGAACAGAGGATCATCTGCAACATACAAGGGCTTTATTTCCTAATTCGAAGGCAAAATACTCAACTCCATTTGCTAGCATACACCAGGGAAGTGTTACACTTCCCTGCATACACCATACTTGTAGATCTATATAATTGGAGCTGTGTTTTACTTGTACATGGAGTATACTGCAATGATCAACATTATAGTCCCATGTACCAAGGAGCTTCATGTACTGCCTCTTGTGTGTAGTTTGGTGATGTCAGGGGAGATACTCTGTGTGTATGTAATTTCTGTTGATGCAGAGAGTGAAAGCAATAAAAAGTATCAAGTTGCTCCCCTTTTTACATCCCAGCTAATCCACTCCCTGGCCAGAAATGTGAGGACTCTGGGTTCACTCACTCAAGGATGGTTTAGTTGCCATGGCGACCAGACATTCCTGGGGAGCTGGGTCATGGGGAAATGACATCTGGATGCTATCCATGGAAGGCATCAGCAGAAATGAGAATGGTCCTCTTTGAACCAGGTCCCTATTTGAACCATGGACATACTGTTTGAACCAAGGAGCTGGTTTTCAGGGAAGCATTTCATGAAACATCCTGTCAATAATTTTCACTTGTAATCGTTATAAGCTACTGAAATCCTTGCATTTGATTGGCTCAGAACAAATTCGTAGTAAGTGAAAATTACTGGAAAAACAATTGTTCATGGAACAAACCACAGATGTAGATATTCAGGGGCAGATATAGGCAGCTTTTGATAAAAATAAAAGAGGTTACACCGATAGATGGCCAAAAATGGCAAGGGAACTATAGGAAGCCCCTTTTTATTTTGAAGGTGGTATCTGGCAATGTATTCTTTACTCATAAGTCCTAAAGTTGTTCGATTTCATCAGAAATTTCTGACAGCAACAACAACAAAAAACCTCAAACAGTCACACAAACCCTCTGAGCCTTGATCCTTGCCTGTTGATGTTGTGGAACATGTGAGATACGTTTGCTACTTCATCACTTTTTAGTGAAAACACCTTATGTTTGCAAAGCACACATTTTTGTTTCATTATTTGTGTGTATGTTTTGAAATGTGCTAAGTACAAACTGTACTACATCATGCTCGGGCTGTATCCTACCTGTTATTTGTGAAATTACACTTAAATTTCTAAAAGTAAAACTTCAAAATATAATTACCTTTCATATTTTGCATCAGATTTTGATGGAAGTTTTGTTGTTGATGTTATGCTTATTTCAAAACAAATAACTCATTTTGGGGTGATGTTGACCTTTTTAAATAGATTTAATCAACTTTCATATTAACCAAGTACTATTAATATGAATGCATTTGATCAACTTTCCTTGCCCTGTTGTCTCAAATGTTGCATCATTTGAACTGTTTTCTGAGTTAACACATCCAGGGATCCTCCCCATTTTTTTTTGGTTTATAAGATCAAAGAGTCCATGGGCCCTGAATAAATGTGCAAGATGAAAAAAATATCTTTTCCACCAGGCAGAGAGAGGGGAGGATGAAATCCAATTTCATAACAAGATTCAATTCAACACTTCTAAATCTTTTAGGGAAAACAATGGCACAGAAAAGGGAGTGCTATACCATCTGTAAAGTATATGTTGTGTCTAGTTCTTGCCCAACTTTCAAAGTTCATGTTTATCAGTGGGTTTCCATAGCCAGAGTTGTTTGGATCTTTCTATAGTGCTCTATGTTTCTTTTTTGTGATCTACAAATTGGCTGTTTAGTTGGAAATTGCGTGGTTTGTCAATTGAATAAAGTCCAATTTTCTCTCACCTGTAGATGTTTTGGGTCTAAGGATTTTCCTACAAAATATGAGCTTAAATCTACATGTACATTCAAAAATACTTTTGTATTATTTTCATTCAAACTTTTTGATAATGTGTATGCTATTGAAGTATGGTGTTTTACACCTCTACTGGCATAAATGTAGGCCAACAAGTTTAGAATGTAGAGAGTAATCAGTCCCCAAAAACTTTTCACAGAAATACGTAACTATCTTTGTCTTTTAAGTCATTGTATTCCTCATTGTAAATGTTATCATTTCCTGTCTGGAACTTTTACAGTTGAAAGCTATATAGTATGAAACAAATTCAAACAATATAGGTAATTGTTTGATATTTTTACTTACATGTAGCTCTTCACTCTCTTGCAAGTTTTGTGAAGTATTGCAGCATTTCCAACTTGGGCCGTTCAAAAATTTAGCCTCATTATAATTGCCAACTTGTCCCTTGATCTGCAGCCAAAGTATAAGCCTTCTGTTCAGAAAAATTGCCATTAATTAGTGTCTGCTTGTAGTGGATTTCTAATATTGTTTCCACTTCATTTTATTTGGAACTTGAATTGAAATGAAAGTTATAGTTCATTCACCATAAAGTATGCATAAGTACATCTATGTACCTAATTTTGAGGGTCAGCATTTTTGGTAAATAGACCTGAGAGACTTTGTCTAGGTGGGATGGATGTTGGATGTTTAGACTGTGGGAACATCCCCTAACCCTGAACCCTAGCTTATATTCTTCTGAAGTATAGAAGCTGTGGCAGTGCCAAGTACTGGCATATGGTTCTGCGATATACTTCATTTAACTTCATAGATTCGACAGAGAGTGGCGATTGACCATGCATAGCCTGTTTTGGAACTGCTGACGGAGTCAGATTTGCAGTTGCCTTCCTTCACTAAAATGGGAAAACCTTATGTCTGTATTTTTCTCTGGATGGCCATTTTGTTCCTCTTTTTTTTTTTTATATCAGTCAAGTTATCTAAAGCTGAATATTGGTATACATGTACCTCCTAATAGGCCTAGTAGGTATAAGGCCTTTGCTATAGGTCTCACACCACTAAGTTTTTGATGTGTGTTGAGTAGTACTGTTGCAATGGACCATGGAGCTATGGTGTAGCGGTTCTGACTCTCGCCTTGTAATCAGAGGGTCGTGTGTTCGAATCCCACCATGGCCTAGCGTCCTTTGGCAAGACGTCAATCCACAATATGCCACTCTCCACCCAGGTATTAAATGGGTACCCGGTAGGATGCGAAAGCCTATGTAGTATGCCTAGCAATCAAGTCTTGGAACTCTTGTTGGAATGCTCCCCAGGGAGTGGAGAAGATGCATACATTGTATGCGGGCATGCAAGGATCCGATGACCGGGGTAATGATATATCTGTAAAGCACTTAGAGACGTCGTTCAGATGTGTTAAGCGCTATATAAATGCGGAATATTATTATTATTATAAAACACAAAAATAGCCCAACATTATACTCAAAGGGGTCAAAACAATGATGCAACAAAATTCTACTTAAAGGTGAAGTCCAACTTCAAAAAAAATATTATTTGAATAAAAAGAGAAAAATCAAACAATTCTAATGCTGGAAGTTTTATCAAAATCAGATGTCAAATAAGAAAGTTTCAAAGTTTCCCTCAATTCAACAAAATAGTTATTATGCAAATGGGGGAACCAATTAAATCAACCACTTACTATTTCTTTTGTATTTTATCATGCCAGATATGAAATGTCTTATTTTCCCCCTCATTTTATGGTGAAATAGGGTTTGTTTCTTCCTTGAAAATGTGAGATTACCATTGTTGCAACCTACTGTCATTCATAAATAATTAATATATGCTTCCTTATTGTTGAATCTGCTAGATTTAATATTATAAAATATAGGACCTCAAACTAAAAGAAATTGTGAGAGAAAGAGTGACACTGACTCTTATTTCCATATTACTGTGTTGTGCATAAAAGTGTTATGTGAAAAATAAGTTATAACTTTCTTTTATTTTGCGTCTGAATTTGTTGATTTCGTTGAAATTTCCAGCATTATGCTTATTTCTTTTATTTCTGTCTTTTATTCAAAGTCACTTTTGGTTGGGGTGAACTTGGTCTTTAAAACCCAACCTTGCCATATGACAGCGTGCGACACTGGCACTGGTCCGACGGTCCCAGACCAGTAAAAATTGCTGTCTGGCCAGTAACTTTTCAGAAATAGCCAAATTTACTGGTCTGACATGACCAGTAAAAAATGTATCAAACTATTAATATAAATGATATTTTCTCCTCTATAGTAAATGATAAAAAATGGCTTTGGCATCTTAAAAAATGGCTTTCCAAAATTGAGAAATGGTTCTCATGAATTATGTTATGTGTGTGTATGTTTGTTAATAAGTTATTGGGGGGGGGGGCAATAAAAGCAATAAAAGACAGCAAAATAAACAAGTCTTTATTTATGTTTTTTTTATTTTGGGGGACCAGTGAATTTTAGGTTTGGACCAGTAAAAAATTGAAAAACTGGGTATCTACTGGTCCGACAAGAACAGGTTGGACCAGTAGAAAAAAAGGTTAGTGTGGAGCCCTGCCATATGTAGGCCTACATTGTAATCTTTTAGCTTGCGATTGGTGTAATGATAGCAAAAATTACAAATCAATTAAGTATCAGAATGTAAAATGAAAATTGAATAGCTTGCACCATACATAAATGAATTGATATAAAATTGCTTTGGTCGAATCTTGGACCTACCGCATTGCTCACAAACACAAGTATTTTCAAATGAGATATGTACCTGTAGGCCTATATTATTTGAAAGAATACTAAAGTAGATAGGCTATCAGGCTGCCTATCATTTACATTCATTGTATATTGCATTCATATCAATGTAATGAAGACTTTGGTGGTATTCAATGATGTTATACAGGCCTAATACATCCTGAACTTTTCAGGATGTTTTTTGAAATTCATCTGGGGTTAAAATTAATGAAACAGGAACTTATATTTTGAGCTGTCAAATGTGTTTCCCCTTCGTATCTTCAATATGGAACTACATGTATTCATGTTACAATGCCGTCTAATTTGTCCAATATTGATTGTATTTTTCATTTCATAAGCTTTGGAAAAAAAATGATGTTTAGCATTTTAAGAAGCATTGTTATATTGTAAGTTAAAATGGAATTTTAGAAAACATGGTCCATTTGAGAAGATGAAATGAAATAATTCATGTTATTTTTAATACTATAGGCCTACGTTTCTAACTTTCTATTCGATGATATTAAAGAGAGTGTTCATGGAGCCTGAGTGGAGGGGATCGATACACAATCAATGCAAGATGAAGAAAATATAAGAGAAATTATTGAAAACATGGTTTATTTGAGGAGTTGAAGTAATTCATTATCGGCTTTCTTTTCACTATCATTAAAATGTCTACCAGGAGGAATATCTGTACACAATATACATGGGCACTGCCTTCCCTAGTATCTTCATGGTATTTCGAATCATCCATTGGGATTATAATGCGCATGCCATGAGAACTGCATGACATTATGTGGTCAGTCCCAAGCATTGATTGTGGCGTGGTGCTGTGTGTGTGTTGACAGACAGACGGCCATTAAATGCGAAGGACGAAGAAAGGTCAAAGGTCGTGAAGATGTAGTCATCAAGAGAGGGGGTGCCTGACTTTTGGTATCGCTGGATGATGAGCTCTGATGGGAACTACTGTTCCAGAGATTGAACTACCTTCAGATGCAAAATTTTGAAGGTCTAGTTTAGGCCTATATTTCACCATTTTCAAATCTTAATAATAATACAGGAAATCCAAGTATAGTCTGAACAATATTGGTCATACAATGACAAAGCTGGCTGTCAGATATTTCCTGAAAGGTGAAAGATCCTGAACAGCGAAAATTTTCCTGAATGATTTTCATTCTATTTCTTTTAGACTTTTCAGTCTCTTGTTTAATTCAAGAGTCGCCCTTCAGTGCCATGTAGCATTTAAAGGTCAAGTCCATCCCAGAAAAATGTTGATTAGAATAAATAGAGAAAAATCAAACTAGCATAATGCTGAAAATTTGATCAAAATCGGATGTAAAATAAGAAAGTTATGGCATTTTAAAGTTTTGCTTATTTTTCACAAAACAGTTATATGCACAACTTAGTGACATGAAAATGAGAGTCGATGATGTCACTCACTCACTATATCTTTTTGGTTTTTATTGTCTGAACTATTCAATTTTTCATTTTTTCAGATTTGACAACAAGGGCCAACTTGACTGACCCATATAGTATAAAAATAATTGTAATTCCACATGTTCAGGGAGAAATTAATCTTTGTTTCACTTGACAATGAGCTAGGTGAAAATTTGAATATTCAGTATTTCATATAATAAAATACAAAAGAAATAGTGAGTGGATGACGTCATAGTCTCCTCATTTGCATACCAGGCAGGATGTGCATATAACTGTTTTGTGAAATTAAGCGAAACTTTAAAATGTCATAACTTTCTTATTTTCCATCCGATTTTGATGAAATTTTCAGATCAACTTTCAAATCAACTTTTTGTTGGGGTGGACTTGTCCTTTAAAAGATAAAATCAATCTTTCAATCAAGCATGAGAAATTGTGTACCAAAATTAACAATCAATCGGGGATATTGCTGTAATCATATTCTCTTTCGATCATTCAAGTAAGCATAACTACAAGTCTGTCAAAGGCAAATCGATCATGTTAAAAAACTTACAATCTCGTAAATGTTGAACACATCTTTCTTTTATTTACTTGAGTTGTAAACAAATTCTCTTATAATCATTGAAGTAAAATATAACTTTAAAGTCTGTCAAACCATGTAATAAACCTTATAATAAATCGTCAGTGTTGTATCACTTTATTCTCCTTCTTGAGTTTCCGCTTATCTCTTATATGTCATTCATGAACAAATTGTAGGCCTATATCATTTTCATGCTGAAAACAATAAATAGGAATTGAACTATACTTCATTTATTACCCCCAGTTATAAAGATATTCCTCCCTTTTCCCCAATCACAGGCAAGACCGAAGGGTGAAGGGTTAACCCCCTACCAAGGCAAAAAGAGGTGTTTCGGCGAGTACAAATGTCCCAAGTGTAAACGCAAGTGGATGAGTGGGAACAGTTGGGCCAACATGGGTCAGGAATGCATCAAATGTCACATCAACGTTTATCCACACAAGCAGGTATGAAATACAGTTGTGAATTAACGTTTCATATGACGTTTTAAATTCAACATTATGTATGAAGGTTTCTCTTTGATTGTAAAGTCGACTTAGCATATTTTGAATCTTTTTGGCTTTGGATGCACAAAAGTGCTAAGAAGTAGACCTATGTATGCATAATTAAGGTTTTGAAATTGCGAGTAAACATGTTAAGTATTTTTAATAGTTTTAATTAAAAGGGAAAAAACATTAAAATAAGGAATATTGACTGTTGCATCTCATAGTAGACAGTAAAGTTGATTTTTCATTGATAGATAATAGTTTTAATCAGTTTTTACAAAATCAGGGTTCTATCGATACCGAAACAGCTGCTTTTTTATAAAATTTTCAAATATCAAGTGAAAATCCAAAGATTGCACTTTTGATTGGGAGTGATAAAATCATGATAAAGGGTCTAAATTGGATACTGGAAACATGTTTTTTTTTTTTAATTGGAAGAAAAACAAATACATAAAATGTGAAATGAAACTTGCTATTTGGAGAGATTTTTTTTTTACAGGATAACCAAAGATTTTATGTTTCATTTGAGCATATTCTTGGTTACATATTTATGAGAATGCTTTATTAGTTTCATGATAACTAATAGATGTAGTTATATCCGAGCAAACAGAATGCAAAAAAATTTAAGTTTGAATGTTACGATTTAATCTTCATTGGTAGAGATAACTATGATTTGATATCAAGTACCAGTTCAATGGCTTGGCTTAAAATGAATTTCAAAATCTGGGATATACTTTTATAGACAAAACAAAAACAAGTTGTCTCGTCATTGTGAAAATTTATGAGTCAAAACAGACTTCCAGAATCCTATAGTATGGTTCCTTCCTGTTATGAAGAAGTTATTGTTTTGGGGGGCTTTTTAAAAGTATATATGGGTCATGATAAACCTCACATATCTCCTTGTTGTGCACTGTCTATATTTTTTAACACAGTATTTTATATTAATTGTGCACTTCCCAGGTTTTTTGTGTGTTATCACTCAACACTTTTGCATGGTTGTTTGAAAGTTGTTTTGCATTTACTCAACTTGAAAAAAAAAACACAAAGCCCACCTTAATTCAAAATGTATGTGCTATTCTTATCTTATACATAACAAATATCTCATTGCATGGATAATTTTGCCACATGTATCCATAGTTATGGTTATTTGGAATTTCCAGGTTAATTTGAAACATCTGATTGTCTTTTCATTTCCCATTTTTCTTTCTAATTAAAAAAAAATAAGGCTAACTGCCAAGTTGGACCTGAGACAGAAACAGTTGCAGAAAATACAAAATATCTTACTTTACATATACTTTATAATTTCATATGAAGTAACCATATAGATTCATAGAAGCAGACATTTTAACAATTAACATTTAGTTTATGTATGATAGAAAATAAAATGAAAGTTTATCCCAAATCAATGCTTTGTCATTTCAATTCAGTTGAAATAGTTGATATAGTAAAAGTAAAATAATAATTAATGATCCTTATTCCAAATGGTAGGAAAAAACTGCCTTTGAGATTTTCACCCAAATCATGGGAAAACTTAAAAGTAGCAACATGAGTCATGAAATCACACATTTTTCGTCGTCCTTGAAAATCGTCAAATGCCCAAAGTGATGAAAACATGAAGAAAAACTTAAGAATTTATATGCATTTTGATGTTTCCATATATTTCATCTTGCATGTGTTTTTGTGTGTAGTTTTTTTAGAGCTCCTTGTGCCTATTATATTCTCCCTGTTTTCTGCTTCCCCCTTCTTTGTTTTCTTAAACCATTGCAGCGCCCCCTAGAGAAACTAGACGGATTGGACGTGTCCGCTTACGACCACCAGAAGGCCAAGGTATAGAGGTTATGCACAACTCTTCTTATTGTTTGTAAATACCATTTTTCTTGTAAATGTGTAGGGTTGTGGGTCCATACACCATTCCTGAGTGGCAACCACAGAATTTCTTTTCCCCCTCCAAATAATGGATATAAAATGTAGGGCTCAATATCAAAGGACCCATGACGTTAAGTGTTTTATTGGGTTCTTGAAATTGACTTAGTTTTAGTTAATCATTCTCTCACGATTCTAACAGCGTTAGCTTACCTAAAACGCACAATTTATTTTGTACTTGGAAAACACCTGTATATTTAGTTTTTATACTTTTACTGAAAAAGGTTTCATTTTTATCTCAAAGTTTCATTCAGGTGGAGAGAGAATTTGAAGGGTTGTGAAAATGAACCAAAGTGACAAGAAGAAATGAACATGTAAGTAGTACTTGATCAAGACTAGCTTTCACGCCATATTTTTATATTTTTTACATCTTTTCACCCAATGCACATTGAAGATAAGAGAATTTCCCTAACAAACTAATATCCAATCCTTTTTTTTCAGAGCGCTTCTATATGAAAATTCCAATGTAATTTTTCACGATTTAATGAGGAATTGAACGGTTTCTTAACTGTATAATTTCAAACAATTGTCAATATTTACAAACTATGAGAGAAAAAAAATGACTTCTGTTTACTTGAGCTTATATATGTATGTCACTTTAAGTTAATTCTTCAAATACAATTGAAAGTCAAAATGCTCATCTTAAAGAAATCAGTCATTTTCTTTTGAGACTGGGACATTGAATACAAACCTTTAAATCAGTTGAAATGTATAAAACATGAGTAATCATATCATATGATATTTACATAAATTGATATCTGTATATATTACTATTTCTGCAAATACATATGTGTCTCCCTATTTAATCCTTACAAAAATTATTGTATACACAGGTATATTTATTTTGAATATTTCGAAAAGTCACTCAGGAATGGGGTCAATTTAATTATTCTTCATCCTGTCGGGAATAGGAAGTTTAGCTATTTCGTTAAATAAGATTCTTTACTACTTATCTCTGAATTTCATTGTAAGGGTTACCTAGTTTTATCGTATTTTCTAATTGCTCAATTTTTGCAGCATTACAATTTTTTTTTATAAAAAAAAAAACACAAAAATAGGATTTTCCTTCTAATATCCTACTGTTTTCCACCAAAAGTCCAATCTTGATTAAAAATTGTTTATGCTGTAGAAGGAATGCTACGCCTCACTGTTTTCCCGTGTGATGGCGTCCCTTTCCAATATCCAATGGTGCATAACCTCTATGTCATATATATATGTAACAAAAAATGTTTTGTTGTTGAAAAATATATATATCTATATTTATGTTTTATATATCAATTAGTGAGAAAGTGCTCTAATTCATGTGCTGTCATTAGTATTATTATTGTGATCCACACTTTATATATTTTTTTCTTTTATTCATTTATTGTTGTTCATTTGCTTGTGAAATTATTAATATCTTGCTCATAGCACGTTTGGCTGAGCACATTTAGATGCCTGCCTTTTTTTTAACACTTTCACTCCAATTTGAACTGCCAAAATTGTTTGTCGCTGATTGTTTATCTTTTCATTTTGAAATGGACAGTGAAAAGTTCTATCATGAAATACAGCATTTAAAGTGGAATGTGATAATTGATTAGACATATTTTGTACGAAGATCACTGCACCAGTAAACACCTATTATTCTTGTTTCAATTGTTCTTTTTTCAGTTAATCAATTGTTAGAAAACTATCTTTATTGACCCTGTACCTGTGAAAATGAGGTTATTTCTTCAAATTGAATTAACTATTGATTGATACAAATTGATATAAGCCTGTTGGTACTAACCTTTTAGTTTTACATTTTGTTGAATTATCAACTCACAAAAATTCAGTAGGGGTATATTTTATTTTTTCAAGATTTTAACCTTTTTCTCTTTTTTTTAGGTATGGCTATGGCACCTGGTGAAAAATGCTATCCATAATTGTTAATGTAAATTCATGCTGTGTATCAAGTTACAAGCGTTGATTGCTTGAGATTGCTTTATTATTTTGGGGGGTTATAGTCATGAAAATCCACATTATTCAAAGCAGTTGTCTTATATTGGAAAGATGTGTTGAAAAAGAGGTCTTATGCCACTAGATATTAATTATACTTTTATTGAATTTCGTCCCCCTCTTGGCAATTCCTTTATTTACTATAGCGCCCTCTCGAGAAACCAGATGGACTCGACGTCTCGGACCAGAGCAAGGAACACCCCCAGCACCTGTGCGAGAAGTGTAAGTCGCTTGGTTACTACTGCCGACGGGTGCAGTGAGGTGGCTTTACGACTGACCGATGCGATCGATGACCATTTCATCTCGTCCAATCAAGAAGGAAAACAGCGTACTTCTGGAGAAAGATTCAACCCTTAATCTAATAACAAGAGACACTGTCCCCTTTTCTTTTCTGTAATCCTTGTGATCTTTTAAGTTTTAAAAATGGACTTGGACATAGTTGCTAAGTTTCTAAGTTTCTTTCATTCCCGTCTCTCTTTTTGCTTTCCATACTTAATATCCTATTTGATTTTAATTGACCTAATGTGAAAATACATGTTTTCTTTTCAATTATGCATACCAGCTTAAATGCAATCATTCATTTTTTTTTGTGTTCAGATATTTGTCTTTGTTTATGCCCTGCGCTGTCCAGCCATTTGCCAAAAAAAAAATTAGTGACAAGTGAAAGCCAAAGTGATGGGTTTTATTAGTCTTTAATCATGCAGGAATAAATCATACAAACTAATCATGCAGGTACCTTGAGTATTAGAAGGGAACAGTAAGAAATGCATGTATACTGGTATGGACATAATCATACTTTGAATATTAGAATGGTATACATGTAGTTCTTTTGAAGTGGAGGCTGAAATCTTGGGGATTATTTCATTGACGTGATGCAAAACGTATCGCAGAAGATGAAGAGAATCCAGGTGTTTCTTAAAGCTGTTCGTAGGTTATGAACAACTTTGGGTGTTACAGCTAATTTAAATTGCCTTCTACGAATAGCCTGATGGCTATGCCCTACCTCCGTAGGGAAGGTGGCCCTAGTTTACTTAGGTATCTGCCAAAGGGCAACGTATACATGTTTCCACTGGGAACTACTCCGTACAGGTCCGTACAGGTCGTGGGTCAGATCATCAAAGTTAGAACTTCGTAACAGCTCACCTGTCTAACTTGCAGAATCTTCAATTTCACACAGGTGGTTTTGAAGTCATGATGTGAAATCATGTTTTATGCAGATTCTACGTTTATTATTGCGCTCGGTTCTGTGACTATATGTTGACAGGTAAAATAATGGCTGCACACGTGGCGCTGCAGTCGTGCTTCTTCCTCAGCTTACAGCATGAATGGGTCCACCGTAAAGAATTAATGAGCCCACCATTTATGTGAATTGATTTACATTAGGTCTGCATTAATTGTTTAACGCTTTCTCATCATACTTGCTGATGTAATTAATGGACGAATCTGTATACAACATGTTTTCACACCATGGATTCCAAACCATGCACCTTTGTGAATTTAGACCAAATGTTGCTAGTCTTTGTTGCACTAGCTCTACAAGCTTAAACTGTATACTAATCTTTAAAGGTCAAGTCTACCTCAGAAAAATGTTGTTTTGAATTTAAAGAGAAAAATCAGACAAGCACAATGCTGAAAATTTCATCAAAATTGGATGTAAAATAAGAAAGTTATGACATTTCAAAGTTTCGCTTATTTTTAACAAAATAGTAATATGAACGAGCCTGTTACATCCAAATGAGAGAGTCGATGATGCCACTCACTCACTATTTCTTTTGTTTTTTATTGTTTGAATTATACAATATTTCAATTTTTGCGAATTTGACGATTAGAACCTCCTTGCCTGAAGCACAAAATGTTAAAATAATGGAATTCCACATGTTCAGGGAGGAATGAAACTTCATTTTACTTGACAATGATGAGAAAATCAAAATATTTCATATAATAAAATACAAAAGAAATAGTGAGTGAGTGATGTCATCAGTTCCCTCATTTGCATACCTACCAGGATGTGCATGTAACTGTTTTGTGAAATTAAGTGAAATTTTAAAATGTCATAACTTTCTTATTTTACATCCGATTTTGATGAAATTTTCAGTGATATACTTGTTGGATTTTTCTCTTTTTATTCCGATCAACTTTTTGTCGGTGTGGACTTGTCCTTTGAGCGAAATGGAGACTGCAGGTATATCTTTGTTCATGCAAGCGATGCGTCTGATTTGGCGAGACACAGACAGTGGAGCACCATCTGCATAAATCATCCTAGCTCTCTTTAGCAATTGTTTTTGTATGATCGACGGTGCAGATTTTTCATCCAAAAACGCAGCCACTATATATTTGTCGATAAAATGATTAAAGCGAAACGTGAAGGCAGAGGCAGTGGCCGCTCCACAGACACTGTTTGAAGTTTGCAGCATCGGATGCAACGCTTAGCGTAAGCTGTACGTCTAATGCTGCAGATTATAGACTTGCTCTTTACATACCCCTGTCACATATTGGCATCTCATAATACATACCTAAACACTGTCACCTATCAGAAAAAAAACGAACAAAAGTAATTCATAAACTTAGAAATGAGATCTAGTCTTAGCCTTTCTATGTATGTGGCTGACTATTGTGTGATTATTGTTGATTTAGAATATTTTTTGTCTTCAGATCTTCATCATTTATGATTTATTTTAAATATATGCAGAAATAGTTATATTTGTGTATAAAATATCCAACCTCTAAAAACTGTCCAGTTGAAAGACCAATGGGGTGTTGCAAGAAACCTGCAATCAATTGCAAGCGTATATTGGTCCCTAAATCAATCATATGTCTTACAATTAATTAATCAACTAAAATTGATCTATTAATTGTAAAATTGCAACATATTTTTTTTAATTTGCAATTGATAGCAAATATTTTCTTGAAACACCCCCTAGCTCACAATTCTAGCATTTCCGGATAGTGTGATGATCTTTGTTTCTCTCTCATAAACAGAAGTTGTCTTCAGTACTTTTGCAATGGCATGTTCTCTGCCCCTCTTATTTTGCTCTGTGCCAGTACTTAATAGTTGAGTTACTACAGGAATCTTACAAATAGACTCTCTACTCTCATTTCGTTTTAAAAGATGACTCTATGACAAAAAAATCAAATGAATAATTTACTCCTCCAAAGGAGTGAATACAAAATTTCCTAGATTAAGAGTGACCTTCACGTGTTGTTGAGTGAACTTCACCCTTTTTTAAGTTGAATTTGTATCGAAATCATATGTTCACTCTATATTCACTCATTTATTTTAAAGAGAGTATGTGTATCAGTGATGTTACAAAATATTTGTGTTTAGTCTCTATTTGGTATCATCTATTGCCCTTCAAACTGGCAGCTTGTTGAGGATCTCACTTCAAAGGCACTGCTCCAGCTGGATATGAAATTTGAATTATAAAACATTTTGGTCATCTGATCAAATGATTGCAACTTCACAATACTATGAAGCAAGAATTAAAAAAATGCTTCAGAATAACGAGTGCCAGCTATTTTATTCCTTAGAATACCTGAGAATTCAAATAATCTGCTTTGAATTAAAGTTCATATCTGATTTCAAGAAAAATTATGTATTTGTTGTCACCCTCAGATATTTTTTAGTCTGACAGGTATTTAATGTACTTGTGGTTTTCTTTCACTAATCAAACATATAACAAAAAATCACAAAAATCTTATTAAATCAGAGAAACAACCTATAATTGTTTTCCATAGAATGCCTTTTATGAAGTCACAGCTGTAATGATACAATATTATCTTGATTAGTTTTCAGTATTCTGTATCAGTATTGTTATTCTTGCTTGTCGTACAAAACTTTAAAAAAAAACATCACCGATGTGAATTCGGCACTTATTCAATGAGCATGCATTTTTCCCTGTAACCTATTTTTTGGTAGTGGAGTCCCGCTACATAGAAAGACACCTAGGCCACATAATATGAAGCTTAGTCATTGATTGCATGTTTGATTTTAATGAGTAATTGTACATTGTAGTCAATGCAATCAGTCATAAAAATTGTTCTTCAATCAATTTCTAAGCTTTGTGTTAATGCCTCAGAGTTTATTGTAACACAGTATCCAGATGAATGTAACAACTGCCAAAGAGGATTAGATATGCCTCCTTCTTTTTTTTTTCTATTCAAGCATTAAAAAAAAAACCTGGCTGAAAAATAATGGATCTTATGTATATTTAGATTAAAAAGATTGTACATGTTGGGTGTTCACTTTTATGCAAATTTTATCAACAAGTTGTGGATTTATATATTTGTCATACCTTAAATGGGTTTTTTTTATTGTTCATGTTTAAAGCTTATGAAAGCCTAGTATGTTACCCACAAGTTGTAAATATATATAGTTTCTGACTAAAGATGTGTACTATTAATATCTTTGTTCAGTTTTGTATATTTGTTGGACAGAGAAAAAGCTGTTATTATATAAGAAACCGAGCACAAAATAAACATTGTAATTGCAGTGGAATTCCTAATCATCAACCAAATGCAAGATATACTAAATTAATACCGGAGGAGTGGTTGAGAAAATGATGCATTTCATAGCAAGATGAGATTGGTGCCTCAATTCTCTACAAATTTGACATTAAAATACAATTAATCATGCTTTCAGAGAAACTCGATTAGTCAGTATTTAAAAAAAAATCTGAATTGTAAAAGGAATCCAATGATTCTCTGAGCTATCTCATAAATTAATCATGTAATAGGAAATGAATTTTCTTCAGATAATTGCGATCATGAGACAAATTTTTTGCATTATTCCTTATTACAATTATTTCTTGTTTCAATTATTCCATATTTATTCACATTATATATGAGACTTTGCAATGTGTGCTAAACTGAGAAGTGCAAGAAACTTTAATGTATATGCATTCTGAATAGCTATTTATAACCATATTCATTTTTAGTGTACTGGGAACAGTTCAATATTTATCATGAAAAGAGTTGGACAAGCAATAGGAAATCTCTTCAGACTATTTGCAGAAAGTAATTTTCCATCAACTCATATTTCTGAAAAGTAACATGTCATTATGATCATGCTTTTAATTCAGGGCAATTATGTAAATTGTCAAGGTATATTGACATCTTGGATAATCTCCAAGTAAAGATTAACTTCTTGGAGGGGCTACAATGAAAATCGTAAATACTTTAGAAAAAGTTGCCATAGAAATGTATATATTTGCCAACGCAATTTATTATCTGGTGCTGTATCTAATCAATATAAAAAAAAAATTCTGAGGTAAGCTGTTGAATTTTTTTGCTCTGGTACTACAGTTATTTTTTGTCTTGCCGCAGATCTTTAAATTGTACAGATTTGGTGATACACATTATGGCAGATAAACAAAGATTTCTAGATTTGAGAAGAAAAAAATAGTATGTTGATTTGTGAACCAGCTAGAGGGGATATTATCTTAAATATATTTTAAGCCACACACGCTATTGGATATATCTGAATGATATTTGCATATATTTGCTCAAGAAAAAAACAAATAAACAAGGCAGCAGATTTTCTCAATGTGTGAAGATTCAGACAGTTTCTGGAACTGTAAAATTTGTTGTCTCTTATTTAACTTTTGCTGCCTTTTGATTACTTTCCAAGATGTGTAAATAATGTTGCCTTTGAGATGAGAAGGAACAGACATTTGAAGATCGAAGGTTGGTTGTCTCAAAATCGTTCTTGTTGACCAGAGTTTCTTTTCATAATAGTCCACTATGCATCAAGAATTAACAGAAGTTGGCTTTTAAAACCTTCATTGCCAGGCTGGCAGTAGGTTGTACGTGTGCAAAGATTTTTAATTCTGTGCGCCTGGCATAAAGGCGTTAGCTCAAACGCATGCTTCACAAAATGCACCCGAGAATTAACGCCCTTGTACATTACTAACGGGAATGGGAATTTACATATATAAAGCCGAACGTCCTTATGTCAGCCAGGAGACAACATGATCATAAAGCGTTGATTGGTGCTGTTAAATAAATGTACATGTTCATGAGAGCATTAAGGAATATACACTGCTTAGTTTTAAGGCACAATTCATTTCCCTATCACTCTGACTTATACATGTATGTCACTCCATTAAGTCAGGGGTGCTACTTTTCAGACTAAATTCGGGATTCAGACTTTTTAAAACATATTTTGGTCTTAGAAAGTGATGATTTTTAGACTTTTTAATCATTTGTAAGTGGTATCCCTGATAAGTAGAAGAATATTGTAGTGTAAATTTTATTATCATCAATACACGATGAGCCATGAATTTCAGTTATTGGTAAGCGCATGTCTGCATTGCTACATATGGATGAATGTCAATATTGTTGGTCAGTATCATTGAGTTAGTTCCTTTCAGGTATACCTAGGTGTGATCATGTGATGTTCCTAGACTTTAGAGAATCAAAGTAACTCAAAGTATTTTCCCCCTCCTGTGTGCCCCACCCCCCAAAAATGAAGAAGTAAATAGATGGATAGATAAATAATAAATAAATAAATAAATTAATTAATTAATTAATAAATGAGTGATAAAATTATCAATATATAATCAATGAATACAAAATGAAATAATATAAAACAAAGTTGATAATCGAAAAAATCAACCAAGCAATAAAAAATAACTTAAGAATTCAAACATATTACAAGGTACATACATATACATTATCCAAACATCACATTTACTACTTCTTTTTAATTTCTTCTTTAAAATGAAGTGAATGTCGGAAAATTGAAAATAGAGGTGTACACATGGTTTTAATAGTTCCTTAGTAAAGACATAATGAATGAAAGGGAAACAGATTGGGATCTGCAAAGAAGCAGCATTGAAAGTTCAAAATTCATTTTTTTTTTTTTTTTTTTGGGGGGGGGGGGGTAGTGCAGTCAATAAAATCATTGATTTGAATACTCTGTAGGATATTGAGCATCTCATATAAATAGCAATTTGTAGCATGGGGAGAGGCTATTAATGCCAATGCAACCCATTTTTTCAAAGAGTTTTAACACATTCAGTGGATTTAATACTACTCCTCGGAACATTATAGAGTGCTTTAACCCATGTTTGGCCAAATTTGGTGCCAGCCGAACCTCTGGAGAATTCTTGGTACAGTAATTCTCTTTGGTTGTAATTACCTCACTCCAATTTGATCTGACTTCGATTTCCTCTTAAGGGGGTTGTTTCTTTTTGGTTGGCAGTGCCAGTTGCCTTTCAAGCGTCTGATACTGTTTCTTGAAATGTCACCTGAGGTTAAGAACCAATAGCATTCAAGCATTGTAGGCACAAGCCGTTGGATTGTCGAAAACACACTAGAGGGGTCTGAATATTTAGCCTACTTGATGCTGAAGGAAACTATGTGCTTTGTAGCCTTACGAATTTCTCACAGTAAGTTAGAATTTGCTTGAAACCCTTTTTCAAGACATAATACATGAACATACATTTTGGTGTTGAACTTTCCGTAGGAAAAGGCTCAAAGTGCTTGGATTGTTGAAATGAAACAAAAGGGGTCTGATTTTTAAGCATACGGGGGCCTGGATGGAAGTTTGTACCATATGGCCTGACAATATAGCACTATAAGTTAGAGCTTGTTCGAGACCCCATTCCAATATGTACATACATGTACATGTTGGCATTGAAATAGCACCTTTCTATATAAACATGCTTGAAGTGCTTCAATACATTGTGTATATGAAATTTAGAATAAATCTCTCCAAATGCTTGTAATGCTCATAGAGGAAAATACTCGGAGAGAAGATTGAAAAGTTTTTAGTGTGTTTGAATAAGTATACAGAACATACCTGTTCATCAAATTGTCATTAAGAGTCAGCTAGCAGACCAATTTTGTAGTAGTTTTTTATTTCCTTATTCATTTTCCTGCTGTGTATTTGGTATCTGAAGAAAAAAAGCCAACTTCTGCTGAATATTTTGATGTTGCTGCACTATTATTACAACAGAAATCTAATCTACATCTCTCCACATAGATGTATATCTTCTTTGTATAAAATGGAAAAAAATCACTGCTTTTCAGGAAGCCAGATCTTTGTGTTTTCTACTTGCCTTCCCTTTATGGTGATCGGTGTGCTATTTATCAGATGTGTATAATCTTCAGTATTTTAAAATGCCGAGAAAAGAGGAAAATATTTTGTCATATTTTCTATTATAGACGTGATATGTGTATTTAGGTCAGTAACTTCATATGGATTTTTTCTTTATCTTTTTTCCTATGGCAAAGAATAAAAGAGTGTCATTTTTAAGTTTGATATATGTGTATAAATGGGTAGTTAGATAAATTAGATGTTACAGTTTATCGTTTAAATAAATAGAGATAGTTGATGTTCTTATTTTTCATGATTTTTAATATATCTTGTTTATGGTACTAACTGTATGTGAGTTAATTGTGAAGAAAAGTTGTCAATATATTTCAATATATATATCTAATGCTCTTTCTTTTGCACTTGATATTCAAATTTGTATTATTTGTTAGAATGTTCATCTTATATTTTCTTTGGAATAGCCAATGTCATTTTCTTGTATATCAATTCTTCATTTTAACTGTTGATTCTTTCATTTCCTTGTTGAATGTATTCAAATGGTGTATTTCTTTTTGAGCCCTTTTGATTATGCATATTTGTACAAACATATTTATGTACATAAAATTGCATTTACATTGTAAACATTTCTTATTTTAAGCGTTCTCATTTGCATTTTAGACCTTGCTTTTTCATACATCTCATGATTTCATTTGATTTTCATTAGAGTAGGAAGTTTATTTGTTCATATATGAATTCTGATATCATTTTTGTTTTTGCATTTTACATGTCAAGAACCAGCTTTTAATTGTTTCATGTTCAGTAATAGGTCCATGGTTTTCCCCATCATAAATTCCAAACTAATTGCCATTCACATTTCAAGTGGGAAAATGACATAAAGTAGAAGAAACAAATAATACTACGTCCCAATTTGGAAACGGAAAAGTTAATTTTTAAAAAACAACAGAATTAATTATTTTCTTAATGAGTAAACTTAATAAGAAAGTGCAAGTGCCCCTCTTAGAATTTTTTTTGGAAAGGGTAGAAATTAAAATTTTCCATGATTATTGTGACAAGTTGGTTTGAAATGATAATTTAAAAAAATTGTTTCATAATAATTTGAAGACTCAAAATAACAGTAGATATTACTTTGTTATTTTGAATTGATTGGAAATTTGAGTACAATCATGACTCTTGCCAATTTGTAAGCTATACTAATCTTGCCCAAACAGTAAGCAACTCATAAATCAGTAGCTTTTAGGATTATTAGACGGCAGATTTTTAGAGTCGGTATGTAGGTAAATCAGTAGGCAATGATGTCAAAGAATTACTGCAAAACAAACAATTTTTATTTTCATACACATTCGGTTTGAATTCCTTGGGTTTATCTACATAAAAATTATAGAATAAATGAATCTATGTTAAATCGATAAGAACTAGAAGTTATGTTGGTGTAAAATGTCTTTAGCACCATACATTAATCTGTTGATATGGGGCAAAACCTCCCCAAGCACCACGCATTGTGAATTAAGTGTGTTTCTATGTGGATGCAATATTTAAAATACGTTGCTAAGACCCCCCTATTTCATTGACAGTACAAATTGATAGGTAAGCATTCATGAAAATGGATTACAAATAGTTTTATTTTGCTTTCAATTATTAACATGCAGTCTTTCACTCAAAATAAATCAGATAAAATTGATTTCAGGTGTATTTGATAGTATTATTACGCACATCCCACCCTTTTATGTCTCAATAAATAATCGCATAATAATATGCATAAATGCTTTAGTTAGATAATGTAGAGATTTGATGTGTACATGCATTATGAATAGGTAGATATGCTTACTTGCCAAAATTACACCATCATTTTGTTCTTCAGTCTTAATCTTCCCTTTGTGTTTAAAACTGAGATAGGCATTATCGTAGTTATTAATTTTTTTTTCTGTGGCCATATCTGTTTTTTAAATAAATATTTGCTCCTGGATATTTTTAATGGGCCAAAATCAACCTAGACATTAATACTTGCAACTCACATGGTATTTTGTATTTCTTGCCCTCTTCCAATTCTTAACCTCTGCCAGATTCAAAGTGTAATAAATTTCCAACTTATTGGAAAGAACTAATATTTTTGTGCCAATTTTCAGTTTATTCCAATGCAAGGTTATCTATCTATTCTAGCAAATTTGCAAGGTGCATTTAGATTTTCCTCATGATAAAAAGATGGAAAGTGCACAAACGGACTCCTTATTAAATGGTATCCCAAATTAAAATATTTGTTTAGAACAATTTATCCCAATCTAAATATGTAACTTTTGCTTCATGTAAAACAAATCACATGGTTTTTGTTGACAATGTAATATTACACAAGTAATGTTCTTCCTTGTGGTTTTTGTGCTTCCACACAAGTTGTTCCAAAAAAGAAATTGCAGGTAACTGTTTATAGATATGGATATATCAATTATGATAATAATTCAAAGGTGTTCAAAGTCGTTTGTTGGAAAGAAGGTATAATATAGATTTGTTGAAAATTGTTCTTTTTTTTACCAGAAGTATGATGAATATATTTACAACATTCATTTGCGGTGTTGAGATACTTTTCAAGGCTTGAGGTGTTTTATATATATTTGGGTTTTTAAGATACCATAGTTTTATTGGATGTTTCTTACAAATTAATATTATTTTATTGATAGTTGGCTATAGGTCTATATATACTCGTACATTAATGTTGTGCCATTACTACATTGAGTTGTTCAGATTTTGTTTAGGATTGATGTTGGCATAGCGATCCTGGGTAGTTATAAATACATTCAATAGATTTCAAAAATTATATTTTTACTGGAGCTATTTTGAGCGCCCCCCAGCAGACTTACCAATATCATGATCTGAAAGCCTAGAAAATAGGGCCACATGCAAAAGTAAAATAGCAGACACGTAAAATCATTCGCGTTTATTTTTTCTTTGAATGGAATATGTTGGGACATTATGATTTTTTTCATATTTTTCTCATAATTGTAGTTTTAAACAGATCCAAAACTTATAACTTAGTAGAATGGTTGAAATGCCTCGGATATGTTTGTCAAAAGTCTATAAAATATACTTAAAGGCTACCTCTTTTGCAGAAGACGATAAAACAACTTATACAAAGCAGGACTTGTAGCATATTTTTTGTCATTTCAGATTTCCTGTTTCATTTTTGTCATTAAAAATTTATCAGTACATCAGTGGCTTCCAAATTTTAATATGTGTATTTGCAGAAAAAAGGAAATATATGTCTTAACCTTGATTCTAAACAAAAAAATATACTTGTAAATATTGTGGGAAAGTATGTACATGAGTGTTCTAAGTTGTATTTTAACCTGCCTTTTATTGAAGAGAAATTAATGGAAGTCTGGCTTGGAATATGTAATTTGTTTAACATTTGTTTAAAGAACCCCGGCTGTATATTTAGAGTACCGTAGACTGAGTTGTTAATATTTGTTTGTTTCTTTTTGTTTTGAATGTGTTGTTGCATTCATAACCATACAATCGTGTACAGTAGTTACAAGTAAGATTAGCAGTTATTGTTATTGCAGTCATGAGTAAAAACAAATTTAAAAAGCAGTAAAATATAAGTTATTTTATCATAATAAATCAGTTTGTATTCACTATCTGAACGTACAGTTTAGGGGATCGTCTCACCTTTCAAAATACAAGGTAAATGTATTGAATGTATAGTGTATATTTGTGTGAAAGACAGTTGAATATTATGGGCAATGTCAGCATTTGTTTAATATGACAAGAGTTATACTGTCACTTGAAAAAGTCAATGGGACAATTTTAATATTTCTGTTATTGCCAACAGATCAATAGGGGTGTTGGATTCGATTTTTCTTGCAAAAGAAATGTTCTTCATTTTGGGATTTTGAAATTTCTGGAGTATATGCTCGATACTATATGAGCAATCCATACCTTAGGTAATACACTGCCGTGTTTATAACGATGTGTACATTAAATGATGAATTTGATAGTGTATTATTCTGCAAAGTGACAAAAATCCTTATCTGTTATAAGATGCAGCATTTAGGTATAAATTGAAGAAGTAGACCTCGCCGTATATGAAAGAATAAGTTTCTTTTTTTTTTTACAAATAAATGCCTAATGCTTTTTCCATTGGGTAATGGTTTAAGATTCCATACAGAATCTTTGTCTAATAATCAACTACTGTATGAATGTGTAAATAATAGCATATGCAACATGGGCTTTTTAATTATATCCTAACCTCTGAATTAAAAAAAATTGCTTTTAAGAAAAAGGTTTACAAAAACGTCTTGTATGACTTTCCCAATAATAATAATTTTCTGCTTGGAAAATTGTAAATATGATAATGCTGCTACACAATAGTCTTCTCAATCAGTGTTTATTAATTTCTATCCTCGTTCTCATGCCAATTATGTTATTGCTCAATAGTGTGTATGTTGCACGCTATTGTTTTATGTTTACCATTGTAATTATACCATTCATATCTTTTGTTTTGCATGCTTTGAAAACCATTAAAATGCTATTTACTCTGAAAAAATATAAGTGTAATTGATATTCTTTTGTTTTTTGTTTGTAAGAAGGGGAGGAGGAAGAAGGAAGTGAGTTTAGCAGTGTGTTTGGATAAACATCTTGAGGTTATAGAAAGGAGAAATCGATTTTGAATTACCAACCTTGGTTGAGGGATGTGGTTGTATTTATCTGATACTACAGTCACACTGCCAAAGCCGACTCCGGACCGACCAAATCTATTATGTTATTACTGACATTATTATTTGTTTGGCGTCACCTGTGCCTGGGAGGCAGTGCTTCCACTCTTCCCGAAATCCAGGAAATTCCGGTAGTTTTGCTATTTTCCAAGATCATTTTGGGAAGTTATCAATTCCAAGAATGATATTATTTTCTGAATATGTCAAAATCTATCTCAACATAGGATCTTTGTAATGAAAATGTCGACATTTTTGCTTGCTCGCTTGCAATTCTTTTTCCTGATATACGTCTTTGGTCATATTTCGCCCCTCAAAATGTTTGGCTCATTACGGCACTGGGCCCTATATTTCATCTTTTTTGTGTGTAGAAGAGAAGTATAACATCTTATGAAAGGCTGGAGAACATTTGTAAAATTCTGAGATATTTTGTAACATTACAGTAACTTTCAGAGTAAATTCCAGGAGGTTTCGTTTTGAAAAGTGGAAGCACTGCTGGGAGGTGAAAAGAGAACTGAATCCCTTTGACACACAGGTCTCTCCCCGATATAACCGATTAGGAGGGATGTAGGTGGACCACTACACTGGGGTCTCCCCCTACTCTTATCCGAATAGTACAGTGGGTTTTTAATGTGCACAGGTATTGACTCTCCTCTACAAGGGGCCTCCATGTAAAGTCCTATCCAAGGGACAGAGTTTTTCCCACTTTGACATAGCCTGCATCTACGGAACAGGGGAGGTACATTTATGCACAATGCAGGCCTCTGTCATCTGCCCAGGGTGGACTCGGAACCCATAACCTTTGGTTGGACAGGCAGATGCTTTATACCTTGGTCACATTTGTTCTACGGCGGCCGCACGGCGAGTCGAAAACAGCCGTTTTAACATTGTTTTGTACCAGCTACATATAGGTGGTTTGAATAAAAATGAATAAAACGGCTGTTTTCGACTCGCTGTACGGGCGCCGTAGAACAAATGTGACCAAGGTATTACCGGATGAGCCAACTTCGCTCTCAATAAGATACCATTTGGTCCGTTTGGAGTCGCTTCAGTTTGTGACTGTAGCAAGACAGATTTTGCCCTTGAATAATTACCACTAGGTTGAGCCTATTACAAGTTTTGGGGAATCCCCCAAAAGTGCATACCCAATTCATTACTAGATTATCTCGATTTCTATCCCCTAGTATGGGGATTTCATTTGATAAATTTTGCAATTGTATATGAGAATTTCTTTTGTGTGCCCAATTGAAATAAAATATGCATATTCTGCTCTTTTTAATACACATGTCAAACTAATTCTCAAGCATGGAATGGACTAAAAACTTAAGGATGTAATCTTTGTTTTGTAGTATCTGACATGGGATGCATAAATGGCTATTTTATTTAAGAAAAAAAGTACTGACTGGGGGCTTGATATCCAAGTTAGAGTTAAAAAAGAATCGACGGGAGCTAGACTTAGCGAGATTTAAATGATATTCAAGGATAATTCTAATTATTGACCATGTTTACTCAAATTTTTTTTAAGGTTTAAACTATGCCCTTTTGGTTTAGCAGGAACATGTAGATGATGAAGATGGAAAAGAAAAGGGGAAAAACTGAAGGAGAAAGAATAACAAGATGGGAATGAAGTTCAAAGAGAAAGAGGGTAAGAGAAGGGAAAGAAAGAGGCAAACAGAAAGAGAGAGAGGGGAAATGAAGATAATATGGAAGAAAGTAAGAATGAGAAAATTTCAATAAAAATACTCCCAATCTACATGCCGTATATGAGATGCTGGGTAGAAGTGGCAGAAATGACAGATGCTGAAAATGGGAAAGGGTTAAAAAGAATATACATGTATATTCCAATTTGATGTAATACTTTTTTTATTGAAAGGTTAGTGTTCTTGGTATCTTGTAAGTGCCTCTCAGTTTTCCTATAGAATAAGCCGTTGTTATGACATTTTTATTGCGTGGGGGAATGGGATATGATCGAAAAAGTGCTCGACTTGCAAAGAATCATTTTAAAATCCAATCAATCTACACTTTGGGCCATGCAAGAGAAGGGATACTTGAACTGGGCCCCGTAACACAAAGGTTAGCGATTGATCGCTAAATGAAATGACATATCAAGATCATCGTTGCATGTGCATATTGCTCAGTAGACTGATTGGGAACCAATCAGAATTGCTCTTTCTAATTAGCCATTAATCGCTAACCTTTGTGTTACAGGACCCAGATGAACGTGACCTACCACCCCAAAACCACCAATAAGTCGCCAGGTAAGGTTCTCTGTCAATAGCCAAAATAGTAATTTAGTCTCCACAAACCAAAACAAAAAAAAATAGCTTCTCTGAAAGAGCAATTATTCTTCTACATACTGTGAAAATTTGAAGTTGTGAAGTTGAATAAAAGAAAAGATACGAGTTTCTTGGACACTACTTTTTCGGACTGCTTAGAAGTTTCACTGAGATTACACCGTATGCATTCGCACGCTTGAGTGAATCCCCAACTTCAAACCTTGTTTCTCCTTATTTCAATCCTTTCAATCTCTTGCCCCCCGTCTGTGGAACAAACTCCCTCCATCTCTTCAAAACCTCTCTTCTCTTGACCTCTTCAAAAAACATCTCAAAACACACTTATATAACCATAAACCTTAACTTGTCTTATGCAATCAACAGCGCTTTGTATCCTCTGGAAAAAGCGCTATATAAATCCAATTATTATTATTATTTTTATTATTATTTTTAAGCTCTTGCTGAATTTCCTCAGCATTCAATCAAGTACTTGTAATGGTTATTGTTGGTCAATATTAACATATTATATATCATTTTAAAACTGAGGAATGAACTTCCAAGCCCAATAAAAATCTCAATATTCATTTTGGTCGACTAATTGTTGGTTTTGAGGTGGCAGGTCACATATTCTACATGGCGTTTTTCAGATTTCTTTTGTTGAGATTGAATGGGTCTCCATGATGGGGTCAAGCAAAACTCTTCGAGAGGGCCCAGAAAGTAGGAACAAAAATTTGGAATGAAAGTTATCTATTTTAGGGCAAGAGAGGGAGACATGCATATATGAATTACACACAGCTTGGGTGGCAAAAGCTTCAATCTAAAAAAATATATATATATTATTCAGGAAAGTAAAAATAAAACTTGATATATATCCCTTCCTTTTCATGTGACTAAGCATTGTAGTGGCTTGCATTTTAATAGTGAAATACATCCTGAAAATATAAATTGATTAAAGAAAATTTAAGCTAAATGTAATAACAAGAAGATTAAAATTTTGCAATATTTTGATGAGATGGTTCTTTACAATGCTGGTCTCCTTTAAAGGTCAAGTTCATCCCAGAAAAATGTTGATTTGAATCAATAGAGAAAAATCAGAAAAGCACACTGCTGAAAATTTCATCAAAATTGGATGTAGAATAGGAAAGCTATGACATTTGAAAGTTTCACTTATTTTTCACAAAATAGTTATATGCATCACTCAGCAATATGCAAATAGAGTCAGTGATGTCCCTCACTATTTTTTTTTCTTATTTGAATTATAAAATATTTCCATTTTTACAGATTTGACAATAAGGACCAATTCGGCTGAACAATAAAATGTTAAACAATAGTAATCCACTTATTCAGGGGGAAATAAAACTTTTAGAATTAGAATTAAAATTTTTCATATTTCATATAATAAAATACGAAAGAAATAGTGATGTCATCAGTTCCCTTATTTGTATACTGACCGCGATGTGCATATAACTATTTTGTGAAATTAAGAGAAAATTAAAAATGTCATAACTTTCTTATTTTACATCCGATTTTGATGAATTTTTCATTATGCTTGTTGGATTTTTCTGTTTTTATTCAAATCAACTTCTTGTTGGGGTAGACTTGTCCTTTAATATGAGTGAGCTGATGATTCATCTCCCCACTTATCTTTTTTATATTTTATTGAATGAAATCATATTTGTCTACTTCTACATCCTAGAGTGTATAAAAAGATTATGTACTGATTTAAAGTGTTAGTTATTAATTCTCTATTTTCTTACAAGCGAGACATGTAATATATATGAAAATATAAAATATTTCATGTAATAAAATAGAAAGAGGGACCGCGACATCACAAGCCCCCCCCCCCCCCCCTGCATTTTCATACAACATGCATGTACCGGCAACCGTTTTCCAAAAATATTGCTTTATTTTTAATTTGATAAAATTGTTAATTTTTAGCAGTAATGAATTTTTTTGGCATTATGTTCATTTAATTTACTAATTTACTCTCAAGGAGCCTGTTTCAAAAAGATTTGATATAACAAATGCACATTTTCTATATTTAGTTTGTCAGCAAATCAAATTGAATGTTTCAGTAGATTTAAACTGTTATTGTAAATTATAACAAGTTTTATGAAACAGGCCCCATGTGAATCTGCCCATGTTAAATCTTTTGGGACCACAGAAATCTATTTGACTTAGGCAAAATTTGACTTAAGGCCACTGCACACCTTACGACCCCACTGGTCTGCTACTGAGGGGACACAAATCGCAAGGTAGTCATAAGCCTCGACACCGCACACCTTGCGATCCGACTACCATGCTCTCTGCGACTCGCGCATGAGCCTTTTGTTTTTTGCCATAACTACTGAGAAAATGACGCTTACTACTGCGTATGTGCATCATGTGTCGGTATTCTGTCTGATTGGCTGGAAAATGGATTGAGCTTGCGATCCAGTTGTAAGGATTCAACATGTCAAATCCTTACAATTTGTCTCTGATCGGTCTGCGACTCTCAAACTGACAAGAGTTGTGACGTCACATCTCCCCTCACCAAGTTGCAAGCAAGTCGTAGACCAGTCGGGTCGTAAGGTGTGCAGTGGCCTTCAGATGATGTGAACCAATCAGGTGGGTGTTTCATAAAGCTGTTCGAAAGTTACGAGCGACTTAACAACTGATCCTTTCTTGTGGTAAATGGTACACAAAAAATTTTCACTGGTGGCCAATTAGCAAGTAAGAATGTATCACCAGTCGTTCTTAAAGTCGCTCATAACTTAAGAAAGACTTTATGGAACACCACCCGATATGTGTGCATTTTCTGGTCTGAAAGTGACTTATGAAAGGTTGAATCTAATAGGCAGAATCTATTGTAGAATTTAGATTATACACACAAAAATAAATCACGATGCACAGGACATGTTAAATTATTCAGAGACTTTATTCCCACGAACAGTCGGTAAGTCAAGTCGGTCATTTCACTACATCACTTTACCAGTTTTTTTTTCTTCATGTAAATAAAGCATTGCATACACACATCATGTTGTAGGGTTCAACATCGCACATCTTTAATTTTAAAGACCTCTAACGGAAGAGGCTGCCGTTTAGACACACAGCACGGCAGCATGTTCAATTAGAGCTCGCATCATGGAAAAAATATATATATAGATATGCAGCAGTGCATGGTAACACATATATTCAAGTGATTGGTTAATATCATTCCCGAATTTTTGCAATACCCCCACTGCCAAGAACGGAATAGTGTATGACAAACAATGACCAATCTGAATTCCACAAAATATCACTATATAATACACAAGGAAAATTTAGAACCTTCAAACTACAAAAAAGAAAGCCATTACCTTTACTACATACACACAGATGTCAACAGTAACATGTCAACGATATAGTTTATTATTAATTTCTAGAACAGGATTATTATACCACTATAAAGGGATGAGTTTACATAGATTAAGATTGCTAATTACCATGGGGGGGGTATGATAATTCCTTCTAATGGCGGTTTAAAATTCTGATGAATGAATTGCAACAAAGTGCACAACATTCAAATTAAGAATACTCATCAGGAAAGTATCAAATAACTACGTACAATCAATCTTCAGTGCATATAATCATAATATATATATAGATTTTTACTCTGGTTAATCCAATCACACATTTACAACCTTCGCAAGAGTGTTTAGAATGTGGTCATTTTTAGCACATAATCAAGCAATGACCCTAATCACCTTTCAAGTCCATTTGAAAAAGAAATGTGCGAAAGCCCCGCGAGAAGAGAAGGGAAGAAGTTAGGATGGGGGGGGGGGGGGGTGATCATTTTTTGCCTGGCATTTCAAAGTGGGGGATTGCCGTTTATAGGGGAGAGTACAAACAATGTTTTTTTTTCCTCCTCCTGTCTTGTATTGCAAACATACCATTCCCTGCTCATTCATCTTAAAGTTACTACACTCATTGCAATGACGACCTCTCTCCTTGCCCATGCGAAGGGGAACCATAGATCACATCTTTTCTTACACTCTTTTGATACATCAATCTGTCTTGTTAAATACATGGTGGTTAAATTGGCGAGGTAAGCGGATATTACGCCTCAAGGTCGAGTCCCACACCGAGTTTGTGTCCGCCTTGGTTCAGGCTCTTTCCATCGATGAGGGTTGAAAGGGTCATCTTTACTCCTGCGACAAAGGAAGAATACATAAAGGAATTCATGACAGAATGGTAAGAGTACCTTGCCATTTGGTCTACTACCACTTCACTTTCCATTTGGTCTCATTTCAAATAAAGGAAGGAAAAAGGATATAATTCATGATAAAAGGGTTACTGGGTAAATTTTAATCCTAGTAAATTACCACTTGGTCTACAGGCAGTACGTCTACTAACCATATTTGGTAAAATAGCCATTTGGCCAACTTACCATTTTGTCTAATTTCCAATTTGGCTATACTCATTCCATCCAATATCCACTTGGTCTATGATTACATGTCTTATTTATGAACCCAAGTTTTCATTTGACAAGTGCAAATTAAATACATAAAGTGGAAATCGGACAATCTGGCCAACCCTGACAGCCAAGGAATAAGAACAAATTTTCGGCATTACTCCTATGTGTTTAAGATTGCATGCCCGATCTGTAATGAAAATCATAAATCAGAAAAAATTGGAACCAGTGGGATTCAAACCTGCCATCTACTGCTTTCGGGGCAGCGACTTAACCACCAGGCTCTTCTGGTTCATGGCTAAATCACAATGAACTGGAATTCAAATACCCTCAATCCTCTTCTTTCTGACTCATTAATATGCAAATACAGTCCGCCGTGGACAACAGATAGTAGATAAAGAGGCTTTCATTACAGATACCGAGTTATACCGAGTTTTTTTACCTGACTGCTAAGAAAGCACGAATGCCTGTGAGCAAGCAACCAGGTGACCAACGGCTTAGGGTCCTCTCTGAGGGACCTGGTAATGAGGATAAATGCCTTACCAAAGGGTAATAGCGCACCACTTGGGAATCGAACCCGGGTCACCGGAATCCGAAACCCCCGCTCTACCGACTGAGCTATCGCGCCATCAAGCATGCAATCTTAAACACATAAGAGTAATGCCGAAAATTTGTTTACAAATTATAATTTCCTCCTATTAAAGCCTCTTTATCTACTAGGAACAAATTAATAATGAATTTCCAGAAATAGGAACATACTTATATTTCAAAATCAATATGACAGAAAATTGTTCACAGAACTAGGAACACATGGTTTAAATTAATATTTCCTCCAAAATAGGAACAGGTATGCAAGTTTAACTGCACTTGACGGAATTGCCGTAATATCTAGCTGAATGAAAATCACAATTCCTTACCTGGCCTTAGGGTTTGTGTGTATCCAAGTCCGACCTGGCTGGTGTTGCTGACCTTGGCGTTGAGGTAAGCATCAGAGTCCAGCACGTATTTGGCGCCAAGGGCAAAGCGGGTGGTGTTGGTGGTGGATGCCCAGCCAACATTGATGGCCGTCTGGAGGTTGTCGTTGACCTTCTGGTAGATGGAACCGCTGAAGTCGGATCCCTCGTTACTGTGGGTGTGAGGAAGGTATTCTAATTCAAATCAAATCCATTCATTAATTCAAAAAAATATTTCACATCTCTTCACAAATACCCCATCCCCCCCCCCCCAATATCAAAATTATATTCACAGCTTGACAATGACCTACAAACAAACAAATATATGACAACTGCCAGATGTAAGGGACAGACAAGATATTCACCTCTTCACCAATATCAATGATTTGGGTATCATATTCTTTGTTAGAATATGCTTTAAACAAACAATGCAATAAACAACCCTCTTAGGAGGCAAATTACTTAAAGGACAAGTCCACCCCAACAAAAAATAGATTTGAATAAAAAGAGAAAAATCCAACAAGCATAACACTGAAAATTTCATCAAAATCAGATATAAAATAAGAAAGTCATGACGTTTTAAAGTTTCGCTTAATTTCACAAAACAGTTATATTCACATCCTTGTTGGTATGCAAATGAGGAGACTGATGACATCACTCACTCACTATTTCTTTTGTATTTTATTATATGAAATATTCCTATTTTTTAATATGAAATATTCCAATTTTCTCCCTGTTGTCGTGTGAAACAACGATTAATTCCTCCCTGAACATGTGCAGTTTGCATTGTTTAATACTATATGGTTCAATCAAGTTGGTCCTTATTGTCAAATTTGTAAAAATGAAATATTGTATAATAATAATAACAAAAGAAATAGTGAGTGAGGGACATCATCGACTGTCTCATTTGCATGTCACAGAGTTGTGCACATCACTGTTTTGTGAAAAATAAGCGTCACTTTAAAATGTCATATTTTACTCATAACTTTCTTATTTTACATCCGATTCTGATGAAATTTTCAACATTATGCTTGTTTGATTTTTCTCTATTTATTCAAATAAACATTTTTCTGGGATGGACTTGACCTTCAAAGCCGCAATTCCACTTTTCTGGGACACGCGATAGAGTGATTGCCTGATCCATTCCTACTATTCTCTTTCAACCCAAAAATGACAAAATAACAAAGGTAACTTACACTGCTGTGTGAAGTTGGAAATCAGATGTCTTGTAACCAAGTGCAAAGTTGCTCTTCTTCAGTTTTGATTCAGCTGTATCAAATGAAACCTGGAAACCAGCCAGCCATCCCTCATACCTGTTTAAAAAAATACAAATTCATGAGACGAAAGAAAAAGAATTTTACACTTACTATCATTCGTAAAATACTAATGGCCGATTGTTGCATGTTCACATATCTACTATCAACCAATCAATCATTGTAAATGTGCAGCCGACTGCAAATTTCTTATTAATAGTAATGGGGTCCAGGGCCCTATAATAGCGATTAATCACTAAATGAAATGGCCTATCAAGATCATTATTGCATGTGTATTTTGCTCAGTAGACAGACTAGGAACCAATCAGAATTGCTCTTTCATATCGGCGATTAATCACGCTGTTAGATACGATGTCCACATCTCAAGTGATCTTTAGATTCTCTTTATCAATCGCCTACTCCCCCAAATATGCCCTTTCTGTGCCCTTTAACATCATGCCCCAGGGTTCCCAGCTGTAAAAAAAAAAAAATCCCTGATAATTATTTAAACCCATTCCCAGTTTCTCATGTTCTCTAAGTTATTGCAGTGAATTACATGTATTTTCAGTATAAAAACAATAATGTAAAACTAATTAGTATCACCATAACCAGTCATTCAATGGATGTTATTTTGATATGCAACAAAATACAGTGGTCTGGGCGTGCCTTTGACTTTTGGGCTGATCGAAATTCCCTGATTTTTCCCTCATTTGAGGCATTTTTTCCCCTGATTTGAGGTATATTTTTATCAAATTCCCTCATTTTTCCCTGACTGGAAAAAGTAAAATAATTTTCCCCGATTTCCCTGATGGGCTGAGAACCCTGTGCCCCCCCCCCCCAAGCTTCTTGACCATGTATCATGCAGAAAAAATGCTGGCAATATCTTTTTAAAATTCGGGCTCAATATTCACACAAGAAATGCATGGTTTTCTCTTCACAAATTTATAGAGAAAAATGATTAGGTGATCATACCCCCCTCCAAAGCTCTTTACTAGTCTGCAAGCACAGACTCATATTTGACACTTTAACAAATAACAGGTCTAGAGTAAAGACTAGACACTAAAGGCTCTGTCTGTGTCAAGTAAGAGCCAGCCACAATACACGGTGAATCTAGTCTCAATACTTCAGCCTCTGCACTATGCACTATGCGAAGTGCGAAAACCAAGGGTCTGTGCCTGCAGACTAGCTCCTTATAGTGAACTGAGAAGCAGTGTTAATTGCGCACAATCAATGATGCTCACTCCTGCATTCCTACCCCTATTCCTAAACGCTTGAAATTGGAATATATTGCTAGCACAATAAATGCTTAAGATTAAAAAGAAATCATGAATCATGACAAATCATGGCCAGCTCTTAAACCTAATTCTCCGGGGGGGGGGGCCATAATGGCCCCCTCGACAATTTTCGCGATATAGCTGCTCAAAATTTTTTGACCTCGCCGCTCACTGACTTTTTACTTTCAAGTCTCGCGCAAATTTGTGACGCCCGGGTACGTGGTTACGACATTACGCAACATTATGAAAGTGCATGTCAGACCCCAAATTGCTCATAAACGTGATTTCATGTACAAATCCAAGCAGATTGTGTATTAGCCAAAATTCATAAATGTATCATTATTAATACTTTTACTGATTAAACTTAATTAATTTTGCCTTGTTTATGATCAGAATTAAGTCTGGAACGATTTCCATCGAAAACAATAAAAAAACATAAAGTAAAAAAACAAAGAAATACATAAGAAATTTAAAAAACAATGAAATACATATGAAATCGGTCTTGGTACCAGAATGTTTTTCATTCACAATTGTTAGGAATGCTATAAAGAATTATTTTCACCAAAAAATAGCATTCTAAGAGCGTTATTTAGTGAATCAGAGCAAAACGTATGATTTCATGAATGAATTAACATAATTAATTCATATAAAATATATGAATTCAGTGAAATTTACCAATGCAACTGCGTAGATTACGTCATTCTCTACCATCATGCAAATTTTCGTTGTGATCGCGCAATCTGCGGCTGAGATCTTAAGGGGGGCCATAATGCCCCCCCCCCCCCCCCGGAATGACAAGAATCAAAATACCCCGGGAGATTTATGGTTAAATTAGCAATGAAATAATCCCAAGCGGGTTAACAATGGGATAGATTTCACACTTACCCTACAACACCAGTACTGTGTATGGTTGGTCCTGCAAAGTCAAAGTCAACGTCTGCTGTAAGGTTGATGTAGTCCCTCTTGTATGCCGTCTTGATCTGACCGCTCTTCTTACTGCAAAAAAAGAAAGTACATAAAAATCACAAATGAATATTAATGAGAGAATTATAAGGACAATTTTATAAACTGATCTTGCCCCTTTATATGTTTGACATCCATTTTTCTCCATTTTGATACTACACTCATTGAATAGCCCAGTTTAGGTAGAGGCTGCGGCTAATATCTCTGCTATTAAGCTAAACGTAAGCAATATGTCTGAAACAGTGATACTACAGAGGGTGCGAAGCAACCACAGCTGACACAACCTCGTCTTGCCTTAGTTGTTTTCTTTTTATCCACGATGCCGTGTAGGTTTTACGTAAAAAAAGAAATCACCACCAGACATTTGCTGATAAAAAGAAAACAGCTAAAGCAAGTTGGGGGTGTTTAGGCAGAGCTTGCTCTGCAGTAACTGAATAATTTTCCTGGTATCGCATCGCAATTTGCTCTACATTTTTGAAAGACTGCTATGCATAAAGTCTTTCGTATAGCATATTTTTACATAGGACTGTACATTACTTAGTTGAGAGCTTTTCTCTTATGACCAAAAATGCTATTCAAATTTGTAAAGCAAAATTATTCCCTGAGTACCCATTTGTAGTCTTGCCACATCAGACGCATTGTTTATGTTTTGCATTACAGCATAAAACTTTTAAAAGCAAGGACAAAATTTGCAGCATCTGCCTAGAATCTAAGCAACTCCATGAATTTTTCAAGCAATGATGATTTGTTATTAAAATATTTTTTTTAAATATGTTCTGGCAAATATTTTTCAAATTCACTTCAGAGTTACTTCATCACATGCTTGTCTATAAATGAACAACTTCTGATATGTATCACTATACAGTACTTTTCAAGATTAGGGGTCTTTAAGATGAATATCATGATAAAAACATCAATGAATTTTTTGTATCCATGATAGACTTGTGGCATTCCAATTCTAAAGTGGAACTTACCCCGTCTGTGGTGAGAAACTTGTGTCTAGTGTGAGCTTAACTCCCTGTGCAATCTGGTCCTCAATTGTTACTTCTGTTGATAACTTGTTGTCTGTGTCCCACTTTTCCTTGAATGATAGACCTACAGATTGAGCCATAACACGGATGTGCATACACATAAATGAAACAGTACATAGACCAACATCATCAACAAAAGACTGATTCCACAGACATGCGCCTCCTGCCTGAAATGTGCACACTGGGAATCTATCAATTTTCAATGCATAAGGGTACCTCACATACTTAAATGCCCTTTACTGGACAGGAAATGTGAAGTTACCGAAAAAGAGTCATTTCATGTTTTGATAACCACAAATCCTTGCCCCTATCAATGTCAACGTACCATATTCATGAACATAATTTTCAATCACTCCAGTTTACTTCACCCTGTAACATATTACCTGGGCCCCGTCTTACAAAGAATTACGATTGATCCGATCAATCGTAACTCTATGGAAATCCATCAGTGTCATACATGGGCAAAATTTCAAATAACTTTGGCAAATGAATTTCAATTGCAATGTCACAGAATACCAAACACAGGGGCCTATTTTGTGAAAGCATTTTAAGTCATGCACGACACCATTTCTATAGAGCCAAGCTGGACAATTATCGTCTCTGAACAGAACACTAGTGTGCTTTCAAAATGCAATTCCATGTGTCTGCATTCTGTATAATCAGTGTATTGTCCTGCTTGGCTTTCCATAGAGAAGGTGCCGAGCTGGAGTTACGGCACTTTGATGAAACAGGCTACAGGATTTTGGGAAATTAAGAAGCAGACATACCATATTCTTTCCATGAATACTTGGTTTCAAGGCTGGAGTCTACCTTTCCTGTATCGTTATTTGAGGACGATGACACAGTGAAACCCTACGAGGAAAAAAAAAAGAAAGAATGTCAGGGTAAATGTATCCAACCAGTGCAAGTCTGTGCAACACTATGCTTGTGGACATTTCCTAACCTACCTGCAGAAAATATATTTAAATTGGAGAACACTTCTATAAATGCACAATTTGTTTACTTAAATTTTAAAATAGAAATACAAGCAAGATAACTTATCCTTCAAGTGTGTGCATAATGAACATAACCTCAAAGAATCAAGATGTTTTCAATAATCACTTTCTATAGTATTTTATTTTTACGGTTATTTTTATATTTTTCGTTTTTGTTGTTGGAGAAATATTCCAGTAATTTCTATATGACTGACTGTGTCATGTAATATTTCCTGTTATGCCAATCACAGAGGTGAAACCAACTCAAGACTGACCAAAGCCATAACATCATTTCCGATTGCATACCATTGGTCGATTTGGAGTCAGTGTCCTTAATGTGACTGCATCATAAATATTGCATCAGTTGGGGAACTAAATGTACATGTGAGTCAAATGAAATTGCTCATTTGATAATTTGATATCACAAAGATTAAAACAATATAATTTAATCTTGATTTCCTCAATATGATTCATAGGATAGTCTTATCTAATAGAGCACACTCCCAAAGTGCACTCCCTTCATCAAATCTTGATGTGATGACCTAGCGTATAACAAATTTTGCACTGGAATTGAAACTTACCACATTATTGCTCGTTGTTGTCTTAGCATCCAGCTTTACAAATCCAAAGCCTGAAAAAAATAGGGAAAAAATGTGTTGACTCCTTCACATCCTCTTTATAAATAGCAAATTCATATTTCTATAATAAACTGTTAAGAAACAAATCAGCATATATTTCTGTTGCATGAACAAGAGTTCAAATTTCTATCAAAAATTTTATAAAAATAGTTATAATTATTTTCATAAATTGTTATCACTCTTTGTATTGTATTTGTATAAATACAAAGAGTGCTAAAATTGATTTAAAAATAAAAAAAGAAAAATTACTTCAAACTTGGGATCATATAACTTACTGCATGACTTTTCAAACGACTGGATCATGTTCTTGACTTCTTGTTAATCTTTGTAGGTCAATTTTGTGTTGAGAATTTGAATGCAAAATGTTTGTCAAAATTTGATGAAGGTTTTTTTTATAAGTCCCAATTTTATTTTTCTAAAACACCAGATGGCACAAAAGCATGGTCCAGCCATTTGTACAGTTGTGCGTTACTCCACAAATACCTTTACGAGACACCATCCTGGAAATCATGATGTACATGTATGTTAAATTGCTCCTAATTTGATTTATGACGGATTTACATGTACAAGGGTAAGGGTGTAAATCACTTCAAATACTTGAGAAAAAAGTCAGATATGCTTACCAAATCCCTTGCCAAAGATATCCCTGGCACTCTTTCCAAGATCACAATATGCAGAAGGGACAGCCATTTTTGAATTTATATGTTGGTGGTTGCTGGAGCTACAAAAATGAAAGATGGATAAATAAAATACACACACTTGCTATTAAACTGGTTGATTACCAAACACAGTAAATCCCATAGGCTTTAAACAGGAACGATCCGGCTCCAGAGGGAAAAGATTAAGAGTGCAAACATTCATGTAAATTTATTATCAAACATATTTTCTGTACAGTGGTTTATGCCCCATAATAATCATAATAATGGTGGCTACTTATATAGCTCATGGCGCTTCAAGAAAAATAAACATACACACAAACAATTGAAAACGAAAAATAGAATTTTGAATTCTCCTGTGTAAAACACAATAAATTGTTAATGAGAGAGGAACAAATAAGTTTGCAGTTGGGACTTGGAATGGTATTGTTTAACATTTAAAAAAAGAATTGCCTAGAGCATTTCATTTATTCATTAGAAATTAGTTGGCCAACAAGCAATGCATAGGGAAAATAAAGAATTATTAATGCACAATATTGAACAGTTATATGGACTGTTTTCTCAAAATAAATCCACTATTAAAGAGACTAGGTTCTTTAAATGCCGGTAAGGAGTGTACAGAATTAGTTTCTTTTCATAGTGCACCATTGACACATGTACCAGAGCTGTGGTATGCTGTACACTCTCAATTATACATGCGAGTCACAAGAAAAAAAAACATGAAGTTAAGGGAGGATGATTACGCAATTAGAACTTCCAATCGTACAGAAGAAGCGTCATAAACAGATGTACATTTTATGCATGTCAAAATGAAAATAAAAACATTTGTGGCAAATTTGCAAATTGAAGCCTCCTGACCTCTGAAAATGTCAATGACTTATCATACATGTAACTGCTTGAAGAACTTCTCTTTATACAATACAAAAACACAGTAGAGAGATCTTCTGTCTGAATGGTGATGAAATTAAAGTGATTATTGCGCAATTCAAATAGCACCTGATTTTACGACTCACTATGATGTACGTGTAGCCAGGCCTATGTACATGTAGGCTCAACAGGAAGAGAGAAAATGTGTTATATAATTCAGTTCCTTTATTCCTGGTAAACTTAAATACCTGTATTAAAGGGGAGTTAACTGTGTGTGGTGTCTGTCATTGACGGTGTGCATGAATAGCTAGTCACAATATGTACATGTACCTTTCAGTTAATTCAGATAATAAATTAGCCTTTAATTTTATTTGAATAGAGGAACTAAAATTTTTCTACAGGAAAACAATTGTTTATATATAACTACTTTTTGGTAACATAATTATTGTGGTATGAATGCAATGAGAACAGTAGTTAATTAGCAGCTACTATTCATATGGGTTTACATTACAAGACTACATGTACATTGCTGAGAATCATGCATTATGGGTTAAGAATCTGGTCAGGTACAAGTATTTGGGGACTTGAGGTGGCTCCTGGTTTGTTATTTGCTTTAAAGCTCACATTGTTGCTTTTCTTTAATACAAAAATACTGAAAAAGAGGTTAACTCCCAACAGCTCATTGGAGCACAGGGCAAATTATTCATCCAAGGCCATTAAAGGCCATGGCTTTAAATGTCATTTTTACTGGCATTCGTGCCCCTCTGACTGACTTTGGAGACTTGTGATTTGTTTTGGGGTTTCCCCATATGTGCTGAAATATAGAAATGTGAAAAGTGGTCTTGTCCTAAACAATGAAATTCAAGCCCCAAGAGCTTGAGTTCCCTTTTCAAATGTTATTAATCCGATAATACTGAACCTATCTAGGCATCTCTTAAGGGTGCAGCTTCATGTTACCCAGTCTCCTTCATGGGAGCTGCTCTCGAGAGAGTGAGCTTTAAGGATGGTATTATCATATCAAACATGCGATAATTTCTACACTCAACAAGAATTTTAACCCACACTTACATGTTGATGGAATGCTTGGTTTATCTTCCTTAACGAAGATCATTGACAAATAATGTACCAAGGAAATCATTGTATATTCATCTTCCTATTTCATTGCTTTTTCTACCCTCAACTTTTAATTGCAGAATTATCAACAATTTGTACCGAATGAAGGAGCAACTCTGTCTCTGGCACTCCATGTTATCAACATGTAATTTAACATGGGATCACAAAATCATGAAGTCCTGCTTCTTGATGTCTCCCACAGCGACAAGATACAAAAATTTTCACCATTGCTGAACCAACATCATTTACAACACTCAACTTGGATGTGGACAACATGAATCATACATGTATGTATATGCTGCTTGCAAGAATCAAAGGAAAAATAATTTGTTGAAGTTCAGTGGTCGTGGCTACTACCGGTACCGTAAGGGCACTAGTATTCAACCCGTTTGGAGAGTTTCCTCAAATATATAGAAATATAGAATTTACCTGAATTTCAGACCCGTCTTATTTCCAAGAGCAAATGCTGGTTATTCTTTTTCCGTTATTTTTTTCTTCAACCAGTTGACTGTGTGCGCGGGCGATCGAATTATACGGCGACGGATTTTGGTACTAGTATTCAACCCGTCGGCACTAGTATTCAACCTAGCGATGAAAGATGGCCCTGTCTCTCAATCTGCCCTTGTCCCATCCGACTATGGACTAGACCATTTGAGATGAGACCAAACAGGGAATTAATCAAAGCCAGAGATTTACATAGATCTAGATCTAATTTGGCAATCTAAACCCTTTTGAGATTTGCTATCAATCCTCACTAGGTTGAATACTAGTACCATTCAGTGCAAAAGGCCATCGCCGCATAATTCGATCCTCCGCGCATACAGTCGACAGATTGACAAAGAAAACTTCGACAACAGATTACCCTGGAAATAACAAAGGTGTGAAATTAAGATAAATTCCCTATTTCTAAATATTTTGGGGAATATGTCAAAATCTTTGAATTATGCCGGGTTGAATACTAGTACCCATACGGTACTTGCTAATGGCAAATTTCAACAATTTTTTTTTCTTGTGATTCTTGCAACTCGATTCATGAGCATCCACATCAAATAAAAGTTTGTTCGTGAAGACCTTATATTGGCTGGGCTTTGCTCAGCTATAGTACATTAATAAAGGGAAGTTCATCCTGACAAATTGGATTTAACAAACAGAAAAAAAATAAAACCTGGTGAAAGTTTTATGATAATCCATCAAATATGAGAATTGAGAGTTATGAACTTCAAATTACATTATTTTAATGGAACATGATAAATATTTTTTAAAGGATATGAAATGATGAGTCTTATGAAATAGACGCTATTCACCCCTCAAATAAAATCGTTTTCACTATTTAAAAGAAATTAAAAAAAAAAATTCATATCATGCAACAAATGGAGTTGCTCGAATGTGCCGTCACAAATCAAAATCTTATTGTTCTTCGCCAAGCAGCTACAGACGCATATCCAAGGATATGTGTCATGTGGCTTGGACTTGGTGAAGAACAAAAAGAACAAGATGGCGACGTTAACATCGCGGCAATTTTTCCCTGTCTTTTCATATTTTTCTTGTTTTAATGAATTCTTGTCTAAAAATGAAATCAATGTCGGAAATTAAGTTGTATCCCATTTCCATGATTTAGGGCTAGATATAGATCTTTTACTAAGTTTTAGAAGTAGAAATCTTGGGGGTGAAAATTTCAGTTTTTTCGTGGTAAACGCACATGAATGGGACGCAATCCTTGGCTTCATGGAGAGTAAGCATACTTTAGTGTTCTTGAAATGATTTTTACTCGCTGTTAGGAGCCTCCTCAGCTCAGGCTCCTGGCTAGCCTCACTCACAGTCACGTATTGCGAAGTTTAGTATACTAACCTCGCACCATGAACCGCGTTTGGCAGTGGATTTCTAACCAGTGGGTCGCGCGTGCTGCGACCCCACTTCTGGTGTCCACAACACACGACTTCTATGGCTTGATTTTTCTGTGCGCGGCGGCATGTAATGGACCCTGGCCTTGAGTGGGCTAGCCTCGCCTTCAATCATGACATGTCCTTTCTAATTCTAAATTCTAAAGAATTTTTCTTCTCGACTTCCGACACGGGCTTGACCTGTCCTCGACATTTCTTTGTCAAAATCTATTTTTTATCTCACTCATATCTATTCATCTAACGTTAATTATTCATACTTTTTAAGACCAACAATCAACACATCAATTGACCGATCTTGACTTGTTCATGATTTGTTGCAAAATTTTGTGCTCATTCCGAACCCAAAAATTCAGTTCACAAAATCACGGTAAAAATCATGATTTGATCAGTAAATATGCCTAGATACAGAGAGAGTTCCTTTTGCAACAGGCACCCTAACCCCATATATACTTTCTGTCCCTTTTACTTGGAATGGAATCTTGGGTGACTGTCGCTGTCGCAAAAATCCAAAATGAGCTCTTCCCCTGGATTCTGTTCAGCATGCACATTAAACGTGCAGTGCAATGGCGAATCTCAATCGACATGAAAATTTCTATCATGTTCACGCTATTACATCGAAAATATAACATTATGAGCTGAAAATTTCGAGAACCTTAGAGACATTGACTATTCTAGATTAATTAAAATCGGTTACGTGGTTATCATATTCATTAATGGATATCAAAAATAGTAAAATAAGTGTGGAGTTTGGCCTTACCAATGGAGCAAGACGCCGGTAGAAGTTGCAAGCTAGCTGACGTACGCGCACTTGATCTACACGTGCATTTCCTATGGAGAAAATCGCACACGCTTTAAATGGCCTTCACTCAACGAACGCGTATGAGGTCATCCAGTTTTCCATTACAAAGCAATGCAATCGCACGTAGAAAATACTGCGGAGGTTACCGGATATGCTTGCACGGTCAAACTTGTTAGGTATTTAGACGGGTTTCTCGGTTTGGCTCAGGGCACACATGCATGCTTGGCAAAACTTTACCCAATGAAAACTGCTCCATCGACCACGCCCCCTTCTAATAAAACTTTTCTCAAACTTTCGTATTAGATCTAAGTAATTTCCTTCCTTTCTATTGATATTTATCAAGATAGATCTTGATTTGTATAAAATTCCACATTTTTCAACATATGTTTTATAATAAGTTTTGTGATTATAAGAAAGTGGACTTGAAATTATGTGTATGGCATGCTATAGGCCTGTGGTATATATAGAGTCCCATCTATAATACCGGTAATCATTATATTTCACTATGATTTCCATCATCATCATCATCATCTGGTATACGGGAGTGAGGTAATCATGTAGATCTCCTGGTCGTCGACGAAGTCATAATGGTAAACAAAATGCGGGACAAAATGCAAACTGATAAATATGATGCGTGTGTACGTGGATGTCGTCATGGTACATTGAACTGTTTGCTTTGTCAGAATTTATGTAATTTATCTAAGCCAGTTTTGAAAGAGACAATATAACGTGCAGATTATGATATAAGTGATTCCGGCAAGGCATTCCATGACCCAGCCGGGATCAAAGTAATATATGCTGAAGTAACTGATAAGTTTCAAAGAGTGACCACGGGTTGTATTATAATGGGACCTTTCGAAAAAGTATTCTGGGCTAAGTCTATCTAAGCCATTGAGTATCTTTTAACATGAATCATATCAGCCCTCTTATGACGGTAGTAAAGAGAGAAGAGTTGAAGCTTTTTCAACCTTTTAGTGTAGGTTAGAGAAGACATACCAGGAACCATTTTTGTAGCTCTCCTCTCCACCGCCTCAATTTTACGGTCAACATTTACAAAGCGTCGATTCCAAGACACGGCACAATATTCGAGATGTGGACGGACAAGAGTTTTAATTATATACAAAAAAATTTGAGGGGCTAGATATGGTGTATCGCGTACAATTCCTCAACTCCTTTCTATGAAAGAGGCTGTAATCCTTCTCTTTACACAATCAGTGCGCATTAATCATGCCTTAGAAATATGAATTTTGGCAAGGACTGTGCAGAAAATATGGGGAAAATTAAGCCATACATATAGTTTCAAGGCACCTGCCCTGAAAAAAAAATAGATCAAATAAATGAATTTAAAAAAATAATGAATTGATAAATAAATAAACAAATAAGTAAATAAATAAATGAATGAATAAATAAATGAATGAATAAATAAATGAATAAAATAAATAAATTAATAACTAAATGAATTAATTAATAAATAGTAAAACAGCTTTGCTGGAAGTTTATATTTTATACAGTAGATTTTACTTTGCACTCTTTCGATCTCCCCCCCCCCCCTCTCTCTCTCACTCTTTTCAAACTATCTTATTTTCAAACTATATTATGGTATAAATGTATACAAGTTAAGTTCTTAAAAGAGGAAATGCAGGACCCCCCCCCTTATCAACTTATTTGACTATTTATAACCTATGTCTCACATGTGCCATGTACCCTACATATACGTTCATGACAATCTAAAATAAAACAAATGTTCAATCAACAAATTTTAGAAGAGATAATTACCTTTTATTCTAAAAGTCTGTCAAGAACATAATAGAAAAATATGCATAAATAAATATACATTCACATCTATACCACAGAAGCACACATTACTAAAATGACATAGTAGAAAGAATATTATATTCTCTGTTCAACAACCCCCCACCCCCCCTCCAAACTCACGAAGTAATGATGCTCTATTAAAAAAAACCTTTCCTACGAAAAATCATCACTTTTCTGCCTATTGCATGACATACTAGTAGTTGTTTCAGCTATATGTATTCAGCCTTGTTTTAGTTACGGTACATTAAAATCAATATCAATCCATTAACACATCAGGGCCCCGTCTTACAAAGAGTTGCGATTGATCCAATTAGTCTCAACTGTATGGAAATCCATCCATACCATAATTTTTTCCTACAAGAAATTTGCAAATAGATCACACCGAATCTTCAAGAGAACGATGAATGTATGCATATACATCATATCTAGAAAACATTTAGCACAAATTTGCATTTTAGATGTTGCTGGCCATCCATAGTTGTCGTTGATCGGATCAATCACAATTCTTTGTAAGATGGGGTCCAGGTGAACTATGCAAGTGCAGTCAGGTCCTCACCATGCCGAGAGGCAATGTTTTTCAGTATTTGAGCATCTGACTCGAGAGGGCGGTTTGGGAGAATTTGAATCAGACTTCAAATCTTGGACTTTTATTTTTTCAGAGTCTTGCTCAATTTGTAATAATAAAAAAAATTCTTTGAAAAAAATTTCTAGGCAAGACTAAAACCTGTGTCAATGAGCTCGAAATGCAGGATTGGCTTACTGATTGAGCCACACGAATTGAGCTGATCGATGGTTCAGAAATTAAGCGATATCCTAACTTTTCATGTCACCATGAATACATAAGGCATAGTCTGACTAAATAAACCCTATACACTTATTCATGAAAGAGTTACAGCTACAGTATACTGCCCTCTCGTGTCCGGTACACCTGAGGCCCGTTGCAGAAAGAGTTGCAATCAAACGCAACTCTAAAAATCATGCGTAACTTGATTTTCAACCAATCAACAGCGCGCATTTTTTACTTGCGATTGATTTGTTGACTTGCGTTTAAACGCAACTCTTTCTGCAACAGACCCCAGTACTGACAACAAAAAATCGCTCCCAGGAGGGGGGGGGGGGTGCACTGGCATTACAAGGTGGATACCATGCATGCTCGCCTAATGATTTTCAATTTGACCCTGAACAAGTAACGATCCTTTGATCCAAGAGTACCCTAAACCAGTTTTTAGTTATTATGATTTCCCCACCTGATTAAGTCCTTAAATATTTCATTTCCATTTCAATCATTGGCATATAGAAATTACTAGATACAAATGATCAAACTCTCTTATTTTTCAAATTATTTTGATGAAATTTCTCCATTCTGCTTGAATAATTCATTCTACTGAATCAACTTTATTTCAGGGTGGAGCACCCCTTTAATCCAGAATCCAGACAGGAATAATCACATAATTATACACATGGCACAAATAAAAAGATTTCAGCTGAAAACGGAACATAACAAAAGAGTTAATACTTGAGTTGTTATCTATTTCTACTAGAGTATAAAATCTTCTATTTACTTCACATTGAAAGATTACAAGACAATCAATAAAAATCTGCATAGGAATTAGTTACAGAGTTATCCATTTTGAAAGAATGCCAAAATTGAGACATCAAATCATATTGTACTCATGATAAATCATATTACACACTATGAAATACACTTTGCATGTTATAATGGACTGCATATTAAACAATATTACTGATTGTTAAAAGGACTATTATTACACTTGTCCACGCAGCACATCCATGTCAATTCTGAAATGTCAGCAGATAAAATATATAAATAAAAGTAGTTTCTACTTTTATAATAAACAGTGATTGTCCACATAATACATTAGTTTCAAATTAAGACTGTGTAACAAAATGAAGTTGTGAAAATAGTTCTCCATTTTTCAAAATTGCATCTCTAGTCTTTTAAGTTTCATTGGAGTGATTGTTGATCATCATATTGTTTCATACAACACAAATAGCTGAATGACTGATCACAAAGATTGTAAAATGATACAATTCTTAAATACATATTTTATATCTGTCACTAAAGATAAATGAAATCAAATAAAACAAAACAACCACAAATTCTTTTGAACAAAAATGCTGATATAAAGCTTTTTGGAATATAATGAAGAAGTAGTTAAAATATAAACATGTTAAAACAAAATATGAATGAAGTTTGGCACATTGTACCTGTAACAATCTCAAGAAATGGTAGTTCAAAAACCAAAAGTATTAAAACAAAATAGATGAACTGAAGCTGGAAATAAGACATTGTAAACCACCAATCAGAATATCTGATTTTGGCACATATTATTGCCTGGAAAAGACAGACAAAATATTATTTGAAAGGAGAGTCAAATAAAGGAACGTGAGCTGCGATTTTTATGATAGAAATTTACAAAATATCTTCAAGACATTTAAAATACCAATCTGATATTATTTTTGCACATTTTGTCTGGGAAAAAAAACTCTTGGAGAGATTGATTGAAAGAAAAAGGAAATAAAGGGACATGAGTTGTGATATCTTCAATACATTGTAAAATAACAATCTGATCATATTTTTGGCACAAATTGACTGCAAAAATAAAATCATGGCATTATCGCTTAAAAAGAAAAGGGCCCATTAAAGGAACATGGGCTGTGATCTTTAAACATTGTAAAATACCAATATAATTGGTACATTATAACTGCAAAATCTCTTGCAGAAAGATTGTGTGAAAAACCATAACATAAACAGGACCCCTAAAATTTACTTCAAGATCAGACCTAGTTAGAAGCAAAACAGCTGATGTAAATTGTTCCAAGACAAACACATAATAACATTTGCCTTGAACAGAAAATGAATGAGAATAGTCAGTCATTTCACCCCTTCAGGTATTTTAAATCCCAATGTTTGGTTAGAAGTATATAGATTGTCTAGTTTGTAGTAAAGGCATAGGCCCGTATTCTGAAGTCAGGTTAAACTTAAACTCAGGTTTAAAGTTGTGGTTTAAATATGGATAGCCAATTGTTACATAAATCACTAACAGCAGAGATATCATATTTCAGCTCATTTGGCTCTCAAATCATTCATAATTGTCTAGGAAGTATAAATATATAATTGTCTTCACCATTGAAGAATCAGGAAAGGGCACAGTAAATATAAGAAACATACAACTTAATAAAAATTTTGACACTTTCGGCTTCCCATAACTTCAGCACAGAGTTAGACCATGGTCTAAGTTAAAACCTGACTTCAGAATACGGGCCATAGTATATTTATCATCATTATTTTGTATTTCCAACTTTAGTAGGCTGGTTTACCTAAATTGTAATTTGTAATATGATAATTCTTTACTCAGTACATTTCCTTTTTTGTTTGTTAAATGTTTGATTATAATGTATGTTATTTAATCACTTTGTAAAGCGTTTAGAAAAACCATGTATTAAGCGCTATAAAGATACAATATATATTATTATTATAGTTTATTCAATTTCAAAACTATAAGAAATCTAAAATATTCATCATCACCATCATGAATATTTGCACCAGCAATGCTGAGGTAATTGTTTTCCTGGTGGAAGTTCATCTGATTAAAGAAAATCTTTTTAACACCAAGGCTTATAAAAGCCTAAACCTATCTTTTTTTATGATTCAGTCCCGCCAATAACTTTTTTCTACATTTATAATATTATTGCTTACTTAGAATGAAAAAAATATACTGTATATATAGAAAATACTACCTGTTTAATATCATATTCCACTTTGGGATGTGAAGTTATGATTGGCTACTTGGCTTTGTATATGATTCTGTATTAAAAGCCAACTGCCTTCAGATGTCGTGAAAATCGATTGTATTTGGCAAATACCAGACTCTTTGAAAAGAACTGGAAATATGTGGAGCTCGATCATATTAGGACACGGCAAATCATTTCTGATCCATCACGTATACCAATTTTCATTTGCCTGCATGCTGTTGGCAAAGGTTTAGAGACAATGACTTTATCATATGTGTTAGGTGAAAATGCAAGGTGTTACCATTAGTATCTCAATGTTATAACAAAATGTTGATAATAATAAACGTAACTTCTATGGCTGAATTCATTCAACAGTTTTTACCTGAGAAAAACAGTTTTATAAGATATTTAGATCAAAGCCAAAGTTGCATTCAATCAATTTTTAATACATTGGTTGTCAATTCAAACGCCTTTCAAAACAAAACATGAAATAATTTAAGGTGCATTTTGAAAAGCAATTATGCAGAATCACAGAGATTAATAGCTGATTGAACATGATGGACATCTTCATTGATCATGATTCTACTACGGTCAGATATGTATTACATTGACCTTCACTTCCTGGGTCAAACCCAATGATCTACAATGTACATGAATCATGCACTCAAAGACCTGTATACTCAAAAGAGGTACATGTATCAATTATACCATTGTATAAAACCATAGACTATGCAGATTCTCACACATAATTATGCTTAATTCATAAGAAGATAAAGAAGAGTCAAATTATAAATGCACGCTTTTGGCTAAGGGCACTAACTTGAATGAAGCGTGATAATGCAAGAAATGTGCATAATCCACGGTATTGTACCACAATACAAAATTTTGCAACCTTTTTTTAGAATATGGCCAAAGAGAGGGGAAAATATTGCGATTGAATGCTATCACAAACTGACTGCGTTTTGTGTTCGTGTTTTTCTTATCGATTCTTGTTTATGAACCCAGAACCCCAAAACATACTAATGGTATTAAATTCCCCATGGAAGTTGACTCTCGACAGTTTTTAAAGCAACAAATGATTATTCTTTATCACCAAATATTGGAATCTTTGCACCAACAATGCTGAGGTAATCGTTTGGCTTCGGGAAGCTTTAAAGCTCATACAAATGAAGGAAAACTTGCTAGCTGTAAAACTTGAAGTCTTTTTTAGATGCCTTTTCTATCTGTTTTGATGACTTGGTCCAAACCAATTAAAATTCCTTTTAACATAAAGGAGCAATGAGTTATAAGGTAAATCGCTAAAAAGTACATCATTTACAAATATATTAGAAATATTTATAAAATCTTTGGCATCACCATTAAAGTATCAACATACATATAATAGTGTCAGAAGGACATAACAATTTAACCCTTCAAAAATGTGAATGGGCTTTTTATCACCTCTCTGGCTCCCCGAAGACAAAATATTTTCACATTTAAAAGTAACTAATGACTTAATTTCTTTCTCCTGTTAGATATTTGTAAACCAGAGCCGAGTACTGCTCAGATGTAAAGTTAGCTTTGGCATCTATTAGCTCTCTAAGAGCTTTGGCTCTCTTAATATGCTCATCATATAACTCGACGTACAAGTGAATTGAGTTGTACGATTCAGGGCTGAATGCCACAGGCCTTGGACAGGTGTAATGGTCTGGAGAAACAATGTGTGGGGTTTCAGATTTGCCTTCCCTTCTTGCCTTGAGGTTTTCATGTAAGCGATTGCAAACAAGGCACTCAAAGCCGTCTATGAAATTTGGCTGGGTATAGTCGTTCACGCCCCACTCCCGATCCTTCATTACAGAAAGGAGATGAGGGTTTGTGACACCGACTTTCTTGAAATTCAGCAGTTTCTCATAAGCTTCATCATTGCCATCCAGATATTTCAGGCGATCTGCCAGTTCTTTGGGTGATCTGAAGTCGTCCACGACTACAGCAGAGTTGTTATCAGGTAGCCAGTCCCGGACAGTGGGTGAGCCACGATACACAGGCACCGACCCCAATATGAGTGGGCGCCATAACTTTTCTGTAACATAGTCTTCACACAGGGCATTCTCAAATGCAAGTGTGAACTTGTACTTTGACATTATCTCGAAAAAGTTGCTCTTGAACATGGTCAGAGGGTCTGTGAGTTCATGTGGGAGAGGCTTGTTGTGGAGGCAAGCCCCATAGGAATCGACATGGATGTGCTTCATCAGTTCTTTGACGTAGCTGTCCCTATCTGATGGTGGATTGCAGTCACTCTGGACGTACGCGACAGGGGCCAGCCCTGCCCGTTTCTTCTCCTCCAGAGTCTTTAAATACTTCCGGCTCTCCAGATCCTCTATGCTCTTTAAGTACTGTGTGGTGATAGGGTAGTCCGAGACCCGCTTGAACGTAGCCGTGTGGTTGAAGAGCGTCAGGCACTCCGGATGCGACAGAATGTAGTTGTTCTTCGGCGACTCCTCGTGGAAGAGCGCCCACTCGTGCTGCCGCTTTCTTGGCACCGGGACATCGTCTGGCTTGAAGTCGGTGCCGTAGAACATGAAGGCACTGGTGTTAGGATGATGCTGGAAGTGGCGGTCGATGGTGAAGAAGCATTGGTTGTTGCCACACTTGGTGATCTGGCCCCTCTGTCCAGTGAATGGAGTCCACCAGATGATGATGGGGTGTGGCACATTCAGCCGGGCTGCATCGACATGGTTGACATCATGCTCATCGGTGCCATCTGAAGATTAAAAGAAAAGTCAAATATTTTTAACAAATTGAATGGAAATTTAAGAAACCAGTAATTAGCATTCAATGTACCAAAGGAAGCTTTGTAATTGAGTAGTTGGCATTTAAAGAGAGACTTCTGATATGGAAAAATTGAGGAAATATCATTTTGAGCATTTTAGTTCTTTTCAAGTTATTTACGAAAATTACATTCCCCGCACTTCTTGGATGCTCTCACATTCAAGCTATGTTCAAAGATATTTGAAATGTTGACTTGACCATAAGTGATTGTGGTCCAATTCATGCATTTATCTGTGCAGTTGATATGATAAAAGTTAGTTTAAGATAATCTTGGTGATTACAGTATACACTAAAGGTTATGTATATTTACTACATTAAAAATCAATATTTCTCAACTGCTGTCAGAATTGAGATAAACGTAGCGTCTCCCGCAATCCATTCATGACAAGACCTTCTCTATACGTGTGTATCTTTAAAGTTTAAGTTCTTAATTCTGGGGGCTTACAGTATGAGTCAGACCTGGTGGGTGTTTCATAAAGTTAAAGGGGAATCCAGCCTTGGCCATAAAATGTTGTGTTGGGAAGGAGAAAAATAAATTAAACAGAATGGTGAAAGTTTGAAAGAAATCGGACAAGCAATAAGAAAGTTATAGCTGCTTTAAAATTGAGATCACTTATACTATGTAGATTTCAAATTGGCAACTGGGTAAGTTAATTATGACAAGGGGCAAGGACTACTTTCCCATAGGCCATGTACTTTATTATCAGGGATTTGTGGTTTTCTCCTTAGTACCCATTCCCTGGGGCAGTAATCTAAATATAACCCAGGTAGTATATTATTTTATGTCCTCATGAAAGAAAAATATAATTTGAAATAAAACTTTTTGGAAAAATGACAATTTAGCCATAACATGTATTGGAGTACATGAAAGAGTAGTCCTTTGCCTTACATCACTATGACATCCCATATGCGGCAAATTTGAAGTCTCCATGGGTATAGTGATTACCAATATTTACAACTTTTAAAAATTCATAACTTTCTTGTTGTTTGTCCAATATTGTTCAAACTTTTACCTATCAACTTGTCTGATTTTTCTTTTCCTTATAAAAACAAGTTTTTCATTTGGGTTAGATTCCCCTTTAAGAGCGACTTTAAGAATGAGTTTGACTGATAATCCTTTCTTGTGCTAAATGATATTCACTATTAAATGTTCATTGGTGATTAATAGGACGAAAGAAAGGTTCACCAGTCATTCTTAAAGTCGCTCTTAATTTTTTACACACAGCTTTATGAAACTGCCTCCAGACCTAACATTAATCCCTTCAAACTCAGTCACAACAGCATGATGATGAGCGAGAACTAATTGTTTGAAGTTTACATGCTTGTACATTTTTGTATATGTTCCTTTGTTTTATAAAACACTCCCACGTTGTACTTCTTATGTACCTGCTTTGCCATTATAAAATTCTTTATTCTCTTTGACATGCCTCAAATTATTCAATGAAAATTTGAGTTATAATTGAATGGTTTCCAAGCAAACACCTTAAGCATGTCTTTCCATATTCTTTTTTATTACTCTTTAATATTGTTTACATGCTGTCTATTTGGTTTGTATGAATTTGATTTTACATGCATGAGGAGAGCCTACAAATAATGATTTATTGTAGGTAATCCCCACGCATTGGATGTTGTATGTATATCATTAAGTTTCATTTGAGAATTGTTATCATAATGCATTCCTGGAAATGTAACATTTTAAACATTAACAGGAGTCAAGTCATCTACATGTATAGTTTTTCATGTATGGTCCCTTATCTTCAGCATGGGTGTAAACACTACCCTGTTATTAGGATACTTTTTTGTTGTTTTTTATATACAATGTATAAAGCAGATGGGAATGTCGCTAGACGAGACAAAAGGGCAAAGGTCTGCTTGACACGTGAGACTTGCAAAGTCTGTTCGACAAATCTGAGCATCATCATTCTGGGAACTGTCTATTTCTTCTGAACTTTCTGTTTCCCGGAGATGGTGTTCCATGCCATCATCACTTTGAATAATAGTCTGTCCAAACTCCAAAATCAAACAGACCTACAGTTCTCAATGTGTTAAATATTCCAAAACCATGAAATAAATTGATATAAGCCATAAATAGCTATTAAAACGTATACATGAAGAATCCTCTGCCGATTCCCACATGATTTTCTTTGCATCAAATTGAAAGAGAATAAATAATAAAATACAAGAAAACAGACATATAGAGCTAAAAGTAACAGTCACATGTAGACCTACATTGGGGGCATCAGGAAGAGGGGGGGGAGAGGGGAGATGAAGGGGAGGGGGAGAGGAGAAATAGGAAGGGGATGGGGAAGGGTAGAAAGAGGAAAGAGAGGTGAAAGGGAGTACATCCCCCCTCCCATTCAATTTTGTGCTAATTTCAATCTCCATGCAAGTTTAACTTAATTTTCTTCAGATTTGGAGATGAGATGGTACATGTATTTGTCAATAGTACAAGTCCTGGACCGCACTGCCATTAGAAAGTGGGTACCATGGTCATTTTACACAAAAACATGATGTCCACATATAACAAAATACTTTTAATGGTACTATTTTGAGAGTCCATTTAGGAGAATGATGTCCACAATGTAATGACATTCTCCCCCCCCCCCTTGCCCCCATAATGGCACTCACTCTAACTTGAAGGTGACAAAGACATTAGGCAATGCTATTCCACAAAGGAAAAAAACATTATAACCTGAAACCACTTGAAAGGAAACACAAATGAGGGGGTGAACAAAAAAGCTTCAATAGAGGCAAACAAACTATCCACTCACATGGAATGAAGAGGTCCATTTCATCCTTTCAATTCTCCCATCTGACTGTTTTCTGTTACATTAGCTTCCCATTGTACATAGACAGGGCTGTTTATGATGGAGAAACTCTATCATACCTACATGTATGCTGTGCAGAGATTGCACAATTAACATTGAGAAAATAATTCCGGTGACAATATTTTGGTATTATGTACATGGGAAGACAATTTCCACAGACTATGAAAACACACAGAGAGGTTAATTATTAGAAGTCTAGAACAAAGTATGTACATGACTGCATGTACATATGTGATTTTCTTTTGAAATGTGTGTAATCAGTGAAAGCTCTAATTGAACAATAAAAGAGACTCATTCAAATTATATCTCCCTCTCTCACTCTCAACATTGTCATTACCTCAACAAAAGATTACATCCTACACTTTTCAGTTTGATTTTTTTTATTTGAATTTATTTCTGTTAAAAATAAGAAACTAACAAATTAATAAAGAAATAAAATGGGAGGATAGCCCTACTTGGCAGCATCGAACATGGCGCTGCTGGTCTACCGAAGGGTCCGCAGTAGACCAGCAGTTTTGCACTTTGGAGATCTACATAAATTCCAGTCTCTAATTTCCATTCTCAAAGGATCAACAATATTGCTGGTAATATGTCAGGAAGGAAATTACTTGTAAGTTTTTCTGCAGGTCAACTCATCTTACAGGAAATGTCACTGCTTACACAATAAACATATATTCATGACTGAATCAAAATGCATAAAGTCATGCTGTCAGCTAGGAAAGTGTTTAAGTTGGAAAAATAAAATCATCGCAATTTTCAGTTCTTCATGTGACTAAAAAGAAAAATCAGTATCAGAATATGAATGGTTTTGTTCTCGAGTCTAACAAACCGCAATGGATGCATGCATTTTCAATCTTATGTACATGTAGTTCATTACAACTACCGCCGTTTGTCAAGTTTCATCCATCTGATAATCAAAGGGGAAGTAAGTGGGTTTTAATAAAAGCAGCAAATTTTAGAGAAAAATATTGATGAAGGTTTGACAAAAACCCATTAATGAATAAACTGAGTTATGAATTTTTAATGTTTTGATTTTATTATGTCACAGACGAGCAGGAGTCAGAGCAGCTCCATCATACATTATGTCATGTGATATGAATTCCCCAAAATGCCATTTTCTATTTTAAAAAATATTGAAAATAATTTTATTTGTGCAGTGAATATATCATCAGACATATCATTTCATAACCTGTTCGATAAGAAAAATATTTTCATTCACTATGTTCCATTCAAATGTCAAAACTTTGAATTTATAAAGTAGGAGCTGTTTGAACATGACCTCACAAAATAAAATATGAAACAGTTTCACAATGCTGTTCTTTGGTGGATTTTATATCAAAACCTTCACCATTTCTTCCCCTGCTTTTAACAAAACCAACTTACTAATGTCAGAATGAACTTCCCCTTATATAAGCAAAGAAGACCAAGGACTTGGGAATATTTATGATTACAAGTAGTCCATGGGACTAGTCTGCCGGTACAGACCTTTTGTTTTCGCAATTCACATAGTGCATAATCCAGAGTCTGAAGTAGCGAGACTAGATTCACTATGTACTGTGGCTGTACCGAGTGTTTGGCATCTAGTCTTCACACTAGACATAATAATATAATTTGTTTAAGTGTCAAATTTGAGTGTGCGCTTGCAGACTAGCTGTAACTGATGTTGAATGATGGACAAAGATAATACTCCCTTTAAAATTCTGCAATAAAGAATTTCCTTTTCTACCATGCTGTTCAGGTTCAACTCAGGAAATTAACTTGATTATCAGTTAGTCATTCATCTTGTCTTCTTTTGCAAAAAACTGTATGCAGTTGTCAATGCTGACATGTATGCTATAAGAGAGAAAACATCCATAGATTAGTAGTATGCCTACAGGGTTGCTATGCCAATGAGTATTGAAAGATACACGGCACACAGAGTATGGTAGACTATGTGTTACATGTAATGTATGTATGTATGTACTGTATGCCAGGACACTCTAGATAGCTTTGCTTTATTTTCTTCGAAACAACTATTCTGTAATTTATCCAATCAAAATATCCTATCACTGCAGATAATGCTAATATTGCAAAATGTACTGTATTGAACAATTTGTTATGTTTAGAAATTGTTACAATATATAGTCCGGTCTGTTAGTGTCAAAAACACCCTACTTGTGGACACGGTGGACAAAAGCATGATTTTTTCTCCAGACCTTTGTTTATGTATGAGAATTAAAAATGGGGTATGCTCCAAAAAATCTGGCTGCAGGAACAGTGAAAAAATGGGTGAAAATGTCAAAATTTATGAGTTTAGATTGGTCTGACATATAGACTAGCGCTAGTGCAAAACTCAATAGCAGTGCATTATTTTGCATTGGTTTAGTTCTTGAATTCAGACCCTTTTTGAACAGATATTCTGTTTGTCCTCACATCTCAATGCACAAAATATCTGAATGCAGATGCTAAACAAGCTGAAGGGTGGTGGCGGAGGGGTTGAATGTTGGTGTGTATGTATATATTTTGGTCTTGGGGTAAAGATGTGCAATACACATTTTTTGCATGTGTTGGAAATTGTGTTGCCATGGTAACAGTGTATTATGGCAAAAATAAGGTACAAATATTGCAGTTAGAACTACTTCCTCTGTCTTCATCAGATTCTCATGAAATTTGGCACACGCATTGGTCTTGAGGTGAAGATGTCTAAGAAACATTTTTGTGTGTCTTTCGGAAATTTTGTTGCCATGGTAACAACATAACATTTGGTGAAAATTGGGAAAAAACCTTACATTTCAAACTGCTTCATCAGTTTTCAATCAATTCACATGAAATTTGGCACACACATTGGTATTAAAGTAAAGATGTACAAGGCATTTTTTGTGTGTGTTTCAGAAATTGTGTTGCCATGGTAACAACATATTATATGACAAAATTTAGGTAAAAACCTTGCAATTTGAACAACTTCATCAGTTTCAAACCAATTCTCATGCATGAAATATGGCTCACACATTGGCCTTGAGATAAAGATGTGCAAGAACCTTTTTTTTTTTTGCATTTGTCAGAGAGTGCATTGCCTTGATAACCACATATAGCCAGAAATGCAGGGAAAACTCACCAATTGTGGATCAATCTACTTCTCTGTTTTCAGGCTGTGCTCAGAAAAGTTTACACAAATATTAATTTTGGGTAAAGATTCATATTCAGTGTTAAAGGGGAATCCAGCCTTGGTCATAAAATGTTGTGTGGAAAAGGAGAAAAATAAGAATGTTGAAAGTTTGAAAGCAATCGGATAAGCAAAATAAAGTTATGGCTGCTTTAAAATTAAGATCCCTAAGGCTACTAGTATGTAGATTTCAAATTGACAATGGGTAAGTAAATTATGACAAGGGACGAGGCTGCAAGGACAACTTTCCCATTGGCCTTGTACTTTGATTTTTGATTTTCTCCTAAATTCCATTGGGGCCGTAATATAAACCTGTTAGTATAATGTTTTATGTCCTCATGAAAGAAAGATACAATTTGAAGTAAAACTTTTGAAAAAGACATTTTAGTCCATTAATTATTTCTGTACATGGAAGAGTGGTCCTTCCTTCATGGGTATATAGTGATTACCAATGTTTACAACTTTTATATATTCACAACTTTCTTATGGTTTGTCCGATATTGTTCAAACTTTGACCTATTGTCTGATTTTTCCTTTTCCTCTAAAAACAAATGTTTATTTGGGTTGGATTCCCCTTTAACATCATAAAATAGCGCAGGGTATTCATGGTATTAATCACCTTCAATAATATTTATAGGGTTTTTTGGGGGGCAGAGGAGGTCCTTAAAAACTGACAACATAAAAATATAGAAGGTTAAAGGCCATGGCCATTAGGAACTTAAACACTCTTAAAGAAAGCACCCCTTCCATTTTTTTTTTTTTGGGGGGGGGGGCTTTAGAAAATTGCCACATAAAGAGTAAAAGGAAATGATTACAACTAGGAACTGAACCCCCCCCCCCAAAAAAAAAAGGGGGGGAGAAAAATCCTTTACACTTCAGCGTATTAATTTAAAGCCTAAAACATTCTGGTTTTGATAAAAGATCATTTCCGGTGCCCAATTAATCAACGTTTTATTTATCTCTACTCAGTATTTGTTCATTTCAGTTCTTACTCTGACTTTCTTACATCACTTTTTGCACTTCTTGCACTTTAGAGCTTTACCATACCTTCTTGTTTTGTTTCCTCTCCCCCCCCCCCTATTTTTCTCCCTCTCTAAGTACATTTTCTTTGCTATTTTAATTCATTATTATCTAGCAACAATTATTCCATTTTGAATGCTTACACCTACACTGAAATATAATACCATGACATTTATTCTTTTCTTCATAATCTTTTAAACTCTATTTTGGCTACACTCTGTCCTAAATAATACTATTAGCTATATTTTATGTCTAGTTTAAAGAATTGAAGAAATGGTAAAGGTGCATCAAATTCATAGTTGCAGCATTCAGAATGGAATAACTGTTGCTTGAAAAAAAAATGGATTTAGTTGTTTTCCGAAAATCCTCTGTGAAAATTTTAGTTATATCATTGAGTTTTCCCATTCCTGCAGTTACCACCATCTGAAAGGGATATGACTACGGTAGCATATATGTAGAGAAATAAAAGTCATCATTTGCTCAATGAACAGTGAATACGTTCGTCCTTACTCCAATGGAAAATTATTTGCATTTTTTGTGACAGTCAGATCTTGCATCCAACAATTTTGCTACTGAAACATAATATTCATTTTTTGACAATTGGAGATGTAGGATGTATAAAGCAGGGGCTGTCACAGAAATATACTGAAAAAATTAAATGAAAGAAAATAGAAGGCAAAAATTTATTGTGCACATATGCATATTTTTTATATGGTATGTTATTGAGTCATGGATTTGCAAGTGAATTTCTAAAACAAGTGCAGAGATTTTTGTATATATATATTTCTATAATTAGTTGCATGATTAAAGGTACACTTTATAATATGTCAGAGAAAATATACTTGGAGAGATAGAGGGTAAAAAAAGGAGAGAGGAAACATTAGATGGTATGGTGAAGCTCAAAATCAAGAGTGATGTGATATAGTTAAAAAGAAAGAGTAGGAATGGAATATGAATAAAAGACTGAGTAGGAGAATATAAATAAACAATGATTAATTGGCTACTGTAAACAATTTTTTACCAAAGCAGAATGCATTAAACATCAAATGAATGGTCTGAACTCTGAAGTGCAAATGACTCTTCTTACCTTTTAATGGGGGGGGGGGGGCATTTTTCTGCTCAAAAAATATATCAGCCCCCTATTTTTTCAGGGGGGGGGTTAAGTTCCTAGTCATAATCCTTTAACTTTAACTTTTATGAGGTCATTTTCTAAAGACCCCCCCCCCCTCCCTCCCCCCCCCCAAAAAAAAGGGAGTAATGTCTCGCTTTAAAATACAAAGACCCCTGAGGGGCAAAGGCATAGACTGGTTGAGCATGGGGAGATAGAAGTGGTATGGGGAGGGGTCCACACTTCATAACCCAGGCTCCATACATCAGTAGAAGAGATCATATGCTAAAACTCTCTGTACCACAAGCAACGATTGATGCATACAAATTTTCATATTATCCCCGTACCATTCGTATCTGGAACCATCTACCAGCTAAAGCAGTTACTGCCCCATCAGTTGCTGTCTTCCGGGGGGCTGCCCTTCCTGTCATCAGAGGGTTAAAGCCTCCTGTAGGTTCCAGGATGCTGTAAGCACTAGGAGCATGATTTTTACTTGCACTTCACCAATTTTATTGTAAATAGAATTCCAACAAAATTGTCTGCACCATCACCTTCTGTCACAGCACATCCCATCCCAGTTTAGCTTGGAAGAGCTGCTTAAGGGATTATTCCTTCAAGGTTCAAGGTTCAAGGTGGAACTAAGGTTTGGAAAATTAGCCGTTGAAAGTAGAAGGGGTACACATTTTGTTTTGCTTGCCAGTGTTGGAACTCCTTTGCCACAGCGGAAGGTTTCACATTCACCCAGTGTACCCCCAGCCTATGCCCTTGAGGGGATGGTTATTTCAAGAGTGTTAATGGACACCGCCTTTAACCTTTATTTTGATGTCAGATTTTAAGGACCAATCCCGCTCCTCCCCCAAAACCTAGAAATATTACTGAAGGTGACTCATATATTTTAATGCAGTTTAGAATTTAATATGAATCTTTACCCAAAGATGAATATTTCTTCCAACTTTTATGAGCACTGACTAAAAAAAGGGGAAGTCGTTTGATCCACAATGAGTTTTCCTGCATTTCTGGCTATCATATGTGGTTACCATGGCAATATACTCTCTGACAAATGCACACAAAAAATGGTTCCTGCACATCTTTACCTCAAGGCAAATGTATGAGCCAAATTTCATGAGAAATGGTTCAAAACTGATGAATTTGTTCAAATTGCAAGGTTTTTACCTAAATTTTGCCATATAATATGTTGTTACCATGGCAACACAATTTCTGAAACACATACAAAAAGTGCCTTGTACATCTTTACTCTAATACCAATGTGTGTGTCAAATTTCATGAGAATTGATTTAAAACTGATGAAGCAGTTTGAATTGTAATTTTTCCCCAATTTTCACCAAATAATATGTTGTTACCATGGCAACAAGATTTTTGAAAGACACACAAAATGTGTCTTAGACATCTTCACCTCAAGACCAATGTGTGTGCCAAATATCATGAGATTCGGATGTCAGACAACAGAGGAAGTTGTTCTAACTGCAAGATTTGTACCTTATTTTTGCCATAATACACTGTTACCATGGCAACACAATTTCCAACACATGCAAAAAATGTGTCTTGCACATCTTTACCCCAAGACCAAAATATGTACATACACACCAACATTCAACCCCTCCGCCACCACCCTTCGGCTTGTTTAGCATCTGCATTCAGATATTTAGTGCATCAAGATGTGAGGACAAACAGAATATCTGTTCAAAAAGGGTCTGAATTCAAGAACTAAACCAATGCAAAATAATGCACTGCTATTGGCCCGTATTCTGAAGTCGGGTTTAACTTAAACCTCGGCTTAAGTCCGGTCTAACTCCAGTCTAAATCTCACTTTAGACCGCGGGTTTAAGAATTCACTTTCTGAAGTCCGGTTTAACTTAAAACCTCGGTCTAAGTCGAGTCTAACTTGCGCAAAATTTAGACTCCGCCTAGGGGTAGTTTAAACCATGGTTTAACTTTCAAAATGGCTGATCTGCTAGCTGCCTTGCGACGGGGAGAGCAAATGCTCGAATGGAATCAAAGACAGATCGAGAGGCCATTGGTGGAAAGGAAAAACCCCTTTCATATTTATGAGAACAACGAATTTCTGCAGCGGTATCGCTTCACGAAGCAAACGCGTTACACATTATCGAGGAACTGACGCCAGCTTTGGAGAGACACACAAGTCGCACTAATGCGGTGCCAGAGCACCTTCAAGTTCTCACCGCCATGCGTTTTTACGCAGTTGGTAAGTCGATCAGCATTTACATTCTTTTGATCATTAGATCTAACATCGTTTATTTTCATAAACTTAGAATTATTGTAGAAAAGTGGTAGGCCTAGTTGAATCATCGCTCAAAATGACTCACCCTGCAGCGTAGCGCGCTCTGCATGTGATCGATAATCAGCTGTTCTGATCAGTTGATCATCGATAATAGCATCCACGAGTTAGCCAAGTCAACCACGATGTTACGGGAACTGTCGAATCGAATGCCAAGCAAATAGCTGTACCTGTAACGTTAGTTGTAATTGTAAGTTTAAGTGTTAGAATTCTAAGTGGTGATGATGATGATAACGAAATTGAGCTTTTTGAGGTATGGCATGAAGTTTTGGTCTGCGTGCATGGCATTTATTTTGAATAAACCCAGGCCAGGGACAGGTTATCGTACGCACTGGTTTTCCTTCTCAGTGCACCGCTACTGCGCTAGTGCCCGTACTACAATCCTTCTAACCAGCCAGGGGCCAGGCAGGGAGCTCCGGCCGGAGCCCAGTAGCCCACCGTGCATAAATACACATACTCACGGGACTAGGGTATGTGGTCACACCGTCACAATAACTTGGAAAGAAAATTGTGAAAACAGAAATTATGCACTTACCACGATTATATGAATGAAGGTCTATCATCGTGTGTCAGCATCCTGACATCGAGGCACAGACTGGAACCTCTAAAAACCCTGAAAAATTGTCATGATGTACCTGATACCTCTCCTTTCATTTTCAAAATTCTTAACAAAATGGCTGATCGAATCTGGGGTAGAAATACGAGGAGAGGTATCGCAACATTGATTTTTATGATTTTCAGCTGTATTTTCAAGGTTATTATTATTATGAAAGAATAGTTCCTTATTAAGTACCCTAACTAAAACTGCAAAAAACCTGATTAGGGAACTCTTTATCAGTTTATGAGAAAATCCATTTTGAAATGTGTTGCAAAGTACATCCTGTATATGCATGATTTAATATGCTTCTTATGAAGCACAAAGATTTGGAAGAATTTCACGGTCAAATGAATTTGAGTTCAAATATTTTATGTAGCTTAAAGTAGAACAAAAGCAGCGAAAAAATAGGTTCACTGACAGATGGTATACTATATTATCACTTGGTCTAATCATCAGATGGGCTAACAACATTTGGGCTTAACCCACTTAGTCCAATTTGCTTTTGGTCTAATGACCACTTGGTCTAATATCCAATTAGTCTAATCAACTCTAATGACCACTTGGTCTCATGGCCACTTGACCATGTGGTATTAGACCATCCGATAATTCACCAAAAATACACGGGGGTGGCGGGTGAATTCGCCCTGGAAATGCCTAAAGTCGCCCTCGAATCACCCAAAATCATGTTTTCGGGGGCGACATAAAATCTTTATGTCGCCCCCAAAATAATTGCCCAGTGATAACAACTTAGCGGCCTACGAGCGCCATATAGGCCGTGGGCCGAACGATCAAAAGTGCTTTAGTTTTTAACTTTTGCTTCAGTTGACCCTGAGGTATTTTTGATATACTATATGTTTCTAAGGGGCAATTTTATTTTCATTTCATTTTCTGTAGGCAGTATGCAATCACAATGGACTGCTAATCAACCTTGTTGCCAGGTGGCCAGGAGGAACTCATGATTCCAAAATATTCAGAGAATGCCAACTGAAAAAAAAATCTTGAACGAGAAAGTCATGAAGAAAAATGGCTTCTTGGCGACAGTGGGTAAGTATTGAATTGTTTGCATAATATTAATACACATACTTTATTAACATGTCATCGTACAACAACAATTTATTTCGTTCCAGTTTTCACATATATGGCTATGGTTTGGCTCAGGGACCTCGAGAAGGATATTATTGATAAAGCTTTGGAATTGCACCTAATAATTCCTCACCAAAGATTAAATAAGTTTGCAAAATTGCAAGGATTATAAATTTCCAAGAAGGTTGCAGCTAATCCAGTTCATAAATGTAGTAGTACACAAAAGGGAAATTATGTTGCAACCTTATTGGTTTACATGGGTGGGGGTGGTACAGGGTACAAGCTGCAGAGAAAGTGAACCATTTTTGTAAAGTATTGTAACCTTGTAAAAATAAAAAGAGTGAATTACCTAGACCAAATTCAAAGCACCTTATCAAAATGTACTGTTGTCTTGTTTATTTAAAACCTTCTCAAGTATGGAAGAACCATGTTTTTTAACTGTTATGATGAAATCACAGGAAAGGTTAGCAATTGAACATTTTGTATTGCTTAAGGGTGTTAATTTCTAGTTTTACCTTTATCTTATTTCTGGCTGTGATATCATGCATTAAAACAAAAAGTGTTATTTTATGGCCATTTACAAGTTAACATTTAGGTATGAAGTGCATAGTTCCATATTTCTATAAAGATTTTGGAAAACAGTGCGGGGGCTGAAAAATATGAAATGGCCATCTGGTTATGATTTTTTGCATGGTCAGCCCGCTAACTGTAAAAACCTTTCCGCTGACCCTGCAGTTAACATGCACCCCCCCACCCCCCAATCCATTTAGCACTACTTGCTCATGTGTATGTACATACAAGCTACATTGTGAGGAATAATTTCACTTTTTAAGTTTCTCAGCCAGAGCATATGCCATTTACTATTGTTTGTATTTTTATTAACATAATAAAAACTTGAACCCTTTATTTACCCCCTTCTATATGAAACCTGGTAATCAAAAGATGTTTTATTTCCTGTTTTTAGACATGTACACATACATGTGAGAAGAAATACCAGATTATGGCAAATATTTTAATTAGTTATTTCAATACTATTTTTCCTTCAGGTGGAGGCTACAACCAAACTTTTCAGACAGACATGAGATACAAAGTTACACAAGTATAAATGGTTGAAGGTTTAGGAGAGCCAGACAAGAAGGCAGGAAATGTGATGTCACTTGTAAGTTAAAACACTCTTAATTATGACTGCCTCACTTTGGCGAAGAAAGTAAAGTCACATTAAAAAAAAAATTACTGGTACTGCTCTCTTCTTTATTTGGCCTACTTAAATATTTGAAAACAATGACATCTATAAGTGCTTAGATGCTTAATGGATTAATGGTGATATTTCTTGGACAGTTGTAAAACAACCAATATCAATCAATGCTAGATGGTGTGACTTGCTTTCTATTGCCAAAGTAGTAAATGAATGTTCCATTGTTCTGCATTCCTATTAGACCCCCCCCCCCCCCCCCGTCCCATCACCATCTGCTTTGTCTGGGAGTAACTGGAAGATTACCCCCCCCAAAAAAAAAAAAAAAAAATCTCTTGTAGGCCTGTATAAATGTAATGCCTACAAAAGCAGTCATGAAACCTCACTAATTCAAATTTGATCTTGGTAGGGGGGGGGGTGCTTAAGGATCTTGCCTGTTGATTGTGCACTCGCTTCAGAAATCATGCTGCTGTTCCTGATGTTTTTTTGTTTTTTTTAATATGATAACATGACTCTTGCATGAAATCAGCATTTGGCTCAAGAAATAAAGACCAAATGTGATAATTTTGGATTTTGACTCCCTTTCTTTTGTAAACCAATGAGAAAATCCCAAGTCATTTAAATCAATTGTGTATAAAAAAGAGGAAATTTTAATCATTTACTTATGCATTTGTTTGTTATTAACTTTTTTATTTTCATTGTTTAATAAGGCTTTGGTGACAATATTTTAACCACTTAGAACTTAAAGTTCTTATTTCAAACATTAGAAATAAAAAATGTAAGTTTTAACAATGATAATTAAATTAAGAATAAATGACTGATATCAATAATGATGGAAATTGATATCTTTATTAATAAAATATCACATGCTCTATACATTAAATCCATTTCAGTTACTTCAATGAACATGGACAGCAGCAGGAGCAACAACAGCATCAGCAGCCGAAACTACAACTGCAGTAAGAGTTGCAACAACCACACCGACAACATCAACAGCAGCAGGAGCTCCAACAACCATGCAGGGAACATCGGGCGCAACATAAATAACTTCATCAAGAGATGCAACAACCACAGTGGTAAACATCAACAGCAGTAGCAACAATGACAGTAGAAACAAAGCCAACAGCAAGGATTCTAACAAGCAATCATACAAGCAACAACACAAGCGACAACATCAATAAATGCATCAGGAGATGCAACAGCCACACTCGTAAACAGCAGCAGGAGCAGCGATGACAACAGCAACCACACAGGCAACACCTTGAGCAACGTCAGTAGCAAAAATAACTTATTGCACCAGGAGATGCAACAACCACACCCACAACACCAAGAGCAGCAAAAACAAACAGCAATTCCAGCAACCACGATAACCACAGCAGCAGCAACACCAACAACACTAATGAACATTGAAAAAACTTGTACAAAAGTCAATGAGGTCGCATTTTTCAGACATTATCAGACATTGATTAAAAAGTGCACAATAATTTATTTGGGTTAAAGAAAATTATGTTTGAAAAAATGTGTACATTTGAAGATGTTTACTATGTATTGATTGATATAATATAGTTTTGAAGATGAAAATATTATTCTTGAAATGTCTACTTTTTATTTGTCATTGACTAAAAATAAATACATTTTCTTTGAATTTTCTCAATGAAATGAAAAATAAGCAATTTATTAAAATGTTATATTCAAAATCAACTGAAATTGATCGATTTTAGCTGCAAAGGCCCTCAAAAGGCTGATTAGTCGGTGAAAATTGGATTAGTCGGTGAAAATAAGTTTTGTCGGTAGGTGAAGGCCACCGACGAAATTAGTCGGTGGTTTCCAATAATTTGTCGGAGAAAATCACCTACAAATTTTGATGAAATGGAATTTAGTCGGTGATGGCAAAATTGTCGGTGAAAATGAAATTAGTCGGTGAAAATCACATTTAGTCGGAGAAAACCACCGACTAATTGTTTGATGAAACGCCCCCCAGTTGCCAAAGTTTAAATCCTGAACATCATTCATTGTCAAAAGTGAGATGAAGGGTGATAATGAGCAGTGTGTGGCAAAAGAGGTTTTCTGCATATTTTTTCTTCTCAATGCCAATGATAAAAGGGCTGCATTAACATCCACCCCCTTCCTGAAAACATCCTTGTTATTATTTTCTTAAAAACATCAAAGGTGGCATTTATAATGGAACAGCTAGGAATACAAATTTTTCATGGGGGGCAGGGCAGGTGGTTCTAATTTGCATTTCTCGATAATTTAAGAAGGGGGGGTGCAAGTTACATGCACTTTACCCATTTTTCTCTCTTTTTAAATAATTGTTTTTGTTTTGTTTTTTGGGCTTTCTGATCTTCATGAGGCTGAGAGAGGGACACAGATTTAGCGCTGTCCATGGATAAAAACGTCCTAGACATGGGTGTGAAGATAAGAAATGCATATCCAGACAAAGGCCTTGTAGGCCTATTTAAAAAAGTAATAATTTGGTGGAAGCGTGAATATCAATTGAACCCCCCCCCCCGGCCCCCCTTCCCAAGGTTCAATATTAAGTAAGTGCCCTAAAGGTTAAATATAAATTTGGCTCCCCCAGATCAAACACCAAATTGGCGCCCAAAAGGTCAAATATAAAATAGTTGCCTCAGCTCTTTTATTCAAATCATGCACTATCACCCCCCCCCCTGTATTTCCCTCTCTCCTTCTCTTTTATCTATTTCCCCTTTTTTTCTCTTTCTCCTTTTTTTCTGTTTCTTCTTTTCCCTTCCTTTTTTCTTTTCTATTCCCCCTTCTATTCCCTTCCTCTTTTTGGCACACCGCCCCCCCCCCCCTTCGACTACCGGCTACATGGGGACCCGGGCCCCAAAAGCCCTCCTTTATGTGCTGGATCTTGATCAGTGTTTTATCTCGGCTTTAGTAATTCAATGAAATAGTCTGAAGTACAAGTAGGAACCATTGGTGAAATACATTGATTCATTAATTTGAATAGGGCCTATCATTATTTTTATTTAAATGAGGTGTGAACGAGGAGGGGTTTTTCAGTACTGTCCCAGTTTCTTTTCCTTGCCTTCTTATGATTTTCCTCCATGGTTATATTTCGATATTGTAACTTGTTGAAGAACTTGTAGCAGAAGTCGATTATCACAACTCAACGGAGCCTGTATTTACTGCGCATGTGTAATAGCAGCAGGCCAAATGTCTGCTTCAATTGCACATGCGCAGTAATCCACTACCACTACGACCACCAACTTAAACCCGCGGTCTAACTTTAGACCGCGGGTTTAAGTTGGACGACACTTAAACCCGGGGTTTAACTAAAACGGAGTTTCAGAAACACAAATCGCGCAAAACTGGAGTTAGTACGGACCCGCGGTCTAAGTGTGGCTTAGTTAGACTCTAGTTTAACTTAGACTGAGGTTTAAGTTAAACCCGACTTCAGAATACGGGCCATTGAGTTTTGCACTAGCGCTAGTCTATATATCAGACCAATCTAAACTCATAAATTTTGACATTTTCACCCATTTTTTCACTGTTCCTGCAGCCAGATTTTTTGGAGCATACCCCATTTTTAATTCTCATACATAAACAAAGGTCTGGAGAAAAAAATCATGCTTTTGTCCACCGTGTCCACATAATTCCGCTAACAGACCAGACTAATATAGGCCTACCGATAATCATTTGATCATACTTTTTCTATTGTGAATAAAGTCAAAACTAAACCAAACCAAAATTAAGGTTACACTTACACGTAATTCCGAAGGTTCATAATTCCGAAGGTTCTTCATTCCGAAGGTTCGTAATTCCGAAACACGTAAATTGCCTATACCTCGATGTTCGTTAATCCGAAAACGTAAAAGGGTTCGTTAATCCGAACATTTGTGGCGTTATTCCGAAGGTTCGATAATTCGAAAACAAAAAAAGGTTCGATGTTCCGAAGGTTCGTTAATCCGAAAACTAAATAAGGTTCGTTGTTCCGAAGGTTCGTTTGTCCGAAAACAAAATAAGGTTCGTTTATCATTTCGTTTTCGGACTAACGAACCTTCGGAATTACGAACCTCATTTCTTTTTTCGGACTAACGAACCTTCAGAATTACGAACCTTATTTCATTTTTTCGGATTAACGAACCTTCGGAATTGCGAACCTTCGGAAATACGAACCTTCGGAATAACCGAACCTTCGTAATAACGAAGCTTCGGAATTACGAATGTATGCGAAAATTACTATACATGTACATGTAGGAGGAGTAAACACATACATGTAAATATATACCATAAATCAATTAACAATATTGTAGAGCAAGCGTGATAAAATAGACTTTAATGGATTTACCAAAAATTAAAAATAGGCTAGTATGAGTACCAATGCCTGGCATGAGTTGCCCCCCCCCCCCCCATCAACTGTTGATACATGTTATCTCAAACACCTGCAGTAAATCGGACTAGTACAGTTTAGTCAAGATCAGGGAAAGTCTAAGCGTCGTGGTGTAGCGGTTCTGACTCTCGCCTTGTAATCAGAGGGTCGTGTGTTCGAATCCCACCATGGCCTAGCGTCCTTTGGCAAGGCGTTAATCCACACTTTGCCACTCTCCACCCAGGTGTTAAATGGGTACCCGGTAGGATGTGAAAGCCTATTTATATGTAGTATGCCTAGCAAATGAGTCTTGGAACTCTTGTTGGAATGCTCCCCAGGGAGTGGAGAAGGTGCATACATTGTATGCGGGCATGCAATGATCCGATGACCAGGGTAATAATATGTCTGTAAAGCGCTTAGAGACGTCGTTCCGATGTATTAAGCGCTATATAAATGCGGAATATATTATTATTAAATCACCAGCATCGCCTATGATGTACTCGTTTTAGTACATATGTTGTAATATACCAATCTGCTATTAAGTGCATTCAAGGAAATAATCCTGCCGGGTACCCATTCACCTCACCTGGGTTGAGTGCAGCACGGTGTGGATAAATTTCTTGCAGAAGGAAAACACGACATGGCTAGGATTCGAACCCACGACCCTCTGTTCGAAAGGCGAGAGTCAGGACCACTAGACCACAACGTGCCCAACTGAGACAGCAGCGTACACATCTCATTCTTGAGCAAACCCTAAACAATAAACCCTTTTCCCCCTCATTCTTTGAGGCTCTCAGTGATTTTTTTTAATTGGTCATTTATTTCATTCTCATAAAAAACATATATTCATACAATTATTACAGACAATGTATGTATATTATACAATATCTAAAATGTAAGCAGTGATGCACAAATAATGTTCATTTTACACACTTCAAGTATTTCAAGTACTTGTGTGGAATTGACAAGTTATAAAACATTTTAAAGTTTAGGATGTGCCGTTTCAAGCTTAATAAGTATCTCAAAATTTATTTTGAGTGACTTAATGTGGGTTTGAAGTGGCAGATCACAAATGCAAAATCAACAATCTGTTGCTCAGTTTTAATATCTCAGATTGAATAGAGGTCAGAGTTAGGATTGTAATTAAGAGGGTTTTTTTTCAGAATACCGGTAGAGCTATGATTAGTTTCAGGGTTTATTTAGGTTTGGAGCTTAGATTTTGTTTGGCTCAACATGCAGATTTCCTTCAGAGCAAATGTCATAGAACCACAATCACAGTTTATGAGGCCGTTCTCATTACGCTTTCTAAAGCTGGTTTACTGGAAACCGATTCAGGAAACCAGTTTGGAAGATCGCTTTGCTAGCATTCCCACTTGAGCACACGAAAGTGGTTTTCAAAATATTTTCTTGCAAAGTGATCTTGTTGCTATAAAAATGCTCTCAGTGGGGTGACACTTGTCGCATGAAATTCAAAACCACAGTGTAGGCATTCTACACCTGGGGGGGCGTTTCATGAAAGGACTTGTCGGACGTTTTATCCGACAAGTCCCATTTTATCCGACAGTTACCATGGTAACAGTACCTCTCAGCCAACCAACATCAGAGAAAGATGTCAGATCTGACAACTTGTCGGATGAAAATATTGATGAAACACTCCCCTGGAGTAGCACACGCTTCCCGAAGAACGGTTGTGTCCTCCTTTACGATAAAACCAGTTTAATGAGGCAAAGCGATCTTGAAAACTTCATCGCGAGGTGGTTTTCTGAACTGGTTTGGAAGATCGCTTCCAAGATCGATTTGACCGTTCTCACTACACCTTAAACTAGTTTCCACTAGTTTTAGGAAGGTAGTGAGAACGGTGTCTATCATACTCACCTATGTTCACTTGCTTTCCTCCATACGCCACATCCTCCATCTGCCAGAATGGTCCATCGCCTGTGTAGACAATATCTTCATCCCATCCTAAAGCCTACAAATGAAGAGGAGAAAAGAGTATGTTTTAATAGAGTTTACAAAACTTATAAAAATAGGAATATACCACATTCATATATTTCAAATAAAAACACCTATACCTTTCTCAAGAAAATTTCAGCCCATTCCATGCTTGTGAAGTGATTTGACACTATTTGATCGGGCAACCGTTCATGTAAAATCACGAGATTTAACAAATACCTGGCACATCAATGATGTGGAGCTCATCCGGCATCTCGCAAAGAAATTTAACACAATTTTTAATTTCAACCCAGTTGACACTGTAGTGAATTATATTGGTGACATAAATTGAGGAAACAGAATTGAAATTGATGAAGAAATGACAGAGAAGAAGCATTTTTTGTGATTTATCAATAAATTTTACATAAATTAGCATAAATAACTTTCTACTCAAAATTTCAAAATTCTGTGTAGAAGTTTGGCGAACCTCATGAAGCTCTACCAGATGGAAAAAAAACAAGTGGAGCGCCTCTGGCAGTCTCACCTGCATCGCGCGATTCAATATAGCAGCAGTGCTGATTTTGAAAACTACTATAAAAAAATTATTCACAAAAAACACCATTCATATTATGATACAATACTACGTTCATTGACAATTAATGACTTTTGACATTGATCATGCGACCTAAGACTTGTTAGTGATACTCGATTACCCCTATTTCCACATTTTATAAACTATATCTGTAAAGTTTGAAAGTTTTTACAGCAATCTTATAATTACCTCCAAAATGGCCAAAGTTCAATGACCTTAAATGACCTTTGACTTTGGTCATGTGACCTGAAACTCGCACAGGATATTCAATGATACTTGATTACTCTTATGTCCAAGTTTTATGAATCAGATCCATAAACTTTCGGAGTTACGATGGTAATTCAACAAATACCCTCAACTTGGCCAAAGTTCATTGACCCTAAATGACCTTTGACCTTGGTCATGTGACTTGAAACTCATGCAGGATGTTCAGTAACACTTGATTAACCTTATGTCCAAGTTTCATGAACTAGGTCCATATATTTTTTTAAAGTTATGATAGCATTTCAAAAACTTAACCTTAGGTTAAGATTTTGATGTTGATTCCCCCAACATGGTCTAAGTTCATTGACCCTAAATGACCTTTTACCTTGGTCATGTGACCCGAAACTCAGGCAGGATGTTCAGTAATACTTGATTAACCTTATGGCCAAGTTTCATGAACTAGGTCCATATACTTTCTAAGTTACGATGTCATTTCAAAAACTTAACCTTAGGTTAAGATTTGGTGTTGAGGCCGCCGCCGTCGTCAGAAAAGCGGCGCCTATAAGTCTCACTCTGCTTCGCAGGTGAGACAAAAATCAAAATCAGTCGACAGATAAAGAAGAAGAGGCATTTTCTGTGATTTATGAATAAATTTTGCATAAATTATCATAACTTTCTACTCAAAATTCTGTGTAGAAGTTTGGTGGACCTCATGAAGCTCTACCAGATGGATGAAAAAAAAAAATCAAAATCAGTGGACAAATAAAGAAGCATTTTAATTTTTTATGTGAATTTGAAAAATACGCGTAAATTAATTTCGCATAAATTAGCATAAACATTTTTATAGTCAAAATTTCAAAATTCTGTGTAGAAGTTTGGTGAACCTCATGCAGCTCTACCAGATGGAAGGAAAAAAAATCAAAATCAGTCAACAAATAAAGAAAAAGAGGCATTTACTGTGATTTAAGAATAGATTTTGCATAAATTAGCTTGAACATTTTTCTCATCAAAGTTTCGAAATTCTGTGTAGAATTTTGGTGAACCTCAAGAAGCTCTACCAGATGGAAGCAAAAAAGTCAAAATCGGTCAACAAATAAAGGAGAAGCATTTTTTTGTGAATTTTGAAAAATGAACATAAATTAGCATATTCAATGAGTTTGAAAATTCTGTGTAGAAGTTTTGAATCCCCCACCAAGTGCTATCATACAAAGCAAACAGAATTGAAATCGAACTTGAAATGATGAAGAAGCATTTTGAAATTGTGGACAGACGACAGATGACGGACGCCACGCCACGGCATCAGCTCATCCGGCCCACTGTCATCACACAAACTCCACATCATTACCAAATCTATTGGAAAAATGCAGTTAATTACACAGTTTAGTTTCCAGGTCTATAATAAATACATGTACTGTATTAAAGCCTGGATCAGAACAAACAGCATGCTGGAACCCGTCCAAAGCAATTGGTTATTGGTTTCCAGTATTAAACTTTTCCCCATTCCTGTGTTAAAATGACAGCAGGAAAATCTATGCTAATAAAATTCAAATTTTGATTGTAAATAATAATGATGATTATTTGAAATCAAAATTTAAATTTTATTATTTAATAAATAATAATTTTAATCTATGAATCGTTCTTCAAAACGGCACTTTGTAACATAGCTCATTGAAGCTACGTCATATCGAAGCGGTTCAAGGGTCAAGCTTATTGTATTTGCAGTGTTTACGAATGGGTAGGCCTACATGCAATCTGGTCTGGTAAGAAACATCTAATTTTTCTTATTTTTTTGGTGTGAAATAGTAGTACCTTTATATGCATTATAAAGGCCACCGCACACCTTACGACTGTTCGCGATACGATTTTGGAATAAATCGCATTTTGCTCATTTTCTGAAAATGTGAATGGAACATATATTTGAGGTTAAAGTTAATTGAAAGAATACTAACATAACCATTTTGAAAGATTGCAAGCCTTTATTTTGGGGTAAAGGCCAAATTAGTTTCAAATCGTAGCCAATCGTACAACTGCTATGACGTCATTGCGACTAGTATTAAATTTGCTTTTATTCTAAGAAGGATGATAGCATAGTCACAGATTTGAACAGAGGTATTCGTATGATGATTTAGAACATTAAACAGTAAATTCCAAGTCTCAATACTAGCGCCAAATTCTACTACATTTTATTCTGAAATCAGGTCGCAGACCAATCGTAAGGTGTGCCGTCGCCTTTAGTAGTATAAAGGTATGTAATTTAATAAAATTTTAGTTGAGAATTTGTTGGATGGTTACAATGTTAGATATGAAGGGAATTCCCTTCATGTGTATTAAGTTCGCTAGGCACAGTCCCATATGCATGTCTAGGCTCCGTGATGTAATGACAATATCAAAATCATGACAAATATCACTACAGAGTCCTCGAGGCTAGGTCGGGCAAGTTACACGAAGTAAACAATTTTTTTTTTGGGGGGGGGCCTTAATATTGCAATAAAATTAAAATGCAGAAATCTGATTGGCTTTTGTATTTCTTCATTTTCATGCATGTCCGGATTTATCGGTGAAGTCTTCCTCAGTTCCATGAATGGTGGTCATGGGGGTCACCATATTATTTGACGCTTTTTTTGCTGGACAGAGATGCTATCTCTGTCCAGTATACTGTCTTAGGCCTAGGAGATTTCTCTTACATAGTAAACTAATTTTGAGTAGATCTCAAATGGGATGAACAGGTGAGTCGTCTGATCTCCAATGCCTCTAGAAGACTTTACATCCTGACCAAGCTTCGGAGAAATGGTGTGAACGCCAAAGATCTTGCCATCATATACAAGATGTATATTCGACCAACGCTTGAATTCGCAGCTCCTGTTTGGACATCTGGTATCACATGTGACCACTCTGCCTGCATTGAGCGTGTTCAGAGAAGAGCTCTTTATAGATTATCTCATACCCGAACATTAAACCGTATAATCAATTGCTCTCAGAATTCAATGTAACCTCTCTAGAAGAGAGACGCTCTACCCTTTCACTTAAATTTGCTCAATCTCTTCTCAAATCTAAGGTGCATAGACATTTCCTTCCTGCAGACAGAGGTAGTGACTGTGGTCGTACTCTGAGGAATGCATCTGCACTTTCCCTTCCAAGGATGAGAACTGACAGATATCGGAATTCCCCCATCCCTTATTTAATTCGAACTTTAAACTTTAAAATTTACTGTGTGCAATTTATTCAGTTATATTGTTATTCCTGCTAGCCTATTGAATGCATGTATGGTTAATCTAAGACTACATGTATATATGTATGCATTTAATTATATTTCTCTCATTTGATGTGCAATATTCCTTTGTGATGTTTTCTTTTTCTCTCCTTTCTTTCACTTTTTCTCCTCTCTTATTCCCTTGATCTCTCCCCCTTTCTTTTACTTTTCTACAACTTTTTTTTCTGATTTCATCACACTGTTACATTTATATAAATCTTCAGATAGCTCTATTTACACATGTGCTTATCAGTTTGCTCATCCTGGGGATGATGATGATTTTGATTTTAATGTTTGCCCAAATGTATTCAAAATGTAATTTTTTAAAGTTATCTCTCACATGTATTGTATAAGTTTTATGATTGCATTTTAACATTTTCATGTACCTGTTGTGCAATATTCCCAAACTGGATGTGATGTACTTTTTCTTTTCCTGTCTCTCTCTCCCCCTTTTTATCTCTTTCTCTTTCTTTTTTGCTTTCTTGCTTCTTTCTCCTTTTCTATAGTTTTCCTTTCATCAATGCATCAAACTCCCACTTGCTTCATTCACTTTGGACAGCATTGTAATGCAAATCATTAATGTTATATTTTTGTATTTCTCCCTTTCATTTGGTGTCTGACCAGTATTCATTATTGATGCTTACCTTTTTTTTCTATGTATATCTTGTTTACTTATGTAACTTATGATTAGATATGATGTCCTTCTTTCAGATTCTGTTTGACCTTTCTATTTCTCTCTTTCTGTCTTTCTCCCTCCTCTCTCTATCTCCCTGTTGCTCTATCCCACTCTCTCGTCTATTATGATCGCCATCATGTCACTTTCCTTCTTTTTTTCTTCTTTTTTTTAATGTTATTAATAATTCTTATATTTGGAATCTGCAATTTATTGTTTACTAGTGGGTCTTTTTTTCCCTCCTTTCCTTTTTTCCCTCTTTCCTTTATTTTTGCTACGTCCCCTCTCTTTTATCACCTTTTCACACGCTTACTCTTGCCATTCTTGCTCCCCTTTCTTGCTCCTCACCTGCTCTTTTTTTTTATATATAAATTAAATCTGTCTTATTTCATGCATCTGCTCATTCTTCTTTTTTTTTAACTATTATTGCATTTTAAACATTTTTTTTTCTTTAATGGTCACTGCATGTTATGTATTTATTTATTTCTCTGTTATGTATTTAAAAAAATGTAAACTCACATTGTTAGTCTTCGGACTTTTTGATGAGTATTGTTTAATAAAACCGAATTGAATCTAATAAAATCTCTAAATATCAACTTATCATTATACCACAAGAATATGCATTCAAATTTCAACATAAATCCCTATTCAATAGACTTATATTTTTCTCAATTGATGACATTGACATACATTACAAAAAATGTAAGCCAATATGACTTTGTCTTAATGGACATCATACAGTTTAAATTACATATCAATTTATCATAAAAGAGACTTTAAGTTTTATAGTTATAGTAATGTAGCAATATTCCTTCGTCCATGGCATTTGTAGCGACTCACATTCACACACAAAAACCTTTATTAAACCTCACGTGACATGACGTGCCTTTCCTCAGTGAATCTATCTCACACACACTACACAGTGCAATTATAGCAAAATCGAATGACGAGAGCTGTACAGGGGAGGGTGGAGTCCCTCTCGCTTAGCCTGGCGGAAATCATCGGATATCGATGGATAGCGCCACCACCAAACTCAAACAACCAACCAAGCCGTGCATTCACATAGCTCACTGCAGCTGCTAGCTGCAGCGCACACACCATCATAACCACATCAGTCTTCTCGACCCCGACATTCGGCGAGGACGGTTCTCGGGGTTCCGCTCTAAACTCACCTGCATTTGCAGTGAACAAAACAGCGACACAAAGAACAGTATGATAACAGCTATGAGAATGAATTTCACCGCCTTCCATCTCAGAATGGTCTTCATTGTGTCTGACTATCATAATGAGGATTTATGATGTCACATCAAATTTTTCTCTGCAAATTCGAAGTCATGCGAGCTTCATGCGAGCCAGGCCCATTCATCACTCAACCTTCATCACATCACAGTCACTGAACGTATTTCTAGTACAGTAGTATACAGTATACACAGTACTGGGGCATAAAATTGTCGTATAAAAAACGTAGAGGGCGTAAACACTTTGGCCGCGTCGCAGATTGGATTGATCGATCCCATAGAGATGTATACTAATTGATCGATCCAGAGTAAATTTTATGCAAAACAAATTTTGAATTCCCTCACCATGCTCACTTGCCATACATATTGTCCTATTTACACGAATTATTGATTTCTAAAAAATGAACATGTTTTGTTTTTGCAGCCTTTCGTTCTGAATTCAATTTCATTTCAACTTATTCAACCATGAAATACAATAACATACAACTCAATATAATGCATCAATAAAAAACAAGACTCACAACTCCCAGATGAGTTTTTCTGATTCGATCGTCACCAAGAAGCAAGTCCGGGGTTCGATCCCCGGCCGCGGCACCTATGCCCGTGAGCAAGGCATTTAATCTACAATGCTCTTTTATCCTGCTTTCAAATAAATGGAAATGCTATATGCATTATTAGTAACAAGGTGTGCACCTTAAAAATAAAATAAAAAAGCATGGCCGTAGGCCTACAGATGGGGGGGGGGGGGGGGCTCTTGCCCTCCCAAATTTTTCACGACCAGGAAAAAAAAAGTAACGAAAAGGAAAGGGATAAGGGTGAAATATGATAATGTTTTCTGAATATCATGTCAAAATCTATCACAAATTTTGATTTTTGTAATAATAATGTCGAAATTTTTGCAACTTCCTATTAATTTTACGCGATAAGCCATATCGAGCCCCCTAAAAATGTTTGGTTAATTACGCCACTGCCACGAAGTAATTCTTCTCGATAATGGTCGTACAGTAGAGGACAAGTCCACCCAAACCGTTGATTTGAATAAAAAGAGAAAAATCAAACAAGTACATGTATAGTACTGAAAATTTCATTAAAATCGGATGTAAAATAAGAAAGTTATGGCATTTCAAAGTTTTGCTTAATTGTCACAAAACGATTATTATTCACATCCTGGTTGGAATGCAAATGAGGGTACTGATGACATCACTCACTCACTATTTCTTTTCTGTTTTTTTTTTAAATATATACAAAATGTAATTTTCTTTTTCTTCTCATTATCATGTGAATCAAGATTCCATTCCTCCCTTAACACGAGGAATTGTCATTGCTTTTTTTTGGGTGTGTTTGTGTGTGTGTGGTTCAGTAAAGTTGGTCTAAATATTGTAGAATTCAAACAATAAAAAATAAAGAAAGAAATGTTGAGTGAGGGACAACTTCAACTCATTCACTTATTTGAATGGGATTTGATTATCACGGGGCTACAACTGTTTTGTGAAACTTACCAATTTCAATATTTTCCGAATTATTTTAGATCCGATTTTGATTTTTTTTTAACTGATTCACTTCAACCTTTTTGTTGGGTTGACTTGACATCATTTTAAAACCGTACCTTGTGGCAGTGCATGATCCTAGATGGGACGCACCCCCCCCCCCCCAGATTTACCTGAGGGTGTTGCGTGTGTTATTCTCCATAGGTAGCAACCATGGAAATCTTGTAGGAATACCATAAGTACCAGAATTGTAATTAAAATCACCTTCATTATTTAGCGGAACCCCCCCCCTTATTTTTTTTTGTACTTGTCAAATTTTTCCTGGAACAAAATCAGATTTATTTTATAGCGAAACCTTTTTTTCGTGACCAAAATGGCCTTTATTTTGGAGTAAAAACCTTTTTGGCGTGTCAAATTTGAATCAGCACTCCTGTTAAAAAAAAAAACGTGCCCAGGGCCCTGTGGCAGTGGATTAACCAAGTGTGGCTGTAATATCGGTATGTTCAAAACAATATTCTTTATTTATTAATGAAAATTAATGTAGGCTTACCTGATGAAAATTTGAGTATTAAATTACAATATGGCATTTGCAAGTGAGCACTACTTTTATTCCTAAATTTATAAAAAGCTGCGGGAAATCGAAATGAGCAATTACAGCACAAAATTTTACAATTTCAATTCGAAAAACAGATATTGTGATAGATTTTCATTATATAATTATTTAAAAAATCATATCACATTTTATCCTTCCCTTTGTTATTCATTTATTTTTCTTTTTGATCGTGGAACCTATTGGGGGGCTGGCCCCTCGGATACGCCAGTGATCAATATCCTTCACCTCTGGGGAACTGAACTACCATTATGCGTTTTCCTTTCAAGGGATATATATCAAGCACGAATGATTATGATTTACGTATTGTTAATTGCTTTGTTTTCAGTTCAATATGACGTGAATATCAAAGTATTTGTGTAAATTGAAAATATAACATATAACTTTAAGGTCTATAAATAACGCGAGCGCGAAGTGCGAGCTGAAAATCTATACTACACTGACCTGAAATAGGAACATTTTAACCTAATTCATCAGGAGAATAAATGTTTGACTGATCAACGATGCATGCGCGAAGCGCGAGGTGATTTTTTGTTTAATATTAATGCCTGAAAACGGGACACTATAATCAATTTCTCTCACTAGACAAAATAAGCGAGGACGAAATGCGATCTGAATATGAAACTCCAAAAAGAAACGTTTTAAGTGTGGCTTTATATGTAGGAAACCATGCATTAAAGGGATGCTCCGGGCTGAAAATATTTATATCTAAATAAATAGAGTAAAATTCACAAAGCAAAATGCTGGAAATTTCATTAAAATCGGATAAAAAAATAACAAAGTTATTGAATTTGAAAGTTTAGCAATATTTTGTGAAACAGTTTCATATGCACGTCATCATGAATATTCATTAGGTGGGCTGATGATTTCACACCCCCACTTTCCTTTTTCTTATGTTATTACATGAAATCATAATTGTTTCATTATTTCATACATGTGTGTGAATAATATGTCTCCCTTATCATGAAATAAGTTGCAGCAATAAATATCTAATCCACCGAATCAGTTGTCAATCAAATTTTTTTAGTTCTTGGAGGAAAAATTTGAATAACCTGATTTCATATAATAAAATAAGTACAAGTGGGGATATGACATCATCAATTTGCTCATCGAATATTCATGAAGACATGCCTAGAACCGTTTCACCGGAAAATGCACTTTAAAATGTCATACTTTGTTATTCTTTGTCCGCATTTGATCAAACTTTCAGTGTTTCGTTTGTCTGTTTGTTTTATCTGTTCAAATCATATTTACTTCAGCCTGGAGTATCCCATTAAAGAATCCTACGAAATTAATAATGATAGCTCGAAGCTCTAGCTCAAAATTTTGGAGTTTGAGGTCCTAAGATAGTATGAATTTCATGACCAAAAAGCGAATAGCCCCGAAGTAATATGTCTAATAAGAGAGCGCCGGAAGCGCGAGCTGATTTTAAAATATTTAAACCAGCGCTGTTTCTATAATAACTGTTTATACATCCATGCTTGAGAATTATATATTAAAAAAAAAAAAAAAAAAACTACTGTGATGTTCATTATAGTAGAGCACTGTAAAAAAAAGAAGCGATTTTACTGTTTATTTACCAGAAAAGGGGGCATTTGTCTATTAAGGGGAGCGCCAAGCGCGACCTGAAAAGGGGAACATTTAATTAATAATAATCCGCTTTTATATAGAGCTTAATACATCGGAACGACGTACCTATGCGCTTTACAGATATATTATTACCCCGGTCATCGGATTTAATCAGTTATTCCTGCACACAATGTGTGCACATCCACCACTTCCTGGCAGTCAGTCGCCGGTGAGGCGCACACAGCACTGGACAAGTCATGACTTTCACATCCTACCGGGTACCCCGGGTACCCATTTAGCATCTGGGTCGAGAGTGGCAAAGTGTGGATTAACGCCTTGCCAAAGGACGCCAGACCGCTGTGGGATTTGAACACACGACCCTCTGTTTACAAGGCGAGGGTCAGAACCATCATTGTCCATTGGCGAATTTTTTCATGAATATTTCCTTCGACTCCTCGAACAGCTATCACAGCTGACCCTTTTTTTTTTTGGGGGGGGGGGGGTAGTCCTAAAGACTAAAGTTAATATTTAAGTATATTTTATTATTTTACAAGATAAGATAGTTTGATTAGGACAAAATAATTCATACAAGCGCAATTATCCTACAAGGATCCATTTCAAAATCCATTTCAAAACACCTTTTCAGTAATTTAAATTATTATTGTTTAAAGGACAAGTCCACCCCAGCAAAAAGTTGATTTGAATAAAAAGGAAAAAATCCAACAAGCATAACACTGAAAATTTCATCCAAATCGGATGTAAAATTATGACAATTTAAAGTTTCGCTTAATTTCACAAAACAGTTATTTGCACATTCTGGTCTGTATGCAAATGAGGGGACTGATGTCATCACTCACTCACTATTCCTTTTGTATTTCATTATGTGAAATATGAAATATTCTAATTTTATCCTCATTGTCCTGTGAAACAAAGTTTTATTCCTCCCCGAACTTGTGACATAATTACCATTGTTATAACATTTTATGGTTCGATTAAGTTGGTCCTTGATGTCAAATTGGTAAAAATTAAAATATTGTATAAATCAAACAATAAAAAACAAAAGAAATAGTGAGTGATGGAGTACGTCATCGACTTACTATTTGCATGCCACTGAGTTGTGCATATAACTGTTTTGTGAAAAATAAGCGAAACTTTAAAATGTCATAACTTTCTTATTTTACATCCGATTTTGATCAAATTTTCAGCATTATGCTTGTTTGATTTTTCTCTATTTATTCAAGTAAACATTTCTCTGGGGTGGACTTGACCTTTAAATAATAACTTTTCAGTTATGCCTTAAGTTCATTGAAGAAGGATTAGCAAATATGTTGATTAACTCAAGTAGGTCCATCATTGGTATCTGGATTCATTCATTGCAGTCATGCCTTACTTTGGCGCAAGTCAAAAGGTGTCAAATTTTTTTTTTCTCACGGCATATTCCCAAATTGACATTTTGCCTTTGTCATTGTCAATATATGAATGGGTGGTTGTATTTTTTAATTATTTTGCGTTAGGAAAGATACCATAACTTATGAGGTGGCTTTCTCGTCGCGTCGTCATCAGTTTTTTCCCCCCGAATAAAAACACACATCTTTCAACAAAATGTTTGAAGTTACGGATACTCAGAGTAAGTCGTGGTAGAATAAACCTTTCTCATGTTTTAACGTATTTTTATCGAAGTAATTTTAAGAGAAATAACAATAAACGTAGATCTCCACAGCTACCTCGATTCCACAAAAAATAGCGCGGTCCCATCTGCTCATATTTGTGTAGGGCCAGGGGTAATTCTTTCAACTAAAGGCTAAGCTAGTCTTTAGTTGAGGACTTCGTGATGATATTTGTTTAACATTTTAACATATACTTCTTCATCACGAAGCCTTAAAACCCCTTCCATAGGCATATAAGAGATACATGTAAACAAAGATGGATTTCCCTAGGAAATCGGGAAATCCATCTTTGAGTTTGAACTTTGAAGCACTCCTAGTACCAATGAGGTCCAACATTACATGTATGGACCTCATAGGCGACATCAGTAGTATTTTGTGTCAGAAATCTTTGTGAAGATGATTATTTTTGTATTTTATCAAAACTACAAGCTATCGTACTGTCTAATCATTACATTTCGATCTCACTAATTGAAAACATTGTTAGCAATAAAAAAAATTGAAAGAAATGAAGGGGAACTTACATTTTCACGGCTTTTTCCTGATTTTCTGGGCAACTGCTCCTCTCTTCTGACTCGCGATCGAAGCTGATATGAAGATCACGTGATTCGCGTTCTCGTCAGCTGATCGGTTGGTTATTCTTTTTGTCAGACGTTAATAATATATATTTTATAATGCTAGCATTCATCGCTAATTTAGGTGAAAGAGATTGAAGTTAAACAGCGCCAGGTCGGAATCATAATTATTTTGGAAGAGTGTATTTATACACTCGATCTCATACCTGACGTAGACGGCGCTATTCAACAAATGCACAATCTTCAATATAAAAATAAAACAGAAAGAACGCCTTGAACACAGGCCAAAATGCCTAACGATTTCTCCGCGGCATTAACAACTATCGTAAAGGGCGCTCCATTTATCAATAAAGATGGACGCTAAGCTGTCTATGGCGACAAAATTTGCCGCAAATATTTACGAAGAATTGTGAGAAATGGTCTGAAAATGCAACAAAAGAACCGGTGAGTACCGATTAAACATTATTAAATTTATAAATAGATTATACATACCTTGTAGATTTAGTTTTTAAGGTGATATTAGTGCTTAGTTCTAAGCTAGGGAGGCCCAAACGCGCGTGAGTGGAGTCCCAGTTTATTAGCACGGGTAAGTATTGGGGTGTCGCCTAGAGTGCTTTGAAGATAGAAATCACATAAATTTGTATCATTTTATTTTCTAGCCTATGCCTAATGCGTATGAAGGTGCAAAAAATATGTTAATAAAAAGGTTAAAAATGAGAGGTTTCTTATCAGACCGATCTCGTGTAGATCCCTCGATCCATTTGTAAACAATGAAAATACAATAGGCTTGAACCGCTTCGTCATGATGTACCTGATCATAAGCGATTACTAAATGCCGTTTTGAAGAACAATTTATAGATAAAAATTATTATTTTACAAATAATACAATTTAAAACTTGATTAGAAATAATTATTATGGGCATTATCATGGTTTATGTCACCAGTCCATTCACTGCCGTTTATTTCGTCAGCGGTGGTGACATCTTTCCACTCCCATTGACTTTGTACACAACGAGCGCGCACACACCGACACACACGAGAAGAGAGGTGACAAATTTCACGATAAGGCCTTATTATGATATATAGTAATTATTTTTAATCAAGTTTTAAATTTTATTATTTCTGTTTTTCATTCATAGTGATTGGAATAAGCTAGTAAAATCTTTTGAAAGAATTAACCTCTGATTTTATTTATTCTGGTTCATCTTCAGAGATTGGAATCGGTCTTTCGGGCTTTGGAATGTTCTTTTTGTTCCTTGGAGTTGTATTTTTATTTGACAAGGGATTACTTGCTCTTGGAAACGTAAGTTTTATGATATCATTTATACATTTGTGAATTAATATTTTCTTTGTATCATGATATTAAATGTATTACTCTTGATAAAAAATACTCATATTGAAATAATTTTATTTGTCGTATTATTTATTAGGTATTATTAGAAGCAGATTATTTAGGAAATATTTGATTTCTTATTACTTATGTCCTTTGTAGATTCCTAAAGATTCCAATGGTAGACTTTATAAATAAAAAACTGTTTTTTTTTCAGAAGAGGGGATGAAATCTCAAAGTGTAAAGAAGGAATAAGAGAGAGTTGAAGAATTACTAAAAAAGGAAAGATTAATATAAACTAAGTAGGTGTGATAAAGAAGGTAAGCTTTGCTGATCCTGCACCTCCCCCTTCTTTTTAAATCTTCTACTGGCTTGATGTAAGCCTGTACATGATCATTTGTAAAAAGAAATGTTATCAAATTGATGTTCCTTCATTATTTATGTTTATTTTTCTATAATTTGTTCATGTATGGTCTCATTATTGATTGAGCACTGTTCTCTTTTATGTTGTTATATCTCTTTATATGTCATTTATGAACAGATCCTTTTCCTCTGTGGTCTGGCATTTGTGATTGGTCTTGGGAGGACGTTCGCATTCTTCTTCCAACCACACAAACTTAAAGGAACAGGGTTCTTTCTTGGCGGGATATTTATTGTTTTAATTGGCTGGCCTTTAATTGGCATGATCATCGAGACCTATGGCTTCTTTGTATTATTTGGGTAAGAAATTAGACATTTGACCTTTATGCATAGGAAGGTGATCTGGGGCCTGTTGCAGAAACAGTTGCGTTTAAACCCAAGTCAAAATATCAAGCGCAAGTCCCGACCTGAAAATCAAGTTGCGCAAGATTTTACGAGTTGCGGTAGATCGCAACTCTTTCTGCAACGGGCCCCTGGGCCTGGTTGGCATTTCATGAAAGTTGTCAGCTCTGACAATTTAGTCAGTGCTGAGAATTTCAGTGAAATCCTTGGTTTTGATTGGCTGAGAGGCTCTGGCCTCTGACTGTTACTATGGAAAATGTCGGAGGAAGACATTTTTTTAGTGCCAAAAACTTCATGAAATGGTCCCCAGCAGGCATTTGTCACAACTATTATAGTTAAAGGTCCATAAAGCATGAATCAAGTTTTGGTTAATCTAAAGATTATGCATTTTCAAAGTGTGAACTCGTCAGATGAAATAAATTGGGATGGGAATATCTTATATTAAAGAGTTAAATTAATGGTTTAAATGTCTGCCCATGAAGAACACCTGCCTATCTTCATTGGGCGATCTTTCGATACAGTTTTGAATATAGGCCTAATTTGTAATGAATGATTAAAAGAATATTCTGTGCTTACTGGAAAGATGAATTCAGAATGACTGCTGTTGGGTAGTTCATAATATCGCCCATGTGTCAGGAAGTAGAACCAGACAGTCTGTGGTTGACGCTAGAGGTCAAAAGAAGGTCAATTGTATTCTGCTGGTAATTGTTACCTGCTACCCCCAAACCAACAATAAATCATGAAAATTAAATTGTGAGACATTTATCTTAAAAAAAGCACATCCTAAACTTAAAAAATGATAAATAACTTGACAAAATCGATAACAAGGAATTAGGAGAAAACAAGGTTTGAAGTTCAGGGTTCACTCAAGCATGGTATTTGCACACTTTTCAATCTCAATAAAACTTCCAAGTAGACTTGAAAAATTGTTGTCAAGAGAAAGTCTTGTATCTCTTTTTAAAAACTTTTTAAACTTCAAATTTGACAGTATGAGGAGGAAGAATTACCCTTTCATAAAAATAATTTTAAAAAGAATTTTTACTTCTTGAAGACTAAATTACTATTTCAGCTGTTTGCAGAGAACCTTCCCTGGCAACTTATTGTTGATATTGGATGGCGGGCCAGTGGCCACAATTTTTATTATCAATAGTTATGTGAAATAGATTATGTACAATGTAAGAAGTTTTATATATTTTTTCTGACTGTTCTCTATCTTTTCAGAGGATTTTTCCCCGTGGCAATAAATTTCTTGAGGAGAGTTCCGGTTATTGGAACGATAATGAATTTACCTGGACTTAGTGCTGTAAGTCTGCTTTGTATCATTACCTAATCCCTTTTTAGTTGATTTCCAGTTATATCACTTTAATGACTTAAGGCATAGGGATTATTTATTGCCAGTGAAGTACTACCTCATTTCAAGAAATACCTACTTCAGAATAATATTAAATACCCCCATCTCTGTCTGTCTCTGTCTCCAAAAAGTATAGCATTAAATTTGTCAGTTAATGGATGTAATATTACAGGGTTCCAACAGTCATGGAAAATCCTGGAAAAATTTGTGGTCAGGGAAAAGTCAGGGAATTTGCAAATATTTGTGAAAAGTCATGGAAATGTCATGGAATTGCATTTACCTCTTGGCTATGGCAGCTTTCCAGTTTGTCGTGTCTCGCAACTGTCATACTCTGCTATTATAATTGGTATTCATGATTTCCATTTTCCCAGTTTTGTGACATCCCAAATTCTACATAACTCCTGGGGCGTCATAGGAAGTCATGGAAAGCAGCAATTTAGTCATGGAAAAGTCATGGAATTCTGTTTTCAAATTTCTGTTGGAACCCTGTATTAAGACAAAAAAATATTGTAATTGGTTATTTGATAAACTAACTGCAAATTCTGATTTATCCAAGAAATTGTTCAATTGAATTGGATCAGACATGAAGAATTCTCTGCTCTGAATGGAAAGTCAGGTTGACAAGATTTATTTTTCATATACAGTATTTACTTATTTTTTTTCTATACAATTGATATTATGCAATCAATGTTTTGTAATTATATTCTTATTGTCTTCAGAAAGACCTTTACAAAACCTTTTCATAATGAGTAAATAAGTGAATTCGACCATGCACATGTAATTCTGTTTTTGTGTCAATGCTACCCACTTTTCAGAATCGTATCTAGTGATTTGTTCTTTTTTTTTTACAAAGTTACAATGTAGTTCTTCAAGTTATATTGTCATTTTTTTAAATAAATTTGTATTTTAATACAGTTCTTCAGTAGATTTGAACAGCACAACACCAATGTATAACTCACCTAGATGATCCTGTGAGGATGTCAACATTCTGGCCTGTATTCTTGAAAGCTGCATAACTTAACTGATATTACCACTTTAAATACAACAGCAACAACTACTACTTACTATTGTGTCAAGGAAGACATGGTTATTGTTTTAGCCAAAGCAGTAGAAAACCGTTTTCACTACCTTCCTAAAACTAGTTTACGGGAAACTAGTTTAGTGGAAACTAGTTTAACGTGTAGTGAGAACGGTCTAAGCCATCTTGGTCGAGATCTTCCAAACCGGTTCAGAAAACCACCTCGTGATGTAGTTTTCAAGATTGCTTTGCCTCGTTTAACTGGTTTTAGCGTAAGTGAGGACACAACCGTTTTTTGGGATGCGATCTTCGCACATTTTGAGCGCGCTACTCCACACGACAGGTGTAGAATGCCTACGCTGTGGTTTCGAATTTTTCGCCAAACGTGTCACCCCACTGAGTGCGTTTTCATAGCAACAAGATCGCTTAACGTGAAGTGATTTTGAAAACCACTTTCGTGTGATCAAGTGGGAACGCTAGCAAAGCGATCTTCCAAACTGGTTTCCTGAATTGGTTTCCAGTAAACTAGTTTTAGAAAGCATAATGAGAACGGTGTCTAAGGTTATTTATGAGACACTCTAGACATGACTAGAATCCCAGTTCCTACAGATTAGTATAACCTTGGTCATTGGATTCAATCAGACTTGCCCATGCTCCATGGACATTCACCACTCCCTGGGGAGTATACCAGCCAGTTACCATGCAAGGCGTTCACAATGATGGTCAATCTGTAGTGACTTTCACATCCTCCTCCACTCCATGGGGAGTATTCCAATAAGAATATTTTGTGAGGCGCTTAATAATGCTCGAAAAGAGTGACTTTCACATCCTCCACTACTCCTTGAGGAGTATACCATCCCAGTAACCATGCAAGGCACTCACAATGATGGACAATCTGTAGTGACTTTTACACCCTCCTCCACTCCCTGGGGAGTATTCCAACCAGTTTCCCTGCATGGTGCTCACAATGCTGGACAATCTGCAGTGACCTTCCTCATTCCCTGGGGAATATTCCAACCAGATACTATTTGAGTCGCTCACAATGCTGGGCAATCTACAGTGACTTTCCCACCTTCTCCACTCCCTGGGGAGAATTACAACCTGCTACCATTTGAGGTGTTCACAGTGCGGGATACCAATCAATGATTCTGAGAACAGTTTTGTCTGGACATCTGTCTACCGGTATCTCTATATTTAAATTTACTTACCTTGAAACCAGCACCCAATCTCCGTTAAGTGACCGGTTAAGCCAGTTTGAAGATTTTTTTCTTTCCAGAATATAGGCCTGATAATTAGATAGCAATGTTATTGTTAATGTTATTTGTGTAGATATATATTTGTAGGTTGTTTACTTTTACTTGCCCAGAGGAACATCACATGTTTATGTATTTTTACATGCAACTGTTCTTATTCTGCCCCGCGGCACCACGTATTTTGATAGGGAGGGGGGGGGGGGGTAAGAAGATGACCCATTTTCTTTCTTTATTGAATTACAGGGGTAACATACAGTTACACGACCATTACTTCTCTTTTTTGTTGCTCTTTCAATATTGTTTTCTCTTAATTTTTCTTCCTCTTTCCTATCTCCTTTTTTCTTGTTTTTTACTATTTGAAAAAAAAATCAGTGGAGGCTTGGCTGCCCCCCCCCCCCTGTAGAGTGCCGCCCCTGTAACAAAACTTGATGCCATGACAATATTTTAAAATTCTCCTGAGAATAATTAAAGTAATGGACAGATGTTTGATTTCATATTTCATAGAATGTTGATTTGTATTTCTAGATAATTGCAAGTTTCTTACCTCCTACAATCTCCTAAACCAGCATCTACTTATTAGCAACATACTTCTGAATGATTTTGCAGGAGGGCATTTTTCACTTTGTTCTTTTAAAATAAGTGTTTGGTACCGCAAAATCATAAAATAGCCTTAAAAACAGGCATACTAAAGCTTTTCAACATGCACTCATCGGAGTAAAATCGCATGAATGACCAGAATGCTAGAGCGAAACAATATATAGTAAAACTGAAAGAGACAATGGATGCTAAACGATGAACAGTGATTGGCTTCGTTCTAGCGTTCTGATCATTCATGCGATTTTACTTGGATGAGTGCATGGAGAAAAGCTTCAAAATGCCTGTTTTTAAGGCTATTTTACGATTTTGTTCATTTTGTTGTACAAGAACAAGGATACATTTCTTTCTTTTAAATGTAGATAGAAATTAAGATATTTATTACCAATGCCTGTATATTTCAAAGCATAAACTCACAGAGCTTTACCAGTTGTGCTGTTGAAATTCGCAAAAAATTGAAATGGTTCAATATATTTGGCATTTACTGAATATTGTCATCGTCATTCAATTTTTTCATTTACTAAGTACCTGGTGAGTGTTTCATAAAACTGTTTGTACTTTGCGAGCGACTTTGGAAACAACTCACTGGTGATCCTTTCTTGTGGTAAATGATATGCACCAGATTCTCAATGGGGTTGATGTAGTTCCAAAGAAAGGATCACCAGTCATCAGTAAAGTCGCTTGTAAGTAACTAACAGCTTTCTAAAATACCCATCGGTACTTCTTTGACATACACATTGGTAGTCTGTTACTTTGAACATGTATGAAAATCTATGTTTATAAAGGAGTAGCCAATGCAGAAAAGTAGTGAATTTCTGACATATGAAATAAAACTGATTTCAGATTATATCTATCCAAGTGGGCTTTCCTAAAGCTTTTTGTAAATTACTGAAGACTTTATTGTTTACATACGACTGTTGACCCTTTCTTGAAAGCTAAATCAACATGAATGAAAATCTTGGATATCCCATTTACCATGATAAACAGTCAACAGTTTAAGTCTTTGGTAACTTACAGATAGCTTTATGAACTGGCTGCCTGTATTCTATGATCTACATGTAGCACAAAATTATGACTTTTAGAGCTTGATATGGGGGGGGGGGGTCTTCTTAAATTCTATTTTCACTTCATGATTTATTCAATTTTTTCTTCCCTTAGAACCCCTTTTTTACATTTTCACATATATTTTTCTGAACTCGTCTGAGTACATTCCTTTTATATTTGTGTTTATGATTACAAAGAAATTACTACCTTTGTCCACAGTAATACATAATTGGAGCAATTCAAGCATGAGTACATTTAGTCAAAGTGTAATACTAATATACATTACTAGAGGTGACACTTTAAAGGCAAATTTATCAGACACATTTTCATGAGGAAATAATTATTAACAAAAGTTTTCCTGCTCTTGTCATGAACATTATCTTCAAATTCTTTTTCTTCTGATGGCCTGAAGGAGAATTTAAGGTATAATTCAAAATTTCATCAAAACCACTGTCAATGTAGGTGGTTCAATGCACAACATGATCAGAATTTTTCTTATTTTGTTATCTCATTTTCCCCCAGGATTTCTATATAAGTATACGAGGGCAGATGACAATATGCTTTCTTATTTATCATAACTGTAACTTGACATCCAACCTTAGGGTAAAGACACTCTTAGGGAAAATGGATACTAATGATAACTAAATGAACGTGGTGTTGTATTTAGTAGTAGTATAAGCAATTCATATCTAGACCCTAGCCGGAGTTATCACAGTTGTATGGCTCAGTGGGTTAAGCAAACGGAACACAAATGTTTGTCACTATCTACTTACATATATTCAGTGATCTTTTTGTCTCACCTGCATAGCAGAGTGAGACTATAGGCGCCGCTTTTCCGACGGCGGCGGCGGCGGCGACGGCGGCGTCAACACCAAATCTTAACCTGAGGTTAAGTTTTTGAAATGACAGCATAACTTAGAAAGTATATGGACCTAGTTCATGAAACTTGGCCATAAGGTTAATCAAGTATTACTGAACATCCTGCCTGAGTTTCATGTCACATGACCAAGGTCAAAGGTCATTTAGGGTCAATGAACTTAGACCATGTTGGGGGAATTAACATCAAAATCTTAACCTAAGGTTAAGTTTTTGAAATGTCATCATAACTTAGAAAATATATGGACCTAGTTCATGAAACTTATACATAAGGTTAATCAAGTATCACTGAACATCCTGCATGAGTTTCACGTCACATGACCAAGGTCAAAGGTCATTTAGGGTCAATGAACTTTGGCCGAATTGGGGGTATCTGTTGAATTACCATCATAACTTTGAAAGTTTATAGATCTGATTCATGAAACTTGGACATAATAGTAATCAAGTATTACTGAACATCCTGTGCAAGTTTCAGGTCACATGATCAAGGTCAAAGGTCATTTAGGGTCAATGAACTTTGGCCAAATTGGGGTATTTGTTGAATTACAGCCATAAATTTGAAAGTGTGTTGGTCTAGTTCATAAAACTTGGACATAATAGTAATCAAGTATCACTGAACATCCTGTGCGAGTTTCAGGTCACATGATCAAGGTCAAAGAACTTTGGCCACGTTGGGGGTATTTGTTGAATTGCCATCATATCTCTATAAGTGTATTGGTCTAGTTCATAAAACGTGGAAATAAGAGTAACCAAGTATCACTGAACATCTTGTGCGAGTTATAGTAGTTTTCAAAATCAGCACTGCTGCTATATTGAATCGCGTGATGCAGGTGAGACGGCCAGAGGCATTCCACTTGTTTATTTGTTCAGGGCCCCGTTGCATAAAAGTTACTATTGTGGTAACTTTGCCATCCAACGGTAACTACCATGGTAACGATGATCAATGGCCAATCAACATCAAGGATTCCATGCCCGTTACCATTGGAAGGCAAAGTTACCATAATGTTAACTTTTATGCAACAAGGCCCAGATGTCCATAACATTCTTTTTCTATATGTGATTTTAATCACACATGTCTACTCTCCTCTTTTAAATGTTTGATTTCATGCAAATGATTCCCAATTTTAGATTCCTTTCTATTCATGTTTATTTTATTTTTCATTTTAGCTTTCATCTTAAAATCAAATATTGTTTTGATCAGCGTTGAGTTTTTGTTTGTAAATATATTTATGGCACTGCACGTGCTTGCACGGAGGGAGAAAATGTGAGACACATGCAATGAACAAACAAATCACTTTTTGAGGAACAATTATTTTGCCTGTATTATTTGATTTATCAATTTTTATTTGTTTCTTCAGAAATAGCAGAAGAGGAATGTTTAGTTTTTACAGACTTTCAGATCAATTAACTCTTAGATGGACAAAAAACAAAGAATGGTTATTTAGATTTCTATGCACAACAAAACGGTCTATATCTACATGATTTATCTATGTCTTAAGCTTCTCTAACTGATATATTTGATTTAATGTAGTCATTTTAATACAATTGTGAAATGATGTGACTTGTCTGAACTCCTGTTTCTGTTAGGCTTGTGTGTTATCGTCATGTATCATACAACTGCATAAAGATGTCATTTTATTTGCTGAAGAAATATGTTTAATGCTTCAATATTCCCAAGCATTAGAAGTGGATTTAGGTTATTATCAATCCACTTTGATGTGTTAATCTGAAAACTTGTTTTGTATAAAAATAAAATGCATTCTGGTGTGCAAGCATCTGATTTAATATAAAGATGAAAATTAAAAATACATATTTTAGCTTTTTTTCTGTAATATCTACTTAAGTAATAAGAAATCATGGCCACAGTGCATTTTAGGGGAAAGACTTAAGGGGAAGATTATTTCCCTTTGGTTTTAGTTGAAATATACCAGAGACAATGATAGAAATGGAGAGGAGGGGGGGGGGGGGGAGTACAGAAATATAAACTTTGAATGGAAGTAGAGATGGGGAAACCAATGATGATAAAGGGTGGAAAAAGAAAGGAGAGAAGAAGGGAGGGTGGAGTGAAAGGAGGGGGAACAAGGACAAGAGGGAGAGAAAAAAGGGTAAGGCTGGTAGTAAGATGATGAGAATGAGATGGGAGAGCACAGAGATGAATAGGGGAGACACATAAAAAACAGTGAGATGCAAGGGAGAGAGAGGGGCATGCTGGATGGGGGGGGGGGGGAAGGAAGAAGCGGGGAGAAGGGGGAGGAAGAAGTGGAGAGAAAGCAGTCAAGAACAAGGATTGGGAGGGAAGGTTTAGGTGAAGGTGTGATGAGATGGGAGCGCGGCCAAGGGAAAGATAGAAAGACAATGGAAGAGCAAGGGAAAAGGAGGGAGGGGGTAAAATGAGGACAAAGAGAAAAACTAATTGAGAGAAAATATAGAATGGTAGAAGGGTGATGAAGAGAGAGAAAAAAAAGTGAAGATGTGAATGAAGGAGGGAGTGGGGGGGGGGGGTATGAGGAAGTGAGAGATAGGAGAGAATTGGTAATACGTGTGTTGAAAGCAAATAATAAATCTATAGAAACCACAAAAACACTGATTTTCATTTTCATGATTCAGTTTTATTATAAAATATGCAGTACTTGCATGATGCATATATGATAGAGTTCAGGGGGCAGAAATGCCCTTCAAAAGCTATTTACATTTTTCCTCCTCTTCCTACAAAATAAAAATGCCCTTATGAAGAAATTAACCTTGGAGGTGGCCCTGGGGCTCCTGTTTCAAGAAATCATGAATTACATGACGTATGAATTTCCTCCCCAGAAGCAATTTGTTATAACCATAACAAAAACACAATTTTCAAATGTCCATCAACTAACCGCCCTTTCACACAGGAAAAAAAAATCGTAATTTGAATGATGATTCCAGTGAAAAATAAGGCTAATGACAAATTTTTTGCATGTGTGAAACCGAACTAGAACATGACTGGAATCACAAACGCTAACCACAATCATGAATTCAAATTCTACTCCGGAGGTGAATTCCAGTTAAGTTTCACTCAAATTACTGTACAAATTTTGCGTGTGAAAGGTCCAATGATCCTAAAGAAGAATTGCAGTCCTCATTACAATGATTCAAGATTCACGTGTGGAAAGGCCCTAAGTGGTTTGAGCAATACATCGCTTGCAATTGATAGATGACATACATATACATGATTAAAGCCCGCCTCACACTGTGCGATCCGATAAATTATTTTTTAATAAATCACATTTTGCATTAAATATGAGAGTTCCTAAAACAAAAATTATTTTATTTGAAGTTCGGCATAATGTTAGGAATATCATAATTTTCCTTTGCGGGAAGCCCTGTTGTCGGAGTAAAGTCCAAATCGGCTTCAAGTCGCAGCCGATGATAACGTCATTACGATTTGGAATTGGATTTGCTTTTATTCCTACATTTATGCTCGAACTACATTGAATTTCTATTTCAGTAGTCCTACAACTATTCTGACCTCGGATCACTAAGATTTCATTGGTTGGAGTGTTCATGTCAAATGTTATTGTGATTTCTTTGAAAACTGGATCGCAACGAATCGCATAGTGTGAGGTCTAAATACCTTCTGTTGCAACAAGAACATGTAGACAAGCAAGCAACTATAAATTTGCGATTAAGAGCAAGACTCATAATTGATTATCAGACCTACATACATATAAAATTAAGTTTCAATTGATTGCAATTATCCTGTAATACCTTCTCAAATATTACATCATGGTTATATGAAATAGGGACCCTGGGAGGCAAGTGTACAAAATATAAACAATACAATGGCATACCACAAATTGTGAAACAAACAACAATTTACATGTACTATGTAGTATACAAATACATGGACCCTTGCTTGAGTTGTGATTGATAATAGATTCAAATTAATGTCAACTCATGAGCCCCACCTTTAATACAAAGAATTGTGATTAATCCTGCAGAATACCCTTTCCCTACAAGAAACAAAGGTTAAATATTCCAAGTTTTTTATTCTTATAGACAATATCTATAATTTTTTTCTCTGTTAATGATGACAATTAAACACTTTGATAAAAAACACACTCTTAAATACATCAGGATCTGTTTCATAAAACCATGTTATCAATAACAAATGATGGGATTCCATGTCAAAGTTGCTACAAACCAATCAAAAGCCATGACTTCAGTACTGGATGGTCCTTTCCAGGGCCTTTGATTTATCCGATCAATCCCAAGTATATGGAAATCCATCCATGTCATAATTTTTTTCTTTAGGAAATTTGCACAATGTCCTTTGAAAACAAAGAGAAGCATACTGAATTGTCAATAAAACAGTGAATGTTTGAATATACATCATATTTAGATAATATTTTGAATATGTATTTTAGATGTTGACACTCCTGGCTTTCCATAGTTGTGGTTGATTGGATCAATCATAACTCTTTGTAAGACAGGCCCCAGGACCAAACACAAGCCCACAAATGAATACATAGTGTGTCATGAAGCCTCCCATTGATTATAGCTAAGAACTCAAGAATGATTCAGTTTTATGAAACAAGGTCCATGTATAATACTTCCTTTGATCGCAGCTGTGCAATCTCAAAATGACAGGAAGTCCCTTTCCACACATTTAATACTGTCAATTCCTACACACAGAATACAAACAAACTAGCACATAAGATCAAATTATCATTGAATGATATAATAGGAATATAGTTTAAATCATCTTCAATAGACTTCAATAGACATATTTTGATGGAAAATAATGAATGGCATATTTTTATCTTGACATTCAATACAAATACATGTACATACATGTAAAGGCATTCAATAAAAAAAATATGCAGGTTCATACATAATTTTGGCACCAATTGAAATACATTCACAAAACAATTACCTCCCTTCTTCTTCTGTTCTTTATTTTTTATTTTTTAAATGGGACTGTTCTACCACATGTACAGTCCCGGGGGGCCACTTACATTGACGAGTGGATACCATGCGCGACCAAAAAAACATGTAAAAAGGATGTCCTTTTCACGATAGGGCACGTTACGTACGTAACGTGATAAGGGTGTCAAAAACACAAAATGAATGAAAAAAGGGTGTCTATTTCGCTAGGAAAATTACGTGTTTAGGGTCGAATTTGCGGGAATGATAAAACCCCCAAAAAAAATGTTTTATAAAGGATGTCCATTTTGCCCCAACACTTCGTGTTTAGAGTCCGATTTGCGCGAGGTGTAGAAGGTGGGGTCGTACTAAACCAAATAAGGTAAAGCCGACGACCGAAGGACCCGTAACAATAAAACATTCCTGTACTTGTTTAGGGGTTGATTTCAGGGAATATTTGCCAAGAGTATCGTTTTGTTTCCAATACTTGTTAAGGGTAGGGTTTCACACGCCAATACTTGTTAAGGGGTGCATTTTCAGAATATGGAAATAACGTGTTTAGGGTGCTTTTCGAGACCCCATGGTCGCGCATGGTATCCACTCGTGAATGGAAGTGGCCCCCCCGGGTGTACAGTAGATATTTTAATGAGATTTAACTTTTACTAGGACTCAGATAATAAACACCTAAAAATATCTACTATATTTGGTAGGTGAGTAGAAAGTCATTATTCTTTACCTTTTAGGTAATTGAGGAAAACTAGACACTCCTCCCTTTAAAAAAGGTCATGTTTTTGTTCTCTCTGATGTGACTTAACAGAGCTCTTGTGAATAAACAAAAATTGGTGAGGTAGCATCAATATTCACAAAGGCCACTGCACATATTACGACTGGCCTACTATCCAATTTTGGGACAAATTACATTTTGCTTATTTTCTGAAAAAAATTTAATAGATAACATCCTGTTATCCATGGTTCAAAATAATTGTAAGAATACTAATAAAACAATTTGGGTTTATTCCAAGCCTTTATTTTGGAGTGAAGGCCAAATTTGTTTCAAATCGTAGCTTATGGTATGATTGCTATGACGAAATCACAATTAGATATTGAATTCAGTTTCATAGTCACAGATTTGAACATACATGATACATGTAGATATTTATATGATGATGGAACTTTGCACAGCAAGATGTTCCATGTTTCATTATCCGCATTAAAGAATCGGGACTCGGACCAATCGTAAGGTGTGCGGCGACCTTGACACATTGACATGAAGTATATATCTCTTGGACTGCACTGACATAGTAAGCATTCATGGATATTAAAGAGAAACCAAACAGAGGAATTGATGTCTTGATGCTGACAAGTATATCATAGATATTGAGTAAAAATTCAAATCAAATCTTTATCCACTTTATGACCCATCATGACAGGGTTGCTCAATAATCAAATGATTCCAGGATGTCATCAAACGTTAAAATTTATCTTAAAAGATATAGGGCACGTTTGTTCTTCTTGGTTTTAATTTTAGAGGTTGGGCGTGGGCAGATGAACGCTATCTTCAGCTCCCATTAGTTTTTGTTTTATATTTTTCAAAAATATCTCAATCTAATTATGATTTGTAACACTGTTGATATAGTTTAATTCAGTTATTCCATGACATCGAAGAGGCAATGAAATACCAATTCTGATATCTCATCTGGGGAGTATTTCATTAAACAAATAGTCAGTGATTTTCAATGACAACTGTTATAAGCTACTGAAATCATTGCATCTGATTGGCCCAGAACAGATTGGTAAGTGAAAATCACTGACTAAACTTTTTTCATGAAATCCCATATTTGCTCTGTTGTAAGATGTGTGATGTATCATGATAATTTCAAGCTTTCACAATTAGCCAGAAATGAGTAAAGTATGTCAGCTTTAAAGCTGTCTTTAAGGACTTTTTACACCGTGACGCAGAACGCTTTCAAGAACATAGAAAATGTATTGTCAAATGCACTTTATGACATGAGCAACCAAGAAATCTTTGTAGAAAATTGGTGAATCAAAACAGCGGTGATATCCTGGACTCTGGACAAACGATTTCATTTAAAAAAAATTGTCAGTTCTGAAACAAAGGACGAACTGCTCTTCTGGTTAACCAATTTTCGACGATGACCTCCCAGCTGTTCGTTGTCATTTGAAGGGCATTTTCAATACGTTTACTGTGTTCTGGAATTTGCTCAGCATAGCGGTGCAAAAACTTGCCAATCAATCATGTCGGAGAGTGTGCCATTCGAAGAGGCACACATACCAAAAGACAAACATCATTCGTTGGCAAAGGTATAAAAAGCACATGTCCATTCATCAGACAAACGCATGTAACTTTTCCTTGAAAAGCGAAATTTTTCTTCTTTGGAGTTGGAAAGAAACAGAAGGGCTAAGTTGCGATGCCATCTTCCTCCATTTTCCTCTTCCATTCATCCATCTCCTCTCTGTATGTCTCTGTCAGCAGGGAGGATTCTTCATTGTATTGCTATTGGATGATGGAGGGAACAAGAGATTGAACCAATAGATATTTACCTAATTTGGGGCCTATAATATGTCATTGCCATGGCAACACGATTTCCGACACACACAAAAATATGTGTCTCTCTCACCTTTACTTCGAACACAATGTGTGAGCCAAATTTCATGAGAATTGGTTGAATGTTGATGAAGTAATTAAAACTGAAAGTTTTTTCACCCAATTTTTGTCACATAATATGCCATATACAAAATAAAATACATAATATGCCACATACAAAATATGTTTTGCACATCTTTACATCAATAGCAATATGTGTATCAAATTTCATAAGAACAGATTAAACCTGAAGTAATTTAAACTGCAAGATTTTTACCTCATTTTGGCCAAAATATACTATTACCATGGCAACATAGTTTCCGACACATGCGTAAAGTGTGTCTTGCACATCTTCACCCAAACACCAATATGTGTTCCAAGTTTCATGAAAATCAGTTAAAAACTGAGGAAGAAGTTCGATGAGCAAGATTTGCAACGGACCGACCGACCGTACGTGGCTTCCTACATGTACGTACCCCCTTCAAACTTCGTTTGGCGGGGGTATAATAAAACTGATGAGAGGGAGACATTCTGTACACAAGTCCATGGCAAGGACCTTAGGCTGCATATTGGGTTCCATGACACTGCTCCAGGGAAAACTGCTCCTCAGTAAGTTTCACACAGTAAAGAAATAATTACACCCCTGGATTTAACACTAAACCCTACCCTAAACCTAACAAAAAACCTATTGCAACCCTAACCCTTCAACTTAGATGCCACTGCATATTAATACCACTCTCTTTGAGTAAAGGGTTTGCACAGCAGGGGGGGGGGGGTGGTGTGGTGATTATTTCATGGTATAACATATACACTGGACCAAAACATTTATATCATCAATTATATGACACCTAGATAGATCCTTGTGATTTGATTGGTTGTTTGATATCGTTCATTCAGCCCATGTTGTAATGACGTCATCAACCCTGCAATTTTGGATCCATTCATCGTGCAATTTTTTATCCATACGATTTTGTCTATTGCACTTGCGCACCGAGACTGCAGCTCTTGCACCAGCAGTGCGCACGTTGTAATGACGTAACAATCAACAGACCGAACTCGCACTGCATGAGCATGTTTTGCATCGAAATTCATGAATTTCATATGAAAAAAATATATATATTTAGGTGCCATATAAACCAAATAATGAATGTTTTTTCATTCGCGGAATGGACAGAATACTTCATTCGGTGAAAGATGAAATATTGATCCATTCAACTCGGCTACGCCTTGTTAAATGGATCATTTCAGCTTTCACCTCATGAAGTATTCTGTCCATTGCACTCATAAACATTCATTATTTGTATATCATTTCACTCTCATCAGGGAAAAATTACACATACATGGGGGCTCGGGGAAATTTCGCCCCCAATAATGCTCAAAAGAGCACGGGAAAATCCCCTTTCACTGCAATGTTAAAGCTTATCCAATGTTGTAAATAGGTCTATAAGCAGTTAATTGTGAAAAGTAGCCCCCGAACATTACTCATGACCATCATCCCAAGTTTGCAACTCACCTGTTTCTCCTCTTCTGGTAATGACCGCCATATTGACGCTGCTTCTCTGAATTGAGCCTGAAAGCAAACAACATGAAAAAATGATACCTGGGCCCTGTCTTACAAAGAGTTACGATTGATCCAATCAATCACAACTCTATGGAAATCCATCAGTGTCATAATTTTTTTTCTACAGGAAATTTGCACAATGTCCTTTGTACACAAAGAGAAACACAGTGAAATTTTCAAGAAAACAATGAATGCATGAATATACATCAAAGCTAGAAAATATTTTGAACAAACATGCATAATAAATGTTGACGTTGCTGGCCGTCCATAGTTGCGATTGATCACATCAATCGCAACTCTTTGTAAGACGGGGCCCTGCCCTGATTTCTAGATAGATGGTGTTATAAACCTCTTTTTAAGAATGTCGAATAATCCGTTCCTCTGATTGGTCAAAACTGAGGTCATGTAAACGTCCATGCCTTCAAAACAACAAACTAAGGTGGTAACCAAGGGCAACGGGCATAGTTAACAAGATTTCTGCCCGTTGCCCCCTGACCCGCCCCTTAACGACGGGCATAGCAAAATTTGGCTGAGATCCCCATTTGATTGCATGCAAAATGTTGCTTTCTGCGGTGATTGCGGATACCATAAGTATCCGCGCGATTTGATCGAAAGTTTTAGACAATTCGCGCATTTACGCGCTTATTGCGCAAGTGCGCGCAACGGATATGACATATCGATGGAACGATGCCGATCTTTGACTTTTGCTTGTTAATTCCTGTTAAAATATATGGCATTAATTGCAAAGAAAACTAACTTATTAAGGACATAACGGATGTATCAATCATCAAGTCTTGTCGCAGACCGCTCAAATGCATGCTCGCAGTCGCAAAAGGTGAGTCGGGTGAAAAGATTAGACGGTCATTGCACTTTCTAAGGTTAACATAACGTTACTCGTTACTTAGCCTTAGGTATGACAAACTACAACGTTATGACGGATAGATCTAATGTTAATTGTTGTTAGTTAGCTTAGAAGTTATTAGATCTAGATCTAACGTTAGGACGTACCTTATGGGCACTAGTATTCAACCCTGCATTATTCAAAGATTTGGATAAATTCCCCCAAATATTTAGAAATAGGGAATTTATCTTAATTTCATACTTTGTTATTTCCAGGGTAATCTGTTGTCGGTATTTTCTCTATCAATCTGTCGACTGTATGCGCGGAGGATCGAATTATACGGCGATGACCTGTTTGCACTGAATTGCACTAGTATTCAACCTAGTGATGATTAATAGATAGCGAATCTCAAAATGGTTTAGATTGCTAAACTAGATCTAGATCTATGTAAGTCTCTGGCTTTGACTAATTCCCTGTTTGGTCTCATCTCAAATGGTCTAGTCCATAGTCGGATGGGACAAGGGCAGATTGAGCGACAGGGCGATCTTTCATTGCTAGGTTGAATACTAGTGCCAAAAACCATCGCCATATAATTTGATCGCCCGCGCACACAGTCGACGGGTTGAAGAAAAAAATAACACAAAAAGAATAACCAGCATTTGCTCTTGGAAATAAGACAGGTCTGAAATTAAGGTAAATTCCATATTTCTATATATTTGAGAAAACTCTCCAAACGGGTTGAATACTAGTGCCCTTACGGTAGGTTTAGTAGACTAGATCTAACGTTAGAGTACACTCTAATGGGGATTTATTTCTGAACGTTGATACACCAACCTGGTGGACTGTACTTTAACGGATGATGATGTTAGATCTAGCCTAGACCCTATTCAGAATCAGACCCTAATTAGTAATTTGGTTCCTAAAAATATCTAGATCTAGGCCTAGTAGGGCCTATCGGTATGAACTGCTCGGGAACTGCTTTGATATTCGACTTTGAGACCTAACTTCAGGGTCAGGGCTAAGTAAGGGCCTAGACCTAAGTCCTAACGTTAGCTTGGGGCAAAGGCCAGGGCTTTTAGATCTAGACCTAGACTAGGCCCTAACGTTAGATCTAATGTTTAATAATTCGGTTCATAAAATATATATGGACTGCTGTTATATTCGAGACATGGTTGTTTCAATTTGGCTCGTGGGTACCGGATCGGCCAGACCATGCCCTCGGGCATAGTCGCGTTGCGGTCCCCTTGAGCCTCTAGAAACAACCATGCCTCTCAAAGCAGTCCCTATATCTATATTATATCCCTCTATGAGTATTCTAGATAAATGATTGGTCAATTTGTGATCATTTGATAAAGCATAATTTCAATAGGAAAAACAAATCTCTGCAAATACATGTAGCTCTAAATAGTTTTCGATATACTTTCATGGGGAGAATGGCATGCTTCACTTGATATGTTCTCTCAAGGGCAATGTACATGTAAATGCTTATTATTATTATTTGCTGAGAAAAATATATAAACCTTGAAAATTTGTAATATCATAATTTATCATAGTTCAAGCCATAAACTCACCCTAACTTCCTCTCTCGTTCTTCCACCGACCATCTGTTGGCTGAAATGTGCTCTGATAAACAAAGAATATCCTGTAGGAGGCTTTTTAGGCTTGTTCAATTTCTTCATTTCCTAAAGGCAAAAAGCAATAATGAGTGATAACCACTAGCACTTGGCGAATTTTCTCCATTCAAAACTATATGGACATGATGTGCATAAAGATACACTGGTTTTTGTTTTATATCAATTATCAGATATAAGGTTTCAACAGCCTAGTTATGAAAACTTATATTTGAAAAAATTAGACTAAATCGAATGGCAATTTACACTCAATTGCAGACATTCATGAAATCTAGGAGTTCTTACCGTTTTATGTCGACGTTTTGCTCTCATTTCTCGCTTCTTTCTGCCCATCTCAGTCACAGTCTCAAGCTGTTCGTCTGTTAGTCTAGATCTATATTCCTCCATCTCTTCCATGTATTTTTCTCTTCTTGACTCAAATTCTAACCTATAAACCTGACAGATAAAACAGAATATGAGGGTCAGAATGATGCATATAGCACACCAAGGACCACTAACGTATTAACCGAGGCAGGGGGGGGGGGTGGGGGGTGGGGGCAGAGTGCCCCCCTCCCCATCAAGGTTTTTCGGGTACACCACTTCCCAAGACCCTGCAAAGGAAATGTCACTTATTCATATATAAAAACAATTAATGATTAAAATCAAAATTATGTTGATTTGTTGATGTACATATATATTGCCAATTTAGTACTCTCAGAATCTCAGTTAATTCTAAGTTACTTCTTCATTGTCTAGATACGTTTCATTTCATTGATATTGCTTTTCATATGCAAATTTGTACACTATCACTACCAATGGAACAGCTCTCACTATAAAAAATGTTCCTCAATCTCCAGTTTATTATTACACTTCTTAATTCTTCTTTTAATCTATTTTAGTTTTAAAAACTACATTTATGATTGAGAATGAAATATGAAAATACAAAATCCAACTGGTTGCTGATATAATGAGATCCAATTATTGAACTGAATTGAATTTATTTCCACATAAATATACAGAGCAACAAACATTTCAAGAAAATTTATACAAATAACTTTACCAAAAATAAAATGGAAATGTGGTAGGATCATAAAAAGTTTAGAAAAAAAAATTGTACACAAGATTCCAATTAACAGAAACATAAGAACTACATGATACATTCAAAGAATTTCTTATGTTGGTTAGAAATTTTAAAAGAACAGGGAAAAGAAAAAGGGGAAATGAAACAAGCACAAAGAGGATGTACATACTTATCAATAAATACCCTTTAAACTTACATTAAAGAGAGTTTACAGAGTTCATCTTTTTTCCCTTCATATTACCTGGGGCCCATAACACAAAGGTTAGATAATGACCGCTAATTTGACAGAACAATGCTGATTGGTTCCTAGTCAGTCTACAGAGCGATATGCACATGCAACGATGATCTTGATAGGCCATTTCATTTAATAGCGATTAACCACTAACCTTTGTGTTACAGGCCCCAGGTATGTTATTCCAGAGAAGGAGACATTTTCATGTTGAGACCAAGTGGACATTATACACCAGGTGGCAAACACCAGTAAAGCCATGCAGGACAATGTTATACAGTGCGTCCCAGAATAAAGGAAACCAGGATTTCTTCAAAAACGAAAATTAATCATGATATTCCATTTACATCATAATACAATTCAATTATTTATCTATATTTTTATACCTAACATGAGATGAATACTTCACGCATTAATGAGAAAGACAAGTTTGAAATTTTAATGTCAAAATCAGGTTGCGCAGAAAAGTTAGACAAGATTGTTTCGTGGTACGACCACCGTGCTTATTCAACGATATTCTTTGTTAAGTTTCTCTCACTGATCCCATGCACGAATGATTTCCTAAGACAGTCAGACGGCAGGTCCCAAGAAAGTGGCTTCTTTCATCCAAGTGATATTCATGACTTGAGATGTTTTGCATATTTAATGAGCTTGATGCGGACCAAAACACCTCTTTTCATTCAGTCATTGCTGCTCTAATTGTACATCGAATTTCATAAATTTGGTATCATTGTAAAGAAGAAGAATCATTTATTCAGGTCATGTGTTTGAATTTTTTCAAAGATTTTGTAATATAGGTTAAAATTTTGATCTAAAATATGCTACAAAATAATTATTTTCACCTGACAAAAGCTGCTATTTTCACACTTTATTTTTGTTTGAGCCCAAATGATTTTTAAATCATGATAAAGCTGAATATGTATGCTTTAAAATGATATAGGTTTCAAAATAAGAATTGGTTAAATCGGGTCAAGATCACACTTTTCATTTGCTAAGTACATAAAGCAGCTTGAAAAACAAGAATACTGCACTCTGATTGGTCAAAGAGACCACACACTGGCAAATTCCAACGGTTCCAGCACCTGGGTTCATGGGAAGGTCACACTTCCCATGTGGTAATCTCCTCAAATACCCCGCGACTGTTGTTCTGTGAACCTTATCCAGCCAATCAGAACTCTGGATTTCATGCAAGTACAAAATTTCAGAAATCTCGTCTTGTACCTTGGTGGGAAAAGTGTGATCTTGACCCGATTAAAAGGTGCCTCATATCAAGAGTGGCATTGTGAGAAAGGACAGAAGTTCAGCTTTATGGTGATATAAATTATCATCGAGGCTCAAAATAAAAAGTTTTGCACAATTTGCAAAAGAAAACAGAGGAAGAAAATTCAGTTTTGAGGCACATTTTCAGGCCAGAAATTTACTTATTTAACAAAATATTGTATACAAAATAAATGACCAATATGAAAGAGTAACATTTACTCTATCTGATGGTGCAATAATATTTCATTTAACTCGAGATTAAAACAGGTAAATTCTTAGAGAAAGAAAATCTCACGAATCACAAGATTTTGCAAGGATTCAGCCACGAGATGATTTGGATGAATCTGGCCTTTTTGCTCATTAGCATAGCGACCTGCGGTCTGACTGAAGATGTTGGTCTCATATTAAAGATTCCACTCTTACCATAAATAATGAAATTATAGTAAAAACATATTTAATAATTGTGAAATCTCTCTCTGAAAACGGGATTCCCTTTTGTGTTACGCACTGTATATGTTGTATCATTATTTATCATGACCTTTGACATTTGACCTAATTACCCCCTAAACTGAATACTGCCTTGCAAATTACCTCTTTCTCATCATCTGATAAATCCTTCCACATTGCAGCTATTTTCTTTGACAGGTCAGTAACACTGAGATCTGCAAGAAAATGAAAATGACTTTTCGGTTTTAATAAAGATCTTCAAATCTGCTTCAAGAGTGTATTGTTATTGTGTATACTAATACTGCACCATCGTATCTCATTCTACTGTGTGTACTTTCTACATTCATTTCTAACATTACACTAAGGCATGCGTATGTATTCATATGAAAAACCTCCTTCCCTCCATCCATTAATTGGTTGGGGGGAGGGGTTGGAACTTAGAGAGTAGAAAACCTTTGGACCTTACATGTAACTTTCAATAGTCACATTGTGCCCCCCCCCCCTCCCCTCTCTGCCCCATTTTCAATTTCTGGTCTATCTACTATCAGTTAAGTTAAAATTTTCATAGTCAGAAAGAGTTCATGTACATGTAATAGTATATTTGAAGGCCTTTCAATTTCTAAGACAAATAAAATAATGATATGCAACATCTACATATTGCTAATGTTTCTACGTGTTGTATACCATGTCTTTAGCACGGCCACCCTGACCGGGTGCTCGAGCAATCACAGAATTTCTTCCTACTGGGTACCCATTTACTAAACCTGGATGCAAAGTGGCAAATTGTCATTCTTACTTGGTTCCATTGCCGTAAGTTTGGGTCTTTGCTCAGTAGAAAACAGGAAAAAGGTGGTAAGAGGTCTCTTCGGCTTGGCCGGGAGGTCATTAGAAAACTGCTTGGTATCGTGTTTCCATGGCAACCACTGATGCTCACTTCCGAGAAAACCAGGTCTAATGGCACTGAAGAAAAGAAAATAGGTTGTGTGGTCTAGTACTTTTAGTTAGAGCATTGGACTTGTGATCGTAAGGTCATGTGTTCGAATCCCTGATCTGTAATCTTGTTGCAGCAAATGTAAACAAAGAAAATTGGTCTCCCAAACTGGGGACTGTCTCCAAATTGAATAGCGGGCCTTCCCAAATTCTTTACATTTTCTCTGATTATAATCTACCCAAAGTCTACAATGGGAGACAGTCAAGTCTCCATATTATTATTAGCCGTGTGCGTACTTAGTCTTAGAATCAAAACAAAAGAAGCCCCTGAATGAGCTGAACTTTTTCTTTTCATCCTGCATCCATGACTAAAGTTAGGCCTAGATTTATTCCTGAATATGAGTTGAAAATTGAATCACACTTTACTTAGGCTGAAATTATGCCACTCCCCCCCCTCAGAAAAAAAAAATAGCCAGTTTTAATTATGCTGACACTTTTCAGTGTGGCCATGGTGGCTGCTTCAGACATCGACACCCTACCTAGCTTTGGCTTAATCATGTTTATGAGGACATATCAAGGATCACTCACACAAGCATGAGAGGTTAGTTGTACTAACCTCGCACAACGCATGTCATTTCATAATGAATTTTGACGTTTTCATTCATCACACGAATGTGAGAGAATGACACACGCCAAAATCTTCACAATATACTAAATTTATTCATCTAAATCTGTTCATTGAATTAATTTTTAAAATATGCTCCAAAATATTCATAAAAAGGGATTTTAAACGCTTACCTTCAAATCTCAGCCAAGATACTCCGTCCGATCCTTAATACTGCGGTGGAAATTACGCAAACAACAATCGAAATGCGAATTTTTCTTATCGAACAGTCTAGATTCAAGTCGCCGGCGCATAATAGGAAATTGTACCAAAAAAATCAACAGGCATCTCACGTATAATCGCTGATGGCGCTACAACATAAAATAATGCTGAACAGCGAAAAAAATTTGGAGCGCCTAGAACGCAACCAGCAGTACAGCTGATCTGACGTAAACGACGTAAACAAGCAAGTTTATTAAATAATATCGCGCGCCCTCTCTGTGCGTATAGAGAAAACCAGCGAATTGGCCGCATGCCTGCTTCGACATCAAGTAAAATCATCGATATTAAGTACCAGAAAGACAGAGAGGAATTGAAATTGGCTTCATATCGTTTGGTAAGTTTCATATCCAAAGCTTACTTCATGTAAAATGTAGATAAATTTCTAATTTTTACATAAGAATAAAAAACTTATTGCAAGTGCCGTGCCAGCGGTTATCCTGTGCACGGCGGCGGTAATGTACCCATGGATGATCTGTAGTGTAACGTTGGCGAAGAAAAGAGAAACAAGAGTCAAGATGGCGACATAAACAACGCGCAAGTTTCCCCCATCTTTTTTTCTTTCCATAATATTTTTCTCGTTTTTTAATGAATTCTTGTATGGTTGGAACTACCCCTTATCGACCACCTAATCTTCTAAGCATCGTATCTGCGAAAATATTCATCAATTTTACCCAGTTTTCGTCTCATTTGTGCAGAAAATTGAGCAGATCAGATTCCTATGTTTCGCTCGGCGACTCCGATTCAATCCGCGTATATATCGACGAACAACGAATGCGACGATTTTACATTTGCTCATTTGCACCCGTCTTTTGAAACCGACCACCCACGATACACTAAGTTTACAACTGATTCTTGTCGCGGTGGCGAAATATTTTTACTCTTTCAAATCAGTTCTATGACGTCAACATGCTAAATGGTCGCCTCACTACTTCCACTGCGAGCTCCAGCGCATGATTCGACAATTGACGACGGATATTTGTTCTAAAGCCATTTCCTATCGGATTTCTTGTTTTTTCAGCGGGGTTTGGGTTTGGTCAATACAATTTTGATTAATTCTACTAAATTTTTACTTTTTGTTGCTTCTTTTTTTCTCGTAAAATCGATTCTTACCGTTTCTATGGACACTGCGCCTACTCTCCCGCACGCGCACGTATCGTTTGTAGGCCTAATACGCAATAATTTTCACACGCACAAGGTAGTCGGTTTCAAAAGAGGTGGTCGATATCGACGATATGCTTAGTATACTAACCTCGCATGTTGTGTGAGTGGTCGATATGTGGTAACTTAGTCTCACCATAGGCCTAGTCCATACTTACCCGGTAGTCGGTACCGTACTGCACTCTAGGCGACACCCCAATACTTACCCGTGCTAATAAACTGGGACTCCACTCACGCGCGTTTGGGCCTCCCTAGCTTAGAACTAAGCACTAATATCACCTTAAAAACTAAATCTACAAGGTATGTATAATCTATTTACAAATTTAATAATGTTTAATCGGTACTCACCGGTTCTTTTGTTGCATTTTCAGACCATTTCTCACAATTCTTCGTCAATATTTGCGGCAAATTTTGTCGCCATAGACAGCTTAGCGTCCATCTTTATTGATAAATGGAGCGCCCTTTACGATAGTTGTTAATGCCGCGGAGAAATCGTTAGGCATTTTGGCCTGTGTTCAAGGCGTTCTTTCTGTTTTATTTTTTATATTGAAGATTGTGCATTTGTTGAATATAGCGCCGTCTACGTCAGGTATGAGATCGAGTGTATATAAATACACTCTTCCAAAATAATTATGATTCCGACCTGGCGCTGTTTAACTTCAATCTCTTTCACCTAAATTAGCGATGAATGCTAGCATTATAAAATATATATTATTAACGTCTGACGAAAAGAATAACCAACCGATCAGCTGACGAGAACGCGAATCACGTGATCTTCATATCAGCTTCGATCGCGAGTCAGAAGAGAAGAGCAGCTGCCCAGAAAATCAGGAAAAAGCCGTGAAAATGTAAGTTCCCCTTCATTTCTTTCATTTTTTGTTGTTGCTAACGATGCATTTACACTATAAAATTATAATTTAAATAAGAGAAAGGAATTATAGCTTGTACTTGTGATATAATGTTTAAATATCCTGTTCTCAGAGATTTCTAACCAAAAATACTACTGATGTCGCCTATGAGGTCCATACATGTAATGTTGGACCTCATTGGTACTACTACTACCGTGAGTACTACTAGGAGTGCCGTACTGTCACTACTCCACTAGTAGTCGATTTGACAGTCCCATAGGCTCAGTACACCAACCTAGAAATGTTCTTTCCGATGAATTTTTTTTCTTGATTCATGTTCTTATGGGGTCCTAGAACAAATTCAGCTTGGTTGCCCAAACGGCAACTTTGGGCAATTTTGCTAATTTGCATAAATCCAAAATGGCCGCCAGATACCAACTTAAAAACTTAACTTTGGAGCCCCTTGCACGAAAATGATGAGGAATACCTCTTTTTAGGGGTTTTGTGGTATGAAGAATTCATATCTATTATCAATTTTGCTATATAAGGTCATCTTCAGGTCAAATTCAAGATGGCCGCCGCCAGACGCACTCTTGAACAATTAAATGTGAACCCGTTGCCCCAGAATGATGAGTAATACTTCTTTTTAGGGGTTTTGTGGTGTGAAGAATCCATTTCTATTATCAATTTTGCTATATAAGGTCATCTTCAGGTCAAATCCAAGATGGCCGTCAGATCGACGCCATTTTAGGAAATTAATTTTAGAACCCTTTGCCCCAGAATGATGAGCAATACCTCTTTTTAGAGGTTTTGGGGTGTGTAGAATCCATTTATGTTATAACTTTTACAATATAGGATCATCTTCAGGTCTTATTCAAGATGGCTACCAGGTGTCATCTGGAAAGCTTGAGCTTATGACCACTCTTCCCAGACTAATATATAGCAGCTCACTATAAGATGTTTCAGTGGTGTGTAGTATTCCTCTCGAATAAGTTCGATCAAGTTCGAGAAGTTTACTCGATTTCCACTCGACCTCAAGGTATTCAGGGATATCTTCTTCCTCGTTGTCTTTACCATCCTGATCTAAACAATGCTCAAAGACCTCTCCCTTGATATTCTCCATCTCGACACTTCCATTATTTCCCCATGGTGGCACTTCCTTAGATCTCATCTCACTTTCCCAAGGACATTTGAGTCACTATACAGATGGAAGAAAGAAGAGTGCTCTTTTCGACGTGTACAATGACATTTCTGTCAAGGATTATGAGAGAATACTAAGAGCTGGTGAAGTTATCTTAGACCATAAGTTCTCCATCGCCAGTAACCTGCCTACGAGAGATATCATGAGGAGCAAGAACAACAAACGGAGCCTGGCAAGCAAGTATGCCTACAATCAGTCTAGGGTAGCATACAACAACGGAGATACTTGCTGATGGTGTGTTTGCTCATGATGAGGTAGATATCACCTTGATCTCCTATGTCTTGCAGCAAGCTGTGGTCAGAAGGTGCTTTGTGTGCTTACAGCGATGACACAGACATTTTTGTCCTGCTTGACTATTGGGTTAATCAGGCGGAGCTATAGTGCAAGGTACAAATCGAACGGTGAGATGGTACAGTACTGGATAACAATACAATCTGTGTTGACCTGGGACCAAAATGTTTGCAATTGCTTGGTGTTCATGCCCTCAGTGGATGCGACAAGAAATCATCCATACAGCAAAGGCAAGATAAGTGCACTCAACACACTATACTTGCCAGTGATTGTCAAGGTTTGGCTAAGATACTTGGAAAGGTAGGGACCACTCTCACAGATCTGATGGAAGCAGCAAAATCCTTCTGTCGTGCTATGTATGGCCATCAACCAGACGTGTCTATGGAGTCAGCTCGCTTCTCTCTCTTCATCAAGAAGAAAAAGAATCCTAAAGTAATGGCCCTACCTCCAACATCTAATAACCTGTTGCTGCATGCGCTTCGAGCTCTTTTGATAGCTGTAGATCAGTACCAGCCCCTTGATGAGCCCGGGGATATAGCTCAATTTGGATGGGAGATCCAAGATGAAATCCCTATTGCTGTCATTGCTCTAGGTGTCCCTACTCCACCTGAACTGATTGATGTAATTCGCTGTCAATGTACATGATGTAGGTCAGAGGGTAAGAGATGCAGCACTGAGATATGTGGATGCCACAAACAGCATTTGTCATGTACGACATTCTACAGTTCAGGTAAAGTGGAATTCTGCAATCCATCCACTATCGTTCACAATCATGACAATGTCAAAACTGGAAATGACGAAAGTGTCGTGATGGAGGATGTCGAGGAGGAGATTTTGAGCCTTGTTTAGATCGGGATAGTTCAGACCGTGAGGAAGCTTAGATGATATCCCTGAATACCTTAGGGGCGAGTTGAATTAAGAATGATCAAGTTAGCTTCCCGAACTTGTTCAAATTAGAAATATGTTTTGTTTTTTGCTCAAAGGCTGTACAAAATTAATATGTAATTTCGTGACAGATGTTCAACAAATTTTGAGCGACAAAAAGTCATGAGGAAGTGTTTACCGCTGTTTGAACCCTTCCAAATAGGTCCTATCAGTCTCCGAAAAGTGATTTCAGTAATATTTTTTAGCTTAGGTCTGTCAGCCATCTTACTTTACGTTATAGGCCATTTACCCTGCAGCAGACCATCTTTTGAAAAAGAGAAAAACTTACAGAAACACCACCTAAACCCCTTATTATAAGTTGTTATATAGTACTCTGGGATTAGTGATTCAAAAGCTCAAGTTTCCAAAATGACATCTCGTGGCCATCTTGAATTAAACCTGAAGATGATCCTATAATAAAAAAATAATAAAATTAATGGATTCTACACACACCAAAACCCCTTAAAAGAGGTATTGATCATCATTCTGGAGCGAAGGGTTCAAAAGTTAATTTCTCAAAATGGCGTCGACCTGGCGGCCATCTTGGATTTAACCTGAAGATGACTTTATATTGCAAAATAGATAACATAAATGGATTATACACACCCCAAAACGCCTAAAAAGAGGTATTATTACTCATCATTCTGGTGCAAGGGGTTCAAATCTAATTTTTCAAGATGGCGTCTGGCGGCCATCTTGGAGTTAGCCTGAAGATCACCTTATGTAGCAAAATTGATATTAAAAATGGATTCTACGCACACCAAAACCCATAAAAAGAGGTATTCCTCATCATTCTGCTGCAAGGGATTCAAAAATTCAGTTTTTAAGTTGGTATCTGGCGGCCGTTTTGGATTTATGCAAATTAGCAAAGTTGCCCAAAGATGCCGTTTGGGCAACCAAGCTGAATTTGTTCTAGGACCCCATAGGAACACGAATCAAGAAAAAAACTTCATCGGAAAGAACATTTCTAGGTTCGAAAAATGTCTAATCGACTATAGGCATACTTGTTTAAAAAAATGAAATCAATATTGTAGACATGTCGGAAATGAAGTTGTAACTCTCTAGGCGTCTAGCTAGTCTAGGAGCCTCCTGGCTAGTTCGGTGTACTAACCTCGTACTACGTCTACTAGTACTAACTTACTAGTGTGAGTGAGGTCTAACACTAATCTCAGACTCGAGTTTATTTTTTGTCGAAGTGCGCAGATATGATAGAAACATGACACAGTTTTTCATACGTGGGACTGTTTAAAAAAAGACTATTCTAAGTTTTATTCATTCAAGCCCACAACCCTACGGCCCATCAAAAAAAAAAACCGAAACAAATGATGAATTTTACCTGATGCTGAGGATCCTACATTTCTGATGGAAAATACGGGAAAATGCACCTAAAGTTGCTGCCATTTTTAGTTTAAAACGAGTTCCCGCCAAAGAAAATTAGCAGACAAGTTTTTTTGACCTGGTACCGTAGCCTTGTAAGCAGGTGTTTCATGATGTAATAGGAAAAAAAAATATTGTGCCCAAGCCATGCCAAGGCTGATCATAGCACATGAAATAAATGCAGTAGCGACACCAGGGCCGGGGTAATTGAACTGATTTATAAAAAATTTATCAAAAATAATCTGCTACATGACATTTGACTATTATGCTGATTTGACTAAAACATATATACCTCCTGCATGAAGTTGCCCCACCCCCCCCCCAAAAAAAAAGAGAGCAAGTAGGAAGTGAGGCAGAGTGAGGCTCAATGCGCAGCTGTCATGAGCATCCTGCTCAAGTCGTATAGTTGTCTGAATACTACCTTTCACTCTTCATTTCAACACTTCTTTTGCTTCCTCAAACATGCTAAACCTCCAATCCCATAGCCTATACAAAAAATGATAAATTAAGTGGTGCAAAGGAATCCCCCCCCCCCCGTTTTTGTCTTTTCATATCGTATATTACCTCCTTTTTTACCTTAACACATGCACAAATGATACCTTTCCCCCCTTAAGAAGTATGCATATTGATGACATACAGTTCTTCATAAAACATTTTCATTTTCTCTTACCCCTTCTATACCCCACCCCCACCCCTAGGTATATATCAAGGTCCTACCAAATTGGAACTGAATGATAGCCACACTGAAACAAAAAAAAATCACAGCAAGGAATTGACACAAGCAAACAAATTTTTAGAAAAGAATATACTTGTTACTTTAATAATTGCATTTCCATTAAAAAAAAAGCAGTTTAACTTACACTTGCAAGCTTAAAGGTCAAGTCCACCCCAGAAAAATGATGATTTGAATAAAAATAGAAAAATCTAACAAGCACAACACTGAAAACTTCATCAAAATCGGATGTAAAATAAGAAAGTTCTGACATTTTAAAGTTTCGCATATTTTTCTCAAAACAGTTATATGCACAACTCAGTGATATGCAAATGCGAGAGTCTATGATGTCCATCACTCACTATTTCTTTTGTTTTTTATTGTTTGAATTATACAATATTTCAATTTATACAGAATTGACAATAATGTAAAACTTGACTGAACTACATAATGTTAAACAATGTCAATTCCACAAGTTCAGGGAGGAATAAAGCTCGATTTCAAATGACATGGTGAGAAAATCAGAATATTTCATATTTCAGATAATAAAATACAAAAGAAATAGTGAGTGCGTGATGTCATCAGTCCCCTCATTTGCATACTGGCCAGGATGTGCACATAACTGTTGTGTGAAATTAAGCGAAACTTTAAAATGTCATAACTTTCTTATTTTACATCCGATTTTGATAAAATTTTCAGTGTTATGATTGTTGGATTTTTCTCTTTTTATTCAAATCAACTTTTTGTCGGGGTGGACTTGTCCTTTAATAATAAAGTAAATCATTCTGATTCCAAGGTGAGAATAATAATTCATTTGATAATGCTGTTATTTGTACTTTATCGATATTTCGTTGTTATCTACATATTCAATAATTTTATTCCAGTTTTTTTTTGTTATTGGTACAATGACTAGCTACATGTATTTGAAAATCACTAAAAGACATAGAGTTTATACATATTTGTGCAATAAATATATTAAAAAGAGACGTAACTTTAAATGATGTCAAATCATTTGACAGTTAGACACAACTCATACAAGACAAAGTGTGACAAACAATATGTCGTTATTGGAATGCAAGTTGGGGAGAGCATACAAAGCTTTGAGTCCATTCTTAAACATACAATCATAATATAGAGGGCCATTTTAAAAGGCGATGTCACAATGTATTGGAATCACCATGCCGAAATTAGCACAAAATACATTGTAGACAAGCTGCTGCACACTATGTCTGTGCTTAAAAGGATGGTCCGGGCTGAAAATACTTGTATCTAATTAAAATTCACAGAGCAAAATGCTGAAAATTTCATCAAAATCGGATAACAAATAACAAAGTTATTGAATTTTAAAGATTATCAATATTTTGTGAAAACAGTTATATGCCCATCACCATGAATATTCATTAGGTGGGCTGATGTCACATCCCCACTTTCCTTTTTTCTCATGTTATTACATGAAATCATAAATGATTCATTTTTTCATACATGTATGTGTAAATGATGTGTCTAAGTTGCGGCAATAAATAACTAATGCACTTTATCAGTTATCAGTCTAATTGTTTTAGTTCTTGGTAAAAAAGTTTGGAATAAACAATTTCATATAATAAAATACAAAAGAACAAGTGGGGATATGACATCATCAGCCCACCCACCTAATGAATATTCATACAGACATGCCTAGAATTGTTTCACCGGAAAAATGCAAATCTTGAAAATTCAATAACTTTGTTATCCGATTTTGATCAAATTTTCAGCATTTTGCTCTGTGAATTTTATGCTATTTATTGAGATATAAATATCTCCAGCCTGGACCATTCCTTTAAAGAATGAAACTTCCCAATCCAAATACTTCCCGGTAATGTACATATACTGTTAAGAATGTTAAGAAACTACTTAGTAGTCAGCTAGCACATGTCGGCCTCATACTGGCCTATCTGTAATGTACAAAGTGAAGTACATACAAGTACAATTAAAAATACTGTTAAGAATGTTAACAAACTACTTACTAGTCAACAAGCACATGTAGGCTTAATAATGGCCTATCAATCCAAAGAATCCCTTGCCGCCAAACACATAATTACTTGTTTTCATAATGCACAATATCTATAACAATTTTACTATCGACCATTCAAATTGAATGATTTCAGTAGCTTTTGACTGTAACTGCAATAGCAAGTTTTATGAAACATACCGAAAGGTGGTTGAGACAATAAATTTTGACATTTTCTTTATACAGCTTTTACCTGAATACAAATATTTTCATGTATGATTTTAAATTAATTAAATTACAGTAACTTTCCTTTATGAGGAAACTAGAGTTTGAAAGACTTTGAATACAACTTTAAGGCAGCCTCTAGTTTCTTTAAATTTTACAGTCTGACCTGCTTATCCAGCCACTATCTATCCGGAATTTTTCTTATTATCAACCATGTCTCTCGATTAACATACCTCTCTCTCTTTCTATATATATATAAAAACTACACTTACCTTCTTCTCTTAGTTGGTTTAATGCTTTATCATATATACTTATATGTCTTTTGCACATTATCAGTTGTTCCCCATTCTTTTTCTTTTTTCTCCCACTCTTATGCACTAGTTTATTAAGCCTTTCTTTGTAACCTGTTTGACCCACCTCTCACTAATTCTCTTGTTTTTCATCCCATTATCACTGTTTTGTTCCAGATCCTGTTTGATGTTGCCTGCCTCATTATTTTAATCCCTCTTGGCTTGAGGTCTTTAACTGGCCTTACTTACACTAACTTCCCTTTGTGTCTGCCTACTCTTTTTCTTTCATCCCCTTCACTAACCTGATTGGTCCTCTCTACTCACTAATGCCCCTTTTGTCTCCTTGTTTCTAGTGTTGCTGTAGCTTGTTTGTGGTCTATATTATGGTTGTTCCACTTTATATGTTTGTCATTTTGCCTCCGACGAAGATTCTGCTAGGATCGAAAGCTTAGGCCCCTTTTTGACTTTCTAATTTACTCCATTGGCTCTCTTTTATTAGATAAGCAGTTTTCAGCAGCTTCTTTTTGCCATATATAAAAAGAGTCAGACATGACGTAATGTTTCAGTATCATTTACTTTCATGTTAAATAAAATCAAAACATTTTCTAATGGCACTTCGAGGAAGGGTGACCAGCTTTCCTGTATTTCACAAATTTGTCCCACATGCCGTACGACCCTGCCCGGGATGCAGGTTTGTCTTGTGTTTCATGATTTTTAACATTTTGAGGTGAGAATATTCAGACATTTCTTTTTTTTCTCACATGCATAGTGGTAAAAAAAGGGGAAAAATGAATATGACACTATTGTCTTAAATCATTCACAAAATTTGATTTTTAGAAAGCCAAAATTTTTGCTCGCTCACAGCTTTTTAGAAATGTTGGCTCCTTAAACATGTTGGGCTCATTACGCCACTGATCTGGCATCAAAGTGTCCCTTGAACAACTGTCCAAATCTGGTCACTCTGCTTAGAGACACCTTTCTGATAAGTGCTATACAAATATAGTTATTTATTTTTATTATTAAGAGCCAATCTACTGATAATGATCATAAAATGTGACATACATGTAATAGACCATGACATTGTCAAAATGAATAAAAGTACAAAAATACCTGCACACTGTATCATAATCATATCATTAAAAATTGCATAGATTTCTTAAAAAATCTTAATTATTCCATCATTCTGAAGTCTGAACAGAATCAAATTTAAAATAGTACTTGATATAGCATTACATTAGGTACATTTTATTGGTCTGAACCAACATGAATTGTTAGGTATTGTAACATCAATAACTCTAGAAGTACTGAATTCTTAAACACATTATTTCATAAAAGGCAGTGATCATATGCAACATATATTCATGTCAACAACATGAGAAAAAAATCTTTGGTAATGCATTATTGTACTTAATATAGTTGCTCTATAACAAATTAGAATGAGCACTTTCTGTAAAATAGTAGGCACTGTAGAACGACTTAATGAGTACAATGAATACTGACAAATCAAAGATGAAGTACTGGATTCTGAAAACATTATTTCTGAAAAGGCAGTAATCATAATAAAAAACACATTTCATTGACATAAGAATAAACTTTGGTACAGTAGTGGTACATTAAGAAAGTTGATGCATAGCAAATTAGAAATCATTTCTTCCTCCATTTCCAGGATTCAGCTCATTGTGATGTACAGGAAATTCATTGATTTTAGTAAAAACAAATATCTCATAGCAAAATAAATCAAATTATTACTACCAATATCAGACAAATGAGTTGGTGATTTACAAAATTGCAATGCCCTTGTTTTAATGAATATTGGTAAGGAAAAGGGTATATATATGCTCTTTGTACTTTGTTAGGTCTCTCTCCGCGTTTACTGAGCCTGCACGCAGAGACAATGAAAACAATACAGTAAATTTCTATTTTCCACACTCGCATCCGAACATCTGAGGACGCGTGGGAAGAGGTACGCGTGAAGTTGAAACATTGTCCACGCACCAATAACATAACGTTTGATAATTACGTCACAAAGCTATGAGATCCTGGTATAAACACGACACAATAGAATCCTACGGGTAATTGTCTCTATAAAACTTTGATCTCAACGTCTGATTTGGATAATAATAACAACATTGACTGGCTTTATTCTTGGGAAACATCAAATATACTGCCCTCATCTCAAGACTTGGGACCAATATGATTCTGTTGCGGGCAATATATTTGATGTTCCCCTCAAGGTTATTCAATACTATATAATTGCAATTATACAAAGAGTGGCATAGCATATCCAAACATATGGAAATCCGGTTCATAAATATTGTAAAGCTCTTTCAACAACTTTGTTGGCACCTCAGAATAATACCTCTTCATTAATTCCTCGTCCGTGTTCTTCCGTGGCGGGCCTTTCCCGTAATCAGTTACGTTCCAGATGCCAATCTTCTTAAGCACGTACGGAATATCATCGCTTGCGTCTTCCAATTGCCCAATGAGGTCATAGTCAATTTGGCACGGCAAATTCTGCGTGTAAATCGGTTTCCAGTGCGGATTCCCTCGGTTTTCAGCCGATTCGACGAGGTAGGAGATGAACTCTGTAAACGTCACATTCTGGCTTGAGCTCTCAGCGGCCGAGCCGGTCCTATGCTGCTTGATGATGCGTCGTGCTAGACTGGTGAATACTGAATTTTTGTGATCCACAAATTTATCCCGATAGCCAGAGAGTATCCTAGAGAGAGGATTCCGCACAAAGAGAAATTTGGTGTAGTTCTCCAAGAGCACTTTCACCTGCTCTTCCCTGTACTTGGGCATCCACTGGAGTGCTTTGTGCGAGTAAAGCTTCTGATTTGGCACGTTCAAGTATCCCTCCAAGTCTTGCACTATCACCCTTTCCCAATTGGTAGAGCCCACCTTGTACACAATGCTGTAGATGAAGTGGAACTTCTCATTCACAATTAGGGAGCGGAGTTGGTTTTTGTGTGAGGCAAGGTACGCAGGGTCTTGCACCGACCGATTGTAAAGGGACTGACAGACTTTCCTTAATCTGAATTTTCGTTCTGCTTGAACTGTTTCCATCAGCTTCCACCAGTCCTCCTGACAAATCAAAAGAGAAAAAGAAAAAATAATTTCATCAAGTTATAAAAAAAAACTTGGTCCGAAATCTGAATTCATGGAGATTGTTTTAAAAACTAAAGATTGTTTAAAACTATTGAAGCCATTAAGCAGATTTTGTATATTCTGCAATACACAAACACCTGTTCATCGAGTGCAAGTTTAAGGCATGGATGCTTCTATCTAAGGGTGCAAAATAAATTTAATCCCAGTATCAGTCTTTTGTTAAAAATTCAATTTTTAATTTTCATAATTTAAACTATCCTATTTCAATTAAAACGGCACGGAGTCAGTTCAAAAACCCTTTGACGAAAAAGAGCATCGGTTTATTGGAATTTTCCCAATCTTTGTTCAAACTTGATAAACAAGATCCACATAAATTAAAATCACCCTTGAGAATTTAGGCAATTATGCTTTTAATACTAAGCTACAATTGTCAGAAAATATAGACAGTAAATATCTAGTCTACAAGCACAAACTCAAATTTGACACTTAAAATAATTATACCATGTCTAGAATGAAGACTAGATGCCAAACTCTCTGTTTAAAATGGTCAAAGCAGCAACAGTGAACAGTGAATCTAGTCTCACTACTTCAGGCTCTGCATTATACACTATTCGTTGTTCATCACTTTTTCTATAAACCTCTTACAGTACCCCATCCGGACCCCCTGCTGTGCAAATGTCACAATTAATTAAATACAAACTTTAACCTACCTCCAAAAATTTGTCATTCACTTCTGTTGTCATATCAAATCTCATGTCTGGCAAGTCCATTCTTTTTTCCTCGAGCAGTCTCCTGTATTGATCATAACTAACATGTCTGTTACCTCTCAGGTCTGGTGGAAGGAGAGAGAAAGTGAGAGGGTTTTGGTTAAAGGTCAAAATGAAAAGATAAAAGTCACAGAGCAATGACATGGGATCACAATTGACTATAAAATTTGGGATCAATAATATGGTAAATTGCAAATAGGCCTACACTCACTTTGTCAAATTTCCATCTGATCTCATCCTTCATTATCTACATGTAATTGTTGTTCGTCTACAAGTTTGTCTACAAGAAGTCTACTCACTACCTATCACCTAATTTTCATTGAGGCTGTACCGATTTTCACTAATATCAGATGACAAAACATAGTCTACATTAGATGAACAATTTATCTATTTTATGGATGCAACAATGAAGAAAACCATAAGAAAATCAGAATGCCATTAATTGGTAAATTAAAGGGAAAATTGTTTCGTTCTTTACTTTTCATAATAATAATAATAATAATATGGTAATAATAATAATAATAATAATGGTCAGATTTTGTATAGCACATAACACATAACAAATAAGTCTCGGTGTGCTTGAGAAAACAAAGGAGAGGAAGAGAAGTGTTGGTGAGTTCATTTTGTTGAGGCTAGGTACAATTTAAATAAGTATGATTTAAGAGCTGTTTTGAATTTGTTAAGTGAATCGATTGTTTTCAGGGAATTTGGGAGTTTGTTCCATAAAACAGGGGCTGCATGAGCAAAAGAACATTCGCCTAATGATTTTGTTGATATTGGAGGTACGACTAATAAACTCATGTTTGTGTGAATGTAAATGACGTGTTGGCTTATACACAGTGACTAAATTATTTAAGAATGAAGGAGCAAGTCCATAGAAACATTGATATACTTATAACAAAATATTAAATTGGATTCGAAATTGGACTGGTAACTAAAGTAAATGCTGTAAGACGGGATATGTGATCAAGTTTCTTTGTACGAGTAACGAGTTGTGCTGCAGACTTTTGGATAGTTTGGAGTCTTTGAATTTGGCGATTGGGTAAGGGAATGAGTAGACTATTGCAGAAATCAAATTGGCACATAACAAATGCATGGACTAGACGTTCTGCTGTTTTTTGGTCAATAAAATCACAAATTTTGGTAATTTTATACAGAGCAAATGAAGCTGCGCGACATTTTTGTGTAACGAACTGTTCTAAGAAAAGTTTGTTATCAAAAGTTACCCCAAGGTTTATGCATGTTTTTGAAGTTGCTATTTGATTTCCATTTACATCCAAATGTGAAATTTCATTAAGTTAATTTTTTTTCAAAAAGACAGAATCTATGTTTTTGCTGAGTTTCTGAATAACAAAACAGAATTCCTGTTTAAGATCAAGTTTGAAATGGAATGTTCAGGTTTTCAAAATGAAGAACATTTTTCAAAATGAAAAAGCATTGTCCCTCCAAAAGGTATTGACACTATATTTTTCATTTATTTATTTCATTCATTTATTTTTTAAATTTAATTTTATTTATTTATTTATTATTTAATTCATTAATTATCTATTCACTTATTCATTAATTTATTTTATTTTTTTCGGGGGAGGGCTGTTTAGAGGTCTTAAGGTTTAAAGTATCCTCTCTGCATATTCCATCTAATAGTTTGACTGGTACATGTTCTACTACAGCTTGATTTTAAAAAATTTTGAGAGTAAAAAAAAAATATCAAGAACAGGGTAGCACTACCTCCAGTCAATCTTGGTTCATACCTTGGAAAAATGTGATGATACTATTGATCACGATGTAGCCGACAACCCCGTAGAATAGAGGAGGCAAGAATCTTTTCACTCTGATCTTCATGACGGCATTGAACACAGAGTACAGTGGGCTGAAACTAAACAATTAGAAATAAAAATGTTTGAAAGAAAAGAAGGTCAGAAGAAAAAATGCCCAGGTTGTTCCTTGATGAGGTAGATACATACTGTTAACACTAATAACAGGATACATACTGTTAACACTAATAACAGTACTGACCACAGCCATATATGGATATTGGCGAGCCTTGGAGCGGGCTTATTATTAAAAGGAGGGTCCTCGGAACGGGCTTCGGAACTACAAATGTTTGTGAAAACGGGGGTCCTTGGAACGGGTTGCCTGCGTGTTAATGCGTATGCATCCCTATGAAACGTGCATGCAGCTTGCCTGGCGGCTAGGGCACCGGGTGCACTAGCGCAGATGCGATGGTCGGACAGCGCTCTGCGGCCGCTTTTCACCAAAATTGCGGCTCATTGAAGCAGATCAATGCGACAAGAACGGCGTAACGGAAAATATGCGAAGCTTTGGAGCGGATTTCTTTCTTCTTTTTTCTCGATAAGAAAGAATTGCTATGCTTTGGAGCGGCTTTCTTTCTTCTTTTTCTCAATAAGACGAAAATGCTATGCCTTGGAACGGAAATTTGAGTGTAAAAATGGGGGTCCCCTCCGCGGCAAATACCTACTATGCATTATATACTGAGTGCCCCCTCCGGTAGGGAGTTCGGTGAGTTTTTGACTTTTGTACAGCACCCCCATAAATTTGGTATCATTGGAAAGATAATTTAAAGAGAAAAAGAATGGTAGTAAAATCAGCTCCATACCTTAAATATTAGAGAAGTTACAGGCAATTTTAGCTTCGCGAATCTCCATTTCATGTCTGTCGCCTTCCATTCCCCCGGTAAGAAATATCATGAAATAGAGTTTATTTACCCGAAAAAAAAATTTGATTGCATATACGCTTTAAAACATTCTGAGTTATTATGAGACAAAAAACAAGAAACAATTAAGAGATGAAAAGTATCTTTAAACAATGTCAGATGACAATACATGTGCTTGTGCGATCCTTCTGAGCTAACACGTTTGTCTGGTTTTCTTGCAGAAACTGGTGGCAGGATCCTCATCTAGGCCAATGGTGCTGGAATGAAATCAAGGCAGCTGAAATTAAAATGTTGTTAAAATAAAAACTAGATTAGAGGAAATGAACTGTTAGTATTCAACTTTTTTTTAAAGTGTGGGTATATATGTGTGTGGGAGGGAGGGGGTGTGGTGGATGTGGGTTATATGACCAATGCTATGTATGTAAATATGCATCATTAGACTACTATTTCCAAGTCCCCATCCTTGAAGTCCTCCAGCAACCATTCTGGAAACCCAGGCACCTGAAATATATATACAAAAAATAAAATCTTGTTTGTATGTTATGACTCTTGCCTCTAGTCATTCCAAATTGTAGCGGAAACATATTAGCAGTTAGACACACATGGTCTTCGATCTTTCATCAATTGCAGCTAAATTCTTCATGACTGCTAGTTAATTGCTACCAAATATGGTACTGTGTGGTAAACTAAAACATTGATGCAGTCCTTAATGCATTTTGGCAATCTCGAGATCAACAAAACATATAGTGTGATGTCATACCATATGAGCAAAAACCATATTTAATTTTCCAATCTTCTCCAATTGATGTAAACAATTATCAAAGCAATAAATTTAATTGAACAGGGCACATTATATTAATGAAATAATTGTACAATAAAGATTATTTGTAAACAAGAGCTAGCAGTTTACTCTTACTAAATAAGGCATACGAACTAAAGATGCAACCCCTTTCAAATGTTATAACAGTCAGTAGTAATATTTTTTTTTATATGCTACCGATGACAATAAAAAAAAAAATTATCATAATAATGATAATATAAATACCGGGGTATTAAGGATAATGATAACATTAATAGGGCCTAATCAATCATAATAATAATAGACTACATTATTTCTATAATAAAGGAACAAAGACAAAAAAATTGACACAATTAACTTGAATAACATTGAAGTGAATGACATAATATATTATATATCTATAGAAATCTATATATGGTATATATATAATTTTGGTAACAATTGCCCCCACTCCCCAGACAAATATCACATTCACAACACAAATTTACAATGAATTTCAACGATAGAAATATCACAAGGCAACATATTTCCTAATTAAAAGACAAACTAAAAAAAATCTATGCCATATGATTACAATACGTAATGAGTCAATACGAGGTCGACGAAATTCCTCATTTTTCATGTGTGCCTTTTTTTTTCAAGCGTATGCGATTCCATGCGATTGTATGAATGCATTAACATTGTATACCATTATATTCAGAAAACTTCAAACCTTCAGTAAATATGGGTTTCTACTAGGTTTCTCCCCCTCCTTCATGCTCTTTTTACATGTTTTTCATCAAGAAAATACCTTAAAATATAGGCAAAAAATAAGACTTATTGTTCTCTGACTTTGAACACCAGGAAAAATGTTCAAAACCTTGACAATCTTGGTATCAAATGAAAGCTTAGAATCTCCCGTAGTGGAAAATCACTGTCAACAACGGTCTTATGCAAGTTTGATGCCCCGGAAGTAGTATCAGAGTGCAGAGGTCAGTCAGAAATTTTAACAAAATGGCGGCCTCCAGTGAATACGCGATAGCGTAGTGTTCCGAAGTCAACGGATTTCAAAACTCTGAAATTTCCACTTTTCCAGAGATTGTAGTTAAATAAACGGTATCAAAAGAACAAGAAACTTCTCCTCTACACATAGATGTCTTTAGAAAGGTAAAAGATCAATTAGAAAAAGTTTTATCGATGAGTTTGCAACATCAGTTTTCGTGTACAAACAGATATAAATTACGAAACTGCCGTTTCCGGGCAAAGAGGTAATAATGGAAAACATGACTGATTACTTTTTTAATACTTCTTTCAAATCAAAACACTTTTACCAATTTCAATAACTGCAAAACAATACGGCATTATCGTGATCCAAGTCCCCGGTGACTCAGATCCACGGACAATTTTTCACAACGTAAAACATGTCCTACCTGTCTCTACCAACCTCGTAGTTGTGTGTTACTTGTCTCTTTTCAGTCTCCACTTTATTGGCGTAATAAATCAGAATTTGCATCATTCTCTATTGCTTTAGTTCGTAAACTATTACTTTTCATATAAATAAATCAGGATTATATTTATATTCATCTTTTTATGTTTCTTACAATATCAAATTTGCTTTATTTCGTCTACGTTTTTTCTAAATAAATCAATAAGCCCTATATCCTCCTCAGTCTCAATTGCTTTATTTCGTTGATTCCTTATTTACTAAATAAATCAGAATTGCATCTACTTCTTTTCAATCTCTATTGCTTTATTCCGTAAACTAGTACTTTTCATATAAATAAATCAGGATTATATTCATCTTTTTTATGTTTCTCACAATATAAAATTTGCTTTATTTCGTCTACGTTTTTACTAAATAAATCAATAGGCCCTAGATCCCTCTTCAGTCTCCATTGCTTTATTTCGTTGATTCCTAATTTACTAAATAAATCAGGATTGCATCTACTTCTTTTCCAGTCCTTATAGCTTTATTTCGTCGTACTTTTTATGCTAAATAAATCTCTTTTCATATATATGTTTCTTATGATTTTGCTTTATTTCGTCTATCACGTTTTTACTAAATAAATCAAATTGCATCTCCCTCTTAACAGTCTCCATTGCTTTATTTTGTTAGGTAAAAAGAATGTCTGCATAATTACTCCTCGTGATCCAGGTCCCCCCTCTAAGCCTGAGTCGAATCGATTTTAAAATCGGTGTTCGATCGATGTCATCGAGCGCCGGTGCAGATTTTGCAAAATCGGTGCATCGAAAAAATAAATAAATAAAAATACGTTGGCCGGCCGATTCGTTTGGTTCACACAATCAATCATCAAAATAAACAGAAATGTCCAACTTGACTACTAGTACTACTTACTTGATTTGTATTCCCCCCAAAATGAAACCGATTGTGTAATTATGATGCCTATTCACCATTAATTTGAAGTTTATTTCGATCATAGTTCGAGTCTTACTCGTCTGCTCGTGCCGAGATAATTTATGCATGATGAATTCATGAATGGCCGGAAATCGTCGATCGTGCAGCGCATGCGCGCTGTACTATGCTTTAATCAAAACAGAAAATGGCCGGAAAATTGACGCAATCAACGTAAAATAAACCTTGCTATCATGAACAATATTAATATCATGACCATAGAACATTATTTAATCGTAATATTCGACAATAATTTCCATATGATAATCATTAATATGAATTTAGAGCTTGATGTGAAACGTTTGTATTTCGTTTCAATTTTCAATGACGGACATCACATGACGATCGACTTGAGCGAGTGCACTTGTCTAAAAAAAAATTATCACGTCAGGATTGATTCTCAAACATTGTCAACATGCAGAAACTTTTTCAAGATCGTAATATCTCCATATAATAACATTTTACATGACAAAACAAAGTAAATTGCATGATATTTTTTTCCCATCAATTTGAAGCTAATTTGTGCCCAACTAATTCGGGCTCTGATGTTCATGAATGGAAAATATGTCCTACGTCAACGAACGCGCATGCACATTGTGCTTTTTTTTTCTCGGAGCCAGCTAGCTCCGGAGACGTCCAGGCCAGAGATGGAATAAAAAGAAAAATAATGCCAGTATAATACTATAAGTACTTCCATATGAACATGACATGCTTTGCTAACATTGTCAATATCTTTAATATGGCCATAAAATCTTATTAAATCGTAATTATTTAACATCCAATAATAATTTATATGAATTTAGTGCTCGATCCGAGACGCATTTATTTCGATCGCATGCTCGTGTCTTGTGTCTAAAATTTAAAAAATATGGATTATCATATCAGGATTAATTCTCGAACATCGTCATTACTCATATTCCACAATCTTTCCTCACAATCGTTATATATCAGCATTGAATACCAATTCAAATGACCATCCAGAGAAAATTACGTATTTATTCCCGTCAATTTGGAGCTCATTTTGGATCTAACTACACAATCTCAGGCAAGTTACAGTGCTCCCGCTGGTTGCACTTTTTTGCTGGCGCTGGCCGGGGCTGCGGGCGGGGCTGTTGTGTGCGAGTCTGGACCGCGAATGCTAGTTGACCGAAAATCGTTCGGATCGACTCTGCGTGATTCATGTCTTTGATATTGTTTCATTTTAAACTTATATATTGTCATCTGCAAATATCATTGTTGATGATATTTTGGGAAGAATTCTGCATTGGTCCCCGGCTTTTTCGTGTTTTGTGATCATGGAAAATACAAACGAACTTTGCTCTGTCATCTGCTTGTGCAACGCTCACCCAGCCAGCGCATACCGTCAGTGCATGCAATGCGTGCATAGCGCATCGACGCGACGGCCGGAGCAAAAAAAAATATTGACTCGATTTTCCCCGCCGCGCCTTCAAAATTCGATTCATCGATGTTCGATCGAATTAAAGCTGTCGAACACCGGTTTTCAAAATAATCGATATGACTCAGGCTTACTCTAAAATAAAAAGGCAATTAACCCCGTTGATATTCATCTACCCCTCATTTCCCTCCTCTTCAAAACCACTCTGCCACTTTTAGACAGTTTCCTAGAGATGATAAATGAATATTTTCGATAATAAGAATCATTAAAATCAATGAAAATCACATTAAAAACACTATTTAACTGTCTTATTACTCCTCGTGATCCTAGTCCCCTTCCCGTGTTAAGACTGTCCAATTTCTCATAGGAGGGGACTTGGATAACGAGGAGTACTATTACTCGTTATCCGAGTCCCCTCTCCTAAAAATACAAAACGGCAATTAACCCGTTGATAATCATCTACCCCTCATTTCCCTCCTCTTCAAAACCACTCTGCCACTTTTAGACAGTTTCCTAGAGATGATATATGAATATTTTCGATAATAAGAATCATTAAAATCAATGATAATCACATTAAAAACACTATTTAACTGTCTAATTACTCCCCGTGTTAAGACTGTCCAATTTCTCATAGGAGGGGACTTGGATAACGAGGAGTACTATTACTCGTTATCCGAGTCCCCTCCTATGGGAAATTGGCAGTCTCAACACGGGAAGGGGACTCGGATCACGAGGAGTAATTAGACAGTTAAATAGTGTTTTTATAAAATTTTAATGTGATTAATTTTGTTTTATTTAGTGTTTTTGATCATTGTTTCATCAACTTGGAAGAATATACAGCCACGCCCACAGGAGAGAAAAGAAAAAGACTATTATTGTCGTTTGAAAAAGTGTCCGAGTCATTTGTTATTGTGTCAATGGGAAAACGTGTGGTGGAAGGAAGTCCCCGTTCAGTGAGAAGCTTCGCACCGTTTCGCACCGCGAACAATAGATTTCTTTTGAAAATCTTCCAACCGTGGATTCCATTGTCATTGAGAGTTTGCTGATATTTGAGGTGTGTCTCAAGTTTGTCCCCAGTGACTTGGATGACGATAAGGCCAACAATACTTAGCCGGCAAAATCGTGATATAGGCCCCGCTCGAGAAAAACTTGTAATCGATCATACCTCAATATCTAGGTTGCTAACTTCAGCTCACTATATATACTCGTGATATAGGCCCCGCTACTGTGTTGAATGGCTTAGAATGTCCGTTCGCGGGGCCTGTTTCACGAGTATAATATTATAATCGTTATATAGGCCCCGCACTACGGCACTTCAGGCACTCCAACACAGTAGCGGGGCCTGTATCACGTGTATATTATTAAGCTTGCATCCTAAGATAGTCGCGAAACTGGCCCCATCCAATGCGCCTTTTCCAGCATTCGCACGTGTGTGGGGCTCGGATGACGGCTATTAGTATACTCGTTATCGAGGCCCCTTGCACTGTTATCTCATGGAAAATAACGTGGTCCTGGGGCTTGTTTCCCCGGCCGGTGAGAATTATCATGGGCGGCGCTGGAGGGGGGGGGGGGGGGAGGGCCTCCAATTTATTTTCCAAATAAACAAGGAGAGAGAATAATAAAAATGTGTATGTATTTATTTCAATCTATTTTAATTGATAAATTAATCATTTAATTGATTTGTTTTCAGTTTTTTTCTAGAGAATAAGAGGTATCATTCGTCTTTAATTATTTCTATGTGTGGAAGTTCAATCATTTCAATCTATTTTAATTGATTAATTAATGTATTTATATTGATTAATTTAATGTATTTATATTGATTAATTTAATGTATTTATATTTATACATTAATCATTTAATTTATTTGTTTTCAGTTTTTTTGTCTTTTGTGATGTAGAGAGTCAGAGGTATCATTCGTTTTTAATTCTTTCTATGTGTGGAAGTTCATTTATTTATTTATTTATCAATCTAATTTTACCAATTTATTTTCCAAATAAACAAGGAGAGAGAATAATAAAAATGTGTATGTATTTATTTCAATCTATTTTAATTGATAAATTAATCATTTAATTGATTTGTTTTCAGTTTTTTTTCTTTTGTGATATAGAGAATAAGAGGTATCATTCGTCTTTAATTATTTCTATGTGTGGAAGTTCAATCATTTCAATCTATTTTAATTGATTAATTAATGTATTTATATTGATTAATTTAATGTATTTATATTGATTAATTTAATGTATTTATATTTATACATTAATCATTTAATTTATTTGTTTTCAGTTTTTTTGTCTTTTGTGATGTAGAGAGTCAGAGGTATCATTCGTTTTTAATTCTTTCTATGTGTGGAAGTTCATTTATTTATTTATTTATCAATCTATTTTAATTGATTGATTAATGCATTTATATTTATTCATTAATCATTTAATTTATTTGTATTAATATTTTTCCTTTTGTGATATAGAGAGCCAGAGGTATCATTCGTTTTTAATTCTTTTTATGTGTGGAAGTTCATTTATTTCAGTCTATTTTAAATAATTGATTAATCAATGTATTTATATTGATTAATTAATGTTTTTATATTTATTCATTAATCATTTAATTTATTTGTTTTCAGTTTTTTTTTTGTCTTTTGTGATGTAGAGAGTCAGAGGTATCATTCGTTTTTAATTATTTTTATGTGTGGAAGTTCACTTATTTCAATCTATTTTAATTGATTAATTAATCATTTAATTTATTTGTTTTCAGGTTTTTTTTCTTTTGTGAGATAGAGAGTAAGAGGTATCATTCGTTTTTAATTCTTTTTATGTGTGGAAGTTCATTTATTTATTTATTATCTATATATCTATTTATTATATATATATATATTTTGTTATCTGAGACGCGTGCGTAGGCCTAGGTCTTATGTTGATACAGGCTCGTACATTTCATTTATTTTTATTCATTCTGTAAGTTCTTGTGGATATACAAAATGATGACGGCAATCATTATAAAGCTCAGAATATCTACTCCTTCACCTGGTATCCTCAGAAGATTCCTCGATCATTCAGGCATGAATGACTTTAACAATTTGAAGAAAGTATAGATATACAATCTAAATTTAAAAATAATCGTTTACCTTTTTTAATTAGTCGAAGTTGAAGGGTGTTATAACCGTATTTTTTGTTACATAAAAGGAATATATATTTTATTTAAAGGTCAAGTTCACCCCAGAAAAATGTTGATTTGAATAAATAGAGAAAAATCAAACTCGCATAACGCTGGCAATTTCATCAAAATCGGATGTAAAATAAGAAAGTTGTGAAATTTTAAAGTTTCACTTATTTTTCACAAAACAGTGATATGCACAACTCATTTGCTTGCAAATGATACAGTTGATGATGTCCCTCGCTATTTCTTTTGTTTTTTTATTGTTTGAATTATACAATATTTCAATTTTCACAGATTTTACAATAAGGGCCAACGTGACTGAACCATATATTCCACATGTTCAGGGAGGATTTAATCATTGTTTCACTTGACAATGAGAAAATTGGAAAATATATTTCATATAATAAAATACTAAAGAAATAGTGATTGGGTGGCGTCATCAGTTTCCTCATTTGCATACCGACCTGGATGTGCATATATAACTATTATTTTGAATTAAACTAAAATTCGAAATGTTATAACTTTCTTATTTTGCATCCGATTTTTATGAAATTTTCAGCGTTATGATCGTTCGATTTTCCTCTTTTTATTCAAATCAAATTTTTTGGGGTGGACTTGTCCTTTAAATTAATTTTTTTATTCATGTATTTGTTTGTATTAAACTTTTTGTTTTATTTGATATTAGACCAACAATTATCGTTAATTTCTCTTTTTTGTGTATGGATTTGATCTCTCTCTCTACACCGTATATTATTATATATATAACAAACTATATTTTGTTACCTTATAATACCACTGAAGCCAATACGTGAAACGTTTATATATATATATATATATAGAGAGAGAGAGAGAGAGAGAGAGAGAGAGGGACTAATACATTACTATTTCAAGTTCTCCTTCGTATTGCTTCACTTATTCATTTCCTGGTTTATTCATTTATTCGTTCATGTTTGTGCTGTTTTGGGAAAAAATGTTGTCTATTAATTGACACGATAGGCCTACCCCGAGAGGGGGCAGTATACCCTGACGTGAAGTTGATGATAATTAAAGCAGAAACTAGAAAAAATATTCTTAAAGGTTTGCTGAAAATATATTTTTTTAATTGCCACGCATTTGGGTTAAGAAGTTCGCTATTCTCTAATCAAATATTTCCATTCTCACACTTTAATTAGTGTTTATTATATTAAATTGTATTCTACTCATTAATGTAATGAATGACTTGCTAAGATCAATTGTAATGTCACTTTCACCTGCCCAGTAACCTGCACAATCAAGGTACTAATGGATAATTTGTTTTTCTGTTCCAATCATGAAGAAGCGAAAACGAAAATCAGCCCCTTAGTTTGGGGTTTTTGGAAACCCCCATAACGAAATCACAACGAGAATAACGTGTTATGATTTGGTTTTTGTATATCAAAAAACAGAAAAATTAAATTAAAATTTTTTTTGCCGCTTTATCTGATTTCTCATTCTAAATTTGTGTATTTATATATATAAAAAAAAGAATATCAGAACATGCCACGATTCGTGACCTCACTGTCAACTAAGTATATGTATGATGCAACTGCATGAAAAACAGCGCCTATAGAATTGTTGGATGTCGCCTAGCAACAGGATACTATGTAAGTGGTAATTAAACTACATGTAAATCGATGTAAAATATTGATATTTACAGATGAATCCAACATGACCAAGCAATATCATTTTGGTTATATATCCTAAATATAATGCTAATCAAATAAAGCTAATTTCTTACCCTCCAGAAACTATTAGACGAAACTGACAAGTTAACAAATGTCACTTAAACACAACAGTCATATCATTTCGTCTTCAAGAAATATCATTTTACAAACAAAGAAGTTTATGAAGCATGATCTGATTATTAAATCAAGAATTATGTAAATCTCAAATATAGGGAAATAAAAAAATATCTACGCAAATCATGTTCGATAAACGATCAAGCAGGGCACTGGGAACGATTTTTGGTAGGGGGTGCTGTGGGTTTTGTTTGAAAAAATGGCAAAAAAGAAGAAAAAACATTACACTCCAAGATGATGGGGATTTTGGTAAAAATTATTGCTCCTAAATAAAAAAGAATTACAATCGATTATAGACCTTTATGCTCCCATCAATTCAAAGAACACAACGGTTCAAGCAAAACGTCAATTATACTAAAATCATTTAAAATGCATTATTATCCTTTGTAATGGATCAAATTAAACAAGGAAAGTTAAGCGTTGAACAAGATGCCCCCCCCCCCTCCTCTCTCACTCCTACATGTCAGCAGTGTTTAAAAACATAACCTTTTCGTGTCGATATATATATCAACAAAATTCATCTCGAACTTCGATTGCATTCGCATCCTATTTTCAAGTGTGAAAAAAAAATCAGCTCGCGCTCCTCTTTCATATCCTGTTCATGCGTCACTGTAAAGTCCTTTTCCCATTTTCAGTTCAGTAATTAAAATATTAAATAAAGGTTTGTTGTTTAGAGTTAATAAGAACTTAGTGTGCTCCATTCATAGCTTTTAACACATGGATTATAATTTTTTTTTTTCACAGTTAGCGGTCTCGTTTAGTTCGGCCGTATAGTCATGGTAGGCCCATCTTGTTGGTAAATATTAAAGTAAAATGTACTTAAACTTCCATATCACAACGCCCCCCCCCCCAAAAAAAAAAAAAAAAAAAAACTTACCTTTTCCTCTTTGAGTGGCCGACCAGGGATTTCATGAATGGCAATGTGTCCAACCGGCCTGTACGGCTGTACCCCCGCCCCTTTAAAAATACTGAACCCGTACATGTGTGTATATTTTTTTCTGACGCATTCAACCAGACAGACCTATGCGCCACCAACTGTCTTCTCAAATTTGCGCTCTCCCCCCCCCCCCCCGCTACGAAATCTCGGATCTGGGGGACACATTAAACTCCTGAAATGAAATAACACAGATAAGGAAATAGTAGAATAATCCGTGCATGAAAATAAATTATAAGAACACATTGAGACACTTTTCCGAAATTATTAAATCTTTTAATAAAATCGGGGGCGAGGGTGTATGAATTAGTAAATAAATGAATACCATATAGGCGAAGAAAAAAATGCAATATTTGGATGGTGAATTAATGAATAATAATTTGTTGATGCGATGTGCCGTTATTTCAGGCCTACTACCATGTATACCAGCAAACAATCGAAATTCATCATTTTTAAAACCATGCCATCAAATACAGTTACAAACAATCTTCAAGTGGATTGATTAAAATGAAAGCAGGATGAGAAAATAATTTAAGTTGATAGGTTAATTAGATGAAGAAATACTGGGATATCAATGAACGGTATTAGTAAGCTTTTAAAAAAATAAAAGATTAATAAATTGATATTTAGGTAAAAGAGAAAACGTACTTAACGTACTTAGATAATATAGATAATGATAGGCCTATCCCCAGTTGTGGGGGCCGGGAGGGGGATAAGTCTCAGTAAAATATAGATTAAATTAATTATAGCGTAGATATCCCTCAAGCAATAATAAAATTGACCAAAAGAAAATTAATACATTTTCCCCGAATGAATATGCCTATTCATTTTCTTTTCTGAACTTAAAAGGATGAAAAGCGGGGGGGGGGGGGGGGGATTTATGAAAGGAATGAAAAAAACACAAATTGATAATACGCAGGAAGCCGGATGAATGATTCAATATTGAATAAGAGAAGAAAGCAGATTTGAAAAAAATGTATATTGACTTCTTACATCCAGGTGATTATAAATAGATTATGATACATGAATGAATAAAAGGATTCATTCGCAGCAGTACGTCAAGTGAAAGATTGGGGGAAATTATACAAGAACTATATAATTTAATTATTAATGACACCTCCCTCCCCGCAAAAAATAATTCAAATGAAATGCTGAATAAAACGAGGTTATCAAATAACTAGCAAATACAAATTACGATGGATAATGGAACAAAAATAACTATATATAGGCCCAACGTTACATCGAAAACAGTCCCAAAAAATTAGCAAATTAATGAATCATTCATGGATTTATCAAAAGTTATTCAGAGAGCAGATCTTTAAAAGCAAAATATTAGCAACACGAGGGCGGCGTCAGGTTGTGAGGGGCCTGGTTGATTTTTCTCTGAAAACTGGAAGGATAACATCATGCCTAAAACATGCAAGTCACTCATATGGATCCTACTCCATTGTCATGCAGAGTTTTTATACTCACTTCTTTATTATTCCCCTTGTTTTTTTTTTATAATAAATTGGAGCCCCCGGGCCCCTACAGCGCCGCGCATGATATCACTCACCGGGGAATCAAGACCCACGACCACGCTATTTTCCATGATATAACAAGTGTAAGGGGCCTCGATAACGAGAATACTATAATAGCCGTCATCTGAGCCCCACACACGGCGAATGCTGGGACAAGCGCATTGGACATTACAAAAAAACTGAAAACAAATAAATTAAATGATTAATGATTAATGAATAAATATAAATACATTAATTAATCAATGTAAATACATTAATTAATCAATTAAAATAGATTGAAATAAGTGAACTTCCACACATAAAAATAATTAAAAACGAATGATACCTCTTACTCTCTATCTCACAAAAGAAAAAAAACCTGAAAACAAATAAATTAAATGATTAATTAATCAATTAAAATAGATTGAAATAAGTGATCTTCCACACACAAAAATAATTAAAAACGAATGATACCTCTTACTCTCTATCTCACAAAAGAAAAAAAAACTGAAAACAAATAAATTAAATGATTAATTAATCAATTAAAATAGATTGAAATAAGTGAACTTCCACACATAAAAATAATTAAAAACGAATGATACCTCTTACTCTCTATCTCACAAAAGAAAAAAAACCTGAAAACAAATAAATTAAATGATTAATTAATCAATTAAAATAGATTGAAATAAGAGAACTTCCACACATAAAAATTATTAAAAACAAATGATACCTCTTACTCTCTATCTCACAAAAGAAAAAAAACCTGAAAACAAATAAATTAAATGATTAATTAATCAATTAAAATAGATTGAAATAAGAGAACTTCCACACATAAAAATTATTAAAAACGAATGATACCTCTTACTCTCTATCTCACAAAAGAAAAAAAACCTGAAAACAAATAAATTAAATGATTAATTAATCAATTAAAATAGATTGAAATAAGTGAACTTCCACACATAAAAATAATTAAAAACGAATGATACCTCTTACTCTCTATCTCACAAAAGAAAAAAAACCTGAAAACAAATAAATTAAATGATTAATTAATCAATTAAAATAGATTGAAATAAGTGATCTTCCACACACAAAAATAATTAAAAACGAATGATACCTCTTACTCTCTATCTCACAAAAGAAAAAAAACCTGAAAACAAATAAATTAAATGATTAATTAATCAATTAAAATAGATTGAAATAAGTGAACTTCCACACATAAAAATAATTAAAAACGAATGATACCTCTTACTCTCTATCTCACAAAAGAAAAAAAACCTGAAAACAAATAAATTAAATGATTAATTAATCAATTAAAATAGATTGAAATAAGAGAACTTCCACACATAAAAATTATCAAAAACGAATGATACCTCTTACTCTCTATCTCACAAAAGAAAAAAAACTGAAAACAAATCAATTAAATGATTAATTTATCAATTAAAATAGATTGAAATAAATACATACACATTTTTATTATTCTCTCTCCTTGTTTATTTGGAAAATAAATTGGAGGCCCCCCCCCCCCCCCCACTCCAGCGCCGCCCATAACAGTTCTCACCGGCCGGGGAAACAAGCCCCAGGTCCACGTTATTTTCCATGATATAACAGTGTAAGGGGCCTCGATAACGAGTATACTAATAGCCGTCATCCGAGCCCCACGCACGTGCGAATGCTGAGAAAAGCGCATTGGACGGGGCCAGTTTCGCGATTATCTTAGGATGCAAGCTTAATAATATACTCGTGATATAGGCCCCACTACTGTGTTGGAGTGCCTGGAGTGCCTGAAGTGCCGTAGTGCGGGGCCTATATAACGATTATAGTATTATACTCGTGAAACAGGCCCCGCGAACGGACATTCTGAGCCATTCAACACAGCAGCGGGGCCTATATCACGAGTATATATAGTGAGCTGAAGTTAGCAACCTAGATATTGAGGTATGATCGATTACAAGTTTTTCTCGAGCGGGGCCTATATCACGAGTATGCCACTTAGCCTACATAATAGAAATCTTAATTAAGACATTTGAATTTAGGAAGCAACTTCGAGTTTGTTTGGTGGAGCAAACAATCCGGTCAGTCGCAATCGCATGAACGTTACTGCTCCTCCAAATAAACCCAGCGGACATCGACCACAATACCCGCCTGAAACGCGGGCGTGCTTATCGAGTCGTCCCCGTAGCTAGCGCTATCCCTAGCTAACATGATGGCATAATTATCGTCGTAAATACTAGTATTTCCTTAGATATTAAGCACGGCATTTAGTAAGATAGACAAATAGTAATGAAAATATGGCATCAGTTTATTTAATTGTATATCAGAAGTAATACTTACTTGGTTTTAGTGACTTTTTTTAGTTGTTGACGTTTGTTGACGGCGTCGACAGGTCAGCCGCAGCATACACTGCTCTGGCAGATACGAAAGATGGCGCTCGACCAAATTAATTGAATGGGATAAAATTGAGTCAGGTTTTTTTTTTTTTTTTTTTGGGGGGGGAGAGGCATAATTCGTGGCGAGGTTACAATCAAAATAATGCGAGCGGGAAGCGCGAATGTGATCTTGTTTTGAGACATTGAGTCCAATAGACCATGGGCAGAAATCCCAGGGGGGACGCGTCCCCCTACCAAATATAGTAGGGGGGGGGGACACAATATCAAATGTCCCCCCTACTATTTTTGAACTTTTATGATGGAGAAAAATTCATCAATCACAATCAAAATAATACATGTATTTTGGACTAAATGACCTTACATTTCGGGGCCAAAACCTTTTCGCCCATGATTGAGACGAGACATTTCAATCATAACGAAAGCTCAAATTTGGGGCCTATATTTTTCAGGCGCCCATTGAAAATATGAACATGATGCCCCTAAATTTGAAATTAAGTTAACGCACTTAAAGTCACTTTAGAGCCACTCCCCCTCGAGTTTAAGATCAAATTTGTGCTTCTAATTTCAAAACGAATTGGATTTCCCATACTTTCAGGCTAATATGGCACACTTCATAGGCAGATCTAGGTTTTGGCAGGAGGGGGGTGAAGGTATTTTTTCAAGTCAGGGCATGATTTTACATGGAATGTAAAGGAAATGTTCCCTTCTTTTTAATGGTGAAGGAGAGAGTAAAAAGATGTAGAGAATTTTACAATATGTCATGCAATATAAAAATATATGTGCAACTCGCTAAGGAAATGGTATGTGGGTGCCCCTCCCCCAGTTTTAAAAGTAATTTCCTTCTTTTATCCCCAACCCCCTCCATCCCTTCTGTCGTTGTTATATCCTTCCTCCCCTTTCCTTTACATTCAACTCCATTTGTCCCTTTCCCTATCTTTTCTCTCTTTTCTTTATCTTCTCTTCCCCTCCTCCTTTTGACACCCCCTTTTCTCCCTGGGAGTGGCTATAACAGGGGCTGCGGAACGGTTTTCAAAGTGCGGGGGGAGGGAGGGGGCTGACCATGCATAAAATCACAATAATCTGGTCATTTTTAAGTTTTTGTACATGGTTTTGGAAAAAAGTGGGGGGGGGGTGGACTGAAGCCCCCAGCTCCCCGCTTCCTCGGCCCCTGTATGAGACAGAGTTAGATAGCTTGGCAGACTTTCCATTAACAGAAGACCAATCAAACAGTATATAATGTTGTGTTTACAAGTTATTTATTTTCAAAACAGAAAAAAATAAACAAGTGTGAATCATTCAAAATGGAATTAGGATACATTTAGAATTTGGTCATAAACTGTACAAATAAGAATATCATAACTCATGATGGAAGTTCATGAAATAGAAATATGAAGGATATGATTGGGACGTTTTTACATATTTGATGTCCAAATTAGTGGTGATTAATATACCCCAAAATACTTGTATTCCCATTTAATAGCACACTTGGCTGGTGACCATGAGATTGTTTGTCCAAAATTGAATATACAATTATTACAACCCTACACAATAATAAACATGTACATTGTATTTACAGTTCAATCTTGTTATGGCATATACCAGAGGCAAACTTATGCCCATTGCCAATTAATGCCCACTAGCCTAAAAAGCTATACGTTCAACCCTCTTAAATCAGTAACTTCTTTCCCTCCCGAGAAATTGCATAGATATGTCATAAACATGGAATTCATAAACCTAAATCTGCAAAGCCTTATACTCGCTTCCATTTTTCCTCTTTCTCCCTTGAATTCAATTTCTTTGGTCGACAAATACCACACCTTTGTAGGAAATATATTCATGGCAAATAATGCATGAATATGCTACAAGAAACTTCAACATTAAACATTACATCAAGGTAATTATAATGGCTAAAAGAGTTCTCAAAGCGAATAAGAATTCTCTCTGCAAACTTTACCACTCATACAAAATATTTCCGGTCATTTGATATTACTTGATTTACAGTTCAATCTTGTTATGGCATATACCAGAGGCAAACTTATGCCCATTGCCAATTAATGCCCACTAGCCTAAAAAGCTATACGTTCAACCCTCTTAAATCAATAACTTCTTTCCCTCCCAAGAAATTGCATAGATATGTCATAAACATGGAATTCATAAACCTAAATCTGCAAAGCCTTATACTCTACCATTTTTCCTCTTTCTCCCTTGAATTCAATTTCTTTGGTCGACAAATACCACACCTTTGTAGGAAATATATTCATGGCAAATAATGCATGAATATGCTACAAGAAACTTCAACATGAAAAATTACATCAAATAAAAGAGTTCTCAAAGCGAATAAGAATTCTCTCTGCAAACTTTACCTCTCATAAAACATATTTCCGGTCATTTGATATTACTTGATTTCTTCAACTTGATCATGACAGATAAAAATCCTGTCATTATTCAGTAAACATGTAATATACATGGATATAATATGATTGCTAAAGATAACAACTATCTCGATCATCGTTCAAGCCCATGAGTATTTTCATATTGGCTAGATATTAATTCAATAAAAACTTTTAAAATGACGAAGATACATATATTAAAAAATATCTGGTAAAAGCTATGAACAAGATAAAACATGGCTTACTAATGATAATTCAATGTTTTCTCCAAGAAGCTTTGTATGTCAGTATGCAAATTTTTCTGCCAATAAAGTTTCAAATTTCATTATGACTATTCTTGGTGAATATAGAATCTTGCTCCACAACGTAGAGCAACTGGATACACACACGATATCCTATGTGATTAAATTAAATGGCGAATGAACACACACAGTATCTGAATATGAGTTAGAAAGTATAAACATTATTGCATCTTGATGATACAAAATATACAGGAATTTCTTTTTGCTTCAGCTCTTATTGTTTTTGTATTTTTAGAAATGGGCATCACACAGAAAGTTGAGGGTTGTTTTAATCTTCCCCAACCTGTTGTCATTTAATACAAAATTGATAGGTTGTTGGAAAAATCATTAATATTTATTATTTTGAGGGGGCAGTGTGGGATTAGGCTATAAACAATTGGTGTTCATTTTGTCAAAATTGTCACTAGCCGATTGAATTTCTTCACATTGAAATACCTAGCCCGTGCAAAGTGATCAATAACAAAAAAAGGTTCTTTGCATTTTAACCCCTATCAATATATTTAGCTATATGATTCATGCTTAACTGGCACAGGAATTAATTGGTGTTTAATAATTAGGTGATTGAATTTAATCCCTGAAAATACAGTGAGTTTATCTCTAAAAAGTAAATTTCTACAATATTGAATTTGAATTTGCTTCTCTCATCCATGCCATTCCTTGGTTAAACAACTAATGAAGAATGTACCAGTTCGAATCATCAATCATTTGTAGAAATATCATATACTCGACGTGCAGGCTGCTTTTCAAATATTTTGTTTGCGGGTGAAAATGTCCAGATACAAGGGTTTTTCTCCAAATATTGGGATTCTGTCCTCATCCGTAGTATATGTCTTCCTCTTCTTCAACCTCCTGTAATTCTCCATCGGTCAACTTGAATATCGCGAGGAAGCCTTTCTTGTTGATAGTATCATCGGATGAGAAGACAATCATCAAGGAATCACCGGTAGAGACGATATCATCTGGAGCCTAAATGGTTCAAAATGAGAAACAAAGAAAATGAATAATATAGTCACATTCATAGTGTGCTGAATACTTGAGTCTCGAAGCATTTCATATGTAAGTATTATTACCCCGGTCATAGGATCCATCACTGTTACACACATACAGCGCGTCCCAAAAAAAAACTATACACTTTTGAAATGGCTGCCAAATAAAAAATGTGGCACTTTGGGGGAAAAGACTCATAGATATGGAAAGCCAATAAAGTCAACTTTCAAATGACACCAAAAAGTTGGAAAACTATTCATGCTTGAGCGAGCACTGCCCACTGAAACAAAAGGTATGAAAATTAGGGTGGGCCGGAATTAGCCTTCCAGTTCCTTTCAGGTTTTTTTGTTTGGTACTTGCAAAGTTGAGGGTTATTTGGTGAATTAAAGATCAGATGTGATCAGTTTGTTGTTTGTGAAAATTTAATGCGTTATTAAATTGAAATTTGATGCATGAGTGATCATGAATTGCAATTTTTAGTGCAGCATTTTGTCTTTATCATTTGGATCTGAACAATGTGTTCATGACAGTCAGGAGCAGAGGGGGTAATGTGACTTAGGTAGGTGAAGTACGTTGATGGGATAAAGGTCAACAGAACATTTAGCAACCCCTCCCTCCTTCTCTACCCCCTCCCCCCACTTCACTCCTCCCGAGAGACTAAGCTTGGCTAGGCTGGGAAGGAATTAGCTTTCTTTTAGAGGTTAGTCCTTTGGAACTTACAAAGCTAAGGGTTTTATGCTATTTATGAGTGAGATAAGTTATGGTTTCTTAGGCAAATTTCATGAGTTATTAAATTGAAATGTAATGCATGAGTGAACAGGAATTGTAATTTTAGTGTACATGTAGCATATTCATCTTGTGGACCTCAGAAGTGTGTTCTTGAGAGTCAGAGTAATGTGATGGTACCTGTTATGCAAGAGGACGAGATATGCTAAGACTTGATTAAAAGGGCATTCCTCTTCTTTTTGACCTTTTACAAATTAAAAGTCATATGTACCCTCCCATCTCCACCTTCATTTCCCGCCCCCGCCCCCTCTCTCTCTCTGTCTCACTTCCTGGATTGTAGCCTATTCAAAACTTAACTGCCAAGTGACCGGTAGCTGATGGTCATTTTTTTTTATTGAATGATTACCAAGAAATTTAATGATTATGATGATTAATGAAATAATTTATTGAAAAAAAAAATGAATTTTTGATTGATCACATTGCACATTGAATGAGTTGATTTACTGATAAATTGTTGATTAAATGATTGATAGGAAAAAGTTGATGCCCCAATTCAGAAATAATCATTAAATCAACATTCTGCTCTGGACTTCACGCGTACATGACAATAGCCATCAGTCTCTCAACAGAAGGGGAGGGCGGGAAAGAGAGAGGGGGCGGGGGCTGAATGTTCTGTTGACCCTTATTCCATCAACCTACTTCTCCCACTTAAGTCCTATCTCACCCCCTATTCACCCAACTCCCATGAACACATTGCTGAGATCCACATGATCAAGTTGTAATGCTGCCCCAAAAAAGATCCAAATGATAAAGTTGAAATGCTGCCCAAAAAGTGCAATTTGTGTTCATTCATGCATTAAAGTTCCAATTTAATAATTTATAAAATTTGCTTAAGCAACCAGAACTGGTCACGGTTGATCATCAATTTATCACAACGCCCTTAACTTTGCAAGTTCGAAAGGATTTGCCTCTCAAAAACTGCATAAATTGGAAGGCTAATTCCAGCCCACCCTAATTTTCATACCATTTGTTTCAGTGCGCAGTGCTCGCTCAAGCATGAATAGTTTAACTTTTTGGTGTCATTTGAAAGTTGACTTTATTGGCTTTCCATATCTATAAGTCTTTTTCCCCAAAGTGCTACATTTCTTATTTGGCAGCCATTTCAAAAGTGTATAGTTTTTTTTGGGACGCACTATAGAGTGCCCTATCTCCACTCCCTGGGGAGCAACCTGGCTAGGTAATCCTATCTACTTGTGCTCATATGCCAATCTATAATCACACTGAAATTGTCATCTTAATGGGCACCCATTTAACACCTACGTGGAGAGTGACAAACATAGAAAAGTGACTTGCAAAAGGACATCAGCGCCATGAGGGATTCAAACCTCAACCCTTAGATTAGGAGTCCATTGACTGAACCACTACACCACAACTACTCCATTGAAAAAAAAACAACTTACACAAAATTGAAAGATAATGAATTTTACAAACAACCGTATTTGCAGAAAATATGATGAAAAGACAAAGAGGATAATAAGATAATAAGCAAGAACGTATTTAGAGACAAAAGTGTATTCAAATTATTTTGCATACAGACATTTTGACGCTTTTTCTAATTCAACATATGCATAAGTGGATACATTCATGAATTCATATTCTCCTCAAAGTGAGTAACGGCCGTATACAGAAATGCAACATTGGTAACGTCAAACTAGCAAAACAGAATACCAGTACAAAGATAGCAGTTGACACAGTCATCAAGACATTTCAATACACTAGAATTAAGCCCGGCGCACACTATACGATTCGTTGCGATCCAAATGTCAAAGACATTGTAATAACATTTGATATGAATATTCCGACCAATAAAATCTTAGCAATCAGAGTTCAGAAAAGTGGTTGGACTACTGAATCTGAATTCAGTCTAGTTTGAGCCTTCCTGTAGGAGCAAAAGCAAATTCAATTTCAAATCGTAATGATGTCATCGTCGGCTGCGACTTGAAGTCAATTTGACTTTGATCAAACCACAGGGCTTGCCACAGAGCAACATTATGATTTTATTATTCATAACATTATGCCGAAGTTCAAATAAAATAATTGTGCTTCTTAGAACTTTCACATTTAATGCAAAATGTGATTTATTAAAAAATTGTGTCCTATCGGATCTTGTAGTGTGCGCTGGGCTTTACACGTTATGAGGAAAAAAGGGGAACTTACCCGATGGCCGCAAAATCGCCCAAATGATTCGGCCGCCCGGTTATCGCCATCAAGCACCATCACCTGGTCGTAGTTGCATTCGGTCTCGTGCTCGATGTCGAACGATCGGAACCAGAGGTGGATGAAATGGTCATCGGGCGAGACAATGGTCCACTCGCACGACTCCTGTCGATTAATTATAACAGTGATCATATTATCATAGTTCAGTAAATCTTCACAGCATTATCTGAATACAGTAAAACCTGTCTATAGTGACCATCCAATGGAAACACAAAATGTGCACTTTATAGACAGGTTGCTGCTATAGACATGTTCTTATACAAACCATGTGCTCCAATGGGAAAAAGCTTTAGTGGCCTTTACAGACATAACAGGTGGCTGCTATAGATGGGTTCCAATACACAAAATCTACTTCCATGGGAATAAGTTTTAATAGTCGCTATAGACAAGAGGCTGCTATCGACAGGTGGCCACTTACACATATTTTACTGTATTATTATCATTATTATTTTTATTAATATTAAGTACTGTGCTTTTTCAAGAATATTGCCAAAAACTCTTAAAACAAGAAAAAGAAAATGCTAAAATATGCAACAGAAATATTAAAATCCTAGAAATTTTTTAAAGTGGTTGTGGTAAAAGTCCTTTATGTCCAGTCAATTTCCTTGATATTTTATAACTAAGACGGATTGGGTCGTTGGAGCAGCGAAAAATTACACTGGGGATCGGGCCATTTTGCAAAAAATCAGGTCTGACTTGACTGTCTCAGTTGCATGTCACCGAGTTGTGCATATCACTGTTTTGTGAAAAATAAGCGAAACTTTAAAATGTCATAACTTTCTTATTTTACATCCAATTTTGATGAAATTTTCAGCGTTATGCTAGTTTAATTTTCTCTATTTATTGAAATCAACATTTTTCTGGGGTGGATTTGACCTTTAAGTTTCAATGAAATTCTTTGAATAAACGTACCTGATTCTCATAGTTTTGGTCCCCGTAATTGGCATGTGAGTAGAGTCGCTGAGATGAGAGACCTGCGACGAGCCGGCCACCGCATTCTGAAAGGACATCCAATATAAAAATGTTACCATCATACATTTAAGAAGAAAGATTTTCAGATGTATCTCATGAAATTGCCCATTAGTAAAACTTTACTGCAGATTGCTTTTTCCAAAAACATGCATAGAAAATATAGATATTGGTTTGTGAATCGGAACTAAACTTACAAATAGAAGGAGCTTCGTACAAATGGAATTAATGTGATGCTTATTAAAAAGCATTTGACCACACTGCATAAAACAACGGATTATTAACCTTTGAATGTTAATATGGACTGTAGGACATATAGATGAATAAAATTGCAGGCAATGTTGATGCGGTATTAAACATACTGCAAGGTAGCCATGCTAAAGCTGGGGTAATAATAACATTATTATGTTAAGCAGGGCCTGCAGGGAGAACAGTTTTCAGACCTGAAGTCGCTACTCTAAGTAAAATATGAAATTTTTATCATTATTATAGTACACCCGTTACCTGAATTATAACTCCTTGTACAAGGTCACTTTCAAGTCAGCATAACATTAAGCTCATGCAAGAATGAACGCATGGTATATATGCCTCTATGCGAATCTTTGAAACCATCCCCTCCAATACCTGGCGTAACTTACGCGTGGAATGCGTGGCGGAGAATCCACTCCTGGACACAGAGGCATCTGAGTAGAAGCTAATAAACATGTGGTTGCTGCTAGATATCACTGAGTCAGGGACCGTGGCACCGCAGAAGCGGCCAAGGACCTGACCCTCGTCGTTGTCACCATCGAAGACTTCGACGCGATCGTAGGTGCACTCCTGATGCTGCTCCAGATCAAAAGCATCGAATGTCTACGTAAGAAAAGCCAGGATAAGTATTTAAAAGGATCTTCACCAACCTTTGTATTAGTTTTCACAGTGATTTGTAGGATATGAAGAACAATCATCACATTTTTCAGAGCCGATCAGTGGTGATCAGGCATGGATCAATTATACAGCCTTTATCGTAATCATTATACTTGGGAGACAGAAGACTGGTTCGTTATTCAACTGATCAAGAACAATATGAGGATCAGTAGCATGAAAATCCATATTTTTTATTGTTCGAATAGACAGGAAATGATATACTAAAAAAATTTGCTTTGCCCAATTGATCGTGGGCCCGGCATGTGTGTCATTATGTGTCAAATGTTTTGAGGAGGCTGGATATGAGATATGGGGCAAAATTTTTAAAAAGCTGCAAGTGGGCAAAGCAAATCTAAGTTTGTTATATGTTTTGACGTAATATTCAGAAAATATCATATCTGACCCTTTTTCTTTCCGCTTTGCTTTTCCCCCATTTTTCGTTGGTTGTGAAAATCTATGGGATCCATGGCCCCCAGCCCCCACCCCCATCTGTACGTCAGTGATTTGGATATCACATTGCACAGAATCTTCCTTAACATTGGGAATATGTGATCCTGTCAATGATTGGCAAGTGAACAACTTTTTGTAGCAGAAATATCCCACTGGTGCCACCAAAAGAGTTAATTCACAGGATCATGGTTGTAATATCATATTGAGAATTGTGTTTACAAATGTATTAATATATTATATTTTCAACTATATAAGTATATCATATTGGGAATTATACTAGTATATTATAGTTAGAATTATATTTGGACTAATATTAGTATACTATATTTTGAACTGTAATGGAACATATTTAATTTTGAATTATATTACTTTATTCATTTGGAAATCCATTAGTATATTACATCTGGACTGGTATTAGTATACTATATTTTGAACTATAATAGAACATTTTATTTTGAATTACAATAGTATATTATTTAGAACTTTAGAAGTACCGGTATATTATGTTTAGAAATATATTGGTATATTGTATTTGGAATTATATTAGAACATATTTGGGATAATATTAATAAATTGTATTTGGAATTATATTCATATATTACATAGGTTAAGTAGATTCGAATCAGTGATAGGTCAATACGCCATCACGTGACCATGGCTGCGAGGATCGCATTTGTTATATTCTAGGTTTTGACGTCACTTCAGTGAATATAACTGCGTTGTATTGTCAATTGTGGCGTTATATTCACTAAGGTGACGTCACTTGCTGCTTACAAGTTGCGTAATCAGGTAGTTTATTTGATGTACGCGCTAGTGTTAACGCGTCGATTGCATGACGAACGCGCTTGATGTACATTCCGTTTTTTTCTATTATGACGTAGACGAAACAGAGCTGTTCGGGTTGGAGCCGGTTGATGAAGGCAATCACTGATGGCGAATCCACATAGACTATATAATATAACAGATATTGCCTGGTCTATCGTTGTAATAAATAACATTTCAACTCCCCTCCGAAGCTATACTTTTCCCTCGGGAGAATATTTTCCCTCAGCGCTGCGCGCTTCGGGCAAAATATAATCCCTTGGGAAAAATATAACTCCGTCTGGGAGAGGAAACATTTTATTCAAACTCTAGGTAGGCAATATCTGTATAATATTATATTTGAAATTTATTGTAGATGTGGGGTTGTGGATCATTAGATATACATCCATGGACTGTGAAGCATAAACCTTGGTTTTGAAACCCATTGCAGCACGAATATTATTGGCAATTATTCTGCATTTACAACTATCATGTTTTTCTAGGAATATTGATCACACCATTTATGGTCAGTTAACCACTTGACTGCTATAGGCTGTAATGCGCACTGACCCCCCTGGTGCTACTGAATGGGGCTAACAAGTTAGATCTATTTGGGACTATACTACCGACAGCAACTTTGGGGAAAAATTGTAAATAATCACATCACTTTCCTCATCACTTTTTCCAATATCCATACAAAAAAATCATCTTCCCCTTCTGACAAAGATCTTTCACTATAAATATTTCTCCTGTCGTCTAAAGTTTCGTCAAAATCCTTCTGATTCACTTCTCCACTGCGAGTTGCCATTTTCAACTGAGCGCCGTACACTATCACTATGGAAAAGTGAATACAAACATTTATAAATCACTGCAAAAGTTTCAATAACTTTGTGGAATAGCGCCATCTGGTGACCATAGTCTGAAATTTGATATACATGCGCTGTTTTCATCGTAGGGGTATTAACAGCACGGTGCTGACGCCTCAAACAGAAGATAGGTCAAGCACGTAATATTACGTGCCCAGCACAGATTGTACACTCGCCCAGCGCGTAATATTACGTGCTACGCAGTCAAGTGGTTATAGAACTGTACCTGTCATTTCTATAATTTCTAACAGTTTGAAAACCAAAAGTGCTGTGATAACTTTAATTATTTTGAGATTTACTGTACCTTCATTGACACAATTATCTGATTCCGACATTTATTCATTTGAAGGCATGTCTGTATTTACCAGAACAATCTTGTGGCCTGGATTAGCAGAAATATGCCAGGTACACTCCTTTCGCTTTGGGTAGTTGTCAGGATAATTTGGGCTTGTGATGATTCCTGTCGTTGACTGTATCTCCCTCCTACAACCAGCTGGAAACAAAAAGAAAATGAGGAATAAAATATAAATATATATAATAAATCTTTAGCAATACATACAAACTTTAATCTTTTTAATATACTGCATTCTGTGATTCCCATAAGTATAAGACATATAAATGATGGGACTCATCATGAATGCCTGCAAGGTTATTAACTTCATCAATATCTGAAAATAGTAATTTCAAACCAGGGGGCCGTTTCATAAAGCTGTTCATAAGTTAAGAGCGACTTTAAGAACGACTGGTGATCCTTTCTTATGCGCGAAATAATCATCAATGAACATTTAATGTTGAATATCATTTACCAGAAGAAAGGATCACCAGTTGTTCTTAAAGTCACTCTTAACTTACGAACAGCTTTATTAAACACCCACCAGGAGCTAATTTCATAAAGACTTGCAACTATTTTGCCAATGAAAATGACATAAAATCAAAATTTCAATAGTTGTCACTTTTTATGAAAGGGGCCCCTGATAACATCGTCTGTACAGCAAATTTTCAAAAATGAAACCATCTGTCTTATATCATGTATCCAAAATTTATTTATATAAAGCACACCTGGGGAGCATTTCATGAAAGGACATGTCAGACGTTTTATCCGACAAGTCCCATTTTATCCGACAGTTACCATAGTTACAGTGCTTCTCAGCCAATCAAAATCAAGGAAAGATGTCAGATCTGACAACTTGTCGGTCAGAAATGTTGATGAAACGCCCCCCAGGTATCATTATCAATACTGGGATTGGTTATCATCAATGGGTAGCAAGTGAACTACTTTTGTTAACATATGAATCCCACAGCTGCCACCAAAAGTGTATTATTATTATACTTGGTATAAAATAAACATGGAGGTGATTTGGCTCAGAGGATACTAGTCCTCACACTCCCTAGTCATAAATCCACGCTATTAGTCCTTCTTTAACACATCCTATCTCATGTTAACACATAAATTACACTCTCCATTTTATGTTTTCCTTCTTCATTAACACCTTGCCCAACTCCTGGTAACACCTTACTTACCCTCTTCATGTTATGTAAGTAGTCCTTTTTTTTCACCATAACCCAACTTCTGCTAACACCTTACTTACACTCTTAAATTTATGTTATCCTCATGCTTTAACACCTTATCTGTCTCCTGTTAACAACTTACTTGCACTCTTAATTTGACGTTAGTCCTTCTTTTAGTGCTTCAACAAATTTTCTGCTAACAATTTACTTACACTCTTTGCAGCCATGTTGGTTCTCATGTAGTGTAAATCCATTGCGACATGAACACGTGTAACTTCCCAGTGTATTGGTACAGATGTGTTGGCATCCACCATCATCTTCCTCACATTCATCAACATCTATTCAATTAGATAAATAAATGGATAGATAGATAGATTAATAAATAGATATAGATAGATATATAGATAGATATATAGATGGATAGATATATAGATGGATAGATATATAGATGGATAGATATATAGATAGATAGATAGATATATAGATAGATAGATAGATAGATAGATAGATATAGATAGATATATATAGATATATATATATATATATATATATATATAGCTAGATATATAGATATATAGATAGATATATAGATAGATATATAGATAGATAGATATATAGATAGATATATTGATTGATAAATAGATAGATAGATAGATCGATATATAGCTAGATAGCTAGATAGATAGATAGCTAGATAGATAGCTAAATAGCTAGATAGCTAGGTAGATAGATAGCTAGGTAGATAGCTAGGTAGCTAGCTAGATAGCTAGATAGATATCTAGATATATAGCTAGATAGCTAGATATATAGCTAGATAGCTAGATAGCTAGATATATAGCTAGATAGCTAGATATATAGCTAGATATATAGCTAGATAGATATAGATAGCTAGATAGATAGATAGATAGCTAGCTAGATAGATAGATAGCTAGCTAGATAGATAGCTAGCTAGATAGATAGCTAGCTAGCTAGATAGCTAGCTAGCTAGCTAGATAGATAGCTAGCTAGATAGATATATAGCTAGCTAGATAGATATATAGCTAGCTAGATAGATATATAGCTAGCTAGATAGATATATAGCTAGATAGATAGATATATAGCTAGATAGATAGATATATAGCTAGATAGATAGATATATAGCTAGATAGATAGATATATAGCTAGATAGATAGATATATAGCTGGTTAGATATATAGATGGATATATATATAGATGGATAGATAGATAGATAGACAGATAGATATATAGATAGATATATAGATAGATAGATATATAGATAGATAGATAGATAGATAGATAGATAAATATATAGATAGATATATAGATAGACATATACATGTAGGTGGATTACAGTGGCCACTCTACCAAATGCTTGTCAAATAAAATCATCCACATTGAGCAAATACATGAAAATGAAGATATTATGAAGATTAAACAAATACATGTAAAATATTTTTAGCGTCCAATGTCTCTTTCGGTTATATTATTTATTGTTTCGCTCTATAGCGTTCCAGTCATTCATGCAATTTTACTGCGATGAATGTATGTCGAAAAGCTTCAGTCCGTTTTTAAGGCTTTTTAAAAATAAATGTTATTATAATTGGATAAATACTTGATTTTGACCTGGAAAGGTTTAATATTATGTATATAATACTTTTAAATACATTTTCCAATAAGTATAAGTTGAAATTGATTGAGCAAAAATTGAACAACGGCCTATTTTGCAATGGTGATTTTTTTATAATCTGATTATTGATTTATTCTATAAAATAGTTCATATAACAGGAAATAATTCTGTTTCATGAGAAAAGTTAGTGTCTTACCTGCAAAGAAGTTTGCAAAGAAGCCTTCTTTAGCAACCGTGTTGTCAGATCGGAAGTCAATACGTAGATTATTGAAACGTGATGTGATTGTCTCCGGTATTTCATTGCCGCAAAACTTGCCATGGAGTAATCCTTCCTCATTTAGGCCACTACGGACATCAACGTAGTCATATTTGCACACCTTCATGGTATAAAAATTGTTCAGTGTTATTTTGTGGCAAATAAAATGCACAGGAATCTAATCTATCAAGATGTTGTAAGATATGCAAGAAGGTAGGCAAAATATATTTACAGTGAGATGGATGGCTTAATTATGTTTCTAATCAGAGCTTATATAGTGGTTACTGCAGAAAAAATATGTTGGTATTACGTATACGACAGACTACTCTATGGGAATATATTCTTTCAAGTTATTGTGAGGTACAGAACAAGACAGAATGCCAAAGGCCATAAGTGTCATATTGACAATGGGGTTCATGGTTAAATTGTGTTTCTAATCAAAGCTTGTGTGGAAATTATGACTGAAAAGAACAATCAGTGGAGTATTTTGAACATCTATGATGCACTTAATAAGTATAGAATATACAGCACATGATCGAGTGACTATTTTCAAAATTTCCATCTATAAACCAAGCATGATTTCATGATGAAGTTGTTGTCTAAATGCCATAAAGAATATTAATGATTACAGTGAAAAAAAAAAATCTGGAAAGCATTCATGGAACAAATAGTCAGCAACTTTCACTGACAATTTTGGTCTCAGCCAATCAGATGCAAGGATACGTAATAGCTTATAACATTTTTCAGTGAAGATAACTGACTACTTGTTTCATGAAACACTGCACTGTTGTCATATCTGACCTCATTGCCCTCGAGGTCAAAGGTCAGAAACTCGAGTGAGATCCTGTAGTTGGACGGAGCCACAATCTGCCAGACGCAGTTCTTGTCCCTCGGATAGGGCTCAGGGTAGGAAGGGCTTGAGATGTTCCCTCGAAGACCGGTAAACAGACCTCCACAGGCAACTGTAATGGGATCGAGATTAAAAAAAATAATAATCAGTGAGATTGATGGCCCAATATTGGCTTCTGTGCAGCTCGAGTTTTCATTCCTCTGGCTCAAGTGATTATTATTATACCCTGCTGCAATTAAGTCCACTAGACCAACTAACGGTTTAGTTTAAGTTTTTGTTTTTGAAGTAAAAATTCTGTATCATATGGTCCAAAGTCAATTTTTTTCAACAGATCAAACACTACTGTTATTAATTAATAACTGAAAAATATTATCAGGTTAATGAGTGGTATTTGAACCCATGCAAATATGTCACTACAGTGCAGAACTGCACTGATGCTTCTATCACAAGACCACAATAAGTTGGTGGAAGAACTGCATGCTCTATTATTCTATACCTCTGTTTCTGTCTATATATATTTTTTTTTCATATCCACAGTAGGATTCTTACCAGTTTGATGGTTATTGGGCCTGTTAGCCAAACATCTAATAGGGTTTGGCTTAAGGTTGCAATATTTTGTTTATTTAGGATAGTTTGAGGGTAAGGAGTAGGCTAAGGTATGTTAGGAATTTTGAGGACAAAATATGCAGTTTTGCTATGACAGCACCCACACGGCAGTGAGGGATCTTGTAAACAAAATTGATTTGACAAGAAAAATAGATTCGAGAATTCCGTGTTAATGTTAATGAACCTTTACATAAATTTGATTATAAACAATATAAAGCATCATTATTATATATTTGTTAAGTTCACATTACAGAAATTACTAGAGCGAATTTATCATTTTTAATGAAAGACTAGAGAAAGAAACGGTAACTATAATTTGCAATTAAAATATATTAAAGGTATGCCGAATCGCATACTTGTTAAGTTCACAGAACAGGAATTACTCTTGTGGACTGTGTGATTATTTTATAAATGAAAGAGAGAAAAAAGAAAAAGTAAACACTTTGCTTTGCACATCAAATATGTTAAAGGTATGCTGAGCCTGGGGATGCTGATTGATATATTTGAAGCAAGCAATCATATGTTTAGCAAGTTGAAAGGAAGTACACATACGAGTTAGCATCTCACATTTTCACAATCAACAGTCACTCCCACAAATCACAACAAAATATTACAGGGTTCACCTTCCTAACATTATAAATGAGATGATAAATATTGCTTTGAATATGAAAGAGTTCAGAGGGGTATTTCACAAAGACTTTAGTATTACTTAGAGTTGCACTTAAATGCCTAGTTGCAAAAACGCATGACCGCATTAGTCAGATCATGCCAAGAGGACGCGCACTACTGCGTACTGATCAATAAGATCGCGCGTTGCATATCATGTACGCGTCGGCATTTAGGTGCGATTAAGTCATACTTAAATCTTTGTGAAACACCCCCTGGGTAGATATACCATTTTCTAGAGCACTTAAAAATGAAATATTACTTTCTGAATGTCTGATTTTACATTTCAAAATATTAAAAATAATTTTTGTTGGCTCCATTTAATTTGTATTCACCCTATCCCCTTTTAAGTGCTATTTCACTGTGTTAACAAAAGTGGGGGCATGGTATTTCTAGTCACCACTTCCATTCAATTACTAATTGCATAGCATTGTAGCATCAGTGTTTATTAAATGTAGCTAATATTAAGAATTATGCATTGTATATGTATGTACTTTACTTCAAAACCACATTTCATCGTTTACACAGTGTTTCAACTATTTTCCATGCTAGTTTGATAATGTTTGAATTGTGCATCATATTCTCTGATGAAAATTGAAAAATTTATAAATTAAAGAAAAGTAAATACCTAGTATCATAAAAGTGCCCCTGCATACAGAGAGGAATATAATCCAACCTCACCAAGCTGAATTCTCTCAACAGAACAAGACCCACTTTATGTTTTTATCCCAATTTTTTAATTTTCGCCCACCTTCACATCTACGGCCATCAGAGCTGAGCTCATATCCTGGTCGGCAGTCGCATCGGTAGCTTCCAATGGTGTTCACACAGACGTCCATACATCCCCCTTGGTCTGGTTGGGCACACTCGTCCTTCTCTGTGGCAAATAATAACAATATGTGATAAAAAGAATTTAGGAGAAAAAATGAATAAAGTAGAGACAACTCTGCTGGAAAGGACATAGTGTCCAACAGCGTGTTCACAGTGTGGGACACAGTGTGAAATCACCTTCATACTGTGTTAAATTAGAGTATTTTTAACAGTGTGATTCACTTCTTCACATAATCCACTATGTGAACACACTGTGAACATCAACACTGTAGAGGTGTCTGCAATCTGAACTTATCTTCACACTGTGAACACACTGAACTTATCTTCACACTGCGAACACACAGTGGGACACAATGTGAACTTATCTTCACACCGTGAGCTTATCTTCACACTGTGAAATTATCTTCACACTGTGGATACACTGAGGGACACAATGTGTACTTATACCTCCGCACTGTGAACGCACTGTGGGACACAATGTGAACTTATCTCCACACTGTGAATGCACTGTGGGACACAATGTGAACTTATCTTCAGACTGTGAACTTATCTCTACACTGTGAACGAACTGTGGGACACAATGTGAACTTATCTTCACACTGAATGCACTGTGAACTTATCTCCACACTGTGAACGCACTGTGGGACACAATGTGAACTTATCTCCACACTGTGAACACACTGTGGGACACAGTGGGAATATTTCTTTACACTGTTAAATTTGTGAATTTTAAAAGTGTGAATCACATCTTCTTGTACTCCCACATTTCAGATTTTGAGCATTTGCACAGTGTGTTTAGTGAGTTAACAGAGTCCACTAAAACACGCTGTGAACATATGGTAAACTCACTGTGAACACACTATGAACACACTGTGAACACACTATGAACACACTGTGAACACACTATGAAAACACTGTGAACACACTATGAACACACAGTAAAGACACTGTGAACACAGTGTGACACTTCGTTCATACCGGCAGAAAAAGAAGACACACACCTGCTGGTAGAATCATTGCATACAATGTAACATAGTACATGGGGCTACTACCAACCTTCAAAAGACAAGTTTTTATCCAGTCATGTAGACACTATGGCCCGTATTCTGAAGTCAGGTTTAACTTAGACCATGGTCTAACTCTGTGCTAAAATTATGGGAAGCCAAAAGTGTCAAAATTTTCTATTAAGTTGTATGTTTCTTATATCTACTGTGCTCTTTCCTGATTCTTCAATGGTGAAGACAATCATCTATTTATACCTCCTAGACAATTATGAATGATTTGAGAGCCAAATGAGCTGAAATATGATATCTATACTGTTAGTGATTTATGTAAGAATTGGCTATCCATACTTAAACCACAACTTTAAACCTGAGCTTAAGTTAAACCCGACTTCAGAATACGGGCCTATAAAGCTGAGCGATCATTACCATGCCAGACCTTGTGATTCAAGACCTTGGGAAATATCCTCTGGTATGAAATATTGCAATTTACTCTTTATGGACAATGCGCAGCTCGTAGTGTAGTAGATAACAAAAGAGATCTGGTATATTATTGTAACCAAAAGAGAGATAAAGTTTATGTTTTACCTTTGAAGAAATCTGCCGAGAATCCTCCTTTATTGACAGATCCGTCTGATACAAACGTAACCATCATCTTATTTCCAGTGGATTTGATGTCATCGGGAATGAAATAGCCACAGAAGCGGCCGATGAGAGGGGAAGTTTCCTCATGCCCGTCTCGTACCTCAACATAGTCATAGATACATGTCTCATGTCGTTCAATCTGAAAAAAGTTGAAGAGTATTCCACGACAGGGTTAGAAATATTGTATAAAGTGAAAAACTGCCACCGTGACAATTGCATAAATTATAACTGTTGTGTACTGTCTATGTCATACGATTTTATTTACTGCATACCACCGGCAATGATAACATTTTATTTTTCAAGTACTGGTAGTGATAACAAGAAAACAAGATGAATAGGAGAAAGGGGGATAAAAGAAGATGATTGTCCAAAGAAAGAAATTGGTAATATGATTAATGATTCACACCGGTTATTCAATAAAGAATTTTAAAAATGGTGTTCCCCTTAGGTCTCCCCTCTCCATCATTTAAATACCCTGGCACTGCCACTGTTGAGGTGACAGATACTCAATGGTGGGCTTATATAGTCAATAGTATGTTAATCAATTAAGATAAAATCATACAATAATATGGGAATCTATCCCACTGCTGCCACCATTTATCAATTCATAACAAATACTTTATTTTAAGAAAACAAAATTCCTTCCCGCAGTTATAAAGCAATTACCATTCATTAAATAGCAATGTAATAAAATACTTTGCTCAAGGGTGAAGCACCAAACCCTTATATCCCCAATTTCTTTTATTGCTAGGCTATGACACAGCATTGGATAAGTGTGCAATCAATATAATTATGATTATTTGATTCTAACAGATTTTAATCACAACCTAATGATGATGGTGATGATAATAATAATATTAATATTAACAATAATAAAAATAGTAATGTTAATAATAATAGTAATGATAATTATAACAATAATTCAAGTAATAATAGTCATAATATCAAAAATAATAATTATGATATTACACAGTTCTTGTATAGCGCATATAACCCTAACATGTGGGTGGGGTGTACTTTCCTTACCTCGAATGATTGAAAGCTGAGTCCAACCGTGTAGTTCTCTGGCATGGTGATAAGCCACACACACTCCTTACTGGGATGGTAATCATCAGGATAGTTTGGGCTTTGAAGTGTCCCTGATTCCCGCTCAATGTGACCACCACAAATTGCTACATGAGCAAAACAAAATATTTCAATTAGAAGCGTTTCTAATACTTAGGTACAGACTCCTGCATTATTATAATAATCCATATTTTATTGTTCGAAATAGAAATCAGACATAGCTATAGTCCAAAAATTGATTTTGCCAAATTGATCTTGGGCACGGCAGCCACTGACCAGCGCCAGATGCATTTCATCTTCTGTGCTGTCCTAGTAAATCTAGGAACCTGGAGCCTGAAATAAGCTTTCACAAAAGGAATAGCTATTAAATCGTTTTATTTCAAAAGTTGTAAAGAAATGAATAATTGATTATATTATACCTTCATAGTTTGCCGCAAAACCTCTACTATATCTATGTGCTGAACTCTTCAGTTCGATCCACAGCCGGCTGTCAGATGAGAGTATTGGATCGGGTAAAGAAGCTCCACAAAACCGCCCTAGTTAGAAGAAGAAAAAAAGATCACAGATAAATTGATATTTCACATGTCTGCCTATCATAAGTTATTGGGACAGGAATATTGCATTATCAATATTACCTTTGTCAACATTGAATAATAAAATCACACTGACTATTAGACAAACACATTTGTAATAAGAAATAGCTCTGGAACATTAGTTTTTTTTTATCACAATGCATTGATTGCTTTGATTACCAGGAATTCATATGCTATAGCATAACGACAAACACACTTTCATTTCTAATAACAAACAAGTCTGGAACTAACATGTTATAATAATGTGTTGAAGTCATTTAATAAATCAATGAAATAACATTGAATAATATTACTTGCACAAACATAATTTAATGAAGGACAAAGAGGGTAGATTTAATGTCTATATCTAAAATTGGTAAGATTTTTTTTTCAAAAAAATTTGGATATAGTATTGAATATTTTGGAAAAAATCGCTGATCCAGTAAAAGCAAAACTACAATGTTTATACAAAAAATTGTTTTAATGCCATATTAGACTAGGTAAACTAGTTTCTTGTTTTATTATAAAAAATCCCTATAGTCTGGTCTGATTTCAACAGAATAAACACTATTTTTATCGATTTATAACAAAACAAAAGTATTTTAAGCGGGATTTGAACCTGTGCCATTACAAGAGGGCACTCCTTAAACCACCTGACCACAAGAAATTGATGGCAGAATCAAGTTTTATAAAGGCTTTATACCTCGTCTCTAATTCACTGCCTCCACATCACTATATACTTTGTGACATCATCAGTAAGACTCTTGTCTAAATGAGGATTGCTAGGTATATTCACTAATATAGCAAAGAAAAAAACAGAGAAGAATAAAATAAGATTAAACTATGCCGAAGAATCATTCAGAATTTATAAAATCATCATCATTACCAAGGAGCGGAGAGTTTCTCCAGTGCCCGTCTCTGACTTCTAAGTAGTTATACCAACACCCGTCACTCCCGACTAGCTCGAAACCGGTGAACCTCAAACTGATGGTTTCACCGGGGGTAACAGAGATCCGCCACACACACGTCTGATCACCATCGTACTGACCGGGCCATTCAGGAGAACTGAAGTTACCGGTAGATTCAAGGAGTGTCCGGCCGCATGCTATGTTTCATATTGGGAAAAATCATATATATATATATATATATATTAGGGTTAATGATACAATTTATAATATACCATACCATCAACTAAAATGAATTTACAACAAAAGATCTAAGTTCAATTTCATTGTTACAAATAACAAACGTGAAATTTCCATGATAAATTTGCTACCCATTAATCAATTTTGAGGATTTTGGTAGCTTTTAACAGCTTTGGTGATTTGTGTTCAAAAAGATGTTAAGTGAAACAGGGCCCATAGTATATTACTTACAGGGGCATTTATAAAGCTTGTTGGCTTGCACAATATCGCCCTTGCTCAGATGTTTCCTCTGTCCGATCTCCGGTCGGATACCGCTTTCCGTATCTTTCCTTGGAAGAATAGTGTCAAGCCAAATTCCCCGCGAGAAAGTGTTCCGCGCGTAATGCATGATGCTCGCGAAGTCATAGGTCTCGCCAAGAGAATCCACCTCAGCTGCATCGAGAACACGGAAGTTGTATTCTTGACCTGTTTCGAAGAGAGGTTATGATGATGATTATAAATGAGACAATTCTGAATTAATTGACTCTTGATATTTATTTTACACAAAAGAGTACTATTAGGGACATTACACCATCAAAATTCTGTGATCCTTACTCTCTGTAGGTCCATGCATTTAAGAAGGATGTTTATTTTTAACAATAAAATCTTCCCATATCTGTTACTTCAGGCATAAGTCTAAACATATATTTGACTTTCAACTATAGGCCTAATACATGTACATGCTGAAATTATCACATAATGACTCATTAAACTATAAGCTACTTCCCTTTTGAAACATTTTTTAATTAAATATTTATCGTATCAGTAGTCCTTTGACCGACAAATCAAACAAAACCCTTAAATGAAGGCAATGGAGATGTATAGCTGTCAACCACTACAAAGGAAATGCACTATAGGATGATGATTCATTCAAGAAAAAGAAACTGCAAACCTACTTGATTTCCATCATACTTTACCTGGTACAATATTCTGGTGAACGATGCCGACGAACTCATTGCGATCGGGACGTGTATGTTCGTGCCAAAATCCCACCACATGTCCCAATTCGTGGACGACTACGCCAAATTTGTCACAGTTCTTGCCCACAGATACGGCCTGTGCACCGTCGCCTTTCCGACCGACGAACGAACAGCAGCTGGGAAGGACATAATTGTACCAGAAAATGTTATCAAAATGTTGACAACAAAAATAATCTAGGGATATTCTTATCAATTTGGGCAAAATTTTATTATAATGTCTGATATCTCTTAGTAAATTATGGTAACTATTTTGTAAGCTGTTTATCTTCTTGTTTCATTTGGAAACATTACAGAGAAAAATTAGCTAACATGCAGCTTGATTTTGAAAGTATAATGGAATGATGATTCTGAAAAAAAGAGAAGAAAGTTTATTCATCACAATGAAGATGATATAGTGCTGCTGATGATGGGGATGATGAGATGATGATGATTATTATGAAAATGATATTGATAATTATGATGAAGATGCTGATAAAGAGGATTATGGTGAAGATGACGAAAAAGAAATGATGAAATAAAATTATGATGATAAATATGAGTATGATAATAATGGTGATAATGATTATGATCATGAAGAAGACAGTGGATGATGATGATGATAATGGCGGTGGCAGTGGTGGTGATGATGGCGATGGTGGTGGGATGACGATGATGAGGATGATATGCTGGTGATGACGATTTTGATGATTATGGTGATGACGACGACGATGATGATGATAATGATGAATCTGATGATAATAATGAAGATGGAAATGATGAGATTGATAATGATCATGATGTTGGTTGTGTAATGATGGTGTTATTGTTGACGATGATCATGATAGTAATGATGCTGTTGAAAGATAACCGTGATGACGGAGATGATAATGATGATGATGAAGATGCTGTTGTTGTTGATGATGATGACCATGGTGAATATGATGATAATAATGAAGATGGAAATGATGATCCTGATAATGATCATGATGTTGATGGTGTATTAGGGTGACAATCGTGGTAATGATACTGTCAACAGATAATGGTCACATGATAATGATGATGAAGATGATTTTGATGACGACGGTGGTGATCAGAAAGGGATTATAATGGCGACTACCCCATCAAGACCTCTTTAACCCACTCCTCTCAAATTCATTACTTGGAAAGACTCACCCGCACGCCTGGTATGTGAAGACTATGTGGTTGTCATGCTCACTATTGGCAGGATTTCTCTCAACGAAAGTAATGCAGGTATAGTTCTCCCAGTGTCTCATCGCCTGTTTAAACATCGCCCGCTGCGATCCTTAAATGGGTAAAAACACCAGCCAAAGGTGGAATCAGAGAGGGGAAAATGGGGAAGAAGGGGGTGATAGGAAAGAGGGGAAGAAGGTGGGGGATGCAGTTTGAATAAAAAGATGAAAGATCAAAAATCGGAAATTGAAGAGGGAGGCAGGCGGATAAAGGAGATTACGAGAAAGAACGAGAGTTTGATTGTAAGAGTGTGGGGGTAGGAGTTCAGAGAGAAAGGGAGAGAGAGAGAGAAAGAGAGTAATCATGAGAAAGCAGGTTGAGCGAGGGTGTGTGAGTGTGTGTGCGTAAGAAAGATAAAGTGTGTGTACGTGAGAAAGAGAAAGTGTGAGAGAGAAGAAGAGCGGGCGGGTGGGTGAAAGAGGTTGAGGGTGAAGAAGAAAAATGTGAAAAGCTTGAATTAACGTCAGACAAAAAAGGAAGTACTGTGCAATCTGAAATTCAGGGTAGAATCTACCATTTTAAAAAGTATAAAATATTGAGGCTTTGTCCTAGAAAACCACTCTCAGCTATAGAATGGGGCGCAGTATACTATGGTGGCCCTGAAGGGACATCGCAAACAGACCAAATCGCGAATATTCACGACGAAATTGGCGACGAAATTCACGACGTCGCCAATTTCGTCGTGAATTTCGTCGTCAATTTGAATATTCACGACGAAATTGGCGACGAAATTCACGACATCGTGAATTTCGTCGCGAATTATTCACGACGTCGTGAATTTTGTCGCCAATTTCGTCGTGAATTTGTTTTGCTTGCCTGGGCGGTATGCGGGTTGAAACCAATTCGTCTGCTGCTAATTCCTCCACTCACAACAGGGTCTACATTCATTTAGTCTAATGCAATTCTGTCCATTAACTTTTCGCCTAACAACCATATGGTCCAATAACCATTTGGTCCAGTCATCACTTCGTCTAATCACCAGTCTATGACCATTTCGTCTCATAACTAGTTGGTCTAATATCAATTTTATTTTCCTTAATTTCGCCCAATTAACACTTAGTTCAATTAGACCAAATGGCATATGGAATAAATAGCAATTGCACCAACTTGGTTATTAGACGAAATGGCAGTTAGACCATGTGGATAGTGGACGAACTGATGGTAGACCAAATGATAGCAGACGAGTTGGCATTAGACCATTGAAAATAAACCATTGAAACGACAGAACGATGTCCACTCCTATCCAGGGGGAGGGGGCCGACTGGCCCGCCCCCCCCCCTATTGGCGGAGCAAAAAAAAGGAAAGAAAGAAAAAAAAGGAGGGAAAAGGGAGTCGAAAAAAAGAAGAGGAGGAGACGCGTGAAAGTAAGATGAGGGGAAGACATGGAAATAAAAAGAATCTTTAATGTCACTATATAAAATTTTCGCTCGCGCTTCGCTCACATTGCCTGTTAGGTGATTTTCATATCTTGTTCAATATGGAGTATAAATATCAAGTTTGGAAGTCAATATATAAGACATATTTCATCTCGAAAATCAAACTTTCATTATTTTTGTGTGATTTACAAATTGATTTTTAAAAAGTGCTCTGTAAATACGACAGTTTTATGGTCTGAATATTAACATTTTCCGCTCGCGCTGCGCGCTCGCATCAATTGTTCATTATATACCTATTCTGTTTAAGTTACAAAAAGTCCTTAGAATTTCAATTTTTAGGTAAAAACTTTAAAAAAAATCAGCTCGCGCATCGCGCTCGCATTATTTGATTTTTTAAATATATAACGTCTTCATGACTAACTGCATGAGGTCTTTAACAGGTACCCTTTCCACCAGTTCATCTCTGCTCGCGCTCCGCGTTCGTAGTAATTATTTATTTGCATACACACCTTTTTTAGGAAAACAAACTGCCCAGAATGTTCAAATTTTAAGGAAAAAATACATAAGATTTCAAAAAAAAATTAGCTCGCGCTTCGCACTCACATTATATAAATAAGGATTATGATATTATATATTAATGTTGATTTATAAGAATAAAGCTACCCCTTCACAGAAATAAAAAATCATCTTCGAGCGGCCGATCGGGGAAAATATGGCTGAAAAATAATTCCGGGCCCCCACCCCCCCCCCCCTATTGGCGAAGGCTGGATCCGCCCCTGGAACACCGAAGCGCGAGCGAAAATTTTATATAGTGACATGAAAGATTCTTTTTATTTCCATGTCTTCCCCTCAGCTTATTTTTTTTAACTCGTCTTCCTCCTCTTCATTTTTTTCTCCTCTCTTTTCCCTCCTTTTTTTAAATTTCTTTCTTCCCTTTTTTCCTTATTTTGCTCCGCCAATATGGGGGGGGGGGCGGGGCGGGCCCCCTCCCCCTGGATCCGCCTATGCGTATGGATAGCAGTGATCATCGTTCTGTCGGTTCAATGGATTATTTTCAATTGGTCTAATGCCAACTCGTCTGCTATCATTTTGGTCTACCATCAGTTCGTCCACTATCCACATGGTCTAACTGCCATTTTGTCTAATAACCAAGTTGATCCAATTGCCATTTATTCCATATGCCATTTGGTCTAATTGAACTAAGTGTTAATTGGGCGAAATTAAGGAAAATAAAATTGATATTAGACCAACTAGTTATGAGACGAAATGGTCATAGACGAACTGGTGATTAGACGAAGTGATGACTGGATCAAATGGTTATTGGACCATATGGTTGTTAGGCGAAAATTTAATGGACAGAATTGCATTAGACTAAATGAATGTAGACCCTGTTGTGAGTGGAGGAATTAGCAGCAGACGAATTGGTTTCAACCCGCATACCGCCCAGGCAAGCAAAACAAATTCACGACGAAATTGGCGACGTCGTGAATTTCGTCGTGAATATTCAAATTGACGACGAAATTCACGACGAAATTGGCGACGTCGTGAATTTCGTCGTGAATATTCGCGATTTGGTCTGTTTGCGATGTCCCTTCAGGGCCACCATAATATTCAGAATATCTTCGTATACTATAAAGATTTTTCATTTACGATAATTGAATTTGTGAGACATGTGTTCAAAGGGGTTATATTTAGAATATTGTCAGATTATTAGGCAGTGCGCTATTATATCTGAACGAAAAATTCACGTTTTCATTAAAATTTCAATTAAAAGTGATAAGACGGTTTCTACATTTTTGTACGATTAGAAAATTTAGAATAATAGTTTAATACAATGTACATTATTAAATATCGAATAACAAGGGGCGGCACGATAGTAGTTTGATGAGGGGATGGGGCAATACGACCATACATTGACGTCACTCTTTCTAAATTGAATAGTCTCGGGATACCAACGAGTTTCTTGACAAGAGTTCTTTTGATACTCTTCTTTCTCTCTCTTGCTTCCTCCCCTCTGCACTATTTAAAAACTATTTAAAAAAAATCACTGGGGGCTTTTGCCTCCTACCCCTCCACTGTGCACCGCCCCCGTTTTCACAAAATCGTTGGATACGTTTTGATCATCGGTTACTGCATACAAACTGTAATACCACTTCCGTAATATATGTTTTGAAACATTTTGTTTGATCTATGATTTTCAAAGGAGGCGTGTATTATTCGAATCTAGATTTTCTCTTTAATAATAGTCAATTGTGCCAACAAAAAATAATATCAAACGTAACGATATTCAGGGATATATGTAAATCCCAAGTTTATTTTATCAGTACATAAAGGGCACATTTTTTCATTGTACTTTCTAAACTGCCCGGAAGTCGTTTTTTGGCAGAATAGATAAGCCAGGATTCATCATTACCATGTTTTGTAACGAATTGTAATGTTGTTAATTATCTTGCGGCTTCACACCGGAAAATTCCAATTTCCTCTAGCTTCCAAAACATTGACAAAAACTAGGCATTTTACCTGATTTTGTGAAAACAGAAAGCCAACGGCAAAAAATAACAATCTAAACACGGCTGAAACGAACATAAAGAATTCTCTTGCCACACCGTGGCACTCAAAATGACAAGAGCTATCACGATGCTGACAGACAAAAACTATGAAAACAATAAAATTAATATCAGTTTGTTTATTACGACATGTCTTTATGCCATTCTTCTATGAGGCGCCGAATGTACCAATATTATATAGAACAATTATTTGTTATATAATCATTATTTATTAAATAATAACTATTATTTATATATAATTTACATTTTATTTGTAAATAACTACTATTATATAAAATATCATTTCTAATTATTTATATATAATTCCAAGTACTACTTCATTATTTGTAAATAATAATAGTTCGACATTCCATTATTTATAAATAATGATTATTTGTTTTTCATTATTTATAAATAATGATTATTTGTTTTTCATTATTTATAAATAATGATTATTTGTTTTTCATTATTTATAAATAATGATTATTTGTTTTTCATTATTTATAAATAATGATTATTTGTTTTTCATTATTTATAAATAATGATTATTTGTTTTTCATTATTTATAAATAATGATTATTTGTTTTTCATTATTTACAAATAATGATTATTTGTTTTTCATTATTTATAAATAATGATTATTTGTTTTTCATTATTTATAAATAATTTGTTGAGTTTTCCATTATTTATAAATAATGATTATTTGTTAAATAATGAAAACGTCTACTTCATTATTTATAAATAATTTTTTCGAGTGCACCATTATTCTCATTATTTATAAATAATCATTATTTAATGTTCGAGTTTTCCATTATTTATAAATAAAGATTATTTGTTAAATAATGAAATATCTACTTCATTATTTATAAATAATAATTTTGTTTCAATATCCCATTATTTATAAATAATCATTATTTATAAACAATTTTTACAGTTTGCCATTATATACAAATAATCATTATTTATATACAAATAACCATTATTTATTAAATAATGCCATTATTTATTAAATAATGCCATTATTTATTAAATAATGCCATTATTTATTAAATAATGGAAAACTCGCTATAACATGCAAATGTGGGACCGCCCATGATATGAATATTCATGATGCGATTTCCTTTTTCGTGATTTTTCTTCACAAATTTTTGTCCATTTCCTCTTCATAATGACATTTCTTGAAGCAATTTTCTAGGGATATGGTCTGATTGTAATATTCTTCATTTTCTATATAACTTCGTCTTCGTAGAAATATCAAAAAGTGTAATTTTATACGATTTTTCCTACAGTTCACAATCCCCATAGGCGCGCGTGTACGGTAGGGACAACCGGTGAATCGACGGAGTGCTCTTCATCGAAATACTACGTTGGTTGGTCCCCGGAAGTGGCGGGCGGAATTTAGCCCGAATCCTCGATGGAAGTCGATCAAGTGCATATGAGCTGAGAGAGTGAAATATCAGTGTACTTGTACAGGCCCTTCTACTTTTTATAAATATTTCTTGTTGCTTTTTTTGTTAAGTTAATTTTTCCTGGTGTAGAAATAAGTTTCAGTTCTAATAATGCACTTCAAATACATTTTGGAGTGTCTGTTTGAGGCGTTTGGGGCGATTTCACCCTGGCCCCAAAATGCTCGCAACGACAATACGGGGGCATGATGACCCCTAATTTTTTAAAAACTTATTTTTCTATTGAAAATTATCACAAAATTCACCAAAAGTGTGCACGAAAGCCTTCGTATTTCACTTTTAAAACTCCAAAAAGTGCCCAAATGACAAGCTTGGTCGCGTCGCTGTCTCGCTTTCAAGATTTTTTTGAGAAACTTTACGCGCGTCCTAGCTGCCCCCCCCCCCCCCCCCCCCCCCGGTAAAAATTCTGTGTAAGGCCATGATGATAATGTGATAAAAATAATGAAAATGAAAAGTACATATAAATCAATGTGCCATATGCTCTTTTGAGCATGGCTGTTCACAGAATTTCTTTCGGGGGGTGGGGGCAGACGCGTGTAAACGTTCTCATGCAAGTTGAAAGCGAGACAGCGAAGCGACAAAGCTTGTCATTTGGGCTTGGTCCCGTGGCTGTCTCGCTTTCAAGATTTTTTTGAGAAAGTTTACGCGCGTCATGCTCCGGCCCCGGCCCCCCTGGAAAAAATTCTGCGTAAGGCCATGTTGATAATGAGATAAAAATAATGAAAATGAAAGTATACATAAATCAATGTGCCAGGCTCTTTAGAGCATGGCCGTATACAGAATTTCTTTCGGAGGAGGGGGGGGGGGGGGAGCAGACGCGTAAACGTTCTCAAGTTGAAAGCGACACAGCGAAGCGACCAAGCTTGTCATTTGGGCACTTTTTGGAGTTTTAAAAGTGAAATACGAAGTCTTTCGTGCACACTTTTGGTGAATTTTGTGATAATTTTCAATAGAAAAATAAGTTTTTAAAAATTTAGGGGTCATCATGCCCCCGTATTGTCGTTGCGAGCATTTTGGGGCCAGGGTGAAATCGCCCCAAACGCCTCAAACAGACACTCCAAAATGTATTTGAAGTGCATTATTAGAACTGAAACTTATCTCTACACCAGGAAAAATTAACTTAACAAAAAAAGCAACAAGAAATATTTATAAAAAGTAGAAGGGCCTGTACAAGTACACTGATATTTCACTCTCTCAGCTCATATGCACTTGATCGACTTCCATCGAGGATTCGGGCTAAATTCCGCCCGCCACTTCCGGGGACCAACCAACGTAGTATTTCGATGAAGAGCACTCCGTCGATTCACCGGTTGTCCCTACCGTACACGCGCGCCTATGGGGATTGTGAACTGTAGGAAAAATCGTATAAAATTACACTTTTTGATATTTCTACGAAGACGAAGTTATATAGAAAATGAAGAATATTACAATCAGACCATATCCCTAGAAAATTGCTTCAAGAAATGTCATTATGAAGAGGAAATGGACAAAAATTTGTGAAGAAAAATCACGAAAAAGGAAATCGCATCATGAATATTCATATCATGGGCGGTCCCACATTTGCATGTTATAGCGAGTTTTCCATTATTTAATAAATAATGGCATTATTTAATAAATAATGGCATTATTTAATAAATAATGGCATTATTTAATAAATAATGGTTATTTGTATATAAATAATGATTATTTGTATATAATGGCAAACTGTAAAAATTGTTTATAAATAATGATTATTTATAAATAATGGGATATTGAAACAAAATTATTATTTATAAATAATGAAGTAGATATTTCATTATTTAACAAATAATCTTTATTTATAAATAATGGAAAACTCGAACATTAAATAATGATTATTTATAAATAATGAGAATAATGGTGCACTCGAAAAAATTATTTATAAATAATGAAGTAGACGTTTTCATTATTTAACAAATAATCATTATTTATAAATAATGGAAAACTCAACAAATTATTTATAAATAATGAAAAACAAATAATCATTATTTATAAATAATGAAAAACAAATAATCATTATTTGTAAATAATGAAAAACAAATAATCATTATTTATAAATAATGAAAAACAAATAATCATTATTTATAAATAATGAAAAACAAATAATCATTATTTATAAATAATGAAAAACAAATAATCATTATTTATAAATAATGAAAAACAAATAATCATTATTTATAAATAATGAAAAACAAATAATCATTATTTATAAATAATGAAAAACAAATAATCATTATTTATAAATAATGAAAAACAAATAATCATTATTTATAAATAATGGAATGTCGAACTATTATTATTTACAAATAATGAAGTATTACTTGGAATTATATATAAATAATTAGAAATGATATTTTATATAATAGTAGTTATTTACAAATAAAATGTAAATTATATATAAATAATAGTTATTATTTAATAAATAATGATTATATAACAAATAATTGTTCTATATAATAATGGTACATTCGGCGCCTCATATTCTTCGAAGATAATAATGATGCGTATTAAGACTTGGAAGTAAACACAATGTACGTGATAGTTCGCGTAACAATGACTAGAAAAAATGGTGTGTTAAGCAATCCTCTTTAAGTAAAGATTGCAAATTGGTCAAGTAAGCTATAAGTGTCGATCAATTTTCTGTAACACTAGTTTAAGAGGTGACACGGCCGTCATGGTCGTGATATAAATGAAAAGAATATAAAATCGTTTCCATATAAAACGGTTGAAAGAACATTTTACATTCTTGGAACAGAAAACAAACAATTGTAATTTCATATGATAGAAACAAAGAGAGGATTAGGGAGGAGAAAATTTTATCAAAATAATGTCCCCAAAATGCAATAACTTCGTTACCTTTCATCCGATTTTGATATTTCATTACTTCGTTTGCTTGCTTGATTAACTTAAATCATTAAAGTCATACTATGCCAGCCTGTTAATTTAATTGAAGTACCAAAATATTTTAATCTGTTTGACGTGAAAACAGTTAGTGGTTAGTTTTTTTTCACTTCAGACTTGTTCGGAATTTGCGGTCTTTCGTTACCGTCTGAAACAAGAGTGTCGCTAAAGCGAGCACATAATACGCCTAGTCTGCTGGGCAAACCCTTCGCTCGAGTTAAGGGTCTGAATGTGCAGCCTACTCATGCCTTGTGTACTGAAGGCTCTCTCGTTCAGGGTCTGCTTCATCTTTGGAAGTTGGGCACAAATTTTGCTATGTCAATCATTGTGAGTTTGTTACCATGACATTCCCTCTCTGAACTCTCCTCCCACTAGCTGGTCATTTGGGCCAGTCACCTGCTGGGCAGGAGATCAACTAGTGTTTGTTTAATTACACGCTGCATCGCACTTATACTCCTGATTGAAACTCCAGTCTAGCATTATGCAATAGCATAGTGGCATACATATAATTATGGCAAATGTCTTGCCATGGTCCCTGACTCCCTGATAAATAAATGTTGCTTTCTCTCTTTTTGAATCTTGATAGTTTTTTTCAATTGAGCATGTTGGTATGTTTATTCTTTTGGATCACACAGTGTTTTTTTTAAACAAAGCCCTTTTCGTTGCTTAAAATTAACACTGTAAAGCAAAGTTTTATCAAACAAAAATAATCTTTGACAGCGCAGGCATAACATTTTATCCTACATGTATAGGCATTAGAAGGCAAAGAAAGTTCGGGAAATATTCTCAAAAACTGCAACATCAATATAAATTTTGTTGATATTATCTTAATTATCAAGTTTTAGTTTGTAGGCTTATATGGGTTTGTTTTCCCCTATAATTATTGGAAAACAGCAAAGCATTTATCAATTTACACTCACTAAATTTGATATCAAAGATACTCTCGAATAATTCATATTCATCTACAATATGCCTTTTGTGGTTCCACATGTACAAATTTGCTCAATCATATTAATAATTTTTCATAATATATATGATTACAAACAGAAGGAATTGAAATATTTCACATCATAAGATAATGCAAATGAAAATGGTGTGTGACATGGGTAATTCTCTCATTTGTATGATGATCAGGAGGTAGGCCTTCGTGTACAAATGCATAAATATTAAACTCAATGTTTTGTGAAAAATTAATGTCATAACATTCTTACCTTAAACACCAACTCAATTACTTAAAATGGTAAAAGAAAGAAATAAAATTTTATAGAAATTACACTAAAAATGAGACAGCAAAAGCCGAACAAACCCTGGAAAATACAAAACTACTAAAACCTATATATCAATTGAAATACTGATCGAAAGAAAAAAAAATGAAAACATTAAAGGTCAAGTCCACCCCAGAAAATTGTTGATTTGAATCAATAGAGAAAAATCAAACAAACATAACGCTGCAAATTTCATCGAAATTGGATGTAAAATAAGAAAGTTATGAAATATTTAAGTATCGCTTAATATTTCACAAAATAGTTAAATGCACAATTCAGCGATTTGCAAATGAGAGTCTGTGATGTCCATCACTCATTATTTCTTTTGTTTTTTATTGTTTGAATAATACAATATTTCAATTTTTACAGATTTGACAATAAGGACCAACTTAACTTAACCATGAACTGTTAAAATAATGGTAATTCCACATGTTCAGGGAGAAATAAAACTTTGTTTCACTTGACAAGGAGGAGAAATTAGAATATTTCATATTTCATATAATAAAATACAAAAGAAATAGTGAGTGGGTGACGTCATCAGTCTGCCAATTTGCATACCGACCAGGATGTGCATATAACTGTTTGGTGAAATTAAGCGAAACTTTAAAATGTCATAACTTTCTTAATTTACATCCGATTTTGATGAAATTTTCAGTGTTTTGCTTGTTGGATGTTTCTCCTGTTTTGAAATCATTTATTTGTTGGGATAGACTTTTCCTTTAAGTGATTTGCTTTTACGAATTTCAGTTGGAATTGAATTCCAAATGGCAGGGCCTTGATAAAATACTGCATTGTGAATAATACAAAAAGATGACAAGTGAAAGTTTGTTGCATTCGTTATCATATATATATATGTATTGAACTATTAACACACAAATATTGCAAAAATGTCCTTGGTAAAACATTATTGTGGCAAGAATACATGAAAATTGCCATGTTAAAATTATAATGATAGCTTCGACTTTTAGTACTATACTATTTGAAAATGTTGGTTCAGTATGAGCAAGGAATGGGGCGTGATTTATTATTCTTCCTGCTATTTTGTGTATAAAAGGGGTAATCTGTTGATATGAAATTTACAAAAATTTCCCCAGACTTGGTATAAAATTAAAATTCCTCTATGAAAGCTGCATGCATATTGTATACACCGTCATTTCTTTGCAATCTTATTACAGATGACACCATCATGTTCACCCCAAATAAGCTTTTTATCAACAGTTCACCTAAAAATGTTAATGAAGACACCGCTTGAATTGTTTATGTCAATATTATATCTTTCTTATTTTAAAAACAAAAACATACATTACGTATATGTGTTCTTGAAGTATTTAATGTTAATTAATCATTGATATTATGTTTATTTGAATATTGTGTTCCAATAAATAAAAGTAAGATCATCAACTCATTTAATGCATCATTATTTCTTACCGTGTACAGCAAGTTAACTTATCATAAGGGAGGCATATCAAACGTATGAAAATGAAAATTTTGGAATAATCATGATTTCTACATGACATAAGAAGAACTAAAGCGGGGATGTGACATCATCAGCCCATATAATGAATATTCCTGACAATTAACATGCATTATTTCACAAAATATTGCTTACCTTTAAAATTCAATAACTTTGCTATTTTTAAAATCATACTCTGATTATACTTTAAGCATTGTGTTCAGTGAATTTTATTCTTATTTATTTGTTTAGATAATAATTTTTGCCCGAAGTACCCCATTGAGGATTGCTTAGTGTTGCAGTGACTTCCGAATTATCTCACCAATCAAAATTATCACCAATCACCAATCAAAATTATCTCACCAATCAAAATGAGAGCGTGAAGCGGGAGCTGCAATTTATATATATATAAAACTTAAAAAAATGAACATTCAAAGGAATAAGCACCTTTTGGAACCATGAACAGGATAGGTATCTAAATCAACAATAATTGATGCGAGCGTGAAGTGCGAGCTGAAAGGTTTTGGTATTTCAAACACCGGACATTTTAAAGAGAAGTATACGAAAGCGATAGAGCGAACTGGAAACTTGATATTGAACACTTTTTGTAATAAAAAACATGATGATGTATCTCTCAAATAACAATAATGAAAACTCAAATCACTTGTGCATATTGACTTAAAACAGAATCATGAGAATATTTAATGTTCCATGTTATCTTCCGTGCTATCTCGTTCAATAGGCAAATCCAGCATAATTTTAGGTCAAGTGCACCTCAGAAAAATGTTGATTCGAATCAATAGAGAAAAATCAAACAAGCACAATGCTGAAAATTTCATCAAAATCGGATGTAAAATAAGAAAGTTATGACATTTTAAAGTTTCGCTATTTTTCCACAAAATAGTTATATGCACAACTCAAATGAGAAAGTTGATGATGTCCCTCACTCACTATTTCTTTTAACGATTACAAAAATTTGAGTCCCTTTTTAGGTCTGAATATCCAACATTTTCAGCTCGCGCTTCGCGCTCGCATTATTTGATCAGTTAGATACATACGAAGCGCGCTCACTAAGTGGCTCAGAATTTTTGCTGGTGCCCCCCCCCCCATGCCGTGACCCACAGTACGCCACTGCTGGTCGGTATGCAAATGAGGGGACTGACGACATCACTCACTATTTTTTTTTGGTATTTTAAAGGAGAAATATATTGAAAATCGTAAAAATTGAGAATCATATATCAAATCAAAGGAGAAAATAAGGAGAACACGATGGTGTACACCATTTATCATGGAGACCGATGGAACTCAGTTAATTGATAGTTTAAAGTTCTCTCTCTGAATGCTTCAAACACGCAGAATTACGTCCGCGAAATTGGGGATTTTTTATGACGTCACTTTCTGTACGAGAGGCGGGATTGGCTCTCCCACGTGAAGCTCCACTTGCATGCAAAACCTGTTGCGAGGGTACGTTTTCTCCACATTGTCACTGAATACTTCGATCACGAAATGAAAGAAAACCCAGAATTTTATCTAGATTTGGATTTTCAAATTGATGATTTTGAAGATGAAGAGAATGATGATGAAGTGAACAACAAAGTGACGTAGTTGGGGGTAAATTGGGGGAATCGATGAGGAGGAGTCGGACAATTCAACTTGCAACACGATCACATGCCGATTCGCTACCAACTCATGCAGCTGCTAAGTGCTAGCTACACCGCGCGTGCCAAATTGAATTCACGAAAATGACTTACCACACTGTCCAGACAGAGTCTATCTTACTTCTGTGACTATGAAGAAGGAAAATAATGATAAAACTGTACTTACAAATAAGTGAATGTAATCCGAACCTGAAGGCAAATCAACTCAACGAATAGCAGCAGACGATATGCACCGATGTTTAACTTCATGTGGCTGGGATAGATTGTCACTCGTTCTGTTAGATGTAATTTTTATCTCATTGATTTGACAAAATTACGAAACTCGGGGAATTATTTATCTATATAAAAATATAGTAACATCTCGTATAATTTTTAAATTACGATAAAACGTTTTTTTAAGGAAAACGTTGAGGTAAATTAAAATTAGATGTAAAAGATCCCCAACATGCGTAGCTTGATTGAGAGCTGTGCAACACGTGCATAGATCTGTGATTTTGATTACGATCACATATACGAGCTTTTAAAAGGTTTTATCGTAATTTAAAAAACAATACAAGATGTTACTATATTTTTATATAGATAAATAATTCCCCGAGTTTCGTAATTTTGTCAAATTAATGAGATAAAAATGGCATCTAACAGAACGAGTGACAATCTATCCCAGCCACATGAAGTTTATCGTCGGTGCATATCGTCTGCTGCTATTCGTTGAGTTGCCTTCAGGTTCGGATTACATTCACTTGTTTGTAAGTACAGTTTTATCATTATTTTTCTTCTTCATAGTCACAGAGGTAAGAGACTCTGTCTGGACAGTGTGGTAATTCATTTTCATGAATTCAATTTGGCCCGCGCGGTGTAGCTAGCACTTAGCAGCTGCATGAGTTAGGTAGCGAATCGGCATGTGATCGTGTTGCAAGTTGAATTGTCCGACTCATCATCATCGGCGTAATTCCCCCAATTTACCTCCAACTACGTCACTTTGTTGTTCATTTCATCATCATTCTCTTCATCTTCAAAAACATCAATTTGAAAATCCAAATCTAGATAAAATTCTGGGTTTTCTTTCATTTCGTGATCGAAGTATTCAGTGACAGTGTGGAGAAAACGTACCCTCGCAACATGTTTTGCATGCAAGTGGAGCTTCACGTGGGAGAGCCAATCACGCATCTCGTACAGAAAGTGACGTCATCAAATTCAAGTCAATTCAGAGACCGATGCGAGGCATATTTCGGAGAGGCATTTTGAGCGTTTTTTAATCGGCGATTTTCACCTTATGTAATGTATTATTTTCGTTATTTTTGAATGACCCACTGATAATCCCCACATCATTACCTTTCCATTGACATATAATAAGACCACATTCATAATCAATATAGTTCTCCTTTAATATATTGAATATTGATGTTTCAAATTTCTCCTCATCGTCACGTGAGGCAAAATTTTCTCTTCTAAACATGTGGCATTGCCATGGTACTAACATTTAATATGTTCAGTCAAGTTGGTATTTTATGTCAAATCTGTAAACATTGAAATATCGTTAAAACTATTTTTTAATGAAAGAAGAAGAAAGAAAAAGTATAAAATGAGGGACATCATTGTCTTTCTCATTTTACATGCCATTTTAAGTTGTGAATATAAAGTCTTCACTGGTTTTTTTTTAAGTATTTGAATTTAATTTTACTATTTGTAACCTGCACACAGTTTTCTGTTGCCAACAGCCCTGGCTGTAATGACAGATTGGAATTAAAGATGTAATAATATTTAACTAGAAAAAAGAAAAGTGATTAAGGAGTAATGTGATAGAATCAAATAAATGTGGAGAATAGGGAAGAAAAATGAAAGCAAAAGAGAAAGGGACTTCGTGCAAATTATATGAAATCTTAAAGGTCAAGTCCACCCTATAATTTTTTATTTGAATTAATAGAGGAATATCAAACTAGCTAGGCTGAAAATTTCATCAAAATCGGACGTAAAATAAGAAATGTATGATATTTTAAAGTTTCGCTTATTTTTCACAAAACAGTGATGTGACATGCACACCTGGGATGCAAACGAGACAGTTCATAACCCTAACTCACTATTTCGTTTGTTTGTTATTGTTTAAATTGTGCAATAAGGACCAAGTTAACTGAACCATAGTAACAAAAAAGCTGATTCAACATGTTCAGGGAGGAATTGGTCGTTGTTTCATTTGACATGAGGAGAATATTAGAATATTTCACATAATCAAATGCAAAAAAGTGGATAGTCTCCTCATTTGCAAATCGGACCAGGATGTGGAAAACTGTATGTGAAATTAACCGAAACTTTAAAATGTGATTAAACTTTCTTATTTAACATTCGATTTTGAGGACATTTTCAGTGTTATAAAATGTTGGATTTTCCTTTTTTTATTCAAATCAACCTCTTTGTTGGGTGAAATTGTCCTTGATCCTTAGTTATATTCATAATCTATTATAGGGCTAATAAAATACATGAAGGAAGTTCCAACCTATATAAAGTGAAAAAATGACCCAACAGAAAGATATAAAGAAACTGTTGGTATTGGAACAAACTATAATGGGCCAATACAAGAAATATACATTTCTATAGCTTACGTGTACTTCCCTGCTTAGGACTGGAAGATTTGTTCTAGCAGGGATATGTGACTATTTCCTATGGTATTATACCATAGAGCTATTGCTCCATGATTATACATGATGACCATTTCATTTCTGCGTTTGGATGTAGACCACAAGATCCCTGGAGGGTTTTTTGGGCATGGGACATTGTTTATGTTGGATTAACTACTGGCTAAATCTTATCTGAGTTATCAATTATCTTCTCACTGGTCACTGGTAGCAGTTCCCCTGGGAGGCTGATTGACAATGTTTACTAGCCAATGGAAAGTGACTCTGAAAGAAGGAGGTGGGGCCAGATTTGGAGCGTGAGAAATGATTTTTGGAAGATTATGCAGACCCTGTATTAGTCCAGATTGGACCTTGTTGTTTGGAAGTGCTTTTTCCCAAAGCTAACATAGAGGGCACATGTCTCCCAATCTCTAATCAGCGCCAATCCACTCATCTTCCCTCCCCAAGATGAGTGGATTGGCGCTGATTAGAGATTGGGAGACATGTGCCCTCTATGTTAGCTTTGGGAAAAAGCACTTCCAAACAACAAGGTCCAATCTGGACTAACCCTGTATTGGAACAGCAAGTTTTGTATGTGCTAGTCTTTGCGTGGAGGCACACTTGTTGATCAAAGTTCCAATGAGGGTCTGTGCCTGCAGACTATAATACGCCCGCCTGTAACGCGAAAAATTGAGATATTGGTCACGAAAAGTGAAAGGTGGCGACTTGACCTTTGACCTAAAAATCAATAGGCTTCCGGGGATCCATGCTTGTATCATACAAACCAAATTATACGAGCCTATAGGTTAAGTTCAACTAAAGTTATCGCGTTTACAAGGACTTCAGAAGGGTAAGATGAAAGCAGGTCACTGTGACTTTGACCTTTGACCCTTTGACCTCAAAATCGATAGGATCCTGATCTCCATGCTAGTGTCATATACACCAAATTATATGAGCCTAGGTTAAATTAAACCATGGACCTTTGTGATAGGTCCATGGTTAAACTAAAGTTATCATATCGCGTTTACAATGACTTCAGAAGCGAAAGATGAAAACATGTCACTGTGACCTTGACCTTTGACCTCAAACTCAATAGGCTTCCTGGGATCTATGCTAGTATCATTCACACCAAATTATATGAGCCTAGGATAAGTTAAACTAAATTTATCGCGTTTAAAAGGACTTCAGAAGGGTGAGATGAAAACACATCACTGTGACCTTGACCTTTGACCTTTCAACTTCAAAATCACTATGCTTGCTGGAACCTATGCTAGTATCATACACACCAAATTGTATGAACCCAGGATAAGTAAAACTGAAGTTTACAAGGATTCAGAAGGGTAAATAAAAGCATGTCACTGTGACCTTGACCTTTGACATTTGACCTAGAGATCAACAGGCTTCCTGAGATCCATGCCAGTATCATACACATCAAATTATATGAGCCTAGGTAAAGTCAAACTGAAGTTTTCGCGTTTACAAGGAAAACCTAACGGACGGACAGACAGACGGACGGACGGACACCGAGCGTGATACCATAATACGTCCCGTCTAGGACGGGCGTATGAAGAAATAATTAAAGGGGGAAGTTTACTTGATGATGAATATATAGGTTTTGATAACAGCAGAAAAAACAATGAAAGAAGATGCAAGTAAGTCTACCGAAGAAGGGGGAATGAATTACTGTATTTTTTCATTCATCCACCACATCTTTTAATTTTGCTAGAAAATGCCACTTTAAGAAAATTACATCACACGGAATGTGAAGTTGCTGCTCGCCTGTGACGTCAAAAAATGAGAAATTCAAAAATTCAAAACTCCGGGGTTTTTTTTCGACGGATTTTCATACAACCTTTACAAATATTTTTCTTTTATTGAAACCAACTTATTTTCAAGGTGAACTTCTTCGTTAAACGGAGGGTAACGGCATTATTTATACGGCTTTCTGTGGCAGAAGGGCATTCTCGACTAAGATATCAAGATCAAAACAATTGACTAGCACTCATCAGAGCAAAACGCATGAATGAACTGTTCATAAAATGTATTAAATCACAATTTGACTGGCAAATGTAGGTATTATAATTAAAATGCCAGGACTCGTGACCAAGTTTCGCCTTGAAATATCAAAGTGCATTGGAGAAATAAAGTTAATTTCTTCTAATATGTCGCTCTATTCTCCGTTTTTACTAAATTCTGATATCGTGTTTTTTTTTCTTTTTACTCAAAGACAGCTTTAATTCAGAATACAAATATTGATAGGCACACGTCCAGGCGCATAATCAAATTATCTAGCTTCTTCCAGGGGCGGGGCAATGCTAGATAATTTGACAGGAGGATCAAGACAACATACAGGTGACGTCACTTTTTTTTCTCAGTCGAATTATAAGGGTTTTATAGACTATCACGCATCAGACATCTACTTCTAGGCTTTGTCTTTCTTTCTTCTCTCCCCCCTTCGTGTTTTTTCTTCTCTTCTCCTACTACCTGCACGATCAACGATCACCCTGACACCCCTAGTCTGTTCCTTCAGGTGAACATTTCAAGAAGTGTATTTCATTCAGCAGTTGCATAGTCAGACCCCTGAGCTTCCTGGCCCATCAAAACCAGGGAAAGTTTGTCAGATATGACAGATCAGACGACGAATGTTGGTGGAACGCTTTCTTGGTCTTTCCTTCAATCACTAAATTTCTGATAGATTCAAAAATTAATTCATTCAATTGTCCGTTTTTTTTTCTTACTTTTTCTTTCTTTCTTTCTTTCTTTCTTATTAACTGTTTTATCATCTATTTACTCATTCAGTCATTCATAATAAATAACTTTGATTTATCGTGAATAATCAATCACAAATCGAATCAAACAATGCAACACATGACCACCTATAGTGACACAATGAAACGGAGTTCTGAACAGACGATAAAAGGGAGTTTCGCACCACCACACATGCACAACGCTTTCAAGAAAATAGAAAATCTATTGCCAATTTCCCCTCATGACAATAAACAACCAAGGAGTCGTTGTCGAAAATGACAAAACCGCAGTTTCATCCCGGACTCTGAAAAAAAAACCGATTTATTTGAAGTTTTTTCGTCAGCTCCAACTGCTGTTCCGGTTCATCAATTTTCGACAAAGACCTTCCAGCTGTTTATTTTCTTTAGACGGGCATTTCCGATACATTGACTGTGTTCTTGCATCCGTGGAAGCGAAAACCCCCTAGTACACAGCGTGCAGCTGAGATGAGTTTAAAAAGTCGTGGGAGTGAATACAAACATACTAAATCAGTCCCAGCGGTCCTCAGACGGTTTGGAACCTGCGTCAGAGGTGTTAGAGAATATTTTGGAGATGCCGACTGGGGACCCCCATTGAAAACATCCCGGGCATGATGAGCTATCAATCTATCCTTTCTCTGAACCTTGACATAGAAATCATTAGACAAAGAAATGACTGGATAGATGTTATGACCGCGTTCCTTGACTTTAAAATAAGGAGCATTTTTTCTGGATGCTCTTATCAGGGAAGTGAGAGTACTATGTTTGACAACTGCATTATTTCACATTCCTATCATCGAGTTTTACAGAGCTGCCGATGTAGCGGCGGATCCAGTACTAGGCAGATACAGTTCTTGGAACACTATCTGCCGGCGGATCGTGTTCCACCTTCGGCGGATCTCTTCAGCAGATATCGTTCTTGCTATCGTTTCTCAATCTGCATGCACACGGTTACGGTACCCATTTCCTTCAAAATTATATTGGACTAATCATTTTTATTTATCTATTTTAATAGGAAAATTAAACCGCGTCAACCCGGCAGATATGGTTCCGGGAAGAGAACGATATCTTCCGTTAAGAACGATATCTGCCGGCAGATACCGTATCCGCCGGTCGAACCAGATCTGCCTCTCCACCGTCCCCCCCCCCCCCCCCCCGAATAACTCGGCGATTTTTTTTTTTTAAAGAACGCTTTCAAGAACAGAGAAATTGCATTGGAAACGCCCGTCAAAATAATAACAGTGAACAACTGGAAGGATTTTGTCGAAAATTAGTGAACCGGAAGGGCAGTTTCGTCCTTAAGGCCCACTCACACCTAACCGAATTGCCTGAAATATGCCTTGCGATGGCTGGCGAAAGGCATTTTTTAAATATCGTTTTCAATGGTAACTGATAGTAAATCATATTTACCCTTCGTGTTTGGGTTCGTACATCTTCTGAACTAACAGCTGCGATTGTTCAAATTCGCGTGGAAATTTTGAACATGTTTAAAATTTCCCGACGAATTTAAAAATCGTTGGTCATCTGTTGAAATTCGCATCTCTTATTTAGTCTGCGGTAATCGTTCGTTTATCACTCGTTTGTTTTTTTCGCGTATAGTCCTCTTCGCGCTTTTGCCAAAGTGGACCGATCTCGAAAGAACCCGTAACGAAGCAACACGATGACACAACGAACAAGATTGCCTGATCTATTCCCTCGTCTTCGTTTCTAATCGCACGCCATATCAAACCATTGCTCACTGTTCCTTCGTCTTATTGGGTTATATCAACCCTTCGCTCGCCTTCGGCCGCAATTTTCTCTAAGAGGTGAACCGAAAAATCGATATCCTTTGCATATCATATTTATCCTTCGCTTACCGTTCGTTGATAAAATTTGACAATAGTTACTGATCGCATGATTTGACGGAATTTATATTTGAATTCGTTGAATTCGCGTGCATTTCGTTCATTTTTCCCATTCGTCACCCTTCGTCCGCCTACATTCGGTCAGGTGTGAGGGGGCTTTTAGGTTTGGAGCTGACGAACAGTCGAACATATATCGTTTTTCCAGAGTCCCGGACAAAACTGCTGTTTTAATTCACCAATTATCGACAAAGACTTCTTGGTTGCCCATTGTTATGAAGGGCATTTGACAATGATTTTCTATGGTCTCCAATCCGTCGTGCAACGTGGTTGAAAAATCCCCAATGACATGCACATAAACGCAGTCATATACGCAGTCATGGGACAGCATTTAGGTTATCATTTTCGGTTTAAAAAATCTTGTACGAGATGGATAGAACGAGAAACAAAACGGCTTAATACATGACTCTCGGCGACGTTTTACCAACAGGTTGGATTATAATCCTACCACTGTCACTGTTGATTAAAAATATATACATTTCGCTTTACTTGTAGGTTGTTTTAACCAACAGTTGGTTGGCTCACAATTTTATTAACCAATCCACCAAACATTTCAATCTTATAGAAAGTGTATAACTCCATGGGCGGCACCGGAGTATTGTGATGTGAGGGAGGGGGGGGGGGCGCCAAAAGACCTACAAAAGACGTCATCTTATTCATCAATTAAATAAGGGGGGATGTAAAATCAGGGAGTTGGGAGTAGAAACTCCCTGATAAAATCGACTCGAGGCAGGAATATTTCATATACTTTTCTTGCCATTTCTTTCATTATATTCCCTTCCCCGCTTTACGTTATCAATTCTTACCCTCCTTTGTCTTTCACTAAAATAAGGGGGTGGTCACCCTCTCCCCCCCCCCTCTAGCACCCCCTTTATGTACATCCTTACGGAATACACCAACACCATTATGATAAGCTATATAACAAATATTGTGGGCATATACCAAGTTCAAACTGAAGCAAAATCACGGACATTTATGGTCATGGAATTTAAAGACAAGTACAAAATATTGGGCGAATTAAGGCACAAAACCATATATGGAATCCATAAAACGTCAGTAATAGTCGACATCGTGGCTGTATAATATCATAACAATCTTAATTCAAGATACACAACGATTATCACATCACAAGACAATTGCAGATACATTTATTGTGGGTAAAGAATGAAAATACCTGTAAAGTTTCCGTCGATTTCGTAAGGTATTACGGCATCAGTCCATCTTCTTTCTGGTCTAGCTGTCACAGCTCGCACGTGTCTCCCATGCGCTTCTTCTATCGTTCTCTTTTTAACTGTAGGGAAGTCAAAATAGGTAAAATTGTTAAAGGACAGGTCCACCCCAACAAAACAAAAGTTGATTTGAATAAAAAGAGAAATATCAAAGAAGCGTAATACTGCAAACTGAACCTTGCATGTTTTCTCAAAGAAACTATTAAGAAACATCATGAAGTTCAAAATTCTATATTTTTCGTAATTCAATTTATTTACGTTTCGTACTACACTGACTTTTTTTTAAACCATAATAATTTTTTTTTCTTTTAATTCTGTCGTCACAGTGACAATTCGATTCAAGTTCCGATAGAGAAATTGATCTAAGATATGAATTGTTAATAAATATCAACAAACTAAAAATCACTTTTCCTTATTCTTACAAATTCTATTTAAGTTATAATAGGCCTACTCTGACATCACAGGGGGATTCAGGATTTCATTTAAAGAGGGCAAATATCTCACCTTCCTTTTAACGCTAAAACTCAAAATGAAACAAAATCAAAACAAATATCAGTTGTTTGTCATTCACTGAAACTGGTAAGCAAAAAAGCCACCATTAAAAGGGGGACGGTAATTCTTAGATAGAAAAAAAGGATACAATGCCACTTGGGGGAGGGGGTACGTGCCCCACCCCCTAAATCTGGGCCCATTGCAGATGTGAGATAAAACTTAACCCTTAAATTCAATCATAACTTAATATTCAACCAATCAAAAGCGTGCATTTTGGATTTGCTTTATATTTTATTTCACTTGCATTTAAACGTAAGTCTTTCTGAATTGGGCCTCTGAACATATATAGGAAAATATAACAAACGATTCTGGCAACTTCAGGGAGACCAAGCACAAAAAGGTAAGTTAGCAAACCAGACGGGGTTAAGTAGGGGCGTAGCCGACAAGTGGTCTTGATAGAGTAGTCTGGATAGGAGCAAGGAACACATGTCACCGAGAAGTTTGATTCAAAATAAAGACAAAAATCGACAAGATGTTTGCGTGTTTCTTTTTATACATTTTCTAGGAAGTAGACAGCGGCCTTCGATCGCGGGCCGAAGAGTGTTTGTCGAAAATATGGGAAAATGTGTGAGTAGAACTCTGTATTTCCGGCGGACGAAATGGGGGGGGGGGGATGAGAGAGAAGGGGGAATATAGAATCACACCGGTGGCAAAATGGAAAGATCCTTCAAAAATCAGCGTGGGCATGTAGGGAAATATTGAATGGAAATGACATGAATGAAAGGACCTCATAAGCAAAGTTGACAAATGCCATTTTTATTGAAGATTTCCCATCGCACACGATGGTGCATGTCAGCGATAGGCATACCAGTGGTTAACATCTAGAACTAATTGGAATTGAACTATTATTTATTTTGGATGAGAGGGGTATACCCACGGTTTGTAACCACTTGGTCTACTTGTAAGTGGTCTGATTCAAACATCGTCTAACATCATATTGGCTAAACCCATTTTGTTCTATCAATAATTTGGTCCAGTTGCCTTTTGGTCCAACCATCATTTTGGTCTAATACTCACTTGGGCTAACTTTTATCTAGTCTAAATTACCACTTCATCCACATATTCACAATCACATCCACATTTTCGCACTTTGTCATTTAATCAGGTTAAATAAAATATGTCAGTAGAAAAACAACCGGGGAGTTGTACAGGTCTGACCATGGGTGTAAACACCGAGGGGGGGGGCAGTTGCCAACACAAATTTTTAAAACGTAATTTTTTTTACTGAAATTTATTTATAAAGGTGTGCACAAAATCCTTCAATTTCACTTTAGAAAATACAAAAGTGCTCATTGACAATCTTGGTCGCTTCACTCCCTCGCTTTGAGTTTCATCGAAAGTTTTATGCATCCTGTCCCTCCCTGAAAATATTTCTTCATACAGCCATGAGTCTGACATCACACATAGGCATATTGATCGCATTGCCAATTGGAAGATGTCCACATTATCAGTGACCTTAACATTCAAATGCTCATAACTTTTTAATCATTTGTTCAAATTTTATCAAACTTTCACCAATTTGTTTCTTTTATTTGTTTCTGTTTTCTAGTTCCTTGTCTTTCATTCGCCTTCATACCAAGTGGCTCTGTACCTGCTTCCTCGGCATCCTACGACCCCACTACCCCACTATTTTTCTTTCCGTCAGGAGGGAACAGACACTGCTGTATTTCACTCAGCAGCGAAGCAGCAGACATCTACAGACATGATTCCCTACCAAATAAATCTGCCAGACACCTGTCCGCACAGTCATTATTAGTTCATTGTGTTTTGCAGTGACGAAAGAATGGAGGTAAAGTGGTTCCCAATATGTTTCATACATAGGTTCCTGACACGCATAAAGGAGACTGGAAGAATGTGAAGGATAGCAGGGGAGAAGGAGGAAGAGGAAGAAGAGGAGGAAGAAGAAGAAGAAGAAGGAGAAGAAGGAGAAGAAGAAGAAGGAGAAGAAGAAGAAGAAGAGGGAGAAGAAGAAGAAGGAGATAATTACAAAAAAAGTATATATAAAAAGAAGGGGTCATTTACCTGTATAAATCCTTTCTTATCCCTAATAGATTTCAGTAGTTTACTATTACTAACTCAGTAATATGACAAATCGCTTCTCAACCGTTCCCCAGGTAATGGAGAGTTTTCACATTTACTACGGAGCCGCTCTCTTCAACGCACCAATTCCTTTGAAAATGCAGGTCAAATCACAATGGAGAGCTGAGAGGCTTTTGTCAAAAGTTGGTGAACCGCGACAGCATCGCAATCTCTTGACTCTGGATATTAGCAATTGTTCGTCTGGTGCAAATCTTGGGATGATCTGCTTTCCCTGGTCCATGCACCAACTTTCGACAAAAGCCTCTCAGCTCTCCATTGTGGTTTTAATTACATTTCAAAGGAATCGGTGCGATGTAGAGAGCGGCTATGTAGTAAATGCGAAAACTCTCTATTCATAGGTCCGGAACGATTGCGTCATTCATTGGGCATGACTTGCGTCAGTATATATTAACGTAGAGGGAGCTATATACTTACTATGATGACGAGCGCCTCTGGTTCTTGTCTGTCTTTCTTGTAATATTCTCCTTCTGAATTGTTCCCTCGTTCGCCTTGCTCGGATCATCTCCCTCGCATAATCCTCTTCCGTTAATGCTATGTCACCTAGAAAACCAGCTGTTTGAATGAAACGAGAGGATATTAATTACGTAATATTTTTCCCAGATTCGTTAGTAAATATTGCGAGAAATGACCCATTCACACATACTTGTAAATGCACGTCTGCGATGCTCTACCATCCTTTAAAGGGATGGTCCAGGCTGGATATATTTATATCTCAATAAATAGAGTAAAGTTCACAGAGCAAAATGCTGAAAAGTTGATCAAAATCAGATAACAAATAACGAAGTTATTTAATTTTAAAGATTTGCATTATTCCGGTGAAACAGTTCTAGGCATGTCTTCATGAATATTCATTAGGTGGACTGATGATTTCATATCCCCGCTTGTTCTTTTGTATTTCATCATATGAAATAAGGTTTATTCAAAGTTTTTTCTACCAAGAACTAAAACAATTGGATTGACAAGTGATTAAGTGCATTAGTTAATTATTACCGCAACTTATTTCATCATAATGGAGACACATCATTAACGTATGTATGAAAAAATGAAGATTTCATGTAATAACATAAGAAAAAGGAGAGTGGGGATATGATATCATTAGCCCACCGAATGAATATTCATGACGATGTGCATATAACTGTTTTCACAAAATATTGATAAAATTTAAAATTCATTAACTTCGTTATTTGTTATCCGATTTTGATGAAATTTTCAGCATTTTGCTCTGTGAATTTTACGCGATTTATTTAGATAAATATTTCCAGCCCGGACCATCCCTTTAATGGTCTTTGACCATAAAGATTGTTCTTTAACTTCTTTTTACTTCGGACATAATTGACACGGGCTTGGATACACATACACAGTACAAATCCAGAGTGAAGTAAATGAAATATTAAAATGAGTGACCATGGGCAAAAAGAGTACTGACTTGGCAAATTACGAGAGGGGATGTCTGGGGGACTGCGAAGGTTTCTTAGGCGAGACAAGCCGATGATCCCAGTTTATACCTAGCAAGAAATTGATCTTGGCAGGTAGTCTCGGGAAGAGTGGGGGTTAAGGGACTGCCTATACCACAAACCAATAGCGTTTCCGATAATCTAGCACGGGGGTTTCCGGGGAGCAAAATAGTTTTCCTATAGCTTTTTTTCTTCTATCTTTCCGTCCCCTATAATCCGTTTTTGGAGTCTTTGAAAAAGGCTTTGACTTGTATTTTATGTATTTATTTTTTATCAAAAATCGTGGGAAAGTTTTTATATTAGTTCTTGCCCGTTATGAGATTCGAACCCACAACATTGCCATTGTTAGCGCAAGGATCATCCCATTGCGCCTCGCTGACGAGTTGCTCGTGTCGTTCCAATTACTTTACATCTCTACGATTCGTGTTTATGAATATTCATAATGTCTTGACGGAATAAACCCTATTCTGACGCCAAGAAGAAAATGACACAGGGGAGGGGGTGTCAGGGAAAGTGAGGGTTGTCATGGACCGATTAATGGACTGAGTGAGGAAAAATGGGGGAAAAGACTTGAAATATGCCTAAAATTTGCTGAATTTTCGGACGGAATGTTGGGCCCGTCGGTAGAATGGTATTAAAAGAAATGATCGTTATAGAACTGAAAACATATAATCAGTTCATCATAATAAAGAAGAAGTGCCAAGAACCCACACCGATCTTTAAAAAAAAATCCTTTCATCGAGACGCGAGAAGCCTGAAATATTTATTTCTGCTTTGGTGTATACGGGTGACAAGTTCATGATAGGCCAGAAACCACAATCCTACCGCAACGCAACCACACACAAGACACTCAAACGTGACACGAAAGAGGGAAAGAAAGTCAAATCATTCTACAATTATTTTGCAATTCCATGAATGACAAATAAATTAACAAGTATTGGTCACATACTCCCATTCTACAACTCTGCTTTATATGCGGTTTTTAAATGGAAATACGTTTTCCTGTCATCTCAGCAATCATAATGTGTACCCCTTATAAAAGAAAATGTATCGATTTCAGTTTGCAACTATCAGGAAAGAAAGATCCTACCGATCTGAGGATCTGCATAAATATTGATTCTTTGTTGTTCCATAATATGATTAATTATCAACATTCCGTTTTCGACTATCCAAATTCATAGAGATATTGGTACGGAAGTGTGGACTTTCGAAGCAGGTTTCGTGTGTAGTACAACTCATCAACAACCAGCTGAGAAGCAGTGCGTCGATGTTTGTTTCAAGAAGCCCACGATTCAGAGCGAATTGAAAACACCGTAAATGTATTGAAAATGCCCGTCAAATGACAATGAACAGCTGGGAGGTCTTTGTCGAAAATTGGTGAACCGGAACAGCAGTATCGTCCTACGTTTCGGAGCTGACGAAAAATTGCAAATATACAAAAAAAAACATGTCGTTTGTCCTGAGTCAAGGACGAAACTGCAATGATTCATTAATTTTCGACAAAGACTTCTTGGTTGCTCTTTGTCATGAAGGGTATTTGACAATACATTCTCCATGTTCTTGAAAGCGTTGGAGGTGCGAGGTTTGCTAGATCAGTCAACGCATCTCTGACGAAATAGAGAGAAATGTTATTTGTTTGCAGCCAGAGAAACATGCACGACTTTCTAGACCTCGTGCTGAACCGTTGCAGGGTAAAACTACAGGCCTAAATCATAACCACGTTAATGTCGAATCGTTTTGATCATGCATATTTATTCTGCCATTGGGGATACCTTGGATCTATTACAACAGTAGGTCCATACTAAGAACATTGACCCACTATATCTGACCGGACCTGGTTATCTACAGGAACCACTACCATAAACACTAGAATCAAACCCCACCCTGGTCCACTAGGCACGTTATTCATAAGGATCGCTAGTCATAACGTGTAAGCTCATACACCAGAAGGTCCGCAAGTCAATGAAGCGGAAAGGGGGTCACTATCGAACAATTCCTAAGGAACCATATTTACATTGAGGTCCGTATGATGAAGGTCATTGATCACAAGGGTTTTCATTCATAATCCGTCATCGAGGTCTTTATTCATAATATTCATTAAGGGGTCACTATTATGGACCATTATTCATAATATGGAATGAGGGTCGCTAGCCATCATTGGGAAAGGGTCGCTGGTCATCATGTGAAGATGGTCACTCTGATAAAATTATTTTGATTATGGATTGTGACCATTTTATTTAATTAGGCGACCTTCTTCTTTGATTATGAATACAAGTGAATCTTATCCCCCACCAACCAACGCTGTTACTACCACTAGCGTTTTGGTGAGCTTAGCAGCAGCCCCTCCCCCACAAAATATATAAATAAACAAAAATAAAAGTTCCACGATCAAGCTCCTCCCCCATAAAAAGGAAAGATGATATATAATTTTTCTATCAGGTAAAAATAATATCACAAAATTAGATTTTCATACAAAATGCTAACATTTTTTCTCGCTCGCTTCCCTCGCGACTGTTGACAAAATTTTCCGTGCACGCTATAATGTGCATTCTCAATTTTTTTCATCACGCCACTTGTTACTACCAGCAAATGAAAGATGACCTGAGAATAGCGGGAAAGGTCAATGACCTATTTTTGTAATGTACAAGGAGTTCAAGTCATATATTTTCCAAGCAGTTATCAAGGTTTGATTCCAAGATAAAGCCATAAATCATAAGTCAATAAATGCCAAGCGGATTCAGGTCACGCGTGTGATTTATCTTCCTGAAATGAAACACCGCAATATATTCGCGTCGAGGTGTAATCCCTTCCCACTTTTTTTCCTTTGACTCTCATTTTGCCTCCATAATTCAAACAAAGTAAGACATCATTGATCTGGGGGCCCAAAGTAAATTGTAAGTTTCTTGCAACGTCCCACACTCTTGAAAAAATGTGTGAATTTGAACCATTTTCGAACCCCCCCCCCCCCCCAGAAAAGGGTTCAAAAATGTTGTTTCGTGCTCAAGAACCTTAAATGGTTTTATAAAAAACCTAAAAAGGTTCCAAAGTAGCTGTTTAGGTTAATTTAGAATCTTTAAGGAACCATTATTAAAGGTTCTAAATGCGGTACAAGCATAGAGCCCTCTAGGAACCCCTTTTAAGAGTTCATAACCATTATTCGGTATAATGCTACAGAATGGCATATTTTGTTCGATTCAGATCTGCTCAGCTCTGACTAATATGTTGCATTCCGTGTACAGTAATCCGACAAATTGTCGAGTAGTTTCAGGACTGAAGCTGGAGGTGTTTGTGGCATGTTGCCTTTAATATCATTGTTTCTGGTTAGCAGCCAAAGTATAGTCCACTGAACAGGGAGTTTCCCGTTTCCTTCTTTCTTTCTTTAGCTTCTTGTCTTGTGTCCTTCGTACGAAAATTAAAGATTAAAAGTTCCCCAGACATAAATTTATACCTCTCATAGCAGCAGCGAATTTGTGCTGGGTATGTGACTTCATTGGGTCTCTCCATGGACCCAAGGTCCATGGTCTCTCGATCTCGTGGGGTACGGCATCCCTCTCATAACCAAACTGGACCGGGACAACCTCCCAACAGTCACTCTTTCCCATAAACTTGGGAGGAGACTCCCTGAACTAATGAAAGCTCTGTAAATTGTCAATTGTCAAATTCTAATGCAATTCCCTCCGTCAACACTTCGTCTAACAACCATTCGGTCCAATAACCATTTGATCTAATCACCATTTGGTCTATGACCATTTCGTCTCATTACCAGTTGGTCTAATATCCATTTCATTTTCATTAATTTTGCATAATTAACACTTAAACTAATTGGACCAAATGGCATATGGACTAAATAGCTATTGGACCAACTGGTTACTGGACGAAATGGCAATTGGACCATGTGGATAGTGGACGAACTGATGGTAGACCAAATGATAGTAGACAAGTTGGCAATAGGACGAATTAGCATTAGACGAATTGGAAATAAATCGAATGTTTTTGTTGTCATCCAGTGATCTGCTGCCCCCTCCCCATTCCTACATGGCCTTTATCCATTGCCCCGACAACTAATCGACACAATCAAGCTGCGGAGTTTGACGGATAATCACCACTGACAAGTTGATCTTAAACGGTTGTAAACATTTCCCGCTCTAACCTCTCACTTGAAACGTTCCAGAGTTTGACAGGCATGCAGGACTCCGCAATGATATCCATGGTATTATTATGTACTACACAAAACGTGTTTCAAGCATGTGAAAATAGACGGGAAATACTGGAATTACCCTTACAATTTAAAAAATATTTTAGAACATTTAGAACAGTGATTAATGTGATATCTCATTATTAATCATGATAATAACCAAACTTCGTATGCCGCTCGCCCTGTAGTCTCTGGTCGAGGCCCTGGTGGCTAGACATCGTTTGACGATATGGTGCCGAACGAGCAAAACGAGGCAGCGAGTCAGGTTTGGCAAGCTTGGGGGAATGAAATGCACATTGTCTTGTAGGAATGATCACTGTCAGATGTTACAGCATTCGTTCAGTCTCGTCTTACAAAGCATTACAATAATTATTCAATTAAAGCTTAACTTGTAATTGGTTGTGAATTTGTGTTTAGTTGAGACCCAGGGAATTTAGACCAAATTGCAATTTGAATTTGACTTGGAGCTGTGTGAGAAGGGACCACGCTCTATGCGGGTAAAAGTTTTAAACCTCTTTTCCGCCCCACCCCAAAAATCCCCTCTCTGTCTCCCCCTTCTCTCTCTCTCTCTCATCACACAGGGGTCACGCGGGACCGGGGACGGGAGAGCATTACTTCAGTAAACGTGTATTACAACATAAACATTACTATCTAATATCTTACATTACTATGTTATTGTGATTCTTTTTTTTTTCATTTTCTGCATTGCCAGCCCCATACTTATGGCTCGACTCCCCCCTTTCAAATCCATTCGGCTGCCACTGCCCCCCTTCTCTCCCCTACCCTTCTCTCTCTCTAACCTGTATCATCCCGTCGTCTGCGTCAGGTTTTAGAGAACAGTGTTTACGAACTTGACCTTTAACCTTGATATGACACTTGAGGTCGTAACTGCTGTGCGAGCGTTAAAATGATCACGTGTGGTTTTTTTAGTGAATGAAAATAATGAAAATGATGATCCCCGTGAAATGGGATAACATTCCTCTTGAGAACACTAAGGGGTTAAATAATTCGCCAGGGTGACCCATATGGTAAATTGCCAATTCGTCTACTGCCAACTCGTCCACTCACCACACGGTCTACCTTCATTTAGTCTAATGCCATTCAAACATTTGGTCCAATAACCATTTGGTCCAAACTTCGTCCAATCACCAGTTCATCTATGACTAATTCGTCTCATAGACCAAATGGTATATGGACTAAATGGCATTACATGTACATGTAGGTACCCTCTGAGTAAATATTACCGAAAATTTTTATATCACGCTCCAGTAAGCACAATCAGAAGGCTCAACTGTCACTGAGTCACAAGACTAAAGGTATGACTTAGAATTCATTTTATTGAATTTATACGAATTTTCTACCAGATGCGACATGTGCATATAGGAAACAAACTTCGTGATAAATAATTGAATAAGCTAGTGTTTATGGGGGTATTTTGCAGTGTAAGTTTCTTCATCACGTTAATAGCTTGCTTGCTCTTCGATTGGTCTTTATGTACGTCAATACACACTTGATCTTCTTTCATTTCCTATTCCCCATAATACTCGATATTTAGAAGAAAAAAAAGTCTAGTAGCTCAGGGATTTCAATCTCCTTGACTTGTGGTCCTAAGTCAGATCCTGTCTGGTTGAAGTAATTGGGAGAAAGAAACTTTCTAGGAGACAATTTGCGTACTTGTTTTGTTGTCACACAGGATAAATAAATGTGAAATCTCAGATCGTGTTTTTATTTCTTGACAAGTGATTTGCTAACTTAAGTTTGCCAACAGAGCAGACCGCCCCCCCCCCCCCCCTTTCCCGGACGCGATTTTTTTCCCCGTCAGTACTTGTGCATCCGAAAGAACAATTACGTTGGTAGATTCCTAGTCAGCCTGAGCAAAAGCCCATGCAACGATGATCTTAAAAGGCCAATTTATCAAGTGATTACCGCCTTGTTTGCGGTTGTAGCGATCATCGTACCATGGACAAAGCCCGGCGCACACTACACGATCCAACTACGACGCATTTTTTATAAATCCTTTTTTTTAATTAATCAACTTCTAGTCGCAGCCGATGACGATTTGGAATTAAATTTGCTTTCATTCCATGCAGGGAGGATCGAAATTGACTGAAATTCCGATTTTAATATCCATGTCACTATTCGTAACTTTGAAAATCGGATCGCAACGGATCGTATATGCGCTGGTCTGCAATGTTTTATTGAAACGTTATGCATCCGTAATGTACTCATTGCATACGTGTTTCATACGCTCTATCCATCGAGCATCCGTCAAGTGTCGTTTCATCTGCGCAAAAGGTTTTGAGCTGCATACAACTTTTAAAACGGATGAGCTTTCCGCCGTGTACAATGTAAATTCGCAACATATAAGAGCAATAAACGTCCCATGTCCGTTATCATCCATTAAACGTTCGCTGTATCCTCTCTACATCCTCTGGGCATCCTCCCAACTCACATCCACTGCAGCAGAACAACGGAAAGAGGGAGGAAAGATAAGGTACATGGAACCTTCTATACATCGTTAGCAGCACGGAAATAGAAAGGATGTAAGCGTATGCATCTCGTAAATAAAGTATTCGAAACCCCCAGAACCCTTTCGGAGCTGTCATCCACTTCCATCCGTTTTCATGCGCAAGGTTTCCGATGAACAACCGTTACATCTGCGCAACATACTACCCACGTCCGTTCTTTTCCGTTATGTTTTCGCAAATTTTTCGCCAATTCTGCCCATTTCTGGAGCGGATGAAGCCACCCGCGAAATTGCTCGTCCGCTGTCTCCTTTATGAATATATTTTGTATCCATCGACCAGTGGGACCGGGCCTGAAGGTTACGATCCTAAGATTTTTGAGAAATGTGTACAACCCGCGGAAGAAAACCCTGAGAAATTATGAGCGTGAATCCGTACGAAAAATCATACGTCGTCGTACGCCTTCCTCAGGAGATCAAATACGATTATTCTACGATCACCCAACGATGGTCGTAGACTCGTAGAATAGGCCAAATCTAAATGGGGCATAATGTTAAGTACGCTTGTCTAATTATCAATCAGTCTTCATATCAAATTTAAAACAATAATTAATGCAGTTCTGCAAATTACTTACAAGCTTTGCATGGACTCGAGACATCCTCTGAAAGCGCTCTGGTCGTTTCCCCGATGAAAGTAGTAAGACTCAGTATAAAACCAAGTAATGAGACTGTCATATAATATAATAAATCCATGCTAACGACTGGTCCGCAAGTCTGGGTAGCAACAGGCCGTCCCCGCCCCCTTTATCCTCACTGCACCGAGAGGCTCACAAACTGAAAAGAGAACCGAGGAATAGAAGGGGTGAATTAGCTTACAAAGTGTAATTTTTATGAACTTACAATGGGATTACCAAATCATTTAATACGTCAAGTGATTACGGTATAATTATCATTTTTTAATAAAAAAACACATAACAAACACACAAAGGACCCCCCCCCCCCAAAAAAAAAAAAAAAACCAATAACAAGAGCGTGCACAATGGACATGATGGATAATGGAATAATAATTTCCGTACTTTTTTTAAATTTACACTACAGGCCTACACGCCATCTGGCACTCTTTACAAGGAAAGAGAGGGGGTGTATCTGTGTGTAAATTGGAATTCAGTTGGTTAATGCTAAAACTTATCACTATTCAATTAATAACTGAAGACCCTCCCACTCGCACAGACCATCAAACCATGTTGTAAGGTCGAAGTCACACCAAAACTGGTTCCAGACCGTTCTCAACTTTGACTTATCTGTTGGAAAGAACAGTGTCACACTGGTTAAATTCAAAAGTGAGATCATATTTTCACACTGTGGACACCTCCACAGTGTGACTGTTCAAAGTGTGTTCAAACGTTCGACTAGGTGAATTATGTGATTCACACTGTTGAAATGCTCAAAATTTACCAGTGTGAAGGTGATTCTACATTGTGTGTTCACCGTGTGGAACACAATGTGAAATAACCTTCACACTGTTAAATATTTTCACACTGTGGACACATCCACAGTGTGGGTGTTCACAGCGTGTTCACATAGTCCACTATGTGAATGTGTGATTCACACTGTTAAAATGCTTAAATCTAACAGTGTGAAGGTGATTTCACATTGTGTTCCACACCGTGACATACACTGTGGCACACACTGTGGGATACTGTGTTCTTTCCAGTAAGGTTTATTCGGAACTCACCGATCAGTTCGGATTCGGCTTCATTGGTGTGATTGCGACAAGGTTATTCGTTCTTATTCAGCTAGTATATGGGCTATTACCTACACTTGATGTATATATGATGTGCTGTTCATATAAATCAGAAACATGTGGTACAGGCATCAGCCATCACCACTGGAATTGCATTTGAATGGGTGTAATTGAACGAAACACACTACGACCTTGTGACGTCATCAATAAACGAGGGTGGGGTCAAGTACACGTCACATGAAGTCACCAATTGAAATGGACACATTTCCGTTTCGAAATTCCAGGTTTCGTTTAGAACAAACATCACAGACCATGGATGTAACGCCTAAAAGAAGATCCATTTAGAGACAAAGAAGACCAACCTAGCTCTCGCGTCCTTTGGTAATAGGGAGTTATCACACCGCCACGCAGAACGCTTTCAAGAACATAGAAAATGTATTGTCAAATGCCCTTCATGACAATGAACAACCAAGAAGACTATCGAAAATTGGTTAATCAAAACAGCATTTTCGTCATGGACTCTGAAGAAACGACATATTTGCAATTTTTCGTCAGCTCCGAAACTTAGGGCAAACTGCTGTCCCGGTCCACCAATTTTCGACAAAGAACTCCCACCTGTTCATTGTCATTTGACGGGCATTTTCAATACATTTAATGTGTTCTAGAATTCCTCCTGCGTCCCGGTGCAAAAAAATGGCATGTATTCTGAAATCAGGTCCCCGTCTTACAAAGAGTTGCGATTGATCTGATCAATCTCAACTATGGAAAACCAGCAAGGTCAACATCTAAAATGCATGATAGTTGACAATATTTTCTAGATATGATTTATATTTATAAATCCATTGTTTTCTTAAAAATTTGGTGTGTTTGCCTTTGTTTACAAAGGACAAATTTCCTGTAGAAAAAATTATGACACTGATGGATTTCCAAGCATAGAGTTACGATTGATTGGATCAACCGTAACTGTTTGTAAGACGGGACCAGGTTTAATTTAAACCTTAGTCTGAAGATTTGGTTATGGTTAGCCGATTGTGATACAAATCTCTTACAGTAGAAGTTCAAATTACCAGCTCAATTGACACTGAAAATTATTCATAACTGCCAGGAAATGTTAAATATGACAGCTGTCTTCACCATTAAAGAAGGAGAAAACATCACAGTAAACAGAAGGGACATACAGTGTAAACATATATTTTTTTAAATGTTTGGCTTCTCATAACTTCAGCATTGAGTTAGACCAAGCTAAACTGGACTTCAGAGTACAGCTGTACGGGCCAAGGCGTTTAACTTCAGTTGCCACTATCCACCCACTTGCATTAGATGGGTACCCGGTAGGAATGAAGTCTTTGAATGCTTGAGCGCTAAAACCCGAAGTCTAAACCTTCTCCAGCTTACTACATATATGCGAAAAAATTCTGCCCATGGTCGGTAATTTCTACATGTAGGCCCTAAATGAGAGAAGAAATGTGACACAAACAAGACTCACTGAGCAGATGAAAGTGTACATTAAAAAAATAGAGAGAGAGTGAGAGTGTTGTACTTGAATACCCTTTTTCGTTCTTTTTATTTCGCTTGTTTTGCCTGCATTTTCCGGTCAAGATTTTCAATATCTTCACGCTAGTTTTGTTTTGCCACTGCTATTTGGGGAGACTTGGTATGTGTAGGAAAACACGCTGATGTTGACTCGTCTGGTTCGAGTCAACTCCCAATTCACACAGGTGCTGAGAAAACCCTGCCTTTAAGGGACTGTTACACAGAGTTGTGATTGATCCGATCACCTGAACTATATGGAAATCCATCCATGTCATAACATTCCTACAGGAAATTTGCACAATGACCTTATGTAAACGAAGAAGGGCATACCGAATTGTCAATGCATCATAATCTAAAATACATGTTCATTTTGAACAAACGTCCATTTTCTATGTTGACGTTGCTGGCTTTCCATAGTTGTGGTTGGTCGGATCAATCGCAACTCTTTGTAAGACGGGGCCCATCGGGTGAGACGGCCTCTTGACAGGGGTCACTGCTATACAAAGTGCTGCAGCAGGTTCTTTTCGTCGCTTCACAAGAAGCAAGTGGCTCGTCGGAGCCAGGGATCGTTGCAACCTGGCAAAGGATGAATGAGAGCTCAAGAATCATTTCCGAAACATCTAACTTGAGCCATACCTCACATGAAAATGTTGCATCAGGGGAATAAGGTGATGCCACCCCCCCCCCCTCCTTTCCTTCTCCTCCATCACCAGCCAACCAACACCACCTGGGCCATGATCATTTAGGAGGGCCCTAGATCGAAAGAATCCCATGCATTACTAGTCAACTGAAACCTTCCTTGTTTGAATCTCCAGAATTGCGTTTGAACCAGGGTATTGTTAGTGAGACGATAAGCATGTCTGCATCCGATCAGTGAAAATTCCAGTATGGACAATGGACACCAACTCCTGGTAAAAAGGATAATCAATCTTCCCCATACACTCTAAATTACAGGGATTTAAAATAAGTCTAGATGGATTGTAGTTAGGGACCAATCGATTTCTGGATTTTGTTTTAATCCTAAAGACTTAAATTTAAATCTCAAATGATTTAAATTCAAATTAAATTTAAATCTTTCGAGATTTAAAAAAGGAATCTGAAGGATTCAATTAAATCCGGAATTCGATTGGTCCCTAACTACAGTCCATGTGGACTAATTTTAAATCCCTGTAATTTAGAGTGGGCATTTCATATTTGGGAAGGGTCAGCATCAACTTTCAAATTTTTGAACCGACTGGTCATGCTGATACGGACTATACTAAAAGAGAATTACTAGTGATATGACATAATCGGCATGTTCTGGTAAAAGTAAAATAATGTTGTAATTGTATTTCACTTTCCTTCTCATTGGAGATTACTCTTGGACCAATATTTCGCCATCTATACCGAATTCTACTCCATCTTCTACAGGACAGGGGTAAAACCTCATTGTGTTCTCCTGCGTGACCAGGGCGCCGTGACACAAAGATTAGCGATTAATCGCTAAATGAAATGACCAATCAAGATCCTCGTTGCATGCGCATTTTGCTAAGTAGACTGACTATGAACCATTCAGAACTATTCTTTGAAATTAGCGATCAATCGCTAACCTTTGCGTTACGGAACCCAGACGTTGCGCTTGATCTATTCTTACTTTCCCAATGAAAATACGTTTAGGGTAATAGAGCTACACACTTAGGAAAAGGTCTCAATTTTATAAGTGAAATTTTGCACCCAATGAAACACATTTAGGTAGCTTATAGGCCTACATGCATGTAAGAATCCTACCTACAGGGTGCAAAGTTGTATAGGCATAACCTCAAGGAAGGTAAAAAATTACACCATTTTTAATGCAAAATTTTCTGCACCCATGATGAAGTTGCAAGCTTGCAACATTCATAGTACAAACATGGTACAAACAAGTGCGACTTCAGATTCCGGGCCATGTATTCTTTGAATTGCAACATCTCTTTATACACTGGCACTGAAACCTAAAGGCGGCTGTTTTTTATGTCAAGGAATTACGACTCGAGGTACGGTAACTCCACGGAACTATCTATGGATTGCGCTTTCACATTCCCTGAACCTTGAAGAAGACTGTCCATGTTACATAATGCTCTGTCCTGTTTTTGGCAAAGCTCGTATTTGTACTTAGTAAACAGGTGACAGAAACTTCAATCTGTACTCTGAAAACCGGGTCTTGTATTAAATAAATTTGTGAGTGTGTGGAATATACAAAAACGGACTGTCACTTCTCAAAGTCGACGTATGTATGGTAAGCCGACTGATCACACATGTGTCCATATTTTGAATTTCAAGAATTCATTACACGAGTCCAAACATAGCTATTTGTTAATAACACACAATTATTTTATTGAAATCAAGAATTAAATTTCTTGATAACAACAATTCAATTATTGATATCAAATATTAAATGTTGAGACGAAATGGTCATAGACGAAATGGTGATTAGACGAAGTGATGATTGGACCGAATGGTTTCTAGACTAAATGTTGATGGACGGAATGGCATTGACTATATGAAAGTATACCGTGTGGTGAGTAGACGAGTTAGCAGTAGACAAATTGGCAATTTACCGTTATTATTACTGTTCTACATTCTCATACGCCGAATACCTGACAAGAAGACAGAAGGTACCGTTTTTAAAAAAAGGTATGACTCTGCCGGTGGATCGAACCCACGAGCTCCGGTTCATGAGACGGGCGCTCAACCACTGAGCTACCATGTCCGATGGCTCAGTAGTAGAAATTCTTACGGCCTTCTTGAAAACAAATTAAGACCTTCTTGAGAAACGAAATGATTTTTGTCATGGCCCTTGAATTCGTACGTTTTCGTAAGAATGCCTTGAGTTATTCTTATATTAGACTTACGGTCATCTTACGATTATGATGATCGTACGTGCAACTCACGACACTCTCAGGTCATTCGTAAGAAGATTTACTTTACATTTGCACAAAATATTTAAGCCTTACGAGTCCCAAATGAACGCCAAGAGCAGTTCGTAAGACGTTCTCACGAACGCCATAAGAAATTACGGCTTTCGTAACAGGTCTTAACGGTATTTGTGACCGAGACATAAAACGTCCAGTCGTCCAGATAAAACAGTTACATTTCGTTTCGTTCGCGCAGGTGAATGGCCACTGTAAACATTGAGAAAGTGTATACCCTCCTTTTTCCCTCTTTTTAAAAAATGCAATACGTAATCAAAATACTGAATAGTAATAACAAGAAATATAACATTTAGATTGCACAAAGCAAGAATTTCAGTTTTTAGTGGAGCTAACTAAACACGTACAAAGAATAAAATAAGCTCATTTGGCAAAGGTTTTAATAAACGTCGGATAAGGCGGTTTACCCGGGCCTCTAAATCATTTCCTACCCACCTGGTCGTTCGCCATTTCAGTCCTTCCTGTATTACTTATGCTATTCTAGCTATGACCTTTCTGGAAAAGAGTATTGCCGAAAAGTGATATAGTTCATTGTTAATTGACTACGATTTAAGCCGAGTTTTCATTTGCGACGATCATCGTACGATCAATTAGTCTACGAGGGAAATTGTAGATGGCTACGGGCTACGATGTTTAGGATTACATGCACATTACTAGCATCTACCGATCTACGATTTTCATGAGTTGGGCGTCGTAGAGGGACAAATACAAAGTGAGATAGAGACCGTACGGGTATAGTATAAACATCGTATTATAGTCGTGAGGAGATGAATTCTTCTGGAGAGCAACGCCTCTACAATACTACATCCCTGCGTTAATCGTCAGATGCTCTGACAATGCGTTTGGGAACTACGACCATACAAATTTGAAAATAATTTGTACAACTCCATTCTTAACATATCGTAGACCATACGATGGTCGTGAATCCGTTCAATAATCGGACGATTTCGAATGCCACCCCAACGAGGTCGTACGATTTATAGCAGGATACGATCATCCTCTGGGCGTCCTACGATGATTTTAGACAAAATGTAAGTGATACAATTATTATTATTATGAGGGTCGTGGGTTCGAATCCCAGCCATGGCGTAATTTCCTTCAGCAAGAAACTGATCCACAATGTGCTGCACTCAACCCAGGTGAGGTAAATGGGTACCGGTAGGAAGTAATTCCTTAAAAAGCTGTGTGCGCTATGAACGCCTAGCTTAGCCGGGTAATATAGGAGCGCCTTGAGCACCTAACAAGGTGGATATGTGCGCAATTTAAATACCCTATATTATATTATATTATTATTATTATGAATGGGTGATAACTGCATTGGGTTGTTCGACGTTTATGTTACTTTAAATACTCCATACACCATGTTGTGCTCCCTGTTACAAAACACAAGTAATAAACGCCCACAAAATAGGTGTAACACTCCCTCAAACTTGTTAGGTCATTATGAATACGGTATTGCTCCCCTAAAGTTAACGTTCACGCCAGTGAAACAGGTTGACGATAGAAGTCAAACCTCAATTTACCAAAGGCGTAGGATGCAAAGCTATCGTCTGGTGAATATGACTAATCGGTTTATTTCCAATTCGTCTATAAAATGCCAATTCGTCAAATTGACAACTCGTCTACTATCATTTGGTCTACCATCAGTTCGTCCACTCACCACATGATCTACTTTCATTTAGTCTAATGCCATTCTGTCTTATAACCAGTTGGTCCAATAGCCATTTAGTTCATATACCATTTGGTCTACTTGGACTAAAGTGTAAAAATGAATGAAAATGAAAAGGATATTAGACCAACTGGTTATGAGACGAAATGGTCATAGACGAATTTGTGATTAGAAGAAGCGATGATTTGACCAAATGGTTAATGGACCAAATGATTATTAGACGAAATGTCAATGACGGAATGGCATTAGACTAAATGAAAGTTGAGAATTGGCAATTTACCGACTAATCAAGGCAAATCAAGGAAGAAAACAAAAATCAACTTTAAATAGGCCTACCTCAAAAAGTGAGGTGAAAGAAAAGTACATTTTCGTTCATAACGCTATTGCTTCCCTGAACTGAAGCCGGTGGCGGCGACCACAATGAATACCTATATCAATTAATCATAATAAAAGTTTGTGAATACAAAGTATCGTTTTATGAAATACGACTAATTACGGCAAGGAACTCGGCACAAATTAACCCCAAATAGGCCTGCCTCAAAAAGTGAAGTGAAAAAAAAATATCTAACACCCAAACATTTTCTCTCATTTCGCCCACTGAAGCAGGCAACCATCATGAAAACCTACATCAATGAATATTAACCACAATTTAAGTTTGTGAATACAGAGTATCGTTTTATGAAATACGACTAATTACGGCAAGGAACTCGGCACAAATTAACCCCAAAATGGCCTGCCTCAAAAAGTGAAGTGAAAAAAAAAATATATATATAACACCCTAACATTTTCGCTCTTTACGCCCACTGAAGCAAGTAACCATCATGAAAACCTACATCAATTAACCATAATTAAAGGTTGTGAATACAGAAGTTTCGTTTTGTGAAATACGACTTATCAAGGGAAGGAACTACACACAATCCTATATAGGCCTAGGCCTACCTAAGAAAAAACTGAAGAGAATACCCTCACACATTAATTATTTTTCAATTAATCACAATTAAGGTTGTGAGTAGAGAAGTAGTATTTGTGAAATACGACTTATCAAGGTGAGAAACTAAGAACAACCCCCTCAAGAAGTAAAGTGACAAAGGTGTAAAACACCTTCACCCTATATAGCTTATCTTCTTCATTCAAACCAGAGGTTTTTAAACCATACCAGAAAATGGATTGATACTCCCTTTATTCGCCCGCCTGGTAATGTGTTTACACGCCTGAGGCAATCGGCAAAGTTTTCATGACTTTTTAGTCGCCTTCAAGTGCACTTTGAAGAGAGCCTCAGTACCCTGTTAGAATCTTGATATATTATTTGCCGTCGTTATTTCCCCCTCCGACCCCCCCTGGATTTCAGAACGTCTTGTATCTCGACATACAACTGTTATAAGTCGACTTGGCCAGACATCGTATCTCGCCAACTCGACTTACATGTACAACTTTTAATCGGTCAACTTGGCGAAAATGTGTATCTCGTGAGATGTCGACATACATATACAGCTTTTTATAAGTCAACTTGGCAAGATAAAAATATCTCGCCGTTTCGTCAAGTCGATGGCACTTTAAAGCTTCCGTAACGTGGCAAACCATGCACAAACAGCTGTAATAAATTATTGTAAAAGCAATATTTATTAAGTAATTAATCTATTTATGCTACACCCCAAATTGTATTGTACCAATAATACTAATGAAATAAATAATAAAACTTTCAAGTAAAGGCTCGGTGGACAACGTCAGTTATGTCGTCAACAGGAACAAATCATGGACCTATTTGCTAGTAGGTCCATGAACAAATGCAGATTATGCAGCAGTCATGTTCGGAACATATTACAAAATGGTGGGTCGATTGTTAACCGCTTCGTCTAATCTGATCCCAAATGGTCTAATCCTACTTCCATCTCCTATACACTTGGTATAATTGCTATTTAGTGAAATCCATCAATATGACGGGCTGATCGTGAAGTTGTTATAGAAATTGTGCATTGTGAAACGGGGCCCTGGTCGGATGAACTGTTTATAAACCAAACTCTCATTTGACATCTATGGAGCAAAAAAAAAAGAGAAGACGAAGTGAAATTGGACCATCTGGGAATTAGAATAAATGACAATTGGGCTAAGTGGGTATAAGACCAAGTGAACAATAGATCAAAGGACGATTAGGCCAAATGGGTTACGCCCATGAGGTATGAGAGTGCCTGAGAAGGAGATCAACTGTTTGTAGACCACTTGAATATTATGGAGTTTTCGAACCGGCCCGGAGAACGAATTCAAGAACAGAGAAAATTTATGTACAGTCAATGCCCATGATCAAATGACAACGAACAGCTGGGAGGTGATTGTCGAAAACTGGTAAACCGGGACAACAGTTTCGCCCCGAGTTCTGGAGCGAACGAAAAGTGGCAAATACGTCGCATATCCTGCAGGGTCCATGACGAAACTGCTGTTTTAATTCACCAATTTTCGACAAAGACCTTCAGGTTGTTCATTGACATGAAGGGCACTTGACAATACATTTTCTAAGTTCTTGAATCCGTTGTGGAAGCGTAAACTCCCTAACCTCCATGGTGTCTGAATGTACGTGTCATTCACCACAATCTATTCCGTGATTCCAAAACCCTTGGAATATATTCTTTTGTGACAAACATAACTTACTTGCTGTGACCAGTGGGGTGCTGTCTCTAGAATTATGATGCTTGTAAATATGAGAATTTGGGTTTCGGGCTCTACCAATACTCAATAGAGATGTAACATGTACAATGAAATTTAGTATACAATATGGGAGAACAAAAATTGCTGCCCTATTAAGAGCGTTCTAAGAAGAAAGTCTGATAGATCTTGAGATAAAAATCAAATCACTTCACCTAAAACGCTTTGATATTGTCTCCATGGCTTGTATCAGACAAAAAAATAATCGTATCCTTTTATAACACTTCCCTGCTTTATGATAAAGGGCATGGTATAATAAGAGACACCTGAACTTATGTCTGAGAAATAATTACAATACTTTGGTCACGGTGATGATTCTTTCTCGCAATCATGATATAAATCTAAAATAAATCATCATCATCATCATCATCATCTGGTACGGGTTGAAGGCGCAAATATGATATAAATATAAAATTAAATCATCATCATCTGGTACGGGATGAAGGCGCAAGCCTGTAACTCCCGGTCGCTTCTTGTAGGATTGGTCACTGAAAACTACTACTTCATGAGCTTGCGTGAGGAGTCATGGAAGCTCAAAGTGCTTTTTTTGCCAAAATATATCAATATTTCTTTTAAATAAACCATAAAATACATTATTAATTGTATCCTTTATGATAACAGGCAATGTTCATGTTAATATAATGATCAGAGACCAATATTCACAAATTACATGTCTGAGAAATTATTATATATTTTGGTCACGGACGTGATTTTTTTCATCTTTACTTGCAATTACGATATCAATACCTATCATGTCAATAGCCAACCTTAATGCAGGTCTATCCTTGATACTGGCCTGGTTAATAATTCCCTTGCGTGAGATCATTTCGTTTTGAATAGTTTTAATAGGAAAATATATCTAGTTTTAATCTACAAAAAACATCGCCAGATAATACCAAATACGACAAAAATATTCTCTCAGAATATTCAATTCGATAATAATAGACAAAAGAGTTAGCAGACTTTTTGGAACGCTACTTGGGACGTGTGCATGATGAAACTATGCTAATTTTCTGTCGTATCTCAAATTTAGGGACATATCAAAATGTTGTGTCATTTTGGTGACTTCCCTCTGTTTATACCTGATGCCAGTTTTCTCACCTGGATTTAATGGAGCTTCGTTTCGGTGTAATATCACCCAGGTACTAACAGGAAAGCTGTGGTATATTCGGTGACTATTTCCCGGGCCTCACTCGCTCGACTCCTAGCTGCGTAGGCGAAGAACGTTCATCCATACATAGAGGTCAGTCAAAGGCCGGTGTTGACTTTTGTTGACATCATCAGTAAAACCAGCATCCAAGATGAAGCAGTGACATTCACATCCAATTCTAGGTAAGGTTAAACCTGCCAACTAAACGATACACCAGATGATCATATACACCGAGACACCGAACCAAGCCGTGCCCCGAACTCTGCGAGAGAGCGTGTGACCCGTTCCCAACTTTACCAGCGGGTCTGCTTGACAAAGCGGTCGAGAGAGTTTTTCGACGCAATACACTTTCGTTGAAGCTGGTATAAAGGAGAGAGACCCAACACAATAACACTCCCTTGTATCCAGTTCCTTTAAATTCCCAGTAGTTTCCAAGTCGCTGAATAAAGTAGTAATTCCAGTAAGGGGTCGGTCCTATTTTGAGTGACAAAGGGCGATGGTGTGTTCCTAACACCCTCGTCGACACAAGGATATCGATCTGTGTAATATAATAGTCTTACGCATTGTTCCCGTCTTGTTGGGAGCAGGCGAACAAAAGGAACGCAGGCACATACAAACTTTTTTCTGGACGAGAAAATTATGTGCGTTTTGGGCTGCTGTCTTCCGCACACCTCTGTGATCTCGCATCCCGCCTGTGTTCCGCAATATTATTGTCATAGTCTACACCAAAAAGACTCGTTTTAGTTTAGGTTAAAGGTGTATTTTACAAACATACTCAGAGATTTAAAGAAATTTACTGGTAGCTTATGATAAAGGAACTTATGAGTAGGGACATAAGCCAAATATTAACAGAAGGTAGCCGAAAAAAGTAATTCGCAAAGAGCAACAGGACTTGGGGTATATTGTGGTTCCAAAAAACATGAAATCTTATTGCAACCCCAACCCTACATCTTAGACGAAATCCGGGGACGAAATTAAGGCCGGAGCAATTGTCGAAGGAACAAAATTTTATGTCGTGTCACACATAATGTAATAGGAGGCCTACGCGTTTACAAAGCAAATATATAGATATAGATATAGCCGAATTTATATAATAAGATTGAAATTATCTTATATTTGTAGGGTTGCCATTTACACATTCTTACATGTCTGATGTCTATCACTGGAGATAATAATTTATAAGAAAACATAAAGAATTCAACCATCAATGATTTGAAATGCCATTTAGTCAGCTTTATTCGATGTATACTTTTCCTTTATATTTCAAAGACATGAAATTTATTTATACAGTGATATCCATCTTTCTTTCTTTCTTTCTACCTTTGTTTCTTTCTTTCTTTAATACTTTCTTTCTCTCCCTCTCACTCCGTTTTAGTTAAGTAAAATTTGTCTATCTTTATTTCCATTTCAAAGGTAAATGTCTTTCGCGTTGTCCTCGACAAGGGAGTCCGATCTGTAGATTTGACCGGGAGATTTGAGGTCCACACACCAATGGCAGAAGGGATACTCAGACCATGCCCTGATCAAACCTGGTGACTTGATCGTGACTTCCCGCAAAGCTGGGATAAACATCTCTGAACACCAAGAAGAATGGTGCAATTGTGCAAAGCCACTTCTCGGACTTAAAATGAAGGTGCAGGAGCCTGCATCTTCTTAAGCCAAGTGACTTTACCACTGTCTTGAGACAAGGGTCCAGCTCGAAGGATGACTGGTTATCCGCCCCTTCTTCCCGTAGATCAGCTGATCATTCCTTTTAAAACCCTGTGACCTGAAACTATTGAGATCCAGTGGCTATATTCCTCAGTAAAGTCCAGCTCCGGCCAGTGGACTTCAGCCTCGGCAGATCTCTCACGTCTTTGTCTTCAAAGTCGGCTTCTGAAAAAGAGACAAGTCTTCACCAAGTCGAACTTATGATAGTGACATCATCCAGCCTTGCCTTGAAGATGCAATATCAAATCATTTTCCTTTCGTCTTGTTTGTTTGCCACTGAAATCCATGGCAACTCTTCATTCTTTTGTGCATAGAAAATGGACCAACCATTAAGGGAAAGATTATTGATCTGAATTTAGTCATCGCGGTAATGCTCTATTTTCTCCGGAAATCTAGAGTTACATGAATTATTATTCAATGTCACAAGTGAATATAAACAGGCATATAAAGTTACGTTTATTAATAAAATAATATATAATTGTGTCTTTTTATCTTTTTTATTAAAGGTTTGCCGCTTAAAATGAACCAGTTGACAGTTTATCACAATGATATGATTTATATACCTATTAGGAATCTCTTCCATACACAATACAACTGCATGATAGGAACAGGTGTGGCATCAGCAAGAGTAAATTGCTATGATTTTTTTTTCAGATCCTGGGATCAATCTGTTTCGTCCATATGTTCACCAGTCAAGGGAATTCCAGATCTTGTGGATCAAACTCTTGCTCCTTCTCTGTACGGTCCCTAAGTGATCTGACAGCTTGGAACTCATCTTTCCATGGACATCATGAGGGGTGTGAGCTATATAGGACGGGGTGTCCACGGATCAGTTCACATGTACAAGCGCAAAGACACCGGGGAGCCAGTGGCACTCAAAGTACTTCTCTCCAGAAAGATTCCACCAAGCGTCCTATGCAACACTCTTTCAGCTTTAAGAAGTGCGCTTCCATGACTTGTCAGCAAGTCCGGGTGCTTCAGACTTAATGAAGCTAGAATTGGAATCGCCATGGAGTTTGTGGGTGATGAAGTCACCGGCAAGAGCACCACCATTTACAAGGCTCTATAGAGAACATGGTGAATGACCAACCAACAGTCTCGCTGCGGACTTTGTCGCCAGGACTATACAGTATTTGCATGACCACGGTGTTCTTATCAATGACCCGAAAAATGACAACATCCTGATCGGGAAAGAATTCGGCAAATGGCGTGGTGCCCTCATTGATCTTGAACAGTCATACGCCGTCACCAATCTAAATCAAATACCACTTCTCTCAAAGAGAAAAGCAAGAGTATCTGATCGGACGCTACGGACACATCGCTTCAGTCGCCAAAGATATCTTCCAGGTCGGAGCTGTCTTTATATGTTTGGACGAAGGTTCAAAATTAGATCAGTGAAATCTATCAGCTTGGTTGCATTTGCTGCAGTCTAGCGCCCTCGACGTCCTGGGCTTGATGATGTTGTTCAGTGTCTTAGTGTAATCTTTAGGAAGTACTACTAATCGTCATCGGTCCTTCAATTTTCCTAATCAAATGTTTCATGCATAAAAAATAATAATCAAAACCTCATACAAACTGCATTACAGATAAATTATGTCTGCTGACCTAATAAAAACCCGGCAAACCTGAAAGTCTGCACTTAATATTAATTATTCCCCCGTTTTGGAAAAAAATGAATTGTTTGATGAAATCATAAATAAGTTTGAACCTGATTTGTCTGTTGTTGTCTATTGACTATAGTCACCGTTTCTCTTTTTATAATTTTGAAGAAGTTGCTCTAATAAATTGTGAGTTTAATAGCAGAAATGGATCGGAGTGAGAAAGAGAGAGGGGAATATGGAATGATAGCAATTGGAGGAAGAAAGATTGAATTCCATTTTAAGTAAGATAGTTTAAAGAGTACATTAAAAGTGTAATTAAATCTAAACATTTCGACTTGAGGAAATGTCATAAGCAAGACAACGTTTCTTACCAATCCTATACTGTATATCAGTGCTAGTGAAGGTCGGACAGCCCGCTTCTAGTTTTATCTACTCAATTTAAAAGTTGATGTATCTTCATCAAAAGTGAGTAAAGGGGTTGTAAAGAAAACAAAATTCTACTCGAGTATCTTGAAAGGCAGAGCTAATCGTACTGAAGTGAAAAATCACGGTACTTCTTTCTTTTGCAGTGTAATATCTCAGTGATGAGACCCCCTCTCTCTCCGTATGTAATTTCTCTATCTCCTACAACCCCCCCCCCCCTCCCGCGCATAAACTCACCACACATAAATATCTACACTACTCTCTTTATTACATTTCTATATCTTATCTTTGTCACTCCCTTGGTCTCATTTGTATGACGAGATTTCTCCCCTCCCTATATTATTTACCCTCCAACGGCTATCTTTCATACTTTACACCTTTCTCATTACATCATTCCCTTCTTCTGCGTGTCACCTTCTCAATGTTTCTTTCATCTGCCAGTCAATCTCTTTTCTTCTCCTCATCTTTCATTCCTTGAGTTTTACTTTATCTATAACACGAACGAAACATTCAGTGAGATTTGTGAGAATATCCTTTTTATTGTTTATGAATATATACACACTCTTATATCACGAAATATGTACCAAAGCAATTACGTTTGTGTGATAGGACAAAATAACTTCTATCTTATGTGTGAATTCATACAACCAGGCAATGATTCTACGAAACCGAACATATATATACTTCTTGAACATAACTTATATGACAAGGCACACTACATATACGTTGGCGGAATGCATGTCCATCTACGAAGATGAGTGCGACATCAGTCAAAAGAATAAATGACGCAGTGAACTTAAAAAATGCATTGCTTCTTGCAAACTCTTTCTCTCTCTCCCTCTCACTCACTCACTAACACACTACCTTTCTCTCCCTCCTCTCACCATCTCTGTCTCCCTCTACGTTTTAACACTTCAGCGATATATCAGTTTACCCTGACGCAAAGCCATATAATGTAATTTTGTTTCACTAAATACTTCAAAATACAAAACCATGACAGATGCTATCCACTTGCGTAAAATACATTACTGCATGTGGATGAGATATATGTAGATTGAATAAAACTACGCGATTTTGTGATTGTATAAACAACAACACTATCAATATCATATTAGCATGAATTTTCCCTTCAGCATTATATTCATCACATGATGACTTCTGATTTATTAGGAAGTGTATTGTAATAACAAGGAACAAGTAAATGAAGGAACTTTGCTAATTAACTTACATATACAAATATAAAAATATCTACAAGACCGTTAAGCTTAATGCAACTATACAGCTTTATAACCATGAGGCAACATTTGATGGTATTTATAAGACAAAATGAAAGCAATTTCTTTGACATATTTCATAACACACCATGAAAGAAATTTAGCTGCAAAAATGGTGAAATATATATATTACAACAGTCTAAATAAAATGCCACGTCGGATTCATGGTAATTATACCATCGAGCGCAAAGCAATAATGAGGTCAGTTCTATTTCTTTACAAAAGGAAATTGCGAAATGTGATTAGCTGCATAAATAAGTTGTTTTATGAATCATATTTACACCACAGTAGCACCAGAGAATGGCCTCCCACTTACACTTCAAAGTTGTAAAAACAGCATCAACACCGCGGGAGTGGGTTTTCATGTTAGTGTTATTGAAATCAGCGTAGTGTAAAAATATCACTAGCGATAGTCTAGTGTAACAACACTCCATCAGTGTTAATGAACAACGTTCTTTTGCATTACAGTTAATTGATTGTCTATCTGAGAAGCTGCAAAAGTAAAGATAAGTAAATAATAACAATTACACTAGCTAATATAGCGCTCAACACTTACTTTATCAGAAGTCTCTAAGCTCCTACAGTAATGCAGAATAATTACACTTGCTTGAGCAGAGCAGCTGTAACGCGCACTGCGTTTCAAGGAATAAATTCCTTCCTGGTACCAATTTACTCCCAGTCCTGGGTTGAGTGCAGCTCATCGTGAATCAACTTCTTGCTCAAGGAAATTACGCCATGGCTAGGATTCACCGCCGAAGTAGTGTAGTGTCAGTGTTAAATCAACACCGTACTAGTAACACACTATGACCGGCAATAACCTACTGAAACACCCACGTTATTAAACACCACTCTATTGCAGTGAAGTTGAATCGATTGTCTATCTGAATATATTTATATAAAGATAAACTAATGCCAGTTTTATCTGACTTGATCATCGAGTCCTAAATTTTGAAGAAAAAGCGTTACAATTCCAATGAATTAGTGACTATGATTAATCTAATCTTTATCGTTTTCCGTAGCATTCAGTAATATTTCTAAATATTGCAAGTCAGCGAAGTATGATATAAGTTGTTTTAGATTGTCAGCTATGGTGAAATGAGTTTCTAATGCACTGTATTCCTAATAAAAGTACTGGAATTATTAAATTTCTGTGTTAAAGTATGCGATTGTCACTTGAATATGAACCAGTTATATCTTAATAAGCCTGTTCACGGTTGTAAACTGCGCACGACCAGAAAAGGGTCATTTGAGATAAAACATGAAGGTGGCTTTCAAATTCACTGACATAGGCATTTGTGATTTGATGATTATTCATGTATTCCTTTCAAAATGTTTATTTTATAACATCCAAGCTGAAGAGTAATAAATAGAGCCTTAATAATCACTGGAATTTGACAGTAGCCTAAACAATAGTCAAATGTGCCCAAGGCAGACAATAAAACAGATTTCCAAACTTTATCCCTGATGTACTATTCTAGTCACCTGGTCTATACAATGCCTTTTGTTCTTAGAATTTCAATACTCTACCGGTAAAGCTTACGCAACATCTACATTTGAAAATGATAGTGCTTATCCTAATGAAAAATCACAAAGGTCATTTGAGAAAAGTTGATCATGAGCTAACCGTGAACTGGCTTATTAAAACACTTCAAACAAAAAGTAATGATTTGTTTGAGGTTGGACAACGAATATGAACGATTTACAAAAAATGCCAGTCGAGAACCTTTTTTCAAGAAAAGGCCAAAACATTGAATAAGAAATTAAATTGCATAACATGTAAGCATTGCATGAGTATATCTTACCTCATGCATAAAATTGCAACATAATATACCATATACTTGTATATTAATTCTACTTCAAAAATTGTCTCAAAGACAATGAAAATTGCAAAACTATGGATTATTTTGATCCACATTCGATTCTTGACACGTGTAAAATACAAGTACCCATAGTTATAAATCGACGAATTTCAAATGAAACGCATTTTAAATTTCATTAATGTAGCATTTCACCACAAATATCTAAGTGACGCCAGTATCACTGTGTCACAGACTGTCGTAAATAGGGGCTTATTCCTTTGAGTATTACACAAAATTAAATGTACTGTTACAAAAACATCGTACATGCGTTCACCATAACGGTGACTAAGAGACCTTTCCATTTTTAGAATACACATTAGAAATGATACATCACAACCTTTCACCCTCCACAATAATAAAAAAAAAGTTTTTAAGAGAGCACCTCTGATCCATGAGGCAGGCATTGAAAATAATGCAGTCACAACATTGATAGGAAAACAAATCCCGTAATGAATAGTCTTACGCATTATGTTTTGCCTTCACAAAAGGCACTTGAAAAATATTGGCAAAAATAGCACTAATGAGCCCTGTATCTTAGGAATATTGATATATTTCTAGCCGTATGTCAGGGACTAGGATTCGCTGAAAATACCCTTCAAAATCTTTTAAATAACCCCAAGTTCGCACTGCATGTTGCACCGTAATAATATTTTATGTCAACATGAATATCAACTATATCGCAACACCTATTCGATATATATGTTTTCAATTCACATATTCCATGTTATTTCACTATTCATATACTTTTTACACTTCTAAAACTACACTCGCGCGAGATACATAAATAATGTTTCAAAGTACCTCTTCCAATTTGAAAAGCACCAATTGTCATTCTTTTGATTTGTCTACACACTTTATAATGAATAACTCGGCCCATTCAATATTTCGTTGTTATGTACCCATCTCCTTTCTGTTCCATTAGTCAGAAATTCGATGTTGTTTCTTTCGTCATAGTTACGCATTAAAAAGCATCCGCTGATACACTTAAATGGCGCTGCGATCTCATTGTTCCCATAGGAAAATACGTGTATTCCCATAAATTTCACATATTTATTACCAACCATACATGTTTCTCCATTTATACGTCTTTCAGATAACTTTACAGCTTAAAACAATGTCATGAAGTCATTGGCCAATGCCTATAGACAAAAATCTCGAGTCGGATAGAGATTGCGCGCCATCATAAAGGTGTGCCTACTCAGATGTGTATGCTATGGCACACCAACCTTGCCACAGTTAACATTGCAAATATAATTCAAAACGAAAAAGTAAACTTTTCACACAGTAGAAACTCTGTCCACTACAACCATATACTCCTGCGCCATAACCGTCATCGCGTCTCTGGCGTCAACTTCAAAATCGGCGAGCGCACCCTCCAAATCGATGCCCTTCTCGTTCAAAGTGTGCGCAACGGTGATCGGCGCGCACGTATCGACCTTCACCATAGGCTCATTATTGTCGCTAGAACATTGAAGAATTGATGAGTAGCGGAGCGCACGCTGGCGATTCCTGCGGTTGCTGAAGAAGTAGACAGCCAAGTAGAGCGAAGCAGCGATCAGCCACAAGACAGCACCGCAGTAGTTGGCCGGTGTGTACGAGCCGGTCAGATCGAAGCTCAGTCCTAAATTCACAAATGAAAGAAAACATTTTGTAAATGGTAAGAAACTCTATTTTCTTTCTTTCAGAACTTAAAAGACGGACTGATTATATCTTTTCCTCACACATGATCTCAAGAACTGATCACAACATAATTTCAAATTTAGGCCTACTCGAAAAACAGTCTTGATGAAATGTCAGTTATGTTGAAATGGGACCTGTATCAGACAAATACACTTTAGTTTTAGTGGGGATGCACATAGTACCTGTTATAAAAAAAATTGTTCGTAGAATTACGAAGAGCATTTGCACATCGAAAACGGAATGGAGGTGTTTTGTAAACCCCTGTACCGGCCGCGCAGAAAAGTTGTTCCCGGCCTTTCGTTGGAGAACGCGAACGCTTATTTGCGACGGTAGTTGATTTTGGAAGAGACTTTTGGGCCCGTCGTCATGGTCGTAAAACTCTGACCTGCAATGCAAATTGTGTGACATGAGATTTTTTTTCGTTTCGCATCTGGAACGGAAACATTCAATCTGCGTTTCGTGTGCAAAATTATGGTTGCTACTATGGTAACAGCGATATATCCGATTTAGGACGACTTTCCAAAGCCTCATTTGGTTCCTCCAGAGCTCGAGAGGCCGCCCGGGGGCCCCACTTCCATTGAAGAGTGGATACCAGGCGCGACCACGCGTAAAAAGGGAAAGAGTGGGCAAGTACGTTACGTATAGGCCTATATGTAATGTTATAAGGGTGTCAAAAACGATGTTTAAAATACTGAAAAGGAGGATGTTTTCAATACTTGTAGGGTTTCACAAGCTAAATACTTGTTAAGATATGCATTTTCATAATCTGGAAAAGCCTTGCTTCCCTTGTTTAGGGTGCTTTTCGAAACCGCATGGTCGTGCCTGGTATCCACTCATCAATGGAAGTGGTCCCCCCGGGAATTCGAATCTAATCCCCCATTTCTGGGGAAAGTAAAACATAATGCCCATTACATTGTGTGCTAGAGGCATATCGTTTGTGTAGGAGTAAACAAAAGAAATTTCGGCTGGTACGTGTTCAGACCAAGGTAACTCCTTGTTCAGACGTATACATGCTGTGTACATAATCAACGCATGCCAAATGGTTTCTGCTGGAGAGGTGATTTGACCCATGGAATCAATTGCCAGAGATCCACCAATAATTCACATTAAATGCAATATCGATTCGATGGACTGTAATGATCTATATCTAAGCCTTAATTCAGTAACTTTTTCCTCACTCAATATATACTCGATTTGTTTGAAAAACCACTTTCTTATCCATGTCATAATCTATTGTAGGTCCTGCATTTTGAATATCTCCAGCCATTAGTCGTAATGTACATGCATGTATGGTGCGGGTGTCGCGGGAAAGAATTTTGCACACGAAAAGCAGATCTGTAGGGCCTATAACCCCCCTGTAACACAAAGCTTAGCATTGATTGTAGAGCACTTTTCTACGTTTGATTCTATTGACTATAATGTACAATCAATCTTAAAAATCAAGTGTATGATTAAGCGTTAACTTTTGTGTTGGGGGACCCTAATATTAGCGTCCGTGAGGTTTGCGAAAGGTCCCAATTTGAGCTAAATGCGCTATAAACAGTGGCCTTTTTACAACCGATGTCACATCATCACAGCGCCAGATGTCCAATCAATGTACTTGCCCCGGGTGCCGTTTTACACCACTGTCAAGTTGTTTTATGCATTTCACAGATTTTCCTCAAAAATTGCAAACTTTACATAATCATTTTACCAACAGGGGCCGCGGAACGGTTTTCAAAGTGGGGGGAGGGGGGCGCTGACCATGCCAAAAAATCACAATAATATGGTAATTTTTTACATTTTTTTACACGGTTTGGGAAAAAAGTGGGGGGGGGGGGGCTGAAGCCCCCTCCAGCACCCCCCCCCCCCCGCTTCCGCGGCCCCTGACCAAAGCGTTCACTATTTCAGGGTGGGCTTCGTTTTTCGTTTTTGTTTTTATTAAGGTTTACGATAACAGTTGCTCAAAAATACAAAGTGGTAATTTATAACCATTTAGGAAACTTTGAAAGGTTTTCAAATATGGGACATACAAAGAACTCTCTAACACCCTTTTTTCTAGAGTGATGACTTCGGCTTACGCACCTGGTATGACGGCGGCAAGGAGGCAGGCGATACCGTAAGAGACCAGGATCATAGAGAATGATTCCTGATGAACAGAGTGGCCAAAAGTCTCGATAGATGCAGAGAAGACAATAGAATAGCTGACAGCACGCCCCATTCCGGCCACTAAACATTGATATGGAAGAAAGATTCTGTAGACTGTATTACGTTCTTGAAACGAGAAGACCACGATGGAATTGAAAACTAAAGAGGTGCCTAATTCCATGTTGTATTTACGAGTTAAAGTGATCAGTTTTGTTGTTAAAATCATAAACAAAATCGATTTCTAAAGAGGTATTATCCGAAGGTTACACAATGTCGCACTTCCTTTAATTACCATGCATACTGCTTTTTTTTTTTTTTTTTACGTCATGTTGAAAATTTTCGCGCACTTATCTATAATGACAGGCTGGGCTTTCTTACCGACCATATCAACTGCTGAAAGGTTTTTTTTTTCGAAGATTCGCTATCAGATCGTGATGAGGCTTTGAAATTAAAAAAGAAAATTAACGTCAGCAAATGTGTTAAAGGAATACTAACCACAGACATAGGTAATGATGACCGCAGCACTGGAGCTGAGTGTCAGCGAAAAAGTGGCGCATGCGCACACGATACACACAACCGGAAAGAGAAGAGTCCGAGCGCACGGGAGCCGATCTCCGAAGATACCCGTAAGAAGCCGAAAGCCCATCTCGACGAAACTTAATATAGACATGAAGGTGGCTGACCTTTGGGGGCTGTAACCTTCCGAATCCATCATTTCGACCTGGTGAGAGAAAATGGGTAAAAGGAATAGAAGGGGAAAAGGGGGGATTAATCTGTCACTTATGCAGGAATGGGACAACACCACAGCAGATTACACAATACATGCAAAATATTCGTAATAACAGATAAGCATAATTCAGATGATTGTCATGTTTAGAAGATGAATATTGTTAGATGGACCAACGCCTGTTAAGTTGGGGAGGGGGTGTAGCAAACTGATCAACAATGTGAGGTCTCTCAATAACTGTGTGTTATGTGTAACTAGTCTTGAAAATATACATATTGAGATAACCGCAAATGATACTTTGAATTAATTAGGTTATAATTTTATTCATACAGAGAAACTCAAATGTTTTTTTTAGGGGGTAGTGCTTGATTTGCTAATTGATAACATATTTGTGTGGTATGAGTGCATTGAGTGATGAATTAGTGTGTTATCAAACCAGTAGGGCCTATATTACAAGACTACGCAGCTCAGAATGCTGCATTGTGCTGGCCAGATGTATTTGAGGGCTTGAGGTGGCGGTATAAATAAAGGCTAGTGGTTCGTTTCCGCTTTAAGTCTACTACTTTACCCCCCCCCCCCACACACACTTTAAACAGACAAAAACAAGTGGTAGATAAAATCAAAGACGTTTCGGTGTGAATAATTTGTAGGTAGGACCTTTAACAGTACTTGCACATTTTCGATCGAAATAATAGATTCACCAACCTGAACGATATTATTAATCATATTTCCCTATTTAATTATGTTTGTAACTAATAAGCAAAATTTATGAGGCGTAATACCTTTGGAGTATGGGAAATTTTCAAAAAAGTCGCGAGTGAAATCTTACGTAAGCAAGATCTAATTTTCGATATAAATTTGCAATAAAATTGAACAAATTATAGAATATCTCATCTGCTTTCTTTTCCTCCTCTTTCTGTCGTTTCTTCTTTATTTTCTTGTTGGGGGGAGTAATTTCCCCCCAAGGTCCCCCTTTTATAGGCCATTTTAGATTCTTGTACTTGTAAAAACTTAAGATTTCATTATATATATATATATATATAATGAAAGGATAAGTTTTTATTGGGAATATATTCGCATGGAGCTAGACTCTCACCAAGTTATGTTTTCGACCCAAACAACAAATTCACCAGTGGGACATGGGAAGTCAATAACTCCCGGAAAAAACACTCGCCATTTGTTTATTTCTTAACCCTCCAATATCATTTTTTAAAGAAAAAAGAGTTTTCATCTTCTGAAAGAAAAACTGTTTGAAAAACCATCATGAAGATTAAAAGAGTAATTCAACATATACATTCATGAACCAATGTTCCTTGTTAATTTCACTATACACCGCTGTAGATCTGTTTAATTTAACAATATTTATTTATCAGTTATTAGGGTTGCGACCCTCATGTGACAAATTCTGGACCCCGTGCCCACTCTATATGTTTTTAATTTCCACTTTTCTCTCACCATTACAACAGAGATAACAGCGAATGGGTTAGTAATAATTGTGAACATTATAAAAATATCATTCTACTACAAAATTCTCACGATGAATGCTAAGCAGAAAATAAACACAAAATAAATGGAAAAAAATAGATGAATAATACACCACAGGCTACACAATTTCACACGCTGGGTAGAATGATTCATAATCGCTTCAGAAGTTCAATAAATCGGTAAGAATTATTGTCTGTTTCGGAAAAGGGCTCTGTTTTTATTTTTATAATGGCTTTGGATAAGATCTGTACAATAGAGTATTTTCACTTATAAGGAATTACAAAAGAAAACGTTACATTATACAAAAGAATAATAATTTATAGCATGGTAACAGTCAATACAATTTTTATGAATGATATGAATGATATTCATTTGCAGAAATAAAAATGTTATAAAATAGTGTTTTTATTCAAAATAGTGATTATCTTCTTGCCATTAGAACAAGATAACAATTTGGACTATTTTCTATCCATGCTCTACACGTCGGATCTTATGGTTGGGATGGGCGCCCTCTGTCGGTGTGTGGCTGAGGGAACTGAGACCGTCGCTCTGCATCGTGGTTGATAACGGTCGATGTCCTCGATCTGGATGAACTTATGGGCAACGATGTTGAAAACGTTGATTTAAAGAAAATATAGGGCATAAAATTTACACACCGACTTTTTAAAAGGCAGTGCAATTTTCAAAAAAGTTTCGGGGATTTTTGTAAATTTGCTTTCTAGAAGCCGTCATTGTTTCACTACGAAAATATTGGATTTGTAGTCCGCAAGTCGCCAAATGATAAAATATCAATGCATCCATGCAACTTTTTTCGGATACCGCTCGTTACACCGAAGGTTCGTTATTCCGACGGTTAAAAGCTCCGAAGGTTCGATATTACGAAGATTCGATATATCAATGTTCCGAAATGTTAGTACGAAATGCTACTCATCCAAGGCTTTTATTCATAAATTATAATATGGTTCGATATTCTGAAGTTTGGATAAATAGGAAAACGAAATAAATTTTGTTACTCCGACAATAAGTTTCGTTATTCTAAAGTAGAAAAATAGAGTAAGGTTCTTGCACAAAGTCATCGGTTATTTTCGTACGAAACTTCGTAATAATGAACCTTTTGTTTCCGGATTTATGACCATAAAAAAACCTTTATAGTCGGAGATTCTTTGGAATGTATTCAAACATCAGTGTATGCAATTTTGCCTGTTTCGGAATAGCGAGTCTTCGATATAACGAGCGTATACCATTTTTGATCCAATTGAAAAAGTGACCCAAAATGTTCATGCATTTTTTTATTCAATATGTTCGGAAGCAAAACAGACGGTTAGTGGCATTCGTTAACTCTCTTCACCTTAGTTTTCTCATTCGAATCGAAAAAGTGACATTTCCGTTCCCTAGTATCAAACATTTCCTTGTCTTGTTTGATATGATGGAATACAGTTCCCCCTGTGGGATATTCCATAAATAACGACCAAGGTACACTTGGATAGATAAATCGGGCAAGGCTGTCAACCAAAGAAGCTGTGTATATTGATGTACCTCCGCAGCAGTCTATGCCAGGCTATAACGAGGATACTAAATTTGGCGCTCAAAAATTCAGGGAATTCATTCCCTGCGGTTTACCTAATTTCAGCTACGTGGAGAATGACTTATGTATTTCGATGTAATGTCAAAACAAACTACTGAAACTTAACCGCCGTTTCCCCAGTGCTCATTATAGATCATACCTTCAGTCTTAATTTAAAAAAAAATAAAAATAACCATGGAATGTTTTATTTGCTGTTTTGGAAATCATCGGAGCGGGTTCAATCTGAAATGAAAGTCGTTGAAACCGTCCAGTCGACTCCCAAACAACGTTTTTGACTTGGATAATAAAAGCATCGACGAATTTAAAAAACATGCGCGAAGAGAGTTAAATATGCCCATATATATTAGCGGGTACTAGGTAAGCCGACAGAATACTATAGCAGACATAGCATGAATTGCATGTTTGTTCGAGGTATCCTCTTAATTTTTGACAAACGAATAAGGGGAAATCAAAGTTATAAATTAAGAGAGTGGATACAGAAGAGATAAACAGAAAATACCACAGTTTATTAGAATTAAGAGAAAATATAGATCATGAGGGCATATACAAGGATGCTGGTGAGAGAGAAAGAGGGAGAGAGAGAGAGCAAAGAAAACAATGGAGAAAGAGAATGAGGGATGGTTGGTTGATAGAGGAGGAGGGGGATGTGAGAGGTTGAATGGTGCTGAGAAATAGGAATTGAACATTTTGCTACTACTTGAGAAAAAAATTAAATATTACAGTGTTTTGTTGTTTTTCTTCAAATCACAATAGTGTATTTTCTTTCTTTCACATCACTTCTTTGTTTATTGAATTTAATAATTGTGATTGGATCATTAGTTTATATTCTATACATTACTCTGTTCAAATTATTATTCTAGACTATATTTCAGTTATAACTTTACTGCCCGGTCCCTACGATTTGCACTTTTAGATTAACAAGATCTTTGCCCATCTTACATCAGAGAATACCTCCAGACTATGTTCATGCTATGTCTGCCTGTAAAACAATAACTTACGATCGGGGTGGTGGGAATTGGTTGTAGAATCCCTTGGGGACTCGTCGGTTGATTTATGGAGAAGGACATACTCCCTGATCGGGCCGACGATTTTCTCTTAATTTCCCCCTATTTCCCAATCTTCTCTTTTGCCAATAAAGATGCTGCACTTCCGTTGCTTGACTGTCCGATCGGACATGATGTAGCCAGTACAGGATCCCGCCAGGCAACCATCGATCTTTAAGAGCTATCCAAGACGGAACCCGAAAAGGTTGTCGAGAACGCCAGCCAGGATCCCTCTTGCATCAAGGATGAATATCTTCTATGAGTAAGGCCACTGGCATTTGTTGCTTGAGGAAATCGCTTCAAAGGAGGAACAGCTTCAGAGCCCGAGCAGCAGGAAAGAAAAGGCCACCAAACACCTGAGAGCTTAGAGGTAGCGTCAGCATCTTCTCGACATCTCATCTCAACCGGAAGTTACAGAGAGGCCTCTCTGACACAGGTTCGAAGCTCGGCAACCATTACTCATCCTGGCTAAATCTTGTTCTGATATAAGAGAGACAACATTTGCTTCAAAATGGGGCCAAATTAATTAGTAAAGGGGGAAATATTTAGATGGACAGTACTACGAATCTCTACATTCTGACAGAGACCCTAGTTAGCTGATCATAAAATCAGAGGGTCTAAAAAAATCTTTTTAAGCCCAGCCCATATAACTTTTTATTTCTTTGTTGAGAACCTGTTCTTAGACAGGAAAAAAAAAATACCCACCCTATCGAAGTGATTTACTATGAACCATGCACACTTACGGAAAGAAGATGTGGTATATCAGAAATCTTAGTGCTACGGATCCCTGGTGGTATATGGAGAAGGCTTTGGGCACCACCTAGCAATCAGACAGCAGGGCATAACATATTGATGTAAGTTTGGTCCCTTAACCTCCAGGAGTTCAGCTTCTGATGCCAACCCATTCTGCATAGCCATCACGGATCACACTTACCCCTGTTCCTTACTTAACTACGGGAGTGAAATTTATCAGTTAGCCATTTCATAATTCGGTATCAAATCAATCGCATTACAAAAAGCTTACGAAATATCCTAGCAAAAGACATGGAGTTATATTAAATCAATGCATGATTATCAATTATTTTGAGAGTTAAGTTTTGAGAAGAGGAAAGGTCCTACTCACCAGGTTTATCACGTTGAATACCATGCAGACATTGGACATCATGTTAGCCACACAGAACATCCAGTGAATTGGGTCTTTGACGAGCTTGATGTAGTTCTGTCTACTCTTCAGTCTTCGCTCTCTTTTCAGTTCATCTTCACCCCTGAACAGCTTGATCAGCAAGCTCTTCCTCTTCTGGGAACCAGCTGAGGACATTATAGCAGCACTGGTCGAAGGAATGTTAGATAGAGTAAGTAGTGCCTTCAAGGAGGCGTCCTCAGTGGCAGTTTCTGATGCATTGGTTGTCCCTTTAGTGGAGGCAGGTCGTTTGTACACGACAGCACATGAAAGGCAAATGACGAACATCAAGGCGGCTACACACCGAAGGGTATTTCTCCAGCCAAAGTGCTCATAGGCAATCTCCAGTACGGGGCAGCAAATCAGCGCACCTGATGAGAAAAAAAAATAGAATAACATTAGGGTCATGTGGTATAAAACTTTCTTTGGTTCATAAACTACTTGGATTTGATAGGTAGGTCAGCATTCAATAGGGTAGTCAGAAACTAGTCACCACGTTTTATTCACCATCAACTTTGAGAGTCCTCAAAGTAATTTTACAATCGAGCCAGAGGTTTTCTTAGGGGACCTTTTCTTGAAAGAAATTGTAGCAATTATGACCACATGATTCTGCCCACACTTTAATATGTCACATAACTAAAGAGAGAGGGATTCCCTTGTATTCGGTATGGATAGAGTCACAAGACTGACAAGAAGACAGAAGAGGTAGGACACCTACCTAGAGAAGAGCCAATTCCCGGGAGAGTGGTCGGAAGGGCGCAGTCATTACTGTCGAAGTGCGAGGCGATGAGACTCATCGAACCGGTGATCACCAGGTTGACTCCAAACCCAAACACAAGACCAAAGGTGACGAAGAGGGGCCATATGGACGTCGCGAAGGAGGACGAGAGGATTCCCGTGGAGCAGAAAATGGCAGCAAGGATGGCGATCTTCCGAGGACCGTATCGTTGGTAGAGCGAGTTGACGAACGGTGATGTGATTCCGATGGACCAGCCAAGGGAGGCTACCCAACCTGAAAGCATAGTTGAGAAAAATAAATAGTAAACTTCCTTTGTTCACTTATTACTGGGAAATTCTTTGAATTATAATTCGCAATATATCTGAAACAGTTACCATCAAGTAGTTCCTGATTAATTATGGTAAATTGTTAGGTTCTTGATGGATTGGAAAGAGTGCTATTGTTTCCGAAAGTCTAAGCTTAAATGGGTCAACAAAGGGGAACCTCACTGATACCTTCTTATTCGATACTTATTCTCTGCTGATTTTAAATTCTGAAACGTGAAGGAATTTATGTTTTACCAGTTTCAATAGCCGTAGATTTCAGGTCTCTTCTAAGGCACATGTAAAGCGGACCAAAAGCGTTGAAGAAACCCAGGACTATTGTAAAGACCATGGAAGTGGCAATGGTCATTACCCATCGCAAGTATCTTGGGTTTGTCCACAGTTCCTTGAAGAAACTGATCATCTTGAGGGCGCCCGTCTTGCAGCCACCTGTCGTTGCTGCCTCGTCCTGGTGAACCGTATGGATGGTGTCTATGGGATTCGCCTCGAAGACAGCCGGGGAAGGGTCATCTTTCCATGAGACAAGCTGTCCACAGCCGGTAGTACAGGCATCGTAGAGGGAGTTGTTGTTCGGATGGGGTGTCATGATTTTGCCAACCTTCTCTGCAGATTTTGAAATATCATAGGATGAGAACTTGTTAACAAGTTAGTTTCAACAGGACTTTAAAGACGCACATTACACAATCATAGCAAGTCGAATTCACGCATCAAAAAATGAAAACTTCCTCAAATATAAATCTACAAACATATCGTTTGCATAGGACGCACACTTCACAAACCCATCAAATAAATCAGAGAAACAATTATTTTATAAATACTTTACAATATATTATATATATATATAATGGTGTCGTGCGTCATCTTTTGAGTTGGCCTCATCACAATATATATATATATATATATATATATATATGTGTGTATTGATCGAGAATTATAAACTTCTTCACGAGTGTATCAATATGACTTATTGGCGATAGTAGAGATATATTCTGGAATAACTCAATTCCTGGCAAATTTGGAGTGCTTGGTGTAAAAGTCTAGAGAAAAAATGGCAGCTATATATTCGTTTCCCCTACATCACATTGAACTCTTCCAAGCACTGAAAAAAGGGAAATCGCTGAGAGTAATCGGCATTGTGCCCAAGTATACCCCATAAGAAACTTGATATGACTCATTAGTGTATCTGTAAGAAAGAAATATCGTAGGTAAATAAATTTGCGCTGAGTCATCACAATCTCTAGTTGAGAAAACTAGTTAGCACCAGTTTCCGGAGAGGACATGAAGTCCGTTTCCTTAATTAATTTGATCTTGTGTGACTACATTGCGCAATGCCTCTCAAGAAACGAGTGGTTATAACGCATTCGATACCATCTAATTTTAGAAACTGCAAATCAGTTGGGATAACCACTGCTGTCAAAAAGATCGAGGGCCGCAGAGTCGGGGGCTGAGGGTGCCAACTCCCCACTTTTTTCACGTGTATAAAAAAGTGAAAATTTACACTTTTGGCTCAAGCCCCGCCGTTCTTTATGGTTCTTTAAAGCTTTCGAAAGCTCAATAGTTCATTGTATAGTGGAATCCAAACCATAAAATGTGATGTTTGGATATAATAGGGCTGAGTAACCATGCACATTGTATGAGGTTTCCCGTTAAACATTAATAACTGACCCTTCTGTCGCCAACAAAGGGGAGTATGTTTTATTGCTTTGGAGCCATTTTCTAATACTCGAATTCAGATTGGAAACATGAGTCATCCGTCGTCTCTGAACAATCGTCTAAAATATTCTCGCTGGCTGTGGTTTGCAAAAGAACTATATACCCTCAATAAAAATTGATCTAATTCGATTACGTAATACTAAAACGAATGATACGAGCTGTCATCTACTTTCAATATGAAATGTACTTCTTAAGGTCACTGATCTAATGATTGGAGACCACCTGCAGTAAATTAAGTAGATCAAGAACAGCAAGTTTTCCCTTCATTACTTTTTGTCTAAGTCATGTCAAAATACTAGTCTGGGACATAATATACTTTTACACCCACAAAAGCATGAAATAGCATGAAGCATGAAATAGGATATGCAAATTAGATATATGATTTCATACAAAATATCCTAACATTTTCAAAAATTATACTCTAAGCATATTATGTGATGTTCGAATGGCTTATCTTAGCGCATTAATCAAACTGTAAAAAAAAAAAAAAGGCGATTCTCGCATCACCGCTTGCGGAACCCCGAGTACTGAGGGGACTTCGCCCCGATTTTTCTTTCAGTGAAAAGAACCTTTAAAATTGCCATTTTAATGGAGAGGGTGGTCATCCAGTCCCCATTCCTTCACTTTTAAAACCATTCCGCGGCCCCTCGCTATTTCAACCACAAAGGAAAGGCGCTAAGAAATCCTTTTATTTTCATAAATGAATCATGTATTCATTCTTTTCATATCGTTTATTTCCATTTCCAACAATCACAATATAATATCATGGCCATACCTCTCGATATAATAATCAATAAAACATGAAGAACATTAGATAATCATACAATATATAAATCAAGATAATCACAAGGTAGAATCATATACTATCTTTTAGAGAGAGAGAGAGAGACCCGGGAGAGACCATGAACATTCAATTTTAAAGGTCAAGTCCACCCAAGAAAAGTGTTGATTTGAATCAATAGAGAAAAATCAAACAACCATAACGTTGAATATTTCATCAAAATCGGATGCAAAAGAAGAAAGTTATGACATTTTCAATTTCCCTTATTTTTCACAAAACAGACATATTATACACGACTCAGTGATATGCAAATGAGAGAGTCGATGATGTCCCTCACTTATTATTTCTTTTGTTTTTTATTTTTTGAATAATACATTTTTTTTTTTTAAACAGGTGCACACCAAGTTACCAATAATGAATATAGCATTTCCATTTATTTGAAAGCATGATAAAAGAGCTTGTACATTAGATGCTTTGCTCACGGGCATGGGTGCCGCGGCCGGGGATCGAACCCCGGACTTTCTGGCCCGTATTCTGAAGTCAGGTTTAACTTAAACTCAGGTTTAAAGTTGTGGTTTAAGCATGGATAGCCAATTGTTACATCAATCACTAACAGTAAAGATATCTTATTTCAGCTCATTAGGCTCTCAAATCATTCATGATCGTCTAGGAAGTATAAAAAGATGATTGTCTTCACCAACGATGAATCAGGATTGAAGAAAAAGCACAGTAAACATAAAAAAACATACAACTTAACAATAAAACTTTTGGCTTCCCATAATTTCAGCACAGAGTTAGACCATGATCTAAGTTAAACCTGACTTCAGAATACGGGCCCCTATGTATAGCCAGGCGCCTTAGACCACTAGGCCACGGCACCTTCGACAGTAAGGACGATTGACTTAATCATAAACTGTTAAAATAATGGTCATTCTACATGTTCAGGGAGGAATGAAATTTTGGGCGTTGTGGCGTGCGCCTGTAATCCAAGCTGTGGGGAAGTTACAAATTGATGCAGAGGTTCGAGCCCTGGTAACGTCTTCCGGATGGTGACGTTAAAGGTCGGTCCCAGACGTAAATAATTATATCTGATTGATACACGTCTGACAAAACTCAAATACACACACACGTTTCACACATGACAATGAGAAAATTCAATTTTTTATTTCATGTAATAAAATTAAATACAAAAGAAATAGTGAGTGGGTGACGTCATCAGTCTGCTCACTTGCATACCGACCGTACCAGGACGTGCATATATGACTGTTTTGTGAAATTAAGCAAAACTTTAAAATATCATAACTTTCTTATATTACATCCAATTTTTATGAAATTTTCAGTGTTACGCTTGTTGGATCTTCCTCCTTTTATCAAAAAATCAATTTTTTGGGGTGGACTTGTTTTTTAAAAGTCTTCGATCTTTAAAGCAGGGAGTTATTTTATTACCAAGTTATTGAAACCTTTCAAGGATATGACGTCACTGTAATGACGTCAATTTGTATGTAATTATATGAAACCATTCATGTCAAAGCTGAATTCTAATCACTGCCATTTCAGGATATTTAATCTGATAAAGTTATCTTTTTCTCTTTCGTTTCAACAACGTTCAGATTCAAAATGATTTTCATCGTTCGGGGGTCGGGACAAAATATTCTACGATTTCTTTTTTAATGGCTTCGCTCTTTAAAGCAGGGAGGTGATATCAAGTTATTGAAACCTTTCAAGGAGATGACGTCGTTGTAATGACGTCAATTTGTATCTAATAATGAAACCATTCATGTCGAAGCTGACTTTTAATCACTGCCATTTCAGGATATTTAATCTGAGAAAGTTCTCTTTTTCTATTTTATATCAACAACGTTCAGATTCAAAATGATTTTCATCGTTCAGGGATCGGAACATAATATTCTACGATTTCTTTTTACCATTTAAACAACATTTGGTTGGCTGCGTGCACCTTCTCTCCGCCCTAAGCCCTCGGCCTGTTGTTCCCAATCCAAAATCCATACATACACCGTTAACATTAAAATACTGATTCTGACTTCCTTCGTGGTTTCGTGTTATTTTATATTATTGACATACCTTATTATAAATTTAATTTCCCTTTTTTTTTTTGGGGGGGGGGGGGGTCTGGTACGTGCATGGGTATATTAGAATCCTCTCGATCCATATTCAGCCCCTCTTTTTCAAGTTCTCTTATTTTTGTTAGTCTGACCAGGGAAGTGTTATAACACTTCCCTGGTCTGACCTAAATCTGTCTCTCCCATGATATTTCTTTATTCTTTAGTTGGATTCATACACCCTTTACAGATCTATGTCAGAATTAACGAGTGTCCCAGATGTTTTCATTATAATTTCTTCCGTCTCTCAATCACAATCTGTTGCTCTCTTGATAGTTCCTGAATATCTATCCCATGGATCCCGCTGTCAGTACCCCCCCCCCCCCCGTGGCGCGTTTTCCCATGATCCATCTCTTCACCGTTCAATTGCCCTCCTCTTCTCCAATTTCTGCCCCCCCCCCCCCCTATAGTCTGCTGGGCAAACCCTTCACTCGAGTTAAGGGTCTGAGGCTGCGTTTATCCGACCTCAAGCCAGAATCGTGATTTGAATCATGATTGGAATCATGATTCAAATCACAAACATGAATCACAATTACTACAGAATCAGGGTTTAGACGACCTTCGTTCCAACGCTGTTTCTCCTCGGATTCGGACCGATCCAGTGCGCATCACAGTGCGCAGTTTGACCCAGGAAGTATAGGTCAACGTTGGACACTTAATTGGAGGTCGGCGACGTACATGTGATGTGACAACGTGGGGCGCGCGCCTTGGCAAGAACCGGAAATAGCTCGACACAATGACGTCATATAATCATGATTCAAATCACGATATCGTTTATCCGAACATTTTCGTACGTGATTCTGCAGAAACGTCTTTCCAAACGCCCTTTTTTTCGTAGTTCATGTTTGTGATTCTAATCATGATTATATTCAATTTCGACTAAACGCAATCGTGATTCTGCAGAATCGTGATTTGAATCATGATTGGAATCATGATTATAGGGTAAAAAAGTGGCGGATAAACGCACCCTGAATGTGCAGCCTAATCATGCCTTGTGTACTGAAGGCCCTATCTAAACAGCAAGTTTTTGTATGTGCTACGTACGGTCTTTGCGTGGAGTCACACTTGCTGATCAAACTTTCAATCAGGGTCTGTGCCTAGCTGCAGACTACCCCCCCCCCCCCCATCCGCAACTCCCGAGCTCCCTCTCGATCCGGTTCACCGTTGTAATAGGTCGATGCCATTATCCACCTTCCTCCTTAAAGGACAAGTTCACTCCAACAAAAAGTTGATTTGAATAAAAAGAGAAAAATCCAACAAACATAACACTGACAATTTCATCAAAATCGGATGTAGAATAAGAAAGTTATGACATTTTAAAGTTTCACTTAATTTAACAAAACAGTTATATGCACATTCTGGGCCCCGTCTTACAAAGAGTCACGATTGATCCAATCAATCATAACTCTATGGAAATCCATCAGTGTCATAATTTTTTCGACAGGAAATTTGCAAAATGTCCTTTGTAACAAAGGAGATCACACCAACTTGTCAAGAAATCAATGAATTTATGGATATACATTCATATCTAGAATTTGTTTGAACAAACATGCATTTAATATGTTGACTTTGCTGGCTTTCCATAGTTGCGATTGACTGGATCAATTGCAACTCTTTGTAAGACGGGCCCCTGGTCTGTATGCAAATGATGAGACTGATGACATCATCAACTCACTATTTCTTTTGTATCTTATTATATGAAATATGAAATATTCAAATTTTCTCCTCATTGCCAAGTGAAACAACGATTAATTCCTCCCTGAACATGTGGAATTAGCATTGTCTGATACTATATGGTTCAGTCAAGTTGGTCCTTATTGTCAAATTTGTAAAAAATGAAATATTATATAATTCAAACAATAAAAAAACAAAAGAAATAGTGAGTGATGGACATCATCAACTGACTCACCTAGTTGTGCATATCACTGTTTTGTGAAAAATAAGCGAAACTTTAAAATGTCATTACTCTCTTATTTTACATCCAATTTTGATGAAATTTTCAGTGTCGTGCTGGTTTGATTTTTCTCTATTTATTCAAATCAACATTTTTCTGGGGTGGACTTGACCTTTAAATAGCCTTTAAACAAGGCACCGTGTCTCCTACCAAACACCTATACCGACTGAAGAAAGGCTAATCGCGAAAGCCCAAAAAAACAACAACAACAAGTCCAACCCCTTTCTCCTGCTATCCCCGATTCCGTTCTTTCCTCTCTCCCTACCTCTCCTAGTCTAGATCTGGACGTTAGTAGTTATTTGTTTGGAAAAACCTACACTCGCTCACAGTCTCACACAAATACATCCTCTCTCTTTTCACCTCTCATAACAAAAGGTGAAAAGAGAGAGAACTGATGCAGGGTTTTCCACACAAATAACTACTAACGACAAGATCTAGACTACCTCTCTCCCTCCACAATCATCCTTATTTCCACATCGTTTTCACATAATGGACTGTACTAAAGGTCATTTTGACGGTTGAGAGTGTCTTGTCACGCAACTACCTCCGGTTGCTGGAGAAACACTCCCCCATAATGAAGAGAAATCATTCCACTTAGCATAATTTATGCTCTATTCTCTATTCTTCGAGCAATATCCCAGGGACGCAGCCCACTGCAAATGCATACACGGGTGTGCGTTGTCTGCAACGCTACAAGGTTGGGAAAGAAAATGGCCGCCCAAGCCAAGTTAACAGATAATTCATCTGTCTTTGACACGAAGTCATGCAAGCTCTTGAAGAGGAAGAAGTACGGAAATATTCGTTTCAGTTCCCCTATCTTTGTCAAGAACATTTTTCATAGCGTTTGATGTTTATTCCTTCTCAAAATAACATATTTTGTGGCGATTTCGGTGATCAGTGGTTTTCTTTCCGTTCGAAATCTCTACTTTATTTTGGCGGGAAAGTCGATCGGAATGGATTCCATGAAAATATCAGTATGGTGGCACATATTATTATGGGTCCTTCAAAATTCTTGCAAAACTGAAATAAAGAAATCGACCACAGAGTCAAATGATGGAGCTTTCGTAATTAATAATCGTCCTGACGTGACTGTATACAGTCATGTCAGGACGTGTGTTGCCCAATCTAACAAGTGAGAGACGAGTGAGAGAAAGGATTAACGTAAGCAAATTTTGCATCCTAGCAGAACTACGGTATAACACAGAAACTGTGGAAACGACTTGTTCATGTGAACAACAATATATTCAATGCAACTCATTTATTCAATTCATTATAAAAACATGATATACGTATGAAAAGAATTGTGATACAAGTACCCAAAACGGTATCGTAACAATGATGATAATTCGCATACATCTATCTGCCAAGTACGTAGGTTTATATGGCACTGTTCTGAACCACATTGTCGGAATAAATTGCAAATAGAATAATAAATAATACTGCACTTCTGTTAGCAACTTGAAATAATCGTGGTGAATAGACTACAAAGTCATGAATGAAGAAATCGTAATGAGTAGGGGGGGGGGGGGTACGTTTCACGTTCCGCTTCAAAGGGGATATTTAAACCGATTGCACGGCACCGTCCTCATCAAAGACGTGGGAAACCTCAAGACTTTCCATCATAGAGCAAAACCACTGTATGGCTTTAGAAGGGAAGTTTTCAAGGTGATAGTTTGTTTCAATAAAAGGAGAACAATTAGAAAAAAATATTGGTGAAGGTTTGAAGGTTTCGTGGCAATTCAGAATAAATAATTTGCAGCCGTCCCAACACACGGGATCTGGCGAAAAAATTAGATGGAAACATGCAAGGGTAAGCGTTTATTGGACAAGATGAAAAGGCATAAATATACCACGGGAATACCCGCGTCTATATATATCGATCGAATATCAACCGATGACTTGATTGTCTTAGCTCCAGTGTATATAACCTAAATGAATTATGCGGGTCTATTTCCATGGCAGAGTGTAATAGAGGTTCAAATAATGCAGAATGTTTATAAGTATTAACAGCGATAATATTAAACTTAAAGGTCAAGTCTACCCCAGGAAGATGCTGACTTGAATAAAAAGAGAAAAATCAAACTAGCATAGTGCTAAAAATTTCATCAAAATCGGATGTAAAATAAGAAAGTTATGACATTTTAAAGTTTCGCATATTTTTCACAAAACAGTGATATGCATGCACAACTAGGTGAGTCAGTCGATGATGTCCATCACTCACTGATTCTTTTGTTTTTTATTGTTTGAATTATACAATATTTCATTTTTTATAGATTTGACAATTAGGACCAACTTGACTGAACCATATACAATGCTAATTCCACATGTTCAGGGAGGAATTAATCATTGTATCACTTGACAATGAGGAGAAAATTAGAATATTTCATATTTCATATAATAAAATACAAAAGAAATAGTGAGTGGATGACGTCATAGTCTCCTCATTTGCATACCAGCCAGGATGTGCATAATAATAACTGTTTTGTGAAATTAAGCGAAACTTTAAAATGTCATAACTTTCTTAGTTTACATCCGATTTTGATGAAATTTGCAGTGTTATGCTTGTTGGATTTTTATCTTTTTATTCAAATCAACTTTTTGTTGGGGTGGACTTGTCCTTTAAGTATATTAAAGAAGCAATTGACTTGCGAGAACTGAGAGCGAGCTATTGCATAATCGTGGTATTATTTCCGCAATGTACTATATATCAGGCCTACCATATCATATCAGACCAACACCCCCATTAACGACGAGCTATGTTTAAAGGAGCAAAATTCATTTAACAGTATTACAGTAATTCTTCGAATCGGATTTGAAATTGATAATTATTCATTATTTTTAAATCATCATAATATACATACTGATATAAAATCAAGTGACATTATGTAAGTAAGACTAAATGAAAGATTCATTACATTTGACGACTTACCTCCGGTCTTGCCAAAGAGATGCCGAATATGATGACGATGGTGCTTTGTAAACGAGATGAACAATGCAACTGCCGAGAGCTACATCAAATGTCGATAAACAACTTTTACATGAATTGTAGCTCTACAAAAGACACGGCGTGGCTGATTTGTGTTCACGGTGAATAATGAAAGCTAGAGTCTTCAATGCCGCATCCAATGCAACGATATTGCTTATCGCAGAGATAAAATGATTATCATTTCGAGACTGCAATGTACACTCAGTATTGCGATGAACGTCGATGATGAAATCAGTTTTGTACTGTTTTGCGCATGACCGGCGCAATCAGCCGACGACTCTCGCTTATTTGCCTTTTGTGTCATCACCAGCTGATTGAGTAAATAAACTAAGCAAGCTCACTGACTGTGAATATTCATAGATTTACACGGCGACTCCGCCCTTTTAAGAACCGGTAACCAATCAGCGTACGTTTTTACAGCTTGACAACAGGCTACGTCACAAGGGGGTTCCCCAGTATAAGCTAAGGGCTGCAGATGCAAAGTGTATGTTCGGAAGGCGGAGAAAATAAGAACCGGTTAAAATCGGATTCTGGACTGGTTCTGCTTGAGTCGAGCGTTCTCCGTTTTGAGTTTCGAGATGGGGGCGCTGAAAGGGAGGGGGTCGGGGGTGGTCGCCCTTTAAATTAGGAGAAGTAAAGAGGGAGAGAGAGAGGGGGGGGGGGGGGAGAGAGGGAGAGAGGTGGTGGATATAAAAAAATAGGAGTTGTGTCCCGGAATTGTGTATTTAAATGTTCAACCGGGTTCAGAATTACAATTTATCTGTATTTGTAAAATAGATTAAAAATTAATTTTGCATGGAAATGTAAATATATTTTTTTTCTATTCATTTTTCGTATTAATTTTAAATTAGAAACTGAATGAAAATGATTGAAATATATATATTCACGCTCCCAGAGAAAAGAAAGAAGAAAACACAGCTAATTGATACAAATACTTTCGAAGATCTATGTCGGGAAAATTGTGAAGCCTTTGGGGGTGGTTGGGTTACTGGGTAGTCTACCCTTACCGTGAATGTAAAAATATCCTCGATATACCCATCCCTTTTAAAAGATTCTTAATATGGGCAAACTGTTAATAAAAACAAACGTTTTCTTTAACCTGTTTAATGAAAAAGATAAGAAAAGATTTATATCATAATTATGGAGAAAGACGTAAGGGGGGGGAGAACAATATAAATTAAAGAATACAAATAGGGATCGTTAATACTTTTTTGCAATTAATTTCAATTTTAATGATTTGCCAGTTTGTATAAATTATTTTATTACCATTTTCCATTTTAAGAATGTATAATTTTTCAACAAATTAAAATGAAATATTAATAACTACGACCTAATCTTAGAGAAATGTGTGTGAAGAATCAGGGCAAAGATTAATGCTCCAATAAAAATGAATTCATGAATTAATATTTATTGCTGAAATAATATTGTCCCTTTCGTCTATTCGACATCAGTTTGATGTTGTTAAAAATCTGTTTATTAACATCGCCTATATAGTTTTATGTTTTCGTTCGATCATTATAAATTATTTAATATTCCTTCCATCGAAAGTAGAAATATTATAATTGTTCTTATTTTTATTATCATCATTCGCTCTAAAACATATATTGGGTAAAAGTGCTCCATGAGGGTAATTATGCGTCCAACCAACATTGGGCATTTCTTTTGGGCATTTTTATTTGTCCAGTGTGATGAAAATTTTGCCTATTCTAAAGTAATTGCTGCTTATTTTTTAACCTTACTGGTCAATATGCTTCCCGCATTTGGTAAAATACTGCCCATATTGGTTAAACACATAAAGCTCATGGTGGTAAAAATACAGTGTTGAGACGATGTTTAGTATTATATTAATTATCTTTTTTTTTTTCATTTAACATTATTCTTAAAGCAGTTATTATGATTATCATTATTTTCATTGTTTGGGTTGTTATCATTATCATTATTTTTTTTGGAGGGAAGGGGTGTTTTTATTATCGTTATGATTATTTTCATACTGCGATCGTTAACATAGTATTATCATTACCGCTAACATCATCATATGTTTTTTTTAATTTGCTTTAGCTGCATATTGTTGAAATGTTGTATTTGCATGCTATGTCTCTTACAGTGTAATTTGATTTGTGTTTTTTTTTACAGCTAAAATTATTATCATTTTGTTTTATATTTCCTTGATCATGTATGTATGAATGTTATTTGAATGAATAATAAGGACTACTACAAAACAAAAATCATAGCATTAAAATAGAAACGTATATGGGGTATCACTTGCAAAATTACGCCCCACCCACCCTCCTCCCCCTTTTTTCTTATTCACTTGAGCTGCCTAAAGTTGTCGTTGTTATTAAGCGTCCAGACATTACAAGCTCGCCCGTCAATTTTTTTTGGGGGGTGCGGTTCTTTTTCCCTCTGGTCCCGCCCCGTATGCTCAGTCTGCATGCATGCTCGTGGACTTTGCAGCTCAAAATAGCCAGCTGCCATTGAACACAATGGATGCAACCTTTGTACATTATTCAAGGGGTACTCAAGGCTGAAAATAGTATGATTTGAGTGAACAGATATCAGACAAACAAATCACGGGAAATTTCATCAAAATCGGACAAGGAGTAACAAACATTTGTAACCGTAATTTCCCACTGACATGACTGAGTTGTGTGAATGAGTAAAGACTACTCGCACATGAAAATGGAAGCAGTTGTATTTGTGCTGTTCTTCGTAAAGAACCCTAATATTATTATCTACACATCTACACGGAATATAACACACATGTAAAGCTACCAAGAACCAATCAATACAAGCAAACGAACAAGGTACACCCCGCCCCCCCCCCGAAAATATAAAGTTTTTTTTTTTTTTGGGGGGGGGGGGATCGAGGGGCACCTTGCAGACGCCCCTTCTCGAATCAAAACAGAATAAAAAAAACTTGCGACCGTCAAACGAAGAAAACAATGGAAATAACATGAAAGTTAATTTTATAATCATTACTTGATCCTACTTTACACATTCCAGTCTTTTCTGATTGTTTTAATTGTTTGATGATAATATTATGATGGCTGAATAAGACACATGAAAAACAAATACAAATAAATAATCTTCTTTTATTCATTAATAGAAGGATTACAGAGTTTGTTGTTTTCTGTCATTCTCATACGCCATCTCTATTCACCTGATCCAGCCTCAAGGGGGGGGGGGGTAGTTTTACCAATGATAATTGTTCATATATATTTGGTCGTTTGTATGTTCCGTACTTGTGTCTTATTTTTATTTTTGGTGATGTAAAAAATAGTATATCATTACCCCCCCAAAAAAAAAATCAATAAAAATATGAAAAACAGAAATAAACAATATTTATATGTGTGGCAAAAAGAAGGCGATTGTAACTAATTGCAGAATTAAAAAAAAATTGAGAAGAAAATGGCCAAACGCCCTAAAGCTTCCTAATTAATCTGAGTTGATATTAGGATTGATCATACACAATTATCAATACAATCAATCGTGAAACTCACCCCGAAATCGATTGCTATGCTCTGTGTTACGGGCCTTCGTGTGACAGCACATTCGCAACTTATCTCAGGAAGTTTGTCTATAAACAAATAATCACAATGGGATATACTTCGAGTCATGTTCGAGTTGAGGCATTTCTCGTGACTTGGCAGATGCCTAAAGATTAGTATATCATGGAGCTACTGAGCTCCATGATTATACAATTTAATACAATGCATCCAAAGGGGCAACACGACATTTCTTCCGGCGACAATTACTCCGGCCTTGATATCTCAGAGGATATAGGCTTAGAGTTAGCATTGCAATTGAGTTTTTGGTTCAGAACAACGTAAATATTACGAGTAGGGTTTATTCAATAGTTTTTGTTTGGAATAACGTGCAGATTTTCCATCGGAGCAATTGTCACCGGCGCAAATGTCTTGGAACCCTCAAAATGTGCTATATAAGCAGTAGCGGTGGTTACTCGGTTCAACCCCCCTGAATTTTGTTGATACCCAACCCCCCTTTAAATTTTGTTGAAGAACTTTTTTGTTGTTGCTTGTCAATGTTCTATTTGGATAGGAAACGACCTAAAATTTGTGGTTAAGACCGTTTTTTTGTTGTCAACATTTCATTCAGCTTGACCCCCCCCCCTTTTTCAAAAGTCCTGCGTATATGTTACTGTATATAAGTCATCTTTGATGGAAACAGAATCATTGACAACACAATATTAATCGAGCATGGTCCTAAAAAGTTTTTTAATGAAAAAATGACATTTTTTTAAATTGAAATAAAAAAGGATAAAGCTGTATTTTTTCTGATAAAACAGTTGCATTGCATGTAAAATGAAAGAGAGCTGATTGTGCCATGTTCCCCCTCTTATTTTTAAATATTTTAATGTTTTTTTTTATTGAAAAAGACACAATCATGCCAAGTTTCTTCTCCGAGGAAGAATATAAGGTTGACTTTTAATTTGTGTAAAGGTCAGATTTTCTGTAACCTGTTTTGTTACATTGGATATATTTTGGGGCTCTTGTATGAAAACTCAAATAACTAAGACGTCAATATTCTTTAGCACAGTCGAAGAGTATAAACATGTAAAAACATTACATTTCTCAGCTCGCTCAGCGCATATTTATGACGTCATCCATAAAGCTATTTTTACCGAAAAGAAAACTTCATAAGCAATCGATACTTAAATATTAATTCCTCGACGAAACTTTCAGCATTCAAACATTATGAAGTATAATCATTGATTTTAGATCTCCTCCAAATATGTATACCTTTAAACCCTATTTTTATTTCGTTCTGAAAACAAACTTGACAATTTATACTGTAAATAGGGTCTCATTACAGAACTGAACGACCCTATATCACACCTGTCAACTTCCTTACGCGTTTGTTCATTTTGTATTTATGGCCCTGGGAAGCGGAGGTGCTTTTGAGTGGGGTGCTGTTCAAGCACCCCCCAAAAAAGGCTGGGGGGGGGGGTGATGTGTGTGTGTTATACAGCATAGGCAGAACCCCTGGAAATCAGGTTGTTATGCTAAACAGTATAAATTCAACCAAAATGACCTTCATTTTTGTAATGAAACTTTTTTTTTTGTATGTCCAATTTTCCCCGACCAAAAACCGCTTCATTTTTCTACTGAAAACTTTTTTTTTTGCTTGTCAAATTTTCCTACTAAACCATGCAGCACCCCTCTTAAAAATCGTTTCAAGGGCCCACTTGGTCTACAATTAGTCGGTCTATATCTCACATGGACCAAGCTCTGCTTTCAATTTGGTCTAAATGCCATTTTGGTCTACATTATACCTGGCCTTATATATTATGTGTACTAATTTTCACTTCGTGTACCCATCATTATGTACTTAATTTGTCATATGAAATATTTGGTTCAGAAACAGTTCATCTGATTAGACTAAGTGGATACCAGACGAAATAGTATGACCTAACTAAAACATTGAAGACACATTATGGTAAATACGATGGATAGCAAGGGGGGGGGGTTAAAGCCTTTATCGCCTTGGAAATATACGTTTATCAAATTATCAATAATTGCTTTGTCCTGAAAAAAGTAAATAACACAATGAACACGATGAAGGTGACAGACAACATTAATCCACAGAACATTCCGAGACAGGTTTTGAATCATGATACAAAGAACACATAAACCACTTTTCTGCTTATATGCTGCCTTGTTTTCTTCGGGTCGAGTTGTTGTACGGAGATCATAATCTCTTTGACTGTGGTTTTCTTTCAACACGCCCCTTGTTTTTTCCTTTCGTTTCTATTCTATGCAAATTTGTCGTTTAATACTTTCTTTATTCTATAATACGGGTGGTACCTTATTACACGGTGTAAAAATGTTGCGGTATTAGTTACGTAAGAACAATGGACACGTGATATTCTGCAGGCAAACAAGACAATGCCAAGAGAAGGGGGGTGCTGCCGAGCTGATTTTGTGGTAACTTTATCGTTGCGAAGATCCTTCCTTTTGTCGTTAATATTCTGCTTTGTTTTTCTTTTTAGAAGTTATCTTGATAATTGTTTCTACTTAACATGATAATTAGGAACCATTTATCTATTTTTGGGGGTCTATAGCAGATGATTTTGAGTCTATGTGGGGGGGGGGGGGCGGTCCTAGAAATATGTATTTAAAATAATAATCATGATGATAATAGGCTTTATTTTCCACCTCTTCCAATTGTATTTCATTTAAATTTGGATTTAGAAGAAGAAAGGGAATAGTAAGAAGAAGGAAGAGGAGGAGGAGAAGGAGGAGAAGAAGAAGAAAAATAGGAAGGAGAAGAAAAAAAGAATAAGAAGAATAAGAAGAAGAATAAGAAAAAAGAAAATACAAAATAATTAATGAGAGGATGATGTCATCGATCCCCTCATTTGCATACCAACAAGGATGTGAATATCATAACTGTTTTGTGAAATTAAGCAAATCTTTAAAATGTCGTAGCTTTAATTCACATCCAAGTTTGATGAAATTTTCAGTGTTTTGCTTGTTTGATTTTTTTCTGTTCATTCCAATCATTTTTTATTGAGGTGGACTTGCCCTTTAGCATTGCTGTGTAAACATTTTTTTTTGTGTATGATAAATATAAATAATATGACTCTATATGAGATGAAAAAGAAAACCGATGAAAAGAAGCAGAAGGAAAAGTAGAAGAGGCTGAAAATTGATGAGGAGGATTAAGTTCCATATATTTTCTTCTCTGCAAAAAGGGAGGAAAACCCTTCAAAATAAAACGCCAGGAAACAAATCAATCCTCTTCTCTAATAACATTTTCTTTATTGAATCCACGGCACACATTGTTTTTAATCATCCTCTTCTTGAATAGTCTTGAAATAAAGAAACTTTAACAGAAGAAAAAAAAAGAAGAAACATATATATTACAGATAAATAATAGATAAGTATTGCTGTCATTTGGATTCATTTGATAGTGAAAACCTTAAATAACCATTCAATAAACACCTAGCTAATTAATTAGTAGATTTGTTATCAGTCAATACAGTACAGTGTGTGTCTACACATGATAATATATCATAGTAATTATGTATAAATAAAAAAAAATCACAATATAATCATCATTGCGTATCAGACATTAAATCGCGCCAGATACACATTGCTCCATACTTTCTATATAATTCAAACCAAAAGCAACACACAAAATGGATAATCAGCGATGATTTCATAAGTGTTGTCGGGTCTGGGCTTATGTATATACTAAAAAAAACCCATTGTGGTTCAATTTGTGCATTGGGTGTGGGAAGATTATCATTATGCTATTGTATAGTACATAATTGATTATAATTCATATACACTGGATAATTAATATCATAATATACTATATCGATTTAAAAGCGTCAAATAGATTACATATTCAGCACAGAAACACTATAGCTTGGGCATGGTTAGACCAATAACAGAATAATAAAAAATAAGGATAAGGACAATTAACAGAACATCTATGAAGACAGACATACGTAACATATATACCAAAGGCTGGGTAAACTTTTTGGCAAGTTAAATAGAAGGATAATGAAATTGAAATTAATTCATTTCCCTTTTGAAATCCAAATTATGAGGATGTTAATGAAAAAACAAATATTTCATCATATCGGTGTGAGCATTTATTCATTATAATATGTTTCCTACCATCAGAATATAAATAAACTTCCATCCACGTAATTTCTTTTGCATGATGGCATTACATGAGCAGAAACGTAACTTTTACATCACCAAAATAGCGTCCCAAAAATACAAAAGAAGCACACTAAAAGCTTACTGTTCATAACGTCAGAACATACTACATTGCACATACCCTATTCTAGAACAAACAAAGCAAGAAATATAGATATCAAAGCAGTGTGGGGGGGGGGGGGGGTGGCCAGAAGGAAAAATAATAAAGGTAATAGAATTAAAAAAGCCAAGGTCTAAATCCAATCTTACAAATACATGTAATTGTATTACTCCTTTAGCAAAAGGATTATTTGGACATTTTAATATTCATTTTAATATATCACAACACACACATATCACCTCTTAGAGTAAAAATTCTATACAGTACTTTCCATTTCCAACCTGAAAGTTTTGAGGTTTGTCAAACTTAAGTTAATTATAATTACAATCTGCTCTTAATGTATGTAATCAGAAATCCACTCGTCATCAGTTTTGGTGTGGAAATAAAGCAGTGGAAATCCACTCTTAATAGAGTGAATGACACCACTCATTTGGATGAAAAATTAAGAGTTAATAGCACTGAGGATTGTTAATTGGGAGTGAAATTCCACTCTCTATATGATTTGGAGTGAACTCTACTCTCAAAGGAGGAACTTACACGACTTGATTAATGAAAAGTTTTATTATTTACAGATATCTCATAGTACTACCCATTGGGGTATAAAGCTCTAACATGGAATGAACTCTTAATGACTTTGAATTCAAATCTGAAGTAACTCCCAAAAGAGTGAATAGCCAGTTCCATGACTTAAAAATAGTACTTATGGTTTCCAGCCAGTGAAATAATGATTATCAATCTCATTAAAAGAATGACCCTCTGAATATACAATAGGACAAGTTTTTGTTGACAATACATCTGTGAATTATGACATTACAACAGTCCAATAAGGGCAGAAAGGACGTAACTTCACACCTGAAAAATCCTCACATCTTGACAGTCCAATTGGGGCAGAAAGGAGGTAACTTCACACAATTTATAAACCTCAGTAATTGGAATACCTTTTGGCAAATGGCAGTGTGCCTGGTTTATGAAAGCAATAGTCATGATATAATACTGGCATCAATATGAAAAAAAAAGTGATGAAGTGAAAAAAATGAAGGTTTTTATCCCATACGATTATTTGCAATTAAAAAAAATGAAAGCGACAAATCAAAGATTTAATTTATTTTAAGAGCAAGAAAGTGAAGGAAGAAATTGCGGGGATTATGAAAGCGAGATGTACTAGGATAAACAACTTAAAATAAATCATATTGAAAGAAAAAAAAGTATCAAAATGGAAAGAAAATAATTCACTTGGCACAATATGACATTTGGCAACATGACTGAATTAAAGAACATTATGAATTAAAGAACACACAGAAAAATGAACCATGGATATGGCAAAATGAAGTAAAAAATTGAATAAATAACATTAGGATTATGAAATAACCTTTCAACATATCATTTCTGCACCCCCGCTACTAATATGAACTCTTCCATTTCTATATATGAATACATGAAAAGGATCAAGGACTTCTGAATACTATAGTAAAAAGAGGAGTGGCTTGTACACAGATGCATAGAAGAGATTTGAAGAAAAAAAATCTGACAATAAATAAGCAAACAAGTAGAGCATTAAAACATCATTAACATATCAGAAACCTAAAACAAGTGAAGTACATTCCAAATTCAGCTTTTTATGAGAAATGATTATCGGGACATCCCCTTGAAAATATCTAATGATTCAAAATACATCCACATACAACATTTTTACACACAGGTGTTGATTGTAATCATTTTGTGGGCTTGGTGAATACAATGTGTATTCAGCGAATATACCAAATTGCAAGATATACAACAAATCCCAACAAAATGCATTGAAGATTTGGGAGAACAGTTCTATTCCAAAAAGGCAAGATCATTGATATGTATATAATGAATATATTCCGATTTCTAACTTGTTCGAAAAGAGAAATAGTCTTGCTGTAATTAACGGAAATGTGTCACTGATAAAATTAATTTTAAAACGACCACAATAGACAATTTAGACAAAGGACATGAAATATCCCAATTTCTGTAAAATTTGGTAGATGTGTATTAACAAATAGGATATCAATGCTCTTGCCTTTGTTATATTATGTCTACATATATGTTCTTTGTATATCTATAATATTTGCATACTCTGTTCGTGAATATATATATATATATATATATATTTCTTTATATATATCACTCATTCATTATTTAGGTGCCACTATACATCTATCTTATAATAATAGTACATATCATAAATCTATATTGAAATAACTTCCAAAATAATTTTTTTGTGGTAAATGTATGTAACATGCACAGTTTTCTAGCATTCAAGGATAAACTGTTCAGAATGAATTCTTGATATATCTTTACACTTGTGCATAATGTCTTTGAGAAATTTGAATTAATGAGTACTTTGTACATTTCACACAACTGAAGGGAGTGTTCCCATTATGACAGTAACATGGTTTCAAAACATAAGTGTGGACATTCCCCCTCAACAGTTTGTGAGGGAAAACTGATCCATACAGAATAAATATCATTTCCATGTGACAACATTCTCAAACCTTTATACTGGTTATAAACACATAGCATATGTTCAAACAGCAATTTCACCAACCTACTACCTTTTGCTCCTTTCAATAGTATATACAATAGCTTTATGAATACTTGACATTCCACTAATTATTGGGAAATAAATATGTGAGCGTACACACCCATTACGAAAAGAATCCAACAGAAATCTACATGAAATCTACATATATCACATCATATCATCTATGGCATATGATGCATAGTATCAGTAAAATTTTCTTCAAAAATTGACTTATTGCTTTTTTGATGGTAGAAGGTTACAAAGGACACGTGTCACACAATGTACCACCAGATATAATGGACAAACACACATAATGGACTCCCATGTTGACAAACTTTGAAAAAACAAAACAAAATTTGTTGAGAAATAGAGAAAGAAATACGATCGGTTTTCGTCAGTCTGTTCCATTCAAAGCCCTTTGAAAGTAACTTGGTCTAGTGTGTATATAATTTTTCGTTTCGGAAGTCATGCTATCAAAATTTGGCCGAGAACTTGCGTTCGTAATTAGTAATTTATGATTCCTGTCCAAGTCTAGTTTCCAAAACGTCCTTTTGTTTCTGACAAGACAAGTAGATGAAAATTCATTAAAATCTCACGGTGTGTCCAGCACACTAAATTTCGGATTTATACAAACATGAGAAAAATACAGAGAAAAAAAAACGACTAGAAGTATGAATTGTTTGTGAAAATGATATCAAAATGCAGTTACTGTCTACTAACAAAATGAAATGAACCTTCACATAGATACACGAGCACAAATAAGACCAAATATCAAAAGTTTGCAATGCATTAACTTAAAACCCTGCTTAAAACAATATAAGTTTGATTTTTCTCTGCTACAGTATAACCGACAACATGGCAAATACAATGAATATAACTGAAAACATTGCTTGCATTCCTTTAAAATGCAATACTTAAATTTTAACACGTATTTTGTGGTTACGATGGACACAGTGTATTTCAAACTGTAGCTCATTTTAGAGAATAATCATTTGATTGTAAGTTTAGGCAGTTCAATTAAGTGACAAAAATTTCTTTGAAGTGCGAGACACAAATATATGACAAGTATGATTCAATGATTATTTTAGTTATTCATTTAAAATTATCCAAGAAATATCATTAAAAACACTGTTAGATAAAAGAATTATCCCTTTTCTGTGATAAGCCATAACCATTGTTTCAAATATTTAAAAATTGACATATTTGATCGTGAGTGTGACTCCCTTTGAGGAATTTCCTCCTTAAGGAAAGTTGAATTCTTGTTTTCTTTTCATGCCAAGTTGTCACAAAATTACTTATTGCTAAGTAACATGAAACATATATGGGTCGCAAATCTCCATGGAGCCACTTTCAATAAAATAAACAGTAAGTGAAAAATCACAAATGAAGGATAGATTTGCCTCCGCTGATGTGAATTTCCTCCAAGAACTACTTCTTGCAATTGATACAAATTGCAACCGAGCTCTTAGACTTAGATCATCGACAAACCAAAACACATTGCCTTTACTCCTTAGTAATAAATAAATAGTTCAAGACGGTGAAAAGCATGGGGGAAATGAGCCTTGAGAGACAAACTCATTGTTTCAAATCAATGATTTGCCAAAGTCTAAACAAGTGAGAAGCTTAAACTGAGTTTGGTATCATCAAATTCCGTCAAGTAGGACTACAACATGTCATGACCACTGAGAAATAACTCATTCCAATGCAAACGGCCATCCAGAGAGATGAAACCATTTCAAAGCAATTACTTGAAAAACCGTAAACAAGTGAAAATTTCATTTGATTCTGTCATCAATAAAAATCTGTCAAGACTTCAAAATACCATGACCACAGGGAAAGAATCTGGGGGTATTTCACAAAGATTTCTGAGTAACTCAGAGTCTCACTTAAAAAAGGCATCGCCTCATTTGTCAAATCGTACTCAGAGGGAGCGTGCTACTGCGAATTAACCAATAAGATCGCGGGTAACATATCATGTGCGCATTGGTATTTGAGAGTGACTCTAAGTTATACTTACATGTAACTCTTTGTGAAATGTTCCCTCGTTTGCGACCTACATGTATACAGCAACCTTGATTATGAATCAAACTCAAGCCTGACAAGACTCTAAAACTACTGTCCTGTATTCTCCGCTGAATAGCTCTCACAACTCATAGCAATATCATTTTATTTCTAAAATAATCTACACAATATTCACCTTTCCCCATCTCCTGCGATTTATGGGCATATACACGAAAAAACTGGAAGAACTTGAGCTGGCAACAACAAATAATTATGAAAACAAATTTGAAAGAAAAGGTGGACACCTAAATAAATAAAAAATCAAACCAAACTTCGGATTATACAACAATCAGATGAAATGAAAACTGAAAGGATATACACAAAGAAAGAGATCAACTTAAACCTCTCCATGTTACATTAATCATCAACCCTTTTAAAAATCATTTTGCATTTTTGATTGACAAAATTTAAAAAAAAAGAAATAGAATATCAGAGACAGGCCCTTATACATTTACTTTACATTCCATCCTACGTCAGAGAAATAATTAAAAAAAAAATATTTTGCATTTGAAGAAATATATCACTCCCAGTTTTGTTGAAGATGAAAAAAATAAATCATCAAACATAATTTTCTTATTAATGCTCTTGAGAGAACCTGACTTTGACAGTTGATTCTGCACTGCAATTGGGTGCAGATCAGCAAACAATCACAAATTTGCAATTATTGCAAGATATATGATTGATTAAGGGACAAAAAATAGACTTGCGATTGATTGCAAGTTTCTTGCAACATCCCATAAGTCATACTTAACTCTTTGTGAAAAGACTTCAAACTTTCACAAGAATCTGAAATATTCCCGGTTTTATTTTAAGATCTCTTTTATTGAAAAGCAATTTCATGAGTGGTAAACATATCATTTCACCTTGCTTCCAGTAATGCCCTGGACACCATTCCCTGAATCAACAAGTCCAGTTGTCATGACTTAATTTTGAATTCTTGAATCCAAACACCACTTCACAGTACCACCTAGTTTGCATTTCTGCCTATCCTTACATTCTTCTTGTATTTGCTTACTTCATCTTTATTCTTCAAGCCTCCTTTTATTTGCTGATAAACTAGAATTGTTATCCATTCTTCTTGTTTCTATTATAAAGCATTCCTCAGCATACATGCAGTTGGCTTGGTTGGCTGCCAAGGTCACAGTGCCAATGACAGCTCGGATCAATTCATCTTTGGCAAGAGGACAATGCTTATTTGCTTAGGGCGCAGAAACGTGACTGAAAACAACTGACCCCAAACGATGTAAATATAACAGAGAATATTGTTTGATTTGACAGAACGAATCACCAGATTCAGTATCAAATATCCAGAAGAAAATTCAAAGATCACACAAGCGTGATTTCAAGGATGAAATGAGATAATCATGACTCTTGTGGGTTTTCTGTTTCTACAAAAACCCACCCATCCACACACACATGACATTGCAATGTTCGGAAAATTGCATTCCTCTACATTATACTGAGGTTCAATTACCCGCACCACTTATACATACCTTGCATACCAAGCGACTAATGATGAAAGGGGAAAAAAACACATAAAAGCAAGGTTTGGATATATACTGTATATGTGCACTGGGGTCCTTTGCATAAAGCTGTTCATAAGTTAAGAGCGACCGTAAGAAGAGCGACCGTAAGAATGACTGGTGAACCTTTCTTTTGTGCTAAACCATCTTCAATGGTGTATACCATTTACCACAAGAAAGGATCACCAGTCGTTCTAAAAGTCGCTACTAACTTACAAACAGCTTTATGAAACGCCAACCAGGCCATTACCAACCATAGATAAAGAATGTCCAATTTCAGGCAGTTAACAACCACAGATAAAGATACTCTGATTAGGAGGTGAATAATAACTTTCCACTTCTGTACAGTGCTCATTGAACACACCAGGACAACATCTTAATGCAATTTCTTTTATACCTTTAAGTTTGTATGAAATGATTTTTGGCCTTGGTTAAAAGCCAAGTTTTAATACTTCTGACTATATATATATAACTGAAACTGAAAAAAAAAATGCCTGAAAGACCAGTCTTACTTTGACTCCAAAGAACTACATGGAAATGCAGTGGATATGTATGCAGAGACGGTATGACCTTGCGCAGGGGGCCACATGGCCCCCAACCTAACTCTGCAGATGTTTGCAGCATCCTGAACTTATCTTCAATTCTCTGCAGCTTCATCACAAGTTTGAATAAGCCGAAAGCCATTCCTTGTGAAAAGATAACTTAAATGTTCCATAATGATGACCTTTTATCGATAAGATGAGAGACGCTCTCCTTGGTAATCTTGAACTCACTGCGGCGAAAAATTTATTGAGAATATCTTTGAAATGTCTCTGATGAAAGTAAATAATGATATGCATCACAAGCAGGTGTCTGCAAGTAATTACTACGAGTCATAACTCCAAGAGGTTTCAACTGGTTTTTGCACACAAAGAGCATAATTCTTCTATATCAGAAGACAAGATGCCAGACCATTCTTACAAAAATAAAACAAAACTCATACACATGCAAAAGCTAAAAATTGAAAATGAAAAAAAAGCATTCTATACTTTACACAGGTCATGACAATGACTCTGAGAACCCACAATATTATTTACAATTATAAAATGTTTCTAAGATGTATAAAATATGCATTATAATGTTAGGAATATATAACATTGCTACATTCAAACTTACATACTTTTTTGTTGAAAGAAAGACTAAGTTGAAAAGAAATAAAGATTACTAAAATAATAATAACAGTATCGTCGACTCTTTCTATATGTATATATTTCTTCAAACTATAACCAGACTATTTCTAGTAGACTTTGTGTATATAAGATTATCATTTTATTGATAGTGAAAGCATTAAATAATCTTCCTGAATATAAATTAAAAATTGTATAAATATTTACATCTATAAATATTCACTGCAATTACTGAAATTTTGATAATACTAATGATATACTGTAATGCAAAATTGTAATACTAATCTTGATTTTTTTTGTATATGCTTTATAAGTCCACCAATATCATCTTCTTCATGGAAAACTAAGTAATACATGGGCAGAATTCCACATTTATTGATAAATTCCAGTTGAGGGTAAAGGTCAAAAGAGACTGTCTATGTATTGATGTCAGAGATTGACGCCACAGAATTGCATGGGTTGTGATATGCAGCTGGCACATCTCTGACAACTCCATTTACACATATTCCTATATCCTCTGAGGGAGGGCGCTATGTAATTTTGACATCACATGCATAAGGTGTCTGAATATATGAATATCTTTGTGCCACACAGACCTGGTGGTATCACGGTGTAGTGGTACACTCTTGCCTTTTAATCAAAGAGTTGTGGGTTTAAATCCTAAATCAGATGTTACATTTTCTTCGGCAAGAAATGCATACAAATTGGCTCCACTCGACCCAGGTAAGTTGAACAATCACCCAGTATGATTTGTGACCTACCACCCCAAAACCACCATTAAGTTGCCAGGTAAGGTTCTCTGTAAATAGCCAAAAGAGTAATTTAGTCAGTTGAATAAAAGAAAAGATACAAGAGTTTCTTGGACACTACTTTTTCGGACTGCTTGGAAGTTTCACTGAGATTACACAGTATGCACATCTCATGCTTGAGTGAACCCCAAACTTCAAACCTTGTTTTCTCCTTATTCTTTAAGCTCTTGTTGAATTTCCTCTGCATTTAATCAAGTACTTGTAATGGCTATTGTTGGTCAATTTTAACATATTATATATTATTTTAAAGCTTAGGAAATGAAATTTCAAGCTCAATAAAAATCTCAATGTTCATTTTGGTCGACTTATTGATGGTTTGGGGGTGGCAGATCACATTTATTTCTTTGATAGCACCTATACGTTTGAAGGAATGCATTCCTGCCAGGTACCCATTTACCTGGGTTGAGGGCAGCACAATATTGATCCATTTCTTGCTGAAGGAAACAACGTCATGGGCTCGAATTTGAACCCACGACCCTCTGTTTCAAAGTCAAGGGACTACTCCACTGGGCCACAATGCCCCATAATAATTTCGATAATTTTCTATACAGAGGATTCATCATTTAATTGTATAGCTTCAACAGTTTTTTGTTTTCATTAGAGTGTACCTTGAATAGGATTTCCCCATTGAAACGTGTATTAAATGAACCGCTCTATGAACACCATCTGCTCATAAGGATTTTTTTTTTGTTATTTCCCTTCAGTGGACTCTATATACAAGTTACACAGTATTATTATTAGTAGTACTATTATTAAAATAAACTGGTTGTATATCCTTGGATGTAGATTTGTCTAAAATTGTCAAATTTCCTCTAAACTTGCAAATTGTGATGCTGATTTCAAAGATATAGTCAATGAAGTCACATAACAATCATTCATTTTTATACCTCACTGCACATTTATTATTTTGAATTACCACCAAACCTTCCATTTTTTTTCTCACTATATCCATTTTTATTCAGGCAACTAATATATCTCCAGTTACATAAATATCACACTGAGAATATATATATATGTTTTTGTGTGTGTGCGTGCATATATTCAATAGTTTTTTTTAGTACTACTTCAATAGTGTTTAGGTTTTGGCTATATCTTGACATGCAAATCCTCAACTGAGCAGTACTGTTGCATAACTGCAGCGATTGTACTGATTCATGGTTATTTGATTATAACAAAGATGAAAAGTATAGTACAGGTATAAACTGATTTCATAAATTTTATGTCCAATCACTAAATAACTTTCGTCAGATTGGTATAAGACAGCACCTTACTATCTGGCATCTTATTGGAGTTTATCTTTTACCTTGTCCCACGAAGAGCTGACTGTTGAAGTGTCTATTTTAATAGATATCACCTGAAATCATAATTCAAAGCAAAATCCATCATTAAAAAAAAAAAGGGGTGAAAATTTTTAAATCAGTACTGTCAGACATCTACTATAAATCAGAGTGCTTTTATCGAATCACTTTGGAGGTGTGGTAGCTCAGTCGGCAGAGCAGGGGTTTCGGAATCAGGGGACTGAGGTTCCATTCCCACTTGCGCTAGTACCAGGTCCCTTGAAGAAGCCCTTAAGCCGTAGGTCCTCTGGTTGCTTGCTAACAAGCATTCACGCTTTCCTCACAATCAGGTAAAAGAAAATCACCACCGCGTCTTCAAATTCATAAAAGAAAATGACCGTCATTAAACCCATATAATGTTACAATGCCATGCGTATGAATTTGTGCATGAGGTTTAGAATTTGAATAAATTTCTTTTTGTGCATTATCTTTATTATTACTTTAATATACAGGCAGTCATTTTTTTAACTAAAACATATTACATTATGAATAATAAATAGGCAAACAAAGGGAGAAAACTTGAAACTGACATAAAGTGCCTTTATACACATTTCAGATTTGTTTCAGCCAGTTAATGATAAAAAAATCTAACAGATATAAATCCATTGTTTATGTGAAGAGTATTTACCTAACACCAAACACAATGAAAAATGTGTAAGGTAGGAACCTGTAATAAGAATACTGCACAACGAATACATACTGGTATGATAAGAAGATTCCTGTGTATTCTTGAATCAACATCACTGGCAGAGTTATAGAAAAGCCACACAACTTTCTGCAGAGTTATTTTATCTAATATTGTAACATATTAGGATAATATGCACCATGCACAAGGTGGTTCATAAAATTAAATCACATCACTGCATCAGAGATGCAATTTCCTCCTTTCACAGCTACATGTAAATTCTAAAATAAATATCATATCTATTTGTTCTATGAGCAAGTCAGCTTTGGTCTAAGACTAATTCCCGTTCGATAGACACCGACACAGAGAGAAGAGAGAGGAGACAATCGAAACATGACCTTTGACCTTGACAAAGATTTCCTCATGAAAGTAAAGGAGCAAATATGAGCACTTTATGACTTGTGATTTTCTTCCACTGAAGAAGGGTTCCAATCCTTGCTGAGGACTTTGAAGTCGAACAGAAATAAATCTTTCTCTGGGGAATCTGCTCTTTGGAATAAACATTCTTCATCAGCTTCCTCTTCCTTTTCAAAGAATTCCTTTATCATTATCCATTATTTCATGCAACAAATCCTAGAGGGGGGTATTACAAAAAAACAAAAACAAATGATGGCTTGTGATATGACACAGTCTTCAGTATTTTTGCTATCAGGCAACAGCTTTTGAAGGTTTCCGACAGGATTAAATCAAATTCAGCACAAGCACTTTGGTCCTGTTTTATACTTCAAACACTGCCACAGTCATAATAACATCAAACACTTTGAAAAAGGTTCACGATCAGGAGCTGTTGTGTAAGCACCTTTCAATACAATCAACAATGTGAATCAGTTAGCGCCTTCACCAATATGGTGTTATATCTGGTGTAAATAAAACAATCATTTGATCACATATCCAAGCAATATGCATGGCCATTCACAGACAGTCTACACTAGCACCAAAAGGCTAGTGTCAGACAAAATGTGTAGTGCTGGTACTTATAACCCACTGCAGTGTACTTCAACTGAGCACCACCTTGTGAAAGGTGTTAAATACATGTACCTCATGCTGTCTCCTGTGCTGACCACAGCATGTAAACAGATCCAACATTTGGTGTTAGTGTCAGCATAAATGAAATGAAATAAATAAGCACTGATTCTATGCTTTTACACCCTGTAAAACTGTATGGCATTCAATTCTTTCCTCAAACTTGTAGCCCTATGGCAACAATTACCCATCAGAGTTAGCTTGTTATACCTGAGTGTTAATGCTGACACCTTCACTCAAGATGATACTACCTAATGCAATTCAAACACAGTATTTTACTTGACCGGTCAATCAATTATCAATAAAACAAACTTCAAGTGCTTTGTCAGTGTTGACACTACACCTTCACTGTATAACCAGTGTATTTTAAATCAAGAAATGGAGTGAATGGAGCAGAAGAAAAACAGAAAAATGCCCAGAGAAAGAGAGATTAGTGTGAAGACAGTATGACCTTCAGCAGGGGGCCACATGGACTCCAAAATCTACAAGGGTATCTTTAGAAAGAAAAGATTATTTTTCATAATGAATGACTTTGTCCTCATAACACATGACGGTACAAATCAGTATTGAGTAAAGGGGGATGAAGGTCAAGTGGAACAGATAATAAATCATGAAACAATTATTGTAAGGATTTTTATTCCTTTATCCTTCTTCGCAGCCCATCACCTCACCAAGATCGATTTGCTCCCATAGCATTGGTCCAAATCCCCTATAACCTCCTCCGCTCCATGCTCCTCCGACCTCGTCATCGTCGTCTTCTCTCTCTTTCTCTGACATCTGGCGTCACTTCTTTCTGGGCGGGGCACCCTGCGACTTCCCCGTTGACAGCGAGGTTTCCGATTCGTCGATGTCCTTCTCCTCCGCTGAGCCCTTGATGCTCTCCTTCTCCTCCATCTGTTGAGTGCTTATGGTAGCCAAGTGTTGCCAGTTGTTGCGGTTTGACTGACACATGTCAAGGAGTGGTTTCATCTTGTCGTTGACTTTCGTCAAGGACTGCACATCGAAAGGTAAGGTGGAAAAATTAAAAAATGGTGATGGGGATTCACTTGGTCTGTAAGTGGTTTGTATTCGTTGCATAAAAGGCTGGTTGCTTTCCCCAAATACAGACTTGATGTGACTGAGACACACAATCAGCATGTCATTACACAAACGTTTGTAAAGTTGCGTGTTCCTATAAAGCAACAGCAATAGGAAACCGTTCCATGACATTTGCTACGGTGGCAATCTCTCCGAAAATCTGCACGTTTCAAAACTAAACAAACCCTTAACCCTATCTTTACATTATTCTGAACCAAAAACTCTATAGCAATCCAACTCTAACCCTATGCCCTCTGAGATATCAAGACCAGAGCAAATGTTGTGTTATCTAAGAAACATCCACCTTCTTCAATTCTACAGCATCTCTATAATCGAATGCTTTGATATTTAAACAAGAAAACTCATTTATAATGATATCAAATACAAAATTCCAATTGAATTCAACATTTTTGCTACAACAACTTAAGATTTAAAGATACATGTACTTACCTCATAGCATGGTAGACATATTGCATCAACAAAACCCACTTGCATTTTGGGTAAAAGATCCCTCTTCTCCCGATTCATCATGTCCTAGATAGGAAAGGGATGAGAGAAAGAACAAACAAAAATATACAGACAATTCATTAGAACTCCAATCTCAGTGAAAATTCCAAGCAATCTGCAAAAAATTGGGTCAGAGAAACTTTTGTATCTTGTTTTTCTATTCAACTTTACAACTTGAAATTTTGACAGTATGAAGAATTACTTTTGGGTTCGAGTCCCAACTATGCTAAAAGACTTCTTACTAAAAAAATTTATTACAATGTTGTTTGCCAGCATGCCTCACTGCGGCAGCTGTATACAGTGCAGCAAAACACTCCGTCGATCAGAAAGAACGCGAGTTAGAGAGTCAAAACCATTGTACATTGAAACCAATACACTTTCTGTAAAAGAGAAAGGTGTTCACCTGGTGTTCTGTACCTGTCGAACCAAAGTTTTAGAATACTGCAAGAATCTTCAGAATTAAAAGAAGCAGTGTACATGTAGCTCATAGAAGAAGATGAAGGAGCATGATATAGCGGTTTGTGACTCTTGCCTTATATTCTAGCATCCTTCAGCAAGGTGTTAATCCACACTTCGCAACTCTCCAGCAAGGTTCTTAACGGGTACCCAGTAGGAAGCAAAATCCAAAAGTATGCTTAGCAATTGACTCTGAAAATCATTTTTGGAATGCTAATGACAGGCTTTAAGAGCTTTTAAAAAGTGAAATATTAAGAAGACTTACATCGGGAACTTTATTGAGCTGCTGTCGCTCTAGGTCTCCCTGCTCGAAGAACTCGCCAAAGACCAGCTTGGCGATCTCCTTCTGGACATCCCACGGCTTGGAGATGGCCGAGATGTCGCAGGCGGTCATCAGCATCCCTCTCAGTAGCTCCCGTTGGTCATCCTCGTTCCATTCGCACTTCTGCTCCTCGACAATATGGAAGAACTCACCTCGAGATCTGACGAAAAATATCGAATATGAAAAATCCAACGTTTTGTTAATGAATACAAGTATCAATCTCCAAAAAAGGAATATATCTAAATCTTCAGGAGTGAAAGAAATAGGATTACAAATGTTGCTATTATGAAAAAAGGGTGATCAAATGTCATGAATGAATGGGTGTGTGTGAGTATGTAATGAGGTATGATTATTAACCTCTGGGCTGACGTTAAACATCTCCATCTGAAAGACATGACCAGGGCTCGAACCTCTGCACCAGTTTGGAACTTCCCCCCATGTGGTATTGACTACAAGCGTATGGCATATTGCAAAGTTATTAATTTAATAAGAGCCAAATACATGTATATGTAAATAAAGAATATCATTGTTCTAATAGAGCCCTAAAAAGCCAAAGAGATCTAGACCAATGAGAACCATGCTCTTTAATGACAAATACTAAAATTTGATTCAGGTTAGGTGAACGTTTGAAATCATTTCCCGGTAGAACCTTACTTATGGTAAATTCCTTTGTTCCAGTAACAATCCATACATTTAACCACCATACCTAACATAATACTACATGTACCTCCGCCAACCCCCCATTATCTTAATTTCATTTATCTTTGTTTATTGATTTGTATAATGTTTATGCATGTAATTCTTTGAAACCATGTAACTTTTTTGTGTGTATAAGACATTAATAGTTAATATTATCATTATTATTTGTTTGCCTTCCACTGTGCCTGGGAGGCGAAAAGCAAACTGAATCAGTATGACCCACAGGTCTCTCCTCCCGATATAACTGATTAGAAGGGATGCAGGTGAACCAGTACAACAAAGTTGCAATAGTTAATATCCCATCCGAGGGACAGATTGTTTTGTGCAAACAAATTGAATTTCCATATGTACTACTGCCTCATGAACAATAAAAATATCAGAATCTGAATCTTCTTTCTGTCTGAACCTACTTGAAGTAAACAGCTAGGTCCGTAGCTAAGATGGCGTGCTCTAGTAGTCTGATGGCATTGGTATACTCTTCTGGATTGAGGTTCATGAAGATCTCATTGCCCTGTCGAAGAAATCAGACACAAGAAAACAGACGATTGAACTTGCACAGAAAATGGTGATACTTATGGCAGCAATGAACCAATAGCCTAAATAGCGCCACCTCAAGTCCTTAATCAATCAAATCCAGCAATCAAATTACATCAGGAGGGCTAAAGATATTCGTTCGACCCAACTCATTCGAAGTTTTTCAATTTGATAATGCTGATTGGCAAAAGTGTACGAATATGATTCAAAATCTAACACTGATTCTAGAAATGGTAACTACTGAACTTCCTTTGCCCAAATTGGGAAGATACATCGATGATTTGGAACTATTTTTTGACTGGCAGAAGAATTGGGGCTATTTTACTGTTTCAGTTGATGAATTTGATCCCATCATAGTTATCTTCATAAATGGCGATTTATTTTTAAAATGAGCTGGCTACGATACCCTTCTCTGGTCAGATATGGAATGTCAGATATACATTTATATCCTATCCAAAGGTAGTAAACATTCGACCCTCTAATTTCACATTTATTTTTTATGAATTTTTCTTAAGTGCCATTTTTACACACAAGTCTATGGGGAATGTTTTACGTGTGTGACACCTGAGCTGTGTAGTCTTGTAATATAGACCCACTTGAATGATGACACATTAATTCACCACTCAATACATAAATACCACACAAATTATACCAAACAAGTACTTTCCTCTCAAAAACATGTTAGTTTCTCTGTATGAATAAAATTATAGGCTTTCTTCTTTGTATTATTGATGGTTCTCTCAAAATGTATATAATTTAGACAACTTATAACACAGAGTCAATGAGAGACCACACAAAAGTGTTGGTCAGTTTGCTTTCCCTTTAAGCTTAGCAGTACTTTATGACTACTTCATCTTTTTTCCTGCTGTAATGGTGAAGAACTGTTATAATTATCATTTCTAGTCAATTTTCAAATGTTTTGAGAATATGAAATGTTCTGATGAATGAAGTACAGGAGAGGTGGAGTTGATAATGAAATAGGAGTATGAAGTGCAAAGTAAAATTAGATACCTTGCTGTTTAAGATCATGATACACTGATCAAAATGATGGTGTTCCATGGTGGAAGTCGAGTACAGCTGCGCAAGAGGAGATTCAATCCTATGGTAGCACCAAAGAGAAAAGAAATAACAAAGCATTTTAAATTCATCAATTACATACTTTATCTTATAGTTACTTTATTCAATTTCTCCAGAGACATTCACTAAGTTTGTGGTTCTCAAATAATATTTTAGAAAATATGTAAGAAATTAAACAAGATGGGTGATTAATTGGAAAGCCAAATTTTAGATAATAACCCAAGTTTTTTACACATGCTTTAAAAAGTTTGACCGCATTTTAAATGATTTCATTTAATTTACATATTTTGCAGAAAAATATTTGTTTTCATTACAGAGATACTCACATGACCTGGAAGTTATTGTTGGTGCCCCTGTGGTCGAGGTCATGTGACAAACAAGCTACCATCAGGCACATGACCTCTATGTCCGTCAAGACGTTCTTCATGCCACCACTCTATTAGACCAGAGAGAAGAAAAGGTAGACAGAAATAATGAACATCATATTCTTATTCTTTTAATATTCATTTTTCATTTCCTTCTTCCTTCTTCATTTTTATTTAAAGATTTTCTCTAATTCTCTTAGTCTATTGTTTATCAGTTGTTCTGCTTTTTCCTCCCTCTCCTCTTCTCCTACTTTTCTTTTTCTTCTTCTGTTTTTCTATTCTGCCTCCTTCATTTTACTTCTTTCTTTTTTATTATTCATTCTTCTCCTATCCCTCCATCTCCTTCTCCAATTTCTTTTTCACCTCAAATAAAGTACACCTATCAACTGAGGTCTTTGACAAATCTTTCTGAATGACCCCTAGGGGATGGAGAAAGTGCAGACATTGTGTGAAGGCAATAATCTAATGGCTGGGGTGATAACATATATGTAAAGCGAGTAGAGACTTAGTTCTGATCTATCAAGCGTTGTATAAAGCAGGACATTAACACTTAAGGTCCCATTTTTTTTCTTTTTCTTCTCATCATTTTCCTCCCTGCTTTTGTCCTTGTTTAAATTTTATCTATTTACTCTCTCAAATGATTTTTTTATTTACAATTACAAAATACCTTCAATGTAAAATCATACAGCATCGAAACAGGGTCAACTGTGACAATATCTGGCTAAGATTTAATTATCACCTTTGTTCCTTCACAAAGGAAATCCAGATGTCTCTAACATATAATTGTTCAATCGATTGCCAAATAACAAATGCCAATCATAAGCATTATTGTATGCATATTTTGTTCAAAACACTGACAAAAGATCAATCAGAGTGATTTTTGCAATTTATTTCAAACCCATTGCCTTCCAATCCTCCTCCTCCACCTTATTCTTACTTTTTTGCAAATTGCAATGGCCAATGATGATCCTTCTTACATGGGCATTCCATTCAAAATACTACCTAGGAACCAATCAGAATAGTTCTTCCATTTTACCTTGATGATGGCAAACATTGTCTGTGCTACCGTGAAAGCATGCCTCCAATTGTGGTACGTCACATTGCGGTAATTCTTACGCACACTCAGTAGCCATCTGCACATTGTCTGGATAAAGAAAGTTGAAAGAATGAAAATGGATCACAGTGATGAGATTTTTGATACATTATTTTGCTACATTTTTGAGAGGTGATAGTGTGGATAAATCATTCTTAATCTAAAGGTACATTTATGCACCACTGTTTTTACCCAAGAATCATGCTTTGAAACACGTTTAGAAACACAATTCTACATTAAGGCAAAAGTTCAAGTAAACGTATTTCAAATCACAAACATGAAACACTGAAAAGGGGCATTCGGAAAGACGCTTCTGAAGAATCATGTTCGAAAATGGTCGAATAAACATAATGTTGATTTGAATCATGATTCTATGACGTCATTGTGTCAGCCTACTTCCGCTTTCATGCCAAACTGCGCGCTGCCGGTCGCATTTTTCGCATTCGCTTCACACTACAGCCGTACACATGTATATGTATTAGTAATCAAAGCTGTTTATATTTTGCAATTCAAACCTAAAGAGAAGTTCACCTATATTTCTTGGGTCAAAATGTGCACTTACGATGCGCATTGGCTAGGCTTGAAGTGAGTGGGAAACAGCATTGGAATAAGGTTCGATTAAACCCTCATCCTGCACTTACCATGATTTATGTTGTGCTTTGAATCATGATTCATTCTTGAGGTCACATAAACGCAGCTCAAGAGTTAGTTTAGCCTGAAGGTTGGGTCAACTGTCAAATCTTTATTACCGCAACTAGGTGAAAATATGGCGTAATTATCATTCAATTTCAATTTTTACTTACAAAAACATCTAAATCCCACCTGTGTAATATCTACAGTAAATGTAGAATTTATGAAAATAATGTTATTTAGTTTCCGAAGAAATTTTTCCCACAGGAATATTACCTCATAATTTATCCTGAATTTGTTTAGTAGATCTAGATCAAGGAACATCCTCATGGCTGCTAGCAACGTCTCGTCTTCGGTCATACGAAGCTCGCTGAAGGAGAATTTTAGAAGACCTAGTTCGTTAGAAGTTGGCACTGGAAGTTTCTGTCAAAATAAAAGACAATGAAAAGGAAATTCAAAATACATCACTAAATAAGAATTCATATTTTCTTTCATGAAGACATAAAACAATATGGTACCAGTGTCATGTTTTGATTACAGCCCCAAGGGAATGGGTACTTAAAAGAAAACCACGAATCCCTGATAATTAAGAACATGACCTATAGGAAAGCTGTCCCTACCACTTGTCATAATTAACATACTCAGTTGCCAATCTGACATTAATTAATAATAGGGATCTCAATTTAAAACAGCCATAGTTTTCTTATTCCTTGTCCAATTTTTTTCAAACTTTCGCCATTCTCTTTTACTCATTTTTCTCCTCTCTCTTACAAAATTTAAGACCAAGGTTGGATTCCCCTTTACAGGAACTACTGCATATCGATACAAAAATAGAGGAGTCAAGAACATAACCTCTGCTGTACAGACGTACCTTTATTCTCTGTGCTTCTTCGGAAGGGGCTGTGGCGTGGTATGATAACGTCTGAGTAAAAATAGAAAGGAGAGGAATTAAAAAAAAATCTAATGGATCACTGTCTTACTAATTATATCACTCTAATAAAAAATCAATGGCAGTGATATTCTACTTCTTAAAACACTGTTTAATATATTTTACAATGCTATTTACAATGTACTATATGAACCTCACAGTAATTGTTTAAACAGTTTTATAAGCAAGTACGTAAAATCTTGAACAACAATGTTTGATTTGAGATAAATGATTCTCAATAAATCAAGCATAGTTGTTTAAACTATTAAACAACTACTGCAAGGTCCATATAGTAAACAGCATTGAATGAAATTTTACACAGCATTCTTACTGTGCAGTGGTTACGTGGTCGAGAGCCACCAAGGAAGGTTGTGGGTTTGAACACCAGTGGGGTCCTATTAAAGACTTTTGGGGGGAAAATGGGACCTGTCTTCTTGCCAGGTGCTCAATATACAATGGAGAAGGATAGTAACAACATATTATACAACTCCCAAGAATGTTCTGTAATCTGATTGGTCCAATTCGGATCACATGATATTCAGCGAACTGCACTATTGCATCCAAAGTGCACTATCCTGCACTCTGACGTCAGAGTGCAGGATAGTGCGAGTTCTGGAATTATCTAGAATTTAGATAAATATAGCATTCGGGGCAACCCAGTAACATGGGTGAAGGGGGGAGGGATCGTATAAAACAAAAAATACACGCATTCTTGTGCACAGCGGACCTAACTAATGAACTCTGTGCTCGACTCGCCAAATGGATATACCGCACTCGGTCCTGCGGACCTCGGTGCGGTATATCCACTGGCTCTTCTTGCACATCATTCATTATTTGGCCCTGCATGCACTCGCTTACGTGCATTATTTGTATATTATATGGAGCATTGTGGACCTGTGGATTAGTGTACTGGGTCTTGGGTTTGAATCTCAGCCTTTGTGTAATTTCCAAGAAATTGATCCACAATGTGAGGCACTCAACTCTGGTGAGGTAAAAGGCTACCTGGCAGGAATTCATTCTCTGAAATGCCTTCGTGCTGTATAAGGCTGCAGGGTAAAAACCAGTGTAATCGTATCCAAGTCCTTTAGAAACTTTATCTTTCATAGGTCATGATTTGTCAGCAATGATCAGACTCAAATAATTCCCTCTCTAAAATATCTAGCAATTATATATTTTTCAAGAGAGAAACAATAATGCTCTTAACATAAATAAAAAAAAATGATGAAGAGATTCCAAGATATTCAGATGTCATATTGGTCTAAAACAATTCTAATTCCTTCTCTATTTTAATCCCATGATGAAGAGTGAAGTCAAAAGTCTATGTATAATTATGACATGCGAAGCGTCAACATTTATGTTATTATTCCTCCATCTCTCAAACTAGACAATATAATCTCCAACAAAGCTTTGAAATCTCTAAACAATACCAGACTTTAAGCTCCATCTGATGAGAGATGAAGTGCCTGGTTTTCCTAATTTGATTTGGTTATCCATTCTATTGCAAAATACAAGTCTCTCACACATGACTCTACCTGGAAATTTGATAAATGCTATCTATCTATTTCATTTGATTCCTAATTGGGGGAAGATATTGAGTTGTTTGCTTGCGTGCTTGCTGACTAGTTTTATGCTTCGGGATGGAGAAAAAAACAAACTTTTCTTACTGGTAAAGAAAGTTCATAGCCATGGTAGCTAACCCACATAAAAAAGCTCCCTGTAATTGGTGATCTTTTCATTTTAGGATTGATTGCGTGATTGATTGATTGATTCATTCATCCATCTTTTGAGTTTATTTTTCTCTCTCTAATTGTATTCCATATATCACTGCTACACAGTAAAATTGCTTTTTAAAATTTTTTATGCAAGCTGTTTACTAATTATAAACCTTGCAGTAGATGTTTTACAATTTAAACAACCATGCTTAATTCATTGAGAATTATATATTAAAAATTACACTTTGTTGTTTAAGATTTCAACACTTATTTAAACTGTATTACTTCTAGGTTCATATAGTAAAAATGTCTCCTAAATGAACAAATGTTACGGGTTTAATAAACTAAATAAAATTTAAGTTGAATGTGTCCGTACTATTCTAATCATTTCTAATTTTGGTTTGAATGAGTGCACGCATTTCACGGCTTGTCTGTTTCACATTATTGCGTGCCAATTAAAGTGGGTGGGATAATTGAACAATGCTGGTAATTACATTTGACGCCTACAAGCATTTGATTCAACCAGACAGAATTATGAATGATTAGTCTATGAGCCAGACCAAAGAATGCACTAAGTAGAAAATGATGGATTGATTGACAGACTGGCTTAGGTGAGCACGATATGGGAAGTTGACATGAACACGGAAAACTTTCCACTTAAAGGGCACTGGAATCTTGATAATGATATACAACATTCATTACATAGTGCATTATGTTTCTAAGTGTTGTATACTATTATCATTATTATTTGTTTGGTGTCATCTGTGCCTGGGAGGCGAAAAGCAAAATGAATCACTGTGACCCGCAGGTCTCTCCTCCCGATATAACTGATTGGGGGGGAGTGCAGGTGGACCACTACACCGGGGTTTCCCCCTACTCTTATACGAATAGTGCAGTGGGTTCTTAACGTGCAAAGGTGGTGACTCTCCTCCACGAGGGGCCTCCATTTAACATCCTATCGGAGGGATGGAGTGTTTTCCATTGTAACATAGCCTGCATCTATGAAACATGGGAGTACATTGGTATAAGTGTAAGTTATGAAACATTACCCTGGCTTTAACATGGCTACTATGATCAGGTGTTTGAGCATATAAGGAATTCCTTCTGGGTTCTCAGTTACAACACCTGGGTGGAGTGTGGCAAATGTGAAAAAAAATGCCTTGTTAACGGACGGGAGTGCTGCAGTGGGATTTGAACATCGGACCTTGTGGTTCAAAGTCCAGAGACTTATCCACTGAGTCACAACACCTTTAATTTTTTTAATTCCTGTATTTTTGTCAAACATTGATTCAAATAAATTGTTTGCAGTTCGAGATTGGGGGGGGGGGGGGGGGGGTTACAAAAAGTCCAGTCTGACTAAATGTCATGCTTTTGTTCTGATGACCAATGAAACTTAGTGTGTGTGATCAAAATGATTAATATGCAGCACAGAGCATCCCATGTGCATCATTAGACCAATGCAGTGATGTTTTATTAACCATGAGAACTGGGAATTCAAGAGTGACTTTTAATCATCCATCAATCTTTGTGAATTACTCCCAAGAAATATAAAGGTTTTGAAAAAAGAGTTATCTTTAATGTGAATGTACAGGAATCTTGACTACTGAATGCTTGACATTTCGATTCGTAGGTACATTCATCATGTATAATGAAAGGGTTTCATTATTTATCATTATTTCAAAAATCTGCTTCAAAAATATATTATGTCATGTTCAAGGCAACAAGACCTTTTAAATAAGTTCCAAACAATGTTACAGATTAATCCTCTAAAACTTCTCCTTGTGAATGAGATAATTTGCAAACATACCTCTTGAAATAATTAATGTTTGAAATAATTAATGTTTGAAATAAGTAGATCTTTAAGAGATTTTACAAAATATGTTGCAGATTCATCCTAAAAAAATGTATGTTTTCAATGAGATAACTTGCAAACAGATTGGCTGATTGACCGATGTTTGAAATTATAACATCTCTTTTTTTTCACAGATTTTCCAAAATATTTTACAGAAACATCCCCTGAAAAGTCTGTTATGAATGAGATAATTTGCACACATCTCCCTTGATTGGTTTGCTGACGGACGGACAGACGCGAAGGAGGATCGACACGCATACCAAGAGATTAGTCTGATGATATAATGGATTAGTTCCATGGACTGATGAGAATATAATAGACAGAGGAAAATGATCAGGGTCCTGGTGGGTGTTTCATAAAACTGTAAGAGTAACTTAAAGAACTGGTAAACGGTATACATCATAATGTTCATTGCTGATGACTTATCGCATAAGAAAGGATCACCAGTCGTTCTTAAAGTCGCTCCAAGTTAAGAGCGACTTTAAGAATGACTGGTAATGGTATACATCAAAATGTTCATTGGCAATGGCTTAACGCATAAGAAAGGATCACCAGTCGTTCTTAAAGTCGCTCTAAGTCAAGAGCGACTTTAAGAATGACTGGTAAATGGTATACATCAAAATGTTCATTGGCAATGGCTTAACGCATAAGAAAGGATCACCAGTCGTTCTTAAAGTCGCTCTAAGTCAAGAGCGACTTTAAGAATGACTGGTAATGGTATACATCAAAATGTTCATTGGCAATGGCTTAATGCATAAGAAAGGATTACCAGTCGTTCTTAAAGTCGCTCTAAGTTAAGCGTGACTTTAAGAATGACTGGTAATGGTATACATCAAAATGTTCATTGGCCATGGCTAACGCGTCAGAAAGGATCTCCAGTTGTCTCAAAGTCGCTCTTAACTTACGAACAGCTTTATGAAATGGCCCTAGACTTACAAAGAGTACAAAAAAATCCATCAATGTCATTAATTTTCCTAATAGAAATTTGCAGAATTTCATGTTAACAAAGAGGAGCACACCAAATTATCTGGTGGGTGTTTCATAAAGCTGTTCGTAAGATACGAATGACTTTACGCACGACTGGTGATCCTTTCTCGTGCTATGTGATATCCCTATGTAATTGATTGATGACCTAAGACCATGTTGCAGTCGTGCGTAACTTTACGAACAGCTTTATGAAACACCCACCTAGAAATTTTTTTGAACCAACATGGATATCAGACGTTGGCATTGCTGGCTTTCAATAGTTGTGATTGATCAGATCAAACATAACTCTTTGTACGACAGGGCCCAGGTGATTGACAAGAAGGGATGACAGTCAAAGATGACGTATAAATAAATGGATTGGTCATAGAGAAGCAGGGGATGAATGATTGACAATCAGTTAGGGTTGGAGTAAGAACAAAATGAAATCAGATAGGTGAGAGAATTTTAGGAAGTTTTCATAAGCTAGCTGCCCTCACAAAACTGCAGAAGAGCCTCTGCAGTCAAGTGATTCATATTGCTTCGTGTTATTTTGTCAGATGTCATTTTTTCTGTATAGTTAGTTATATGTACAGTATGATAGTGTAAACCATAAATTGACCTTGATTGATTTTGTATAGCAAAAATCATACTTTCATGATTCCACTGCATTTTTCATAAACTTTGTGTATATTTATATTAGGATGTGGAAATTTCTGTGCTTGTTTAGTCCTAAAATTCCCCAAATAACATAAATGTGAAATACTCAGCAAACCATGTGTGCTATAGAAAATCTTAATAAAGAGGCAGTAAAAAGAAGAGAAAAAACCCCACATATTCACAATAAAATCCCTGAAATATCATTATGAATATGTCTAGAATTTTAGATTACATAGTGAGAACGGTCATGGAAAAGATAACAGTGGAGCCTTTCACAACACAGTTTGGCAGTGAATCTCAACCACAAATGTTATAAGCTACTTATATCCTTGCATCTGACTGGCAGAGAGCAAAATGTCAGTGAAGATTACTGGAAAGAGGCTTTGTGATATGCTCCTGTTGGTGAATCAAAGAAAAATTGTTTATATTTATCTATCTTTTTTCATGAATAAATAAATACATAAGATGGATTGTGTAGATCTGTTCTTACCTCTAGTGCTACCCGTTGCTTAGCAACCGCTCGACACACCTTCTCATACATCTTGGTATTGTGTATACCCATTCCACAGAATATTGCAAATGCCTGCATGAAAATGACAGATAAAATAATACTAATAACAATTATATTATTCCGCTTTTATATAGCGCTCAATAGATTGGAACAACGTCTCTAAGCGCCGTAGAGATTAAAGATAATTGGGCACAAAGAGGGAGAAAGAGAGAGATGGGAATTTTCGTTTGACATAACACACTGTGGCCCGTATTCTGAACTCAAGTATAAATTAAACCCTTGTTTAAAGTTGTAGTTTAACTATGGAGAGCCAATTGGTTTACAAATCTCTATTAGTACATGTTCAATTTATTAACTCCTATGACACTCAAATGATTTATAACTGTCTCAGAATGATAAGTGAAATATTTTCTTCATTATGAAAGCAAAGGGGGAAAAATATTGAATATAAGAAATATACAATATAAGCATAAATTATTTGGCTCCCCATAAGTTTAGCACAGAGTTAAACCATGGTCTAAGTTAAACCTGACTTCAGAATACAGGCCTATAAGTTTCATGTTGTAATAACAAAAGGAATTGCTTGTAACTGAGCCCATAGTGGAAAGCGATAACTAATCAATATCTTTCCCTCCAACAACCAGCTTGAATATTCTCTCACACTAAAAATATATTCTCAATATCCCCATTTGTATCATGTCCGTTGTTTTTCATTAAGTTTTTTTTTTTTTTGGCAGGTTTTAAGTACCAATACATCATAAACCTATCGATATAAATATTGTATCTTGGGTATTTTCACGTTATATCTATACTCACAATATTTTCCTCTGTCTTTGAATGCCTCCCTCAATATGTTTTGTTTCATTAGCAAACTCTGAAGTGAAGTTATACTATTCTAAATTTCAAACCCCACTTTCCATTTCAGTACGCCTCTTTTACCTCAAACATGTCCTCATCATTCTTGTTGAAGGCTGACCCGTCTATCTTATTGACCAGTAGACTGACCCCTTGGATGGCCCCGTTGGCGTTCTTGATGGGCATACAGAGCATTTCATGGGTGCGGAAACCCGTCTCGGAGTCAACCTAGGAATAAGAAAAGGCAGTGATTGATAAGCTGAAAAATTAGAGATATTTTTTTAATAACTCTGTTTCTCTCCCCCCTCCCACCCCACCCCCATGCTATCCCTCTTTTCCTATCACCTCCAATGTCATGAAATGTATCTTGCAAGTAGACTTAGGCAGCGCGGGACACTGGCACCGGTCCGACGGTCCCAGACCGGTAAAAATTGCTTTTTCAGAAATAGCAAAATTTACTGGTTCAACATGACCAGTAAAAAATATATCTGAGACGGGTGATATGTTCTCCTCTTTAGTAAATTATATTTATGGCTCTAATGAATTATGCTGTGTGTGTGTGCATACTGTTTGTATGTTTTTTTTTTTTTTTTTTTTTTTTTTTGGGGGGGGGGGAGCAATAAAAGCAAGAAAAGACAGCAACATAAACTCAAGTCTTTTATGGTTTCCTTTATTTTTGGGACCAGTGAATTTTAAGTTTGGACCAGTAAAAAAGTGTAAATTTAACTTGGTATCTACTGGTCGGATATTAACAGATTGGACCGGTAGAAAAAGGCTTAGTGTGGAGCCCTGATTAGGTTTTGATACGATGCTGTAATTCATGAATTTGTAAATTGACCCCTTCAGCATGTGCCGCTGGTCAATATCTTTATGTGCATGCATGTATATCCCAATAAATAAAATGAGTGAATAAATAAATTATGAATAATACATTTCATTCATATCGCACCTTTTCATGAGATACTAAACGCATATAAGAAACTACAAAATTCTGAACATTATATGGAAACCATATAGAAAATTAATAAATAATAAATAACTTTGAAAGAAAAAATGTGATTATAATGCATGATGTTGTGTACACTTTTGGCAGGCAATCTCTAAGGATTACCATGAATAACGGCCCAACTACCAGGCATGTATGAGGAAGTGCTCAAATACGGTCTTTATTCTGAATTTTGGTTTAATTTAAACCCTCCTCTAAAGTTGTGGTTTAACTATGGATGGCCAACTGCAACAAAAATTTCTAAACAGAAGAGGTTCAATTTATCAGCTCATTTGACTTTCAAAACATTCATCAATGTCAAGAAATGATAACTGCAATTGTTTTCTGAATCAATAAAGCATGAAGAAAAGGCAAAATAAACATAAGAACAAACAATATAAACAAGCTCTTGATATTTTTGGCATCCCATAGTTTTAGCAGAGTTAGACCACGGTCACAGTTAAACTAGACTTCAAAATACGGGCCCGTAACACAAAGCTTAGCAATGATCATAGTCCATTTTTCTATGATTTACTGCATTAATTACAATGCACAATCAATCGTGAAAATCAAGCGTATGATCAATCACAAACCTTTGTGTTATGGGCACATGGTCTATATAATGTTTTGTGATAATTTTCTTATGAGAGAGATATCACTAGGATTCTTACCTTAGGGTCAAACCGGGGATCCTTATATGCATCTGAAATGTTGAGGGTCTGCAAGAAAAAAAAATAAGGACACTTTTAATCATCATAAGAGAAGAATACACGTGACCAGCCACCCCCAAAACCAACGATAAGTCACCAGGGGACCGTTTCATGAAAGTTGTCAGCACTGACAAGATGTCTTTCTCTGACTGTTACCACAGTAACAGTCAGAGGCCAGTGCCTCTCAGCCAATCAAATGCAAGGATTTCACTGAAATAGTCAGCACTGACAATTTAGTCAGTGCTGACAAATTTCATGAAACATCCTCCAGGGAAGGTTCTCTGTAGATAGCCAAAATAGTAATTTGGTCTTTACAAAGCAAAAATTTAAAATAAGCTCATCTGAAAAAGTAATTCTTCTTCTTTTATTTATACTGTTAAATATTTGAAGTTGTCACGGTGAATGAAAGACAAGATACAAGAGTTTTTTTTTTTGCATCATTTTTATGGACTCTTGGGAAGTCTAATTGAGATTGCGCAGAGTGCACATCCCATGCTTGAATGAGCCCAATGTTCGAACCTTGTTTTCTCCTTATTTTATGAAACTCTCGCTGAATTCCATCTGCATTGAATAAAGTGCTTGTTTGTGTGGGTTATTGTTGATCAATTTTGACAAGCTACATATCATTTTAAACTTTAGGATGTGCTTTATCAAGCTCAATACAAATCTTGTAATTCAGATCATAAACATATATATTAATCTCACTCAATGAGACAACCTTTGTGCTCTCCAAACTGACAATCCCTGTTATTATTGGAGGTAAGATGTCAGGTTTTAACACACATGTACATTCATTAGTCAGTAATCTACCCAAACATCAACGAGAGGGCTGCAAAGGCACAAGATTCCAAGAAGTACAATTAAAGAATACCAATAGAAGGGATCTTCTAAATGAATGCCTAATTACTCGTATGTTTGTTTTTCATTAAATTTGCTGCAACTGGGAAAGGGGGAGGTGAAATGGAGATGATTTCATTGGGAGCCATGAAAAGTTCAATAATGGGAGATATATTACGAGGTATGGGTATCTGACGATACCATGGTTTAGTGGGCATGCCATCAGCCGTGGATCTTGCGATTCAAATTTAAATCTTGGCATGGCACTCATGTGTCTCACAAGGCATGAATCTATTTTGGCTTCTCTCCACCCAGGTGTAGAAGAGTACCAGGTGGAAAGATAACATTAACATTCATTCTTCTCATTCTTTTTCTTTTCCCTCTCCTCCTCTTCCCCCTCCTTCTCCTCTTCTTCCTCCTCCTTCTCCTTCTTCTCTTCTTCGTCTTCTTTTCTTCTTCTTCTTTTTCTTCTTCCTCTTTCTCTTCTTCTTCCTCTTCTTCTTCTTCCTCCTCTTCCTCTTCTTTTCCTTCTTCTCCTCCTTCTCCTTCTCCTCCTCTACCCTCTCCCCTTACTCTTTCTTCCACCTCTCAACTCTCTCTTTCTACTAACCCTAAAAATATTAAAAACTAAGCTTTTTACTTTCACTAAAAAAGTGAATTGAATAACATTCGTTGAGAGAGAACTGAAAGAAAAAACAACCTACCTCCCCTGTCGTAGCAACGTACCCTGTAATACCAATATGGATCGGAAACCTGCATCCATTCCTGAAAGGAAAAAAAAAAAAGAATTGTTCAGTTCAGTGCTTATTTAATCCTATAGTTCATAGATTAACATGTACATTTACACTCTAAAACAAAATGAAATTCTGACAATAAACAATAGAAGTAACAAAAATACATAATCAATTTTTTTTTTCAAAGAAATGTTCGAAATTTCTCCACAAATCATATAAACAAACACAAAATGCATGTACTACATAATATACAATACAATCATCATTATTTGGGTAATATCACAAATATTGACAATAGAAATGGAATTTGGTTGCTGTATTTATACACTTATTTTATCAATTTCAAAGTTTGACAGTATGAAGAAGAATTACTCTTTCAGATGAGCTAATTTTCTAATCTTTGCTTTTTCAAAGACCAAATTTATATTTTGGCTATTAGCAGAGAACCTTCCCTGGTGACCTATGGTTGGATTTGGGGTGACTGGTCACATATCTTAAAGGACAAGTCCACCCCAACAAAAAGTTGATTTGAATAAAAAGAGAAAAATCCAACAAGCATAACACTTAAAATTTCATCAAAATCGGATGTAAAATAAGAAAGTTATGACATTTTAAAGTTTCACTTAATTTCACAAAACAGTTATATGCACATCCTGGCTGGTATGCAAATGAGGAGACTATGACGTCATCCACTCACTATTTCTTTTGTATTTTGATACAACGATTAATTCCTCCCTGAACATGTGGAATTACGTTGTTTAATACTATATGGTTCAGTCAAGTTGGTCCTTATTGTCAAATCTATAAAAAATGAAATATTGTATAATTCAAACAATAAAAACAAAAGAAATATTGAGTGATGGACATCATCGACTGACTCACCTAGTTGTGTACATGTATATCACTGTTTTGTGAAAAATAAGCGAAACTTTAATATGTCATAACTTTCTTATTTTACATCCGATTTTGATGAAATTTTCAGCACTATGCTAGTTTGATTTTTCTCTATTTATTCAAGTCAGCATTTTCCTGGGGTGGACTTGACCTTTAAAGATCAAAGCTCCGTATATTTTCTTTACAGTCCCTCGGCATCAATTCTTCCTCATTCTTTTGAAAATGGCATGCTCGTTTGTAGAATAATCCATCATTAGAAACCCAAAGTTCACACGGGGTGTGAATATCTAAGCTGGTAATGTATTACTTATCTCTCTCTGTCTCCGTCTTTCTCTTCCTCTCGCTAATAGAAAGAGGAAGGCCTATACCATCCATCAAAAATATTTAGGGCAAGCAATAAATGCAAATAATTTCATGTTCTATTTTGTTCTCACACTGTCTGCCCACGTATTCTTTCCCTTCTAATTTCCCTTATATTCAAGAAAGGTTAGGATCTTTTGTACATTAATCCATCATTAGGTTCTATAATGTCACAAAGGGAGTGAATGTGCGCTCGACGATACCATTCTCTCTTCTTTTGCGTCGCTTTTCTTCGATGTATCAAGTTTCTTTGTCTTGCGATGGAAAAATGTCTTTCATATCCTACTCTATCACAAGACATTGTTATCTTTCCAAGAGGTGTACGCATTAATGATGCTGCTCGGCCACTCATCATTTATCTTTCTGTCTCTGACAGTCTATCTCTGTCTCTCTGTTTCTGTCTATCTCTCTTTCTTTGATCTACCATTGTCTGTACATGCATTAATGATGCTGCTCGTCAACTCATCATTTATTTTTCTGTCTCTGTCTCTCCACTCTTTCTTTGATCTATCATCTTTATAAGACTTGAATGTATTGAGAAGGCTTAGAAACTCTTTTTTTTATTTACCTATGCTGCCTGTTTCTCACTCCCTCTCTTTTCGTCTCTCAGACTCTCCACACTTTTTTTTTCTTTGATCACATATGAGATGTGAATGTAAGCTGCTTAGCACCTCCTAACATTTTTCTTTTTTTCCTCTCTACCTCATCCAATCTCTCTCACTTGTCTCTTTGTCCCTTCCTCTTTCTCTCCGACTATCTCCACCCTTATTTGCTTTCTTTGATCACACATCCCCATTATTCACTGTCCCCTATTATTAATCCAATCTCTGATTGTCTCTCATCTTTCTCTTAAATGCTCTCTCCACCTTTTCTTCTTTCTCTGATCGTAAATCTTCATAAGATATGAATGTATTGATGAGACTGCATAGCAACTCACATTTTCTTTTCATCTCTTCCCCCATTAGTTATCCAATATCTCTCACTTGTCTCTTTGTCCCTTCCTCTTTCTCTCCGACTATCTCCAACCTTTCTTCTTTCTTTGATCACTAATCCCCATTATTCACTTTCCCCCAATATTAATCCAATCTCTGATTGTCTTGCTCCCTCTCTTTCTCTCAGACGCTCTCTCCAACTTTTCTTCTTTCTTTCTTTCTCTGATCATATATCTTCATAAGATATGAATGTATTGATGAGACTGCATTGCAACTCTACATATTTACTTTCATTTGTCTATCTCTCCATCCTTTTTTTCTTTGATCTTATATACCATGTATCTTTATAAGATAAGCATGCATTGATGAGAATACACAGCAAACCCTAACGCTTACTTTCCCTCTTTCCATCCATATGACTTTAGTATGTCTGTTCTCTCTCTTTTCTCTTGTCTCTACCTTTCTCTCTCCCCCTCTTTTTTATTTGATCATTTATTCATATTCTATGACAGTAATGATAAGACTACTTAAAGGTCAAGTCCACCCCAGAAAAATATTGATTGGAATAAGTAGAGAGAAAAAAAAAAAGTATAATGCTGAAAATTTCATCAAAATCGGATGTAAAATAAGAAAGTTATGACATTTTAAAATTTGCTTATTTTTCACAAAACAGTGATATGCACAACTCAAATGAGACAGTCGATGATGTCCCTCACTCCCTATTTCTTTTGTTTTTATATTGTTTGAATTATACAATATTTAATTTTTTTTATAGATTTGACAATAAGGACCAACTTGACTGAATCATGTAATTAAACAATGCTCTTCCACGTGTTCAGGGAGGAATTAATCGTTGTTTCACTTGACAATGAGAAAATAGAACACTCCATATTTCATGTAATAAAATACAAAAGAAATAATGTGTGGATGACGTCATCAGTCTCCTCATTTGCTTACCCACCTGAATGCGCATATAACTGTTATGTGAAATTAAGCAAAACTTTAAAATGTCATAACTTTCTTATTTTACATCCGATTTTGATGAAATTTTCAGTGTTATGCTTGTTGGATTTTTCTCTTTTTATTCAAATCAACTTTATGTTGGGGTGGACTTGTCCTTTAACAACTCCTTAAGCTTTCTTTGTCTGATGTTGAAACTTTGCTATTTATCTCTCATTCTTCCCCTCGTTTTTTTTCCTCTTATCTTTAAAAAAAAACAATCATTTCTTTTCCAATTTCAGTATGTTTCTGACACCCTCAATGAACCAGGTGCATATTACATCATAACAAGAAATGGAAACTTTATACATATCTCTTGTCGCACGTGTGAACAGACATACAGTCATGTGACTTCTTTGGCTCTCTCTCCCCCCTATGTCTCTCTCTCTTCTCTTTTCAATTCTGGATGCACATTAAGAAAGCAATCCTTTTCTTTACCCGAAATCTTCTCGGCAATTAGTAGCTTCCCGACAGACAAACCATTTCCTTCTTTCTTGCCCCTCTCTTTTTGTAATCAGAGCCAAGCTACAGCCTTTTTGAGCACGGTCATTTCATTAATCAATTCCATCCAAACACTGACCTTTACGATACTGCCAAATCACTGCACAAAACCTCATCTAATCTTAGCCTTCCTCAAGCCAAAATAAAATCCACGTTTTTATTCGCCATCTTTTGTTGTTGTTGATTTCTGATTTTTTAAAATCATTTTTATTATTATAGTGTGCCATTGAAAAGCCAACTAGATAATCAGCGCCTCATAAATGCTATATGTTATTATCATTATTGGTATTATCATCATTATCACCATTATTATCATCATTATTATTATTATTATCATTATTATTATGTAAATAATATTGTTATACAAAAATCATGTAATTGTATATTTGACTGTCATAATTTGCTACATTACATTTGTCATATTAATCATCTACAATATGTGTATGCAGATATATGAAATATATTGCATAATAATTATCTTCAAATTTTCTTTTCAAATTAAAGAACCCTGAAGAAGGGGGGTAGGGAATTACAAGCAACAACAGGATCAACAACAATTATGATAATAATAATTATAGTTACATTTTATATAGCACTTAATAACATTTGTTTCTAAGAGCTCTACATTGCAATTATTATTACACCGGTCATCGGATCCTGACATGCCCACACAATATATGCACTTTCTCCACTCTCTGGGGAGCATTCCAGCAAGAGTTTCAAGACTCGATTGCTAGGCATACTACATAGGCTTTCGCATCCTACCGGGTACCTATTTAGCACCTGGGTGGAGAGTGGCAAAGTGTGGATTGACGCCTTACCAACGGAAGCTGGGCTGGGTGGTGAGATTTGAATGCGAGACCCTCTGGTTAGAATACCGTATTGTATACCGGTATGCACAGGAATGAGCAAAAGGCTTGCAAGCAGGCTAATCTAATCTTAAAACTTGTTCGATCCACCTTAACCTTACACTTGGCCTTTCTTGTGCTAATTGGGGCATATACTGATCAATGATGATAAGATTGCCATCACGTCAATGCATACATGTTCTACATTCTAAAGGGGAAAAAAAAAATCATTTTTAACCTACTGACATGAAAAAGGTGGCCTATGTATTGTCGATGTGAAGATGAGAGATTAAGTAATAGTATTGTTTTCAGTTATTCTATTAATTTATTATGTTAAATATCAATGTGTTTGTGTTTGTCTCCAAGCGCTATACAGATACATATATAAAGAATATTGCACAGCATTTTCACCATTTATGAAAGTGCTGGGATTTTTTTTTTACAAAAATCTCCTTCCTTTGTTTGGTTGTCAAGTTTTCTCACTAGTACCCCCTCTTAGAAAATCATTCGCAGGTCCTTATTACCTACTATTACAAATATTTATAATTTTACTGTTCAACTCTTTGCACGCTGAATTAATTTGGGGGGGGGATAATATTGACCATTGTTTCCATGTTATTTTCTTTAATTCAAGATATCCATATTGCACCATTGATACTTATTATCATATAGATGTTATCCAGGAACTATTGCCTTTATCAGCTTATCTAATTTGAAGGTAGAGGAGAAAACTAATTATTACAACTGTTGAAGTTAATTGTACGAATGTGCAAGATTGCAACATCAGTGTGCAAAGGGTTAAAATTAAGGGAGAAAGAAATTAACCCAAGCCATTGAATTTGCGGATATTTCATTGAAAATATTTCATCTCTTCATACAAAAGGTCTGCATATAAAATCAAACAGTCATACAAAGAGGTCCCATATAACTCCCTGATTTGATGGTGAGCAAAAAGCATTATATCAAAGGAAAAGGTCGCCCTCTTGCACATAACAATGCAGAGTTCAGCTTAAACAAGCGTCCATATCAAGCTCCTTAATTCATCTCAGCTATTTCCAAGTGCATGAATAGTACACCTTCCAAAGCTTGCCCATTTGTCAACATCCTATCTTAAATATTTGCTGTATTAAAAGCGAAAGCTCAACCGAGCAATTCCGACTGAACTGTGCATTAGTTGGTAGTGGCAGTCATGCTTGACTTAGTCAGTAATTAGACGTTCCCTCAACAAAATATTTTTTTGGTATTGTTTGAGATTACATCTATATGACTACTTTACCTTTCTTGATATGATTTAATTGCCATTATGGGTCGTATCATCTATGAATGGTTAGAGTTGAACTTATTACATCTATTCTTTGGTTATAGAATATAATCTCCATGTTTAGTGTAAAAAAGAATGTAAATACTCTACTATTATTAAAAGATCTTTGACCTCTCTATCACTCTCTCTCTCTCTCTCCCTCTCTTCCTCTTTTCCTTCTCCTCAACTCTGTCTCTTTTCTTGCTCCCTGTATTAGCCTACTACTTGTCTTTCATTCCTCTCCTCTCTTATAGAGTAAACCCTCTCTTCATCACTCTCTCTCTTGCTCTTTCACTCTTATATTTTCATTCCCTGTCCATCCCTCTCCTTTCTCTTCTTCCTCCCCTAGTAGTACCTCTATCATTTCTTTTTCTCTCCTTTGTATTTTTTTGTTATTTTTTCTTCCCTATCTCTCACTATCTCTCTCTCTCTCTCTCTTATCTTCTGCCTTGCTTCTGCTATCATTTATCCATCTTGCTTCCAAAAAATATTTGTTCCTTCCCACAAAGAGGCATTTTCTTTATTTCTTAAGTTTGCATTTATACACTGTAAAACTGTGGTGTTAAAACTGACAAGAGTTGGTGTTAATAGAGGACCACACCCTGAGGTTTTAGAATTACACCCTAGAAATTAAACATAACACCAAAGAGTGTAAATGTAACAACCAAAGGTGTTGTAATAACACCTATAGGTGTTAAACTAACACTGTCAATTCAACACTGGTGTAAAATAACTGGTGCGGTCCTCTATGTACACCGGTTAACACCACAGTTTTTGCTGTGTATATCTACTTCATCATGGTCATCTATTACGAATCATCATCATTATTCATCCTCCATTATAAAACCATCTCATTCTCTGGGAGAAATCTTGAATATATACCCATGGAAAGCCACAATTCCATTTCCCCATCACTGCCAACTTCCATCATGAAAACATGCATCCAAATATTCAGGCCTCGACCGCCGAAACGCTCAGTCCTCGATTATGTCCTGTTTCCCATGCTGATTTATGCGAGGCAAAGAGCATTTGGAGATAGCCCACTGACTTTCAAATGGGCCCGACGTAAAGGCAGCTACGCGTTGCCAATTTGGAAGGGTAAGCAGGCGTGAATGGAGAGCACCGCTGTTGGCTGGACCTCCTCGAGTGTCCTTAAGTGTCCATAGATAGTGCACCGATTTTGCTGTTACACAACATTTACTCAACTTTTATCAAACAGGCTACATCGTCTAACACAACCCCCTGAGTGGCAATATTTTTTTTGGGGGGGTGGTGGCGGGAGGCTGTATAAAAAAGTGATTTGAAAGTTTAATCACAAGAAAAACCAAAGAAGCAACCAGCTTCAAAACTGTGATCTGTGTTGTGTACAGGGCGCTGTTTTAGTTAGTATACCCCCCCCCCCTCCCTGTAAAAAGTGACATACATCGAAAATATAAAGAAATTTGATTTTGTGGTTGATAAATGCTAATGGACTCATAAAGTAGCCAGTAATTTCTTTGATTAGCCCCCCCCCCCCACAACCCCCTCCATACAGCCTCTATCTCATAAATTCTCGAAAAAATTAGTCAAAATAGCCAATTGTGTCCTACCCCCCCCCCCCCCAAAAAAAAAAAAAAGTGGTAGAAATGAACTAAATAACTGGTTATAATTCACAAACATCTTGACTGATTTACGTTTTCCATTATTTTTGGCGGGACAGATTTATTAATCTGAATAATCAATTATTTTGACCAATCCTCATTGGCAGAAAATCTTACCCATTTCCATTGTGAGGTCCTTTGTTTTCCAGATCTGCTAGTTCCAACTCAAATACTTGAGAGAAAATACTCTGGAAATTTAATCAAAAGAAAATTCAAGAAAAAAATAAGTTAATTTACATTAAAAGAGAAAATCTTAAGCATGTTTTTCAAGAATATGAGAGAGCGAGAAGCAAAAAAGAGAGATAATTATTGCGCTATGAAACAACTGAAAATGTAAAGAAATGGAATTAGTCACAAACATGTGGTTTAATTCAAATTTCACAACATGTAGCAAGTTATTCAATAATAGAAATGCCACAAGTATAATTTATGCAGTTAGTATTTCCAGTATAGTATTAGTGGGCTATATGTGTATGGAAATAGCATGATGCACGCCGGGCATTGGGACTACATGTACTTGTCTTGCACTCGAGCTCTATCCTGTATTATTTACTTTTAAAGGGGAATCCAACAAAAATAAAAAAATAAAAATTAGAGGAAAAAGAAAAATCAGATTAGTTGATAGGTGAATGTTTGAACAATATCAGACGAACAATAAGAGAGTTATGAATTTTTTATAAGTTGTAAAAATTGGTAATCAATATACCCATGGAGACTTCAAATTGGCCACATATGTGATGTCATAGTGATGTAAGGCAAGGACCACTCTTCCATGTACTCCAATACATAAAATAGCTAAAATTTTTAGTAAAATGTGTTTTTCCCCAAAACATTTTACCGGTACTTCAAATTAGTTTTTTTTCATGAGGACATAAAACAATATACTACGTGTACCTAAGTTATATTCAGATTACTGCCCCAGGGGAATGGGTACTTACATGAAAACCACAAATTCCTGATGATTAAGAACATGGCCTATTAAAGAGAAAGTTGTCTTTGCCCCTTGTCATAATTTACTCACCCAGTTGCCAATTTGAAATCTACATAGTCTTAGGCATCTCAATTTTAAAGCAGCCATAACGTTATTATTGCTTGTACGATTTCTTTCAAACTTTCACCATTCTGTTTTTTTTTTCTCCTATCTAACATAACATTTTTACAACAAAGGCTGGATTCCCCTTTAAAGTTAACTTGGAAAAAAAGTACAGACCAACTGTAATGTAGATCAAATTGATAGACCAAATGATAGTAGACCAAATGGGTTAAGACCATGTGGTATTAGACTATCTGAGACATAGACCAAATGCTTGGAGACCAAGCACTTGGACCTAACACCCAATAGACCTAACATGAAATGCAAGTTTACAAAGATCAATTCATGCTAGTATGTATGATGGTGATGCATTTCCAGCTGTCTACTGCATTACACAGAGAAAGCGGAGTTATTCCCTATTTGACTCTCATAACAAAACACCCATCTAAAAATCTGGAGTCGGAATAAGCAATGATCGCCATTCCTAAAAGCAAGATTCAGGGAAATTACATCTCAATGTTTCAAATTTACCCCACAAATGGGGTAACAAATTCCCATCGATACGGGGGACTGAGGAAAGACAAGAATAATAACTAAGTCTCATAACAGCATCATTTCATAAAGCCGAAGGTTGGGAGATGCATTTTAACAGCTTCCATCTTATAGTTATTGCCTCCTTTATGCTGGCTAAAGCACCAGCGATGGGTCAATGGAGGTAGGTTTCACAGAGTAAATACATCCAAAGCGTCAAAGATGGCACGTCCTGCTTCCCCCTTCGGACACGCAATGCCCGCGTTCTAGTTCACACACACTTGGCATGAACCAAAGCTGCGTACAACAGCATTGAGAACGGGGCATTCTTCGTGCCGCTATTGTTGTGGATGTGTGAAAAGTGACATGGTTCCTCTCCTGGTTTGCTACATTGAAAATAGTCTGCAAGCCTTAAAGGCATAAAGCGCTGGGGCCCAACAGGTTTGACTATCAGCAGAGAATGCAATAGGGAGATGGGTTCGTTTGCTGGAGTAGAAAAGCTTGATGCGGAGGAGTAGATGGGGCCTTGGTGTTTATCGCAGGAAAGAATAATCATCTTCAATGAAAGGCTCTTCCGAGCATACTGATGAAGATGTACCGCTAAATTTAATCTTTGCTCGATCAATTCATCACCGCAAAAAAAACAACCACAACATGCAACATTTGCCATCTCACCAGCATTTATAAGAGCATGCAGTGTTATGAATGCAATGAACGTCTTAACTTTAGTTTTTTAATAAGCGTAAACTCTGCCGGCGCCAAAGAGTAAAATGAGGCTGCATTCACACAATGACTTACGTTAGATTGTTCGAAAGTATTTTTCATTTTTTGGCATCAGTGTTCGGCTAATATTTCATCTACTTCTTCCCAAATCTAGCTTTATTGTGAACAGCACAATAGGGTAGTGATCTAAGTTCAGCAACATACGATAAAAACCACTGATTAAAATTTCAATGTTTGTAAAATTTTACACTGTTTATTATATGAATCACATAGTAGATGTTTAAACATTTTAAATAAAATGTTAAAAATCTTCAACAATAAAATTTCCTTTTTTAGTACTTTATCCTAAAAAAATTAAGCATAGTTGTTTGGACTATTAAACAACTAGTGTAAGGTTCACATAGGAAACCGCGTTGTGTGAAATATTAAACAGCATTTTTACTGTGCATGCCCCAACAGAAACCTGTAATTGAGGGGCCATGCAACAAAATTATGAACAAGACTAAGCTCTCGGCCAGGTTCAGACAAACTTTACTATGACGATCGAGACAGAATTACATCATTTCTGAATTTGTGGATGGCAGTCATAGTCGTGATTACACTGAAAGGCTCCCCCCCCCCCTCCCCCGGAAATTGAAATCTTGTAAGAATTCTCTCTATAAAAAATGAGCAGGTGTTCGCTGAACTTAAATAGGTACGGTACATTACGTAACACTGGGCTCAAAATGGAATTCTTACAGAAATACACGTGTTCTCACCACTTATAAGATCATCTAATGACAACTTATGAAACCTGCTCCCTGTATTCCTTTTTTCCATCCATTGCCAGAGTGAACTCATATAGGTTCATTGCGTAATACTGCATGGGCTCAAAATGGCATCCAAACCATGTGCTCCCATTACTCTTCGATTTGCGGAAGAACCTCTAATGAGAACTTATGGAAACACCAGCTGCACGTCCATTTCTATTCATTGCCAGACTGAACTTAAATAGATACAATGAGTAATACTGAGCTCAAAATAATTGGTGTGAGAACACCGGGGCAGGGGGTGGGGGGTGTCACTTCTATTGAAAAGTGGACACCATTTGCAAAAAAGGCAACCTAGAAAAAGGGTGTTTTTTCAGGGTTTAAGTGTCGTAAGCGGATAAAGAGCCCACAGCACAGCGTAAAAAATGAGCAAAACAGCCGCTCAAGTCAAGATGTTCTGAAACGCGAAAAGGGTATGGAACTAGCACCGGCTGTGGGACCTTCTGTTACAAGACCCATGAACAGAAAATCACACAAAATGGCATTCAACCGTGTGTTCTCATTACTCTTCAATACAGAAGAACCTGTCATGAATATTTGTGAAACCTGCCCACTGTACTTCCATTTCTATTCATTGCCAAACAGACCTATAACAGATACAATGCATAATATTGGACACAAAATGACATTCAATCATGTGTCCTCACTACTCTTCGATGCAGAAGAACCTGAAATGAACATTTGTGAAACCTGCCCTCTGTACTTCTATTTCTATTCATTGCCAGACATCTTTCTGTCTGTCTGTCTATTATGCCAGGGCACCCTAAGCACACAGCATCAACATATCGTCTGTAATTGTCTCACTGCGATGGCAGGGCACGGAGAGAGAGAGACAGTACACATAACACAATGCATGGGACTATTATAGATTCGCCATGCGTGCTACTCAGGTATTGGAATAGCGAGAGCCAATCTGACCTTCCGTCATCTTTGCATATTATTTAGAGGCATTACTTTATTCTAAAAATCCCCCTTTTTTAGAAAATGAAACTTGAATAACAGTCACGATTTGATGCAAAACATTGGTCTTCTATCTATATGTAGCCTAGTGATGTAGCTAATAATGTACTTCAATCCAAAGAAAAATACATAAATATAAACAAACAGCATCTCTTCAATCTATTCTAGCCTCTCTATATGACATCTTACATGTAGGTAAAAATTATGTTAAGCTAATTACTGTATGTAAATTAATCTTGGATAACTGTTATCAAAATGTGACATCAATTAAAGAATAATTACCTGCATCATACACTAACTTTATAAATAAAATAAAATGTTGAGTTTTGTAGTTTTGCCTTGTTGCTGTGCTGCTGTGATTTGTTTCTTAACATATTTGCTGCAATTTCCTGTTGCATTTTGTTGCTGCACTTGCTTGCAGCAATTTGTTATGCTTTGACACCAGCATAGGAAAAACATGAGGGCAACGGGCGATTTTGCCCTCATGAGAGCCCAAATAGCCCCTAAAATCCCCCAAAATGCATGCCATTCTTTTTAGAGTCGCCCCTAGATCAGTCACAAACAATATTCAAGATGATGGCAGAATCATATACTTGCATTTAAGGTCTACTGCATAATTGCTTGTTGCCCCTAAAAAGTAGCCCTTGAAATAAAATGAATAGCCCCCAAAATTCTGCAATTGCACCAATGTCGAGAAAAGGATAGCCCCTAAAAAATAAACATTATTTCCTATCCTGGTTGACACAGTTTGTTGCTGTAATTTTTTGTTATCATTTGTTGCTGCATATTGTTCTGTAATAATGATAATAATAATAATAAGCATTTATATAGCGCCATCTATCTAGAAATATTCTATCCCCAGGCGCGTTGTTATTATTACTATTACCCTGGCTTTAGCTCGAGCTGCCTTTCAGCGCTCATGCATGCATACAAGGAATTAATCCTGCCGGGTACCCATTCACCTCACCTGGGTTGAGTGCAGCACAATGTGGATGATTTTCTTGCTGAAGGAAATTACGCCAGAAGACTTCTGTACTTTGTTGCTGCAATGCTTTATCGCTGCGCTTGTCACACCATGTCTAAGCACAGGCTTTTACTATCTTTATAAGATATGAACACACTGCTGGCCTTGTTCCAGCCATTAAATCGCTTTATAAATTGGCGCAAAACATGATTTCAAGTAAAAAATAAAATATTTAAACCTCTCCATATTTTTCCACTGTAAGTGCCCAGTCATCTTAGACTTTTAGAGCTGGAAAAAACCATTAAATGATTACATTATAATCTTCAATGCTGCATTATCGTTTTTGCACAAAATAAAAATTGAGAAGTACCACAAATTATTAGTGCCCACATATTTGTTATAAGGAGACAAGCTTGTCTACTTTTCAAATACATTAACTACATGTAAGATTATATCTTGCTTATCTTATTTTCCTTCCTTCGCTGTTATTTCCTGTCTTTAGAGCAGAATGCATTTAATTAAGCTCATCAATCACTGAGCTGTAAATCTGATATCTTGCTGGAAACTGATTATATGTCAAAGAAAATTAATTTTCCCATCCTCCCTTTTTCCATAATCATATTACTTTTAACAAGAAAAACATTATCCTTATATGTGTACTGGTCTATCTTGCAGATATAATATTTTTTTGTGTGATTTAGATTTGATCAAATTCAATTAATTATTTAAAAGCAGGTGGATAATGAATGTATATTCTTCCTTTTTCTCCATGTATCTATCCCTCCATCCTTTCTTCCCTCCCATCTTACCTCCCTCTCTCCATTCATCTCCATGTCTATCTATCTATCTATCTACCCATTTATCTATCTATCTGTCTACCCATCTATCCATCTATCTATCTACCCATTTATCTATCTATCTACCCATTTATCTATCTATCTACCCATTTATCTATCTATCTATCTATCTATCTATCTATCTATCTATCTATATATCTATCTATCTATCTATCTATCTATCTATCTATCTATCTATCTATCTACCCATATATCCATCTATCTATCTATCTATCTATCTATCTATCTATCTATCTATCTATCTATCTATCTACCTATCTATCTATCTATCTATCTATCTATCTATCTATCTATCTATCTATCTATCTATCTATCTATCTATCTTATTTATCTTCCTGTCTTTTTTTCTCAATCTCTTTTGTCTATCTCTTTAGAGATGCAATGTTCATCATAATACATTAAGCCCTAGAAACAACTTCTTACAATCCCTTTAAAAGAGCAAATCCTAAATGGGGAAAACGATGACAGCGTATTTTTCCTTTCAATGAAATACATGTAGGTATTAAGGAAAGTCAACGCTTCTTCCCATCGTATGCATCACGCCATGCCCCAATCAGCTGACGCCAGGCGTAAAACGACAAGGTTTTAATTAACTATAGGGCTGGGCCTTTCAACGCCCATCTTGTAGTATTTATCTTCCGCTGCATTGACTAAGAGCTGAAAGATTCGCATCTGACGTGGTAAGCTGTTAAGATTTCTTTGTCTATAGTCTACTCTTCCGTTCCTAACACGATATCTAGTTGCTTAATCTCTCACGTCGGCCATTCTTCAACTGATTTCTGTCAAACATAAAGCTGTAGTGCCTCTTATGTTAACAAAACATCTACAGTCAGGAAACGTTTACAACATTTCTTGTTCTCCATATACATTTCCACTTATCTCCTTCCTTTTCTCTCTTTCTATCCCCGCTCTAGTACACAAAATCCAGGAAAGTTAACTTGGAGACTGAGCCCAGATATATGCAAGCTGGGGGGTGTTTCACAAAGATTTAAGTATGACTTAAGTTGCACTTAAATGCCGACGCATACATGATATGCAACGCGATCTTATTGATAGATACGCAGTAGTGCGCGTCCTCATGACATGATCTGACCAATACGGTCAAGCCTTTCGTATCGTACGCAACTCGGTATTTAAGTGCAACTCTAAGTCATACTTAAATCTTTGTGAAACACCCCCCTGGAGTCTATGGAAAACATGTTATAGCAAAATAACTCTGCCTGCAATGGGTGAAGGATGCCCTTTACAGAACAAAAAAAAAAATCAAATGATCTCGGGAGATGAGCTTGAATATATAAACAGAAAACGTCGGGGAATACTGAAAATTTAATTCAGCTGTGAGATATCTGTGTGAAGCTTTGGGGTAATGAATAAGTAATAGGGTTCATATCTCAGCAATACCCCCCCCCCCACACACACATATCCACCATAGTGCAGTATGGTTAGTTGGGCAAATCTGTACTGATTTGTTTTCCCCTGTGTCTTGTCCCCCCACCCACCCCTCCTCTCTCTCTCTCTCCTTTAATAGTACTGTAGTTTTCCTAAATGAGTTCTGGTGGGTACCTTATGAAGATGTCCGTTAAGTTACAAACAACTTTACGCATGAGTGATGATACCTTCCTGGGCTACACGTAAATGAATGAGAAACAGATAATAGCACGGAAGAAGGCATCACCAGTTGTTCGTAAAGTCATCCGTTACTGACGAGCAGATTTATGAACCACCCCAAAGGTAAAGTATACTCTTCCTTGTATATCACTGAATACATCCCCTCACCTCCTTTACCTTTTTATCCTCATCCCACGTTTCTCATCTATCCCTCTTTCTTGATACGTTACCTCTTTCTCTCTTCCCTTTCTCTTTTCTTCTTCTATCCCTCTTCCCAATTTTGTTTCCTACTCCTACCCATTTCTTTACAATCTCTCCAGACCTCTCTTTCTTCATCTCTATTCTGTAACCCCCTTCCCGCCCACTCTCCCCCTTTCCTTCAATATCTCTCTCTCTCCTCTCCCTTTCTTGCCTTCTTCTCACTCTCTCAGCTATTTCTACTGCATTCCCCCACAAAAATCAGAATCGATCACCGCTATTCCATGCCTTAATTACATACTGCCCATCGAAAGGAGTTAAATCGTGATGCTACAACTCTCCTAAAAATACATTCCAGTGATTTTGGAAAGTCTGAGATGATGAAAAATTGTCCAAGTCTTACACCACTCCCGATATGTCCTCTCAAGAAAGAGAAAAGAAAATTATAATTTTCTCTTTCATGCTACCATACACCTTGCAGCTCTTATCATCAACTACACACATGTACAAATGCGACTGTATACGCATATCTCCTCTGCACACACTGCCATAGTACTGCAACGCATGCTGCTATGCCGGATAGAAAGAGCTGGGCAGTTATCCAGCGAATTAGAGAGCATATTTGGGGTTGGTACCCCACGGCAAGGTATCGTATTACCCCCATTAAGCCTAAATGGCTGAAGAATGCCCCCCTTCTGGCCTCCAGGTCCCACCCCGATCCTTCCCTGTCATTGACCGTTCTCTGTTCCTTCGGACTAAGTATATAATAAAAATAAAGATGAAGCCAATTGTGGTGTCAACTATCGTAAAAATGGGTTTGAACAGAATCCAATAGATGCCATCCAAGGGTGTGTGTGTATACTGTATAAATTCAAAGAAAAATATGCCACACGATGCTTGTTACAAAATGTGTTATCACTGAGAAATGGACAAAATATGCATGGCATTCCAGTTGATGTCGGGTCTTTTTCCAGGCAATACAAATAATGCATTGTGCTTATCCATTTTTGACGATCTCCAGTGAGATTATTTTTAGTTTATATTTCATGATTTGAAACAGTTAGATTTATGTTAATGAACACGGTCTAAATCTATAATGGTATGCTGGCAATTAACCTGGATTTCTACAATGTACGTAGGACCATATGATGGAAAAATGGAACATTTTAAATAAAGAACTTTACTTTGTATTTTTCATACTTGCATACAGTCAATGTAACTATATCATATTTCCTGAACATTAATACTTTTGGGGGCCTTATCATTATCATTATTCCATGTTTAAATAAATGAAGAAAAACAAAACCTTAAGCCAGTATCTCAATGGTTGGAAACTGAGAATGCTATATGCAGTCAAATCTCCATCGATTGTAAACAAATTGTTGAAGTACTGTTCCTGAATATATTTAGGCCTAGAGTATTTGCATATCACTTATGAAGATATATCAACATCAATCCAAATCTAATGCAGATGTTATAGACTGTTGTATACATGTGGGTATTATTGCTATGATTATTCCACGTTTGAATGCATAGGGAACCTTTTTCAATTAGTAACCTACATGTATGAGTAGGGCATTTAGATAGAGACGTAAAATGCATATAGAGATATGGATATATAATAATTACCTAATGCCATATTGACTTGCCTAAATAGATTTATTTTATTTTATCACTGATGAGAATATTACAGTATCAAGCTAAATCCACAATAGATGTATAAAAACAGTTGTATACTGTTGGGACATGTCACCTTCATTATTCCATATTTGAATGAATAGGGAACCTAGATCAACCTACATAATATAAGCAGGGCATTTAAATAGAGAGGGAAAATGCGTGCAGAGAAATGATGCAGGAGATAATAGCCTAAAGTGATATTTTACTTGCCTACATTAGATTATTAAATGAAAATATTACAAAATTAATCTAAATTCACACAAGATAGTGTGGAAACAGTTGTATACATTGTGGGCATATTGCCACCATTATTCAGTATTTGAATGAATGGAGAACCCGTAAGCATGGTATTTAAATCGGAAGGAGACGCAGAATGCGTGCCGAGATACAGGTACTTAAAACAAGGGCCTAATGTAGTATTTTACTTACCTATTAGATTATTTAATGAGAATATCACATTATCAAGCTAAATTCACAATAAATATTATAGAAACAGTTTCATACATTGTGGGCATGTTACCATCATTCTTCTGTGCAGGAATGAATGGAGAACCCCTCAGCAGGGTATTTAAATGGTAAGGAGACGGAGAATGCGTGCGGAGATACGGGTCCATGAAACAATGCCCTAATGCGGTCCCCCTCTTGAATTAAGAAGATCTCTGAAGCAGCAGGATCAATTTCCTGGGACGACTTTTGGGTTTGTGGAGAGGTATTGAAAGAAAACAATCGGAATGGGCAGGCGGAGATTGAGATGGGGAAAGTGCTGGATAGTGCGGTATTGCTCTTGATCTTGTAGGGAGAGAGAGAGGAAGAGAAGGGGAGGGGGATGAGACTGAGAGCAGCATGCATTCCTCTTGATCTTTACAGAGAGAGTGAGAGAGGGAGGGAGGAAGGGGGAAAGAGGGGGAGGGGGGGGGGTGAGATTGAGAAGGGTAAAGTGCTGGAGAACGGTATTGCTCTTAATCTTACAGGAGGGAGCGAGGAAAAGAGGGGGAAGGAGAGGGAGAGAGAAGGGGGAAATTGAGATTGGGGGTGCTGAAGAGTATGAAACTGCTCACGAACTTACAGGGAGAGGAAGAGAGGAAGGGTGGTAAGGGATGGATGAGGGGAGAGGGAGGGGGAGAGAGAAGGGGAGACAGGGAGCGGGAAGGGAGAGGGAGAGGGAGGGGAGAGGGATATATAAAGATGGAGGGAGAGAGATGGAAGAAAGGAAAAGAAAATAATAGAATGAGAAATGCTACTAAATAATCAACAAATAATTAGAAGGAAATAAAAAAAATATATAAATATAGAGAGAGAGAGCAAAGAGAGGAAAGGGATATATCTAGGCACAGAAAACAAGGCAGATACAGAGAAAGAAAGAAAGGAAACGGTAAGAGCAGTAAGAGAGAGAGAGAGATATTGTAAAAGTGGGGGGGGGCAGATAAGGAGGGGATAAAGGCAAGCAAAGAGAAAGGGGGGATATGCATTGTATGTGTTAAATGCAGATCAGAGTGGATGACAGACAGAAGGACAAACAGACAGATGAGGCACAGACAGACAGGAACTGATAAAAGAGAAGAGATGAGATAGGAGGTTGGATGCCAAAAAAGTACCACACCCAAGAGAGAAACAGACAAAAAGAATCAAAATTTGCACAGAAGGAATACTTGATTAACAATAATTGTTTGCAAAACTAGATAGAGGTTTTCCCCCCATCTTCTGCTTATGAATCCAGTTAGCATTTCTCCAGTTTAACTTCTAATTCACTTGTTCTTCATTTTTGTTTTGGGTCATTTCATGGGTGGATTCAATAGTATCATTTACCACAGATATTCTAATTCTGAACGCTTCTCGAGGCCTAGAAGCAGTGTTTCACGACTTGGAAATTATTGAATGAATCAAAACACTTCAAATCATTCAGTGTAATTTGATGTAATCTGGAGCATTAATGTGGCTCAGTGGATTTGTCTTCTGGCTTTGAACCAGAGGGTCATGGGTTTGGATCCCATCCAAAGCATGATTTTATCAGCAAAATGTTTATCCACATTGTGATGCACCTGACGCAGGTGTGGTAATGGATACCTTGCAGGAATTAATTCCTTGAAATACTTGCGCACTGTAAAAGGCTGCAGGAGCTTAAGTCGGGGTAACAAAATCCGAGACCTTTCGAGGCGCATAGGGACGTTATATCAAAACATGATATGATAACCTGTATGCACTACACAAGAAATGTGTATTATCATTTTCATAATCCTTTCATTCTTTTTTCGTTTCAACACACAAAAAAAAATGTTTCAGCCTACATCTATCCTGCCAGTATGTGCATACACAGAGTTTGTATCCATAACTGGCAGACCTCTGGCAAGCTTTCAACCTGTCAAGAACAACCTTGGCTTTACTGTTCTTGCGCCATTGCAGATACCCTTGAAAGCACTGCATCAAACACTCTCTCACCTGTGCATTATTTGCATTATATGCACTGAATCCAGGGGCAGCTGGCTTTCTTCAATTCGGTGGATTCATAAAACGGTGCGCAATCTATCGGTTGCAGCAGACGGGCCAATTTCTAACTTCGGGGAAGACATTGCACGTAGGCGCAGGCAGCGCACATAGCTAGTGGTGTAATGCGACTGTGATGCTTCAAAAATGAAAACAAAATGGCAAAAGCAGAGGAAGAATTCACAGAAAATGGTCTATTTTTCGCAAAGAAATAAGCACCATTTAATAAACTTCTCTCCCACCTCCTGACCCTGGTAAAAAGCATATGCAAATATGCAAATTTCTGCCTGTCCGCTGCAACCAATGGGTGGTGCACCGTATTGTGAATCCAATGAATTGAGGGCTGTCAGCTCATGGATTGGTCGATGGTCTGTGGGGAAAGGTATTAGGCTAGGGCGGGTAGGGAGTGGTGTGGGCTTTGAAAAAGTATATCCAACATTGTATGAAAAAAAAAGTTTTTTGTTTGAAGATAAATCACCTCAACATCACCACAAATTACTGATAAACTGAATAAAAATTTGAAAACTGGTGGTAAAAAATCATCAAAAAAAAACAAAACATTGACCTCCTTACCATAGCAAAAGATACAGCCATTGGCCCATGGCCATGATAAACGGGACTGGGATCCATTTAATAAAACTTGTTATAATAAAAAATTTACAATAATGCGTAAAAGCTGCCGAAATCCTTCAATCTAACTAGCTGATAGTAAATCAATTATAGAAATCATGCATTTGTTATCATAACCAGTCTTTATGAAATCGGACTCTGATTTCCACCATCAACACTGCACGACATCTTCAAGAACACTGCATCATTTCCACAACAATAGATCCATGCTTTTAACGAACAGATCTCCATGCCACATGGGGATTGGATCAAGGGCCCCCACCCCGCCCTCGGGTCTACCGCCCCCCCCCCCCCCACATCATACAAACCCTCCCCTCCCAGGTACAGAAAACCACTATGCATCATTATGTATACAAAGTAAAATATATACATGTATGTATATATGTATAGATAAACAGAAAATATAATGGGGAAATCATTAGCAAAATTACAAGATAATAATAACTTGTAATTTGTATAAATACAGGATATATATATGTATATATATATATATAAACTGTAAAAAGATATATTTTACCATATATATACTGTAAAAAGATATATAATTTACCACCATGCTTGACATAAATGCCACTCATTCCAAGAAAAACTCAAAAGGATGCTAAAAATAATAAACCACCCGGAAATAAAAAAAAAACGAAATTAAATCACACTTCAGTTCAGGGAAAAAACCAGGATGAAAAACTCAAATCAAACCATACAATAAATAACACCTGTTGGAAAAAAGATATACATAGATACATATTTATATCAAAATCCACATGCATAGGACCATCAAGTCGGGGGCTTATAGCAAAAAAGCAATGCCAAGCCAGCTAGTAAAGTCAGTTACAATCTAGCAGACAGGTATATCGGATTATTGTACCATATTTCAGGTCAACTTCTTCAAGTGCCCCGTCTTTCCACAGATTTCTGTGTATTATTATAAGCCCCTTCAAAAAGATTCTTAAAACCCATCTATAAATAAGAACCTTTTCCCAGTCATGCATAAAGTTGTGCATAACTTTACACACAACTTTATGAACAGGTTAATGAAACACCTACCTGGGGGGTGTTTCACAAAGATTTAAGTATGACTTAGAGTCGCACCTACATGCCTCGTTGCGTGCGGTGTAAAAGGCATGACCGCATTGGTCAGATCGTGACAAGAGGATGCGCTGTAATGCGTATTGATCAATAAGATTACGCGTTGCATATCTTGTACGCGTCGGTATTTAAGTGTGACCTAAGTCATACTTAAATCGTTGTGAAACACCCCCCTGGTGGATATTGTCACTTGTGTATGCTGACCAAGGTATGGCTAGCAAATTTTTCATAGTTCGAAATATTTCTTGACATGAAAAATGCCACAGTATGTTTAAGAAAATAATATAATACCATGCTAAGAATTTTTTGTACCCTAAATGAAACAATGGTACCAACTCTTTAAGGTGTATTCTTGCATCCTAAGTGGGAAAAGGGTGCAAAAGTGCACCTTTTCATTATTAGAATTTGCACCAAGAAGCACTTGTTTACACCATAAGAGGTGCAAATTTTCACATTTTAAGGTGCATAATACTTGATATTTAAAAAGTTCAAATTTGCACCTGTATTACGTGGTTCATCTCTGCACCTGAAAGAGTGCTATAGCTTACTGCACCCTTTATAGGTGCACAAAATGAGCATACTTGCACTTATTACCAGCCATTGGGGTGCTCCTATAATAATTGTACCAACCCCTAGGGGTAAGATTTGAACCTCTATTCCTTAGTGTGTACATTGGTTAAATTGTTCAGGTATGATAGCGCAATATTCTACCAACAGCATTTTAAAATGAATTATATTTAATTTCATGTACTTATTTATACTGGAATACCAATCAGCTCTAATTGATGTAGGTATATGCAGACTACTTCCATTCCTACTTTTAAATGAGTGCATTTAATTACCTATACTATCAACTACATTGCTATAGAATATATCACTGTAACAGTTTTTTCAAAACATTGCATGTTAATTGGTTTTCAAAAATTGTTAGGCTGGAATTTACAGACTAAAACTATCTATTTGTTTCAAAATGTATACAAAAGAGAAGTTGTGCAGATGTCATACATCTAAATTGTGAAAAATGCTAAACATTTTGTGAATACACTTTCGTAATCAACATTTATAATGATTGTGTTTGATTAATGCTAGATCTATAACTTCTACAGCAATGGTCATATATTATGCTGTTGGAGTGAATATAGGAAATATAGTTATTATAGCGGATTTAGTTGAAATACAGAAGTTGATTTCTAAATGCATTGTCTGTTACTGTATACTATTTTGACCACATGCATTTGTTCTGGTCATATATGAGAAAAGATTACTCAGTAAAACTGTTGTTTAAATGTTTATGCAATGATGTTTACTATATGAACTCTACACTAGTTGTTTAACAATTTAATCAAATCATGCTTAATTTATTGAGAATTGAAAATTAAAATTCAAACTTTGTTGTTTAAGATTTCACATTAAAAAAAAAAATCATTTAAACTACTGTAAGGTTGATATAAGTAAACCGCGATACATAAACATTTTAAACAGCCTTTTACGGTGAAAATTGGAACAATGCACCAAAAGTACTGTGCTTTTAAACTGTATACTCATTTCATCTATCTCTATGAGATCTGAAGACATTATGTGACTGAAAATTTAAAGCTGAGAGTTCAATATGGAGATATATATCTAAGTTTCATTTCAATATAATACTAGATGAATTTGCATAAGATTGATTAGAAAGAGAAAGAAGGGGGGATTTTGAGAGAATCAGATACAACACTTTATTTAAAGGGAGAAGGTAAAAGAAAAGGAGATGGAAAAGAGAGATAGAAAGATGAAAGAATGGGGGAGAGAGAAGGAGACAGAGGGATGACAAGAAGGAGGAGGGTATACAAGCAATAGAATATAAATCTAAATTCCTAGTTTTCAGGAAAAAAAAATTGTACAAATTATTCTTTAAAAGGATTAACATAAAATGTAATACATAGAATTTCTATAGCTAAATAACTGCTGACATTTTGCCTTCTTTTACCAAATGATATGCCTCATATTAAGTATCTTTGTAAGAAGAAGTGTTGATAACAAATAAATAAAAACATTAGGGCCATTGCATGTAAATTAGAATTTGAAAATATATCAAAAGAACAACATTTACTTAGATTACAGTATAAGAACAAAATGTTAAAGTGCGGAGAGCTTGAGAAAAATACCACTGAGTAATCTCTATTACAGTTATGATTTATGAGAGTAGCTAGGTTCTTGATATTGACGGCTTGTGCAATCACATCGGGTTATCGCATCTGGCCCGGGCAATCGCGAAACCCGACCATTCGAGAAAAGGGCCCCCTATATGCCGAAGCTCCGGGTAGTCTACCCAACCATATGAGAAAAAGGCCCCATAATTTCCTGACAGGTCGGGTGCAATTTACCTGATGTTTCGTGAAAATTACAGCCAAACTACAAAAGGTTGGGTAGGTTTGACCGATATTTCAGGAATTTAGGGGGCCATTCGTTGAATGGTCGGGTTACGCGATTGACCGCGACCAGACGCGATAACCTGATTAAATGGCACAAGTCGTATTGACTCATGTACATTTAAAATTTTGTGTATTTTATGCAAATGTGAATTTACAGTCAGAGATTAAACATATAGGCCTACCTATGGTACAAAGAAGATAATTTGAAATTCGGAAAGAGGATTGGTCTATGTTTCATTCTACTCTGGATCCATTCTTGGAAGATTTTGAAAAGTGTTTTCAATCATTTTAATACCGGACATAGTAAAACACCGTTTAAAACTTTTATACAACTCTGTTTCCTATGAACTTTACAGAGGTTGCTGAAAAATTTAAACAACCATGCTTAATCTATTGAAGATTATATATCAAAAATTCAATTTTGTTGATTAAGATTTTAAATATCTGTTTAAAAATCTTTAAGTTTTAAAGTGTTGTATAATTTTTGACAGCATTTTTACTGTGGGCAGAACAAAGGTGTATCAGAATCTTAGAATATACATTAGCGTTTCTACAGAGTGTAGTTTTGGCTATACACAGTAAAACATGGTTTCAAATTTTTGACCAATGTTGTTTACTATATATATGAACCTTGGTTATTTAAACAGTTTAAACAAGTGCTTCAAATGTTAAACAGCAAAGTTTAATTTTTGATATTTGATTCTCAATAAATTAAGCATGGTTGTTAAGATTTTTAATTTTTTTTAACAGTGTTTTTACTGTGTAAATTTCATCAGCTGGTAGTTAAAACCATATGACTGGAATATAATTGGATGGCTTCACCTAAAAAGAGTCACTTGGAGTCAAAGTAACTTGGAAAGCTAGTCAGATATGAGATAATTTTAAATTCAAAGTGTTTGCAATTTCTGATCCAAAAGTGTTTTAGTGTTTTAAAACTTACAGAATAGTGTTTAGTTTGTCTAGAGTGTTAAACTAAGATGAGAGCAGTTAAACCTTTAAGCTGGAAAAAAAAAGGTTTGTTAGCAAAAGTGTGGGCCAAAACTTTCAATTACCGGTATCCTGCTTTTGGTTCTAACCCCCCAATGAAACATTTTAGTTAAACTAAAGTGTTAAGAACACTAGTTGGTGTTCTTAGAGGACAATATCCTTTGGTGTTAAAAGAACACCATGGAGATTGAACACAACACCATATAGTTTTTAAATGACAAATGGATTGTGTAATGATAACATCAAAGAATTTTGAACTAAACACCATGAAATTAACACTAGTGTAAACGCTTGGTGTTGTCATCTCTGAACGCCAACTGGTGTATTTTTTTACACCATTGCTTTTGCAGTGGATACACAAAATCAATGGGGAAAGCAAGTATATCCACTAAATATGCTAGTAAAAAATTTATACAATGCTGTATGATCCCAGTAAGTGTTGGAGCAGTTTAAGAACATTCCCCAGTTATGTTTGTGCGCAGTCCTATCTGCGAATATTTTACGCCATGCGCGTTGACGTCACAATAAGTGAACAGGTGAGTAATCAGTAACAGGTATCAGCTGATTTTCCAGTCATCTGCACTTTATTAGCAAATCTGGATGTGTTATTTTATGAAGCTATTAGCTGAAAATAATCTATGGACCAACTTTTTAAATGCCTCTACCTCTTCAGAATACTCTACTCTGCAGCGCTGCGAGGTATGACAAATACGACCTTGATTTAGATTAAATGGGATAGCGTGTAGATTTTTTCTTTACGTAGATGCAAGCCTTTTGACACGTTTTTGATGTTTTTAAAGGCACATTTGCTGATAGTTTGAAACAAGTACATGAACCCCAATTTTCAATGTTCACACCTCTTTCAGCATACTTTCTCTACCAGCATGCAAAATTTGGTAAAGATGACATGGGTTTTGAATAAACTGCAGCATTCATTGTATTCCTAAATCTGTTACATAAATGTCAATATTTTTAAATATGTTTTTGTCGTATTTCACACCTTATTTTCAAATCAAATAGCAAATGAAAAGCAATATTAGTGGATTCTATATCTTAAATATATATTTCTGACCTATAATGTAAAATTTGGTGAAATTTAGATGGATTTTGATCGAGTAATAGAGGATTAAACTCAACGTTGTTATCTCCTGAGGTCTAAAATTGCAAAATTATTTTTTTGCGCACTTCTCGAGACCTTTGAAATGGGTGAACTGCAAAGCTCGATAGCAAAAAATCAAGCACATGAACCCATGTTAATTTTGGGATATTTGGAATATTTAGGTGCTTAAGTAACTCTGTGCAAAATTTGGTGAAAATGACATGGATTTCATTTTAACTGTGGAAATGCCTTAAACCATGCTTAATTCTTTGAGAATTAATTTTATTAAAACTCAAACTTTGTTTTTTAAGATTTTAAACACTTGTTTAGATGTTTCAGAGTTTAAGCAACCATGCTTAATTTATTGAGAATTAAATATTCAAAAATAAAATAAAAAAACATAGGATTAGTATAGCGTGCATATCCATCTTGTTAGGTACTCAAGGCGCTCCTATATTACCCCGGCTAATCTAGCCTACCAATTCCAGTGCTAACAGCTTTTTGAGGAATTACTTCCTGTTGGTACCCATGTACCTCACCTGGGCACCTGGGTTGAGTGCAGCACAATGTGGACAAATTTCTTGCTGAATGAAAACACCTCTTGGCTGGAAATGGAACACATGTCCCTCACATTGAAAGACGAGTCTTAACCACTTGATCACGCCGCCCCCATAAATTAAAAATTAAATTATATTGTGTAAGATTTTAAACAATTGCTTAAACTGTTTGAACAACTACTGAAGGTTCATATTAAAGAGCATTGTATAAAAATTTATATAGCGTTTTGACTTGGCACTGCTGTAAAAGACGCCAAGTAGGATTCCTTTTAATAGCATGGCACAAACTTTCTGCAAGATGCCTACGGCATGTGTTATCGTCAATCGTCAAAAGTTCGGTCAGTTGCACTCACGTTTGCACTCACGGAAACACACTGTTAATAAAGACGGAAAACAAGAGGGCGCAATGCACACACACATACCGGGGGAGGGGTACAAACTAGGAAACGGGTGGGGTTCAAACATAAGGGTGGGGTCATCCAGAAATTAATTACTAAAAACTAAGGAATGAAGAAGGCTCTAGACTTTCGAGACAAATCAAATTCATCATTTTTTTTAATGAGATTGAAATAAATTTTGGATATTATTGTTAGTCATTATAAAACTATGTTTTTTATTGAATAATTTGTTGCTTGGTTGATTGATTTATATGATTTTATTAACTAAAAAAATACAATGATAAACAGAAAGGGATTGAACACAAATTGGCATCTGTCATACATATGTTTTTCTTTTGGGGAGGGAGTGGCAATTTGAATTCCTTTCTATAATTAACAAAATGTGGATCATAATTCAATAACATTCCAAGTATCTATCTGAAGAAAGTAATATTAATTAATTTATAAGATTTTACGAAAAAATAGAATTGTGCATTTATTGCCAATGATCTGAAGTTGCCATTTTATTGCATGCAACAAATTGAATCATTCGTATAATCCATTATTCTTTAACAATTCTTTCATTCAAACTTGTTACAGGTTCTCGTTAACCTGGGGCTCAAAGAAATAGGAAGGGGGGATGGGGGTAAATAAAAGAAATTAGTAAATAGATTACACTACAATTGTTACACACAATAAAAACAAGTCATGCTACTTATGGGGCGAGAAAGGGAACATGAACTTTACAAATCACACCTGGCACGACACAACACTACCCTCTTAAATTGGCAACACCAAACTTCATCAGATTAGTCTCTAACTTAATTTTCTGATCTAGGTTAGGCAAAATGCATATTTCACAACCATTATGAAATGCAATAACCCATCAACCATGAAAATATCTACTCCTCAAATTGGCAATGCAGATGTGTTAAAAAATATATATTTTCAAAAAAATTGGGAAAAAAAGGAAATTATGAGAAAATAAATGCACACAATTTCATATCGAATCGATATGCTCATAGCCCTTAATGGCCATGGCCCTCATTGGATATTTTGTTTTGTACTAGCTGAAAAATAGTCACTAAAATGTGATCAGAGTCTGTTGCCAATTTAAGGAGAATCATATGAAAATAAAGATCAAGGAGTAGGCTGCATCCATCTGAACAAAGTGATAAATGCTATGATATACCACAACCAAAAAAAAAATGGTGGGAGTATAATCAGTATAATATCAGGGATTATATCGTTGCCAATTTGATCGAGTGAATAAGGTAAATGTTTAATACGATAATGCCACCAGAGATAGATAGCGTTAGATGCCTCCTTTTTCCAAGCTACACCGGAGGAAAGATGCTGATAATAAGGCATCGGAAGAGCAAGATTGTTGCTGATTTGAGGAATAAATAATGAAGGTGGTTAACAAGAATGGCATGTTTCGGGGAGACGCACAAGCCAATGGAAAGAAAACGGGGGAAGTTACAAACTTAGATAGTATGCGTATTAATGTTCACAAGCATGCTTCTGCCATGTGGATATAGATATGGGTCTCCTCATGCTAAGCGTAGAAAAAAAACACCAGAAAATGGGGGAAAATAAGGAAGGGTGGAAAAGTGCAAGTGTTGTGTATTTTTTTTTCTCAGAAAAACAGGGGTGAAATCAGTGAGGAAATGAAAAGAAAAGAAAACTCAAAAAGTGTAAATCTTAAAATGAAATGTACCGTCTGCTCTTTACTGGCCATCCGCTTATTTTTCTTTTTCTGTGAATAAAAAGAGTAAAAATAAATAAAACAGAGGACAGAAAATTATGGAAGTGCTGACAATGAGTTAGAAAAAATGTGGATTTCTTATTTTTTTTCTTCTAAAAAATGCATTTCATTAATGTTTCTTTTCTTTCCAGAGGGGATGTTATAGACAAAAAACATGTCAATGATCACATTAAATGAATGAATCGGATTTAAAATCTGAGCATGTGATGGGAAAAAATTGTTTGCATGAAATAATAAAAACCAGCAAGGATGATCCATTTCCTACGATTCTAGAAAATGCAAAGAAGAAAAAAAAAATGCAGAAAGGAAAAAAAATGACATAGAAGACGTTTTTGGTCATGAGACTACCGCACATGAAAAACGAGTAAAACATTGAATTACTGGCAATAATTTGACTACGAATACACACAAGTAAATATCATGATACTTTTCCAGGTTTGAAATTGTTAACAACTGAATGGGTAAATACATGTGACATGATCATTAAGAATTTCACACAACAATTTTCATTACACTAAATGAAATAGCATATCATTCTATCATCATCATTTGTAAGGGAAACCAACATTATACACCTACCAGCACTATATATCAATACTGAAATTAGCCTATTTATAACATTCATACAATATACAGAGTTTAATATAACTTTAAGTGTGTAAATAGGTCAATGACATGTGATCTGAAGAGAAATACTTCCACAGAATAAGTTACAGCTGTTTATTCCAAAGGTTTAATATCATAAGTGTTCATTAGTCAGACATTTTGTAATGCAGAAAAAATGAAACAAGGTTCGATATTCCAAAGATTGATTAATCTGATCGCAAATTGTGGTTCATTACACAGTACAAGTGCTGTCTAAAATTTTCTACAATGTTGTTTACTGTATGAACTTTCCAGTACGTGTTAACAGTTTTAAAATTGCTTAATTTATTGAGAATTGCATTTAAAAATCAAACTTGTTGTTGAAGATGTAAAACACTTGTTTCAACCTTTTAAAGAACTACTGTGCAAATTTGCTTGTTTCAGAGTAACAAACCTTTGGGGCTATTCCACGGTTACCCACGTTACATTTGGAGACACCTTGACTCATACTTGGAGCTGTAACTCCATTATTATTGATAGGAACTAAACATCTCTTTATCACAACATAGTAGGCAGTCTGACTATCCTTTGTATAAAAACAAAACTTGGGAAATTTCATTATGCTCCTGGCAAATCTTTGAAATGTGTCGGTTACTCACGTTACATGATTTGGACATGCATAAAATGAAAAGTGGACATAAGTGAAAAGTGTCCTCATACAAGGCTTTTATGAAAGTTGATTATATCCATTTCAAAGAAGTATATTAGGGAGACAAATTTGTATATAATTCAAAAAATAAAGAACACATGGTTTTTACCAGGGGTGCAGATAAAGTGGTTACTCACGTTACGGTTCAGATGGGCTTTATGTACAAAGACACATTGAGCTCATGTCCACCAACCTATGGAATTGCCCTTTGGAAGAATGTATGTAGGGAATAGCAAATATCTTCAGAATAACAAGTGTGTACCAGAAAATCTGTACATTTAATCCCCATCTAGTAATACATGGACCTTGTTACCCTATCCTAACCATACGTCCTCAGGTAAAAGAAGATTGGAGTTATTGACGAAGGAACATCTGACGTTCAACCCATCGCCTATTGGAAATGGATGGTTACTGTATAAAGCTTATGGGAAGTACATAATTCAGAAGTCAACAGATTAACTTATTTGCCTGTTGAAACTGGACGATCTCTGTACAAAGCCTATGGGAATCACAGAATTCAGCAGTTAACAGGTTAACCTAATGACCACTAGAACAAGGTAGTCCCGGTACAAAGCCTATGAAAATTACAGAATTCAGTAATCAACACGTTAACCCAATTGATAACCCTGGCATAGCCGCATGCAGGATTTCAATGTGGTGTTCCTGAATCCTTCATTGGTTTGTCCGCACAGAAATATAAGATGGTGCCTTGGCCAAGTGGTCTAAGGCACCTGACCTGACACAGGAAAGACAAGGGTTCAACCCCCCAGCCACAGCACTTATGCCCGTGAGTATGGCATTCATTCAACAGTGCGCTTTAATCCTGCATTCGAAAAAATGAAAATGCTATACACATTCTTGGTATTTATGTGTGGACTTGCTTTTTTTTAAGGAAGATTGAGAGAAAGAAAAAACACATACAATATTCCTGATAAAACCCATTGCTGCACATGGCCTATTGCCACAGTTACACAAAAACGTAAAACCGACTCCAGATCGAAAAAATCTATTACATTATAAGCCATGGTATTCCCTCGGTCGATTTTGAGTTGGTGTGAAAATGAAGCAAAACCCTTTATATGCAACCAGGTGTTTCGTTCATTTGAATAACATAATGAGGGTGTCTCCATGTCAAAATTTCAAATTTAACCAGCAACATGAAACATGATTGAATACATCATTACAAAACATGGATAAAATGAGAAACAAAGGGTGTGTTCATTGTCCCCTGTTAACAATCATAACAGCAAACGCCTTTCAGATCGCGATTCAGAGGAAAATTTAAACACACGAAAAAGGTTAGTTTGGATAATGCGATCAGATCTGATTTTTAGACCTTGATCATCGCAAATGCGACACTGAAAGCGATTTGAGTTTTGGAACGTCTTTAAATTTTCTCTTGCCTACTCAAGCATCTGTCAGAATTGACCTTTCTTGTCATGGGTCAAACGAGAGCGGGAAATTTAAAGACGATCGACGTATAATCAGCTTTATATTTTTTCGACACCGAACAGTGCACCCCTCATCGTGTTTGTGTTCTGTAGTTGCATTTTCATAACCCTACCCCATGATTCATGTTGCTGTTTAAATTTGAAAATCATCATCAAACACACCCACTACACAACATACAGGCATACATTCAATAGCACCACGTATGTAATCAATAATGATTTGAAGGCAAAAGGTTCAAAATAGATCTGTTTGCAAGTGGTATATCTATCTTTCAAAAGATACTTTTTACATTTTAAGAAAAGGTCCTGGTAGCCTTATATCATGTATTGTACAAAAAAATATCCCGAACCAACAGCCGTCATCATACGGATAAAACTTAGTGGCATATCTAATAGGAAAGCACAGCCCAGGTGAGGCCTCACGCCCCCCCCCCCCCTCCCCCATCTGTTTCCCCTTCAAGCTGTAGAAGCTGGTGGATTTATGAGGTTGTTCATCATGTTAAATACCTCTTGTTGTTCTTTTTTTCTTCTTATTCTTTAATGTTACATTATTTTGTACCAGACCCCCTGAAATGGGTATCCGCAGAGTTCCACCCCCTCCATATGCCAATAAGCAAAAGTTAACTTGGTAGGATATGAATACTCTGAAAAGCGATGAAGATAGATACGGAGAAAAGAGGGAAGACAGAAAAAAAAAGATATTAGAAGATAAAGTTGGAAAATAAAAGGAAACAGATTCAACAGATTTAAATAAAGAACAAATTCATTTAATCAAAGAAGAAAAACACCACAGCAGAAGTAGGGGAATGTGGAAGACTGAGGGGTAGCAAAAATGAATAAAGACACAGACAAAAGTGGTAAAATATAAAGAGAAGGTGACAGAGAGAAAAGTAAAGGAATGAATGGATGAATGAATGAATGAACAGACGGACGGACGGATGGATGGATTAAAGGATGGATATGTGAATTAATTAATAGATGGATGGATGAACAACTGAGTGAATAAATGGATGGATGAATGAATGAACAAATGAATGAATAGATGAATGGATGGGTGAATGAATAGATGGATTGATGGATGAATGAATAGATGCGTGAACAAATGAGTGAAAAGATGGAAGGATGAATGAATGAATGAATAGATGGATAGATGAATGAATGAACAAATAGATGGATAGATGAATGAATGAGTGAATAGATGGATGGATGAACAAATTAGTTAATAGATGGATGGATACATGAATGAATAGCTGGATGGATGGATGAATGAATTACAAGGGGATAGACACACAATCAGAGAGCCAGAGAGAAATACAGATAGACATAATGACTGACTAAGAGACGAGCAGAAACAATCCTGCAACAAAACAGAGACACACAGAAAGATAAAAAGAAGGCTAAGGTCACAACTCCAAAATTTAGCCTGCTTGGCGACCGGGCGGCGAGTTTTTGCTAATTTCACCCGGACACCGATTGGCGGCCGTCCGGGTGCTACTGGTTTTTAGGGCATCGTTCGGTAGCCGCTCAAGATTTAGCGAGGAGTTAAATTCTGGTGGCACCTGCTCACTTTTCACTCGCCGCCCGAAATACGCTCAGCTCCCGGTTGGTCACCATCTGGGCGCCGATGTAATTGAGCGGTCGCCGTCGAACGATTTAGGTCGTAAATTGATCTCATTCGATCAACAGCTGTCGAGTGGTCATCGGATGCTTGCCAGTCAGTGATCGGTTGATGATCTTGCGGCGAATTCAAGATCGGATGGGCAGTTACCTAAAATAGGCCGTTGGCCGACCGCCCAGAATTCGGTGGGTTGTAAGCCGATCGCTGCTCGGACGTCAAATATATAAGTTCCCCGATTTGATCCAGATTTGGACTTGAGTAATGGGTAATCGGCCGGGCACTGCTTGGCCACCGCTAAGTATTTTTACAGCCCGCTTGAATTTTACAAAAATCGTTTCGCGATGCCTAAATTCCAGCGGCGCCCGAGCAGGCTACTAATCGGTTGGTCGCCGCTCTGAGTTGTGAGTTAAGCCTAAGAAGGCCCCCAGAAAGTCTGACAGACAAGAAGACAAAGAGACAGTGAGATAGGCAGAATGACAGAAAAGACCAATGACATTGAGAAGGGACAAACAGACTGACAGAACAAAAAACAGAAAGATAGACAGAGAGATAGGCAGAAACTTGGTAGACACGAGCAATGACATAGAGGAGAGACAGGCAGACTGACGAAAAACAGACAGAAAGACAGAGATATGGGCAGAAAGACAGACATGTGATAGGATATAGAGGAGAGACAGGCAGACTGACAGAACAAAAAACAGACATAAAGACAGAAAGAGATTGTCAGAACTAAAGACAGAAAGAACTAAAGACAGAAACACGGGCAGACAGACAGACAGAACTGCATCACACCTCTCATCTAATTCATCAACGGTTGGGTCTGGGACTCGGAGCAGAGGAGGAAGAAATGGCTCCCATGTCAGTCTTCTCATTTTACAGAGCCCTGCACTTTTCTCCAATGCAATCAACAATTTACAGCTAGACCGATGAATTAAATGCGTATAAGGGTACAACTAAGGGTTCGTTCATACACGAATACAACATCGTTTCACAGAAACACTGTTATACAGAAACATCACATGATATATCACGGAGTAGTTGAAAAAAACAGGCGTTCACACCTGATGGAAATAACTGCATACAAAAAATAAAGAATTTTGAGAGAGGAAGGGACAAGTTTGAAGATATTCTTTTCAGTGAGAATGGCACTATGAAAGAGATCTCTTCTAAAAGCAATACCAAAACTTGCTGAAACTATCAAATTACCATCTCTCTCAAAGGAAAAAAGTATATATGCTATAACCCCCACCCCTTTCAGCTTGCTCCAATTGGAGGAGAAGTACTTTGACCTTTGTGGAAAAGAAAGGGGAGTTTCCCTACTGATGAGAACCCTTCCTAAATTGACCAAGAAGGAGTAAAGTGGTGCTTGAGGTCAACTCCCTAAACTGACCAAATTTTCTGTCTGAAATGGACAAGGCGCTCTAATCTGAGGTTTAAGAAATATTTTCTGCTTTAAAATTGTCTGTCTGCACTGAAATATTCACAATAAAGCAATGCTGACTTTGCAATAATTGCAGAGTTTCAAGGTAACCTTCGGGCCACATCTTGTTACCATTCAAACGAATCATGATATCAGCTGGTATGGGGTCAAATAACAATTTCGAAAGACTGATGAAGGGGCTTTGATAGTGGATTTCTAGTTGGGGGAATTATTTGTTTTATGCAAAGAATGTTATCATTGTCATCATCATCACATACATTCATCAACATTATCTTTATCATCATCGTTATCGTCATCTATTTTGGACATACTGATTATCATTTATGTTGCCATCATCACTAACACCATCATCATCATCATCACTATCATCATTACAATCATCACAATCATCATGATCATCATCATAATCATTACCAACATCATCCCCATAATCATCATCATCATTATCACTATAATCAGCATCATCACCATCATCACCATCATCACCATCAACATCAACATCAACAACATCATCAGCATCATCATCATCACCACCATCACCATCATCACTACCATCATCATCACCATCACCATCATTACCAACATCATCATCCCCATAATCATCATCATCATCATTATCACTATAATCAGCATCATCACCATCATCACCTTCATCATCATCACCATCATCACCATCAACATCAACATCATCATCATTATCATCATCATCATCATCAACATATATCATCAACATCATTATGATCATCACCATCATCGCCACCATCATCATCCTCATCACCATCATCACCATCATCACCTCAATCATCATCACCATCATCCTCCTCCTCCTCCTCTTCCTCCTCCTCATCATCATCATCACCATCATTTCTCATCATCATCATTCTCATTACGATCTTCATTGTCTTGTTTCAAAATGGAATTGGCATTTAACACTGACTGCTAAAAAATCTATGATATAGAAACCTTCAACGATTCCAAAAATGAAAAAAAAAATCGCATCTACTGCGCCTCAAAATTGGAATGCTCAGTATTGATAAGCTTTTTCTGAGCATAACAACAAAAACATGTGAGCAAAAGAAAAAAATTGATAAGTTTATAAACATACCAGAAAGCATGATTCAACCAGAGAGCATGAATAGAAAACATAATTGAATCAGGACAAAATAGATTTTTAATAGACTCAGTGAAGTCAACAGGAAATATGAGAATAAAGAAATGAAATGCATGGGAAAAAATATATATTGACTGGCTTTGAGGGAGATACCAAATATATTTCCCAAAGTAGTAGAATGTGTATCCTGGAAGGCCTAGTATACAGTATACAGAAAATATTTGAGAGATGTTAAAAACATATTTGAAAATCACAGGTTTCTTTAACATGTACATTAACAAAGTACAGTGTGAGATCTATAAATTAATCAATTCACCAATGCAATTCACATATATTTTTTAAATTTACAACTGGAGTTTGTAATTTCTTAAAATATATTCAAAAGAGGTCCATAACGAACGAAATCTACATGACAAAGATATCTGACAGAAAAGAAGACAAATGGAAAAAGATAAGAGAGCAAGATGATAGAGAAGAACAAAAGACAGATGGGGAGACAAAGAGAGAGAGAGAGATAGAGAGAGAAGAGGAAGAGAGAAGGGGTGAGAATAGAGAAAGGAGAGAGAAAGAGAGCAAGAAAGACTGAGGGGGGTATTTCACAAAGAGTTAAGTATGAATTAGAGTCGCACTTAAATGAATAGTTGATTGCGTAATAAAAGACACAACGCATTGGTCAGATCTTGCCAAGAGGACGCACACTACTGCGTATTAATCGATAAGATTGCACGTTGTATAACATATACGCGTCGGCTTTTAAGTGCGACTCTAAGTCATATTCAAATCTTTGTGAAATACCCCGGGTGTGAAAGAGCGGGAGAGAGGGGGAATGTGAAAGAGAGAGAGAGAGAAAGGAAGACAGAGAGAGAAGAGTATACAGGAAACACAGAGGGAGGGTGCAGAGAGAAGAAAACAGAAGGATGGGGAGGAAGAAGTAATAAATAATTATAATTGGATAAAAGTCTTGCCATGTGCCCTTTCATATGCACAGACGAGTCAGAAACAGATGACATGGATGCTGCCTGCTAGGGAATCCCATACGCCAAGTGCGCGCCACAGCAGCTGATGTTTAGCCCTTAAAGGGGAAGCTCACCCTGAAGAAAAGTTTGCTGTAAAAATACCACCAAAAAACAAATATAAAAACATTGGTGAAGGTTTGAGGAAAATCCACTGAAGATTAGACAGTTATTAGAATTCCAATTTTGTGATGTCAAATATAAGCAGCTGCCCCATAGGTCATGCAATATAAAATGCCCTAATTTTTAACTTTTAAAATGGTTCATGATGAATTCTTTTTGTTTCCTTCAGGAGCGGGTGTGAAACAGTTTTTATGTTGATATACTGAAGGTACAACAAAATCCATTTTCATTTTTTTAAAGACATTTTATTGACTTTTTTTATTACACAACATACGGCGAAACTTCTCACATAGGATGTCACAAATCACAAAATGAACTTTCTAATAACTTTTTAAATCTTTGATGGATTTTTTCTCAAACCTTTACCATAACAATAAGTTATATATTTTTCTGGTACATTTAGAAGAAATTTTTTGCCAGGGTAAACTTCCTATTTAGAAGTGTTCAGGGCAGCATTTCATCTAACAAATATTCCCTCAATATTGTAATAAGCTACTGTAAATGCTTGCATCTGACTGGCTGAGAGCAAATTAGTGAGCAAAAAATCAATGAGTAATTTCTTCATGCAATGCTCCCCAGGACCGCTCAACATACACTTTCAATTATGACAAGACCTTTGTTACATTTTTAATAACCAATGCTGAAAATGCACTTCAAATTTACTCTTCAGCCATCACATACTTTCATTTCAATAGCTTATGAGTTCATCTTCTGTCATTCACAGGAATCAAGATGAGTGCAATACTGGTCCCAATGAGAGGAATATTTCTAGTATCCCATGAAGAAAAGACATCCAATATACCTTTAATAATCATTATTTGTTAGACTGTGCAATAGAGCCAAATATTGCACATCATTTTGTACAGGAGTCTATGTGGAATTTTGGTACATTGTGCAATATACTTTGATATGGCACAGCAAATCATGTAAACCAAAATACATGGTATTTAAGTGTACCACTCGAAGGCCGTATATTTACAATGATTTAAAATATTGAAAGGATCCTCAAGTATTTATTCCGAGAACAAACCTCTCCATAGCAGAAAAACGTTTTAGTATAGCTGGATCTAGACTTTGGAATACACTCCCCTCTACCATCCGAACAACACCGACCATAATCATCTTTCAAACGACAACTCAAGTCATATCTTTTTCCAAATATCTAATTTTCTATTTTCATTTATTTAATTTGTATTTGTTTTGATGATTTTTGCTTTCACTGTTTGGTTTGACTTGGCTAACCCATCTGGGGCCTGGTGGCCTCAAGTGCTATACCAGAGCTTCTGTGAATGATGTGCTGACCGGGCTTGTCCCTTAAATTGTTGGTGAACGAAGCAGCAAGCAAGAGGCCACCAGGCCTCATCTGGCGCAGTTGAGAACACCAATAGTTGATGCAATCTAATGTATACAATTCTATACTTTTTTGTTACTTAAGATTTATATTTATATTTCATTTCTGACAATTGTAAGCGCTGTGATACTTTTTGTGTATAGCGTATATAAATATCCGTTATTATTTTCATCATTATTTAGGCTTTCTTCACTACAATACACTTTATTGCCTTTAATATTAACTTATTAATTGATGAACCATGAAGAATATAATTTACGCATGTCAGGTAGTTTAATAGCAATATGCACACGACAAAATCCTTCACACACTGAACAATCCCATTCAACTGCGACCAGATTTGGGATCGAATTGCAATTTACTTTATCTATAATACTCAAACTGGAAGGTTATATCAGATGAGGTGTTTGGTAAAAATTTCTGGTTTCTGCAAGATTTTTCTTGAAGTAAAAACCACATTGACTTGTAATTATAGTCAGTCATAATGATGATGCCAAGTAATTTCTTCTCTTCTTCTTTTTCTTCTTCAAATTCAACTGTTATTCTTATACAAATACCACCACCACTACTATTAATATTTCTACTACCACTACTACTACTACTACTACTACTACTACTACTACTACTACTACTATTACTACTACTACTACTACTACTTCTACTACTACTACCACCCTCACCACCACCATCACCACCACCAACACTACTACCACCACCACAACTACTTCCACAACCACCACCACCACTACTACTACTGTACTCCTACTCCTCCTCCTCCTACTACTACTACTACTACTACTACTATTACTACCACCACCACCACAACTACTACCACTGCCAAACTACTACTACTATCACCACCACCGACACCACTACTAATACTTCTACTACTACTTCTAATACTTCTACTACTTAGACTTCACCCAAGAATGATAGTTCTATTTCCCTCATGTCAACCCTGACTTCAAATCTACAGCAGATATGAATAGACCAACTAATGTATGCAGTACTGGGGCCCGTTTCATAAACCTTTAACAGTTAAAAAATACTGAAATCCTTCTATATGATTGGCTGATTACAGATAGAAATTCAGCTGGACTTTCACTGGAAATCCCATTGATAACATCTTTTTCTTCTAATTCCTTAAATAACCCAATACACATAATAATGGGGATTAGAGAAAGCCACTGTGAAATAATGTTGTTGGTGGGTATTTCTGGAGAGCGTTTCAAGGAAGGACTTGTCAGAGGTTTTATCTGACAAGTCCTGTTGTTTTTTACTGTTACCATAGTAACATTGCTTCTCGACCAATAGTAACATTGCTTCTCGGCCAATCAAATTCAAGAAGAGTTGTCAGATCTAACAACTTGTCGGACTGATAAGTTGATGAAATGCTCCCATTAGCGTTTTTTTTCTCCAATCCTTCAAAGTCCGCATAAAAACAAAACAATGGCGGATCGGCTGTGAAATCCTGTTTTTGGCAAGAATTCTATTACTAAATATTTTTCTTCCATTCTGCGATTATCTCTCTATGCAAAAAATGGGGTGTAAGGAAAGTTGTTTTGAAATATCATGTAAGCTGTGAAGCCACTGATATGGTTGTCTTACACTTGTACATGTTGTACAACACCTACTTAGGTTGTTGTACACGAGCAATGAGAGGCTGATTGTGAAGCATTTGTACCAGAGCAATGAACCATCCAAAATGTACGGTTGCACGACTTAGGAGGGGACTTCACAATACGATTCAATCCGTTGCGCTCAGTAAATTGCAAGTGCAATACACAAAGAGTTTACTAAATGTGCACTGCAGCCAATGTGTGCTATATGGATTTTGCTTTTTGCCTTTGATTATTCTTTCCTCATTAATATTTTTAAAAAACCAAAGAAAAATTATTAATCGTGCAATGGTATAAAATTTTGCATTTGGTGAAAGAAAGAGAGACTCTATTCAATTCGGCTATGAGTGGCTGAATAGAGCATCATTCTTTCACCTCATGCGAAAATTCCGTACCATCACATTCATGTCTATTACCTATTTGTATATTGATGAAACCTGGTATGGAAACAAAAAATAAGACTTGCAGCTTTACAGGGACTGAAATAAAGCCTATGCAGAATTTCAAACGACAAAGATTACCCGACCTTTTGCCATCATCCATATTTTATTAGATGCTGTAATCATGTCCTAACTGAGAACGGTCTGACGTAAGTGCAGGTGTCCCATTTACATCCTACTCCAAAATAAACTTGTGGACAGTCTAAAAGTAGTTTGTTGAGGTATTTAAAACACTACCTGTAATTACAGGGACTCAGTCCCTATAAATTTTGACTGAAGGCAGCTGAAACTTAAATGGGCCATAAGCGATAAGATGCGTTGAAAAGGTGAGCAAATAAAAAATGAAATCATCATTCAATATAAGAGGAGGAAGATTTAATAGCAAAAGGGAGAAGAAATATAATAATTATCAAGATTGGTCTTGAAAAATAGACCCCATCCAATGAAGGATAAATAAATAAATAAATGCATTAATAAATTAACAAAATAAATAAATAAATATGTACATACATAGATTTAAAAAAAATATATATAAATAAATTACAAAATAAAGATTTTAATAATTGGACATTAGATAATTAAAATACTTTATTTCATTCTCTAAAGTTTGACATATTTTCAAGAGCATATCCTCCTTTGCAAGTGGAGTAATGGTAGATTCATAATCTAAAGTCTCTTGTGCCAGGACATACAAAGCTGCAACATGTTTTATGCAGATGTATTGCAAATTTCATTCTTACTATCTCAGAGGGCATAGGGTTAGAGTTAGGATTGTAATAGAGTTTTTGATTCAGACTAAGGTAAAGATAAGGATTAGGGGTTATTTAATTTTGGAGGTTAGACTTCATGTTTGGCTTAACCGTGCATATTTTCCATCGGAGCTGTTGTTGCCAGAGCAAATGTCAGGGAACCGATATTTGTGACCTACCACCCCAAAACAACCAATAAGTCGCCAGGTAAGGTTCTTTTTAAATCGCCAAAATAGTAATTTAGTCTCCAATAACCAGAAATTGAAAAATAGCTTATCTGAAAGAGCAATTCTTCTTCTTCATACTGTAAAACTTTGAAGTCATGAAGTTGAAGAAAAAGACAAGATACAAGAGTTTCTTGGACACTACTTTTTCGAACTGCTTGGAAGTTTCACTGAGATTACACAGTATGCACATCTCATGCTGAGTGGACCTCAAACTTCAAACCTTGTTTTCTCCTTATTTTTTTAAGCTCTTGCTGAATTTCCTCTGGATTCAATCAAGTACTTGTAATGGATATTGTTTGTCAATTTTAACATATTATATATCATTTTAAAGCTTAGGAAATGAATTTTCAAGCTCAATATTCATTTTAGTCGAGTTATTGTTGGTTTTGGGGTGGCGGGTCACATTTGATACCCCCCTCTCTCTATTCAAGCAGAACCTCCTCGAATTCATGAAAGCAAGAAACAACACAAAAGCCTGTGCATGAGACTAACCGAGACCAGTGGCTTTCTTTCATTTTGACATCTCTGTTACTGGCCCCTCTCATTAGCTTGTATTGATTCCATTGATCTCTTCCCCCTTTCCAATCAATGGTAACTAATTGTTCAATCAAATCTAATGTGTCAGTGACACCTTCCCCATCATCAAGGATGATTAAAGCTTTTGTAATCTGATTCTGTTATCGCATTTCTCCACCCCCATCTTAATCTCAATTTGCCTGTCTCTCTCTCTCTCTCTGTATCTGTATGTCTCTGGTGTCACAAGCCTTAGAATTACAATAGGAAGGCAAAATATATTCATAAGACCCAATGCATTCCCCAAATTTTTAATTTGATATATAGCTGATTGACAAAAGTGTAAGGCCTCCAGTTTCTTGTGGTGTTCAATGTGAAATCCAGAATTGGTGTTCAATGTGAAATCCAGAAAAGCAATCATGCAATGGGCCTATAGATCAAAGATATCAGCAATTGGTACGAAGAACTTTCATTCCGTATACAGAAACTTACACAATATGAATAGAAATCCAAAAACGATTGATGAATCGCGTGAACTCAAAGCATTTTAAATGTCAGGGAACCCACATAAACTCTACATGAATGCTTTATGTCCTATTAAAACTGTAATTAAGTCATAAAATTAACATTGAGAGTTCAACCCTGTAAATAATCAGCAAGACATTATAAATGCCATCTCTCACAATGCAGAGTAATTAATAATAAACATACCCCTACTAGTGGAGGGGGGGGGGATTTGCAACTCCACATTGCAAACTCAAGACATATAGACAATAAAGAGAGAGTCTTTATAGTGGAGTGTGGAGTATATAAACAGACATCAACGGCAGCTTTGATAGATCGCATACATCCTAAAAGAACCTTTAACATAAAGCTGATCAATTCATTGATTTTCCTTCAAACAACTCCAAGCAATAAAGACATGATTCCTTGCGTTGATCCATGATCACCCCTTGTGGTGTGACCTGTCAGATTAGGAGTTCTGTACACTTTCGAAGGTTTGCAATACCTAGAAGAACTAGCAGAATCATTTTGAGGACCAAGACATGGGGCCCGTTTCATGAAGAGTTACAACTGTTGTAACTGCCATTATGGCAACTACCATGGTAACCTTGATTTTGAGTGGCTGCTGAGCCATGTTACTATGGTAGTTGCCATAATGGCAAAGTCACAACAGTTGTAACTCTTTATGAAACGGGTCCATGGTCAATGCTAATACGAACACACAGCAAAAACTGTAGTGACGATTGCTATACGTAAAGGACTACACCATTCAAACTTCGGTGTTAAATTCAAAGTGGTGGTTCAATACCCATGGGTGTTATTAAAACACCTATGTTTGTTACATGTACCTTAGGACCCCATTCTCACTATACAGAAACCAGTTCAGGAAACCAGTTTGGAAGGTCACTTTGCCAGCGTTCCCATCTGATCACCCGAAAGTGGTTTTCAACACCCCTTCACATAGAGGTCTTGTTGCTACGGGTGTGACATGTTTCGCAAGAAATTTGAAACCACATAGACATTCTACACATAGTCTGTGGAGCAGCTCGCTCAAAATGTTCAAAGATCACTTTCTGAAGAACGGTGATATCCTTATGCTTAAACCAGTTTACCAAGGCAAAGCGATCTAGAAAACTAATAGCAAGGTGATTTTCTGATCTGGTTTCCAAGATTGCTTCCATGACTGCGATGAGCTTTCTCATTACACATTAAACTAGTTTCCACTAAACTACTTTCCGGTAAACCAGGTTTAGTGCGGTAATGAGAACGTAGTCTAACACTCTTTGGTGTTATGTCAATCTCTATAGTGTAATTTTAAAACCTCGGGATGTATTCCTCTATAGTGTCACCAACTGGTGTAGTTTTGAACACAACACAGTGTAGAGATACCTATTACTTTCTCTACGATGCAATAAAAACAGTTCAATTTATTTCAATACAAAAATCAACTGAATTCAAGTTGCAAATGGAAGCCAAGATGCAAGGAGATAGTTCAATACACAAAAGGGGGAAAATCAAAATGCTTGCAGATAAAATAGAGAGGGTCTTAGAATGGAACCAACAAGATGCTGAAAAGTGAATATAGGAAGGACCAGACTAAAATGTAAATTAAAAAAAATATCACTCAAAACAAACTGTTAAAAGCAATGAAAATATCAGAACTTTGGGGGTAAAAAATTGGCATTTTATAGTGGGTAGGGAAGGTGTACAGTATACAGGCAGTTCTAGGAATTTGTCATTCAAAATAGATCACATTATGGATATTTCGTGTTAAAGGAATTATTGGGAAATGTCAATAATTGGGGTCGTCAAACGATGCTTACGGAAACTATAGCTATAGAGTTACCATGACTACAAGCAATTATAAGCCCTCTTGCCCCGCCCCATAAGTAAAATTTTGTAGAAAGTGGTTCATTTTTTGCAAATGAAGCACCAGCACATCATTTGATTATTTGTAGCAGGGGGGGATGGGATGTAGTATAAAAAAAGGCCTAGCGCTGTTTTCTTTTTTACAAGAAAACACAAGTATTTCTTGGAACTAGTGTCTCAGTATTTCAAACTCTAATACATGTAGTTGAACTTTCAGTTCTCATAGTATGTGCTCTACGACATAAATATTATACCCATTGGCTGAGAAAACACAATCGTCCCCCATCAACCCTACAGTAAACTTATGATTTAGGAACAAATGCATTAATTTTTATCTCCAGAATCTATAAGCAACATAAAAAGGTATTTTTGCAATAATATTTCTCTATTGTTTTTTTTCAACTGGAACCCCCACCCCCGATACCGAAAAACGTAACTTTCATATGAATTGCTTAAACTACACTCTAAATTCCAAGGATTTAAAATAAATCCTGATCGGCTGTGAATAGTGACCAGCCGAATTTTGAATTTATTTTAAATCTTAAGGATTAACTTTTAAATATCAAAAGATTTAAATTCAAATCTTTTAGATTTATATTTAAATCAACAAGGTTTAAATCTAAATCAAATATTCGGCTGGTCACTATTCACAGCCGATCTGGATTTATTTCAAATCCTTGGAATTTAGAGTGTATAGAAGCTCTTGCATAACAGAACTGGGTAGTCCCAGTGTAAAGCCTTTGGATTAGGAATACGGCATTCGATAGTCAATGAATTAATCTTTTTCAAGGTTATAAAATACTGTCATCAAGGGTTCATTTGGATGCAGGAAGGGGATGCAGGAAGCATAAAGGTTAGGGCGGACTGGGAAGAAAGAAATTGTTCCAACGACAAAAACAAGGTTGCACAGGAATGATGAAAAAATATTTAATTGCCCCTCATTCTTTTGTTAAAATCGGGGCAACTTACCCAGTCCTTAGTTTCGGTTTCCAATCCTATTTTCGGCATGTGTACCTTTGAATGATGGATGGGGGAAAGCAACAAGTCACATTCATAAAAAAACACATGGATGGGGTTTAAAAATGCTTTGCTAACTTAATATGAACGTCATCAAAGCATGCAGCAATGACTTTAAAATTCAATGCCCCATCCCCAACCCTCGTCCCCTTGTCATGAATACAAAATATATAATAATCATACTGCCTTCACACAAAGTATACTGCCATTTCGTATCAAAATAACCTTAAAATAAATCTTATTCCATTCCTATTAAGATGAAAGTAATATTGTTCTTTTCCCTTTTGGTTAAAATATGAATGTTGCTGTAATCAAAAAAATATTTGAATTTTATTCAAATGATATGAAATGGAAATTGCACAGTTCCCTTTTGCCTCTTGAGACATGTTTATCTACTCTTTGTATTATCCATGAGAGCAGATAATTATGTTTAATGAATATTCTACTGATGTATCTAGATATAAATGTGCTCAGGTATTATGATATCACAATTATGAATCGACAGAGCGTCAAATTACACGCTACCTTTAACAATCTCAATAAAAAGGGGGGACATCGTGCAAAATTATAGCTTCATACAATAAAAATATGCCATTTCAACTCTCTGAATGAGAACTGACATGAGTATCACTTGCATAAAATACAAAGTTATATCAACATGACCAAAATAAAAGAATGATCACTTCAAAACGACATGACCAAAATAAAAGAATGTTCAAAATGACATAACAAAATCATAATGGGCTCACTCTTTAACAAATACAATTTTATGCGGCATGCATGAAATACATGACACAGGAAATTAATCCTCATAATTTATTTGTCATAAATACCTTCCAAATACTACATCCAGAATACATGGCCATGTTTATGATACCACAGTTGCCTTGAACTGGTGTTTGTAAAAATTTGACACAAGTAGAATGTAGCCCCGAAGGTTCTGAACTTCTGAATAATAATAATCACAACCAACCATCCAATCCATCGCAATCATTATTGTCATTATCATCAGGGTGATCACAATTATCATCATCATCATCAACAACAACACATTATTATCATAATAATATTTCAAATCATAATTATCATCACCATCATCGCATTATCATCATTATAATTATCATCATCATCATCAACATCATAATCAACATTGCATTATCATCATCACTATCATAATTGTCATCATTTTCAATCCTCATCATCATCATCATCACCATCATCTTTATCAAAATCACATAACACAATCCTAATCATTATCATCGTCACAATCATACCTATCATCTTTATCATCATCATCACCATCATCATCAATACATTATTATCATCATCATCATTGCATTGTCATAATCATTATAACTATCATCATCATCATCACATTATCATCATTTCATTATCATCATCACCATCATAATTGTCATCATTGTCAATCTTCATCATCATCGTCCTCACAGTCGTCTTCATCATAATCACATAACACAATCCAAATCATTATCATCTTCACAATCATTATCATCATCATCATCATATCATTATAATTATCATCATCACATTTTCATCATAATCTCATAACACTATCATTCTTATCATCATCAGCATTGTCATCCTCATAATTATCCTCATTATATTGCCATCACTATCATCACAATTGCCATCATTGTCATTATTATCCTCATTATCATCATCATCATTATAATCATCACATAACAATATCGTCATCATTATCATCATCACAATCATACTTATCATTATCATCATCACCATCACCATCATCATCATCATCATCATCATCATCATCATCATCGTTGCATTTATCATTATTATCACCATCATCATCACTATCATCACATCATCATCATCGTTATCATCCTTATCACAAAAGAACTAGTTCATTTCAGAAAAATTTTAGCAACATGCTAGACAATGCAAGAACACCCATGGCTTGCACATTTATGAATTGCATGAAGGTCTTTCTATGCAGATGAGGAAGCAAAAATATGGTACTCAAGGCCAGTATTTCCAATTGAAATCATAAATAGTTTTAACATGAGCCCCCCCCCCCCCCCTGTATTCAGGCCATGTTGCTGGAAAATGGTCTATGGTACATTTATCAAGAAGACTTGTGGTTTGTGAGTCATTTTTTATTTTATTTATTTCTATTTTCTTCTCTTCCCATGCCATGGATGATGTTCTATTGCCTCATTTGCCAGAAAAAAATAGGCAAAACAATGAAAATTAAATATTAAAATATTACATTTTAATTTTTTTTTGGGGGGGATCAAATTTGAATAAAAAAAAATGTATATTGGCAGGTTTAACAAGGATCAGTCGGGCTACGCCAAACAAACATCTATAAACTTTTGCTTTAAGGAAGAAAACGACTGGCCACAAGTACAGTACGTTGACATACGCTGTCTAAAACGTCCAGGGGAGCATTTCATGAAACAATCAGTCAATGATTTTCACTATTGTTATAAGCTACTGAAATCCTTGCATCTGATTGGCTGACAGCAAATCAGTCAGTGAAAACCACTAAATACATTTTTCATGACAGCTTGCTTCTGACTGGATAGTCTATTAAAAGAGTAACATGGAGATGTGCTTCTTAAAGGGGAAGTATACCCTGGCAAAAAGATTGTAAAAACACTAGGAAGTTAGGAACAATTATTTTAAACTATTGGTAAAGATTTGAGAAAATTCATCAGTTATAAGAATTTCAATTCTTTGATTTATGATGTCATTCATGAGCAACTACCCTATATTTTTAAGTCATATAAAATGCCTAGATTTCAATTATTTTTCATTGTTCATAATGACTATTTTTTCTTTCTGGAGCAGGAGTGAAATAATTTATCAATTTTTTGATAAAATATCATTCCATCGATTTTTTTAAATTGCACAATATATGTGGAAGCTGCTCGCATATGATGCCACAAATTCAAAAAAAAAAAATCGAAATTCTGAAAACCTTTTGAATCTTTCGCTTTTCTTCAAGCCTTTAATATCTTTATTATTTTTTCTACCAATTTTACATTAAACTTTGTGTCTGTTTTTTTGTTAAATCCTTTCTAAGGCCCCTTTAAAGGCCTTGGAAAGGATAAAAAAACAGAATGATGACAGGAGGCTTTAGGGGAAAATCATTTGGTAATTGTGATAAAGTAGGGGAGTAATAGTGACAACTTGAATAGTCAGGAGATCAGCTAAGGCAGCCTGAAGTAAAATGATGTCATTTCACTCAACTGTTGAGGATCCAGTAACACCTCTCTTTAGTGTTTGTGTGAGGGTTTATTTCCAATTCGTCTAATTCGTCCAATTGCCAACTCGTCTACTACCATTTGGTCAATCATCAGTTCGTCTCCTCACCACATGGTCTACTTTCATTTAGTCTCATGCCATTCCGTCTAATAACCAGTTGGTCCAATAGCCATTTAGTCCATATACCATTTGGTCTAATGAAACTAAAGTGTTAATTGTGCAAAATGAAGGAAAAGAAAATGAGTATTAGACCAACTGGTTATAAGAAGTAATGGTAATAGACTAGATGGTGATTAGACGAAGTGATGATTGGACCAAATGGTTGTTAGACGAAATGTTGATGGACGGAATGGCATTAGACGAAATGCTGATGGAAGGAATGGCATTAGACTAAAAGAAAGTAGACCATATGGTGAGTGGACGAGTTGGCAGTGGACGAATGGGCAATTTACCTGTGTGAGAGGGTGTGTACGCATGTGTGTGTCTCTCTGTTCAGATAATTCTTCTTCTTCATACTGTCAAAATTTGAAGTTGTAAAAAAAATAACAAAGGTGAGATACAAGTGTTTCTTTCACGTCACTTTTTCAAAACTGCTCGGACGTTTTACCTCGATTGCACAGAATGCACATTCCATGCTTGAGTGAACCAAAACCCTTGTTTTCTCCTTATTCTTTGAAGCTCTCACTCAATGTCATGTACTTGTGTGAGCTATTGTTGATCAATTTTGACAAATTATACACCATTTTAAAGCCTAGAATGAGCTTTTTCAAGTTCAGTAAAAGCATCAAAACTTTCCTTAGGGACTAACTGGCCCGTATTCTGAAGTCAGGTTTAACTTAGACCACGGTCTAACTCTCTACTAAAATTATGGGAAGCCAAGAAATCAAAAATTAAGTTTATATTTCTTATGTTTAATATTTTGTTTCCTTTTGCTTTCATAATGAAAAAAAATACTTCAGTTATCATTCCCAGACAATTACAAACAATTTGGGTGTCATATGAGTTAATAATTGAATGTTTACTGTTAGGGATTTGTGCCCCAATTGGCTCTCCATACTTAAAATATCAAAGTTACATTTTGGGCAAATATCTGAAATTCTGAAAATTCTATATTGTAATTTCTTTTCAGTTAATGAAAATGAAAAGATTTCCAAAACAAGAACATGTATATCTCGTATTAAAAACCCTTTTCCATTTAAAGTGTGTACTGTAGGAAAAGGATACAATGACTGCTAATATTTAATATAAAATTGGCTGCTTTGACTTCACGCATAAATCACAGTCTCATCGACTGCCTGTATTGTTGTAGTCCTTCTTGCGTTTTTTTTTAATAGGAAATCTAGACCACTCCAACAGAAATTACAAACATTTTGCTCTCTTACAATATCTTCTCCAATTTCTTATCTTTTTGTAAAGACAAAGATATGACTAATAAAAAGAGATCTTGGGCATTTCTATCGCATACTTTCACAGAATAAATTTCTCATATGACTTTTTACAAACAGAGGAAATAAGTGGCAAATTTTAGACTCAATTTTCTCATCAGTCTAGCAGGAACTCATAAATGATATGACGCTTTGGATGATCGTCGATGAAAGAAAAGCCCATTACTATATAAGAAATTTTTCTTACATATACATTAACAACAGTGAGGAGGGATGGAAAGAAGCCAAAAAATAAAGAAGATAAGTCTACATTATACAGACTCTGGATACAAAAAATATTCAAACTAAGGAGCTTCAATTTCATTTCAAGAGAGGAAAATTAAAAAAAATACAGAGTACCTTAACAGAGGCTACAACTAAGGAAAATAATTCTGAACTAGTTTCGGAACCTTCAACTTTTTGAAGCCTCTCAAAAATATTAAATGAAATTATTTTCAGTACCCATAGAAAACAGGGATTGATATATTTGCATTAAGCCACATGATGTAAATCATCCTAATCAATTTATATGTTGAGTAAAAATAGAAAGCAATGCATACTTACCTTCATCTGTGATTTTTCAAAATATTCTTTTTTTACTTCAAATAAAGAGTAACATTAAACATTTTCCATTTACTTTAAAACAAAATGTTGAAATTTAAACACCATATGAACACCCCCCCCCCCCTCAGCATTGTGGGTGGAATTTACATGATGCATAATTTCTTTTACAATAATTAAAGACCAACAAAGTCATCTGGTGGGTGTTTCTTAAATCTGTTTGTAAGTTACAAGCAACTTTACAAACAACTCGGGATCCTTTCTTGTGGTAAATGATATACACCAAACTTGTTAGAAATGTTGATTTGGCGCCTCAGAAAGGATCACCAGTCATTCGTAATGTCATTTGTTACTTAGGAACAGCTTTATGAAACACCTACCGGGAGACTTCCTTGGCTTAGTCATTCAATTTTTATGGATGAATTCATATTTTGGGGTGATTATATACCTGCCACCTGGGCGTGGTCACTTTAAGGGGTGTGGTTAGTCAGGTCAACCTACCTTTGACGATTCATCCACCATTAGAATAGAACAGCGCTCACACCGTAATAGCGATAGCAGGAGCTCCATGATGCGTCTGACGATGCTAGATAGGGTGCTCTGTTCCTCGAACAAGGTCTTAGCTAGCTCCAGTAGAACCTGGTTTGGATAACAAGGAGAAAACGTACGATTAACCCATATGCTGAGGCAGGTCTGGCCAGGTTGAACACAATACCATTTCAAGGGCCAAATTGTTTTTGCACAATAGTTGGCCCCCTCCCCACCCCCCCCCCCCCCCCCCATAAAAAAACATTGTGCCTGAGCTGGGCCCCAGCATGGCATAAAAGTTCCTATCATAGTAACTTTGCCATCCAATGGTAACTACCACGGTAACACGGCTAATCAGCCAATCAGAATCAAGGACATCGGGGAAGTTAGCACTGGATGGCAAAGTTATTGTACAATAGTAACTTTTATGCAACGGGGCCCTGGCTGGATCCGCGCCTGAATTTTGAGAATCTTGCAGGTATTGACCCAAAATCATCTGATTTTAGAAGGTAGGCTAATGGGTTAACCTATTGCTTCCAACTTTACAGATGTTAATAGATAGACATTTTGGTCTTCAATACAAGTCTCAGGAGTTTGGATCCAAGGTAAAGATCTTAAACCCTGCCACAACACTATAGGCCTAATCCTGAATGAGGCCATTCAAAATGCTTAGTAGTGAATATATACAAACATGCATACTTTTCAATAATATCTCATCCAATTGCAATTTATCACCATGATTAAAATAGTTCTGCCTCATTATTAATGAGGGTAGGAGTACACCTGGAATACTATTCACATTCACACACGTTGCTATGTCGGTCAAACCTCTAGTAAGCTTCTTTGTTTTACTGCATATACTAAAAGCGCTATCTCCAATGACGAGTCCTACATTAATAACTCCCCTTACAGTACTAGCATAAGTGGGAGGGGGTGGGGGACTTCCTGACAGAATTTTATGATTTTTTTTAAGGAGGGGGGGGGGGCTTCATATAAAAAAAATTCATGGGGAAATACTTCTTAACTTGGTGGGGGCCCTTCTCTTTTTTATTTTTTTTAATGAACCAGATTTTGCTGCCCCTGACAAGATTTTTCAGGTACACCATTGCCTGAAAATGAGTCATTGTATAACCCTCAAAGGCACAGCTCCATATTATTATTTTTTGGCCAAAACACGACACTCTCCCCCTTCATTGAATGATCATTCCAAGCGCGAGAGCCAGGGTATCTACTCTAGACTATTGATCAAGTAATTGATCCTGTGCTCAAATCTCACAAGCTCCCAGCTATATTCAATGAAGAACTACACAACAGACAGATATTAATGCCTTCCTTGATTTACATACTGAAAAACTCATCTCGTCGGTCGCAGAGAAGGGTTGCATGATTGTTGGATGGGCCCAAAGCTTTCTTTATCTATGGATTTTTTTTGCTTCTCAACTAGATGGAGACAGCAATTTATCATGGATATACAAATATATTGCACTTCGTATGAGATCCACAACTGAATTCAAATTTCATGTATCAAGACGTAGGTGGATTTAGATCATATAAGACGGGCTTACACCTTTGTGTTTTGGGCTTGCGTTCAGCTGCGTATTGCCTACGCGCAAACATTCCCAGCCAAAGGCAACACTGAAACAAGCTAATATAAATATGCGGACTAATGCAGAGGCCTTGCGTTGCTAGCTTGGTAGTTTGAAAATTCTTCAAACGTTAGTATTACTCAATGCAACTGAAATTTGTACAGGCAGAGACATGTCGCATTGAGCAAATGCGAGGAAGAATGAGTAAGAATGAGCAATGTCAGCGAGCAGCTTACATCTATGCCAATGCAGTGTTACTGCTCGATTTACCCTGATTTACCTCGCTTTACTGCGTGCAAGTTCTCTATACGTGCTCGGACGAGCTTGTAAGCAAAACTGTGATTGCAACGTAGCAACACACGGATTATGTTCAATTCGTCCGACGCCAATCCTTCCAATTGCCAACTCGTCTACTATCATTTGGTCTACCATCAGTTAGTCCAATATCCAGATGGTTTAATGGCCAATTCGTCCACGCACAATTTTGTCTAATAACAAGTTGGTCCAATAACCATTTAGTCCATTTGCCATTTGGTCTAATTAGACTTAGTGTTGATTGCGCAAAATGAACGAAATTGAATTGGATATTAGACCAACTGGTTATGTGAAGAAAATGATTAATAGACAAAATGATGATTAGACGAAGTGATGATTGGACCAAATGGTTATTGGACCAAATGGTTGTTAGACAAAATGTTAATGGACGTGATGGCATTAGACTAAATGAAAGTAGACTATGTGGTGATTGGACGAGTTGGCAGTAGACGAATTGGCAATTTACCACAACACACAGCTTAAAACGCAACGGTGTAAGCCAGGTTTTAAGGATGTATTACAAAGATATCTTCAGGAAGTCTGATATACAGTTACCTGATTTCTCCTTATTTCTAACGTTGCTCTCTCATAGAGTCTGGCGTTGTTAATACCGATCCCACAGAACTGAAGATACTGGGCAAATACCTGCAGATAAGAAGACAAAGTGAAAAACAAAATCAATCATCAAGTTGATGGTTCAATTTGTCACATTTATCTGTCATACCACAATTGAATATTTCTATTTTTTGCTATGACTGGGTATGTACATTGAATACTTTTGCCAGTGGAGGATATAGTTCTGTGGTTTTAACAGAAAATCTTGAATGTTTCTTGATAATGAAGTTAAAACAATGAAGGCATCACCACCCCATCATAGCTGAAAACAAGAAACAAACAGGAAAGGCTATTGAGGCTTTACAAAAAGTAACATTTCCATCATTACAGCCCATTTACAAAAATAAGAGCTCAATTAATATTGATGTAATTGTAAAACTGAAAATTGCCTTGAAAATAAAGATGCATGTGCAAAATAATCTGAAATTCATGCATTTTGCCAAATTTCAGTTAATATCTGACTGATCATAATCAATTTGACCTATTCTAAGGCACAATGACACCTGCTCTTTCGGAGTGAAATATGCGTAGTGCTTCGGTCAGTGCACAACTGTGCAATGATATCCTGATCCATCCCAACTGTGGACGGTCACAAAACATGGATATTCTTTATAATAAGTCTCACCAATTTTTGCTCTTTCAAGTTTGGCCAATACACATTTTTTTTTTTTTTTTTTTGGGGGGGGTTTCTTTTTTCTTAGCGTGTCAGTGAGGCCGCAATCATAAATGCAATTCATGTTAAGTAGGATGGTGAGACAAATTCAGCTTGTTGGTTTTCTAATCAACCCTTTCATACCAAAATTTGTCTGTCTTGAAGCTTAGATGTTTTACATAACATACTGTCTCATTTTGTTTCTGTCAATTCATAATATTCATTCTTTTATGTTATTGGTTTATACATTACAATTATGTCAACGTATTGAAAATATTGTGATTCTTGATGATTTCATAATAAAAACGTAAACAACAAAAAGTCTCACCAATTCCCCCCCCCCTCATCTTTTTATTATTTAACATCTAAATGAGGGCAAAATCTTGTAAGAATTTTATAATTTTCTTGCTTTTCCCTAGATAAAAACAAGTAACTGAGTTCCATCATTGTTTAGGTCTCTCCAAGTCTAAAAGTAACTATTAAGTTATTGTATAAGGATCAAGAAAGCACAAAGTACGAAAGTGCACCATCATATTATCACAGAGAATAGTAAGTGTATTTAGACTGACTCATTACCTGTTAAATTATGATAACTTTTTCAGGCCTTAAAATGCCCTAACCTTTCTGGGTAAGTTCTTGAAGATATGAGCATGTTCAGTATGGTCTGATTGATTAGCACACAAGCTCGCTGGGTTGAGAAAGTTCCCATAACTTGCTATAACAGTGCCAAAATACGCACAACTTTGGAAAAGTCCCAGCAAATGCGCTTGTAATTTCAGGCAAGTACCTACAATTTCCCAGGAATTTTCTTTCAGGAACATTTTTTTTTGCACATTGGCAAAAATACCTGTATTTTGTGATTGGGGTAGATCAGTAAATTTCTCAATCAGAAAAAACCTGGTATTCTCGAACGACTTCGAGGCAGTCTGAATATCCCTTGTTAGACTAGGTGGTTTCAGACCGCCTCGAAGTTCGTCAGTTCCAGGTATTCTCTGATCGGGAAATTTACCCCGATCAGAAAATACCAGATATTTTGGTAATGTAAAAGCAAACTACGCGTAATTTCCCCGAAAGAAAATACCCTCTAAATAGTAGGTACTTGGCGAAATTACGAGAACTTTCACGGGGATTATTCCAAGGTCGCAGGTATTTTGGCGATGTGAAAGCAAATTACGGGAACTTTTAGCCCAGCGTGTCGTTGGGTGCGGCGCCGTGGGTGGCTGCTGGGCTAGTGATTTTGAATCTCGCGCCTTGCCTGCTTATCAGACCATACTGCGCATGCTCGTAACTTCAGGAACTTATCCCGAAGGGTATGTTTCAGGGCGGTGTGAATGCAGGAATAATTAACAGGTATTTTTCAGCCTAAAAAAGTTCTCGTAATTTAACGGGGATTCTTGTGATCGAGGCGGTTTGAAACCACCTACTGAGAAACCATCTCAGCCCATTTATTGGGATCATACTGTTAAACAAATGTTTTAGGGATGGCATGGCTTGCATTTGTGAGATTAATTCAATAACGTAAACATTGGGTATGAATGTTTAGGTTGATTCATTTTATGTGTGATTTAGATGACAAGCCCGGCATCTGTTTTGGATGAAACAAATTGCTTCCAGTTGTAGAATGTACCAGGGTTTCACAGGGAAGTAGTCCATTGAAGAAGTAAAATAGACTTGCACTGCAACATTTTCTTACACTAAAACAACTTGAGTGTTAAAAGTGAGAAGTTGATGTCCCTTGATAAATACACCCTGAGGTGTTAAAAATTACACATGAGTTTGATCATAAGACCAAAGAGAGCTAAAGTAACAACATCAACCCAAGTGTGTTGTAGTAACACCGATAGGTGTAGAACACCAGAAATTTAACACCAGAGTAAAATGAGAGGTGTAGTCATCTACGTACACTGGCCAACACCACAGTCTTTTTGGCGTATAAAGGTTTTGTGTACAGGTTTTGTGACTGAAGTGGGACAAGCGTATATCTTAAAGGATTTTAAGATTGGCATTAAAGCGCAAACAAGGATTTTATAGCTATGTAGTCTGCAATGAAGAGCGCTTTCCCCGTGATCGAGTCATGAATTAACAGTGCCATCCTGGCATATGAATTATGGCACTTACTTGTCAAATAGTATAACAAAACCCACCAATTAGATATGATAAATGTGCTAGATTAGGTTGGCTTGATGAATCATGTCCCATTCAAGGAGAAGCAGGTTTTCATCGGGGTTTTTCACACTCACACAATTGCAATTCTTGTACCACTGCATCTAGTATAAAAAAACTGAGGTATAGGGTAAGAATATGCCAAGTCTGTGTAATTACACGCATAATTCATAGTCAAATCTAATTTCCAATTTTATTCATTTACTTTTTTTGGGGGGGGGGGTGTTAAAGGCCAAAGTGACATGACATTGTAACAATAAGACCACAAGAAGTAATGACAACATCATAAGCCATATTCCTACTGAATAGTGAAATCATTATTTGCTGTGGACTACCTGTATTTGGCTTTAACGAACGTCAAGGTGACTTCAATCAGTGACAAAAAAAACAAAGTTAGAGCCGTTCAAATAACAAGAGAAAGCTCAAAGAAAGCCATACACTTGATGCCTCTTGTAGTCCGATTTAAACAACAATTGCTTTGTGAGAATCCCTATATACCCTATATACCCAAAGATATACCCAATTCTTTTAAATGTCGAGATTCTTATAAAAGATTTACAATACTAGTAATTAATAATGAAACCTTGTTAACTAAAAAAAGAAAGCTATTTCTATAAAAAAAATGAAGGGAATGAAACCTGTATTAAAAAGAAGATTTCTTTGAAGACATGTAATGCATTGGATCACAAATATTGTTCAAGAACTGCAGTGATGACACCTGGCTTTGGAGGTGGGTGAATCCTTCAGCTTGTACCAACAGAGGGTTATCTTGTGTTCTTGAGGAGATATAAGGAAGTTTTCACATTGCGACTCAGAATGCTATCCAGAACATAGAAAATTATTGTCAAATGCCCTTCATAACAAAAAGCGACAAAGAGGTCTTTAGAGGTCTTTGTCGAAAATCAGTGAATCAAAGCAACAGTTTTGTCCTGGACTCTGAACAAATGACATGTTTGCAATTATTTGTCAGCTCAGAAAGGTAGGACGATCTGCTATTCCGGTTCACTAGCTTTCAACAAAAACCTCTCAGCTGTTCGTTGTGATTTGACTTGCATTTTTAATACATTTACTGTGCTCTTGAATTTTTCTGCATGGAGGTGTGAAAACTTGCTACTTTGGCAGGTTCTCTTTCCTTACTTTCCATACTCTCCATTTGGTCTCATCAAACACAGTCTACATCTACATTTTTTTTACTAATCACTTGATCTAATTGCCATTTATCCCATTTATCTATTACCATAGTGTATAATTTCCAGTTGGGCCCATAGGGTCCATGACATTTGCTCCGATGGAAAATCTACATGTTAAGCCAAACCTAAAACCTAACGTCCATTTAAACTAAATAAATGCTAATCTTTATATTTGCATTATTCTGAACAAAAAAAAAAAACTCTTATTACAATCCTAACTCTAACCCTATGCCCTCTGAGACAGAGACCAGAGCAGTTGTCACAGTCTTGAGCAAATGTCGTGTCACCGGGCTAAACACATTTAAACTAATATCCACTTGACCGAATGTTCACCACCAAGTCTATATGCTTAGATGAACAGTTTATGAATCTTTTCTAATTTTACACAGTGCTAATGAGACCATTCTATCATTGGACTAAATGACAATCGGACCAAATTGAAAGATCAAATGTGTTAAGCCCATGTGGTACACTTTAAATTTCAAGGATTTGAAGTAAATCCATGCCCCATTGCAATTTTTTTTACTATCATGGTAACTTTGCCATCCAATGGTAACTACCATGGTAACACTGATCAACAGCCAATCAGAACCAAGGATTCCATGCAAGTTACCATTGGATGGCAAAGTTACCATTATGTAAACTTTTGTGCAACAGGGCTCAGGTGAGCTTCCCCGTAGCTGCCCCTTAGAATTAGGAAATTTATTGAATGATTTTTGTTATCAAGGTTAGATATTAACCTATTGGACCTTGGGCTTGCATAGTTCCAATTGGATGGCAAATTACCATAATGGTAACTTCGATGCAACTGCATGGGCTCTGGTCAGTTGTAAATAGTGACAAGCCGAGATTAGATTTGAATCCCTGTGGATTCAGATATAAAGCTAACAGATTTTAATTCAAATCTTTTGAATTTAAAAGTTAATCCTGAAGATTAAAAATAAATCCAAAACTGGTAACTATACACAGCTGATCTGGATCTATTCTAAATCCTTGGAATATAGAATGCATTAGGTTATCTGAGAACTAGAAAACTGCTTGTGCAGCACTCCTATGCATTTAGATATAAAGCTAAAAGATTGTGATTTTAATCTTTTGAGATTTAAAAGTTAATCTTTAAAGAATAAAGATAAATCCAATATTTAGCTGGTCACTACTCACAGCTGATCTGGATTTGATTTAAATACTTGAAATTTAAATGGCATTTAATAGGTTATCTGAGAAGTAGACCAACTGCTTGTACAGCACGCCTCTGCATTTAAATATACAGCTACATGTAAAAGATTTGAATTTTAATCTTTTGAGATTTAAAAGTTAATCCTGAAGATTAAAAATAAATCCAATATTCGGCTGGTCACTATTCAAAGCTGATCTGTTTTTTGTTTTTGTTTTTTTTATACTTCAAGTTTATGATGCATTAGTTTATCTAAGTAGACAAACTGCTGGCAGAGAATATAACCCCTTAAAACACTTTTTTTTGCAACATAATTCAGGAGGATCACAATACACATGGCAAGATCAGACAGCTAAATTCAATAATGTACCTGTAGAAAATTTATGTGCCCAGTCTGACAGAATAAGAGAAAATCAGATATTTTATTTCCCCATAAGTAAATCCTATCATCCAAAAGCTATACACAGATTGGACAGTAGGAATGCCTCCTTGGAGAATCGCAGCTAGGCTGATATGGTATTCCGATCTGTAGATGAATGGTCGACTATCACTCCATACTCTTCAACAATTTACTTCAAATTTCAACACCCCTCCCTGTAAGCAAACATGCCAAGTGAGAGGACGGTGAATCTCACTCGAAATCAGAAGATACCCTAGCCTCATGTTGACATATTATTTAGATAAATGTATTCATCACCCAATACTTGGCATCACCCGTTTTGTTTGAAATATGCAGGATGCGAGAAAAATTGCATTCTAGCATGGTTACAGTGTAAATCACCAATGTATCAAGCTAACACTAAATGATGGACTAAATCAAGAAAAGAAAAATGACAAAAATCATTTAGAGGTCTAAAGAAATCGTGACATATTGAATTACTATTATGAATAGTTTAACAAAACAAATCTATTTCATCTTGGTCATTAATCCTCATGCGTAGCAAGGTTAAACAGACTATTTGACAGATGTAAAAGGGTTATGTGTCTCTGGGGGTGAGAAAAGAGACAGTCTCCTCGCTCCGGGATCCCGCGCCAAGGCAAGGGGTCGTCAGACTCCGTCGAGCGGCAATTGTTGGTCTGATGGACCCGATTAATAGGGGATGGTGATCCCGTGTCAAGTCGGTCTAACACCGCACAAAGACTGGAACAACATACACCACACAAAGATGCGGCCTGTTGTAGGGCAAAGGAAATTCTTCTTTCAAAACGCCTGCCCCAGCCAATTCAGAGTTTGGTTTCACGTTTCAAAGATGGAGTTGATGGAGACCGTCAAGTATCGTCAACTTGATTTGGAGGTGAACGCAGAAGGTTTGATAGAAGATACTAGTGAAGGAAAAGTGAGACATTTTACGTGCAGAAACACTGAAGGTACCAAGAAGAAACACTAATGTTACATTATTTCTTGCAAGAAGTATTTGTCAAAAATATGAATTGCAATTTTGGTTGCCTAATTAAAAAAGAATTTCTTTTCGATTTTTCAACAATGAAATTACAAAGGCAAAAATATGATACAACATAATGAAATCTTTGAAATCTTGAAACATATCAGCTGAGGCAATGAAGACAAGTCAAACTATCTATCTCTTGCTTTATAATCCCTCTATCCCAAAACTTCCCCCACACTTTCACTGCCTTCCCATTCCCATTCCTTGAGCGAGCTCTTTCATCCTCCAGAATCCATTCAAGATTGCTTGCTATTTCCTTCATATATAATACATCGACATCTACTATAGATTTCAACGATACCGCTTTTAACCATTATTTTAATGATAGCAAATATGACACTGAAGAAGAAGGAAAAGAAAAAAGACAAAGAAGAAGATGACAATGGTGGTGATAATGGTGGTGTAGAAGGGAAAGATAAAGAAGGTGAAAGTGAAGATCAAGTAAAAGAGGAGAGAGAAGAGCAAGTAAAAGGGGAAAAAGGGAACGAAGAAGAAGAAGAAGTAGAAGTAGAAGAGGAAGAGAAAAGGAAGTTCAGAGGAAGCAGTAGTAGTAGAAGAAGAAGAAGAAAAAGAAGAAGCAGAAAAAGAATAAAAAGAAGAAGAAGAAGAGGAAGTACTAGTAGTAGTAGAAGAAGAAGTAGAAGAAGAAGAAGAAGAAGAAGAGGAAGAAGAAGAAGAAGAAAAAGAAGAAGAAGAAGAAAAGAAAGAAGTAAAAGAAAAAGAAAAAGAAGAAGAAGAAAAAAAAAGAAGAAGAAGATGAAGAAGAAGAAAGGGAAGAAGAAAAAGGAGAAGAAGAGGGCAGAGGAGGAGGAAGAAAGAAGTAGAAAAAGAAAAGGAAAATGAAAACAAAAAGAAGAAGTTTTTCCAGCACCTGCTCATGTCCTACTTTGTCTGAACATAAAGTAATATGGTTGTGATATAAGTTTTGGTTCAAACATTGTGAAAATTAAGGAATTATGATGGTTAGGATTGCGGTTAGGAATGGTGTCTGGCTTGAGGTGCCGGCTTAATTTAGAACCAACTGTCGTCAAAGCAACAGCAAGGATTCATTTCTAATGATCACGAGCCATAGATTAAACAACTCCACTATGATATTCCATACTGCCCAACATCATTGGCAAGCTCATGAATGAGACTGAAAGTCATCTTAAACCAACAGCTCGCTATACAGTTACAGACACAATAGGATCGATTGTGACACACGATAATATCATTTAAGAGCTAGAAGGGCATCAATTTATAGTGGTTGGCATTGAACTAACAGCCTTTTTGTTCTAAGGTGGTGGTAACATCCATAAGCAAGCACAACTACCCTCTAAAGTGAACTTTGGTCACATAGCCGTTTGAATTACATTGTGGCAAATATGAATACATGAAAATGCCCACTGCCACTGATGGCTTTTAAAGAGGCAAATCATTGATGTGATATTTGATTAAATAGTTTTTAATCATTATTATTGTCATCATTATTATTAACATTATCATTACTAATATTATTATTGTCATTATAATGATCATTGTTATTGCTGTCATTATTATCATCATCATCATCACCACCACCACCACCATCATCATTATGATTACCATCACCATCATTTAGGCTAATAACATACGAGAAAGTACAAAGTACAAATAGATGATGCTGACATACTACTCAAGTCAATGTATTAATATAACTCTTAAAGGGGAATCCAACCCAAATAAAAACTTCTTTTTAGCAGAAAAAGAAAAATCAGACAAGTTGATAGGTGAAAGTTTGAACAATATCGGACAAACAATAAGAAAGTTATGAATTTTTTATAAGTTTGTAAAAATTGGCCACATATGTGATGTCATAGTAATGTAAGGCAGGGACTACTCTTCCATGTACTCCAATACATAAATTAGCTATAAAAAACAATTTGGGGGGTCAAATGTTTAACTTTAATTATATTTTTTATTTCATGAGGACATAAAACAATATACTACCTTAATTATATTTAGATTACTGCCCCAGGGAAATGGGTACTTAGGAGAAAACCTCAAATCCCTTATAATTAATAATTAACTTTTCCATAGGCCATGCTGTACTTAAAGTACAGCATGGCCTATGGAAAAGTTGTCCTTGCCCTTGTCAAAATTTTCTATCTCAGTTGCCAATTTGAAATCTTCATAGTCTTAGGGATCTCAATTTTAAAGCAGCCACAACTTTCTTATTGCTTGTCCGATTTCTTTAAAACTTTCACGATTCTGATTTATTTATTTTTCTCCTTTCCAACACAACATTTTACGACCAAGGCTGGATTCCCCTTTAACAACATTATCATTCCAGATTCCAGAATTGATTTGCATTTTCAGAAGTGCAGAAAAAATGAGATTTACAAAACACAAACTAACTGCAATGGCAACATTTGCACAGATTATATAAACTAGAACGTGTATTATCACTTGACCTGCATTTTCTCTGATCAACAATCTGAGCAAGCCTATTGCATGAGTGAGAATCTGCCCCAGAGGAAAGCCTTATTCTATTGTATGTTTACATTGCTGAAAGTAATGTTCAAAAAGGGAAATTCCCCAATCTCGGTATTGAAATGAAGTTATCAAGAAAAGTGAAGATGATTCACATTTGTACCATCTTTTGAAGTTGTGGGTTTCTTATACTTTGTTCAATGGATGCAAACATATTAATTGTATCATTTTCTTGTTTCGTCTACTGTGTAACACAACTAAAAGGCAAAACAGGTAGACATGTTGATCATTGTTGTAAATCAATACTATATCATCCTGAAAACATGGTTTCAGATGTTTTTAGTTTAAAAACACGGCTGGATTGAAGAATTTCATTGGTCATACAAATAACATCTTTCAAAACGGCAAACATGAAATGCCGATAGTAGTAAGTTTTGGACCACTGTTGTAAAAAAAAGGATGGAAACCAACAGAGATCTCGATCAAAATCCTACAACGCCACTGGAGTTACCTTCTTCCAAAGATGCCTTGCAGTCACTCAAAGTTGGGCTACAATTGCATAACTCATGGGTCAAACTACACAGATCGAAGCACAGCCAATGAAAGAATAAGTTGACAAAATATGCATGATTCCCCTTTCACAAAAACAGTGGAAAAGACGGAAACACATAGAAAACTTGCCTGAACAGTGCACAAAATAAAAATTAAAAATCTGCCATTGTGTATTGCCTGAAAGATGGTAACTAGTCGAAAAATTGCTGGACAGTGAGAAAATAATGCGCTGGTCTTTAAAGTGATGCATGTGTTTTTGTGCTGGAAAAGTGCCTGAACGCAGCGTAATGTAAAAGTTGCTTCGGGGAAATACCTCGGATTACGATCAAAACAACAAGGGGGATCTTGGATACCACACTTCTCCTACCCAACTCAAATACGATAACACTTGTGAATGACGTCCGACGCTCCTGGGGGGTACTGCACGTACAAGATGGAGTTTATGAATGCACCGAAGAGATTTGCCCCCGTTCCGTGACAACCCGATACTCCAACGTCGATGACGTCAGCCAGGCAGAGAGTTAACGACTTGCGCTACACAAACAAGCCAATCTTGATTAAATGATGATTAAGCCTGAGAGGGAGACTACCTGTGGCAAGAATGAAATGTATAGCTTAACTACAAAATACCGGTCAGTCCTAATTCTTTTATTCATTTGATTCGGAAGTCCAAAAGCCGGATGCACTCTCATGGTTGAGTGAAATTTCAGTCACGTAATTACAGTAATTCTGTTGTGACGGTACATTAGACTTCCAACATCTAGGTTACTTTACAAAGGTCTTATCCCCCAAAATCAGAGCTTTGATATACAGTGTATGTTGTATTCAATAGTGTTCATTTGGATTAACAAGTGGAGCGCCTCTGGCAGTCTCACCTGCATCACGTGATTCAATATAGCAGCAGCGCTGACTTTGAAAATTACTATAATTATTCACAAAAACACAATTCATATAATGATACAATGCTATGTTCAATGACAATATAAAATGACAGTTGACCTTGATCATGCGACCTAAGACTTGTCAGTGATACTTGACTAACCCTATATCCACGTTTTATAAACTTTGAAAGTTATGACAGCAATCTAATAATTACCTCCAAAATGGCCAAAGTTCATTGACCTTAAGGACGTTCCACAGTTATGTTTGTGCGCATCATGATCTGCGCATATTTTACACTCTGCGCGCTGACGTCACGATGTATGAACTGGCGATTTAATCAGCTGTAGGTATTGTGAGCTGATTTTTCTCCTTATCTGCATGCAGTAACTGCAGATCTGATGTGTTATTTTATGAAGCTAATAAACTGGAATTATTCCATGGACCATTTTTTTTTATTCCTTTACAATTTCAAAATAGTTTCTCTGTAGTGCTGCAAAGTATGATGAATATGACCCCGAGTTTTGAATAAGTGGAAAAGTGGTTCGGAATTTTCCCTCACATAGATACTGCTTTTGGCGCGTTTTCGGGTGTTTTAAGAAGCAAATTTTCTCTAATAAGAGTGCTGATAGTTTGAAAACAGCTGACATGAACCCATATTTTTTAATGTTTGCACCTCTTAGGTATACCTTCCTCTACAACTTTGCAAAGTTTGGTGAAAATGACATGGGTTTTGAATAAAGTGCAGCATTTCTTTTACTTTTCAAGTTTGTTATTGAAATTTGAAATTTTTGAGGTTGAGTATCTTTCCCGCAATTTCTAAGAACTGAGAGTGTTGTAAGACTTAAATGAGCAAACAATTGACAGCAATATAGATAGATTATCCATCTTACGGATACAATTATTAATCATATTGCAAAATTTGATGAAATTTTCATGGATTTTGACTGAGTAATAGGGCTTTAAACTCATTGTTGTGATCTCGTGAGGTCTAAAAATGCCAAATTCTTTTGGATGCGCAATTCTTAAGAACATCATCCATTTTGGGTTAACTTTGAAGCTCTATAGCAAAAAATCAAGCACATGGACCCATGTAAATTTTTGCATATTTGGAATATTCAGGTGCTAAAGTATCTACATGTATGTGCAAAGTATGATGAAAATGACATGGATTTTCAATGTTTGGGAGCAAGACTAAGGAACCATTCGTATTTTCGACATTTTGGACGGTATTAAACTTTTGCCCGTTTTAGGCGTATTATAGATTGTTTCAAGCCAACTCGCAACACTTTGGACACTGATAGTTTAAAAACGAGCACATGGACCCCATAATTTTAATATTTTAACGTCTTTAGAATATATTCCTCTACAAATCTAGAGAGTATGATGAAAATGACATGGATTTTGAATGTTTGGGAGCAGAACTACGGAACCATTCGTATTTTAGACATTTTGGACAGTATTATAAGACTTTTACTTGTTTTCGGCGCATTTTTGGCTGTTCTAAGCCAACTCACAACCGTTTAGACACTGATAGTTTAAAAACGAGCACATGGACCCCATAGTTTAAATGTCTTAACTTCTTCAGAATATATTCCTTTACTAATCTAGAGAGTATAATGAAAATGACATGGATTTTGAATGTTTGGGAGCAACACTACGGAACCATTCGCATTTTAGACGGTATTATTAGACTTGTGCACGTTTTCGGAGCATTTAGGTGGATTTCAATATTTTCAAGCCAACTCGCCACACTTTTGATACTGATAGTTTAAAAACAAGCACATGAACCCCATATTTATAACATTTTAATGCCTTTAGAATATATATATTAGTCTACAAATCTAGAGAGTATGATGAAAATGACATGGATTTGGAATGTTTGGGAGCGAAATATGGAACCATTTGCATTTTAGAGGGTATTAAGAGACTTTTGCATGTTTTCGGTGCTTTTTAGGCGATTTCAAGCCCACTTATTACACTTGGGACACCAATAGTTTAAAAATGAGCACATGGACCCCATATTTTTAATATTTTAATGTCTTCAGAATATATTTTTCTACAAATCTGAAGAGTATGATGAAAATGACATGGATTTTGAATGTTTGGGGGCAAAACTACGTAACCATTCGTATTTTAGACGGCATTATTAGACTTTTGCACGTTTTGGGCGCATTTGGGGCGATTTTCATGCCAACTCGCATCACTTTGAACACTCAAAGTTAAAAAACGAGCACATGGACCCCATATTTTTAACTTCCCTACACCTTTGATATGCATTCCTCTACAATTTAGCCGAATTTGATGAAAATGACATGGATTTTGAAAAAAGTGCCGCTTACAAAATACTTTTTTAATTTTTGAGTAGATTCACGTCTTTGAAGATTTGTTTTTTCCGAGTTTTGCACCATTCTTGCCAAATGAGGGCGCTTCTGACTCCAACTAGATATAGTTTTACCAATTAAAAGACATATCTCTTACTTTGGTATACACTTTGTTATATATCTTGAAAATTTGATGAAGTTTGATGCGGTATCCACTGAGTAAAGATTATTTAAACTCATTTGGTGAATTCGTGAGGTCTAAGAGAGGCATAATTATCTTGATTGCGCAAGATTGCATATTCTTCAAATACGGCGACTTTGAAGACCCGTAGAAAAAAAATAAGCACATGAACCTATGTTATTTTTAGCATTTTCATAATGCATAGATACCAAAGTAACTCTCTGCAAACTTTGGTGAAAATGACATGGACTTCATTTTAACTGTGGAACATCGTTTAATGACCTTTGACTTTGGTCATGTGACCTGAAACTCGCATGACATATTCAGTGATACCTGATTACTCCTATGTCTAAGCTTTATGAAATAGATCCAAACACTTTCGGAGTTATGATGGTTATTCAACAATTCCCCCAAACATGGCCAAAGTTCATTGACCTATGACCTTGTTCATGTGACCTAAAGCTTGCACAGGATGTTCAGTGATACTTAATTACTCTTATGTCCAAGTTTTATGAACTAGACCAATACACTTACAGAGTTATGATGGTAATTAAACAAATACCCCAACATTGCCAAAAATTCATTGACCTTTAATGACCTTTGACCTTGGTCGTGTGACCTGAAACTAGCACAGGATGTTCAGTGATACTTGATTACTCTTATGTCCAAGTTTTATGAATCAGATCCATAAACTTTGAAGTAATGATGGAAATTTATCAAATACCCCCAACTTGGCCAAAGTTCATTGACCTTAAATGAACTCTGACCTTGGTCATGTGACCTGAAACTCACACACGATGTTCAGTTCATTGACCCTAAATGACCTTTGACCTTGATCATGTGACTTGAAACTCAGGCAGGATGGTCAGTAATACTTGATTATCCTTATGGCCAAGTTCCATGAACTAGGTCCATATAATCACTGATGTGCTTTACGGTACACCATGTGGAGTGTTATAGAAACAGTGGAAAGAAGAAAAGGAATTGGATAGGCGAGAAAGTGGAGATTTGAGAGTAGAGTATTCTTTTCTTGACAGTAGTCCTGAAAAGGACTGTAAACCAGAAGAGATTGATGAGTTGAAGAAACAGCTTGAGTAGTTGGATGGATGAGGAGTAGCTGGCTTGAGTCGGCGAGTAGAGATGATGAGTAGAAGCAGTAGGTCCATAAACTTTCAAAGTTATGACAAAATTTCAAAAACTTAACCTTAGGTTAAGATTTTGATGTTGATTCCCCCAACATGGTCTAAGTTCATTGACCCTAAATGACCTTTGACCTTGGTCATGTGACCTGAAACTCAAGCAGGATGTTCAGTAATACTTGATTGACCTTATGTTCAAGTTTCATGAACTAGGTCCATATTCTTTCTAAGTTATGCTGTCATTTCAAAAAGATTTGATGTTGACGCCGCCGCCGTCGTCATCGGAAAAGCGGCACCTATAGTCTCACTCTGCTATGCAGGTGAGACAAAAACTGACTGTAACATGTGTAGTAAATGGAATAAAGTTGAGATGGTGTTTCGGGTCATTTTTAAAATACTTTTTTTAAGCACATAATAATTATTTTCAGGTGCAATTTTTCAGGGTTTCACTTTTCAATACATCACATACAAATGTGACAAATGTTTTTTTTTTTTTGGGGGGGGGGTTACCAATTCCTTTAGCACATTCTTTTCTATAGTGAAACTTTGTAAGGTACAAGATACTTGCCAATAATGTCAAAAAGTGCAAAGTAGAAACCTCAAAAACTTAAAAATGTAAGTTTTTCATCATTCATGTCATTTTGAAAGTGAAAGAAGGGTTGCTATGACATCTATAGATAGCATAACATAATTAAGATTTTGTCATTTTGCCCCAAGACTTTATCCTTGGCAGAGTACAGCTTGAGGTTCAACACGTAATAGTTTTTGCTTTTCCCTTCACCGCAGTCATTGATTTGACACTATCTCTTGGAGATAAAAGCATGACCGATTTTGGTGGTTCAACCAGGCATGGTTTGGTGTTATCCAATGTAGTGAAAAAAATTCCAAATCTACATTGCTACAGCCTATCAATGCAAACGGCCATGAACATGAATGACTGTCAAATCATGATGCCCAGCTTGATAAATGTACAGACAGAATGTTCTAATGGTAATGGCAAGGACGAATCTGATGCGATCCAATGGAGTTTGAAAGGGTTCAAAGTGCTACTATCTTGTGAATGCAACAGGCTATGAGAATGAATAATTCTCAAATTATTATCACCGAGCTTGACAAGTGTTACAAACAGAACATTTTCGTGGTATTGGCAAGGATGAATTTGATGCGATTCAATGTTGTGTGAAAGGGTTCAAAGTGCTACTATCTTGTGAATGCAACAGGCCGTGAGCATGAATGACTCTAAAATCACGATTAACGGCTTAACAGAGGTTACCAACAGAACATTCTTGTGGTAACAGCAAAGGTGAATCTGGTGCGATCCAATGGAGTGTGAAAGGGTTCAAAGTTTACCAGATTTACTATCTTGTGAATGCAACCGGCCATGGGCATGAATGATTCTCAAATCATTATCTCCAAGCTTGACAAATGTTACGAACAGAACATTGTCGTGGTAATGGCAAGGACTAATTTGGTGTGATTCAATGTTGTGTGAAAGGGTTCAAAGTGCTACTATCTTGTGAATGCAACAGGCCGTGAGCATGAATGACTCTAAACTCACGATAACCGGCTTAACAGAGGTTACCAACAGAACATTCTTGTGGCAACAGCAAAGGTGAATCTGGTGCGATCCAATGAAGTGTGAAAGGGTTCAAAGTTTACCAGATTTACTATCTTGTGAATGCAACCGGCCATGGGCATGAATGATTCTCAAATCATTATCTCCAAGCTTGACAAATGTTACAAACAGAACATTCTAGTGGTATTGGCAAGGATGAATTTGGTGCAACCAAATGTACTGTGAAAGGGTTTAAAGTTTAGAAGAGCTACTATCTTGTGAATGCAACCGGGCACGATCATGAATAGCTGTAAAATCATGATACCCAGCTTGACAAATGTTACCAACGGAATGTTCTAATGGTATCAGCAAAGGACGAGTCTGTTGCAACCAAATGTAGTGTGAAAGGGTTTGAAGCTTGCAAGAGCTACTATCTCGTGAATGCAACAGGCCATGGGCATGAATGATTATCAAATCATTATCTCCAAGCTTGACAAATGTTATAAACAGAACATTCTTTTGGTATTGACAAGGATGAATTTGGTGTGACCAAATGTAGTGTGAAAGGGTTCGAAGTTTGCAAGAGCTACTATCTTGTGAATTCACCGGGCATGAGCGTGAATAACTCTCAAATCATGATAATAATGGGTGCGGTGGGATTCAAACACGTGACCCTCCGATTACATGGTGGATGTCAGAACCACTACACCACAACGCTTCCACATAGATTTCTGTATTTGTCACATGTTGTAAACTATTTCGAACAGTGCGTATAAAAAAAATCAAAGTCAGACTGAACAAGATGCATCCATGCAACAAATTACGACAATTTGAAGGCCATTAAATGATCACTTATCTAGTATGCTTTTCACACTGCATTTCCTTAACCCCATACTATCCTTAACCCCGGACTATCCTTAACCCCATACTATCTTTTTTTCGATTCACACTGTCTTTCTTAACCCCGTACTATTGCTTAGCGGGGTTAACGCCTTAACCCCGGGCAATCACACAGCTCATAAATATTGATAATTTTACCATACAGAGCGCGATTAACGTGCAATTTCGACTTCTGTGATTGGCTAATGCTTAGCCCCGCTTTTGCTTAGCCCTTTTTCGTTTCACACTGCATCTCTTAGCACCGCAATGGTGGTGCTAGCACCACAATAAGCCGGCTAATCCTGCTTTTTTGCAGGGCCAGATAGTACCGTACTATTTACCGTGCTAGCCCACTTTGCTAAAACGTAGTGTGAAAACGAAGTGGGCTAAGCTTAACCCCGGGAAATTGGTGGGGCTAAGACCCCCCCTTAGCCCAACCAATTTAGGACAAAAAGTGCAGTGTGAAAAGCATATTAATGTTCTCCTGACCCTTAGTGGCTAAATATTGCCTGGCATTCTGGCAAAAGGGCATTAAAGAAACCATTAACCTTTTGAAAATACATCAGAGACATAGGTCTAAAAAACATTTAAGCAATATTGGGTTTTACTGGGTAGGGATATTGGTATGTCAGTACCAAAAAAGAAAAAAAAATTAAATCAAATTCGTATTACAATGCTTTAGTGTTCACAGAAATAAGATAATTCAATCAATATTGGATTTTGATGGGTAAAGGCATTGGCATGTCAGGAAGGAGGCATATTCCTTAGGCACAGACTTTCAAACTCATGTTAAAATGCTTAGGCATTAACACAGAATTACAGCTAAGGTAAACTTGTATAACTCCACCTCCCACAAGTTGAATATTTGCGTAAATTGAAGCATTTTTTTAGATCGGGGGGGGGGGGGGGGGGGTGGGGGTGAATCACGAAGAGTTAAGTATGACTTAACTCTTGCAAGAAAATATTTGCGATCAATTGCAAATATTCTGTTGCAATTTTACAACTGATAGATCAACGTTAGTTATAGCAAATCAGATTAAACTTCGTTTCAAGGAGCAAATTAGCAATCAATCACTAATTTGCAATTAACTGCAAGACATTTGAGTGATTTGGGACCAAAATAGACTTGCAATTGATCGCAAGTTTCTTGCAACACCCCATTAGAGTCATTACTAAATGCTGATGCGCACATGGTTTGTAACACGCAAACTTCTAATAAGCAGTAGTGCGCATCCTCTAAGAATGATTTGACCAAAGCAGTGATGTCTTTTATAGCAAATGGGAAGTCAAGTGCGACTTTAAGTCATACTTCAATCTTTTTTAAAGGACAAGTCCACCCCAACAAAAACTTAATTTGAATAAAAAGAGAAAAATCCAACAAGCATAACACTGAAAATTTCATCAAAATCGGATGTAAAATAAGAAAGTTATGACATTTTAAAGTTTCACTTCATTTCACAAAACAGTTATATGCACATCTCGGTTGGTATGCAAATGAGGGAACTGATGACATCACTCACTCACTATTTCTTTTGTATTTTATTATATGAAATATGAAATATTTTGATTTTCTCATCATTGTCATGTGAAATGAAGTTTCATTCCTCCCTGAACACGTGGAATTCCATTATTTGAACATTTTGTGGTTCAGGCAAGGAGGTCCTAATTGTCAATTTCGTAAAAATTGAAATATTGTATAATTCAAACAATAAAAAACAAAAGAAATAGTGAGTGAGTGACATCATCAACTCTCTCATTTGGATGTAACTGACTCGTTAATATAACTATTTTGTGAAATTAAGCGAAACTTTAAAATGTCATAACTTTCTTATTTTACATCCGATTTTGATGAAATTTTCAGCATTGTGCTTGTCTGATTTTTCTCTTTTGATTCAAATCAATATTTTTCTGAGGTGGACTTGACCTTTAAACACCCCCCTGCCTATACAGAACATGTGTTTTATAGCTCTTCTACGTCAAATTTCTCATTAAATCAATCAGGGCCCCCAAAATTCGAAGATTTGCGATTAATCGCTAAATAAAATGACCTATCAAGATCATCATTGCATTTGCATTTTGCTCAGTCGACTGGCTAGGAACCAATCGGAATTGCTCTCTGAAATTAGTGATTAATCGCTAACCTTTGTGTTACGCGGCCCAGATTGCTTTGGTTCCAAATGATTCAACTTTCAGGTAAGTTACCTGTACATATCTATTTTACAAGTAAAAGAATGGGGAGGCACTTCCTACAATATCTTAACCCTGTAATCCTACCCAATCGATTAACACTCTCAATCTGGTGTACACTGGGTCAACCTACCAGCCAGAAGCAAAGGCTTAAAGAACCAATAAACATACCTTGCGATGCTGTAATTTTTAAATAGGATTTCCATTGGCGATGACACATAGTCAATTTCCAGGGGCATTGATCGATAACGGACCAATTAAGGGATAGATTAAAAGGTTGGCGGGGTCAATAGCATTTTGTGATTAAAGCAGTTTGGTGGGTCTAAATGGGGCTCTAATGTACCAATTTAATCAATGACTAGTACAGTGTACTGGCATGGTGGAAGGAAAATTTAAGTAGTCGAAGTGTGCCACGTTAAAGGTCCCTCCAAAACAAATGCAATTCTTGGGCCCCCGTCATACCAACAGTTGCGATAGATTCAAATTTTACCCAAGTTGTGATTGCTGTCTTATTCCTATATCTAACTACACAAAGTGAGATCAATTGCAATTTAAATCGATCCCAACCCTTGGTAAGATGTTACCTTGGGGCCCTTAGTAGAAGCCGCAATAGAATAAATGAAACTCAAATTGTGATTAATCTGTATTCTTTTAGAGCTCTTACCTACAAAAAGGTAGATCAATCACAATTTGAGTTTTATATTAATCTTTCACACATCTTTGTAAGATGAGTTGTGATTTGCCGATACAATAACTCTTATACTCTTATTTAAAGGACAAGTCCACCTAAAAAAAAAAGTTGATTTCAAAAAGAGGAGAAAAATCCAACTAGCAAAACACTGAAAATTTCATCAAAATCGGATGTAAAATAAAAAAGTTATGACATTTTAAAGTTTCACTTAATTTCACAAAACAGTTATATGCACATCCTGGTCGGTATGCAAATTGGCAGACTGATGACGTCACCCACTCACTATTTCTTTTGCATTTTATGAAATATTCTAATTTTCTCCTCCTTTTCAAGTGAAACAAACTTTTATTTTTCCCTGAACATGTGGAATTACCATTATTTTAACAGTTTATGGTTAAGTTAAATTGGTGCTTATTGTCAAATCTGTAGAAATTGAAAAATTGTATTATTCAAACAATAAAAAACAAAATAAATATTGAGTGATGGACATCATCGACTCTCTCATTTGCATATTGCTGAGTTGTGCATTTAACTGTTTTGTGAAAAATAAGCGAAACTTAAAAATGTCAAAACTTTCTTATTTCACATCTGATTTCGATAAAATTCGCAGCGTTATGTTTGTTTGATTTTTCTCTATCGATTCAAATCAACAATTTTCTTGGGTGGACTTGACCTTTAACCCCTTGACTTTGGAATTGTGTGATTCCCATAGATTTAGTACAGGGATCACCCGGTTCCAGGAGGCAATGGGTTAATTCATTACACATTCAGTAAGGGTAAAATATTTTAGGCAAAGCAACCACATACATGTAGGCCTCTTAATCTACTGGTCTTTGAAAGTAAACTATTAACCATCATTTCAAGTCAGTGAAAATTTCACAAAAGTCAAATTACTATTACTGTCTAAAAAACAGTGGATTCACTTCACAAGTAAAAGTCACTTTTAGAGAGAGACCTAGGGCAAAAAAGTAGTTTGACAGAAGACCTAAAGGACTTGAAGCACACAGAGATAAAAAAGCAATAAAAAAGTAGCAGGATAGAGAAATTGAGAGTGACAAAAGGAGAGACCGAGAGTAAAAAAAATACACACCAAAAAAAAAACAGTTTGACTAAAAACCCAAAGGGCTTAAAACAGAGATAAAAAAGCAAGTGAAGATAGCATGATATAAAGAGACATATACCCTTTTTACACACGCTAAAATTTCCTTAACCCCGTACTATAGGTGGGGCTAAATTGCCATTTAGCCCCACCTATAGTACGGGGTTAAGCTTAGCCCACTTTCTTTTTACACAGCATTTTTGCAAAGTGGGCTAACCCCACCTTTAGTACGGGATTATTTGGCCCTGCAAAAAAGCAGGGTTATCCCAGCAATTGCGGTGCTAAGAGCGATAGTACGGGGTTAAGATCGCTAGTGTAAAACGAAAGTGGGCTAAGCTTAACCCCGTACTATAGGTGGGCCCCACCTATAGTACGGGGTTAAGGAAATTTTAGCGTGTGTAAAAAGGTACGAGTGAAGTACTTGTACTACGAATGATCGACAAAAACCACTAGTCCGGGTTAGCGAGTTTCGTGTGTGAAAAGCAAGCATTCCTTATCCGGGGTTAGCGATAACAATTTGGCATGTGTGAAAAGGAAAAAAAATAGTACGGGGTTAAGGATAGTACGGGGTTAGCGATAGTCCGGGGTTAAGAAAATCCTGTGTAAAAAGGGTAATTGAGAGTGACACAGGGAGAGTAATAGAGAGAGAAAAAGAGCGTATGAGAGAGACAGAGAGCAAAAAAGCAGTTTGGCTGAAAACCTACATAACTCAAAGCACACAGACTAAATCAGGAGAAAAAAGCAGAATAGAAATAGAGATTGAGACTGACACAAGGAAAGAGAGAGAAAGAAAGAGAGAGATTAAAAAGAAAGTGAGAATGGTACAAAGAGAGAGAGAAAGAGAGGAAGTGAGAGAAAGAGAGAAGCGATGCGAGGTTTAAGGAACCGACTGGGCTTTGGGGCACGCAAAGATGACATATCATCCTGCTGATGTGCCAAGACAATTTTGCCAAATTTTATATCTCTTCAATGGGCAAAGAGGGGAGGGATGCGCGAGCCTCCAGCAGCCCGGAAATTCATTACATACAAGCTCTTGGCGTGTGTTGATATCGAGGAGAGCTAATCGCAGGCTATTACCATAAATATCTATTAGCCCCAGAATTGCTTAAGATGTCCAGTCTCTCAAACTGCTCAAAGTGATTGCCAATTCTTGAGGTGATGGAAATTCATTCTCAAAGGCTAAAAATGTCCAAGATGCAGCCAGGTAATAATTTTTAATAGATGATTTTGCTTTTCAAAACATATTTTTCTGTAATAAACACGTTCATTCCACATTTCCTCTTTTGCAAAAAAAAAAAGACAAGACTAAAACATACATAAATATGCATAGATGGGACTGGTTATTGGTGTCATGGTACCAAGGATTAAAAAAACATTTTCAATACAAATATGGGGTTGGAGCACTGGAATTCATATCCTTATTGGAATGATTTATCATATTAATACACTCAAATTTGAAAAAAAATATTTCATTGTTTTTTACAGTTCTACAGATAAGTAAAAAAAACTCAGAATTTCTTGCATTATGCATGTATAGCAAAAAGGCAATAGATGTTCTTATGTCTTTCTCTGCATTACTTCCATTATTCCCATAGGCCTTGTATGCATACCAGTTACCAGAAATAACCCAGTAATAAAGCGATGGGTCAATTGCAAGTCCCCTTCACCATAATTTTCGACAACTTTCGAAGCAGTGTTTAGGCAATTATTTTGTGTGTGTACATATACTACATGAAAGGTTTTTAAAGAATTACAATGCTTCATTTTAACTTCCATGTGTACACTGAATTGACCTTCAAGAACATACAAACCTATTACATTACACACTTGGGTTTCAAATAATTGGATGGGCATGCATGCAATGCGATCTGTAGTAGATATGAAAATGGCTTCTTTTTTTTAGATTTAAGTAATTTACGCATTCCGAGAAGACCCTCTCCATTTCTCGTTTCAACCTCCCACTAATGCACTCTCTCATTCCTCAAAAAAGTTCATAATATTACTTATATATAGAGTTGCATGAGGAAATGGGAGAAATCCAATCCCCTGCGCACACAGCGCGACAAAACGCCACACAATCTCCACGGCATGAACGTTAAACAGCGGCGTTCGCGGCCGGGGTACCAGTGCAAACAGGGAGCCAGACGAGAGCACGACAAAAACGCTCATTCAACAGTTTGCCCGGGCTGTTTTCATAATCGAAGTCACAAATATTCAAGACATTCCTCGCTTGCCTACACCATGTGCTTTGGCGGTCAACACGCAGGGGTGTGTTTATTCTCGTCATGCCCAGAGAACTGGGGAATGGCAAGGGGGGTAGTGTGAGGGGGGTGTGGTGAGTTAGTGAGGGGGAGCATAAGGGGTGGTACTGCAACATTTCCTCTAGGGAAAATTGCTCCTCCCTAATCCATCTGAAGATATATTAATGTGAGGGTGAGCATTGTAATAGGTTTTTGGGTTCAGGATCATCTGAGGATTAGGATTAGGATTAAGGTAGAAGCTCAGGTTAATGTTTGCCTCAATGTGTGCATTTCCAATAGGAGCAACCGTCTCAAGAGCAAATGCCATGGAGCATATGGGGTACATGCACAATGAAGATTGAGGAGTCAAGGGGGGGGGGGGTAAACGGGGCCAGGGGTATATCGGGGTCCATTTCTTAAATGATTATAATTACTGAAATATAAACATTAACCACACCTCCCACCCATTTTATAAAAATATTAGGTGATTTATTTCTTCAAAATAAGAAAACAGAAACGGTCCCAAACAAAACAAAAAAATGGGGGGAGGAAAGAAAAGAGGTCTACTTCTACAAAAATCAATGACAAACACAACATGCAAGATCATCCTTGTCACGAAATGGGAAATTTGAGGGATGGTCCGATTGGCAGTATGTACTTGACACAGATCATTGTCTCTTCAAAGCAAGAAAGACGCTAAGTCATAATGCTTCAACAGGGATTTAATGCCCTTTTGGCTCCGAAGCGTAGGCATGTATGTCCAAGGCACAAAGTGAATTCCCTCATGCAGCGACACAAACGCCGCCTGAAGATTTCATAAAGGTTACTGAATGAATAATACTTGAGACAGTATGATGGGAGGTATAGTCAAAGGTAAAAAAAAAAAGAAGAGATAATAGGAGAGAGAGAGTGAGAGGGAGGGATATTTGGCATTTATATTTCTAATTGATTGTATGTAAATATATGTTTTTGTACTTACAATTGCAATTTTGACATTTAGGCTTGCAATCATTGGAAACTTTATACTTCAGTATACTATTGATCTATTAATTTCATTTACATTTGGAAATTATTGAAAATAGCATACTTTGATATACATAAGATAAATCTATCTATTTCAAATTTGATATATATATTTATAATCAATTGTGAATAGTATACTTTGAAATACTTGAAGTTAATTTATATTTGACATCGATAGTAAAAAGTACATACTTTTCTATACTTCAAACCAGTATCCATTGCAAATTTGCACTTAGATTTGCAATAAATTGTGAATACTTTACGTAAATATTTGGATAATTCATTTTTTGCAATCCCCTCAATTAACAAGCCCCCCCCCCCCCAAAAGGCCTTCACTTCCATTTAATGGTGATTTATGTCAGGAAAAAAAATGATCCTCACGACATATTCCCCTAAAAAAAAATGTTATGCCTCTAACGTGGGGGGGGGGAAGGGGGCACGGGCCTGATGTACCCCTACCCGGATGCACCACTGCCCCTCTCTTCAGTTTATAGGAGGAAGACTTGTTCCATCTCCCCCCTCGCCAACCTTGTCCCGTCTTTTCAACATAATGAAGAATGCACCGCTGCTACGTTGGCATCAAGCCATTCCTTAGTGACATTCCGGTGTCTATGGTATAAATATAGCTTTCTACTCCTAAATACATCACCATGTGGTGTGTACTTAAGTTTTGTATTATGATCAATACCCATAATGCACATTCTACTTATAGTGTGCTCTCTCTCTCTCTCTCTCTATCTGCCCGTATCCCCCCCCCCTGTGTGTCTGTCTTTCTCAGTCTTTCTGTCTGCCTCTAAGTTACATGTAAGAGCGATTTTAAGTACGACTGGTTATCCTTTCTGACACGTTAGCCATCGACAGTGAACATTTTGATGTATACCATTTACCAGTTGTTCTTAAAGTCGCTCTTAACTCACAAACAGTTTTATGAAACACCCACCAGGACCCTGATCATTTTCTCTGTCTATTATATTCTCATCAGTCCATGGAACTAATCCATTATATCATCAGACTAATTTTATCTCTCACTCTGATTATTTATTTCCTTTCCTATCTATATCTATAGGCGGTGCTGCACCATCCCGAGTTTGCTCAATCTCAAGATTTTAGCCCGATCGGCCCTCTTCGCAATTAATCTCGAGATTCAAGAAACCCCGTCTCCACCATCGCAAGAAGAGCGATTCCTGCTCGAGCGAGGCATCGATGCATAATGGTCAGACTCCGTGAATAAATAATCCCGAGTGCGTCTGCACCTGCGAAGTAGCGCGATAATTCGTAAAATAGCATGCTATTTTGCAAATAATCCCAAGTTGACTTGGGATTGCAATCTCGAGATTAATCCTACGAACTAGCGCAATAATTGCGTCTTCATTGCAAATAATCTCGAGATTGTTCAGATCGGGATAATTTGCCGGATCAGAAATAGCGCACTAATTTGAAAACTCAGGATTGTGCAGACAGCCCTTATATGCTGGAATACTCTCCAGGGAGTGGAGGATGGGCACACATTGTGTGCTGGAATGACAGATTGAATCCGATGACCGGGGTAATAATATATCTGTAAAGCGCTTAGACACGCCGTTCCAATGTATTAAGCGCTATATAAAAGCGGATTATTATTACTATTATTATTTATTTATTATATCTCCACATATAAAAAACACAGTCAATCGATCAACTTCTCTATACTATACATGTAGCTTCTCTGTTATAAAGACAGAGGAAAAACTGATATAATTTGAATTTCAAATTCACTTGTAAAATTGTGACTGTAATCCTCCGTTGATGGTTAAGATCATTGCCCCTTGTTGCTTTAATTTCCTGCTTCTTTTTTTAAATGATATTGATTAATGAGCCCAACCATACATGCATACGCGTAGACTATATACCTATGCTTGAAGTTTATATACATGTATGCCTGGTAAATTGATACATATTCTCTTCCACTGTCCTTATCTCTCTCCCTCTGTTCTTCTCTCTCTCTCTGCACCTATTTCTGCCTCTCTGCCCCTTCCCCTTTGAGTGTGTGAGTCCTCTTTCTCTCTCTCTCTCTCTCTGTCAGGATACCTCCAGTTGCCAGGATGGGCAGTCGTCTCCACCGATACCATTTTCAAGAAGAAAAAAATGACACAAAGAGACGGTCCCAATCTGCAGACAGGACGGCATCTTTCGTGAGAGTGGTCACACGAAAAACCCTCATCCTCGCGCCTGAGGTGGTGTTACGCTCTCGCCCCGACACCCTGTCCCTGCCCGCCCGTATTTCCCACGTGTCCGAAACTGGCAACTTCATAAATGGGATTTCCACCCCTGGGAGTGTCAGGTGACCCAGAAAAATTGCATTGTGACTTTTTTCCACCTTCATCACCGCCCCCCCCCCCCCGTCTCAATTCTTTGATCATGGAATGCATCTAAATATCTATGCTGCCCCCCCCCCCCCCCACACACACACACACCTGGACTGTGATTGGTCGGAGGAGGAAGCGGTAAACATCCGCACCACGAGATGGGAGGAAATTCTAGGAAGCTTTCAAAGAATGGATTTGATTGGATTATGAAATCTCATCTCGGAGAGCTGTAGAATTGAAGATCTACTTTCAAGATTTCACAGTTCAAAATTTTTCTCATTTTCTATAGGAGGGGGAGGGGTTACATGTACAATCCATTTAATACTTTTTAACACCATTAATCAATGTTACATATGCAATGATCATTGGTCTTCACACGATTTGCAGCCCCATCAAACAACTCGATTAGTATGATTAACTTTTCCTTAATTTAAAACAGTGTGGACGAGCCCCAAAAATTCAATGTGAGGCACAAACCTATTTATGAATCTGTTTACATTGCTTTCAAAATATATTACGAGACTCGATCTTAATGTTATTATGATAAATGCATGAAATACATGTACAGAGCAAAAGACAGTGCTCTCTCTCTCTCTTTTTTTTTCACACAGAAACCCCTCCCCAAAACAAATAAAAATGAGATATTATCTTGAATGTATTTAAAAACAAATGACGAATTTCCTCCCCCCCCCCCAAAAAAAAAAAGAAGAAAAAAATGAAAACCATTTTTTACTGAAAATTTTCACAAAACTCACCAGAAGTGTGTACAAAATCATTCAATTTCACTTAAGAAAATGATAAAAAGTACCCCAATGACAAGCTTGGATGCTCCATTCCCTCGCTTTTGAGTTTCTTTCAATTTTTGGTGTACGTTTTTCTTGACCCCCCCCCCCCCCCCCCCCGGGTAAAAAGTTGTAATATGGTCATGATTGCAAAAGAACAAGATTTTTTTTCTTCAACTCTCTTGTGTAATTGTTAAAATGAAAATTTCATAATCACAGGTGTTACCAAAGGACTGATTGTACATGAAGAAACTTGTGAAGAGAATCCCCACACCATGCTTAAAAACCATGTTTCTTCCTTAAATTTTGTTCATATTAAAATGGAATCATAAGCTTGAAGGTCAGAAACAGTATTGTGAAACTCTCACTCTATGGGGTGAGGAAAACCAATTGTAGCGTGCAAGGTTTTGTCTTTGTGATACGCAAAAGAAAATAAAAGTAGCTAGTACACAGAAAAAATATTGTCTTTCCAATTCTCTACATGTGTGAATAGAGTGACAAATATGTTAAAATGTGTGAAAAATTTGTGACTTTTACATGGCCTTCACTCTTTTGAGTCAACAATTCCCAAACATCACTACTTACGTATCGCTTTTTTATCATTTTTCCTTCTTTTCAATTGTTATGTATGCCCATGTGAACACCGTATTTTTCACCCGTGAGACAAACCTTTTATAGTTTGCATGTTTCAATCTGCCCACTTAAAAATCAATGTCTTTGTTAGCTTTTAATTTGTAAATGATACTTATTAAAGTACACTGATGAAGATTTCCTTCTTAATATTTTATTTACATCTAATATGCTGCAGAGGCCTATATAATAGTTTTGCATGCCCACATGGGTTCCATAACACTTGCTCCGGCGACAATTGCTCCGCTGTGAATTCCACACACTGAAAGTCTTGAAGAAATCTATTCATATAGTCTTGACTTCTCTTTGTAATATCATTAATTTGGCCATAGAACGTGGTATATTTCCTGATGCACTCAAAATCGCCCGAGTAACTCCGGTTTTTAAAAGTGGTAATACCTCTTCACTAAATAATTATAGACCTATATCAGTATTATCAATTTTCAGTAAGATCTTTGAAAAAATTATATATAATAAGTTGATTGTTTTTATTGAAAATAATAACATTTTATTCGAAAAGCAATTTGGTTTTAGAAAAAACCATACTACTTGCCATGCACTTTTAAAATTTGTTGATAGCATATCTCAGGCTTTTGAGTGCAATTAATTTTTAATCAGTATATTTTTAGATCTATCAAAAGCTTTTGATTGTATTGATTTTAATATCATATTCCATAAATTGTATTTTTATGGAATTAGAGGGACTCCATTGTTATTATTGAAAAGTTATTTATTAAATCGTAAGCAATATGTGAGCATTGGCAATAATTCATCAGCATATAGCAATATACAAATGGGTGTACCTCAGGGATCTAATCGAGGCCCATTATTATTTTTATTGTATATAAATGACTTGCCAAGTGTTAGCAGTATATCATCATTTATTCTCTTTGCTGACGACACAACAATATTTTAATCTGGTAATGATCCTTTTAATATGAATTTTATATTAAATACTGAAATAGCCAAAATTCAACAATGGTTTCTTGCCAATAAACTTTTTATTAATTTCAAAAAAACAAATTATATTATTTTTAAAACACACAATAAACATATTGATAACAGTGCAATACGAATAACAATTGCCAATAAAGCAATAAAGCAGGTTAATCAAGTAAAATCCTTAGGAGTAATTCTTGATGAAAATATGACATGGAAATATCATATAGATTACATTTGTAAAAATATTTCTAGAGTAATTGGAGTATTGAACAGTAAAAAAAAAATTACCATTATGCATCCTTGTAAATATATATAATACCTTGATCTTGCCACATTTGAACTATTGTCTGATTATCTGGGGTAGCTGTGCATATTTATTCCAAAGGATATATGTGATTCAAAAACGTGCAATAAGGGTAATAACAAATTCCTTTTTTAGAGCTCATACACAGATTTTATTTTTTAAGCTTAAACTTTTAAAGCTAAATGAACTTTATGAATCGCAAATTATTTTATTCATGTACAAATATTTCAATATAAATTCTGCTTTTCCATCTTGTTTTAATACTTATTTTATATTTAATAGCAGTATAAGTAATTATGTTACGAGAAATTCAAACAAATTATATATACCGTTCTTTCGTTATACGCTTTCTAAATCTACAATTCGTTATAAAGGACCAAACTTGTGGAATAATTTACCCGATACTTTAAAATTATCTGTTACATTCTCATCATTGAAACGTAGATTGAAACAAAACCAACTGTCTACTTATAGTTAATAATTTCAACTGCCTATCTAAGGGGGGGGGGGTTGATTTCGATATGTTCGAGTCTGTTTTGTTTGTTTGTTTGTTTTTTGGCCACTATTCTATTTGTGTTTTTAATCGTACCATAATGTAGTAATCAAGGGAGTCGGCTTGGACAGGTCAATGGCCTTTCTGACTTCCTACATCCGCTACATTTTATTTTCATTTCTTTTATATTTTTACAATTTTTTATCGCTTATACTGTGATTTAAATTCTTTTACTCCTCTGTTGTTGTATACTTGTACATATGTTTTTAAAGGATGTCAAATAAATGAATTGAATTGAATCGCCAACTTCAACCCCTATACCCTATCCTAAACCTGAAATACAATCCTAACCCTTACCCTAACCCTATATCTCAGACGAAATAAAGCCCAGAGCAATTGTCGCAAGAGCAAATGTCACAAGAACAAATGTCGTGTCATCGCCCACATGTGACATGTAAAAATTGTCACATCACATTGATGAATTGATGATTTTGTTAATTATATATATTCAGTGATAGATATTTACACTAACAAGACAAAACTATGACCAAAATAATGCATTGAGGAAATAAATAGAAATATATCTTAAGCAATCTTCACCATTATAGAAGAGGTATAAATATAAATGAACTTATTGTTTCTATTGTTATTTAATATTATTTCAAATATTTTCATTTTTCTCCCTACCATTTCCTTTCTTTTTACTCTCCCTTCTTTTTAGCTTTCTCATTCTCCATTTCTTTCTTCTTCTCTATTTCTTTCTTTCTCTTTCCTTTCCCCTCCATCACCCAGGGCTCTTCCCTATGCAAACAATAAACTTTAATCTAATATAGAACCCCCTTCTCCCAACTCTGGCAAAGGAATTGAGGGTTTGTCCACACACCAGTCCACGAACATCAGCCCCGGCTGGCATTTCCGAAACATCCCTCTGCTATTTAAAGTAGTAACTTAATCATTATTTGAATTGCACAATGTGTTACAAATTGGTCCTTTAGGTGAAATTGCTAAATACATTTGATGTGTGAAGAAAAGGGAAGGCCAACGTACTATCCCCTTAAGAGTGTGCCTCCAAACCCACTTGAGTGCTAAAAGGGCTTATTACCGGAGGGGAGGTACATAAGGATGCTGGCCATTGAGAAACATACTGTGTTTCACCTCATTGCTGTGAGCCAAACAAATAGCAAACTAGTTTAGACCTCTGAGGGACACCGAATCTTGAGAGGAATCACTTCCGATAAGGAAGTCCCAATTAAACTTTGACCTGGGACCATTTGACCATTTCAATTAGTGGAAACTAGCAGTGAACTTTGATTTTGACAAATGTTAACATTTGAATTAAAAAATAATTACTGTGATAAAAACATTTCAACTTGAAAAGAGCAAAATCTTATTATAAGTGGCAATAAAAATGAAATAATTAGGATATTCCAATCATTTCCTGGGACTGATTGCTTAAAAGTTAAGCCATAGTATCTTTCCAATTAATAGTAACTTCCATTCAATCTTCGATTTGATTGGATGCTGAACATTGTTGCCACAGCAACATTTATGCAATGGGGGCTCAAGAAATTATATTTAAATATCCTAATTGTTTCATTAGCTTATAGCCACTAAGAATTTTTCAATTTTTAAAAAATACATGAGTTTATATCACAGTGAAATATGATTTAGATATTGAAGTTTTCAAATGGAGATATTCATTTCTGGGGATTTCTATAATTTCATAAAAAATCATTAAAACTAAATTCAAAACTATAAAAGTCAAATATATCTGCCTTGAGAATGATTTGAACAGAATGAAATTCTGGCTTTGAAAATATAACAAAGGATGTCAATTGCTTTCCTGTCACAAATACATGTATTTTATAAGTAGATCAAGAGGAAATGATTGTTGAAAAAAGAATGACAACAGGGTCAAAAGATAAAGAAATTGCTTGATTAATTCGTTTGATTCCGACAGTGCCTCGTTATTGGACTGCTGGGGCTGAATGGGTTAATCAAGGAGCATTTTGAAATCAAACATGGGCGGCATGCCTGCGATATCCGAGCCGTTGCTCGCGCAAGCACACTTTTGGGAATGCTCAAGTCGCGAGACGGGTCATGATCGGGCGAAAAAGACCACAAATTAGGGGAGGAAGGTGAAGCGTTGAGTGAGAAGGGCTCCCTCGAGACAAGTTTGATAACTGACTAGCGTCCACCCGAAGTTATGTGGCCAGCTTGCATTGGATGGTATTAAAGGATGTGTTTAAGAGAGAGAGACACACACACGGACAGACAGACAAACAGACAGAGAGATAGAAAGAGAGAGGGGGAAATAGAGGGGAAAGAGAGGGAAAGCGGGAGAGAGACAAATAGGTATAAAGAAAGAAGAAATAGCAAGGATAGAAATTTTGTAACCCCCATCCCTTCACAGTAGTCTTATTACATGTTTGTATTTCATCTCAATTTGCATCACTTTTTTTCTATATGCCACCCAATTATTCTGTCGTTATTATGTTAGATCCATCTCTTTAGCCTATGCTTTCTTTAATTATCCAGTGCTTACAAACAATGGCCTGTATTCAAATGTCGGGTTTAAACTATATCATGGTCTAATTCTGTGCTAAAATTGTGAAGAGCTGAAAATGTCTGAATTTGTTATCATATGTTCCTTATTTCCACAGCGCTCTTCCATTACAATGATGAGGAAAAATTATTCAGCTATTATTCCAAAACAGTTATGAATGACTTGAGGAAGGATGTGATTTGATATGTGTAGAGCGTTGCGGCCCAGTGGATTAGTCTTCTGACTTTGAAACAGAGGGTTGTGGGTTCGAATCCCAGCCATGGCGTAATTTCCTTCAGCAAGAAAAAAATCCACATTGTGCTACACTCAACCCAGGTGAGGTGAATGGGTACCCGGCAGGATAAATTCCTTGAATGCATGAGCACTGAAAGGCAGCTCGAGCTAAAGCCAGGGTAGTGATAACAATAACATCGCGCCTCGGAATAGAGTATTTCTAGATAGATGGCGCTATATAAATGCCTATCATTATTATTATCATTATATAAAACCTGAACCTAACAAGATTTGTGTCACAACTGGCTATCCATAGTTAAACCACAACTTTAGTCCAGAATTTGAATTATCCCCGAGTTCAGAATGTGGGCCTATGTTTTTTTAAGAACTACATATTTTAGATGTATATGAGTTTAATACTATTATTTTCATTCATTTGCACTGCACGTGTAGGGTGAGAAAACGATTGCAAATACAATGGCAATAAAGCGATAAGACAGAAAGCTTGACACCTAAAATGAAAGAATAGTGAAATACTGTAACAGAGGAAATTGGTGACATTTGAAAGACAAAATTGGTAATAATCGAGATTGAGGTGCAAAGTTTCAGGGAAACCCCCTTCACATGATGAAAATTAATCGATATTGCACGTTTTAAGGCACAACACTGTGAGGTCTCTGATTGGATATGTCATTGCCAGAGCTCTGGTCTTCATACACCCCTCAGCTATAAAGTATTCACACAATCCTATTCCCCCTTGTTCTTTTTAACCAACAAGAAATATTAATCTCTCATTTTATTGCTTTATTCTCAAAAGATGCCGGCAACATCAAATTACCATCTCCAATTACAAGTACTTCATGGGTTTTATTCTCCTGAATATTGTAAATGTCAAATATCCTCAAATTTCATATGATTTCAGACGATTTTCACTCTCGAAAGCTCATCACTTTTAATACATCTTGTCATTCATATTGTTTTTTTATATCGAAATTGGTGGTTAAATCCCATATTGTTTAGTACCCCTTTATGCCTTCTTAGAGTTATGAGCACCACTCTCTTTAATAGTAATAAATATTTTTTTAAATGTTTTTAAGGGTAGGCGCAGAGTTTTTTATTATGATTTATTCTTATTTCATTAAAATGTCTCTTCAAATCTGATTTGTGAAGTTGTGACACTATTAACTAAGATTGCAATTACTACACAAACTTTGTTTAAATTTCAAACAAATGTAAATTGTATGCAATTATAAACAGAAATTTTCAATGTTATTTTTAGTAGAAAATCATATATGTATATTGAGGTGAGTCAAAGTGCGTTAGAAATTTTCTTCTTGAAGAAATCAAAATTTCAAGAGCTTTGCAGTGTCATTGCAGTAATAGAGAGATTTTTTAATATAAGCAACTTGATATTTACATTAAGCCTGGAATTAAAAAAAAATAATAATCTTGCAAAAATACTGAATTGCGGAAGATCCTTGGTGTAGTGGTTCTGACTGTTGCCTTGTAATCAGAGGGTCATGTGTTCAAATCCCACCACAGCCTAACTTCCTTTGGCAATGCGTCAGTCCATGTTTGGTCACTCTCCACCCGGGTGGTGAATGGGTACCTGGTAGGATGTGTGAAAGTCACTGTATTGTCCAGCATTGTGAGCACCTTACAACCTTGCTGGCTGGAACATTACCCAAGAGATGAAGTATGTAAATAGTGCATACATTGTGTGGAAAAATGACAATCAAATCTCAGTACGGGGTTATAATAAATCTGTTAGCAAAAAGATACGCCCAATGTATACATTAAGTGCCTTATGAATACTTAAGCCAGAATTTAAAGTATTTACACAGCATTTTGCTTGAGCAAAATAGTAACAAATCAATACTATTAGTTATCGTTTTAGTTTTGGGGCTAAATACTTTACCTAAATCTACATGTAAGTCGGCCCCCACCTGGCTAAAGGTTGGCTTTCATGCAAAGTAAGATATTTTCTTCATCGATGCTCTCAACCGACTCCCAGCCAAGATTATTACCCTTATTCAAGTATTCAAAAGTGGACTGACCTTCTCGTCACTGTCTGTGAAGGCTTCGTGTTGGTCCTTACTACCGATCTTATTGATGACTTGAGCCACGCCCAGAACCTCTCCACCTGGTTCCTTGATTGGCATAGAGAGCATACTCCGGGTCTTGTACCCCGTCCGAAGATCTATCTCACAGTTAAACCTAGGATCCTGTCAAATAGAGATGGTAAAAAAATTAAGAATATGATAAGTTTGGAGATATTCTGGCGACCAAAATCCTATTCATAACTCCAAAGTGTGACGTCAACACATTTCTTTTAATAATAATAGCAGACCTGCCAACCTCTGGGAATGAAAAACTGTATTCTGTGATAAAAAAAGTGTATTTTCCCAAAAAAAGTGTATTTCATAATAAAATGCTTGGCGCACTCGCTCATCGCGGCGCTCAAGCTGCATGCAAGCTAAAATGCGCACTACTCTTGCAGATGAAAAAAAAACCATTAAAACATGTGTATATCTTCACCCTGGTTTGAACACAATGATTGAAAAAAAAAACAAGTTACCTGAAATTACATTGATCTAATAACCATATTTGTGCACGTTTTATGAAATAGAGACATATAGAGATTATTTTTCTCAATAAATTATGATTTAGTTTTAAAAAAAAGTATTTTTCAAAGAAAAAACGTACTGCCGTATTTTGGTTGCAAAAACGTACTAAATACGGCTAAAACGTACTGGTTGGCAGGTCTGTAATAGGCATTTATATAGGCATTTATCTTTCTAGAAATATTCTATTCCGAGGCACGATGTTATTATTATCATTACCCCAGCTTTAGTTCGAGCTGCCTTTCAGCGCTCATGCTTTTAGTGCATCCCAGCATTGAATACCATATTTTTGTACACTACAGTATGATGAAAACCCTCCACACACCAAATTCGACATGAATGATCAATTATTGCAATTATTATCGTTATTTTATCAGGGCAAAATAAATATAAGCACAAATGGAAACATTGATAAAATAAAGTACACACTGGCACTTGGAACACTGAGGAGGTGGGGACAGAAAAAACTTTAGTAAATAACTGTGATTCATGATGGCCCAAAAAGGTATTTAACAAAGTGAATAAATACCTGTCCACCCCCCCCCCCTCTCTCTCTCTCTCTCTCTCTCTCTCTCTCACTCACTTGTTCCCAGCCTAGACAGGGAAAAAAAACCAGTCATCCCATGAAATGCATTCTGATGGGAGTGTAGCTTATGCATGATTCATAATACTCCTTTCAAATTAAAGTCTGGGGCCCGTAATACAAAACTTAGCAATGATCGTAGAACAATTTTTCTACGATAGATTCCATTGCCTACAATGTACAATCAATCTTAAAAATCAAGCATACGATCAATCGCTAACCTTTGTGTTACGGGACCCTGGATTCATCCGGAGAGATATCCATTTCCTCTTCATCTTTTTGATAACTAATGCATCTTTATGCAGCTAATCTGCTCTGAAATGCACTCATTATTCATTGCAATACCTGAATATTGCATCCGCTACTTATATCGGAGTTTCTTAGGCTAGGAATGAACATCCTGGTGCAGGGCATGGGCATATATTTCTGTTTCTGTTATGGTAACTCCTGTAGGAACTCGGCAGGACAGCTTTTTTGTTTTGCTGGTATAATGCCAAGCTGGTACATAACCAATTACCTATGAAACATTTTACGTCTAAGTTAATCACTCATAGTGGCTGAGCATATAGACGACAAAACTTACTCTCGGGTCTTTTTTTTATCAAAGTGGAGACAATGGCAGAGTGGGGATTCGAACTCACAACCTTACGGATATGAGTCCAATGCTCTTACCACTAGACCACACGACCAACTTCATGTTCATCTTTTTTTCTTGTATTTTCCCTTTCTATGTGTGTACTTTTATTTTTATCTCTGTCTCTCTTTTTATCTCACCCTGTTAGGTGTTCTGTTCAGGGTTAGATTTAGGGTAGGGTATAGTGTTAAGCCCCTTTCACAATTGGTGGTGCAACTGCTTACAACCGTTGCGATTCTTTTCAACATATACTGTGACCAAATGATCACAAACGATCGTACAAGCAATTGTGAAAGCCCCTTTAAACCCAGGGTTGAAGATGGCCATTCCCATTATAGTATGTGGAATTTAGAGCAGAGCAATTATCGTTGGAGCAAATGTCATGGAAACATTTGTAATCCTCTAAGAACACTGACTGGCGTTGGTCTTAACACCAAGGTTTTTAGAGAGTAGTGATACATACTGACTTTAGTCTACAATGCAATCTTCAGTAGATATGAAGATACAAAGACTGGCGATTGATTCGATCAATCTCAACTATGGAAAGGCAGTTACGTCAACATCTAAAATGCATGTTTGCTTAAAATATTTTCCAGATATGATATGTAAGCATACATTCATTTGTGTTTTTTTTTTTAAATTCAGTGTGCTTTCTTTGTTTACAAATCAATTTTCAATCCCAGTACAATTCTTTTCATGCTGATCAAAGATTGGCTAGAAAATGCATAATAACAGAAAAAAAACATGAAGTAATATACATAGTAGACAGTAAACCAAACATGGACAATTTTGTTGTTAATGGTGAGGTGAGGGTAGCTGAAAAATTCTCTATGATTAACTGCCTCTGCATTCTGCTATCTTCTTTTTCTCTTTCTCACTTTCAGTTTTTCTTTCTCTTACTCCCCACTCCTTTTCCCCTCTTTCTTTTTCTCTTTCCTCTTTCTCTTTTATTTTCTTCACCCTCTCTCTTCCCCTTTTATTTTCTCCCCCTCTCTTTTTCTCTTTCTCTTTTATTTGCTCTGCCCCCCCCCCCCTCTCTCTCCCTCTCTTCTCTCTTGCTTTTATTTCTTTCTTATATACTCTCTCTATACCCTCCCTTTCTCACTTCCCATGTATTCCCTTCCTCTTTTTGTTTTCATTTCCCCTATTTTTCTCTTTCTCTCTCACCCTCTCACTGTACTTCTAATCATTCTGACAGTACGCTCTGGTTTACGTCACCAATACAACAACGAATGGGAAACTATTTCTTATATTTAAATAAAAAATACAAATAGATAAATATAGTCTGATAATCCATAAAATTCACACCAGCTGGCATATTTTTATAACTATATATATATTTCTGGATCGGCTGAAACTAGTTTTTATTGCCAAATACTGAAAGAAATATTGTGACAATGATTAAGTGGACAAAAACAATACACAAACTGTAATAGCCCAATCTACCGATTATATATTGGCATTAAAAACTCCTATTGAAATATATTTATGGAAACGACAATGAGAATAATGGCAATATTTTGAACTGCGAACGAGGTGCCATTGCTCTCGTGTAGGGCTATATTTAATGAACAATAGCATGGCGGCAATACTCAAACATGAATACTAAATAAAAAATAATAAAGCACATTTTAATAATTTAAGCAACTTGAAAGAAAACACCTTGTACCCACATGGAAACTTATAGCAAGTTTACACATTTTAAAAGTAAAGAATGTATGCTATCTTGACATATTGAGTAGGTATGTATTCATTTTATCTATTCATCTATTCTTTCTTTCTTTCTTTCTTTCATTCATTTTCTTATTCACCAATTTATCCACACATCTATTCATCTATTTAACCCATTCCATACATGTTCCAAAGTCTTTTACAGATCACATGAGAATACCTTTTTATTGAAGCCCCCCCAAAAAAAACCTATTCTCTCATAATCGTTGATTTACAAAGCTTAGGACAAAAGTATTACGAAATAAGAATTAAATGCCCGGTACAGTTTTGAAATCAAATGATTCATAAGTATCTAGTAAGCCCCATAACATACAGCTTGCCCCCATTTTTATATCCCAAATATATATCCTTGCCATAACACATTCGATTGAATGCGTCTGCTATGTATTTTACATGTATATAATACAAGGGAGAAAGAAAATATTGGCTTTTCTACAAGTTATAACCTTCACATTCTTAATGAGTTTGTATGGGACGGGGAGACGAGGTCACATAAAGGGCAAACTGACGCCAAGGTGTGGAACGCTCACGGCCAGTATCGTACATGTACACACAGTGACTGTCAAACGGACGCTCATACATGTATATGTAACCTGAAATTATGACCGGGACAGTGCACAAGGATGAGAGAGATGCGGCTCTGCTCAGCGAACAGATATCAGTATCCCGCATGAATCACTATGGCTTTGCCAAATTGGCAACTTTTAGAGTACAGTATCTTATACACTCAGAAGAAGATTAAAGAAATAAAGCACGTAGATAAATCCATGTAGAAAAATCAGTGCCACTGTGCCTTCACCAAATTGACAACTGCTAGAATCCAGGACATGTATCTTATACCCTGAAGAAGATTCAGCTCTGTGATGAAAAATCATAATCAGCATCATCATCATTGTTATTATCACTATTGTTATTGTGATTATTATCATTATCATCATCATTAGTATCATTATCACTATTATTATTATCATCATTATTATCATTATTATTATCATTATCACTATTATTATCACTATTATTATTATTATTATTATCTTTATCATCATCATCATCATTATCACTATTATTATTATTATTATTACATTATCATCATCAATATCACTAATTATTGAATTGATGATTATTTTTACAATAGCTGCCAGATGTAACAAAGCCACAAAATGGTGGTATACAGTTATCAAGATACATTGTATATCCATGTGATGTGATATCACACACAAAACAAGATGTTATGCTGTAGCAGAAGTGTACCATATTAACCAACAACAGCATTAGGGCTGTCATCAAGTTAAGGGGGAGGAAAACAGCTGAGGTGAGGGGGAGGGGACATCTAGAACACCATTTCTCATTAATGTCAACACACAGATGCATGTGCCATCAACAGCATGGGTGCATTCGTGGTGTGTTTCATCAAGTTTATTTTTAATTCCCTGGTTTCTACATGTACACTACACTACAAATCAGACGCATCCAAGAATGAATCAACAGTGATACGCCGGGCTTCGCAATCTGTAAATTTTGCACAGAGTTACTTTAGCACCTACATATTCCAAATATGTAAAATAAACATGGATTCATGGGCTTGATTTTTTGCTTTCGAGCTTTGAAGTTCACCCATTTCTAAGGTCTCGAGGAATACGCAATAAAAAATAATTTTGCATTTTTAGAACCCACAAATTCACAACGTTGAGTTTAAAGCTCTATTATTCCGTGAATATCCATATAAATTTCAACAAATATCTCATCACAGTTCAGAATTATATACTTAAGATAAATAATCCACTCATATTGCTATTCGTTTGCTCTTTAAAGAAAAGCAGCACCTTAAATTTTGAAAATAAGGTGTGAAAGACGACAAAAACCTATCTGAAATATTCGAAATTCATGTTGAAAAATTAAAGAAGTGCAATAAATGCTGCACTTTATTCAAAACCCATGTCATTTTAACCAAATTTTGCATGCTGGTAGAGGAAGGTATACTAAAGAGGTGTGCACATTAAAAAATGGGGGTTTACATGTATGTGCTCGTTTTCAAAACTATCAGCACTTTTGTTAGATACATGTATATGTGCTTTTAAATACACCAAAAAATGTGTCAAAATGCTTGTATCTTCATAAGGAAAAATTCTACACCACTATCCCATTTAATCAAACCCAAGGCCATATTCTTCATACTTCCCAGCACTGCAGAGTAAAGTATTCTGAAGGGGTAGAGGCTTTTATTTAAAAAGGTTGGTCCAGATTACTTTCAGCTAATAGCTTCATTAAATAACACATCAAGATTTGCTGTTAGAGTGCAGATGACTTGAGAAATCAGCTGATACTTGTAGCTGATTGCTCACCTGTTCACTTATTGTGACGTCAACGCGCGTGGCGTAAAATATGCGCAGATAGGACTGCGCACAAACATAACTGAGCAACGTCCTTAAACTCAAAAGAAGTAAGGGGTGTACAACATCATCAACTCTCACTCACATGCCGCCGTGTTGCAACTGTTTTGTGAAAAAGAAGTTAATTTCAAAGTGTTGTAACTGTCTTATTTTACATCCAATTTCGATGAAACTTTTAAGTGTCATGCTTGTTTGATTTTTTTTGTGCTCCCCCACAATGCACCGGGAGGCTGTCAAATCAACTTTTTTTTGTCATGGTGGAATTGATCGTCAGTCGCAGCTTTTATATGACCTACATTCAGCTAGGATGGTTCAGAGTTTAATCTACAAAGCAATGAAAATAAGAGATATGTTTTTAATTTGGATTTGAAAATATTCAGAGACAGAGAGCTTTATTACCAAATGACCAGCTATTTGGGGGCAACGAGAGCAAATGAATGGTCACATTCTTGCAGCAAATCGAAAGGTGTCATGCATTTAATTACTAGTAATTCCCTATGTGATATATTTATTTATTTATTTCCACATTAAAAATCAAATTATAATACATATCATGACAATCAATATAATATTACACAAAGTGGAGGAGTCACTAAAAGCTAACATGCTTGTCAAGAGAGACTCCCATTAAAAGACAATGCTCCTTGTAATATAAATGGTACACATCAAAATCGTACAAATTATTATATATATAAACAAAAACAAAGAAGAAAAAATGTGGTTTTAGGAAGAGGGGAAGTACAAGTAAATAAGTGAATTATAAGTTTGCAATTACATGTACATTACATTTCATCCAACAGATATTTTTTGTATTTTCTCTTAAATTGGTTTACAGATGCTTTTTTATTAAGCTGCACAAAGAAATTAAGACTGAGATGCCAAACATTTCAGTATAGTAAATGTTCAAATCAGTAATTTGGGTGAGGAAAATCAGTGTTTCAAAGAAATTCAAATACCATAGCTCTAGGGCAATACATAAAACAGAAACTTTACAAATCAGTACTTTTTTCCATGAAATCATCAGTATTATTCTAATTTTTCAGTAATAAATACTGAAAATCAGTGCTAGCTGGCAGCTCTGCTTAAGAGGTATTTAGTCAACCAATTAGTGATGGACCCACATAATGATGGAAGAATAAGCTTTCTATATACTGTTGCATTTCTATAGTTGAATTTCCTTTTCTGTTTATTTTACATGGACATAAGTGGGTCATATGGAGACAATATTGTCATAAACATAACTCCCCTTTATTACAAAAATCCCCTTGATTCTCATTCAGTATCTCTCTTGAATGATTAAAAAAGGACTTTCAGTCATATATCAATTCCCCTTCGCATTCCTCGCCTCTGACCGTATTCCCATGCTTGGTCGAAAAGTGTGTCCATTCTCGCATATGGCGTGATTATCAAATTAATCCATTCACCACGATCACATGCCCGCAATTGAATTACACTGCTGAATTCACGTATTCTGTTCCCTGTTTCGCGACCCAAAATAGTAATTCAGTGTATGTCTCGCCTAAATGACATGTTTACGGCCAGGCTATGAGGCGAGTTATTGCGCAGATCGCGTTAGCAATAACTGCAGCGTACAAGCTGCACATTCTGGCTGGGTGGTCAAAGCATTTATCCATGTCTGCCTGCCCCCCCCCCCCTTACCACACTGCTCTATCCCTCATTCTCTCTCTCCCACTCTCTTTTTCACTCTCAGCTCATGTGTAAATAAGAAGCCCAATATGCATGAATCTATTCAGATTTCAGTTGCTTTTCCCTTCTTTATATGCATCTATCTCCCTCTCTCTCTGCCGTTAATCATCTCTCTTGCATCATTTTCCTCTCTCTCTCTCTCTCCCATTCTCTCTCTCTTTTCTTTTTTCTCCAAATCCTACCATCTCCCCCTTCATTTCATCCTATCCCTTAACTCCATCTATTACACCATACATGATGTGTAAAGCCTCCATAGTCACACACACTACGTACATCACTGCATGTGGGACTCTGTGTGGATGCCGTATTCATTGTAACAGGTTGCGCATGCGATGAAAAGGGTAGGCTAAGGTTTGAACATGTACATGTATATCTGTAGACAAAAAGCCTGGCTTTCCGATCATGGAGAAACGCTGGCTTTTCCCAACAAGGACGGTCAATCGGCGTTCACTCAGCCATAATCTTAAAGCACAGTAAACTACTGCCATCCTAAAATTCCCTCTCCAATTGACACCATGATATCAAATAAAGGACATCAAAATATCATTATTAATCTGAAGGGGAAAAAAAAGAATGTTCATCATAATAATGTCACAAGTAGCCACTACATAATAGTTATGAGCTGCAATTACTCAGGCATAAAACCTATATAAAAACCCATTGCTTATTAAAGCATAAGGAATTAAATGTATGAAGAGCCATATACACATCTGTCAACCATGCAGGAGTGTCAGAAAGTTTCAGCTAATTTCAAGTGCTCATCAATCTCGGTTATTGTTTAATCAACCCACATCTGGATTTAAATACGAACCTACCTACAATTGGGTAAAAAATGTACATGTATGTGTAAAATGAATATGACTTTTTTTTACCAATAGTTAATAGTCAGTTCATATCTAAGACAACTATTGTGTTGGTTAAAAGGAAATCTTAGAGGGTCGAACATAATTAACTTCATAAAATCAGAATATCATTTTACATGGCAGTAATGACTTTCTGGCTCCCAGCCAATGATGTGTCAAGACACTTCTAGAAAGATGACATCCAATGGAATCCTTCACACTCCCATACATCAGCAGTGTGATTTCACGTGTCTAACACCAAACACGTCACTGTTGCCCTGACACGTAGCCACACTGTGCACCTTGCCATCATGGAAATGAAAGGAACATTGGTCATCCCGTTGCTTCGCAGACGGAGGCTGTCTGATAAAAAACTGACAGCGCATTTGTGGTTGCGACAGCCGCCCAGTGAATCGTGGTGAGAGCGACGCTATGTGGTCTCTTTCTGGACCATAGCCAGCTCGGGAGCCATGCCATGCCACTAATTAGCACCCTACTGACAAACCCCGAGTGTTATCTCTCTTCATCCCCACTCTGGAAATTAGGGCTCTATGTATAGTACATTTCATTTAAAGTCAACAGACCATTCTTGAATGTTTCTCCAAAAGAGCAACAACAACAAATCAAACCCAAAACAACAAAAAAATATACTATTGGGCCCGGTTGCACAAAAGTTGGAACTTTGTCATCCAACGGTAGTTACCATGGACCTGGCCACGGAGGATTATCTATTGTTACTGGGGGTGCTGTGACAATGCTCAGCACCCCCAGTAACAATAGAATAATCCTCTGTGGACAGGTCCATGGTAGTTACCACGGTAACAATACTCAACAGCCAATCAAAATTCAGGATTTGGTGGAAGTTACATTGGGTGACAAACTAAGTAACTATAATGTTAAGTTTGCAAGGGGTAGTGAATAAATCATTGTACATGTCTACGAGTGTGTGGAGGAATGAAGAGGTTTTAAGGAGATCAAAAACTACAGAATAAATAATAGGGGCATTCGAATCCCTGCACCCCACATCCTTTGGAAGGCTAGAGCAACATCTTTGCTTATGAATGTATGCCCTGCATGTTGCTACACTTCTACATTTGTTCAAATGCTGTCATAGGAAGTCATAGCCACTAAAGTGTATAGAAATGTGCTCAGTAGGCCTACATATTTTAGATGAGGAATATCATAGGCCTGTATCAATTGCTTCCTAGTCATAAAATAGACTCTTTTTGGTGCATATATTTTGTTTATCAGTGTTTTTATCAAACTCTGTAGGTCTCCTTCATTCTCTCCTGTCTTTCTTACACAACTTCCTCTTTTCTTTCTCTTTCAGTCTCTATCTCTACCTCTCTTCTGTTTCTCTACTTTCAGCCTTTTTTCTCTCCCTCACCCCCATCCCTCTCCCTGGCATTGGCCCAGTGTAAGTGGGGGGATTTTTATCTCCCCTCTTCCACTCTCCTTTTGTCTCTATTCTGTGTACCTTCCCCCCACTCTCTCTCTCTCCCTCCCTTTCTCTCTCTCTCTCCATAGTATTCTTTATTTATCTATTTCTCCCTCAACAGGTATTCCTTACAGCCCATGCACATCTCCAATGGATCAATTTGGATGGCATGAATATTTAATGAGCTTCGTAACATCAACCCTGAAGAGACAATACAAACAATTTTACACCCATCAAACCTCCAACAGGCGACAAAGGCTACACATAATGTACACATAAAGTCTCAATTCAGCTGTTTAATTACATGATCTGGTGGGCAAATGATCTCCATGTCTTTAATGGATTTTAATGTTATTTTGGAGAGCAATTAACCATGTGCCCTTTCATATATCATACTATTTGCAATGCATCAAGCACTACACCTGTTGAATGGCATGGACAATTAGCTATATCATTTCAATGCCTTTTGGAATTCATTTGATTTGAAGTCTATTTGTCTTTATTTGATATAATACCTGTATAAAATCACACCATTTTCTCTCAAAGTTGTTGATTTTAGTCTTTTTGCTTGGAGTTTCAAAACCATGGCTCATATAAGTCCACTGTGGAATCAATGTCTTAAAGACATATTGAACTTAGAATATGAAAAAAACTTTGAGTCAAGGCATATATCTAGCATTGGCTAAAGTTACAAATTACCTTTTACAGTTATGAAACCCTTGGTTGCCCTGTAAAGGTCGTGTACTTTTATAGTAAAGGGTTTTGTGGGTGTTTTGTTCCCAGTAAGGTTGTGTAGATAAAACAAATCATCTACTTGCAAAATCAACTCATAACATGGAAAATTTGGTAAATATCCTTAAACTCGGTATCAATTTGGTTACAAACAATATAAAAGAATACTGGTAATAATTTTACTAGCACTTGGAGTAGGGCATGACATTTTTGTGTTTTCCTCAAATTCAAATTTTCAACAGTGGACACGCTACACTACCTTTTATCGAGCAACCGATCATGAGCATTACGTCATGTTTCGCTCATGTACCTCCGTGATGCGAACTAGTATTTCTAAGTAGTCAGTTAATGTGCTCTTGACTTTGGGATGTCCTTCTCATGGCTGAAATTACATCCGGAGCCGAGAGTATGCAATCAATAATATGTTCCAGCAGACCTTCTGAAAATGGTTTGGAAAATATCGTTGACTCGTTTTTTGCATCTATTTACCGTACAGCCCAGAAGTCTGAAGACCAAAGACCGACCACAGTGACGTCATTGCCATCAAGATCTTACTTGCCATTACTCTCACAAAGTTTGACTCGGATATAAAGTAAAAAATTTGTGTAAAAATTTGTAATGTGAATACAATTACAAATGTTGATATCAGAACAGAACTTTCCGTGCATATTCATGAAAAAAGTCAGCTACATAGGGACATGGGATTCATGACATTTGTTCCGATGACAATTGTTCCACTATAAATACCACATACTAATCGCATGACCAAATCCAACCCTGGATTTAAACATATACCCTACCTTCAACCTAATCCTAAACATAACTTAAAACCCTACTGCAACCCTAACCCTACTATACGTTATATCTTCATGATATAAAGCCTTGAGCGAGAAAGGGTCATCAGTCTTTTGTAAATTAAAAACAGCTTATGAAACGTCTCCCTGGGCTGGTGGTAAAAATGAACACGAGCATTTTTGGAATGTATTTTCCCTACTGAAAAGACCACAGTGTCCCACAGTGTGTTCTCAGTGTGGAACACAATGTGAAATCACCTTCACACTGCGTTAAATTTGATCATTTCAACAGTGTGAATCACATCTTCTCACAGTTGACCATATGAACACACTGTGAACACTCACATCATAGACGTGTCCACAGTGTGAAGGTGATTTCACATTGTGTTCCACACAGTGAACACACAATGTGAAATCACCTTCACACTGTTAAATTTAAGCTTTTCAACGGTGTGAATAACATATTCACATAATTGACCATATGAACACACTGTGAACTCTCACACTATAGACATTTCCACAGCGTGAAAATTTTTTAACAGTGTGAAGGTGATTTCACATTGTGTTCCACACGGTGAACACACAATGTGAAATCACATTCACACTGTTAAATTTGAGCATTTCAACAGTGTGAATCACACAATCACATAGTCAACCATATGAACACACTGTGGATGTGTCCACAGTGTGAAAATATTTTCACACTGTTGAATTTGAGCATTTAAACAGTGTGAATAATATTTCCACATAGTCCACACTGTGATCACACTGTGTGTCACTGTGTTCTTTCCAGTAGGGTTGGTCTGTACTTTCCATCCTCTTTCTCGCTGTCACACTTTCAAGTCTTCCTTCTATTACACTCCACACAAAATGGCCATTAATTATTACTCCAAAGTGTTGACGTGTGAACACCACTATTGTCTCAAGCAAGACAAATACAGCGCTCCTGTATTTGGATTATACGAGATACAGCTGGATAAATAACCGCTCTGATCAGATTTGGTTTTCCATTCTCGTGTTTCACCGTAAACGTCTTCCTTTTCCACCATCGTCGATGCGCCGGGGAAATGCGAATAAACACCAATAAATGTGCCCTGATTTCGGGAAAACACTTGAATATCTTCTTTCTGAATTCATTGAGGGATAAAGGATTGAAGGAAATATGAAGATGTGTGTTGCTTGGCAAATATTGCCACTCCCACGCACACTATCCCAATGACTACTCAATTCAAAGGCTAAATACAGGCACATGATTGAAGTTTTTTTATACAACCATTTGTACATTGCATAAATGACCCGTTCTTGCATGTTCTGGGGCTGAATGAAATTCTTTAATACTCATTACCATTTGCATCATATAAAGATGAAATAACACGTTATGGAAGTTTGGCATGAGTTTATGAATGACCCTTGCCAAGCTGGTGTGCTACATCATAGTCAGACTCAGCTACAGTCAGAACATGGAGGGAGACATGGTCAGAATGAAACTGCTCAAAACAACCTGTTAACAACTTATGCATATTATTGGCAACAGTTTTGACGGACATCTTATAAAGCTGAAATATGACCTTCCCAGATTAAAATACTTTCTGTAAACAAACATTTTAATGAACAGTCTATCATTTCTCAAAATTTGATAAGTGTTATTGGAAATTCGGTCACACTTTGTTTAAACAGGGAATTTTGATTATCTTCTTTAGCACAAAACATGTACCCAGTTGTTTCAACATGCAGTAACTTATGAACATCAATAATAATAAATAATAAGAATAATAATAATAATAATAATAAAAGTAGTAGAAGTAGTAGAAGTAGTAGTTGTAGTAGTAGGAGTAGTAGTAGTAGTAAAAGTAGTAGTAGTAGTAGTAGTAGTAGTAGTAGTAGTAGTAGTAGTAGTAGTAGTAGTTGTAGTTGTTGTTGTTGTTATTGTTGTTGTTATTATCATCATCATCATTATTATTATCATTATCATCGTCATCATTATCATTGTCACCAGCATCATCATCATCGTTTCTCGTTCTTTTGCTACTTGTTGAATTGGGATATTAATTGTAACAAGAGATATATATCTTCAGAATGATAAACATGTACAAGAATCCTGGTCCAAATCCAATATAATAACGGAAACAAAATATTTGGCTATGAAATTAATAGACAAAAGACATTTAGCAATTTAGACACTGCACATGATGAAGAATATTTGAGTTACTACTTGGCCTTGCATCTCCAACTCGAGTGCGGCTAAAATAAATGTTGCAATCTCTTATTAAAACAGGTACCTCATTATCCTTAATATGTACACGCATGAAATATCTACAGTGTTACATTGCTGTCGGGTATTGCTGTGTGACGACGCATGCATCCTCGATATAAGAACGCTTGCCTCGAGGGATAGATGGGGAAAGTTCTTTTAATCGTGAGAGAGAAATTGCAAAATAATAGCCATCCTTAATAGATTTACGCTTCGAATGCTAACGCCTTGTTCAGTTGGCTGAGAAGCAAGGTGAGATTGCCAAATTCTTCGCCCGTGCGTGCACCAATAACGGGGAAGAGAGAGGGATTAAGATGGGGGCACAAAGGGAGAAGATAAACGGATAAGATGACGGGTACTGTAGAGAGATGTGAATGATTAGAGACAGTGGGGAATATACACAGTAAATACACTGAATAAACTTTTTATACATACACAATGCTGTGAACCCTACGGTGGTTGTTTAATAGTTTAAACAACTGTCTAAAATCTTAAACAACAAAGTTTGATATTTAATGTTTCATCTTCAATAAACCATACTTTAATAAATAGAATGAATAAAACTTTAAACGACGTTTTGTGCATAGAAAACAGAGTTGTAAGATTAGAAGGGGTACCAACGGGAGAGATGGGGGGATAAACTCGGAGTTAGATAAGTTTAACCCTTCACCTAACGGAACCGGGGACTGCCCCTGTGAAATGCCTATGGTATTTAAGAACTCAGTAGTTGATGTGTTAAGAGGGAAAGAGAGAATGAGCAAAGACTTGTCACATTTCTTGAAACAAGACTGATGCTGAGACGAGGAGATGGTGGCAAAAATTATGATGGAGACAGAGACACAAACAGAGAATGAGAAAGAGAGAGAGGGGGATACAGAAAGACAAAATCAGCAATTGGTTACAAACTGTCAAACCATTACCAACCTATGAGCAATAGCCATCACAAAAGATGTGAGCAAAGACAGGCAGAGTTTGTTCACTTTGTGGTTGAAACAAGAGTGATGCTAAGATGAAGAGATAGTGGCAAATATCATGATGGAGACAGAGACAGAAACAGAGAAAGAGAGAGATTATACAGAAAGACATAGTTAGCTAATTGGTTGCAAACTGTCAAACCATTTCCCGATATGAGCAGGAGTCACCAGGTCACGTCATGTTGGTGCAAAAACACCCTTAACACCACACTTTCGCGCATCGCATGCACGAAAAATGCTCTTAGCAGCGCGTGAAGTGTATTGCGTAAGGGCGTTTCTGCACCAATGTCGTGCGCAAAAATGTTTTTCTAGGGACATTCTTGCACCGACACGATGACAAGATGTGAACTGAGTGTTCGCGATTAGCCACTTCCTCATGGATCCTGACCTCTCTTGGTTGATTACCCCATTGACTACCAAATTCTCTAACTTCCATTGATTTCAGGTAGGACAAATCAGGCTGTAATGGCAACAGGTTAAAGTCTTCCAACCGTTGACTACAAAAGTCCCTTATTTCCATCAATTTCAGACATGAACAAACAGGATGTATTGTCATCAAGTTATTCTTCATTTCATAGAACAGTTGACCACAAAATTCTTTATTTCCATTGATTTCCGGGAGGAAAAATCATGTTGTAATTGTCTCAGGTTGAATCCCTTCCTCCATGAAATTAATGACAACCAAATTCTTTTTTACTCCTATCGATTTCAGATATGAACAAACAGGATGCAATGGCATGAAGTTATTCTTCCTTTAATAGAACAGTTGACTACAAAATTCCCTATTTCCACCCATTTCTGTTTGGAACAATAATGTTTTAATTACAACCGGTTAAAGTCGTTCCTTCGAGAAATTGACAATCTAATTCCTTTAAGTCCATCAATTTCAGACATGAACTGGTTGTCATGGCATCAAGTTATTCTTCCTTTCATAAAATCGTTGACAACCAAATTTCTTACATCAATCACTTTCAACAAGTGGAGCGCATCTGTATTTTGTGATTCAATATATTTTTAAGTTATGATATCATTTCAAGAACTTAATCTTAGATTAAGATTTCAATATTGACGCCACCGTCGGAAAAGCGGCGCCAATAGACAATAAATAATCAACTGGTTACAATGGCATCAAGTTAAAGTAATTTTTTCCTAAAAAAGTGTTGAATACCAATTCCCTTATTTCAATATATTCTACTACTAACAAACCAGTTGTAATGCTAACAGGTTACATCTAAAGGTTTTTTTCATAAGCCATGGACTACGCAAGCCCAAGATCCAATAGGTTAATATCTAACCTGGATAACAAAAATTATTCAATGAATTTGCTAATTCTAAAGGGCGGCTATAGTAAGCTCACCTGACATGCCTGAGCCTTGTTGCATGAAAGTTTACATGTTAACTTGCATGGAATCCTTGATTCTGATTGGCTGTTGATCAGCATTACCATGGTAGTTACCATTGGATAGCAAAGTTATGATAATTAAGTTAACTTTTATGCAAAGACCCCAAGGACCTGTTGCAGAAAGACCCCCAAAATATAATTTTAACAATGAATGGTTGTTCTTTTTTCATTTATGATGGCTAATTTATGAGCTAATTGCCTCTTGCCCCTGCTCATGTTTTTTTTTTTCCTTTTTACATAATCTGATTTTCTTTAACTGTCTATAGGGATCATTTCCCAGATGATACAATATGGAGTCATAATCACAGAGTTTGACTCGCTTTTAATAATACTAGGATTGATTCAAAGCTGAGTCTATTTTGAGTTAAATTTGACTCCACAGAATTGAGAGTGTAAGTTAGATTTTTATTTCATAAATAAGCTATTACTTTGTGAGGCTGAATGCTGATTGAGTACTAATTGATTACTATGATGTATCGGGAATCTTGGGATTATTTCCTTTTCAGGCTTTCTGATTTTTTGTTTAATTCTTTATTCATAATCATACTCAAGTTAATATTTTGCTATATTACTATTTCCACTGTATTTTACAATAATCTTTTGGATGTATTTATTTTACTCCACAGTATAAGGTCCATGAACTGTAAATATGTACTAAAAATAAAATACATTTTCAAGAAAAGTCATAAAGAATATACCCACAATATATCTTCACTAAATTTATACTAATCAGTATTTGGCTATCTAATTGAGATTTAAAAAAAAAGAAACCCAGTCCAATACTGTAGAGAAACCCTCCATTTTACACTGTACAGTATATGAGCTTTACATACAACATTAACAAACCAAAAAACTAAGCAATGAGTTAATTACATTTTACACTACAGTGGAGGGACTAAATACTTCGAATTAAAAATACAGGTACTTAATGAGTTGACATCTAAATGTACACTATGATATATGGGCTACAGACTGCATAGAAAAAACAGTCACATTGGCAATGGGTTAATATCTACATGTATGCTTGATGAAAGTGCTGACCTCTCGGAACGCTTTAGCCTTCAAATCATCTGGCTTGTATAATAAGAAAGGGGCCTATTACCAACTGACCGGGGGGAAAAGTCTTACGTATGAAGTATCCCAAATTGCCTGAAGGGTGAAAGGGGGCATTGTGCAAAAAAAAAGAATAGCTGCGAAGCGTCTGATCTAACAATCACTCTTTAATAGAGTGCTCATTTTCCATAGTGACCAGTAGAATATTCAGGGTGATTGTTTGAATAGATATCTCTTCTTTTACACATCATTTTTGTGGGAATAATTGACAGAAACATCATGGAGTTATATGTAAAGAGAAATGTAATTTTTCATGCTTTTTTTTAATCTTCGCAATCACCAAATCAATAAGCCTGATAGGCTGAAACACATTATGACATACACGGTAGGGCTCAAATGTTAGCGAACCCCATCAGAAAATGAACATACATGTATTTAAAGTGTTCCATTTCTGCCATTTTTTAGATATTTCATTGTGAAGTCAGGTGATAAAGTATATTACATTCAATAAAGTTAGTTTTTTCTGAGCTTGCTGAAAATTGTAGTGTTGCTGTCTACAGTCAGCATGAAGGAGTGCATCTTGTGATGGGGTTCACTAACTTTTGAGCACAACTGTACATTGCACACAGAAAGAACAGCTAATACATTATGAAGTGGCTATCATTGGTGAATAAAAAGTACTATTGCCCATGCAATATTACAATTATACACCACAACATAAAATCCATGTTTTATATAATATGCAGGAACCTTAACCCAATGATCCATTCAACTTTTGTAAACACTGAAATCCTCCTCTATCAACAATACCAAAAAAGGGGTCAAAACCTCCTGGCCCCTCCCACCCAAGCGGCCCAACCGCAATTTCCAATTCTACGATCCTGTCGCTCAAATTGCATAACAGAGAAAGGACAACAACTTGTAGGCTTCGTTGGAAACAATTTCTAAATTGCATCAAGCCCCATATATATTGGATTTTAATACGACCGCAGGCCATTTAGGCATTGGATTCTGTTGTTTTTCCCCTCGCCTCTGATCTCATTTACGAATGCTCCGGTATCACGTTGGAACTAATCAGGTTGCGTCTTGCCTGTTTATTGACACACTGCATCTACCCTATTAACCCACTGCCTACTCGAATAAAGCGGTACCTGTACAAGGCTATGGGAACAAGAGGACTAGGTAGGCAATGAGTTCAAGACGATGGCCGTTTTATTCTGGACTCTTATTCTCATTTAATTTGAACTTTGGTTGTAGTTTATCTATGGATAGCCAATTGTGGCACAAATCCATAACAGTGCAAGGTCAATTTATCTACTTATTTGACACTGGAATGATTCATAACTGTTGGAGAATAATAGCTAAAATAGATACTACATTATTAAAAAGCATTGGGAAAGGATGGTGTAATGGATGAAAAGTGCAATATACACAACATATTGACATTTTTGGCTTCCCATAAATTTACCCCATAATGGTAAGTTAAACTGAATGCAGAATGCAGGTCAATAAATCACACAGCATGGCTGATTAAAAATGCAAATCTTTGGGAAAACTGTTTTGATGCCTTAACATGTACAGATGCATGATTTTTTTTTTTTTCAATTTGTTTCCCCTCCACAGGGATTTTATTATTATTCAAAACATAACAAGATATCTTTTCAATGACAAATCAAATTAATAACAACGAAATACAATACAACAGTAATTGTAACAAATATATAAATTGAACTGTCAGGTTTACATAATAGTAAACAATTTAAGGAACAAGCAAGGAGTAAATGAACAATAATATTCATATGTATCATTGTACATGGAAAGGGAACTGAACAGATCACTTCATGTAAACATGGCACGTAATTGGAACCATTTCTTTGTAAACTTTACCATTTTACAATTTGACTCTGCGATATATTTTTCATTCTTGAAATAATTCTGAAGTGCAAATTTGATATTATCAAAAACAGGTAATTGATGTTTTACTCTGGAAGTATAGATCATCTGTCGTATCACTATCAATAAACAATTTAATGCATAATTACTTGAACCTCTTAAACCAAATAATTTTTCTTTATTAGAGAAAAAAATTATATTTCCAGACGCATGATGATATACCATTCGGAGATTGTGAAAGAAATATGCATTTTGCAAATTGCGATCAATTGTTTGTAGATTTCAACGATAAATTTGTGATTGATGGATTGATTTCACCCAAAGCATATTCAGCACACAAAAAAGGTTGGTATAACTTTAGACTACAATACCAGACAGGTGTAACCTATCCCAATATCATATTTATTTCTTTATAATCAGTTCAACCGCCATGGCCATTAACACACAGTACATGCCATCATAAAAAAAATGAATATTATTACCGCGCATTATCATATGTCTTTGGGTAACCATCTGTCTCGCAATTGATAAATTTTCATAATACAAGTTTCTATGGTGAAAAGTCCATGATATCACTATTCAGCTGACCCGGATTGCTCCAATCAGGTGAATATCATTATTGGAGCGTACCGGTTACAAAAACAAAGCATTTGGGGAGTTACGTGTTCTAAGGATCTTATTGCATGTGACAGAGGGAAACAATAATGATGTGATTACTCAGTGTGTGAGTGTGTGTGTTTTAAAGAAATCACACATATTTCCAATAAATACTGATAGCCTTCAGTAAAGATCAATGTTACTAAGAAATCAAAATCTTGCTCTAATTAGCAAGAAATTTCTTACTTTTCGCTTTTGGTCATTGTGTTTAATGAAATCTAAAGTAGATGTTGACGTAATCTGTATATTCTTAGTCTTCTCTTCTCTTTCCCTCTCTTTTGCTATATTCGTCTTCTTGCGTTGTTTTTCTCATCCTCTTTTTTTCATCTTCTACAGCAACATTCATATCATTCAATGTATTTCCATTGCAATGATACTGCTGCTGTAACTATGTCCTATACCAGAAAAGTGCCACCGTCACTACTACTTCGACTCCTCCTATAACAGTATTTCTAGTTTACTATAAAGTACTAGGTTACTACTACATGTACTACCACTACTACTACTACTACTACATGTACTACTACTACTGCTACTACTACTACTACTACTACTACTACTACTACTACTACTACTACTACTACTACTACTACTACTACTACTACTACTACTACTACTACTACTACTACTACTACTACTACTACTACTACTACTACTACTACCACTACTACTACTACTACCACCACCACCAATAACACTATTGCTACTGCTGCTGCTACTACTACTACTACTACTACTACTACTACTACTACTACTACTACTACTACTACTACTACTACTACTACTACTACTACTACTACTACTACTACTACTACTACTACTACTACTACTACCACTACTACTACTACTACCACCACCACCAATAACACTATTGCTACTGCTGCTGCTACTACTACTACTACTACTACTACTACTACTACTACTACTACTACTACTTCAACATGTACTTCTACTACTACTACTACTACTACTACTACTACTACTACTACTACTACTACTACTTCTACTACTACTACTACTACTACTACTACTACTACTACTACTACTACTACTACTACTACTACTACTACTACGTCTATTACTACTACTTCTACTACTACTACTACTACTACTACTACTTCTACTACAACATGTACTTCTACTACTACCACTACTACTACTACTACACTTCTACCAGTAGGGGAAGGCGGGGTAAGTTGTGACACTTTTTGCATTTTGCATGTTAGAATTGATATGACTAACAATATTGTAGAAATAAGTACCTTGCCTTTAAATTTGATTCTTGGGAAATTTTTTTCACCTATATACCCCACACTGAAAGTCTTTGTGACCTTTGAAAAAAACAATGTCAAATGACTCAACTTGCCCCCATCTGTGGGGTAAGTTGTTCCACCTTCTGGGGTAAGTTGAGCCACAAAAACTATGTACAAAATATATGCGGGAAGAACCAGCATGTCAATGTTTCATAAATTTGCTAATTCTCTATAAATACTAACATCCTCAAAAAGTAAAAGAACTGTCATGTGAATTTGCTCCTTTCTGCCTGCATATCAATGGCTTTTAAGGTTTTTTTTATTATACATTACCATAGAAATTACTATGGCTCAACTTGCCCAATGTTGGCTGGCTCAAATTACCCCAGTCCGAACTTCATGCAATATTTTCACATCCACACATTTCATGCATCCATCATGTAAAAGACTATGACAAGCATGAGAAGCCATACCTGGACTATCAGTTTTGTTCTTATTTCTTTATTACCCGGTATATTTAAAGACGTGTGTGGGCAAAAAGCACTGATCTATTTTACACCCTTTTTTACTCTTTTGGCTGAAATTTGTATTTTTCCCTCGAAAAAAGTACTTTTTGTTTCAAAGTTGAAAACAATGTGTTGGGGTTAAGGGTTATGTAATGGGTCATCAAGACACCACCATGTCTGACTCATTCATTATTGGCCTGGGGGTGGTGGCTCAACTTGCCCCTATGCTCAACTTACCCCGCCTTCCCCTACTACAAATGCTGTCAATGCATTTACATTGCAACTAAATATAGTCTACTGCTAACATGATCACAACTATATAAAATAATAACTACTTTTATTCCTGACCTATAGGGGCATAAAGCTCGTCTATTCATGCGAGTCATCCATATTTTGCTGACTTACATATGTACGCTTTGTTGTCACACTGAAGGAATGCACAACCCATTACCCCCCCCCCCCCTTATACTCCCAGCACCAGGGCTCCCTCGCAGACCTGTAATTTTCATTAAGAGTGGCTGACAGATAAAGCAATCAAAAATTAATGACTTCAAAAGCTGGATGAGGAAAGTTACGTTGGCCCAATGTACCAGTGTAAATATGATGTATACAAGGACGTTTGTGATGTCACGTTGATTCTCCGCCATGCATATCTAATACCGCACTCATACTTAATGTATCAGCATCAAAAGCCTCAAAGCTAAGCTTAGGTAACTCACCTTGGATTTCTTCTTATCCCCTTCCACCCCCCTGTCTTTTCTACATCACTCTCTCTCTCACTTTTCCATAATTTCTTGCTTTCAATTGACCAACCAAATTGTTTACCAAGAAAATGCAGTCAAACATAATTCCAGTGGTAAGGGACTATGCTGCAAATTTCACAACTCATCTGACTATCCAAAATGTATGAAAATATATTAAAAAGTAAATTCCAAAAGAAAATTTATTTTATATCGGGATAAATAGAAATCATCCCTTACTCCCTCAACACTGCTCGAGAAAAAAAAACCTCCTCTACTCTCAATTTTTTTTCATACCCTTCTATGAAAAAATAAACAGTTTCATATCTCATGTAGAAAGAAATTGTGAGTTGCAATGATTTAGTAAATTCAGAAAGCCAATAGGTTGTTGTTTAGTGTAGAATCAAACTATTCCCACTAATCAAGTTTATGATGAAAATTTAATTATTGTTTTTAATTATATCTCTGTAAATCACACTGAATGCCCTAACAAGTCTAAAATACACTTCTATTATTATTATTATTATCATCATTACTATTACTACTACTACTACTTCTACTACTACTACTACTACTACTGCTACTACTATTATTATTATTATTATTATTATAACTATCATTCTTATCATCATCATTATAATCATTATCATAAACAAAGGTTTACCCCAGTTTGAACTTGAAAGTGTATAAACACTATAGAGGGACATAGCCTCATATGGATAGTGGCTTAAAAGTGTATGGGGGATTTATTCCCCTTCATTTTGTATGCATGCAAGAGTGAAAGAAAGGGCACCTATGAAAATTCATAGCCCCTGCAATTTGAAATGTCAACTCAATCACTTGGAAAGACGCAGTGTGTTCTGAAGCTCACAAATTATTCCACCATGCAATCGCAAACACAAGAGCGAACGCTTTTTACATTTACTGCTTCCAATCCAATAATTGAATAACAAAAAAATCCCCTTGAAAAGCTCGACAAATTCATGTACACTCAACATGACATCTCCACACGGCCAGAACTGCAATGTTTGACTCTCTGAGATGGCATTGTGTTGTAGTAAGGCACAATGTATTCAACCCTTTCAGTACCGAGAACGCAGGAGTTCCTGTATTAAGCCTATATGATTATGAGGATTAATAACTCAGTGGGTTAAAATGCTGTTCTTGGCACGTTATATTGAACCCTATTGAAATGAAAGTAGTAGTATTCACTCTTTATGGAGTGAAATAGAATGAAAGATTTAGTTTTTCACTCAATTAGGATTGATGTAAGGATTCAGTCAGAGAATATACTGCAAGTTCACTCTGAATTGATTTAAATCTTAATCCACAAAAATATAATAAAAATGACCTTACATAACCTTTGAACTTTAAACTGAAACCTTGTACAAGCAGCCGTTTTCAAACAAACGATTAATAATATAATGTTTGGGAAAGCAGACACTGCGGAGTGTTTATTATGAAACATCGCATTAGGCACGGGTGAATGGCGGTTGATATTTTGAGCGCCATTAAGAAAGAAATGGATTTTACATGATGGATGGATGAGAGTGAAATGTTAACTCTTAGGATGCTAACATCCCCCGTTGGCATCACAGAACACACACAAAGCTCCTGCTGCAAGTTTTGTTGATTCACTTGGGTTCAATGTCGGTTTCAAAATATAAACGGCAACATGAATCATGATTCAAAACGTGGTAACAAAACATGGATATAATGAGAAACAAAGGGTGTGTTCAATGTCTTCTATTCCTGGTCGTAAAGTAAATGTCTTTCAAATCACGATTCGGGGAAAATTTGAAAGTCGAAAAAGATGCGTTTGGAAACGCGATCAGCTCAAATTTTACGACCTTGAGCATCGCGAAGGCGACATTGAACACAACTGAGTTTTGAAACGTGTTTAAATTTACTCTCGCAGTGGAAGCCTACACAAATAGGTGCACGAACGGACCTTTCTTGTGATGGGTCAAACTGCGAATTAAAGCTGCATCAACGAAAGCGGGAAATTTAAAGACAATCAGCATATTAACGGCTTTATATTTTTGACACTGAACAGTGCACTGCTAATCGTGTTTGTGTTCGATGTTTCATTGTTGAGTTTTCAATCATGATCCATGTTTCCTTTTAAATTTGGAAACCGACATTGAACACACCACTGGTCTCAAAGCATTTGGTCTACTCCTCAGATAGTCTATGGGCTAGACCAATTTGGTCTACTATCAACTTGGTTTATTACTATTTTGACTTCATTTAAAACCTATTAAACACAAATTTTTGAACTTTCTCATACCACTTTCTAGTTTTGACATGAAAGGGAAAATCATTCTATTTTGTAATAGATCATTCTTCTTCTTCTAGGGTCACTACACAAGACCTGTCCAGTGGAGGTACAAGATCTGGCTTTGGGGTTAAAGGACTCCAGATCTTCGGCAGTGCACCGGCTCTGGTAGGAGAGGGCAGACCAGAAGGTGTTGCATCGTCTGATCCTCCCCACACTCGCAGGCAGTGTCCCCATCTATGTTGTAGCCCCATAATATATCATTGCAAACTACGATTCTACATGTTGATTAGAAAGAAAGGTCATATGAAGAGAACCACTGGTTGGTGTTTCATAAAGCTATTCTTGTGTTTAGAGCGACTTTAAGAACCCCTCTTATGCGCTAAATAATCCCCAATGAACATTTAATGGTGAATATCACTTACCAGAAGAAAAGCCCTATGGAACAGTCCCCTGGTCATATAAACAAGACCAATGAAAAGCACAAAAATAACTGGCTGAATCTATTAATGGGGTAATCGGAGAGTATCTCTGGTGGGATCGCCATAAAAATTACATCGTTTGAGATATCCAACAATATGACACACATAATCGTGACCCTAATTGAATGCAGCACTTAGATAGACGTAAATAAACATCAATACGCTAATGGGTTTATGTCACATCAATTTCTCTCCATACACATTCCCATATTTTGCCTTCATTTTGGTCTAGATGTTGATATTTTCTATCACCTAAATATCCCCTTCTCTCTTTCTTTCTCTCTCTTTCTCTCCCCCACCTCTCCTTCATGTCTCTATCCAATTTTATCTATCTATCTATCAACCTACCTACCTATCTATCTATCTATCTATCTATCTATCTATCTATCTATCTATCTATCTATCTATCTATCTATCTATCAATCAAATTCAAATTCAAATTCAAATTCAAATTTATTTATTTCACTTCCATCAATTGTACATACATGAATTGTATACCATATATAAACATAAATATTTGTATACGTTGCAAAAATCTATCTATCTACCTCTCTATCTATCTACCTCTCTATCTATCTATCTATCTATCTATAGATCAATCTATCTATCTATCCTCCCTCTCTGTATGTTGAATATCAAATCTCTCTCTCTCTATCTGACTATCTCTCAAGCATTGCCTCTGTTCTTTGCCCCAATGTGTCCGTCTCGAATGATCAATTAGGGTATACGATTAATGGCTTTGCAAGTGATTTATTAGCTGCATCCTCCATGTATCCACATCATTTATTCATGTGTACTGTGCAAACGTTGCCATCTTTCAGACTTCACACAGAAAATCCTTTCGCTTTATTTGCTGATTTGTACTTCATCGGATACATCACTTATCTAGAAATCAGACATGATTTTTCGACAATCTGGACGAGTTGAGCGCATACATGTACATGTGGCTGAAATGAATTATCAACGCTTTCAAGAAGCACGCCTCTTGAATTAAATTGTCAAAATTTTGAGTTTTAAGCTAATATCTTGTCAATAGAGCAATCTACAATTTGACTCCTTACATATTAATTGAAGACATCAATGGTATGAACAAATCTGAGCCATATGGTTTTTTTTCAGTGTCAGAAATCACATGTATGCCTTTTGCGCCACTTTTAACCATGCACTACAATTCAATGTACACTTTAAGTATAATCAAGGATGGGTAAAATCATGCAGGGACACATTACAATTACAAAACTATAATATATAGCACACTCCAGTGAAAATTGCATAACTGAAATACAATCGTAACCCCTTACTACAAAACGAGATCAGAACGCTTAATTCCAAATCGTGTCTTTAAGTAACCAGAAATCAACAAGCCCCCGCGAATCTCGCGGTATCACGTAATCAATATGTGCCCACCGAGCCGATATTCCCGACACCTTTTCCGCTGCAGGAGCCCTTTGCTCCGAGACCCCCCACAAAGAATATGTTACCATGCGTGACTCATACTGTTGCCATGCCAATGCACGGCGAAGATGAGAGAGAAGACAAGAAATTTATTTTCTCCGGGTGCACTTTACTTCTTAATCTCCCTGATCTGTTTCGTTTCATGTTTTTACCTCTCTCATTCCCCACTCTCATCATTTATTTCCAATGAGCTCTGCAGAGTTCATAAATGAAAGCGGCTCCACTATTATATCTCTTTGATATTGTCCTTAAAAATCAAGAATAGCTGCACTGCTCCCTTTAAAGGCTAACTATGCTATCTTGCATGTATTTATTCTCCATACTGTGAAGTAGTAGTAGTATTCATTTCCATACTAAAAGCAAATTTACGTTGGATTGCCCACATTCAGCTTGTCTGACACAGTCATGCTAGTCTTCCGTGGGGTCCAGATACATTTTAACATTGACATACATGTTTAGGGTGGACCGTGTTTGTATCAATCTGATCAAAAGAACCATCTGCTCCTATCAGATGTTATCCTGTATAACCAATGGAAATTGGACAATTCAGTATTACCTTTTGCCCAAATTTGCATGTTTCCTCAAATGCCAATGTATACGAGTATATATTTTTCTCTTGTGTCCTACTGTATATCTTTATCGCTCAGAATGTCTCTACGAGCAGATAACATATTAGAATAATTTCCAACTCACAGTGACCAGCTCTCTGCAAACATGCATTTTGTAGCAGTTATAGGCAGCCGTTCATGTACTATTAAAAATCAAAAGGGGCAAAATCCACCGTTTTCTAGCCGTTTTTTTTTCTTTTCAAAAGGGCAACAAAAGGGCGAGAAAACACAGCAAATAACTTGCTGTGACTCTCTCTGTCTCTCACTCCGTTCTATCCTGCTCTCTTTCTCTCTTCATCTCAGACTATGTATATGCTAATTTCTACTCTCTCCCTCTCTCTCTCTCTCATTCTCCGACTATACATATACTACCGTCAATTTCTACGCCACATTACATTAGCATACCCATGGCAGTGCAGGAAGATTTATGGCCCATTGCGACAAGAGAAAGAAAAGAGGCGCAATTTATGCATTTTGCCCACAACTATGCCCCCATAAGCACCATGAATAATCCACCAATATTGACTTCGATTGAGGGGCAGTGGAAAGCTGAGAAGGGTTTCTTTGGGACCGGCATCTTCGTATAGAGATCGGCTCGAAACGACTGAGCGTCGAAATATCGCTAGGGAGAAAGCGGGGATGAGAGCATGTTTCGGTAGAAGGGATTGATTAAATGCCATGAAGTAGCGTAGCATTGCACGAGCACGTTGTCTTGCATGAGTTCGTTGCTTTCGTGAATAGCCTTGCTTCTTCAACTTATTTTTCCCCATTCAAGTGTATTGTTCTGTGAAATATGTATATGAAATATATTCCTCCATTTATTTATACACTAACAAGGAACATCATTTTCTTGCAATTTCATAATTTACCTATAAAAACATAAGGAGTAGTGTACCGTAAGCATATTCATTGACTAAAAAAAAGGAACATATTTTTTTCATGCAGTTGCATAGATTACCTGTAATAATATATGAGCACTATGAGCAAATTGATATCCAGGATGATAGACGTATGAATAGGATTATCTTTTTAGGTAACAAAGGTTAATTGATTCATACATGTATCTAAAAACAAGAAATAAAAATGGCTGTTACAAGAAAAGGAAGTTAAAATGAAATGAAGCATTCATATACTGGCTCAGATTTTCACTTTCAGAAAAAAATAATTCATTAAGCCTCCATCTTTAAGGAGTACTCATGATTTAAATCAATTACTTGAATATCAAGTGAAATTTCAACAGCAACCATGAAAAACAGAGTCCAATCAATAAGCAAGAAAACACAAAAATTTTGATCAAAATGTAACTAAAATCAATGAAAATATTGATATTTTAATGTTTGCAGGTCAGCTACATGTAATGATGTCATGTTCTTCCTGAAAATTCAGAATGAGGTCAGCCATAATGAAGTACTATTCTTCAGGACTATCCAATGAGGTCAGCTTACAATACTATGTTCTTCATCAATATTCAGTGAGTAAGGTCAGCTAATAATGCAATAATATTCATAAATATTCATTGAGTGAGGTCAACTAACAATGTTATGTTCCCACCTTTCTATGACATTGAGTTATTTGACTTTTATCATGCATTTTGGATTTAGAAAAAAGAATATTCATAAATTCATCTGAAAAAAAAAAAGTGGGAAGTCAACATGATCATCACACTAATTGGATTTTCACTACGCAACTGTTTCCCAAAAAATGCAAACTGAATAATATGGTAACTTTTTACTTCCTTTTTCATTCACTTTTCGATTAAACTTTTCATTTTATTGTATGGATTCGATCCATATAAATTCCAACACAGAATACTACCCTTCAACTAGGTCAATGGTCATTAAACGTTAAGCTTACAATTATAAAAATAATAAAAATATACATACCAGCATTTTTCTATTAGTTATCTCTTATTATTTCACTACCCTTATTTATGGCCTAAGTACATGTACATGCAAATTGCATGAGCACAATAATATCAGTTTCGTCATCACAAAGTGTACAGTACATCTGTTTAAGTGGCAGGGAAGGTTAAACAAGATTAATGCCAGATAATTAAGAGCAGTAGAAGGGCTTCTTACAAGACTTAATGAAAAGGAATCAAAACAAGGAAAAACAGATAAATCAAATCAAATTGACAAGCAAGCCCGATAAATATTTGTCAGAATAATTGGGTCAAGTTTTAAAGAACCCAATAAGATCCATTTGTTGTGTGATATATTGAGTAATATCTTGTGTAAGCAGTGATGAGGTCTTAATTGGTGCTAAGTAGTGGAGCAATTTCCAAATTCAATATCGGACAACTGTAGGAATACTAGGAAGAGAAATGCCTCAAGCCAAGTCGTAAGGAAAATAATTAAATGAAAGTTTTGCTAAAAGGTAGCAGGGCTACCACCGGCTATTTTTTTTTTAAATACAGTACATCCGATACCAGTATACATTGTACATTACTGGATATGAGTCTCTTTTTACCATTTGACTTTCTGATTTCCGTTTCAAGTTCGTACGGGCCTTTAATGAATACTTGGAGACAACAGCACTTTGGCACGCCAAGCGGCACGGCTCGCAAATAATAATGACGATGGCTGCCTGTCGCTCCAGTGTCTAAGCAGTCTCTACCTGCTGTTTAGGTGCCTAACGACAGGGTGCAATTGAGACAAAATATATGAAAGATGGGAGACGGGGGGAGAGGTGGGGAGAAGGGAAAAGAGATGAAGAGAAGGAGATGAAGAAGGAGAAAGGGCAACAGAAGATAGGAAGAGATTGGGAGAAAAGAGAAGAAAGAAGAAGAAAGGGAGGAGGGTGGGAGATGGGAGAGGTGGGGAGATGAGGGAAAGTGGAGAGAGAAGGGAAGAGAGGAGAGGGGGAGACTGAAGATGGGAGATGGGGAGAGAGATGGTGAGACGGGAAAAGATGGAGAGAAGAGGAGGGAAGAAAAAGAGATGGGAAATGGGAGATGAGGAGAGGTGGGGGGAAAGGAAAGAGAGATGAGGAAAATAGAAGAGATAATCAGAGAGGGAGGCGGAAGACGAGAGTCAATTAAATGGAACATGGGAGAGGTGAGGAGAGGAGAAGAGAGATGAGGGACAGGGAGAGAGGAGGAGAGAGGAAGATGGAGGGCGAGAGTTGAGTCTAGAAAGCCAAAAGAGAGTCAAAAAGGGGGAATGGTTCCCAAACGACATGTATCACACAGAAAGGTCATAGGCTCGCTACGGGCTACGCTTCCTGATCACACGAACATATGCGACTTCAAATGCGCATCTGTATTTCTGAGCATTTTCCTCCCCTAATACTATAGAATAATGTACACGAGCCTACAGTAAGGGAGAGAGAGAGCCTTGTGTGTGCATTGCTTACGGAGGGGTGTGCATGAAAAACAGGGATACCCATTGTGTGTGATGAGTGGAGTATTTCAGTATGCATAGGGAGCTGAATTGCAAGCTAGTACTAGTTTCATGTACAGTGCGACACCCATAAGCCACTGTTACCAGTCAGTCTAGCTCGAGCTTAAAGAGTAATTTCCCATCTCCTTTTCCCTCTTTCAAAAGCTAGCAAGGAACAACATTTAGGACTTACTGATCAAACAACTAAATCTGAGGAATTCCACTCAAGGCACTTTATTCACCAATCATTTTCATTATCATTTTTAACTTCCAATTGTATATTACATCACAGTTTCATTTAAAAATGGGAATGGGAAAAATAGTTCCCCGAAGGTCTACGTGGTATGACTACAATTATAACAAAAAGTCTGTACGTTTAAACATATGCAATATCCACAAAACATAAGGTATTACCATCAAGGGCTGATGTTAAAATCCAATTATACTGAAGATACATAGAGTGGATGACAATAACTTTCTTTCCAAAAGGTCACAAGGAGTTCAAATGGTGGAATGAACAAGGAGACACCTGAATTTTTTTCATTTCTTATTTGCACTCATGTGATCATTTCATCGCAAGCTACTGTAGATATGAAGTCACTGTAAGGCTCTTCTTATGGTAAACAAGCCTTCAATGGCGTATAATGAGCCAAAAAAAATGAGGGGACACAACAAGGTGCTGTGACACAATAACTTTACAGTCCCAAGCCTGTTTAGAATGAAAATTACATTTTGTGAAAGATTTAGACATAATATTCAATGAAACTTACCCATTTTCCTTTCCTTTTTTTTAATCCTTCACTGTCTTCCTTTTTATGGTGATGGTGATACCCCATCTGTACACCAGTACTTTACAGAGTAATTGACTCAGTAACTGCAAAATTGGAGTCCAATTTCTTACCCACCAACATACTTGCATGAGCGATTATGTATTTCAAAATACATTCAAGATTGATAATTTGACACATTCAAATACAATAATGCAATCAACCCCCCCCCCTTCCCCATTGTGAAAAATGTCATCATTTTATCACATTGTTTTAATTCATGCAGATCTTTGTGCTAATTCACCCCCCCCCCCATTCCTTTTCTTTATATTCCTCCATCTTCCATCGCTTTTATTCATTTTTTTTCACACTTGTCTTTACATTTTTTTCCTTGAAAGCTACAGTAGATATGAAATCACTGCAGTTCAATTGTCAGATAGAGTAAAGTAATCCACCATTCAAAAAAGCATTTGCTTTAAACAGCCAGTAAACATGTCAAAATTGTTTCACCAAATTACAATAATTTGTCTTTCACCCCAAGAAAATTAATTCTTAAACTTAAAATAATATTCTTCTTTCCCTTATTCCCTATGAACTTCTTATTCATCTTCTTTACATGTTGCATTACCTCTTTTGATATATTTCCTCTTATGCTTCTTCTCCTTCTCTTCCTCCTCCTCCTCCTCCTCCTTCTTTCACCCTTTCTATCAGTCCTCATCATTTTCAATACTACTTTCTTCTCTTTGAGGCATGTAATCCCACTCCCAGAGGTGTTTGGCATTTCTAATTTAATATTCTTCTTTACACTATTTTTTGCATATCTTTCCCAAGAAGTAAATCCACTTTAGTCCATCATTATCTATTCCTACATTTACAATTGTGTATTTATTGTCCAAAAACTAATTTTATTTCTTCCATCTATTGCTTCTCCAAGTTTCACTGTATATACCAATTTATTTCACATATTCATTTCACTTACACCTAATCACAACAGTGTTCTATATTTATAACAATGTAAAATCCACAAACGATTGAAAGTTGTAAACTATAGAATAATAATAAAATGTAGCAAAAAATTGATCAAATAAGAAGCTTTCTGCAGTGTTTATTTGTCTGAGTATTTCACAGATTGTGGGGTTTTTTCAAACCCATCTATATAATGTCTATTTATCTGCCTGCCTTTCTATCTCCAACAATCTATCTCCTCGTATCTATAAAACTATTTGTTATGCACGTTCACATTCTGGTAATGTAGAGAGACAGCTTTTCTGCATGTAAAACGGCCATTTATCATATTCACAAGCGTATCCCATTGCGCCGGCCACAGGAGTATACTGTGGGTGCAGCAGCACTCAGAAGTGATGGTTGCTTCCGGTAAGGACCGCATTGAAGAGCCTCAATGAGTGGTGAGAAAGGCCCATTCTAAGGGCTATTGCATCTTTGAAATCGCATAAAGAAGCCGAGCTAAAGTCTGTGTGACACCGAGTTTGTTGGGTTCAGACTACACAAAAGAAAACAGAATCAGAATCTGCATTGGGTGCTGGGAATTGCATACAGAATGGCCATGTCAAACTTTGCGTGATATCAGCTAGATTGTACCACATTTTCTTCTTGATTAGGTTCCGACTTCTCAAAAGAAAACAGAATCAGAACAATCTGTGAAAGTCTCGCCCTTAAAAGACGCATGGTGGATAGGGTGGAATAAGGCTGAGAAATGGCAGACGTTTTCCACCTTACACACAATATCACCTCTTTCCCTCCTATCATAATTTTTTTTTCATTTTTAGCATGCTTCATCTTTTTTTAATATTATCTTTTTCACTCTAATCCTTTTCCTAATTTTTTTTTTCTTTACTCCAACCCCCATCCTCCCCCTCTCTATCTCTCCTTTTGAATTTTTTCTTGTCTTTGATTAATTTTGTAAAAATATTTCAGAGAAAATTTATAAGTAACCCTTAAAGATACATGATTTGAATACATTAGAGTCTGATGAATGCATTTTGTATGCATGAATTTTTTTGTAAATTTCCATCAAGAATAAAGTCCAATATTACAGATAATTTTGCTGAGGTGGTTCAGTATTTCTTTAGAAAATGAAACCCATGCAATTATCCACCTGAAACGAGAATCCTTATCTGCAATTTTCATTTTCATGAGAAAAGCTTTCACTTCCAACACAATCCAAGAGCATCTCATCCCAAAAGCCTTCAAGAGACGCGGTAAAAAGGAGAACGCACGTTCATCCACACACCACTTTGCATTATACAGGACTAAAGAATGCAACACGAGCCCACGGATCTGCACCACGCTTCAACAGGCGAGGGATACTGGCGATCAAAACAGAATGAAATCCGACACAATTTATTCATGAATTTTTCATATTACCCGCAGAAGAAAGGCAGCAGACATCAGCCACATCCCACGTCTCTTTCAGCCTCTCTCTTTCTCATTCCTATTGTTTAATTTTTCTTATCCTTCGTTCCCTTGAATTCTTGTATTTTGTGCCTTGATGCGTTTTGCGAGCTGACCTTACATGACAGAGGATCCTAAGTACGTGTCATTTGGTGCATTTCTTCCAACAGTTTTTGCACTGTTCTGGCAAGCTATAAAGCTCTATCCGAAGTCTTTACTGATCAATCGGTAATGCATTTGCAAAATAGACAAAAAGGAAGATTGTTGACTCAACCTTTCTTGCAAAAAAAAATTGTTGGTGCCCGAATCGGTTGTCAGCATGAAATCCACAGATTGATAAAAAATGAGGGTAAATAATGATTGAAAAAATGAGGGTACATGTAAATGATGATTATGGAGTGTATCTTAAATGTTTGCAAACAAGGTGTACTGCTGCAATGGAATGTTATATTTAAATGCCCTTTGACCTCAAAAAGTGACCTTTGACATAATCATGACATCTATACTTATACATTATTCCATCCTGATTTGCATATTGATTTCAAAATGTATTTGCATACCATGTATGATTTTTATGCCTTTGTTTCTTTTTTCATATTTCACTTTCCATTTTACCCCTCTTCTTCCTTTTTGATTACTTTCCCTATTATCTCCTCCAACCTCTTAACCTGCTTATACCCCCCCCCCCCCCGTATACCACATGTCACTTATTCCTTCTGAGTTTTCTTTATTTCTTTCTTTCTTTTTCCTTTTTTTTTAAATTAATCTTTGGTCATGATTTGAAGATGTTATAATTGACATATTTATATTGATTTATTTGTTGCATTATATTATACGATGTAAATTCTATCCAATTCAGCTTTGGGCTGCCATGTGTTTTCTAATGAATACCTTTTCAAATTCAAATGATCTAATGGAGCATATAACTCTATGTGAAAACCATGCACATCTATGATGATAATAATAATATTGAACATAACGTAGATTGGCAAGAATGCTTAAAGATATATACATATGACAGAAAAAAGCATGATTTGAATAAGGTGATGAAAGACATGGTTAAATAATCTATGAAATGTTCACGTATTTTACAATTTTTTTTTTAGTGGGCCACAAGTTTCCCAACTATATTTCAAATATTTACATTAAAAGAAAAAAAAAATGCTGTCCTGCCGAGTTCCTACGAGAGTTACCACAAACAGAAACAGAACATAAACAGAAAAATCAAAATACTGTCATCTGAACATCTTGAAATCAACCATTACATGTACCCACCATTTACCTTGTAATATTATCTGAGAAATAGGCCTACTGATTGTGGACCTTGTGTTAGACTCTATGCAAGCCCTTGCACCGATTTTAAATAATCAAGGTGAACTAGGGACTAATCGAATTCTGGATTTAGTGTGAATCTGAATGATCTATTTTCAAATCTCAAGGGATTCAAAGTCAAATCCTTTTAGATTTAAAAATGACTGTTTAGGATTGAGTTTTACCTCCTGGAAAGATAACAGTTTTGCATAGTGTGTTCACAGTGTGTTCACACGCTGCTCATACTGTGTTCACATTGGAATTGAATTAAAACCTTTTGAGATTAAAAAATTAATGTATATAAATTATAATTAATCAAATTGATCCCTTAACTACAGTTGACCTGGATTTATTTTTACATCCATGCAAAACAGAGTGTACCTTAGCACAGGAAAGTTTCATCCCAGCAAACTAGATTAATCTGTTTTGATGTGTATAATTAACCCATAAATCTAGCTACATTAACTCCTAGGTCACGGGTAATAGGACACAAGACCTTGCTAGAGGTCAGGTCAGGGAGAGATGAATAGAAGAGAGTAACTGACCAAATTAATCTTAATTAAACTTCTCTTATTAATCCCAATAGCCTGACATGCGTACATCAATACGCTTGGGTGTTCATGTACATATCCATGGCTCAAAAAACTGAAGTAAATTTATATGATCTTACTCACTTGAAAACAGTGGAAACTGTCATTCGTGAGTTTAAAAAAGCGAATTTTAAGGAATTTTAATACAAATGAAAAAGTAAATTTAAGGGTTTGAAAGAGCTCATTTAATACTATCTAATTTTGGGTGTACCCCCCCCCCCCTTCCCTTCCCTTCATTCATCATCTGCAATGTTTCATCTTGCTTCTCTTTATGACGTAACTCACAATATCTAGCACCTGTCAAAGTTTAGAACTTTAGATTATGAAATAAAATAACTAAAAGAATCTTTTAATATTCAGGGCAGCTATGTATACACTTGAGTTTGCACACATCCCTCACCTCCCAAAAAAAAAAAAAAAAAAATCCTTTGAAATACATGTAGGTCTCCTCTTTTTTAATGTAATAAAATAATATAAGATCTAGAATACATATTAAACTCCAAATGAATCAACTGACGTAGCCCTTACTTCCTTTTTAATTCTATTAATAATGCCTACAATACACTGTACCATTCATAAATCTTACGTAAAAACCAATCCAATGTTATATTAAGATCCGTCGACGAAAGCAACGATAATGAAATCTCTGCCAGACACCTGGCTTTATAGTATTCTTCACAATGACACAAAGAACATAGGCCCGAATGTTCTGCATTCATATTTTTGTTATGTCCAGTCTTATCACGGGCACTAATCCGGGACCGAAAATCAATGCCCCCGAATTGGAACACTGTCAGGAGAGGAGGGTGACAGGTGAATTCTGCCCATTCCCGACACGAAGCCAACACGGTCGGTTGTAAAGACGTGTGGATGAGTATTGATTGGACTGGTGTTGCCCGTTCTGGGTCAGGCAAGTTAGAAATTAGTCTCGTATTTTTTTCATCTCACAGGATGCATATTGAAGGAAGCAAAAGCAAATGTGTCTATTAAAATGACGACTACACCAAAATGTGTGCCAGAAAGTTTCTTATACTAATTTCTAGGTCATGAATAACCCTTCACATGTTCAGTCCATTTAATGATTTTAATACTTAATATGTCATTTGCTTGGTATCATACAGGAAAAAACTTACCTCATTCAAAATACATGTGATGTGTCAATAAAGCAAACTCTACAAAAACAGGAAACTTGGCTCACTTTGAATGCAATATTTAGTGATCAATTTCTTTTTTCTTTCCTCTTGTTTTTTTTCCAGACCAGGTTATATGTGAGAGCAATAAGCATGTGCTCCCCTGATTCAAATGGATTGGACTTGTATAGAAGGAGAACATTTGTTGGAACTTTAGTTTCCTTGCTAAAAAGATCATGGTTTTGCTTCCTATGTTCACAGTGTGTTCACAGTGTATTTGTGGTGTGTTTCAGTGTGTTCACAGTGTGTGAAAAAAAAAAAGTTAACAGTGTGTTTGTGGTGTGTTGTTTGCATTGTGTTGGTAATGTGTTCAGTGTGTTTACAGTGTGTTTGTGGTGTTTGCATTGTGTTTATAGTGTTTTGCAGTGTGTTCGTAATGTGTTTAGTGTGTTTGCAGTGTGTTTACAGTGTGTTTGTGGTGTGTTTGCATTGTGTTCACAGTTTAATTGCAGTGTGTTCACAGTGTGCTTTGATTGCATTCAATATCTTTGCAGTGTGTTTGCACTGTGTTCATTGTGTTTGCAGTGTGTTCATGGTGTGTTCACCGTGTGTTTGGATTGCATTCATTGTGTTTGCAGTGTGTTCATGGTGTGTTCACAGTGTGTTTGGATTGCATTCATTGTGTTTGCAGTGTGTTCATGGTGTGTTCACAGTGTGTTTGGATTGCATTCATTGTGTTCACAGTGTGTTTGCACTGTGTTCATTGTGTTTGCAGTTTGTTCATGGTGTGTTCACAATGTGTTTGGATTGCATTCAATGTTTTTGCAGTGAGTTCACAGTGTGTTTGCACTGTGTTCATTGTGTTTGCAGTGTGTTCATGGTGTGTTCACTGTGTGTTTGGATTGCATTCAATGTGTTCACAGTGTGTTAGCAATGTGTTAGCAGTGTGTTCATTGTGTTTGCAGTGTGTTCACAGTGTGTTAGCAGTGTGATTGCATTGTGTTCACAGTGTGTTTGCAGTGCATTCAAAGTGTGCTTGAATGTGTTTGCAGTGTTCACATCGTCGCCTACACGTGTGTGGAGATGACATAATTTGGTAAACAATGTGAAAATAACCTCACCTCTATGGTGAGACGGTTCACAGTGTGTGCCTATAGTGGACTCTGTCTACAGGACAAATACAGGATTCTTAAAACACTGAAATTGTAAACTTATTTCACATTTTGTTCCACACTGTGTACACTATGTTAAACATTGCTTCAGCGCCAATCCAATGTGCTACATGTAGTTTACTTCAGTAAGGAAACAGTCCTACATGTAGTTACCAGGTCCCTAAGAAAGTATGTACATGTATTACTAACAAGCCATTGGTCATTTTGTAAAAAACACTTGTTTTTGTTTTTGTCTACGTGTCTAAGTCTATGTGTATGAAACCATAATCTTAAGGCATATATATACAAAAGCTGCAGATACTTAAAAATAGATAAGAAACCCTAACTTACAAGTCTTTAAGAATTTCTGAAGCAGACGTTTCATGGTTTCTCTAAATGAGATCAAGATAAGAACCGGTGACAATTTTTATTTTCATTATTTTTAGACAAGGGAAGTACATTCGCATCTGCAATGGTACATACATGTACATTATGTTACTGAATGTAACAAAGGAATTGCATGTTTTTCCACCAACTTCAGTCAAATCTTTCTATGACCACCTCTCTAGAGCAGCCATCAGCCTACAGTGACCACTAAAACTGATTCCCATGAAGGCAGATTATGTAGTAGTAGTACATCATGTCTTTATTAGAGATCAAGAATAACAAGAACCAGGTCCGGCAACCTATCAGGTTGGCAGGCAGGTTAAATTTACATTATTACATGATACCAACAGTACATTATACATTCCAATCATAATACATTATTATATTACTGTTCGATACAGTAATATAACAATAATAACATTAAATATCTTAACTACATTACAAATAGATTCAAACAACGATGGATGCATACACGTGGTACGCAGTAAGATAGGGAGAGATAGTGAGAGATAGAGAAAAATAGAGGGAAAGAAGAAGTGAGAGGGGGAGAGCGAGAGAAGAAACGAAAGAGCATTAGATAGATAGGATCGAGGAAGAGAGATTGGAATAATACATTATGATACTGTTCAATACAATAATACACAACAATGTTAATATGAACATGTCTACAGTTATAGCATCCATTTGCCTACAATGACCACTAAAACTGATTCCCAAGGTAAAACATTGTGTGTATAAGAACCTGTCTATAGTTAGCACCCTGTCTGTAAAGGTCACAATTTGTGTTTCCAGTAGGTGGTCACTATAAACAGGTTTCAAAATATTCATAAGGCATGAGATTATCACAGAGAGATGCAGCAAGAATCCCTTCTGATTTCTCAGAGTTAAAAAAGTATAACCCTGCTTTTCAAACTTCCTCAAAAATAAACAGTTTCTGGTCAAAACTATTTCTGACATCGATGATATTAAGTGCTCATTTTCATGGCCTGAAAACAAGAGAATCGTGTATTAATTTCAGAACCATATTCATGTTGTAAATTCATTTTTTTCAAATGAACAAGTTTGCTCTCAAGATTATTACAACTGCTCTCATATCAACACTTTTTTGAAAAAAAGTAACATTAGGTCATCATAGGCACTTTGATACACAGAAGCTGTATAATTCACACCTCCATACCACACTCTCCATTCATGAAAGGGTAAAGAACCAAAAATAGGTCTTGTTCGTCTTTTGGTGTTTATTGAAAGAGCAGACGAGAATCGATCTACGACACACTACCTCTGCGTCTACTTCGCGGCCTGTATCTATGTACCGTGGCTCTTCAACACCTGAACCGCCTATCTACGTCACTTAGACCCTAAGTATACAAAGCATGGGAAAGGTGCTCTAAGTACCACCTAGTACAATGAGCAGTAAGGCCAATTTCATCAAGCAATTTGTCAAGTTTTCACTTTCCTTTTGCGGTAGTGAGAGAAAGGGTATGTTTCCTTAAATGGATGTGATCTATTTCAGGGATTGGTTTACTACTATGCAACCCCACAGAATATTAGATGTTGAAAAGCTATAGTAGTATACATGTAGGTTTGATTACAGTTACAGGTTGAATGCAGGGATATGACAAAAAAGACAATTGAGAAAAAGGTAAGAAAATTTTTCAATCTGTAATGAGTGAATTAAGAGTGGATTTGGAATGGAAATGTATGCATATTCATTCCATTTGGAGTGAATTTTTTCATATTTTCAATCTGGTCACTCTAAGATGGTGATAATTACCAAATGATCCTTGAAGTCATATATACTTTTCATCTATTCACTTTTTATAAAGTACAATACATATTGAACTTCTTGTTCTAATAAAAAAGGATCACAATCTCTAATTATGTTTAAGCAAATTTTGGGTGGTTATTGTGCAACATTAAAGACTATTTGTTTTCTTTTTAAACATCTGAATCTCTAAAAAACAATATAAAGACAGAATTTTCACTCTTTAAAAATAATCATCCATTTTGGAGTGCCATAATCAATCACTTTTTGGAGTTAAATTTATCTTGCTTTTGGAGCTTTCTCATTTATTTATGAAAATATATTTCCAGCCTCCTTTAAAAATATTTTTTTATTCAGAATAACATAAGAATCAGGGATACCTGCAGTTATATGGGTGAGGGAATTAAAAAAACTTAGAAAAAAATTAATTGGTCATTGATTGCCATAAAAATTCTAAGAAATTTAAATAAGTTGCCTATTGGAACAAAGTCTACAGGAATGTCTGGATCCAGTCGTCAATGGCTTAAAACTTAAATCCAGTTATGACAAATACGAGGGATGAAAATATATCAACTTTAGTACATGCTCCATCATACTCCATCAAATTATAAAGTCCTGAAGGAGATGGAATTGATAGAAATCGAATCGTTGAAAGGGAATAAATTTTGTTGGCAATGTGCTTGCGGACTCGTGCCCCGCGTAGAACAGAGATTAGACCTGAGAGACATTTTAATTGAACAGGGTGGTTATCGGTACATGCATTATTCACCAGCCTTTCCCCCTGGAGATCAATCAGTTTGGTTTGGGGAGAAATGATGATAACATCATGATAAATGAAAACTGTCAGCCATTTGAAAACATGGAGGAATGGAGACGGGAAAGAAGGATATACTCTATGTTCACGCCAACTATTCGCTCTCAGAAATGCAACCATGAATCATGTTTCAGACATATTGGAGTTTTTAGAATGCTGTTTCTGTAAAATATCCCCCTTCCTAATTCTTGCTTTGCTTTTCCAGGCAGTGTGTGCCATACATCAAACCCCATGCCCGATACTTTACCATAGTTTACCCTAGAACATGGTCTAATTCAGTGCTAAAATTACCGCCATATATGGATCGCATGTTAACTGTGCTCTTTCTCTCCTTCTGAAAGTGGGGGAGGGGGCAGAGTCGAAAGTGGAGGGGGACTGACTGACCATGAAAAAATATTACAATCAGATTGTCATTTCTATGTTTTTGTACAAGTTTCTTGAAAGATGTGGGGGCTGGATCACTGTCCCTGTGAGGCATATACATGTAGTGGATTTATTTTCAGAGATATAGCCATCTGGAATGTTGAAAGGGCTTTTATTTGATAGATCAGAGTTAAGCTAAAAATAGATTTTCTTAAAAAATCTAAGAAACACAATATTGTTAATGTCACTTGCAAGAATGTGCACATTGTCAGATTCATCTTACTTTAAGTAGCAATAAACTGTTTGTGAAACCAGCCCCATTAACTCTGTATTGAGAGGATGATTTTTGAGGATTTCTCCTTGAGCAATACTTTCATATCTACCTCTGATTGCATATCAAGCAATCGACAAATGATAAGGTAATCTAGCAATACCTAAATAAACCCATCATTTGGTTGAAACTGATGTACATCTACAATAGCATTTGCTAGCTGAATTACTTCAGAATTACTTATCATGTCAGCAAGACACAATATGATAGCTGTGTGTTTTTTTAACGTTAAACTATTACATTATTATTTAACAGGTACATGTACTGACAGTATACTTTCTGAGGTTTCCCCCAAAGTATATTATAATTATCATGAAATAGACACAAGAGAAATGCAGGTGGGTCCAGTACAACGAAAAACAAAATGAGAAAGAGAAAAGGGGAAGGGAAAAGGGGAAGAGGAAGAAAAAGGGAAGAGGAAGAAAAAGGAAAGAGGAAGAAAAAGGGAAGAGGAAGAGAAAGGGAAGAGGAAGAGAAAGGGAAAACAAGAGAAAAAGAGGGACAAGTAAATATGAAAACAAAAATGAAATGAGAACAGAAAGAAGTATAAAGAGAGGAAGAATAAAAACATTCACAATGTCCCAATCTATGTCACAATCTAAAGTTTATTTAAATGCAATCTCTGACCCCCAAATACCAATACACAGAAAGGGGATAGAAAGAGAAAGAATATTTTTTAAGAGAGAGAAAGAGAAAGCAAAACAGAAATAAATAAATACCAAAATTGGGAAGCAAACAGAAAGAGAAAAGAAACACATGCACAAATGGAAAGAATTTTAAAAATATGAACAATGACCCAATTTTAAGTACATTTACAGTCAACCTTTGGCATTAAGATACCAATTAATGCTACAATATGATACTTCCAAATTGAGAGAGAGAGAAAGAGAGAAAAGAAATTTAAAAGGACAAGAACGGAAAGAGAGAGACAGAGAGATAGAGAGCAAGATGCAAAGAGTGAGCGACGAAGAAGAGAAACTGCAAGGAAGAGTTGGGGATTATAAGATCTCAATGAATGCATTCTTAGATACACAAGCATCTCGATACATGTATAAGCTACAGTAACTCCATCCTTATACTTGTTTGACGACTCTCTTTAAATGTCAGCTCTGGCGTGCACAGTCCACATTTCCATTCATCCCACCCCCCCTCCAGCAGATCGTACTTCTTCCAACTTCAACCGGATTAATCAACCTTTGGCGGGGCATATGGCTTTCTCAAGGCTCTAGCTCAGGCAACCCGTGGTGGCGGAGATGCGATACACCTAAATAGTGTGTTGCCAAGGTCACAGGCGAAGCCGTTCATTCCGTGAGATTTGCTTGCCTTTTCCCCCTCCTGATAGCCTTTTAATTAACTGTGATGACAAAATGTTGCTCGGGAAGGAGTCAAGCTTGGGGGGAAAACGTGGTGGCACGCGAGCTTCTGCTAGTGCTTTAGCAGGAAAATGACATGGATGGGAGGAGATTTGTGAGTGGGGTACTATTATCATGAAGGCCGAGTTTTTATGTGTACGAAAAACACATATTTATCAGAGCCTTGTATTCTTGAAGTCTTTTCCATATTCATAAATATTGGCAAGTCTATTTTTACCTCATATTGAATGGGATCGGATGCTCGATTTAAGTGGCAAATGCGTAATTTTGCCTTTTGACCTGAATTGGTTCTCCACTTTAATACATCCCTAAGCTGTGTGAATGTTTGTTGATATTTTGTTGGGTTTCACTAATTAGTCAAATCCTGTTTACAATTCTCAGTACATATTTACATAAATTGTATGAAAAGTACCTGCTTTTTGTTTTAAGCTCACATTCTTCAATTACCATTTTACATTGTTTGAATGGTCTCAGACATTCTGATCAAAATCTTCCCTCATTTTTGTATCTCTTTATCTCTTTTCTCACCTTATCTCTCTCTATAGTTCTCTCTTTTTCTCTCTCTACATTTCTTGCATACTATCTCTCATTCGTACACATACTCCATCCCTCCGTCTGTCTCTCCCCCTCTCCATCTTCCTTGCTCTCCATATGCCTGTCTCTTTCTCTTGCTCTCTCTCTCTCTTTCTCTCTCTCTCTCTACCTGCCTATCAGTATCACATTATCTTTATCTCTAAAAATGATTATTGCATTCTCTCTAAGTTGTAAAACGGCCTGTTTGTGTTTCTCTCTCTCCAAATCTATTTCTCTCCCCCTTAATCTTTATTATTTTCTCTCCCCATCTCTGTCTTTCTCTTACCATTACCGCACCTCTCTATTGATCTCTTTCTCTGTCTATCTCTCTCTCTCTATACTTCTCCCCTGGCCCTTACTTTCTGTCTCTCCATCTCTCTCCCCCTTCCTCCAATCTCCATTCCTACTCACCATACATAATACATGAGCACAGGTACAACAAATGCATCTCCCTTGCCTTCTCTCTTCCCCCCCCCCCCCCCATCCACACCATCTCGTCAATCTCCCGCTGCCAAGCGAGAACAGCGGTAGATAATGAATGCGAGGGCAGCGGATGGAAGCTATTCACCGCTCCTCATCTTGATTGAAAACATGCACTTGTCGTCGAGAGCATGTATGGTACGGCCATCTGATACTGCACTATAAGATGGGTACTGAGAGAGGCAAGAATCGAAGTCCAAAAGTTGAAAGATGCTGACGAGAAAAATTAGACATGGATGATACCTCGATGCAGGTACCGCCAAACCGGAGACATCATTTTGTCTTTTAAATGATCAGAAACTCAAAGCCAAACTTGAGCATTCAAAAGATATTGAGAGTCTTTAATCATTATTTATTAATTCTGATTAGTTCATTATCATTGACATAGGTGTCATACACTAAAGTTCTGAAATAGATAGCAAGTGAAAGTGTTGAACCTCGTGAAAATTCACAGAATTTTTATAAAGCCTCATATCTGGACATTAAAAAAATGATGGCAGCTAAGAAAATAGAGTAGCTTTTAGTTTTAGAAATCTGATAATGCTGAATGGTAGCAACCTAATAATTACTATCTGAAAACTGAGTCTTAATTCCTGTACAGAAGTCTTTCTAAGCAAAAGAAGGTTGTTACTTTCATTCCTTCTACTAAAACTCTCAAATCAAGCTTAATCTCAGCTGTCTTTAACAATTTTAAAACTTTGAGATACATTGTTTTTATAGCCCAGTGAATTACACATGTTATGCTGAAAATTAACAAATATGTACATGTACAGCACAAGTCAGATCATGTATGAATCGGATTTTGAAAAACAGCCAGGCATCTAAAACGACAGAGTGCTACGCTTATTAGTTAACATGTAATTGATAACCAATGAATATTTTATAATCGAAATTCATTACATTTTGGTATGAATTTAAATTGAATCAAATTGATTTAAATTTTACATACAAACCAATATTTGAATGCATGGCAATTTTGTTGATGTTGCACTTAATTTTGGTATTGTTACCATGACTAAAATATCATCAATACGTACATGCACACATACATGTATATAATGTACAAATTTCCAGATAAATGTTTTATACATGAAGACTTACATGTATGTCATACAATAGTATCCAACCTGAAAATCTAAAAAGTTTTTAAACATTATAGATGAAAACGTAGAGGTTAATATTTATTAGTCAGTACACAAACAACAAGAAACAGAAACTGTATGATTATCAATTCATAAATTTTATATCATGTCTTTAAAGCTTTAAAACTGAATTAAAAAAAAACAGATACTGAACATGTATGTACAGCTCAAATTCGAATATGAAGGCTGTAGATCTAAACTTGTCACAGTTTATAAAATAGTAATAATAATAATTCTTGCAAAGTTGTATACTGCATACATATTGCACATAAAATAAAATTATCTTTACTTTGCCTTCAGCCTTCATGCATCATCTCAACTCTTCAACCTTTTTTTTTTTTTTTTTTTTTTGGGGGGGGTGGATTGAAATTTAGAAAAGACGTAGAAAGTAGTTATAGCCTGCATGAGGTATACCTTAAGAGCACTTCAGGATAATGGTGTGCGAGAGAAAAACCGGCAGACATATCGTTGCCGCGCTAGTTCTCTAAGCCCGGTTGAGAGAAGGGATTGCGGCCGTAGCCATGTCCGTCTATACCTGGCAATTACTAGGCAAGATAGGAAGGATGACTCATAATGTTAAAGTCTTAAAGAGAAAGTTTGCTTCAGGGCCAAGATATATTGTCTAAGGAACCATCTCAAATTGATGAGGAAACGTTGGTTGTAAAAATTGCAATGCGCCTTGACATTGGTGGGAATATTACACAATGTCTTTCTCAGAACTGCAGGACTTGGTGGAACTGTTTGCAGCTTTGCGAACAAGCACTTTACTGCCATCTATCAGTGGGGTAATGCGTGAAAAAAATGAAAGAGCAAAATATAGCATAAAAGAGGAAATTTTAAAACAGTCAGAAGCAAAGAAAGGCAAGAAGAAAAAAGGTACCCGTTTAAAATGAAAAATCCATCTCTGTGACAGATTTTTACAAATTAAAATATAGCTCCCAAATCATTTTACCTTTTCCCATTTCATTTCCTCCCCCCACCCCCTTTAATCTGCATCAGAATGCCCCCCCCCCCCCGCCCGGTTATCCTTGCTCCACCAAATTTTACCCTTTTCCCTTTCATTTCCTCCCCCCTTTCAGTTGTGTAACTTTTTGCCCCCCCCCCCACCCTCTCTCTTATCTGTATCCACTATTAAATAATAGAATGATCTTCCTTGCTCCATCAGTGGAAGTCCTCCAACTGATATTAATAACAGATCAGTGCAGCTATATTTCACAATACACTACATCTCATCTACATGTATAAATTTATATCAAATGATACAATTCTTTTACACTGCAAGAATCGTCAGTAATGAGTGAAATTAGAAAGAAGAAAAAGAAAGAGAAAAAAAAACATATTTCCCTTGATAGAGCCTTCTCCTCAAAGAATGCAAAGTGTTCTTACTCATTTGGCTTTACATGAACATGTACTTTTTCCATTTCATGTTTGAATTTACATTCCTGAATCAATAACATTTTCTCTGGTGACAATTCTTTCCCTGGTGCCTATACACAGGTACATGAATAAAGTCATGATCCCAAGAGGTAAAAATATGCTAAGGTTTGGCTTGAAATAATCTGCATTCACTCCACAAAATAGCAATATGCTACCTCGTTTGAAAGCTTTAAAAATAAAAAAAGGAAAGATTGACATAAAAATTGCAAAAGGCTAGAGACTGGGAATTTTTTTTTCAGGGCTACTTTTCACAACTTACTGCCTAAATCTGCAATATTGGATAAACTTTAACATTGCAATGAATGGGGATTTTCCAAGGCTCCATTTTGAGTTTCAACTGCTCTTTTGAGCATTTTGGGGAGCGAAATTCTAAGCCCCAGTGTACTTTTCCCCCTGCAATGTACTAAGGTTTGGTTTGAAATAATCTGCTCCCAACTGTCAAAATGGCAACATGTTTATACCTCGTTTCAAAGCTTGAAAATAAAATTAAAGATGGACATAAAAAAAGTACAAAAGGATAGAGATCTTTATTAGACAAGGGTCCTGTTATATATCATTCATGAAGAGGACTGAAACAATGACATTAAAAAAAATTTACATTTCATTTTCAGCATATTTTTTTACATACAGGTACATGTAAGACCTTAGCAGAGCATGATGATCCCAAATTTATTGGGAATCTGGCAACAATTTTTTTATTTTCTGGGCTATTTTCACAACCTCCTGGCTAAATCTGCAAAATTGGATGAGCTTCAAGAGTGTAGTGAATGAAGAGGGGGGTCTTTTTATTTTCTAGGGGTCTTACGAGCATTTCGGGGCAAAATCGCCCAAACTTCCATGTAATTTTTACCCGGTGGGGGTCGGTCCTTGAGGCCCAAAAAGTGGTCTTATAAATAACCTGATCGAAATTAAAATTGATCTGGTTCCAAACAGTTCTGGACCAGGTTATCATCTTTTACAAAGAGATGGTAAAATTCTAATGTTTCGAAATTGCTCATTTGATGTGGTCCTTATTGCACCATGAAAATTGGTATTAAATCCTTGATCCAACTTTGTGGGTGTGAGTGTACTACTGTGCCCCTAGTTTAAACAGAGGAGTCAATGCATGCACATCATTCTGATATGACTGCAATTTTAGTTTAATAATAATATAAGATATTGTCACTCATGTTGCAACCTACTGCCATCCGATGAAATCCTGCGCTTCCTGATTGCCAAAGATGTAAATATCAAAATATTCTATATAAAAGAAAGAGGGAGTCTGTGACATCATGGAAATGTCTTTCGCATATCGCCCGTGTTTTGCATAGCTGTATGGGAAAATAAGATATATAAGATTTATATAGAACAATAAATATTCTATATAAAAGAAAGAGGGAGTCTGTGAAATCATGGAAATGCCTTTTGCATATCACCCGTGTTTATATAGCTGTTTTGCATCAGATTTTGATGGAAATTTTAATCTTATACCGGTATTTTATTTTTCTCTTTTTATCAAGATGGACTTGTTTTATTAATATGTAGGCCAACACCTTACACAGAAATATATGTGAGATCAAAAGTAAACATGGATGCATGCGCAAAGACAAGCAAACTCCAATCTTGATGTAGAGTATGATACACATCGTTCAAAAGAATATGGTTTGTAGTCTGTGTACATGCATAGGAGACTGATGCCTTATTCACCATCCTCCAGCTCGACAATGCTATAAGACAGAAAGCCTCCCTGCCAGAAATTGAGAAGATAGGATTTGAGCTTTGTGCCGTATGAGTGTGTATATATGACGAAGTCGCACGGTGGTTTTAACACTGGCAATAAATGAAGCATGAGAGCAAGAGAGAGGGGGATGAAAACAGAGATGGAAGGGGAGAGATGAAAACTAGCACATTTTAGTTTCAAGTTTGCATACAGTACATGTAACCCCTTTGTTGAATACTGTTTTGTGAAATTAAAATATGAAGCATGCATGTGCAAGGGTATTACAACTTGAAAAAAGACATACATGTATCTTGTGGGGAAAAGTCAAGCTTATTTTGCTCATTACTGAACAATTACACATAAAATGGTGCATTCTACCTGAATCAATCAGATCATGACAATACCTGGGGCCCGTAACACAAAGCTTAGCAATGATCGTAGAACATTTTTCTACGATTGACTCCATTGACTACAATGTACAATCAATCGTAAAAATCAAGCGTACGATTAATCGCTAACCTTTGTGTTACGGGACCCTGGTCAATTTTGTTGAGATTCCATTTGAATTCATTCCAGGGTCATCGCAAGGGCCGCATCACACGTAGGTTTGCATAAGAGTACAAAACACTTTACATGTAATATTAAAACAGCGGTCCTGACTTCTGGGTCCTGAGGCCCTGTCTTACAAAGAGTCGCGATTGATCCAATCAATCGCAACTATGGACAGCCAGCAAAGTCAACATATGAAATGCATGTTTGTTCAAAAAAAAATCTATATGAATGTATATCCATAAAGTCATTGATTTCTTGACAATTTGACGTGTTTTCCTTTGTTTACAAAGGGCATTTTTCAAATTTCCTGTAGAAAAAATTGACACTGATGGATTTCCATAGAGTTACAAGTGATTGGATCAATCATAACTCTTTGTAAGACGGGGCCCTGTTTCATATTCAAAGACGTGTTTATTAAATAAAAAATGCACAATTTCCATGGTAAATCAGCCAATCACATTGAATGATTTCAGAAGCTTTAAATTGCAAATTATATGTAAGTTATGAAACAGGGCACCTGGTTAGTTACTGTTTGGTGTTACAAACAAAATGTTCATGTAACAATGATCTTAATTGACCTTGGCAAAATAAATCATACAATTGTAAAATTATGGAGCATAGGGCCCCCGTCTTACAAAGAGGTACGATTGATCTAATCAGTCTCAATGATGTGGAAATCCATCATTGTCATTTTTTCCACAGGAAATTTGCACAATGTCATTTGTAAAGAAAGAGAAGCACACTGAATTTTAAAGAAAATGATGGAAGTATGATTGAATGTACATCATATCTAGAAAACATTTTGAACAAACATGTATTTTATATGTTGAGGTTGCTGGCTGTCCAAAGTTGCAATTGATCGATTCATCGCAACTCTTCGCAAGGCGGGGCCCAGGGCCTATAAAATACTGTATTAGCAATGGATCATGGGCCTGATTTCTGCGATTGATTGCATTGGTTATTGACTTTAAACATTGTGTACAAGGACATGTCCAATCTCAAAACTCGGCCCCAAGATCAATCAATAACCTTTATGTTAGGGCCAAGGTCCAGGGGCCCCGTAACACAAAGCTTTAATAGCAATCATCATTGAAGAATATCTTTGCGACTGATTTCATTGACTACAATGTACTGTACATTGTTGTATGTTTATATTCAATCGTGAAAGTCAAGAGTAAGATCAATCACTATGGCCCGTATTCTGAAGTCGGGTTTAAGTTAAACTCAGGTTTAAAGTTGTGGGATAAGTATGGGAAGCCAAAAGTATCAAATTTGTTATTAAGTTGTATATTTCTTATGTTTACTGTGCTCTTTCCTGATTCATCGATGGTGAAGCCAATAATCTTTTTATACTTCCTAGACAATTATGAATGATTTGAGAGCCAAATGAGCTGAAGTATGATATCTCTACTGTTAGTGATTTATTTAACAATTGGCTCGCCATACTTAAACCACAACTTTAAACCTGAGTTTAAGTTAAACCCGACTTCAGAATACGGGCCTATGTGTTCATACCAGACCCTGAACTGGAATTGATCTTAAAACAAAGTCAGAATCCACTGCGAGGTACTGGATCTCATTTTTTTTTAAAATCAATAAAAGAGATAACAATTGTCCTCTAGACTTCAGTGACCACCTTCAAGGGCAACCTGAAAACATACCTGTATTAGAGTGTTTTTTGATAGACATTGACTTATTGTTCAGACATATATGTAAATAGTTTTTGTTGTTCTGCTCTGAAGCGCCTTGAGCATCTGATCAAGATGGAAAGTGCGCTAAGATACAAATCTCATGTATTATTATTATACCCATTATGATTGCCCCCTCCCGATTCTCCTCCTCCATCTATATGTACAAAGTACGACTCAGACCTCTTTCGACAAACATTCCCCAATTCTGTATTCAACGCACATACACGTGTACATAGCATCCCTCGCATAATGAGCTGGGCTGCCTGAGAATGCGACAGTATACATGTAGCATGGATCGGGAGACTCACATAAAATGTTGCTTATCGGCCAGTGAATAGCGTCATGCATCCCAAGTCAATTGTACACCCCCCAAAATACCGTTAGACACAGGCAATTCCAATTGAAAATTTTGATTTATGCCATGCTGATGCAACGGACATGAACATAGCAAACATGCCCTTCCCATTTCACGGTGTTTCGTTGCATGAAAATTACATCACGATTTTATGACTCTACACAAATGATGTCAACGTGCTATTACAGTATGTGCTGGGGTTTGTTCACAGTATTTTTAATGAGAACTAAAATTGTGCGGAGGTTGAAATGAAAAAACTATTGAAACCTTTGAAGTGCTTTTTATAATGTCTTTAACAAATATCACATTAAAAAATATCCACTCAATATGACTGCTGTTCAGAGGCCTGCATATTCAAAACATGACGCAAAAAATAATAAGAATACCGGTATGTATTAAAGCTGAACAATACATGAACGTTCCATCCCGTCTGCAGTCCAAGTCACAGTAAAAATTATAATCTTTATATTTGATTTTGAAAATTCATAATATTAAAGCATATATGACCTGTAATTCACAGCTGAATACATGTATACCAGGGCTCCACACTAACCCTTTTTTTCTACTGGTCCAACCTATTCATGTCGGACCAGTAGATAACCAGTTTTTCAATTTTTTACTGGTCCGAACCTATAATCTACTGGTACCAAAAAATAAAGAAAACATTTAAAAAAGGCGTGAGTTTATTTTGCGGTCCTTTCTTGTTACCCCCCCCCCCCCAAAAAAAAAAAAATGAAGGAATGAATGAAAGACAGAAAGAAAGCAAGACAAAAAAGAAAAAACAAAGGAAGAAAGAATACAAGAAAGGAAGGAAGAAAAAAGAAAAGGTAAAGAAAGGATAGAATGGCCCGACAGCGATTTTTACCTGTCTGGGACCGTCGGACCGGCGCTAGTGTCGAGCCCTGTGTATACTCAATTTACATGTAGTGTGAATGAGCCTGGGATTATTCATAGCACATGAGCTACATGTACATGTACATGTAGAACATTAACTATCTTTCATACATGTAGCCGTGAGATCCTTACAAGTACAATTGAGCATGAATCTTCTTTAACCTACATGTATGCTTCAATCTCTAAACCAGATGAATTTTTCATCCATCTTGCCCACACAGACCTCGCTATATGACAATTTTCAGGCATTTTCACCCGGTATTGAAAGAGTGAGTGCTTATTTTCACTCGCGAGTGTGCATTATTCAGAGTAACTAATCTTTCAGTCCACATCAAATATTGGGTAAAACAGTGTGTTATTGACAATTGATCGGTGAAATTTTTTACAGGTTTTATGGAACCATCGGTTGGTTGTTTCAGATGCAAAGACCTTAATGAACATTTACAGAGGTTTCATTATTAAGAAAAATGTTTGAATGCTGATATTGAACAAAGATTATAAAGTAAAGAATGTTCACAATTCTTAAGAAATTGTGAACATATACATGTAGGTAATAGATACATTACATGTACATTACATGTACATTGTACCTTTGTTCAGTCTTCTGACTATTTTAACAAGGACGTTCACAATAAACTGACATGAATGTATATCCATAAACAGTTATCACTCTATTTACCATGGAAATTAGAACAATATAAAGAAAAATAATAATAAAAATAACAAGAAATAGTGAATTAATTTACAAATGGCTAAAATGAATAGGTGAAACAAAAAAAAAAAAATGTTTTAAGTAGTATCCTACTAGTTGTACCAAACACACGTACATGTACATGTATAGTGATACTGCTTGTTTTCAGGGGGCAGGCCAAGATATTTTTATTAGGGAGAGGGCCAGGACAAGATGATCTAAAATTGACACAACCACATCTTTTCCTCAACCGCACTTGCACTTTCACTTTTATCAACATGATTATAACTTTCTTATTTGAATTTTTCTTTCCCTATCTACTTTTTTGGTAATATTCCTATTATTTTGTGCAATAAAAGATAAGTCTCTTTTATTGCACTATTTGTCTGATTTTCCTTCCCCTTTCCTTTTGAGGCCTTTATCAATTTCAAGCTCTAAGCTTAAGATGAAGGTCTCCCACATTTCAAAATGTATTATGTCGATATATGTATATATATATATATAAAATTCTCTGCTATTTGTTTTAACAATTAAAAAAAAGAAATTTATCAGGTATAAATATATTTCAATTAGATTATTAGAATGTATATATGCATATGTTATTCATTATGTCATTTGCTTATTGTTATGTTATGCTAAGAAAAAAATGATTACACTTGTATATACTTTTGTTATTGGAATGTGGAAATAAATAAATCAAATCAAATCAAACTGAATTATGGATACTGTATATGTACATGTTCACAGCCTAAACCATTTCTTATCTTTCTTCATTCTTCCCTCTTCTCCCTTTTTTCTTTTTTTTCTCTCCTCTTTATTCCCCCTTTAGTTGATGATAAGAACCAAAGGGCACACCACCCCTGGCCCCACCAATACAAATTAAACAGCAAGGGTGGTAAATTAGCCATACATACAGTTAAGTTTGGGTTTTAACTGAGATCACACTTTTATGAAGTGCCAGTTGTGTACTTAATTCACCGATTAAAATTTATCCTGAACCTGCTGCAAGTGTTGTCAGAAAAATAATTGAGCCATGAAATGGGAAGAATATGAATATGTAATGAATTCTAAAAGTGATTGAATTACCACTAATATGGAAAAATATAATGAAGCCAGCATACCATAGAAGTGTAGATTAAAACTCTAGTTTAGACTAGAATTAAACCTTGGTTCAACTATCAGAATATCATCCATGGGGGCGGTTTCATAAAGCTGTTCGTAAGTTAAGAGCGACTTTAAGAACGACTGGTGATCCTTTCTTGTGGTAAATGGCATATTCATTGGTGATGGTTAAGCGCGTAAGAAAGGTTCACCAGTCGTTCTTAAAGTCGCTCTTAACTTTCGAACAGCTTTATGAAACGACCCAGGTTACCAAGAGTTTTTTTAAACCACATACAGTGAAAAGAATATAATATATAAATATTCCATGGAAAAACAGGGGCGGGGGTTATCAGCAAGATATGCAGAACTTTAGCATCGAGCCTTGCCTTTATTTCGGATGTGTTGAAAATCAGATGCTAGCTAGGCTATAGATGGTGAAATGTAAACAGACTCCTGACTAAGTGCGGATTATGGCATTTCCATGTTTACGTATGATGTAAGAGTGTTGACTGCTTGGGGTATCCAGACACTTCAGAATCTGGAAATGTGTTGCTCAGCGCTCAAATTGGTAGCGCTGATAATCGTCAAGGCAAAATGTGTAGAAATGTTTAAGAAGGATGAATACCTGCAGGTCTGAGTAGCATCTCAGGTCAGAAATCAGAAGCAGTGATTTATTTTTGCTTCTTCTTTCCTTCTCTTTTGTCATTTCTTCTTTTAATCATTAAATTTTAATAGTAGTAGGTATATATGAAGAGGTATTACTATACTATTTAAATTGAGACTTCAATGTAGGTTTTCATTTTCATTATCATTTTATCATTATCTTGAATTGTGTTTTTATTATGAAAAGCTATTGTTACTATCATTGATAAGTAACAGCATAATAAATATATTTACCATTGATTATCATTACTTATTATCATTAGGCCCTGTATGATCCTAATCAGTTATTATTGATATCAATACCATTATCAAATATGGTGCTAAGCACCAGTAATATAGTGTACAGTGTAGGTCTATAAGCCTTTCTTTATATTATATTGATCAATGTTTTAATTTTAAACCTAAAACTGATACATCCATTGGCGTTTTGAGGCAAAATCATGAGCTTAATATCTGAGATGATCACTTAAAACAAAAATGTAGAACAATCGAGTGTCAAAATATCCCTTTAAAATAAACAATGATATTTCATATCAACATGGATTCAACTATTGAGTAACAAAGGTCAGTTCGGGTCAGGGGAATCAATTCCCTTGTTGAGTTACATGTAACCAACTCTTCCATAGATACTGTTGTGTCTCAATGAAATGTACTTCATAGAAAATATTTAGGACATGTCTAAAAATAACAATCCAGACATTCTTGTTTTCCCCCATGGTTGACTGTGTGATTACTTGGGGGGTGGAATGTTTACAGTCAACACGAACTGCAGCATTAGATACATGTGCACGATATGACATCTTAAATATAAATATTGTTTTCTATTATTTCTTTGAGGGGGGGGGGCTTTAAATGATGGCATTGTCGGGTGAAAATTGGAAGCGTGCTAATTCAATAGACCTTGTACACTGTACAGATAGGTTCACGACCTTCTGGTACTAAACGGATTAGGGTACATGTGTGTCATCCAAAGATGGATGGCTGTCTACCGCTAACACGACGTTCTGACTATTCTCCCCAAACCAAAGAGAATTTCCGGAAACTTTGAAAATTCTCCTCTGATTTTGTACGCTCCCGGAGAATTTATCCCCCTCTCTATCTCTTTAGGGGTTTCCTCACAAAGTACATCCATTACATCGTGGTCTAGTGATTATGACTCTCGTCTTTCAATCAGAGGGATGTGGGTTCGAATCCCAGCCAAGGCGCGTTTTCCTTCAGCAAGAAATTTCCCAAAATCGTGCTGCACTCAAGCCAGGTGAGGTGAATAGGGTACCCGGCAGGATTAATTCCTTGAATGCACCCAGCGCCTTTAACAGCAGCTGGAGCTAAAGCCGGAGTAATAATATATACAGTATTATATAGTGCACCACTGAAAAGGCAAATATACATGTAATTGGTGCCTCATAAAAACTATTATTTTTGGGGGGCCCAATGTTGCCATCATAAACACAATGAAAAGTGGCTAAATGATGAAAAATGGGGGCTTGTGGTGAATGAGTCCCCAAAATACTCTATAAAAGTGACGGAACCCAGTAAAACCAATTTAAAAAACACTGAAATACCCATACAGTAGGGTCCATTGAAAACTGCACATGTAGCAAAATGGGGGTGATAAGCTCAAAAAGTAGCCCTACATGTACAAAAAAAAAAATTAATTTTCCCCTTTCCTTTTTGTGTTCAAGTCTGATGGGAAAGTACAAGTATGTAGGCCTACATGTTCAAAAGAGGCGCAGAGATGGCAAGCCATTGTACAGCCATGATACAGCACTGTGTGAACACACTACATCTACATCATTCATTATTAAAGGACAAGTCCACCCCAACAAAAACTTGATTTGAATAAAAAGAGAAAAATCCAACAAGCATAATGCTGAAAATTTCATCAAAATCGGATGTACAGTAAAATAAGAAAGTTATGACATTTTAAAGTTTCGCTTCATTTCACAAAACAGTTATATGCACATCTCGGTCGGTATGCAAATGAGGGAACTGATGACATCACTCACTCACTATTTCTTTTGTATTTTATTATATGAAATATGAAATATTTTGATTTTCTCGTCATTGTCATGTGAAATGAAGTTTCATTCCTCCCTGAACACGTGGAATTCCATTATTTTAACATTTTGTGGTTCAGGCAAGGAGGTCTAATTGTCAAATTCGTAAAAATTGAAATATTGTATAATTCAAACAATAAAAAACAAAAGAAATAGTGAGTGAGTGACATCATCGACTCTCTCATTGGATGTAACTGACTCGTTCATATAACTATTTTGTGAAAAATAAGCGAAACTTTGAAATGTCATAACTTTCTTATTTTACATCCGATTTTGATGAAATTTTCAGCATTGTGCTTGTCTGATTTTTCTCTATTGATTCAAATCAACATTTTTCTGAGGTGGACTTGACCTTTAACAGCCGATCTCAGATTCTGTCTACACATACTGTACATGAACATGTGACAATTGCGGCTCTGGACATTACTGAATTTAAACAGATCAAACCTACTTATTTTCTCTTTAAAATCCACTTGATATCACTACATTTATTTTTTTGTAAGCACTTGGATAGCAGAATTATTCAATTATTTTTAAGCACTTTGAGCATGTTTTAAATGGAATTTATGCTGAAAAGCATGAAATGAATGTAATTCCATGGTAAAACAAGATTGGAATACTAGTCTGTCCCCATCAAAAACAGTCTGAATCCAGGGGACAGCCAGACACATAACGTATTTAAGCAGCAGCTGCTCCATGGTAATCGTAGAATGGTACTGGTGAAAACGTGGCGTGTTCAAGCTATTTTCTTATTAGTCTGAACATGGATCCCATGAATACAAAAACACACAGGAACACAACAATGGCAGCACAAGTGTAAAAAAAAATGTTACTTTTGTCAAAATATTTTTCTTTCTCCTACATAAAGATACATGTACATAGCACTGCACTGAGCATCGTCCATGAAGTTTGACAAGGGAATTGTTATAAATGCTTTTCACACTGCACATATTTTCTTTGACACCAGGAAATTGGTGGGGCTAAGGGAGGGGGGTCTTAGCCCTACCAATTTCCAGAGGTTAAGCTTAGCCTGCTTCGGTGTCACACTACGTTTTAGCAAAGTGGGCTAGCACGGTAAATAGTATGGTACTATCTGGCCGTGCAAAAAAGCAGGGTTAGCAGGCTTATTGCGGTGCTAGCACCACAATCGCAGTGCTAAGAGATGCAGTGTGAAACGAAACCGGGATAACGAAAAGTGAGGCTAAGCATTAGCCAATCACAGTTCTAAGTAATTGCAACTTCTTGAAGTTCTATGGAGAGGGGCCTCTAAATGAACTGCAACCCCCATCCCCCGCCCACATCAGCTGGAACCAATGCAAATAAATTGTCATGGTTACACTAGGTCTATAAACACTGTCATTCCTACACAAAGGATCTTCATTCTTCTTGTATCAGTTCTAAATTTCTTGTAATCTGCATTCACAGTGTAAAAATCTCTGCAACCTTGGAGAAATCCCTGCCAAATTTCTTGTAATGTTGAAAAGAAGGCCTTCATGTATAGATCTACTTTCTGACTCCCAGGTACTTTCTTTTGGGCATACTGAAAGAAGTTGCAGTAAACACAGATCTCATGAGAAAGTCTGTAAAAACCAAGTATGTTGCCAATCATTGTGGATCTTACGATATAGTACGATCTATACATAAACTTTGTGAAATCCTGAAATCCAAGCAGCAAAGCGATTGCACCATACATGTAGATCGTCATATACAGATACATGTAAGCATGTGTGGGACAGGGTATTATTTTTTCTTAAACCCTATGCTTATATTGTAAAATATCTGTGCAATTACAAAATTTCTTGCAGAATCCTTTGACACATTTTTTTGTTATTCATAATAAAGAACACTCGGGTGGCCATAACACTGATTAGTGTGCAAACTCATTTTATATAAAATCGCTACCACAACTGGCGTTTTATCTTTTAATAAGGGTTCTTTGCTTGAAACTCACAGATACAGGAATTAAAAAATCGAAATCCGAAAATGCTGGGTATACATGTATGCCTATATTTTGTAATCAGATGGGCATGAAAGCTACCAATAGGATTGTTGTGATGTAGATGGATACAGTGCCCCCCCCCCAAGCACCTCAAACTCTCACCCCTCCCCCCCCCCCTCCCCCCCTACAAGGGAGGGGGAATTTGTAATTTGGGAATATATTGGGGTGTCCTATCATGGTTTTATGTATTTAATTGAGCCTCTTGAATTCTGATTTTTGTTTCATTTCATAGACTGCAGCAGGGCTCGACATTAGCAGTGGCCCGGGGCATCCAAAAATGAGAGTAGGGCCACCAAAATTCTGCACAAGCCCACACTTGGTGGTCTAGTTGGGCTTCCAAAGTTTTGATAAATTCTTATGTTTCTATTGTTTTAGGGCAACCAAATTAGCCTTGCGGGCCACCAAGAATGTGAAATTGATAATTTTGGTGGACCATTTGGGCCACCAAGAAAAAAAGTTAGTGTCGAGCCTTGCTGCAGTCAGGAAAAAAATAACAACTAATAATATACAAATAGCGAATAGGCATGAGTGCGATGGTGCGAGATTTCGCATGATTGCACGAATAAGAATATTCGCTATTTGTGTTGTACAACGCCTCGAAATATAGCGAAAATATGAAAAAAACAAGAGTTTATCCCTGTAGTAATCTATGAAAAGGGAGCAAAAATACTGAAAGCGAAAAGAAATCCCACAAGCGCACATGACCCTGGGCAGCATTGCGCATTGCGCTTATATGCGTATTGCACCTTCATTTTTACTGAGCGCAATGAATTAAATCGTATTGTGACGTCACCTCCTAAAGCCGTGCAACGGTACATTTTGGATGGTACATCTTTTGTGCAACGGTACGAATGTTTGACATTTTGCCTCCCATTTGCTCGCGTACAACAAGCTAAGTAGGCGTTGTACAATAAAATATATAATGCACAAGACTACCTGCCCAGGTATCAAAAGAAAATTTGATTTATAAATATAGTTACTTTTTATATCCAATCCTTGTCTGGTGGGTTTATGAAGGAAAAAAAATATGGGCATACTGGGCAAACCATCAAACACCAAGGCAAAACTGAGATATATTTATGTAGGCCTACTCAAAAAGTGAGTAGTGAATAGTGAAAATACTCATAGAGGTAGTGAGTGCTGACTTTTCTATAAAACTCAAAATCATACATCTAGGGTCTGAATATGGAGACTAAACCATTATTATTGTATGTAGGCAGAATGAATGCATTTTGTCTGTAGGAAAAGAAAATAGAAAACAGTACAGACTTTTCTCAGTGTTATAAATGTAGATGCTGCTGAATCGCACCATATATTTTATGATCAGAGCAATAGAAAACAAACTGATGCAAATTGTTGAACTTGAAATCAAATGCACTATTGTCGGCTAAAACCAGGGTTATAAAATGTGAAGCTGAGTGCCATATACAGTACATGTACCTACGGTACACAGGAGCACTAGTGTACGGTAGATACCTGTACATTGTAAGATCCCACTATACATGTATATTGACATCTGTATACTATCATATATTTTTATTCAGCTGGCTTCTCAGCCACCATTACCCCCAAATCCCCCCCCCCCCCCCCCGCTGAGAACCCTTCTTTTTCCACCTTCTTTCATTCTTCTCTTTCTCCTTTTCTTTCAGCAATCAAATATTTTTTTCAAGTAGGTCTAGTCAGTGCTCTCTCTTATTATCTTTCTTTATAAAATATTTTAAACCAAAACCAAGTTTTGATGCTCATTTAGATCTTAATCATCTCCTTTGTCATGTCACTCTAAAATTCTTGGTATGTGTAAGAACTGTCAATGTATGGTTACCATTGATGTATTGAATGTGGTTTGAAGACAAAGATCGTATTAAGGGTCAATCGTTTACGTGTTTAGAGCTGCACCTCTCCCTAGGGCTCAAACAACCCATCCCCCCCCCCCCCCCCGTCCCCCATTTCAAATCTCTTAGAACTGTAAAGAGGGGTTGTCAAATGGATAAATTATTAAAGAAAAACATGAATTACTTTGCATTTTTATAATGGGTAATGCAGAGCCCTCTTCATTTTAGGAAAATGTATCAACTAGTGTGGAAATCTAGCTGAGAGAAGAGCATGCCTATTAATCCCTAATCCTATGGTTAATGTAGTCTTACCATATAGGATTATAGGATAGGTTTAATAGGATAAGTCTAGACTCTATTAGAGGGAGTCTAAATTTGGTTGTAGATTAGTTGATTTTCAATGTCTTTTTTTTAAATTGAGCAGGAACGTTCGGACATACCTCATATGCATTGGCAATATTGACCGTCTCTCCCGTCTCGGCTACATATCCCACAATTCCTTTCCTCCAAGGAACTCGTATCTCTTCCCGTGTCTGCTCCACAGTGGACTGAATGGTCACATCAAACAGCTTGGTTGCTAGGCAACACTTCTCCGTTCCCTTCCCACGCACCAAGAAGAGCGACCCCCGATCGGCCTTAGTCAGTATCAACACGTTCTGCAAGATTTTGTGACAGAGCATGCTCAATTCAAGCTCATTGGCAATATCCTTGACGAGTTCGATAAGCACTGCCCTATCGTCCAGAGCCTTGAGTTCGTTTAATGATTTCCTGCTCCGGGTGGGCGAAGACTTCCCTTGGTTCAGCAGGTAACTAGGGGTTCCTAGAAAGCTTGGGGAACCATCCACGGTCTGGACCATTCGTCCAAGTGACCCACCTGTTCCATGGACCTCAAACTCGGAAGCAGAGACCTTACGCACCGGGGTATTACTCCCAGAGGAGCTATTGGGCGAGTGTGGCGATTCTGCAACCGGAGGTTTGGTGCTTTGCGATACGGCACGGTGGATATACCATCCGTCGATCATGGACCTGGTTGCCTTCCTGGCGAAATAGTCATGGGCAAAGGCCGAGTGAGCGTCAAGCCAACTCTCCATTCTCTCATATTCGGCTCTTTTCAGCTGGGTCTCCCGGTCCCCCTTGTCAGCCCTCGACGGCTGCTGCTGCTCCACCGGAGATCCGGGCAAACTCCCCGGCTTCTCCCGCTCACCTGGCGACAAGGCCATGGCGGCTTCACTTGCTACCCTCGTCAGCTCGTAAAAACAGGTTCCCAGCTCTCCAAAGTTCCACGGCAATTCCTATGGAGCTTCCTACCTTGTTGCATGGGAGCTTATTTTGGTCTGACACATTTGTACTACGTGATCTGAGGTAAAAAGGATAAAATTCACACGGTTACGGTCAGTCTGTCTGTCGGTGATTGTTGTGACGAGCTAAAGTGAATAGCCCACCGTACCGTTAGCTCAGCATTCGTCGTATTGCATTGTATACCGACCTTATTCAGTAATTCGTTCGTAGAGTGTGTGTAACCGTGGGAAAGTGGTGGCGGAGTGTGTGTATTCTCTGGCTCTGATTGCGAATGCATTCGCTCCCACTGTCCGCCAGGATAGTCTCTGTATAGAATCCTCTTTGAAGAATGGATGCCGGAATGGATGCATGCAGGCATCACCAATCTCAGAACTAGTTGTTTTCTGGTGCAAGTTGTGGTAAAGCAGATTTTGTTGGTAGTGAACTGGTGTACCAGTGTGGTGTGCTGTGCAGGTGGTATACAGGGCTGGTAGATGGATGGTGGTGGTGGTGGCTTTGGTGGGGCCAGGTACCACCAGTGATGTATTGTGCAGGTTGTGGACCATGGTAGTGGGAGACAGGGCTGGTAGATATTGTTGGTAGTAGTGGCAGACTGGCAGTGGTGGTGGTGAAGGAGGTGGAGGTTATGGTGGTGGTGGTGGTGATGGTGGTGAAGGAAGTGGAGGTTATGGTGGTGGTGATTATGGTGGTAGTGGTGGCGGTGGTGGTGGTGGAGGTGGTGGTGGTGGTGGTGGTGGAGTTCGGAGTGGGGGTGTTACTGGTGGAGTTTTGTGTAAGTGATGATTGAAGTGCAGATAGTGGGATAATGGGCTGATGGATACTGTTTGTAGTAGTGGTGGTGGTGGTGGTACTGGTAGAGTTTTTTGTAAGTGGTGGTGGGATATAGAACTAAGACATATTAGTAGTAGTAGTGATGGTGGTGGTGGTGGTGGTGTTGGTGATGGCAGTAGTGCTGGAGGCAGTTGAGATGGCAAAAGTGGTAGATTGTGCAGGTGGTGGTCAATAAGGCAATTGGATGTGGGTGTTGTCGGTGGTATAGCTGTGGTATTGGTACCCCCGGTATGTCGTAGTCCTACGGGTGGTTTCTAGGACTGGTAGATAAATGACTAGTCAGTGGCGTAACTACGGGGGGGCATGGGGGGCACGTGCCCCCCCCCCCCCCCCAATCGGCTGACCAAAAAAAAATGGGGAAAAGCTAGGAGAAAAGAGGGAGAAAGGAAGAGAAACGTAGTGGGAAAGAAGAAAATATTATTCATTATAATGTTATATTATATTATAATTATGTTATGTTACATCACATAAAAAACATTTTTATCATAACTTTATGAAACATAATTTGCTCAGGGCCTACGTTTTCATTGTTCCTGGTGCTCGCATTGTCTATTTAACGAGATATATAATCATGTTGTACTAAAACCTCCCGTTTTCAAGTCAATATAAACCAAATATATTTCCTAGCACTTGAGTTATCATTGTTTTATGTAGTGACATATGCTTCTTTTTCATGACTCAAAAAGTGATTGCCCCATGTCAAGGTCTTCATATATATGAAACATTTCCTGTCCGTGATTAAGTTCGCCTTAGTGGATTGGTGAGATATGTCTTCTCTTCATGAATTCCTAAAATCAGTCCTTAAAATGTCCCTTCTTCTGATCTGAATATCACAATTTTCAGCTCGCGCTTCGCGCTCGCATCATTTGGTTAATGAAATACGTATGGTTCTAGTTAATTCATACAAAGAAACCTTAGGATGCCCCACTTCAGCTCTGAATTATCTAAATTTTCAGCTCGCGCTTTGCGCTCGCAATATTTGATTAGTGAGATGCGTATGATAATCATGATTGCAATGACTACAAACTAAGTGTTTCATGTGTTCAGATGTAATTCTAATAAAATCAGCAAGCACTTGGCACTCGCATTAGATGACTATGGTGAGATATGCATACTCTTAATGGATTCCTAAAATATATTTCTTAAAATCTCACTGTTTGAGGTCAATATATACATAAATTTCAGCTCGCGCTTCGCGCTCGCATTGTTTAGCGAGACAGGTACCTATCATGATTACACAAATTTGATTATAATTTCCCTTTTTAGGTGTGAATATAAAAAAATTTCAGCTCGCGCTTCGCGCTCGTATTCTTCGATCAGTGAGATACATATCCGTTTAATGACATTGTCTTTAAAATGTCTATATTAGGTCAGTATAACTGGCAACTGAGCGCGCGAAGCGCGCTCACTAAGTGATTCAAAAAATTTGCTGGTGCCCCCCCCCCCCCCAATGCTGTGACTAGTACTAGTAGAGGTGGTGGCCGTGACACCGAGACTGGTATTGGTGGTTTGCTACGGTTGATTGTCCAAGTCACTCCTAGTAGATTTGTGTAGCGTTTTTGTTGGTGGTGGTATATGACTTTAGATTGGTTGGCAGTAGTTATGCCGACAGTGCATGCAGTGATAGTAGGAGTGCCAGTGTGGTCTTGTGCATGCTGTGGGATGCAGGGTTGTAAGACATTGTAAATATAGCGGTAGTGGTGGTGGTTGTACCACTGGTCAGTGGTACCAGTAGCATGTCCTCCAGATGGTGGCAGGCACTAGCGTACCTACGGGGGGGGGGGGGCACTCTGCCCCCCCTGACGAGCCACAACCCATACAAAAGACATATACCTGCCCCCCCTGACGAGCTTAAAATACCTTTTTTGCCCCCCCCCTGACGAGCTTAAAGACCTTTATTGCCCCCCCCCCCCTGACGAGCTTGAAGACCTTTTTTTTTTTTTTTTTGCTTGTCATTTTTTTTTCTGGTAAGAAAACCTTTATTTTTTTATTGGAGACCTTTTTTTTTTTTTTTTGCTTGTCAATTTTTTGTGGAAAATCCTAGGTACGCCACTGTGGCAGGCAATCAGTGGTGGTATAGGCCTACACGGTGGTAGATCTGGTTAGAGTTGTTTGGTAGTGCTATTGGTTGTAATGGTTTTGGTGCTGCGTGGTGGCATGTCAAGGTGGGGATAATAGCCTGGGAGTGATTTATGTCGGTTCTGTTTGTGGTAAGGTTAGTGGTGGGGTTTGGTGAAAGTGGTGCTGGTGGTCCTGCGGTATTAAAAAATTAAGCTTTGATGTAGGTGGTGGTACTGGTAAGTAGGCCTATGTGGCAACAGCTTTGAAAAAAAAACGAACACTTTTTAATAGCTGATGGTATTGGGCAAGAATGGACCAAATCATGCATAATGTGTATTGATTTACGAATTATTGATAATTATGGCGTGTCAAAATATTTTTTTCCAAAATATGTGCGTGGATTGCATTTTTAGATCGAATAGATTTTGAAACAATTGGTATGATCCTGGCGTTTCCCCCCCCCCCCCCTCTCTCTCTCTCTCTCTTTGCGTGTCATTCTTTTAAAAACAAAATCCCATTCTTTCAGCACCGCTCTTTAAAATCGTTCCCGGCGGCAGGACCCTGGTGAAAACATTCCCTTCATAACACCTACTATAATCATGATGGTGCAAGCAACGAACATTTTCTCTCACTTGAATACATCCTTAAAGGACAAGTCCACCCCAACAAAAACTTGATTTTAATTAAAAGAGAAAAATCCAACAAGCATAACGCTTAAAATTTCATGAAAATCGGATGTAAAATAAGAAAGTAATGACATTTTAAAGTTTCGCTTCATTTCACAAACAGTTATATGCACATCTCAGTCGGTATGCAAATGAGGGAACTGATGACATCACTCACTATTTCTTTTGTATTCCATTATATGAAATATAAAATATTTTGATTTTCTCTTCATTGTCATGTGAAATGAAGTTTCATTCCTCCCTGAACACGTGGAATTCCATTATTTTAACATTTTGTGGTTCAGGCGAGGAGGTCCTAATTGTCAAATTCGTAAAAATTGAAATATTGCATAATTCAAACAATAAAAAACAAAAGAAATAGTGAGTGAGTGACATCATCAACTCTCTCATTTTGATGTAACTGGCTCGTTCATATAACTATTTTGTGGAAAATGTGAAACTTTGAAATGTCATAACTTTCTTATTTTACATCCGATTTTGACGAAATTTTCAGCACTTTGCTTGTCTGATTTTTCTCTATTGATTCAAATCAACATTTTTCTGAGGTGGACTTGACCTTTAACAAAGTTTACCCAATATTGGGTAAAATGGGAACATGCGTGTTTGCTGGGTAAAATGATACCGAATACGTTGTAAATCTTGCGTTGAAATTTCCCCTTAAAACATGCATTTTGCCCAATACGGGGGGGGGGGGTTACGCAACAAACATACATGATCCCTTTCTACCCGATACTGGGTGAATTTTTACTCAATCTTTTTTATAGTGTACAGTTTAAGTTTTGGCCTTGACATTGGATGTTAAAGTCTTCGCCTTCATGATTACAATGTACCGTGACCCTGCTTTGCCAGTTTAAAGTAGACACACATATTATTATTTTGGTTAAGTTTGGTTTATTGGAGGGAAATGGTATTTAGAAATTAGAAGCAAACTAAATAGATGAAATATTTTAAAACCAAGTTAGTTTCTTGAAATTAGATGCAGAAACTCAGAAAGGACCACAATTTCTCTTTCCTGATTTCCGGCCGAATTATGGTTGCGATATTTACTATACGCAGCACCCCCTGGAAATCTGAGAGGTATACTAAATAACAGAAATTCAACCAAAATCACCGTTAGTAGTAAAAAATGTTTTAGGATTTTTTTTTTCTTGTAAAATTTTTAATCGAACCAAAATCACATCATTTTGACGCAAAACTTTTTTTTTAAGTGAAAACTTTTTGTTTTTGCTTGTCAAATTTAAACCAGCACCCATGTTAAAAATCGTTCCCAGCTATATGGCCCTGTTGAATAGTCATTTTTCTCACAGTGATGAGGTGCTAAAAAGATCAATAATTTTCGAATTTTCGTAAGATTACATTCGCTTGCTACTAAAATGTACAAAATTTGTGCGAGGGCCTGCCAGGCATGACACCGCGTCATTTTGATTTTGTATCACCTTATTCAAATATTCATAGAGGATCAAAAGACATGTAAGATAAAACATTTACATACTAATTTACAAAAAAAATTAACAAAGGAATTAAAGCAGTCCAGGTCATGACGCATTGCTGCAAAACCTGGACATAGGTATGGCGAATGACAGAAATTTAATGAAAATGAATGACGTTTTGTAAACCCCCCCCCCCCACTTCAGAATTTTCCTATACAGTGCTTGAAATAGTGCTTAGATTCACCCTTTTTCAGATCGGAATATACAAATATTTTCAGCTCGCGCTTTGTGGTCGCATGTTTGATTTTTCATTATGAAATATGTCTTTATAATGCCCTATTCTAGGTTTATTCAGATACGCAGCATGTTTTTTTTTTATTCAAGACGTACTTAAATTCTAAAGTTTTCAGATGAGAATATAAAAAATTTGAGGTCGCTTCGCGCTCACATTATTAATGAAAGAAGGTACCAAATTACCCATCCTTTTCCTGATTTACAAAACATGAATAGAGTGTCCCGTTTTTAGGTCTGAAATCTCAATTTTGTTTCCGCTCGCGCTTCGCGCTCGCATCAGTTGTATAGTTATATACCTATCCCGTTCATGATTACAAAAAGTGTTTAGAATGTCAAATTGTTAGGTAGGAATGTCAAAATTTTCAGCTCGCGCTTCGCGCTCGCATTATTTGATTGTTGAAATATGTATCGTCTTCATGGGTAACTGCAAACAGTCCTTGTAACAGGTCAGAACGTTAAAAATATCTGCTCGCGCTCGCAGTAATTATTTGTTACATACGCATCTTGTTAAGGATCACAAACATTGCTCTAAATGTTCAATTTTCATGACAAAAGACATGAAATTTCGAAAAAAAAATTAGCTCGCGCTTCGCGTTCGCACTATTCAATATCTATTTTCTTTTATAAAAATAATGCTAAGACGATACTGTATATATATGTGCATGGGGTGCCCTTGCGTGTGTGTATATGTAAAAACAATGGAATACTCCGAATTGTGCCCCCCCCCCCGCCTCTTAGGAGAGATTCAACCTATATCAGCACCCCCACTGAAACAAATCGTTTCAAGGGCCCTGCCTCATAACTCATGTGACCTGGGAACGAGTATTTATCCGATTTATATTCGTGTGCTTTGTCTATTATAAGTTCAAATGGAACTGTCAATTCCATGATCATAATTTTTTTTCAATTTTCATCGTACAAACATAAGTCAGGTTTTAGGGTTGTTTGGGTAAAACACAGTTAGATTGTTCAGACGGGGAAATTGCCGTATAAGAACTGAATGTCGTGGGGGATTTTTGTATCAAGCAAGACATTTTCTGTGATTACTTCTACAAAACATTTAAGAAATACAGAAAAATTATTCAGGACGTGGATGAGTGTCTTGACACAACTGCAGTGTTTACATTAATTTTATTATTAGTGGATTTATCTCAATAGATTCGTTTTTGTGTTTACCGTGTCACGACCTGCATTAACAAGAAATGTCAAAACTTTTACTGGCAAGTTGTGCCTTATACGCTTCCAAACCATCCATTTCTTTTGTCGTATTCAGTCAAAGAAATTGATTGATTGATCTTAAAAGAAATGAGTTCGGCAATTATCATTTTATTGGCTTGTGTACTCCATTATTTGGCTTTAGAGGCGATATTTTTTTCATTGACCATCGAATTGCAAGTCAAAACGTTATCAGTTGTTACCATTTATGTTGAAAATTTATATTTTGTGACATGGGGACAAAATATTTATTTGAAAGAATGGATGCATGCATGCATAACATCAAGACCCTTTCTTCATGAGGAGGGAATAAATGGAGTGCTGAAGCACCCCCAAGATTTTTCTTGTAATTTCTGCAAGTCAATTTTTTTCTTAATAAAATCATCTTTCTTCATTTTGGATGGAAAACCCTTTGGGGAAGGGGGGGGGGCTATCAGTTTTTTTCTAAAAAAAACAACAACCCAGCACCCCTTGTTTAAAAATCGCTTACAGGTCTTTGTTAAACTCGGTCTTGGTATTTAGTAGTAAATCCTGGCATTGGTCTTGGAGGATTAAAGGGGTTACACTCTTCAAATATTTGTTTATGTGCATTCGGTTATAAGGTTCATAAAAGGTTCAATAAACAAATTATTGTCGCCGCGACTATATAACATTAGACAGTAGAGGGAGTATAGTGTTTTCTTGACGTAATGTTGCTTTAGTGGTTCATATCATTTCATTCCATTTCTTGTGCTATAGTTGGACGTTCAGTTTCCGTGGTGGTGAATCTTGCTTCACTTTAATCTTTTTATGCATTTATTTTAAAGTTTCGGCCTTAGTTGTTGTTGTTAATTCTTCTTTAATGATATTTTTTTAATATCACAAGCGAAAGGAATCATTGATTAAAATAATTGTCATCAGCAAAACTGTAATCGAAAAAAAAATAAAAATGAACAAATTTGTCTCTATTGTGATTTGTGAGATGTACGGTATATTTCCTTTTCCTGTTAATACACTGCAAAAACACCAGTGTTCATTAAACACCAGCCTGGTATCTATATCGGTAAACAACAGAGAGGTGTTGAAACAACACCAGTTGAGAATCAAACCGATATTGCTTTAATGCTTTAATCTGGTGTTATAGCCTAACACCAAACCGGTGTTGTTTCAACACTTCCCTGGTGTTTACCGATACCAGGCTGGTATTGAATGAACACCGGCGTTTTTGCAGTGTATCACATAAAATGTCAGTTCATGCTTCGAGCCCTCATTATTGTTTAGTGAAATAGGTATTGTAATCATGCTTCCACCATACACTCTAAAAATGAAGTGCTAATTTAGCACTTAATGTCCTAGTATGGTGATTGCACTTTGAGTGCTGATTTAGTCTTTCAAATTTGAACTAGAAAATCAAAGTCTAGTCACTATACAAGCTAAATTAGCACTTCATTTTTTAGAGTGTAAGAAGTGATATTGAATCTAGTGATATTGAATCTCCTTTAGTTCGGTATTCTATATACGCTTGAAACAGTCTTCATATTCGTTTTCAGGTCAGTGTGATTTATGAAAGCTCGCGCAGACTTGGCTCTCGCTTCTCCGTCGTATATTTTTTTCGTTGTGAGATATATTATCCCATTACAAATACAACGGTGCTTGAATGGGTACAATAATCCCAGGATGAAATGATTTATATCTAAATAAATCAAGTAAAGTTAATCAGTCAAAATGCTGAAAATTTCATCAAAAGATGATTCCAAATAAAGAAGTTATTGAATTTTAAAGTTTAGCAATACATCTGCACATCGTCATGAATATTCAATAAGTGGTCTGGTGATGACATTTCCCCCACTTTCCCTTTCTTTAAATATTAATACATGAAATCATACATGTGTGTATGTCTCCTCTATGAAATAAGTTGCGCCAATGTATATCTAATGCATTCAATTAGTTGTCGATTCAATTTCTAAATAATTATTCATAGAGGACAAAATTTAAATAAACATAATTGCATACAATAAATCCAAATAACAAGTGGAGATATGACATCATCAATTTGGTATGAAAACGGCTCGGTGTAAAAATGGCAGAGGTAAAAATGGCAGAGGTGAAAATGACAGAGGTGAAAATTGCAGAGGTAAAAATGGCAAAGGTTAAAATGGCAGAGGTAAAAATGGCAAAGGTAAAAATGGCAAAGGTACAAATGGCAGAGGTAAAAATGGCAAAGGTAAAAATGGCAGAAGTAAAAATGGCAGAGGTATAATGGCAGAGGTAAAACTGATAACACTTGAGTTGGTATTTCTTTTTTTTTCCTGAACTTACATGCACGACCTTCTCATGTCAAATCGCTCTTCTAATATTCAAATTTGAAGAACACTTTGGGTCCCAAATATTGTACTTAATTCATTACAGATGAAATTCACACTGACATAAAGTTTATCAAAATGATATTGGTGAGGGTTTTAGGGAATCCATCAAAGATTTAAGAAGCTACTAAAATTTTACATGTTAATGGGGACGTCACGTGCGAGCAGTTTTCCCCATATATGGTGTAATAAAAAAAATATCAATGAAATGTCATTTTCTAAAAAAAGAAAAAAAAATGGTTTTAATTGTACCTTAAGTATATTAACATACAAATATTTTTATTTTTAGCATTCATGAACCACTGATTAAAAAAATGTAAAAATATACATTTTGGTGACTAAAATAAGGGGTATGACGTCACAGATCAAAAACTCAAACTTCTAATAACTTTCTTAATCTTTTATGGGTTTTCCGCAAAGCTTCACCAAAATATTTTTTCTGCTACTTTTACAGTAAACCATTTGTCAGGGTGAATTTCCCCCTCAAAAACAGGTCGAAAGAATGGTACCTAAGAAACACCTATAAATTTAAATCCCTGATTCGCTACATATTTCAAAATTCATGCGGTACCCGTTACCATAGAAACTAGTTAAGGAACCTGATATCCACTTGGACTAGCTGCAATGAGGTATTACTCTGAAAAAATGAACACTAGTTGCTATTATTATATCATTTACATTAAACTATATACGTATCATATCAATATCTATTCGGATCCATTATGATGTTGAAATATGAAAAATTACTTTTATTACAGAACGTTTTGTTATTTTTCTGTTATCCAAGTTCTGCAAGTGGTTCAAAGAAATCCCGAACTCGTCTATTTCAGTGTGTTATATGGTAGTGCATGCATTGGTGTTTACATTACACTTCGTTTGGTATGTATGTGATGAAGTGCTGTTCTACTCTACGAACTGGCCAAGATAAATCCTTTCATCGCTCACTAATTGAAATCATTTTGGCATGAAAATGTTTGAGTTTAATCATATCAACGATAAAGTATAGACCTAAAATGATGAAAAAAAAGACTAATATCTCATCAGTTCATAATACTCAATTTGTCGATAGGAGTTCATTCATGGTCAATAATTATGACTGATATTAACTAGAAAGGCTCTATCTTTTCCTTGCTGATCTAGCATGTCATGATCTTTACCTCTTTTGCCTCTGCCATTTTTACCTCTGCAGTTATTACCTCTGCCATTTTTACCTCTGCCATTTTTACCTCTGCCATTATTACCTCTGCCATTTTTACCTCTGCCATTTTTACTTCTGCCATTTTTACCTCTGCCATTTTTACCTCTGCCATTATTACCTCTGCCATTTTTACCTCTGCCATTTTTACTTCTGCCATTTTTACCTCCGCCATTTTAACCTCTGCCATTATTACCTCTGCCATTTTTACCTCTGCCATTTTTACCTCTGCCATTTTTACCTCTGCCATTTTTACCTTTGCCATTTTTACCTTTGCCATTTTTATCTCTGCCATTTTTACCTCTGCCATTTTTACCTCTGCCATTTTTACCTTTGCCATTTTTATCTCTGCCATTTTTACCTCTGCCATTTTTACCTCTGCCATTATTACCTCTGCCATTTTTACTTCTGCCATTTTTACCTCTGCCATTTTTACCTTTGCCATTTTTACCTCTGCCATTTTTACCTCTGCCATTTTTACCTTTGCCATTTTTATCTCTGCCATTTTTACCTCTGCCATTTTTAACTTTTTGCCATTTTTACCCGGCACCATGAAAACATGCATAGAACTGTTTCACCGAAATAATGCAAATATTTAAAATGTTTTAACTTTGATATGCCATTTCCGAGTTTGATGACATTTTCAGCATTTTGTTTGCCAGATTTTTCTTTATCTGTTCAAATCATATAAATTTCAGGCTGGAGTACCCCTTTAAAAGTGTTCTATTTCTATAGGTTAATACATTCAAAAATTTCAGCTCGTAATCGCATTAGTAATTGGGGTGAGATGAAATTTAGGTATAATGAAATATCTATTTCATGATGAAATTAAATATTGTACTCGTCAAAATAAAGCTAAAATGTATACTAAACTTCAGTGTACAGTCACTATACCAATTTCCCTCCTATCGCCCGGCTTTTAGCTCTTCAAGCAGCATCAGTGAAAATGTGAATGATTTTATTTTCAAAGAGAGCGAAAACGTCTCAGTCGGGAAAGGGTCTGCCCGTCGAACCAGAGATCGTGGGTTCGAGTCCACCCCGGGCGGATGACTGAAGCCAGTGCGTTGTGTGTAAACGTCTCTCCCCTGTTTCATAGATGCAGGCTATGTTACAGTGGAAACACTCCGTCCCTCGGATAGGACGTTAAATGGAGGCCCCGTGTAGAGGAGAGTCACCACCTTTGCACGTTAAGAACCCACTGCACTATTCGAATAAGAGTAGGGGGAACCCCCGGTGCAGTGGTCCACCTGCATTCCCAAAACCAGTTATATCGGGAGGAGAGACCTGTGGGTCACAGTTCTGTGTGCGCGCCCTTCTAGGCGACCCAGATTGGCTGGCTCCTCCAAAAATGCGTCTTTGAATACCTTTTACAGACATAATGGCGCTATATAAATGCTGTGCATCATCATCATCATCTTCCGCCCCCGCTCCCTATTGGACCATGCTGGATCCAACCCCGTGGCTATCCATGGGTTAATATCGCTCAACAATATTTTGATACCAGAGGCTGAATTAAACCCTAATTCAAAATACCGGCCAAATCCCAATAATTCTACTTTGCTTTGGTGGATTTTCGTCGGAGCTCCGGATCCTGTTACAAGTTTTTCGAACTTTTTTATGTTGGTATCCAATCAACTTGTCGTCAGGGTGAGTTTCTTCACTTTTTCTCATTTTTTACCTCATTAACTTTATTTTAAAGATTTTGGTCAATTTAATACAAGTAATCAATATTGTAAAAAAGGAGTGATTTGAAAGTAGAAGAAAATGATAACAGATTCATTTTTTTCTTAATTCTGGATTATTATTTCTTTTCATTGCTTTTTATTCGAGTAGATGTCATATATAATTTTTTTTTTCTTTATTCCGATATATTTAAGTCTTATTTTCAAAATGGTCAGGGATCACACTCAGAGTGTATTTCCTCTTCAAAGCAAAGCAAAAAATAAAAGAATAAATTAAAAAAAGAAAAATAATTCAAAGATACATTAATTTCAATTTTCGCCATAGACTATACAGAAGATGCGCGTAGATGGATTTTGAATGAAATTTTTAAGTCTACATAATAGAAAAAAATAATTCAGGAGAACCTCGCTCGGCAAAATCAAATGAAATATAGAACCCGAGAAAAGTAATAATAAAAGAGGACAAAATATAATTACAGTGGAGGAAGTGCAAGGGCGAACGGAGTTACATATATATATTATTTTTCAAGATTAATAACGCAGTCGTGGTCATTCCAGGGGAAGAACAAAAATGCTCTTTTTTCGAATTGAGCTTCCTTGCCGATATTCAAGAACAGAATCGTTTATTTATGAAGAGGGTGAAAGAACCAACAAAATATCAGCTTACAAAATGTGAATATTTAAAGAAAAAAATAACGGAAAAGTACGAATTGGCAGGGAAAGTGGAATTAATTGAGAGTTAATTTTCCGTGAATCTCATTTCTTTATCCACTCACCTTTTATATTCTTTAAAATCCTGAATTTAACCCCTTTTTATTTTGTTGTCGTTCATGCGTTCTTAATTCGAGGTAACCTCCCATAATAAAGAAAAAAGACGCTCTTAACACTTTTTGTTTAAGCTATATAATTTTGTGGATACTAAAAGCCTCCTCGTATTTGCAACGCGTTAAGAAGAAGCAGTAAAGAAAATGATAGAAGAAGCAAAACTGGTGATCATAAACTTCAGTCAGGCAGTAATAATCAGATAATGCAAACCCGGAGTAATTTTTTTTTAGATATACCGTCATTTGCCATTTTGGTGGCCGAAAATCAATATTTTTAGAGTATTCATTACTCTACAGTAGGTCATTCACACTATTTTATCATATTTCACAGACAAAGAGTATACTCCGACGAAAAGGAAAATGTGCATTGAAACTTAGAAAAGCATGAAGAGGAAAATCCAAGATCATAACGCTTTTAGACATTGTAAGTTTGTAACAATACCTTTTTCCATCCGCTTTAAAACAAACAAACAGCAAACATTTACTGAATAATTTCTTAAACATTTATTATATTCAAGTTTGTTTGTGTCGTTTAACGAGAAGTTTTCACACTTCTAGAAAGTTTTCGTTCTTTTTATAGGCCGTAATATATAATTCCGATTTTTTTTTATACATTATTTATTCAAATGCGTGTGCCTGTCATGCGCATGCGTACATGCATCAGCCAATCAGAAAGGAGACGAATTAGATTAAACAAAAAAATTGATCTCGGAGAGCATAAAAGTGGCAAACGTTGATAAAAAGGAGTTTTTAAGAGAGAACAAGATAATTTTCGAACATTCCTCGGGTTTTGAAAATCTCCCAACAAGTTGTGCCAGTGTGAGATTGGCGGTAAGTACTTTCGTTATCTATTTATTTTTAGTTGTTACTAGTAAGTATTTATTACTATTTAATTACAGTAAACTTGTATCGGTTGTATCTTAGATAGCGTATAAATATGGACCTCGCTATGGTTTTGAATTACTAATCTACTGACAGATTGTCTAATTTTCTAATTATTATAACCCCCTCCTCCTGAATTTACGCCCATGAAATTAACACTCGCGTACGCATGGTCAGAAATGAGATTAGAATGGAGAAATTTCGTTAAAATAAACATTACTGCATAGGCCGGGGTTGAAAAAAAAATGAATAATACGCATTACGGACCATTATTTCACCAACAAAGCCTGGAACAGCAAATAAAACATAGGTAGAATCGGCCATGCCACAGGAGGTATGACACAAGGGTAGCCATCTCATTTTTTCTCAATTGAATGAAAAATAATTTAAAAGAAATTAACATGTTCAAAATTTCATGCCGATCCTCAAGATCAGAAAACGCCCATTTTGAATCGTTCAAAATTTCATGCCGATCTTCCCGATCAGAAAACACCCATTTTTAATTGAATCGTGGGAAAACGTAAGCAACACGGCGCGCCGTCGTGGAATGAGCGTATAATCTGGGGGGCGTTTCATCAACATTTTCATCCGACAAGTTGTCAGGTCTGACAACTTTCCTTGATTATGATTGGCTGAGAGTCACTGTTTCCATAGTAACCGTCGGATAAAACAGTACTTGTTGGATAAAACGTCTGGTCTGACAAGTCCTTTCACGAAATGCCCCCCAGGTCTTTCCGGCATGGCGTACTATCGGCATATTGGAACAGGGTTATAATTATAGCCCCCGTTCGACTCTGCCGCTGTTGCTACGATAAGGATTTGAGAAACCTTTAGATCGGGTAGGATCGGGGATAAATGAGTCACTTTACTGGGGTCAACGAAAAATAATTTGCAGTATCATAAGTTTTCCAAAGGAACGGGGGGGGGGGGGGTTCACTACGTCCGCGTGCCGCTTGTAAGTACGCCCGTAAAGACCTGTTTACGCTCATCATACGACTGCGCGCCGTGTTGCTTACGTTTTTCCCGCTTTCCCCACGATTCAATTTTGAACATGTTCAAAAATTTTTGCCGATCTCGCCGATCTGAATTTTATGCCCGCTGTTGCCCCGTCTTCACAACGTTCAACGACTCCTTTCCCGCCCTTCGCCGATCTTATAATCGGGATGGATCGGGGTTTCAGATCATGGTAGTGGAATAGTATCCTGCTCAATTCCCTTTAATAATGGAAAACGTTGAAAGAAAGTATTTTCAATATCATGTTATTTTTCGTTTTCCTGATAATAAGGCATTGTTTTGCGTTTTTGGTTTCATACTTTCCACACAGAAATGCAATTATTTAATAGTGTCTAGAAGCAGTGAATTTTATTGCAATTCTTGATTTGTCTTTTTTCCCAGGTAGTGCAACAGTAACACTTGTCATGTGGACTATGGAACTGTCTAAGTCTTTGTACCTACCGTGTCTATCTCTAAGCTTAGCCATGTTAGTGATGAATCCAGAAACGTCTAATGCTGTCTCCACGCCGTCCTCGACGCCGGGTATGGTCAAGTGGAATGTGGAGAGGTCGGGGACACCCACTGTCTCTTCTCAAGATCTTGATGTAACTGGAGGGTTCACACCAGATGTTGGCGATCATGACTACACGCAACAAGAAGAACTTGATGAAGAATGGTACATCACTACAATACACTCTGTTTCTGGTAGTACAGGTTTAGAAAATACAGGTCCGTGGTCTTGGTTTCCAGTTCGTTGGACATGGGCCGCAATTGGACAGCTGGTTGTTGGAGTCATCGGCATCATTGGAAACCTCTTGGTAATCACTGTTCTTTTTCAGCGGAGAGCTAATAGCCGATCTACTGATACTCTCATAGGCGCACTTGCTGTGGCGGATCTCCTGACTTCGGCTGGGTTGCTTCGATTTGCTATACCACATGCTAGAACCGTCCCGGTATCCTGGCTTGGACACATCTACTGCAGAATCATCTGGTCACCTCTCTACATGTGGGTGTGGGCCTACATGTCAGGATTCGTGCTGACTGCCATCTCTGTTGAGCGTTACATCGCGGTCACCCACCCGATCTACTTCAACAGGATCTTGACCAGACGGCGAGTATCTGAAGTGGTTGTCAGCATATGGATCTGCGCAGTAGTGGCCTGTATTCCTTCTGTCTTTATAACCGGTGTCGATCAGGTTAATCGTCGATGCATACTTAAGAGACTGTCACCTGATGTTCAGACGGTGTACGCTTTTTACGTGACAATTGTTCAGTTGTTCATACCAGCCATCATCATGGCCGTCACCCAAACCTTAATTGCCATCAAGCTCAATGCCCAGTCGAAGCGTTTTGAAGGTTCTAAGTCGTATCACCTTGCCGCCAGCAGGGCAGTCATCAAAATGATGCTCACTGTCATCATTGCCTATATTATTTGTTGGACACCAAATCGATTTCTCCTTTTAATCACAACGTTGTTCCGTATTCAAACCATGACGAAAAGAAGGATTTCCGAGGGCTTCGTTGTTCTAGCTGCCATCAATTCCAGCATCAATCCGCTCATCTACAGCATCCGTTACCAGGAGTTCCGCCAGGCCGTCAGGGATTTGTTCGTCGGCGGCAAAGTACGAGGTAAAGCGATGTTCGATACTGATATCAACACAGCCTCTACGAACGATGGTACTGCTTAGAATCGCACTCAATCGGCCTTTCACCCCTTTGTCTCATTTTACATCCTGTTGTGTCTTCAAAATTATTTAGTTTCAAATAGAAACATATTTTTGCTCGGTCGTTACGATCACTCGCGTACATCTAATAGTCCCTTCATTGCAATGCATTTTTAATTGGCGGATCCAGGAGAAGCTGAGTGATCATGGCCTCCTATTAACGGCCAAGGTGTGGGGGGGGGGGGGAGAAGTGGAAAGAAAACAAAAAGATAAGAGGAGGAAGAAAAGTGAATGAACTAAGGGAAGTGACAATTTTTAATAAAAACTTTTGATCAGTATATGAAATAGAAATCCGCTACCGCTTCGCGCTCGCACAATTTTCCTTAAAGGCGCATGTCCTGTTCAAAAGCATTAAATTTTATTTGAAATATATCGTTTTAAAGTTTACATAAAGAATGTATTTCTGCTCGTGCTTCGAGCTTTCATTATTTTGTTACGTGAGATAAAATCTCGTTCAGGATAGATTTAAATGTCCCATTTTCGCGTCAGCATATCACAAATTTTCACTCGCGCTATGTGCTGGCATTATTTGATTAGTGAGATACGTATCATATTACATGTAATTAATTTCGTGGAATTTAGTCACTAAAATGTCCTATTACAGGTCAGTGTCTCGAAAATTTATGCACATGATTCGCGCCCACATTATTTATTCACTTGGTGTGCATAATGTCATTATAGACTTAAACTTAAATGAAATGATAATTTAATTAATTGGATACATAATTTTGTGTACTGAAATTGAATATAATACGGATGAAGATGATGATGACAATGGTGAAGATGAAGGCGGTGGAGATGATGATAGCCGTGGTGGTGGCACTTGTGATGATTAAATCGAATGAGGAATTGTTTTATGATAAGTTGGAACATTGACACATAAATTTTACTTCAAATATTCTTATGATACTACCATGCATTTAGCGTTGGTCGAGTAAGGGAGGAACATTGTTTGAAAGATTGGGAGAGAGTTCTGAAGATTAGGAACATTGTGTCTTATGGATCTCTGCGCTATAAGCAGGGGCGGATCCAGGATTTTCCAAGAGGGGGGGGGGGGGGGGGCAATTTTTTCGGAGGAAAATTTGACAAGCCCCCCCAAAAAGGTTTTCAACCACAAATTAATGATATTTCGTGCCCGAAAAAAAATTGACAAGCAAGCAAAAAAAAAAAAAAAGGTTTTCAACCACAAATAAAGAAATAAAGGATATTTCTTAGCAAAAAAAAATTGACAAGCAAAAAAAAAAAGGTCTTTACCTCCGTTTTAATGGCATTTTTACATTAAAATTTTTTAATTTTGCTTTTCAAAGGGGGGGGGAGGGGCACATGCCCCCTGTGCCCCCCCCCCCCCTGGATCCGCGCCTGGCTATAAGCAATTTTGGTTTGACGAGATGAAAACTGAAAGATTCACGGCAGGATCTGAAGAAATAAATCTATTTATGGTATAAAAAATGGTAGAATGACGTTGGAATCATTTTATTCACTTGAACATAAGCAGTAATCGGTGAAGTGAATTCAAATCTGTCAAAGACTTTTAGAGTCTTTACTTTATTGAATAACGGATCTACGAGTCAGTACACATTCCAATTGCTTTTTGTGTTGAGTATATACTGTATTAACTTAAGTTTTTGCACACGTCACCCATAATTTCACTATGACGTATATAATTATGAGCAGGGCAGTTTGCAAAATTATGTGTTTTTTTTTTTAAATATACGCCTACGTTTCAAGATAGTTATATGCTCCTTCAAATTTCAATCATTTTCCGTCTGTTGTGACATAACAATTTTTGGGGGTCTGTTTTTCCTTTTCGAGACATGTTATCATCGATTGTTATATTGTAAGGATTGTTATATTGTAAGAAAATACAGCGATATGTCGTGTGAATTTGGGTGCTTTGTTTTTATCTATACATGTATAAAGAGAAAGTAATTACACTTAAACTACAATGATAGTTTTGACGATTCATTACTATTTTTTGCATTTACTAAAGTTTCTGAGCTATTGTGCGAACAACATATTTTTGAGTCATCGTGTGAATTTGAGTGCTTTGTTTTTATCTATACATGTATAAAGAGAAAGTAATTACACTTAAACCAAAATCATAGTTTTGACGATTCATTACTATTTTTTTGCATTTACTAAAGTTTCTGAGCTATTGTGCGAACAACATATTTTTGTGTCATCTGTAAATAATACAAATGATAGCAAAGTCGTTACACTGCAAAAACACCCGTGTTAATTTTACACCAGCCTGGTATCTATATCGCTCCACATGCAAGAGAGGAGTGTTGAAACAACACCAGTTAAGAATCAAACCTATATTAGTTTAACACGAATTGGTGTTGCCTAAAAAGTGCCAAATTGGTGTTAGCTTAACGCCAAACCGGTGTTAATTCAACACCTCTCTGGTGTTGAACGACATAGATACTAGGCTGGTGTTAAATTAACCCCGGCGTTTTTGGAGTGTACATTAGTTGCAATATATTAAGAAACTATGGTGATTACTAGATTAGGCCTAATATACCGGACATTCTACTTCGGTGTTGAATCTGTTGTGTTAGTTCAACACCCATGGATGTTAATACAACACTTTTTGAATTTTACTCTAACACTCAATATAGGGTGTGATTTTAACACCCCATGATCAATGTGTGGTTCTGTATATAGGGTCACCGACTGGTGTCAATTTTAACACAAAGAGTTAGTACACTGCAAATGTAACAATGGCATAATTTGGCAAATGGTAGTGATTGTTTACCTGATTGCCAAGAAATCAAGAATGCCTGTAAACAAGTAACAATAGGACCGACGGCTTAGGGCCCTCTCCGAGGTACTTGGTGATGAGGATTCAACTGCCCTACCAAAGGGCACTAGCGCACCACTTGGGAATCGAACCCGGGTCACTGGAATACGAAACCCCCACTCTACCGATTGAGCTATGGTAATAGTAATATTGATAGCAATAATAATATGCAACATTGATATAGCGATTAATTTTTATCATCTTAGCCCGATACGATACGCCATATCTGGCCCCTCAAAATTTTGGCTCTTTACCCTATTGGGCGGTTCTAGTAAATTTAAACTTCAAAGTTTCTTGTTATGTGTGACTATTGTTATGTTATAACTGTCGGATAAACAGAGAATTATCGGATGAAACATTTGGCACGTCTTGCTCCCATATATGAACCCTGCAGTGAATCATTGAAATACCGGGCATCGGTCTGCTGCCACCTATATTCAAAACGGAAGCAAAATATGTTAGATATAGGTGTCACACCTATAATTATTTCCCATCATTGGCGTACTGATGGGGAGTAGGTGGCAAAGGACTAGAAAAAAATCACAAATCACGATCAAGAAAAGGAGGGAGAAAAACAAAGAAAATGAATGAAAAGGGGGTAAAATATGATAATATTTTCTAAATATTACATCAAAGCCTATCATAAAATTCAATATTTGTATTGAAAAAAAAGGTGAAAAAAAATCACTGCTCTATTTTTTCTTTCTCGCACCTTTTTTAGAAGTTTTGCCCCACATTCAACATCTGGCCCAGTCAAAATTTTGGCTCATTACGCCCCTGTATAAAGGCCACCGCACAGTTTGCGATCCGATTTTGGGTTAAATCGCATTTTTCTCATTTTCTGAAAATGTGAATGGAACATATCATTTTATTTGAGGTTTAAAATTAATTGAAAGAATACTAATATAATCATTTTTAAAGATTGCAAGCCTTTGTTTCGGAGTAAAGGCCAAATTAGTTTCAAATCGTAGCCAATCGTACGATTGCTATGACGTCATTACGACTAGATATTAAATTCGCTTTTATTCTAAGAAGGATGATAGCATAGTTACAGATTTGAACATAGGTATTCGTACGATGATTTAGAACATTACACAGTAAGATATTCCAAGTCTCAATGTTAGCTTCAAACCCTACTACAGTTTATTCTGAAATCTTATGAAAAATCTTATGAAATAAGGATTAAGTTGAATGTTTACACCCAGTAGACAGAAAAATATATCTCACATTTCAAAACTGACCATCAATTGACACGTCGACCGCCTCACTTTGTTTGGAAATATAGCAACAGGATCTCTAAAATAACCCCAATTCTTTTGCCAGTCAATAATTAATTCCCGAACTTATTTCATCTCCATTCTGGTATAACGGAGAATGCCCTTCCTAGAACATGATGCATACACTATTAGCACCAAGCCATGGGAAGAGCATGCTCATATTCAATCATTTCAATGTACACTAACCAAGCTTAAACAACATCGTACGAATAAACAAAACTAACAATTCTCTGATCAATTGAATGAATTATTACAGCCGGCCCGTGCCCCCCACCCCCTTTCGAAAGTGAAGACCTTTTTTTTTTGCTTGTCAAATTTTTTCGTGGACGAAATCCCAATAAATTTTGGTTGAAACCCTTTTTTTTATGCTTGTCAAATTTATTTGTGGACGAAATCCCCTTAATTTTTGGTTGGTTGAAACCCCTTTTTTTCCTTGTCAAATGTGCCGCCCCCCCCCTTTCGAAAAGTCCTGGACCCGCCCCTGATTTGAACACATTCGATATTGTCCTCTATTAATGTGGGGGTTGGCTCCTCGTAAGAAATGTTCGACTATTTCTTAGTCATGTAGCAAAATACAAAATAAAATAGAGAGTAGGCCTATATGGCATCATACTCTCCCTCATTTGCACACCACCAATGCTGTGCATTAATCATGTTAATTGTCCTCTTTCCCATTCATTTTTTTACCCCGCGATTTCTCTATACGCTAATCTTGGGCTTTTCTTTATAATCTCTCCATGATTGCTAATTTCATAATTGTTTTAAGGAACCTGCAGACATTACAAGCTCTGCTTTTTTATGCAGGTTCATTCATATTTCACTTTTATTTACTGCCATTGACATAATCTTCTGTATTCTTTATGTTTCATAGATGCAGGCTATGTTACAATGGAAAACACTCCGTCCCTCGGATAGGACGTTAAATGGAGGCCCCGTGTAGAGGAGAGTAACCACCTTTGCACGTTAAGAACCCACTGCACTATTCGTATAAGAGTAGGGGGAAACCCCGGTGTAGTGGTCCACCTGCATTCCCCTAATCAGTTATATCGGGAGGAGAGACCTGCGGGTCATAGTGATTCAGTTCGCTTTTCGCCTCCCAGGCACAGGTGACGCCAAACAAATAACAATAATAATAATAATAATAATAATAATGTAATCAAATGTATTTCTTGTATTATGTTTAGTTACATATTTTATGAAGTATGAAATAGATTCAATTCAATTCATTTCAATGTATTTTCTGAAGCAAAGCCCCCCCCCCAAAAAAAAAAAAAAAAAAAAAAAAAACTACGATACGATTACGATTAAATTGTCATTTTGTTCACTTTTGTTTAATTTTATAAATTCATTCAAATCATAATGAAGCAAGATGCGGGTGGTTTTGACTTTCAAATATTACCAGGGTCACGTTTCACAGTTGTTCATAGGCATAAGTTACGCAAGATTTTATGCACGACTTTATTTGCGTAAGATGACTTCTTAATTTCTTGTGTACTAAATCATATTCTTGATTTTCATTAAATGACTCAAATTAAAATCGGATCTAGGTAAATCCAAATCGTGGTTGTAACAAGCATCTAGACGGGTAATTAAAGGTAATTAGTAAAGGTAATTAATTTTTGGTTGCAATCGACCTCACTCCCCCCCCCCCAAAAAAAAATAATAATAATAATGATAATGACAAAAAAAAATCCACCACCAAGGATAGAAAATGAAAAAAAAATGAAAGAAAGTTTCCAGCTGAAATGTTATTCTCTTTTTGTCAAAATATATTACAACAGTAGATTTTCATTTGGCAAATGTCAAATTGATGGCTTGCTCACTTAGCTCGTCGCAACTCTTTTATTTAAAAATGGAGGTTTTGTCCCATACGCCATGTTGTGGCCCTTCTAAATTTCTGGCTTATTACGCAACCGCTATGAGACAGTCTAGGTAAAAAAAAAACTGCCTCCCTTTGAATTTCAAATACTGTTCACTTCAACCACATTTTACGCGGCATGGGAATTATTCATTCAGAAAAATAAAATTACAAATGAGTGAAGAAATATGCACGCACAACATAAGAAAATAATAACGTTAGAAATAACAGACGCAGGATGAAAACACGTCAGTATTTACAAGGAGGAAATATTTTTGACATGAGATGGTATGAACTGATAAAAAAGGGCAAACAACCATTGTGCGAATAAAGGCCGAATGAAGTTAAGTAAAATTAAATTTCCTTTCATATAGAAAATAGATAGTAATAGCAATCAATGGACTCGGCATTAGAAAAAAAAGGTATAGTTGAATTTAAGTTCCCACTGTCCTCGAGAAAAATACTTAGAAACAGGCTGGAAGAGAGCGATAAAAATCATACAAAATGAAGATTTGTGTTGATTAAACATAAAGCAACGAAGAAGAGATAGAAGAAAAAGAACGAAACAAAAAAAGAGGTTGAATTGATGTTGCCTATCATTTTCTATTATTTACGCGGTTTCTTTGATTTCTTTCATTGAAGAAAATTTCCGCGTCTACCAACTTATTTACACTCAGTCATGCAATCGTAATTCATGGAAGAGGCCTAAGAAATAAAATATTTTTGTGCACACTTTTTTTTCCATACTTGATAAAATTTCATCAGAACAACCCTTCGTATATTTCTTAAAATATCAAGGGCATAAATTTGCAATGCAGCTGGAAATATGCCAAGCATTAATAATTCGTTAGAGATCTGCCAGAATAACATAAAAGCACTTCTTTCTCCGTACGATCAATTCATAGATGTTAAACAAAAAAGAATGCACATAAAAATTATTAAAAAAGGAATTTTAAAAGCATCTAAGGATATGACAGATTCAGAAACTTTCTTTATTTCCGAGATACCATCTTCCCTTCTGGGTTTTTATTTTCACTCGCTAGAAGCTGCTCTATTTTCTGCAAACTTCCTGGTAAGAGTTTCATAAAGCTGTTCTTAAGTTAAGAGCGACTTTAAGAACGACTGGTGATCCTGTCAGTGTGGTAAATTGGGGCGATTCCATACCATGATACGTGTCGTACGGGACATTTTGACAACAATTTCTAGTTTCCTAGCCGAATGCTTGAGCAATAAAATATTCTTTTTTGTCAATGATAAAGCTAGTGTGGTAGTCAGGTGAAAAACTAATAACCAACACACAAAAAAATGATCATGGGTAAATTTTAGGTGAAAATGTTGTGTGTCGAACGGGACGGAGAAATGTCCCGTACGACACGCAACATTTTAAGCTCTAATTCACCTATGGACAACATATTTTTGTTGGTTGTCAGTTTTGTGCATGTCTCCCCATGCAGTAGTACTTTAATATTACTAGTACCACAAAGCAAATTGAAGTTCTTCGTTCGTTTGGACAGCAGGTTGAAAAATGTTGTGAAAATGGTTGATTTTTTCTAGCATGGAATCGCCTATTGGTGATGGATTAGTACGTAAGAAAGGATCACCAGTCGTTAAAGTCGCTCTTAACTTAACGAACAGCTTTATGAAACGACCGACCCCCTGGTTTATCTAGGACCGGTTTCATAAAGACGGACAGCTATGGTAACTTCGTCACTATGGCAACTGCCATTGGGAACCTTGATTGTGGTTCGCTGCTGAGCCCTGTTACCATAGTAGTTGTCATGTCCTTCAACACAAAATGACTCAATGACCGTGCATCAATGCCAAGCGCATGCGCATTTACGTTAGTCAATCGAAAATGAGACGCATGATGTGGAATCGGGAAAAACCTTGACATTAGTAGGAAAAAATGCTCCCCAGAGATGATAAAAAGACGGACACATCGGCGAAGATGGGATTTTGACACTGAGGAAACCACCTTCGAATATTTCGGTTTTTTTTTTCTTAACCTCTCGACAACTTGATCCCTGTGATACACACACCGTAGGTAAGTTGCTTTTTCATTATTGTCAATTATCAATCTCAGTGTTATTTGGGATAACAAAAAGTAATGAAAACAATTACCCATTAAACATGTATGGATATTTCAAGTATATATCTATTTGAAAATGTGTGATATTATACATGTACAACAGCTTTGGCAACTCTTTTATTCAAATATTTTGTGAAAGAAATGGATGAAAAGTACAAGGTATAGGCATAGCTCAAATCAAGGTTCCCCAGAGCCATCTGCCCTTTTGGAAAAAATGGTGATGCCGAAAAATGTCTCTGCCGGGAATCGAACCCGGGCCCCAGCTTTGAACGCCGGTGCCTTAACCTCTAGAACATGGAGACGGGTTAGTGGCTAGGGCGACCCCGATCGATTGACCGTCAGATAGACAGATTTTTGACACTATACCAATTATTATTTCCTTTGTCGGGTGTAGGTGAGTATTGAACAATGACAAGCCGCCATGCCTCAGCTGGATCAAAGCTATTGCTTTGATACAGTTCACGTATGGGAGAAAGAATACAAATGTGTAAAAAGAGTTGCCAAAGCTGTTGTACAAGTCATGTATAATTTCACACATTTGTATACTTTCTCCCATACGTGTACTGTATCAAAGCTCCAGCTAAGAATTTTTCCTATCGATATAATTATCGAACCAAGAAGATAAAGTCAACGCAGTTTTTAATATAATAAGCAACCAATGAAATTTATGTAGTTCTTCTTAAGATCCTGTGAAAGTTTGAGATAGTCAACACCTGACTGCCAGTGATAGTCGTTATGATAAAACGAGATTAATTGGGTGTTGCAAGAAAGTAAATGCAATCAATTGCAAATAATTACGATGCAAATTTGAAATTGATAGATTCATTATTCCTATAACAAATCAGTTGAACTTTTTTGTTTCAAACAGCACACCAGCAATTGAGACCACATTATCAATTATTTTAGAGCCTTTTGTTGATGTTGGACCTAGTATTTACGTGCTTCCAACACTCCAATTCAGTGGTCGCTGAAACCGAAACTCAGTAGGATCGCAGTCGGATCGTGGAGTCCGCGCCGAACTCTACGAACAAACACATTGAGACAACCATTTGAGGCAACCTCGCCCTCTTTCAGTGCGGCCGAGTTATTTTGGCCCAGCAATTGATAAATTTTCACATAATTGTTTGTAACTCATCATAAAATGAGGAAGATAAGTTAACGAACTATTACCAAATAATTGATGTCAGACCAACGTTCCTATAGCTAAAAATTAGCCATAGAAAAAAATTGGCATAATTTACAAAACTGGGGTAGAAAGGGACCGCTGATTAATCTAATTCCTTTCAATTTTATTTTTCACCTTAAATTACAACGCTGCAATGCAATCGGTTCCTAGATTATTTTAAAAAGATGTTTTAAAAATGTTTAACTTCGACATTTCTCCTCTTTCTCGCTCTAATATATACAATAAACATATATATGCCAATCTATCTTTCTCTCACTCTCCCACTCTTAGGTTCTGCTTTGGTAACAGTTTGTTGGGATATTGGCAATGGATCTGACAAGGATGGTGCAACTGCTTTGTATTTTTCTCAACTTTACAATAGGCATATGTCTGGATCTGGAACCACCCGACATTGTTTCCATGACCATGATGACGTCCACTGCACTGGGCACGGTCACAGAGAGTTTAGGGTCTCGCGCCAACTCTTCGGAGGATCCTGATGCGACCAAAGGGTTCACGCTTGAAGATGACAACGAGGTTTTCGTAAGTGATCTGAATCAAATGCTGCTTGATGAACTTGACGAAGAAACAACGAGGAGTTCTGATTACGTCGGTGATAACGTCGTCAGGATTGCTGCATGGTCTTGGTTTCCGATTCGCTGGACATGGGTTGTGATCTCAGAACTAGTTGTTGGAGTCATCGGCATCATCGGAAACCTTTTGGTAATCACTGTTCTCTTTCAGCGGCGTGCTAAGAGCCGATCGACCGATACCCTCATAGGCGCACTTGCTGTGGCGGATCTCTTGACCTCGGTTGGACTACTTCGCTTTGCTGTACCGTACGCTAAAACAGTTCCTGTATCTTGGATCGGACAGGTCTACTGCAGAATGGTCTAGTTGCCAATGTACATGTGGGTGTGGGCCTATATGTCAGGGTTCGTGCTGACTGCCATCTCTGTTGAGCGCTACATCGCGGTCACGCACCCGATCTACTTCAACAGGATCTTGACCAGACGGCGAGTATCAGAGGTGGTTGTCAGTTTATGGATCTTATCTATGTTGGTCTGCATCCCTTCTGCCTTTGTAACTGATGTGGACAAAGTCAATCGCCGATGCATAATTAGGAGATCGCCTGTCTTTAAGAAGGCATTCGCTTTCTATGCTACAATCGTCCAGTTGGTCATTCCGGCAGTCATCATGGTCGTAACTCAAACCCTAATCGCCATCAAGCTCAAAGCCCAGTCAATGCGCTTCGAATGTTCTAAATCGTACCATGTCGCCGCCAGCAGAGCAGTCATCAAGATGATGTTCATCGTTATCATTGCGTACATTGTTTGTTGGACACCCAACCGCTTCTTTCTGTTGATCACAACCTTGTTCCGTATTCAGTCAAAAACCTCAAGTCGGATTTCCCAGGGCTTCGTTGTTCTTGCTGCCGTCAACTCCAGCATCAACCCCATCATCTATAGCATCCGTTACCAGGAGTTCCGCAAGGCTGTCAAGGTACTGTTTGCAGGAGGGAAGGTTCGAAGTAAAGCGATGTTCGATACTGACATCAATACAGACTCCACGAGTGATGGGACTGTTTAAAACTGTTACATCACCACTGTGGCGGATCAAGTGTTCTGGGGGGGGGGGGGGCCGAAACAAGGAGCCAACTTTCATTCAAAATTTTCCGAAAAGCACAGATAATAAAAATGAAGTAAAAGGTCACGACACTTTTCAGTGATATTTTTTTCTCGACAGACCAAGGATGTCATTAGTGCAATCAACATTCCTATCCCCTAACGACAGGGATTCCAAATTTTTCTTTCACCCACTGTTCGCTTGAACTATTTGCCCTTTCCAACATATTTTCCTGGGGGGGGGGGGGGGGCTGGATCCGTTACGTCATCACGTATGTAAGGCATTCAAGACTATCATATTTTACTGAAAACTATTACGGAAAAAGAGATGTGTCCATTGGAACCTAGAAACATGTCTATCGAAAACTTTGTTGGAAATAATCCCACAGTGTTATTTGTAGTTATATGAATAGAGAAAGGTCAAGTCGTGATAAATGCATGATCATTGAAAGCGGCTGGAAATGAAAACTTATATAAAGTAACAGAGTTGCACAAAGACGAAAACAAAGAGTGGTATATAGAACGGGGACTACTAGAAAAGACAAGGAAGAAAAACACAGCAGACCCGGTTATTATTGTTATTAAAGTTAAAAATTCATCAGAGGGGAAAAGTATGTTTTGCCGTATGCTATTAACTATATAGTTGTGGAGGTTGTGGTCCAGTGGATTAGTCTTCTGACTTTGAAACAGAGGGTCGTGGGTTCGAATCCCAGCCATGGCGTAATTTCCTTCAGCAAGAAATTCATCCACATTGTGCTGCACTCAACCCAGGTGAGGTGAATGGGTACCCGGCAGGATTATATTCATTATTATTATTATTATTAATTCCTTGAATGCATGAGCGCTGAAAGGCAGCTCGAGCTAAAGCCAGGGTAATAATAATAATAACATCGCGCCTCGGAATAGAATATTTCTAGATAGATGGCGCTATATGCCTATTATTATTATAGTAGTCGGGTAAGTCGCAAGGTCATCTGCGGCTGTAAATATGAATAATGTATATGTAACACATAATTTGTTGTGGACGGACGGGCAGGCATAGCGAGGGGAGAGAGCACCCGGCAGACGAGGGGAAGCTCTTTAAAAAAGAAGCAAATTTGAAAGAGGTATGTGATTCATAATGAGGTTTCCCTGAATACCAGATGCCCAAAACTCCACTCTGACCGTCTTAAAAATAGGCCTATACTGTACATGTAGTATACACACGTGAATAAATACATATTGTGTATTGGGCCTCTAAGTATAACAGTGTTTGAACCACTGACAGAGTCACCCTGGTAAAATAAGACGTAATAAATGAATAAATAATACATTAAACATTTGTTTACGCCTAGGTTCTACAGGTTGCAATAGTGTCTTAAGGAACAAATTAGACATTTTTCAAATCAAATGTGGATATCCTTTTAGTATTACATTCTAAATGTAAAAGAGCTATATGATAATAATCCCTACCCTGATAGCAAAAACTGGGTAAAAACGTCTTATTTAAGTCATTTTACGACGTGTATCACGTCATATTGACGTCGTAAAAAGACGTCTTAAAGACGAGTATTTGCACCGACGTACGTCGTCATATTGACGTATAATGACGTGATTATGACGTCGTTAATAGTAGACTATGACGTCTTTATGACGTCTTTGCAACGTATTCATAACCATAATCACACTTCTCTCAGAGTGAGATGAGGGACCAGTCATTTGGAGTAGCATTTACATTTTTTGAGAGTGCATTATAGCTCCTTCTGGAGTGAACAGTGTATATTTTTACAGATTTTCACTCCAGAAGGAGCTATAATGCCCTCTCAAAAGATGCAAAGCCCACTCCAAAATGATTGGTCCCTCCTCTCATTCCGAGAGGAGCATGATTAGGGACCAGATTAGCTTTGGGGGCTTTTAGAGTGCATGCCTACATGTTATTTAAGATATTGCAGAAATCCCAGTCTAATTTATCGGCGTCGAGTGGACACGCTCCTGAAGATTATGAAGACAAGAAAAAATAAAAGCCGACCAAGTGCTTTATCACATTCAGTCCGTTGGCCATTTCCCACTATTCGAATCAAATCAAATGTTTTTGTGGGTGTTGACTCCCCCCTTAAACAAACAACAAACTTTTGTCGCGCGCATGTTTGTAGAGGTAAAGATAAATTGCCCCTACTTGAAATCAATTTTACAATAGGTCTGAAAAAGTTTAATTAATTCTACAAGAATGCTCAGGAATTAAAAAAAAATAATGGAAAGCACTCCAGTATACTTCAGTTCGAATTCACCATAGTATGGTATCCTGCAGACTGTTCAGGGCCGTAGCCAGGATTTTCTATGATGGGGTTCCGAATGATAAAGAGTGAACCCTTTCTAGTTCATGATCAGTTCTGTTACTCCCCTGGGCAGATCAAGCTTTCTTCAATATGGGGGATGACTTCATCTACATTTTCCCGGATCGGCCGCTTAAATAAATCATGCGAGGGCAAGATAAAATTGTTGGATATTTTATGCATTCAGACCTGAAAAATTTAACGCTCAGAATATTTTTTGTAATATGGTGACGAAGATTTATGCGTGGCTGATTTGTGAAGGGCTTTTGACGAAAGATTCTGTGCGTTATAGAAATCGTCTGCAAAGTGATTGCTAAAATGTAATAATTTACCGCCCTTGACGATCTTCAGGGAGACTGACTTGGCTTGGTTGTGTTGGCGTGCTGTGATGGTTCAGTGTCATGCTCGGTTGGTTTTCTTGGGTTCTTCGTCTGTACTTTGAGATTATTCCAGACCTTTAGTTGAATGACCTCTGACTGGCTGTTGGTGATAACTATATTTTTTCCCCTGAAGATAAAGATGCGGAGCCTACTCTTTCTCTCTCTCTATATATATATAAGTATATGTGTATTATTTGTATATTATGTTTCTGAAACACTTGTGAAAAAAACGTATGTTCATGTTTCTAAAAATATATATACATGTATATATATATATATCTGTATATATATATATATATATATATACAGAGAGAGAGAGAGAAAGAAATGAATGAAGAGAACAGTGGTAGGCGTAGCTTAAATCATCAGTTTCCCAAAGATGAATATACCCTTGTTCTCTTCATTCATTTCTTCCACAACATAATTATTTAAATAAAAGAGTTGCCAAAGCTGTTGTACATGTATTTCTCACACGCGCACACAAACACACACATATGTATATATATGTGTGTTTCAAAGACAATCTTCCGTAATCACCATGCACGCACATCGTATAATGCAGTGACATCACCAATACTAGTGATGCAGCCTTTATAGGCATAATTTTCATTTTCACTTTCATTATTATCAATTCTATGGCATCTCATCTAATTATCGATTAATCGCGGAGTATCGATTATTTGAAAAACATTTGAAAAACATTCAAATTATAAAAACCTCAGCGCGCACTGGTTACCTAGTTTCCTGCGCCCAGTATGTGCGTGTTTGGTGTAACGCGCTTCGCGCGATCGCGACATGCATTGTTCAATGGTATTGAAAAGTTTTATCAGTTGCCTGAAGATCGCACCTCACTTAGGTTGCGTGAAACTCAGAGTTGCAATTAAATTTGATGAACCTCCAGTCAACCTTGTGAACTTGTGTTTATTATTCAAAGCTCTTCCTGTGAAGGACATCGAGCACTCTATACAAGGATAGAATTCCCGAAGTATATATATATATATATATATATACAGTGCGTATCAAAAAAAAGTTTACACTTAGAAAAAATCCTGTAAAATAATACTTTTGTAATATCCTGAAGATTTTTCCACATTTTAAAATTGGTACAGGTCCATTTAAGCAAATGACGATATAAATGTCGAAAAATATTTCCGCTTGAGTGAGCACCACTTACTTTTGAAAAGTTAGTGAAAAATCATTTGCGTAGAACTTTGAAATAGTTATGCGAATAAAAGTAGACCCTAATCATGAAGAACACGTGTATTTTAGCTAGTAAAATTGATTTGAAGATATATTTTACCTTTTTAAACTTGTTTCCTTGCCCAAAACACTTCAGAGAGTGCATTGCGCCCCATCCACTCCCCACACACCGAGGCCATCGTGAGGATATTTGCCTTACACTGAGCTGTGATTTACATGAAATGGCTTGGGCTTGATTTTTATTTTGTTAATCATTGTCAAGCTTGGGAAAAGTGTGGAGAAACAAGTATTACATTAAAAATGAAATGTAAACCCACTTTAAATGATAAAAACATAGTGAAAAATGCTGGATATGTCTGCTATTAACTTTTGTTCAGATTCAGTTATGTCCTCAGATCCAGCTGGCACAAAAAGGGTAAGGTTTGTGCTTACTAAGTGTTGAAATTTCAATTTGGGTGGCAAAATTGTTACAAAATGCTTGAATGTATCAATTTATGTCAATTGACTAAAAGTGCAAGGGAAATGTATGAGAAATGTTTCGCAGGGTAAGTTTGATTTCGTCCTTTCCCCTTGACATAGCGTGAAAACAAGCATTTCTGCGCAAACAGATTTCTGCGAGCTTTACAAAAATGGACAGTGCTCACTCAAGTGTAACATTCTGTCATAACTTCTACTTTCATTGGATAGATGAGACCCAAACCCAAGAATATATGTGAAAAAATTACCCACATGTTGTATATTTTTAAATTCCCAGGGCTTTTTCAAAGTGTAAACTTTTTTTGACACGCACTGTATATATATATATATATATATATATATATATGTATATATATATGTTATAAAAATCTCTACAATTATATACTGCCTCCTGCACAAAATGGCTGAAATATATGACTTAACAATATACATGGGTACACAAATATATATATAAAAAAAGACCTGATGAATTATAGATTCCCCAAATCGTATATTGGTACAAACCATGCATGGCCCTGGGAAGCGGGGGTGCATATATTTTCCCAGGGATGCTGCGTGTATTATTTTCCTTAGGCAACACCCCCCCCGGAATTCTGGTAGGTGTGTAAAATCTGAGAAATGTATGGAAAATGATCAACATTTTTTGTTGAAACCCTTTTATTTTTGCTCGTCAAATTACCTGGGAAAAAACCGACTTACATTTTGGAGGGGAAACCTTTTTTTTTTTTTTTTTACCTCAGCATCCCCGCTCAATAAATCATCCCCAGGGCCCTGAAACCATGACAACATCAGTTGACTGGTCAGAATAATAGAGGGGAAATTAGGGCCAAAGAGCTCTTCACTCTCGCTTCATGATCATTCCGAGTTATGTTTTGCTTCATCCTGAGCCTTGACTCGGAATTTACATGTAGGGCCTATCATATCAAGATTTAAGAATCAAAATAATTACGGCGAGCGAAATCAAGAAAATAAAAAAGAATCGTGACTCGGTAACTACCATCGTGTGAACTCACAAAGGTTAGTTTAATTATCTTCTGTGTCGTGATTTCGCTATTTTTTTGTGTTCTTACAATAAAACAACCGAGGTCATGAGGACAAATTTTCCACTTTTTAAACTAATTTTGTGCATAATCTTGAAAACAATTATCAGAAGTTCTTTACATCCGTCAATGTCTGCAATGCACACCCTTCCATATTTGTGTTGGGGTGGGGGGGGGGGATAAATCCCTGTACTTTATCACATCTCGGATGGAGAATTTTATCACAAACTATTTATTTTTCTTCTTCCAGTAGCGTACATACTAGTATATAATTCATATTGATATTATTTTTACATTTAATCCACATTTGTATTGTTTCAACATTAATCCATAAATTTATTATCCATATCTCATAATTATCCATATTTCTTTTGTTTATAATTGGATTGATTTTTAGAATCGTATTGAAATTAATTATTTCTATTGGTTAGAATAATAGGGGTTATTATGACGCTATATGTGCCCCTATACTTCCTTTCTACATTTCCATCATAATTATCTTCATCATTCTCTGCCACCACCACCTGTGCAACACAACCTCTACCACCACCACCACCTCCATCACCACCACCACCATCACCATCACCACCTCCCTCACCACCATCACCACCTCCACCGCCATCACCACCACCACAAACTCTATACCACCACCACCATTACCACCACCACCATCACCACCATCATCATCACCACCTCCATCACCACAACCACCAACTCTATACCACCACGACCATTACCACCATTACCACCATCACCACCACCTCCATACCACCATCTCCACCACCACCACCACCATCACCACCATCACCACCTCCATCACCACAACCACCATCATCACCACCACCATCATCACCTCCATCACCATCACCACCTCCATCATCATCACCACCGCCATCATCATGATCTCCATCATCATCTTTATCATCATGATCATCATTATCGCAAACAAGCATGTCTGACAATTCTTCAAATCAAGCAAATATTTTATATACACATAAAGTTTGAATACGGTGCAGGTTTTTTTTTTATTGTGAGAGGTTAATTTTTACACAACATTGCAAACAATGTACTGTAACCCTAACCCTAAACTTTATCGGTACAAATCCTTCCACTTGTTCACGTATAAATTTCTATTTGTTTGTTATCCTATCCTATTCCAATTTTTTGTACTACTTTTTTAATCCCTCTTGAAAGTTGATTCGTATTCGTATTATCATGTTTGTATTTATTTTAATTTTATGTATGATTTTGTAACGCATTCGCTGAATAACAACACAACGGCTGATATCGAGAGCGTTTAAACAGTGTTTTGAATACATAGGATAAACAACAAACATCGCACTAATAATGACATTACTAGCTTCAGGGGCAATTTTCTTATACTTACATTTTGCTCTTTACCGAATCACCTCCTTTGTTTCTTCGAATCACCTTATAACTAAGTTGATATACACGACTGTTGAAACATTCTTTTTTAGACCACAAAAATATACACAAACAGCTAATATTGACAAAACATTAATGAATAATAATAATAGTACTAGTAATAATAATAATGACAATAGATAATCATAATAATAATAATGATGATAACAATAATAATGATAATAATGATGATAATAATAATATTAACAATTTCTATTTACCCAGGGTAGCCACGTCAGTTCTGATGAACCGATCTCCCAGCGGTCCCTGCATAACAATGTTAATACCATTCTATTTGTCGAGCGCCTGACAAGAAGGCGGAAAGTCCCATTTTTAATGTTTGGGGGCTGACTCGACCGGGAATCGAACCTACGACCTCTCAATCATATACGCTCTACCACTGACCCACCAAGTCCGTAAGAACATAACCAAGAGTCCCATCTGACATGGATCATAAGATAGAAAACTTTCACTAATCAGCCCCGTGAGGATACTGTAAAAACGATATTTAAAAATGTAAACACGCTGTTATAGCCCGTCATTCTAACAACTATTGTTTAAAGTTTCTAAAAGGTAATTTGAAATGAAATTCAAACAATCATTTAAAACTTAAAAAGGAAAGAAAACCTGTTGTTAGAGTGACGGGCTTGAATAGCGTGCATAAAAACTCTTAACAGCGTTTTTCAAATATTTTTTGGGGGATGTGTATGTGTAAGTATTCTTTGTCAGCCATTTTGTTTATTGCTATGTGATGGTGAAAAACATAATTATGATTAAATCCGAGGAGTCGCCCCCTGTCAAAGGAGGGGGGGGGATACATTTCCCCCACCATCCCCGCCCCCCCCCCCAATAAAAAATAGGAAAAGGTGCGAAGAAAAACCTTCTTTGGAAAGAATGGTATATTATCTGTTTTCCGTGTTCGAAAACTCTCTCAATGATAGATATGTTGTAGCTTGGCGCAGGCAAAAAAGGAAATTTATGTGAAAAATCCAAAGCCATGAAGCAAGTATTCTTCCTGTGCCCGTGGTTAACACTCATATTAATACTCAAAGGAAATGTTGTTTTGATTAATGTCAATTCGGATCGGAACAGTTTACATTTAAGTGTACTGAATTGAGATTCAATACAGTCCTGGGGTGGTATTCTGAAAACGTTCTTATCTTTGTTCTTATCTTTGTTCTTATCTCAATGAGATAAGAAGACGCTAAAATCATTGCAAATCGGTATTCTGAAAATCTTCTTAACGCGTTCTTATCTCTGTAAGGACTGCCTCCTTCTTTTCTTCAATACGCCCATTTTTAAGATATTACCAATAAAAATGCGCTTTATATTGGCAGTTTAACCAATAAAAGCGTTCCTTATGTGAAGAGAATATCATGGGCGCTGCGCGTGCACTGTTTCTTGCGCACTGCGCGAAATAGGCATTTTATACGCAATGACTGATTATTATTTCGAGACACGTGCACAAAATAAAGAAAGACAGAAAGTAAAGAAAAAAGGTAAAGAAAGCAGTTACGAATAAGAATAAAACAGGAAGAAAGAAGTAAAGTAAGTAGGTAAGTAAGAAGACAGAAAAGGGTCAGAATGAAGCAGAAATTTAAAAAAATAAAAGGATCAATGCAGAAAACAATGAAAGAAAGAAAAGGTAAACGAAAGAAAGCAAGCAAAAGGAACTTTAAAGAAAATTTTAAAAATGAAAAGAAATAAAAAGGAAAGAATACAAGAAAAAAAAGGAGGAATACATAGAATGATAATCAATGATAAAAAGAGGAATATAAAATTGAAGGAGAAATAAATAAGGAATAGGAAAAAAAACTTAAAGGGGAAAAAACGAAAAAGTACAAAATAAACAGATTAAAAGGGATAAAATGAAGGAATAAAGAACCAAAAAAAGTTAGAAAAAACGAATGAAAGAAAGTAAAAAAAGGAAGGAATAAAAATATGTAAAAAGTGAACGAAGAGAGAAAAAGGGAAAATGAAACAAAGAAAGAGATGGAGAGAAAGAAAGAGATAAGAGAGGGAAGATAAAAGATGAAAGGAAAAGTAAAGCAAAATTGAAAACTAAATAAAGATAAAAAGAAAGGAAAATTCAAAGAAGGAAAGAAAAAGAAAGGGAAAATAAAAAGGCAGGAAAAATGAAGAATGAATGAAAAAACGAAGAAAGATTAATGGAAAGAAAAAAGTGAAGTATAATTTACCCTAAAAAATGAAGAAATAAAAAGATTACAAAAATAAATAAAGTGAAGGAAGAAAGGAAAAAAAAACAGAAAGAAAGAGAGAAAAGGTGAAAGAAAAAAAAATTTAGTAAAGAAAAAAAGGAAAAAAATCAGAAAGGGAAAATAAAAAAGGAAGGACCCCTCGGTAGACCAGCAGCACCATGATTGATGTTGCTGAGCAGGGCCATCCTCCCGTTTTTCATTTATCAATTCACATGTATAATTTTATATGTATTGTTATTTGTTTTTAACGGAAATAAATTCAATTAAAAAAGAAGAAAAAGAAAGAATAAATAAAATAACGCAAAAAAAAATAAGGAAGAAGTTAAAAGATTCAAAAGAATAAAACAAAATGAAGAATGAAAGAAATGAAAAAAGACAAACAGATAGAAAGGAAGAAAAAGCGAAAAGCAATAGGCCTAAATGAAATAAAGAAAGACAGAACGAAAGGAAGGACGAAAGAAAGAAATAAAGAAAAAAGAAAGAAAGAAAAAGGGATAGAAAAAAGAGACAGGCAAAATAAAGGGTGAATGAAAAAAAGGTTGGGAGGAATACTTGTTACAACCAGTGGCCATCGATTTTTAGCAAGAAAGAAGGCGGACAGCGTAAGATGTGATAACCCTCTAGCTATCTTAAATATTATCATAAATATCGTAAAGAGATAAGAAAGAAAAAAGATAAGAACGTTTTCAGAATACCACTTATCTTTATTTTGTTCTTATCTTTTAGCGCGCTTTTGTATCATATGCGCGAATTATAAATTTACGCGCTCAGCATCGATGGAAAGCAAGATAAGAAAAAGATAAGAACAAAAGATAAGAAAAAGATAAGAACGTTTTCAGAATACCAATTTGAGAACGTGACGTAGATAAGAACAAAATTAAGATAAGAACGTTTTCAGAATACCGCCCCTGATCAATAACTGTACAAAGAACAAAGAAATAAGTGTTTTGATATTCAACAGATAGAGTGAATTGCTCAACAATAGCCAGATTAGCGAGATAATATATATGAACAGACGTGTTTTTCACGACTGTTTCAGAAACGGATTTTGAATTCTCTTTTTTGTCACATCATGGGCACTGACGAAGAGTGTGACTTTACCTTTCATTTTTGAGAGCTATGCTCCTTTTAAAATCTACGATTTTATTTCTACGGCATTTACCAAACCATTTATGATTATATATATATATATATATATATATATATATATCCACACAACACCAAATTGTGATCATGTCTTTATAACACTTTGAATTAGCAAATTATCAATAATTGTGGTGCTCTATTAGATATTATTTACAAACTATTTTGTGCCCACCGGCGAATATGGGGGGGGGGGGCAGAATGAAAATCAAAATGTGTAATGTAAAAATGGCATTAAAATAGAAGTGTGCCCCTCGTTTTTTCTTTTTTTATTGCTTGTCAAATTTTTTCGGGGACGAAATATCCTTAATTTTTGGTTAAAACCTTTGTTTTGTTTTTGTTTTTTTGCTTGTCAATTTTTTCCTCGGAAAAATGTGCCCCCCCCCCCTTTGGGAAATCCTGGATCCGCCCATGTTCGTGACGAAATTCGTTGAGCAGAAATAGCATGTTTGACAAAAAAAAAATCAAAATCTGCTACCAAGCGAAGCGATCGATATTTTTTATGTGACCCTTTTGATACAAAAATCAAATCTTATGATAGATTTGACATAATATTTAGTAAATATCATATTACTCCCTTTTCCTTTCCTTTTCCCTTTTTCTTTTCTTGGTCGTAAAACTTTGTGAGGATTGCAGTAAACTGGGGCATAGATTGCTTAAAATCTATCTGTACGACAGAGAAACCCTGGATAATAAACATAGATTTTAAGCAATCTATGCCCCAGTTTATAGCAATCAAATCCATGCTTTTCTTTCCTTCACTCTACTAGCTAGTATAAGAGTCAAACTATGCCATTCATCCTACATAAAATTATACTGGTACAATTCGAGATAGGGTTAAACTTGATTACTGAAAGTTGGAATTTTCAAAGAAGTCCAGGTGCATTTCGACGGGTCGGGGTGTACTTGAAGTATGCCCAAGGGAATCGCATTTGCATTTTTTACCCTAAAATTACCGTGTTTTAGTGCAAAGGGATTTGTTGCATTGGTTTTAAGCAGTACCGTTATCCTTAGATTTAGTTTTGTCGCTAGTTTCAAACATCGCCTTGCTTTGGCCTTTCTGTCCGGTGAACAATTCCTTTACGGCCTTGCGGAAGTCCTCGTAACGGATGCTATAGATGATTGGGTTGATGCTGGAGTTGACAGCAGCAAGGATGAAGAAGGCCTCGGAAATCTGACTTTTCACCTCGGTCCGAATACGGAGAAGCCTAGTTAGCAAGAAGAGCAATCGATTCGGCGTCCAACAGGCCACGTATGCGATGATGACGACGAGCATCATTTTGATGATGGCTCTACTAGCGGCGAGGTGATACGATTTAGAACCTTCAAAGCGCTTTGACTGGTTCTTGAGCTTGATGGCGATTAAGGTTTGAGTAACGGCCATGATGGTTGCTGGTATGAACAGCTGAATGGATGTAACGTAGACGCCGTAAGCTGTCTGAATTGCAGGTGACCTTAAACTTTGTGCAATGGTGCATCGATGACGGACATTGTCCACTTCGATTACAAAGAAAGAAGGGACGGTGGCTATTACTGCGCAGATCCAAGCTGCCCCCCCCCCCCCTGGCGGAGCTCACCGGGAAAATAAAAAAAACGGGAAAAAGAAAAAAGGGAGGGAGAAAGGGAAAGCGAAAGGAAAGAAAAGAAAAAGGGGGAAAGGGGATGGGGAAAGGAAAAGGGAAAAGAAAGCTAAGAAAAAACATAAAAAAGGGAAAATGGAAAGATAACGGGAAAAGGAAGGAAAAGAGAACAAGTGAGAAAGAACAATTCGCCCCGATATAATACATTATCATGATTAGTAAGACAGGGAAATAAATTAAAGATGACAAAAAGGCAAACAAAAGCGGGAAATAAAGGCAGAATGGAATTAGCCAAAATCTAAATTGGAAAATAAAGAATAGGGACAAGATAACGTACACTACCGGGCTGCCGAGGATTGAGATAACGAGCGGGAAGAAAGATGGATGGTATATATATATATTTTTTTTATTTATTGATATATTCATATTCCACAATCATCAAAGTACATTTATAATAAATCATTTTAACACTGAAAAAAATGCATAACACACAGGATTGAAACGTAGCAATGAAATGAAAAAAGTGGAGGGGCCTACTAAAAAGCAAAGCTTGTAAAATGTAGACCCCCTATCAAAATTTTATACAAGGGTAATATGATATAAGTAGAGTAAAATAATCAGCAAAATTCTATAAAATTATATATAAACACTGTAACACAAATGTATTTACACTATATACAAAATTAAATATTGACTTTAAAATAATCAATACTACCGTGGGTAAGTATGAGGTTCACAAAATGTTTGATTGAATCAATAAGAATTCAGAATAAATTTTTTGATGAGTAATTTAAATCGGTTTAGATTAGCTTTCTTAGCATAATGTCGTATGAAAGTCTATCATAAACTTGCTAAATCTCCAAAGGCTCTGTCCAAGAGTCAAGACCCCGTGCAGTGGGGGCTCTTCATCTGTAACCTTTAATGGGTTCTATAACGGGCCCCTATATGGACCCTTCCTGCATTAAGCTTTACGTTGAAGCACTGGCGTACCGGGGGGTGGTTCCACAGCCAAGGGGAAATAAAAGAAAATAAAGGAGGCAGCGAAATGAGATGAATGAAATAAAATATATGACATGATATTTGCTATAATGATGTAAAAATCTATCACATAATTAGAATTCAATTTTAACAGGCCATTTTTTTTTCTGGCTCGCTTCGCTCGCTGGCAACTTTTTACAAATTTTCCCACATTTGCTATGGTGTGCCCCTCACATATTTGGATGATTACGATACACAACTGCATTGAATTTATGTGTTGTGTTAAAGCTATATAAATATAGGCCTACACGCAATTTGATTGAAATAAGTGGCCATCTGTAAGGTTTAAAATGGCTTTGATATCAAGAGGTTCCGGGGCTCTGCCCTGGACCCCACCCATATGGATGAGTTGGACCATGGCCCCCCAAAAAAAATGAGGAAAGAAAGGAAAGTGTATTATATTTTTCTGAATATCACGTTAAAATCTATCTTCATGTTAGATTCTCATGAAAAGGTGATTTTTTTATCTCGCTCGCTTCGCTCGCTCGGGACCTATATTAAGCTACTTCTTGCCAGAAGCGCCATACTCGGCCCCCTCGAGCATATAGATCTTCGCCCTGATGCTCACAATCATAACAAAAATCCTGTTCATCGTGGCGTACAAACAAAGGAAAGAGAGGAGGGTGAAATATGATATCATCTTTCTAACATTATGTCAAAATCTATCACAAAATTTGATTTTTGCAATAAAAATGTCAAAAAATTTTGCTCGCTCACTTCGCTCGCTTATATATATATATATATATATTTGCCCGATACGCCATATCGCCCCCTCAAAATTTTTGCCTTATGACGCCATTGCCTGTTCCATGATATATGACCGGGAAATTTTTGGGTCTTGCCCCCCCCCCCCCCTGGCCACCGACCCCTGTTACGCCGCTGGCCTGGTGTCGAGGACGATATGGAGACGGCGTTGGACGTTCCAAGAAACATCGCCAAGCGGAGAGCTAGGCATAGCATATGCACTATCATCCAGAGGTCCATGGTCTTTGGTCAACGAAGAAAATAGGAACACAGTTTAATGAATGCTACCATGTCAAAGAAAAAACAACAACACTCTTTTGATTATGTATAAAACAGCCAAAAATGATAATTAGACAAGATTTTTTTTTTCATCAGGCGTTGACCGTACCCGTATTGATTTGCTTTTCCCCCTTGATGATGTTCCTATAGCATGCACGTGATTGATTCGAGTTTTCTTTGTTAAAAAAAAAATCCATATTTATCGTCGATGTCATTTTCTTTCGTGTATTATTCACACTACATTTGGTAGCAGAGCGCCAATGTCATCAGTCATACTATGTTTTGATACAGGTGTGTCTCTTGGAAAGGCTTTCAGGTCCTTCACAGATTTCTTCATCTTAAAATAAAATTTAATTGGCAGCTTTCATATTCCTTATCTGAACAATATCTGGAGCTATCATGGCAAGATATTAACAATTTCATCCAGGGGCCTTTTTTTTTTTATAGAGAATTGCTAATATAAATACATTTTTAATCAGTGGGCCATATGATCAGATACTTATTTTCCTCCTTCTTGTACAGTGCTATTTCGTTAATACATGACCAACAGTACAGTTGCCATGGTTCCAAGAAAGTCTGATTCTATATACTGCATGCTCCTCTTTAGAACAGTGAGCCAAGCATTTCATAATCCCATATCGATCTCCTGGCTTCAAATTCAATACTTACAAGCAAATTGTTCCTGGAAAGAGTTTCATCAGTAACTTTAAAGGACAAGTCCATCCCTAATAAAAGTTGATTTGAATAACAGGGGAAACTCCAACAAGCATAAAATTGAAAATTTCATCAAAATCGGATGTAAAATAAGAAAGTTATGACATTTTAAAGTTTTGCTTTATTTAATTTCACAAAACAGTTATATGCACATCCTGGTCGGCATGCAAATGAGGGGAGATTTATGGTTAGGTAAAGTTGGTCCTTATTGTTAAATCTGTCAAAATTGAAAATTGTATAATTAAAAAAATACAAAACAAAAGAAATATTGAGTAATGGACATCATTGACTCTCTCATTTGCATAGTATTTAACAGGATATGGGTATCTAAATAAGCTATATGCGAACACAAAGCTTGGGCTGAGATTTTTATTTGACATTCTGACTGACATTAAAACTTTACATTCTAAGCACATTTTGTAAAGCATGGCATAATAATGATAAAGGAGATGGATATCTAACTGTACAAATGATGTAAGGGCGAAGCGCGATGTGAAATCGTTTTTAACATACTGGACAATTTTAGCACATTTTAGATAAAGAACATCGTATACCAGCGCGAAGCACGAGGTGAAATATTTAGCGATGGAGACCTAAAAAAAAACGACACTTTAAATTTTTAACAGGATATGAATATCTAATTAAAGTATATATTCGAGGGCGAAGCGTGAGCTTTAATTTTTGATATTCTATCTAAAAAATGGACAGTTTAATAAGGACATTTTCTATTTACATGAAAAACAATATATATGTCCGATCGATTTATTGCGAACGTGAGCACGAGCTGATTTTTTTAAGGTTTAGACCTAACACCTGGTCATTCTATTAACTTTTTGAAATCATGAAAAAGATGAGTACCTTGCTAAATAAACGACGCGAGTGCGAAGCACGAGCCGAAATTTTTTGATATTCCAATCTGAAAACAGGACATTTTAAGCGTCATTTTAAATAATAAATGAGCTGTGTATCTAAAACGTCAAATTAATACGAGCGTGAAGAACGAGTTAAGCAATGTTTAATTTCATTGAAGTGGACATTAGACGAGATGGCTCTTATGGCTTTTGTACGAAGTGAATTATAGACGAAGTGGCTTCTGGACGAAGAGACTCTTAGACGGAGCCTATAGCTATTGGACGAAGTGGCTCTTAGACGAAGTGGCTCTTGGACGAAGTGAATCTTCGACGAAGTGACTTTTGGACGAAGCGACTCTTAGATGAAGTGGCTATTGGATGAAATGGCTCATAGACGAAGTGGCCTGTGAACGAAATGGCTCTTAGATTAACTGGCAATCAATGTTTATTGAGCGAAAAGGGTAGTTAAATGAAATTAAACATTGCTTAACTCGGAGGTGGGGGGGGGGGGGGCTTGCCATGAAAAAAAAACCTAATCCAAACAAAAAACCCAATCATAGTTTTACATTTTTAACACATATATTGACAAATTTAGAAGTTGAAGCTTCCATTCCTCCTGTCCCCTAACCCTTGCATAAATTGTCACGGGTGGTCATCATCATTCATGAATTTAAAAAAAGAAAAAAAAATTTAGTGCTTTTTAAAATCGCGATATTATAATAAATCAATAGCGTAAAGATAAAAAAAATGGGACGGCCAAAAATTTGGTGTATGAACCAAAATTTCACATAATTAGATTGCGAGCAGAAATGTTGACATTATTACTGTACAAAAGCTTTTGTGGTGATAGATTTGACAATATATTCCATAATAATATCATATCTCGCACTTTTTCCTTCACCTTTCTCTCACTCTCTCTTCTCCCTTGTTCCTTCGTGGTCGAAATATATATATATATATATATATATATGTATATACTTATTTATCTCTCTCATCTCTTTTTTTTTTGGGGGGGGGGGGGGGGCATGCCACCTTTACGCCAGTGTAATAAATAGAAATACACAGATAGTTTGACTCATGAAATAATTTTGTTAAAAGTAATTGCAGCTATTTACTGTTTAATTGACAGAGGATTCGTTGCAACTATTATTAATACAGAAAAAAACACTTTTCATTGAAACGGAAAGAAAAAAGTAAGGGCGTCAACATATAAGAATGACTTTCAAAATACAGAAAATACAGACAAAATATTTTTTTAGAAAGCAAAGAAAATGTAGGGGGGTCGGCATCTAAAACGACTTTTATTAATTTACAGAATATTGAAAAAAGTAAAGCATAATTATATGATACTGATTGATATTGATATAATCCAAGAATTATATCTGCATGACTGATAGTAAATTAAGTTGCGAGAGACATTTAAGAATATCAGGAAATAATGTGAATAAAAGGCACGGGATATCATGGTGAAGTACTAAAAAATCACCTCGCCCACTGTTTTATTATACTTCAATAACTGTCGTAGCAAGCTTTGGATACTCTCACTCCCTTTTGCGATTGCTTCTCTGTATGCTTCCGTTTTAGATACAAAAAATATCATGTGCATGAATTATTTCATTTCGCTCACCAAGCGACTGCATGATATTATTCTTCTTAATCGCGATGGGGGCTCAAATTTTACCAGCCAATTTTTCCATTGATATAAAAAAGTGACCTTCAATTATTTATATCATATCTATATTTTGAAAAACATTCCTCTATACAACTGCCTTCTTCACTTCCGCACTTCCTCTCTAATGAATAATTTTATTTTCCTTTTCTTAAAAAAACAAACTAATTATTTATATTATTGGCAGGCCTATAACTTAGTAAGAAATATATATTTTTTCAATAAAATATGAAGCGTGATGTAAACTCATTATTGCATGCTTTCTGTTTCCTGTAAAACGTATTTCTTAATTACGAATTTGAATGTTATTTTGTTGTTCTTTCTCATCTTCTTTTATTTATATTTCTTTTCATATATCCCGTGCTTCCAAGCATCATCGTCATCATCATCATCATCATCATCAACAACAACATTATCACCATCATCATCATCGTCATCATCATCATTGGCGGCGGAAGCCAACAATTTTAGGGGGGACGAAGTAAACAATATTGACAAGCCAAAAAAAAAAAAAGGTTATCAACCAAAATTTCAGGGAGGGACTACCAACAATTTTTGACAAGCAAAAAAAAAAAAAGTCATCAACAACAATTTTAGGGGGGATCGTCCCCCACCTCAAATTTAGGGGGGCCGCTTCCGCCGCCTATGACCACCACTATCATCATCATCATTATCATCACCACCACCAACACCACACCACCATCATCATCATTGTCATCATCACCATCATCACCATTGTCATCATCTTCAAAAACAACATCATCATCATCATCATTATCATCACCAAGACCATCACCATCACCACCACCACCCTCATCATTATCCTGATCATCACCATCATCATTATCTTTATCTTCTTTTTTCATCATCAACATGCGATCATATTAAAATGGATGTTCATCTTGACGATAAATTGGTTCTAATAAGGAGAGGAAGAAAAAATATGCGAGCAACTACCCCACATAAATAAATTTCACACTCAATTATTATGATTATTATGGAAAAGGATGAATACAAATATTTTTCTGAAAAAAAGTGAGGATGAAATCATTATATCTGATGATTTCGAGAAAATCCCGGCGACAATCATTGCCTATGAAAATAAATAAAATAAAGAAAGAAAATTCTGACGAAAAATAGAGGTGATCTGTCTATGATAGACCACCTTATTGTTGCGTCTACAAAGCGTGATGAAGTGATTTTTTGTTTAGATTAAATCATAAAAATGGGGCATTATATTAACTTTTTATAATCGTAAAAAGGATGGGTATATTATCTTGCTAAACAAAATGATGCGAGCGTGAAGAGTGAAAGATGCCCGTAAAGTCAATACCAATCTTAAAGTATCGATGATAACAATGGTTAGGTGTTTCGAAGTTAGGAAATGTAAAAACTCAGTACATAAACATGACATGATCTTAAATATATATAATATATTTATATTTTTAATTTATTGGTCGTTGGGTGTAAATCGTCAATCAATTCATTAATGACAACATCTATATATACTCAATAAATAGGGCAAGGGTTCTCTAGATATTCCTCAACATTTACACCGGGTGAGTGAAGCATTTTCCCGAGTATTTTAAGTCTTTATCCAAAATGACTCTCTAGTATGGAGGATTGTGTATGTGACTTGCTATTCATGAGCTCGAGTCCAGATATCATTGCATTTTCTTCCGAGTCGACAGTCCTTCGGGAGATTGAAGTGGGTTGTGCGTGGCAATGATTTGTGTTGTGTGGTGTAAAAGTTTCCTATATCTGATCAAGTGTTATTGAGGCGTGATGTGTATATTATTTCCTCTGCTTTCCCTCAGGGGCTTCGGAACGGTTTTCAAAGTGGGGGGGGGGGGGGCTGAGCCAAAAATGGGGGGCTGACCATGCAAAAAGACCACAATCATGGTAATTTTTACGTTTTTGTACACGGTTTTTGAAAAAAGTGGGGGGGGGGGGCTGAAGCCCCCCAGCCCCCCCCCCCCCCCCGCTTCCGCGGCCCCTGTCCCTAGATACTGTTTACCACACTGTGAAACGGTGATAAGGTTTATGGCCCAGCTGGCCAGATTTGCAATTTATGACAACAATATACAGCGAGAATGAGAAACTTTCACACCCTAAAACACAAATTTATTATTATTTTGTTAATTTTCAAGGCATAACGGGGAACCCAAACTTGTATTATTATTATTACCCCGGCTTTTGCTCGAGCTGCCTTTCAGCGCTCGTGCAATAAAGGAATTAATCCTGCCGGGCACCCATTCACGTCACCTGGGTCGAGTGCAGCACAGTGTGGATAAATTTCTTGCTGAATGAAAACACGCCATGGATAGGATTCGAACCCACGACCCTCTGTTTGAAAGGCACGACGCGCCCACGCGTAAATATCAATTCATATCAATGTAGGATGGTTATTTTGTCATTTTGCTATTTTGTCTATTTCCTTTATTCTTCAGCTGTTGTACATTTCCGTTCTGTCTAGACTTATGTTCATTTGCATTTCTTTTCAGCCTAAGGTTATTTGAGTTTAATGATATTCAGTTGTCATTCATTCATTCTTCTCTGAATGCCTTTCCTCCAATTCTCTTTTGTCATCTTCATTCCTTCTCTATTATCTCTTCAGGTGTTCCACTCATTCCATCCCTCACCTGACTCCTTAGTTTCTACTTCCATTATTACATAATCACCAGACATCTTTGTCATCTCATCTCATTCCTTATTGGTTTATCTTATGAATTGGGTTCTTACATTTTAGTTCGATCCTTCCATTTTCTTTAGTTTGATTGGTTGCTATTTCTAATTTAAATATTTATGTAAATTATAGAATGATTTGATTTTAGCTGAGGCAAAGCAGCCCAGATATTAAACAGTGCACTACCAAACTTCTTCGGTTTAAGTTCTCTTCGTTTTGCGTCTGTTTCACTTATTCCCCCTTCAGCATGATTGATTGAGTTTGTTGATTTAGAACTTCATTTATTTTCTACCTCCAAACATATAATTTTCTCAACCTTACATCAATTTATATATAAATTATATCAATTCGTATCATGTTTGAATGTTAATGAAACAAAGCATTGGATTGAATTATCATGAAATCATTCCCCATTTGCCTATAAAATCATCATCAAATGAATATCTCTGTCAGTGCCATAATCATCATCATCTTGCTTATATCTTTACCATTGTCACATGCACCACCTTCGTCCGTCATCTCCATTTCCAGTACTTAATGGAGTAAAATAATATGTTTTTAACAGATAAAGCAAAATCAGACAAACAAAACAGTGAACATTTTCATCAAAATCGGACAAGGAATGACAAAGTTCTGACATTTTAAAGATATGCCCCTATGCATTATTTCGTTCATGAAACGGTTCTGTGCATGTCTTCGTGCGTATTCAATGAGCAAACTGATGATGTCATAATTATTCCCGTTATTTTTGTCCTTTCGTATTTTATTACATGTACATGAAATTAGGTTTATTCAAAAATTTTCCCCCTAGAACTAAAAAAAGTGGATTGATAACTCGTCGCACGGCTGGCAGAAGGACGCACACATTAGTTCTCATCGTTTATACCTTCTAATTCTTATGCATATTCCGATTGATATTGTACTTTAAATTTGACTATGTATTGTTACTCTGATTTTGTTGTGCTTTGTGAACGGAAAATGAATAAAATCTAAATCTAAAAATCTAAATTATTATTAATCCCATTTAATCCCATCTAACCTATAAAATATAAACTTATTTCAGACCAAATTTACTATGCATGTTCCATTATTTTCATCCCTTAATTCATTCAATTTCTCGACCTTAAACGTGGAAGATCAATAGAAAACCTTTTTTCTTAGGGTTCAGTAAAATTTGAACATCTGTTTCTTAGTTTGTTGGATGCAGTTGAGAGTGACTCAGTCCCAGAGGCCAATTATATAATTTGGGGGTCAAAATGAGTGACCACTGGGTCCTGGTCACTCATTTTGAATGTAAAAATACATTCAAATGAAACAAAATTTTCGAGTGAGAACGGGACCAAAATTATTGAGGCTCACTATCAACATAGACCTACTATGAGAGTTGGCAACCCCTATCATCATAAGAATATTGATATATTTTGTTTTGTTAGTTGAAAATAATTTCCGGTCACGTACATCCGGATTGTTGATCTTTCCTGCTTGGCGTTTTAGTAATTTTATGTGATGAATGAAACTGAATGTTTAGTCTGGCACTTTATTTTACCTATTATTGAATTGAATTGAATTGAATAACTTTATTGTCCATAAAGAAAATTCTTTTTCCACTGGTTTACACACATGTAGATACAATGTATATAGACAGAAAAAAAAATGATGAAAACATGTCAACATGAGGAAATAATTCCAACTCAGGTATATATGGTTCACGCAAAATTTTCAATACACAATTATTTCTGTTTGTTTCTGTTTGTGGTATAACTCCCGTATAGAAGCTCGACAGGACAGCATTTTGCTGGTAAACACCAAGCTGGTATATAACCAATTACCTTGGAAACATTTTACGTCTAGGTTGATCAGTCATAGTAGCTGACGTAATAGACGACAGATATCACTCTTGGGCCTTTTTATCAAAGTGGAGACAATGGCATAGTTGGGATTCGAACTCACAACCTTGCGATTATGAGTCCAATGCTCTAACCACTGGACCACTCTAACCACTCTAACCACTCTAACCACTGGACCACACGACCCTGTAATTTGAAATAAAGTCAAAACTTAAGTCAGGTTTGAGAATAGTTCATATTCTAGAATAATCATGTTTGGTTGTAGTTATCGGCAAGAAGATCGAAGCTGCTGCAAGTGCAATTGTAATAGTTATAGAGAGCAAGGGAAGTGCAAGAGTGGTGTGTCTGATTCTAAGAGAATCTCTAATTAATTTACATGAATAGTCAAGTTATCTATCGTGATTATTAACGATCAATTAAAAGAGTAGGGTACTGATTAATATTGTTCTACTGTTAACACTAAAACAGCCGCGACCATTCCGCTGCGCAACATTAGGCCTACGTATAAAGCGCATGTCAGACCCCAAATTGCTCCAATACGTGATTTTGTGTATAAAGTCAATGTAAATTGAGCTTTCCCATCTTATTATTATTTTTACTTTCATAGGCTGAATTAATTGATTTTAGCATATTATGCTTCAAAAAAGGTTCTGCTATAAATTTGGCGAAAAATAAAAACAAAAGGTCTAAATACAAAGAAATACATAAGAAATTAATAAAACAATAAAATACATAAGAAATTCATTTCAAACCAGATTTTTTTTTTCATTTGTAATTGTTAGCAATGGTATAAAGATTACCAACACCCAAAATTAGCATTTTAGGAGCCTTTTTTCAGTGAATTAGAGCAAAAAGTATGATTTACGCATAAATTAGAATAATTAATTTATATAAAAAATCTTAATATTTCGAAAAAATTAACCAGACAGCCTTGCAGATCACATCCCACACTATTATCTTGACAATTTTCACGAGATTCGCGATCGGCGGCCGGGATCTCAAGGGGGGCTGATTCAACCCCACCCCGGGTCATATAACACCCCAAAAAGCCCAGCCTGTTAGGGTCAAACTGAATTTGAGACAGACACTTCTTGGATAGAGCTGAGAGATGAGAGCGAGAGGGAGAGAGAGGGAGGTGGAGAGTGGGAGAAAAGCAAATGAAAAAAAAGTGATCGATACATCCTGTATGCAGTGAAATTGAAAATGAAATATGAAAACGAATTGCGAATGAGTTCTTTACGCCGCATGCTGAATAACAAGTTTTAGACATAGAGATGTATTACGATATCGTTTTAGATCAGAATTTTGGTTTTGAAAACACGGGTAGAGAACGCTTTACACACTCCAAGACGGGGTTTCCCCCAAAGTTTCCCCTCCTCGCGCGCGCCGAGATTGGGCGTTGGATTGAATTTCGTACCAGTCAACTGATTGTTGTAATCATTTGAAAATAAGCAATTAAAAGCCTTCATAATCAAAATATTATCAGCACTGCAACATAATATTTATTTGAAATGAAACATGTGATCAAAATTTCAATTAAAGCATTTTTTATTCGAAAAAGATAACACCGGATATGAAATAATTTTAAGAAACGCCTGCGTAAAGTCTAGACCAAGGTCGTTGTTATAATATTGAAATTATCGCCCATTCTGGGGACGCCCGTATTTACCGAACCGTGTAAAAAATACACCCGCAAACATGCGTGGTACACAGTCATGTAAAGCGTTAAGCCAGTTTTGATTTAATTTAGAAATGGCATTAAAATCCCAAAGGAGAAAGGTTCGTAGGGACCTCGTATGCATTTGTGCAGTCAGATGTGGATCTAGTATTTTTTTAATGAAAGCGTGAAGAACATAGTTTAACATAGGACGATAATAAGAATGATTGTTGTTACAATGATGCGAGCTAGATTTGGCGCATTTTTGAAGAAACCCCCCCCCCCGGGACATTCTAACCGCTTTCTGCAATCATGAACAAGAAGAGTATCTTAATGCGTAGTGCAAAAAGCTGAAAAGGTTTGATATACAAAGCGTATAAGGGGATATATGTTTTTATTAAATTTTCTCATATTCCAGGGCCCCGGCGATGCCCCTTGCTTCGTACACTCTTCACCTTTTCTCATCTTTTAAAAATCATTTCGTCCTCTACTTTCCATTTTCCTTCTTTATTTCTTCCCCTCCTTTTATTTTATTTTATTTTTTTTGCTATCACAAAATAAGATTGTTGTTGTCATTATTTTCTGCCCCCCCCCCTCATGTATCTAAACACATTACACCAATGCTCAATCCAGGGGCGACAGAACCGGGGGGGGGGGGGGGCACAGTTTCCGTAGAAAATACCCTTTAATCTTCAAAACTAAAAATTCCCTTTTTCCCAAATGAAATACCCTTTCTGAAATAACGCATTTTAGGTTAAATGATTTTTGTTCGCTCTTTGCGCTCCCGCCGATTTCTTTCATAAGATACCCGAATGGTAAAAAATTATGGCATATTTTAACTCACGCTTCGCCCTCGCAATAATTATTTAGCCCTTATGAGATGTTTGTTAGAGTAAAACTAAGATCTATTTAGTTATGGAACAGGACTACCCCTACATGTAAAACAACCGAACAACAAAATTTTGCTTTAAGCCGAACGGGGGAATTGAATGAAAAAAAATTAGGGCCAGGCGGGCCAGCCCCCCCCCCCCCTTTGTAAAAGTTAAATCCATCCCTGCCTAGTTTATGTTCTCTAAATGCGATAAAAAGTGTCGATGGTCATTTTTTATAAAACAAAAAAAAAATCACTTCAAGGGGCCAGGAGTGCCCTTTTCAACAGTATTTAGAGCCAGAATTGACCACAAAGCCGGCAAGTTTTACAACTTCACTGAATTTCAATTTTTTCTTCTTCAAATAATTAAAGCCTAATTATTATCAATCAGAATTCCCTTGAAATATTTTGTTAAAATTAATTACCACGAAACGCAAATAGGTTCAGGCAGAAACGTAATCTGATGTTTGTGCCCAAATGCCAATTTTTATATAATTTGCCTCCTTTTTTCACTTTGCACCCCCCCCCCCGATACGTTCCGTCGTCCCTTGCTCAATATATATACTCCACCCCCAGATCCACGATAGCGATATTTTGTTTCTTTGACCATCTTAGGATAATGTGAGCTCTGGCACGGTTTGATTAGTTTGCATGGATTCAACGAGCTAGTACATAAATAATTTGCAAATGATTGTAATCAATCCCTCCATTTTGATTTCTTATATTTCAAGGTAAAATTTTCAAGCCCTTGGCGCTTTCACTTTTTGAAAATTAATTAGATTAAATCTCCCCGATTAATCTATCAGTGTCATCCACACTACAAGTGGTGGTATAGAAATTTGTGTAGGCCTATATTATGTTCTATCTTTTTTTTCATTTTACGCCACTGCAAGATTGAAGGGATAGGCCTACTTGAAGAGAGTTGACCGAAGATCACTCCCAAGGGCGGGGCGGCAGGATATTGATAGGGGGAGGAAACTATAATGTTTTCTCACATTGTAAATCCGTTGTAAGAGTTAAAAGTGACCGCAACTTTTTATATCATTCTTCATTCTTCCTTCACTCTACTTCCTCCATTATTCTCATATTCCCCTTTTTTCCTTAATACTTTACTGCTGTCTGCTCCCCTCCCCCGGCGATATGAATCCAAGCTTGATTATCCCCCTCGTGACCCCCTTGGTTTCCTCAACAATGCCCATAGCAGCTACCTTACGTACCATAACACATCATTTTCTCGGTCCGTTATTTCAGCAAAGGTGGAAAGTCCCGATTTTCTGGACGCGTCTCATTAGGTCACTTTGTATGCTATTATTAGCAAACTTTCCTGCATGCCTGCGAGAAAAGGGAATTTTGGAGCTCCAAGATTACCAACTCAACTGACTCATCACTCATAAACTTACACTTTGCAGTAATATACGGTAGTGACATTTGGAGTACAAGCGATTTTTAGAGGATAATTACGAGAATAGTGCTGTGAATCTGGATCGACCGGACGAGTGCCACGACGAATTTACCAACTCTCTCTTAACTGATCCCTCCACTTCTTTGGAGTGGAGTACAGTGCAGTAGAATTCCCTCGGCCTCGCTTCTGCCAAGTTCTGCTTCTGAAGTTCTGGCGCTGTCGTTGAGCCTCTCAGTCTCACTGTCACTGTGACTGTGTCAGTCTCTGAATCTGATCTGATATCTGTGACCTCTCTCTTGCTTTGATTGAAGACAATTTAGTGAGTAATAATGCCAATGGACAAAACTTGGGAAGGGGTACCAGTCACAGTTCAGATTCGGTCCACTGAATCTATTATCTGGCTAAAACAGGTACCGTACATGTACCAGTAAATACTAGTGAGTCGAAGAATTGTGACTGGTAAAACTAAAAAAGTGGGAGTGTACCTCAACTTCAAGTTCAAGTGATGTTTGTGCAGGGTCCACTCCACTTCACTACCGCTACACTAAGCTCCACCTACCAAGCCCGTAAACTCGCTCTGAATGCTCCGAGTGACAAAGGTCATGAAGGTGGGGAAAAATGCATATTTATTGTAAAAATCCTACACCGAAACGAGCTTAATTTAAAAAGAACAAGAAGCTTAATTTCTTATTCTTGTTAAGCTCCTTTCAGTGTAGGATTTTTACAATAAATATGCATTTTTTCCCACCTTTGTCACTCGGAGCATCAGAGCGAGTTCTCGGGCTTGATGTTCGGGTAGGCACTAGGTGGAGCGTAGTGTAGTGCTAGTGAAGTGGAGTGGAGCCTGCACGAACATCACCTGAGGTAGGGAAGGGGTAGATTTAGCCAAATTCCACTAGACCCCAGTACCAGGCTGGCAGAAATGGTAGACGCAACCGGCAACCCCACCCCCCCCCCCCAAAAAAAAAAAGCATTGACATTGTGATTTATGTGTGTGTGGGTGGTCAAACTAAAAAGTAAAAACTAAGTTAACTTTACTTAGAGTGAGACTGTGAGAGAGTCTTGAGTCTTCTTGTGATTCTTGACTTGTCTTGATCTTCCTTGATCTGTCCTTGCCTTTGCTTTGGCTCTTGAGATAAGTTAGAGGTCTAGAATAGATTTTAGAGATACTTCTGCCAAAATTGTATTTTTAAACTTTTTTATTATTGCTATGCCCTAATCATCCTTTTTCTTCTCCCACATCTCACCTGATTCTTTTTCTTTTTTCCCCCTCCTCTTCATCGTTTTCCTCCTTCCATCAGTTGTCTTTTTCTTGTTATTTTTTTTTCTCCTTCATCTCCTTCTCTTACTTTTATTTTTCTTTCCCTCTTCTCCTGGCTTCTCCCTCTGTGTGTGTATCCAATCCAAGTCTACATTAACTTATAGTGTATGCTACATGTAAATGATGAGCCGTACATGAAAAGGCTTCTTAAAATAGAATATTGTTGTTTGGGGAAAAATTGATGTGGCACTTGAATGAAACAAATTCATTCACAAACAATGAAGCTTGTGACCTGAATGTCCATTGAATAGAAAATGGATTAATGTACATGTACAGCAAGGAATCCAGAACATACATTTTTAATACAGCTGGTGCTTAAAGCCAACAATACATGTACTGTATACTATTATACCAATGGGCACCATGAGCTACATGTATGTCCTTACTTGGATATTGTTTTTTTGTTTATTTCAAGGTGGAGCTCATCAAAAACAATTTATAAGGTCACTGGGAAATGGTCAAAGGTCAACAAATCTAGTATTTTATTACTAATTATTTTTTAAATATTAATAAATAAATAAATGAATAAATAAATAAATAAATAAATGAATAAATATAAATAAATAAAATTATTCAATTTATTTATATTTATTAATTTTTTCATTCTATTTATTTATTTTTTTCATTTTTTTTTTTGGGGGGGGGAATTATACATGTAGTCCTAAATCTTGGTTGTGTTCAAAGTCAGCTCATAAATGCAGGTGAGACTTTGCATACCGGTACATAATTTTTACATATATGTACTGTACATGTACATAGGCCTACATGTACATAGTACTTCAGAATCAATAACCTGAAATTTTGAGAGGAAAGGTCCTTCAGATATGCAACCGAGAGAATCTAACCCCAGAACTTCCAGGCAAGGTTCCCTGGCCAAACGGAATTGTGCTTGCGCTTCATGTTTATGACACGTTCAAATTATGTTTTCTCTTTAAAAAAAAGTTTTGGGACCTGGAGCCATTTGTCACTGGCATTAAATACCGTCATTACTTTGATGTTTCAAAGATGAAACATGTATTTGACCTGCCACCCCCAAACCAGTCTATCAGTTGCAAGAGAAGGATCTCTGTAAATTGCCCAAAAAGTACTTTGCCTTTTGGTGGTCTTATAATAAAGTAAGAATTAGAAAATTAGCTTTATATCTGAAAGTACAATTTCTTTGTTCGACTGTCAAATTTTTAGTTTCAAAGTTAAATAGATAAAAACAAGATACAAGAGATTCTTTCGTGAACACCACTCCAAACTGTTGAGAAGTTCAAGTGAGATTGCACAGCATGTCTTCCTTGAGTGAATACCTAACACATACATGTATCTCCTTATTCTATGAAGGTCTCAACCTCTCACTGAATTGTTTAGAACTACATTCTATGACAATTAAATTTGATGAGTATAACTCAGATATATCATTCTAACTAATCTTCATTCTAACGCTTAGGAAATGTAACTTTTGACGACTTACAATACATGTATTATATTTGTTTGGGGTTGGCCGGTCACAACTCGCATGCATATTTTATTTCTTCACCATAAAACAGCTTTCTGTAAAAACCCAGTGCTGTCCCATGTTGTACTTTTTGTGTCAGTAAAGTGTTAAAATAGGTTGTAGTGAACATTAAATGATATTTGAACATTTCAGGTTTAATTCTATTTTTGTAAAATAAATTTCAAAAAGAAAAGAGATGGTTAAAAATGTTTTTTATGTACAGTACTCACTGTGTTAGTCCTGCTGACTTTGTCTTCATGTCTCTCTCAGCATCTGCTACCATTTTTAAGGTCACTGCAACCCAATGTTCTTCCTGACAAATTAAAAAAACTATTTCCTGATTATGAAGATCATTGGCCTAGGGTCGTTGAAATCTAATACAGGTACATGTACATGTACATGTAGCACTCTACATCAAGGCAAGCCAGCTTTGAAATCTGCCTACCCCTGGCCTACATGTACATCTACATGTGGAATATTTCTGGTATCTAATGACAAAAAAAGCCATATAATTACTGGTATTTCTATATATGCCCCAAATTGACTGACCGAATTTCACACTCAGTTTGATAGGACGGTTTCCCCACTTCATCAATCATTTTGATCATAGAAAAGTGGTGTACATTGTATGTAGCTTATTGTACATTATCATTGCGCATTGCATGATTACATTCCTTATTGCATGCGTTGACTGCAATTTGCTCATTTGTGGAGACCATACAGTATTGTACCATATTGAACAGCATGTTTTACATGAGACTATATTTAACATATTTTGGTGCTTGTGCTGTACGCGTCCATAGGCAAATTATGCAGACCAAATTTTTCAATGCATCATTACATAAGTATTAAAACGACCATGAGATATAGATTATCTCACATTGTGTTCCTTTAGCGTTCAGTGCGTACATGAATAATCTGACTCTGAATTTTAATCGGTTTCAATTCCATGTTTGTCAATAAATTATTTGCTAAAGTACCATTGCTTTAAATAGGTTTTTAGGATAGTCCATTTATTTTTATAGGATTGTTGAGTTTAAAAAATATAGACATCTTGCAAGCACTTTCAAGAAACTTCTCTAGCTACTTTCAATTAATGTGCCTGCTCACCTATCATACTGTGTGTGGAGTACATGTAAGTATGTTCTAATTTTAGACACTCTTCAATGCATCAACTCATGCACACATTGTCACTGTACATCGCACATGGATGCAGAACATTGCAAGTTTCCATGTTCAAAAAGATTGTCAGTCATATGCATAGGCCTACATATTTAATTCATTTGTGCTGTACATGTACATGTAGCTCATGGTCAGGGCATAAAATCCACATTAAGGGCATCCATTGTAATGGGCTTCAATACTCTTGGATTCAATTTCAGTACTTTTTCAATAACTTATCCTGGCTGGCAAAGTTCTGAGCATGTACTGTACATGCATGCTATCACATGCAGATACGGTACTGGTTAATATGTTCATATATCTCTGTTCTATTTCTGTTCTCTGTTACCAGTATCCGATACCATTATAAAGTCGGAGTGCACCGTTCGCGTACAGACATGGCGGCGATGGCGGAGGAGAAGTCCGACTCGATGCAGTCCGTCGAGATCCCGCCGGACATGTTCAACCAGCTGCTCAACCACAACGGTCAGGTGGGCCTACCCATCGGAGGCGAGGGTGAATTTGACAGCAGCGATCTGATGCAGCTCCCAGTCATGAAGGGGTTGCAAGAGGAGGAATCCAGGCCACATCTTAAAATACTTGAACAACCCAGACAGGTGGGTGATTAAAGCTCTCTTCCAAGTATTAAAGGGATGGTCCGGGCTGAAAGTATTTATAGCTTAATAAATTGAGTAGAATTCACTGAGCAAAATGCCGAAAATGTTATCAAAATCGGATAACAAATAACAAAGTTATTGAATTTTAAAGTTTAGCAATATTTTGTGAAAACAGTCGTCATGAATATTCATTAGGTGGGCTGGTGATGTCACATCCCCACTTGTTCTTTTGTATTTTATTATATGAAATTAGGTTTATTCAATTTTTTTTCCTCCAAGAACTAGAAAAATTAGATTGACAACTGATTTAGTGCATTAGATATTTATTGCTGCAACTTATTCCATTATAAGGGAGACATATTATTCACACAAGTATGAAATAATGAAAATATTATGATTTTATGTAATAACATAAGAAAACGGAAAGTGGAGATGTGACATCATCAGCCCACCTAATGAATATTCATGATGACTGTTTTCACAAAATACTGCTAAACTTTAAACTTCAATAACTTTATTATTTGTTATCCGATTTTGATGAAATTTTCGGCATTTTGCTCAGTGAATTCTACTCTATGTATTAAGATATAATATTTTCAACCCGGACCATCCCTTTAAGTTCCAAGTTATAGTTTCAAATTTACTTTCCGCTCATAAAGATATAAAGTTATGTAAAACATATGATACAATACAATCAAGTGATCAATGAATAATCAGAGGGGTCTGGGGGAAGATATTACATTAGAAAAGATGAAACATAAAATACAACTTGAATAATGTAAATGCATGTATACGACTGACTACATAATAACAGTAACTGAAGAGAGTATAGGAAACTACCAAAAGCTAAAACCTTGCTGATGCTATAGTAGCTCCTTTGAATAAAAAGAAGTATAAAATGCAAGAGAAGATGTATATTCAAGAAATGATTACAGTTTCTTTAAATATTTTCTTTTAAAGGTAGCATGAGAGAGTCAGTTTTTAATTTCACTGTGGGCATGGGCGGCGAGGCAGAGGATTATCCTCTGTTAATTGGGGGGATCTACAGTATTGTTGCCTCCCCCTCCCCTAACACAATTCTCTGCTCTGCCACCCATAACTGTGTGTATAATAACGTGAGATATTATTTAAAATTCGAAAGAATTGTGATATGACCTCTCACTACTTTTCCTATTTTGCCAACGATTATCATTTTTGTTAGACATGTCAACATAGATGAAGGAGCAACACCAGAAATAATATATAGATAATTCATTTTTTATTTATCTATTTTGGTATTTGAAAAATAGGTGTAATATATGTTGGATTTTATTGCGATAAAATTATAAAAATACAATCTCAAGCAGTCCAAAGACTGAAATATGCTACTGTTTACAAATAGAATCACAACAAAAATATGAAGCAAACATTGTAAATAAATATTCAAATACAAATTACAATGCACAAATTCATACCAAAAAAAATGTATCATAAATGCATATAAATGCAAGAATGGAAATGAGGACCTAAAGAGAAAAAGGAAAAAGGGGTGGGGAGGCAACCAGGGGACCGTTTAATGAAAGTTGTCAGCACTGTAAGATGTCTTTCTCCGACAGTTACCATAGTAACAGTCAGAGGCCAGAGCTTCTCAGCCAATCAAAAGCAAGGATTTCACTGAAACAGTCAGCACTGACAATTTAGTCAGTGCTGACAACTTTCATGAAACACCCCCCCCCCCCCCCCGGACCCCCAAACTGACCATTAACAAGAGTCCCAAATCAATCTACATGTAAAGAAAACCAAAACCCCACACAACTACTCTATTAAAATCTCAGGGGGTCTCACAAGTACAAATAACTAAAATTAAATACCAGTAACCCTGCGGAGGTGCCAATAATGAAGAAAAGGGGGAATGAAAGATATGAGAGAAGAGAGGAAGAGGATGAGAAAACGGAAGCAATACTGTACGTGTAAATCATCAAAAGAAATGGGAAAGTGAAAGGTGGGAAGAGAAAAAGAGGCAACCTTTTAGAATAGAAACTCATTATAACTCATAATTAATAAATTATAACACATTATGAAATAAATCAACATGATAACATTCCATAGGATGATCACCGTGTACGAAGGGGCAGTTCTTTGCACGTATGCTATTCTTTAACGACACATTGACACGATAATTAGCAGATTTGTTATTTTCCCACTTCATTTCCGACAGCGCAATGTATAAAAAGGAAGAAGGAAATTAACAATCTATGTTTTTACTACATGTCTGCATGTAGAGTATTATATTACTATAGAACATATTTTGTATTGGTTGGTATTCAAATGATTGAATTATTCTAAATAGGAGTTTGATTATTAAAGATTATCCAAATGTTAATGTTACATTGTAGAGTAATGTCCAGTACTGCCTCAGCCTGCTCTGTAATACTGCAGGCATCTTTGTAGATATTGTAGATGTACATGTACATTAACGAAAATTGGCTTCCTCCCCCAACCCGGGGAACCTCCGGGAAAAATTAACCCGGGCCCAGGGGCAATTTTCCCCTGAATGCTCACAAGAGCCTTGGAAAATTCCCATTCACTGGAATGTTAAAGCTTCCACCATATTGCAGATGAGCCAGTAGGTTGTGAAAAGGTGCCCCCTAACTGATTATTTTTTGCCCCCCTCCCCCCCGTTAAAACAGCACTCCTCCTTTCCTTTGTGTACATTTTCGATTTAGGAAGGATAACATCAAACTATTGCACACATTTTTTGGTGGTCATTTTTTACAAATATGCTAATATTTTTTTTACAGCGAGGATTTCGATTTCGATATGGCTGTGAAGGTCCGTCTCATGGTGGTCTGCCAGGTCATAACAGCCAGCGAGGAAAAAGATCTTTCCCTTCTGTTGAGGTAAAGTGTTGTTTAATCAATCTTAAATTTCAGGGCCATGTTGGATAAAACTTGTTTAATCAATGGCAAGATGTACTGTAATTACTGAAATCATGCCATTTATAAAAGAGATGCAATGCAAGAACAGTTGGAGAGGAAAACAGATCTTTTCCTTCTGTAGAGGTGCATATATGGTTGTTGAATGAATCTTGAATTTCAGGGCCATGTTGTGTAAAACTTGTTTATTAGAAGCAAGATATATTGCTACAAGTGACTGGTACCATGCCATTACAACAGGGGCGGATCCAGGATTTTCCAAAAGGGGGGGGGGCACATTTTCCCGAAGAAAAATTTGACAAGCAAGCAAAAAAATAGGTATTTAACCTAAAATAACATTTCGTCCACGAAAATTTTTTACAAGCCAAAAAAAAAGGTGTTCACTTTCAAAGGGGGGGGGGGGGCATATTTCTTTTTTAACGGCATTTTTACATTACAAATTTTAATTATGCCTCTCAAAAGGGGGGACATGGGCCAGCTGTGCCCCCCCCTGGATCCACCAGTGCATTACAATACAGAGATGCTACTGTAGTCTTTAGGCCTTGACAGCCACCAATTTCAAGATGATGTACAGCACATTTTACACATTTTGAATATCAGCGCAGTGTTGTGTATTAAAGACTTGTTTTATTAATATTGGCAAGATACAAAGCTACTGAATTCATGCCATTTAACACAGAGGTGCCAGTCTTCAGGCCCCGACAGCCTCCCATTTCAAGCATTTTAGACTTCATATCAATCGTATTTACAGCACATACAGTGTATACATTGTAAAATTCTTGAATTTCAGGGCGATGTTGCAGAAAAATTGTTTTAGGATGGGGGTTGGGTGTCTGGACACCTTGAAGCCTTGTGTTTTTTAACCCAGGAATAAGCCAAAAATATATGTTGAATAGTTCTTATCACAATCAATATTTGTTTTTTATAATATTTTCTTACATTCTGTTTTAAAGTAGAAATCAACTTAAAAAGTCATGCGTCCGGACACCCAACCCGTCCAGACACACAACAACTGGGTATAATAATCAATGCCAATATATAAAAATTACTAAAATTTCGCCGTTTTGTTGTGAAGATACCAAGAATCAGGCCCTGAAAAACTCCCATTTGAAGCTTTTCAGGCTTTTTTAAATGTACAGTGTATACATTCTATAGCTCTTGCTTCTTTCCAGTCTCAGTGAGTACTCATGTAAAACTGATGTGACATACCGTGACATACCGGTATCTCAGAACTCAGCTTTATCATGGAATAACTAGCATAACAATTGAAGTTGAATTATGCAAGAACAGGAAAAATTAGAACTCTATTGATGATATTTGTTTTACTGTCTCATTCCTTTTTATGTCCACAAAGGAATCTTGAGTATCATTTCCTCAACAAAATATTACTCCTCTATTCCCTGATAAAATTAGTATAGGGATTATTACTGTATGTTGAGAAAAAAATTGTTTTTTTTTTAAGGCAAACATTCATGCCACCATTAAGTTTTAATAGTTAACTCTTTGCATGCTGATTTAATTTTGGGGGATAATAATGACGATTGTTTCCATGTTATTTTCTTTAATTCGAGATATCCATATTGCACTGGTCATTGATATTTGTTATTATATAGATGTTATGCAAGAACTATTGCCTTTTATCCATCTATCTAATTTGAAGGTATAGTGGAGAAAACTAATTATTACAATTGTTGAATTTAATTGTAGGAATGTGCAAGTTGGCAAAATCAGCGCGCAAAGGGTTAATACTATACAGTACACATGTGATACAGTGTATGCTTATTTGTGCATTAATAATAAAATATATTGAACCGCTAAAACAGGAACTACAAGTAGGCCTACATATCTAACTCTAATTCTTTTATGAATGGACTGCATATTGGAGTTCACTTTCTTAGTTGCATTGCATTGTAAGTATTGATTGGCAGATCCCTCTTATAATATAAATATGAAAAATGAAACTGATTTTATTGTACTGCATTTTATTCATTCTTTGTTGATAGAGAAAACTGACTTGAGTTGTCCCAATGAATGTGGTTTCGAAAGAATATCTTCTAAATCAATGTTATTTGTTTCCATATCATCATAGAACTACATGTACATGTAGGTCTAGTATTGTGATTTGTGAAGCTGAAATCAGAGTGACACGACATTTGATCCTTCAACATTTGCTCTGGTTGTAATATATCAGAGTACATGCAGTTAAAGTTAGGATTATAATAGAGTGGGGAATAATTTTCCTGGTATCGCATCACAATTTGCTCCACATTTTTGACAGACTGCTATGCATAAAGTCTTTTGTATATTTTTACACAGGACTGTACATTAAAATAGTTGAGAGCTTTTCTCTTGTCAAGTGACCAAAAATGCTATTCAAATTTGTATAGCAAAATCATTCCTTGTAGAGTTTTTGGTTCAAAATAATGTGAAGATAAGGATTAGGGTATAGTGTTGGAGGTTAGATTTTATATAGATTTGGCTTTATATGCGGATTTTCCATCGGAGCAATTGTCACTGGAGCAAATGACTTGGAACCAAAATCAGAGCACACTGCATGAAGCTGAAAATCGCTATTCAGATAAGCCTTCATGGGCATGTGTACTATTACATGTACGTATTGTTGCTTGGAAAAAGACACATCCACTGGCAGAATCATAATCGGTCGAATTGAAAAGATCCTTGTTAAAGCAGATACGAACCAATAGCGCCATCTCGAGTCCTCAACTACTCATACCTGGCCAGTTTCCTGACCCATAATGCTAGTGTAGTCTAGTAATATACATGTAGACCCACTTGAATGATAACATGCTAATTAACTACTCAATACATTTATACCGCAATAATTATATTACCAAGTAGCAAAACAATTACTTTTCCTCTCAAAACATTTTAGTTTCGCTATACAAATACAATTGTAGGTCAATTTATTCTCTGTCTGAAAACATTTTAAGAATATGTATTTAAAGCACACAGTCAATGGGAGACCACACATACATGTACATGTAGTTCACTCCCCCCTTTAACTGATACGGTATACAGTGCATGGGGCATTTTGCACCAATCCAATGTATTAAAGTCATCATGAATTCATGATGATGTACAGTACATAATGGTACTCAAAAGAAAGAGTTGAGTCAATAAATGCATGTTTATAGATAGACATACATGTACACTGTCTGTAGCTATCAACAGTAATTTGTAGTAAAATCTATTCCTATGCCATTTCCTGATGAAGAGTTGACAGTATTGTTTGCATTTATTTGAAATTCTGAATGAAGCTCCAAGATCAAAGTTCACATATGTGTTTGTTTTGAAGGACCACTGTCCGCTTCAAATGTATGATTTCAAAATGTACACTGTATGGACATGTCTGGTAAAAGGGTGCATTTACAGTACCTGGTAAGTCTTAGGGTGTATTGTAAAGAAAAAAAATATCAACAAAAAAAAGAAAGAAAAACTGAATGTACATGTATATCATTATAATAATCGTAGAATCACCAAATTGTTATTTCCACACTGAGTGTACAGGTTGCTTTTTTACATAATTACTTTTGTTGTTGCTGCCTGTAAAATTCACTGTTCAATAAACATATATACATGTACATATTGTAATTTCAATAAATAACTTTTTAAAGCTCAAATGATGTGACAGCAACAGAGCCACATGTACATGTGCCACATTTAAATAACCCTTTTTTATCCCTAAAAACTTGATATCTTAATTTAGTCGAAAAAGAATTATGAATCTTAATATAAACTCTCATGCACAGTGACAATTTTACTCAATGGTTGAAAAACACAGTGTGCATTTATTTATTTTTTTTTTGGTGTACATGTATACACTAAAAATGTACATGTACGTGTAAATACAATATTATAGACTCTTAGTACACTTTAGATGTAGTTGATGTTCTATATTAAGCAATTGTGGGAGCGTATCAAGTGTTGGTTTCATATTCATGACATCATTCGTTGCTAAGAGGTTTCATTCTGTAATAATGACATGCACTGAATATGTGGACAATTTATGTGTACATGTAGGTCTTGTACATATTTTTTATGTACATGTAGAGTGCATTGTACATCTTATGTGACTATAATTATGTATTACCATTACATTTTGAAGATGTGATCTCAATGTATTTTTGCCTCCCAAAAAATGATTATTAGAAACAAATGTTCATGTTCTTTTATAGTCAATATTCTTTGTTAAATTTTGTTCAATTTTTGAGGGACAAAAATTTAAATCATTGATAGTTAAAAATCACAAGTTTAGACCAGAATTTGAATTAAAACAGAGTTAAAAACTATGGGCCTGAAATCTGTACTTTTAAAGCACTCACTTTATGATAAACATTTCATATACTGTAATACCCATAACTAATTTTAATGCATGTACAACTCATTTTTGTCTCGCTCTGCATAGCAGAGCAAACTACATGTACATGTAGGTGCCGCTTTTCCGATGATGGCGGTGGCGGCATCATCATCAACATTGAAATCTTAACCAAGGTTAAGTTTTTTAAATGTCATCAGAACTTAGAAAGTATATTATGGACCTAGTTCATGAAACTTGGACATAAGGGTAATCAAGTATTACTGAACATTCTGGTCAAATTCAAGATCAAAGGTCACTTAGGGTCAACAAACTTTGGCCATGTTGGGGGTATTTGAGGCATTGTCCTCATACCTTTAAAAGTTTATGATTCTAGTTCATGAAACTTAGACATAAGAGCAACCAAGATCAAAGGTCACAATGAATTTTGGCCGTGTTGGGGGTATTTATGAATTGGCATGACTTAGAAAGTTCAGGGATCTAGTTCATGAAACATAGACATAAGGGTAAACTAGTATGAATGATTGTTTTGCACACGTCTTAGGTCACATGATCATGGTCAAAGGTTGTTTTGGGTCAATGGACATAGTATTCTATTATCATATGAATGTTTCTTATGTGAATAATTATTCAATAACTGTTTTCAAAGTCAGCACTGCTGATATCGAATTGCATAATGTAGGCGAGACTGCCAGAGGCATTCCACTTGTAATTTTTGTCTTTCTATCTTCATCCTTCTCATTGCAGATTTGTAATTACAAAGGACCTGCCCGTATAGTTGTTTCCCTGGTAACCAGTGAAGATACACCCCGCCCCCATGCACATTCTCTAGTTGGCAAGCACTGTAAGGACGGGCTATGCACAGTGCAAGTAGGGCCCAAGGATATGACAGCAAGGTAATATCTAATGCTTAATATTCAAGGATTCCAAAAAATTTCAAATATTTTTTTCTGTCTTTGATGTATCGTCAAACAATGTATTTCTCTTCCAGATTTTTCATGCATTTTTGTCTGCATTCATGTTTTTAAATTTTAAAATGTGAAGTGATGAAATTTCAAATAATCTAGCCCCTCTTTTCCCCCAGAATAGGGATCATGATTGTGATGTAACACAGTAACAATAACATACATGTAGTTATGATACTTTTCCTCATTGAAATATTAACAGGTTGTTTAATTTATGTACATAACTTACAACAAAGATGAACAGAAATATTAGATAATATTGTATTCTTTCAAAACAACTAGAATTTAGTGACAACTGCCTGGCAGACAACAAAGAAGTTTTGTGCAGTTTATTCCTGTCTGTTAAATTTTTTTTTTTCGCTTTTCTGCTTACATAGCTTCCCGAACCTGGGCATCCTTCACGTGACGCGCAAGGACGTCGTCCCGACCCTCAAGACCCGGATCCTGGCCCAGCATCGGCTCTACAAAGACCTCATCAACATCTCCCAAGGAGAGAATCGCTGGATGGAGCCGTCGGACGCGGAGATTGAGAAGAAAGCCAAGGAGATGGCTAAAGACATGGACCTTAGCGTCGTCCGTCTCTGCTTTCAGACGTACCTTCCGGACAGTAAGGGCCACTTCACCCAGCCTCTTGACCCGGTCATTTCGGTGCCAGTCTTTGACAGCAGTAAGAATCCTTTTCATTTTTCTCAATTCTGTATCCCTCTCCCCACCTTACGTTTGTTATTGCTAGAGTCAAAATGTTTTGGATTCATGCGTATCTCTCTTGTTTTTGTTCTTGAAATCATTTTGGTGCTGTCTTTGACAGCACTAAGAATTTTCCCCATTTCTCTCAATTTTTATGCCTCTCAAACACCTTAGGCCCTTGCCAGAGGCAGGATGTTTTGGGGTCATTTATCTGTCCCTTCAGTTTTTGTTCTAACAATAATTTTGGTGGCAGTCTTTGACAGGTCAATTATAGAAATCATTATAAACTTTGTACCTGAAAGTGGCTCATTGCCGCCATGACTAAAGAACCGTTGACAACCAAATTTTCTGATATATTCCCTCACTTTCAGAAGATGTTCCTAGTCAATATCCATACATCCCTTCTTGGACAAATGGAAGGAAGTAACAAGTCTTATTTCCTATAAAAGAGCAAAATTTGTCTGATTGACATAGACACTACCAATGCTAAGCTTCATATTTTGTGAATTTCTTTGTGTCCTTGTCCATCTCAGAGGCACCCAACGCAACGACCCTCAAGATCTGTCGCATGGACAAGAGTGCAGGTTGCTGTACAGGGGGAGAGGAGGTCTATCTGCTCTGTGATAAAGTACAGAAGGAAGATATCCAGGTGAAGTTCTTTGAGATCTCGCCGGACGGACAGATGGTCTGGCAGAGTTTGGCCGAGTTTGGTCCGACCGATGTACACAGACAGGTATGTGATGTGGTTGTGGTAGTTATTCACAACCCTCCTCATCATCATCATCACCATCTATTATCATCATCACTGTTGCTGCCATCATAATCAACATCACCATTGTATCAAACACCATCATCATCACCATCATCATCCTCATCACCATCATCAATTTTAATATACTCTTATTTCTTTTCTATCTCTATGTTATTGTATTTTAGATACAAGATATTAAAGTCTGTTTACATTGTATGTGCTTTTTCATAAAATTTTGATTTTTTTTTTCTCAATATGCTATGTTTTTTGTGTTTTTTTTCATTTCTCTTTGCAGTATGCAATTGTATTTAAAACACCAGCATATAAAGATATAAACATCGATAAGCCAGTGTATGTCCACGTTCAGCTGAAGAGGAGGTCGGATAATGAGACCAGTGATCCCAAACCATTCACCTTCCATCCTCAGGTTCCAGGTAAATGATGCATCATATTTCAACCAGTTTCAACTGGCTTTCACTGGTTCCAAGCGGTTACAACTGGTTTCAACCGGTTAATGATAATCCTCAAACTGTTATGCTTGGAAAGATACAAATGAAAAATTTTTGTTGTTGTGATTTTATGTGAAATTTCTTGTGGTCGGGATCCCAATCAAAATCAAATACCAAGCTTATTTGTCGCAAATGGGATTTTAGCAGGTTGGAATATCCTTGATAGTGCATGTGACTGATCTTTGAAAATAACAAGAAAATCCAAGGTGAGAATGAATTTGTTCCTTGATTACAGATCGAGAAGGGATCCTTCGGAAGCGGAAGAAGCACTTGGCACACTTCAATGAATACAGCAGTCCCTACAACCAAGGTGGTTTAGGAGGAAACAGTAGCATGGGAGGAGCGGGAGCAGGAGGATCAAGTGAGTGGTATTCCTTCCTAGAGATTGCTTACCGGTAACATCATTCAGGATCTAAGAATATTTGATCTCTTGCAGCTTATGCTGTAATCATTGCAAACCTTTTCGTCAGCCAGGAACCCGAGATTTCAAGCAAATCACTTGCTTAGTGGTTGCTAGTGGTTCTGAGTCTCGCCTTTCAAACAGAGGGTCGTTGGTTCGAATTCTAGCCATGGCGTGTTTTTCTTCAGCAAGAAATTTATCCACACTGCTGCACTTGACCCAGGTGAGGTAAATGGGTACTGGCAGGAAGTAATTCCTCAAAAAGCTGTATGCACCAGAATCGGTAGATTAGCTTAGCCGGGATAATATAGGAGCGCCTTGAGCACCTAGCAAGGTGGATACGTGCGCTATACAAATCCTATATTATTTATTTTATTATTAATTGCTAGGCAGTTCCATAGAATATGAAATATATTTGTTCTGTTTCCTGCGTGGATCTACCCTCAGCTCGTTTTCAGTCTGTATTTATTTGATCTCACTCTTTATTCATCTTTTCAGCATCATTCCGGTTCGACAACCCTAACATGGGGTATGGTGGGTCCAACTATCAATTCAACCAGACCAACACTTCCAGTTCACAGCCACAATCAGGTGAGGACATTTTTCCATTTATTTATTTCCATTGGAAATATACTATGTACAGATAAAAAATGGAAATACCAATGAAGCTGATTAAAACAATACAAATATGAAATAGAAACATACATAACATATAAATAATGAATTAGAATAAAATCAACAATGGAAATGGGTGCATCAATAAAAGCTATTGAGGCTTGATGAATTAGATGCGCCAAAACGCACGACAATCATGATTATACCAATGAAACAAGCACCCGGACACAAAGTCTCAATCCACCCGCAGGGAACTAATGCATACCAGGTAGTATGCCGATCGCATAGAAAAGCAGCTACCACTACATATGTTGTTTTATTCAACTTTACAACTTAATATTTTGATAGTTTGAAGAAGAATAATTGCTCTTTTAGATAAGCTAATTTTTTTAGTGGATCTTACTCTTACTCCTTTGACAATGTATCATTCACACTTGGCCATTCCCAACCCAGTTGTTATAAAGTTTACCTATTAGGATGCAAACGTCGATTTCATCTGCTTAGCCATTAGAATGTCTTGATGGCTCATTGTGGGAATACTTCCTCGGGAGTGGAGATTTTGTTTATCCTGTATGCAGCACGTATGAATCCAATCCAATGACTCGCCTCTTTGCTTTCAGCTTATGCAGGATTGCATTTCAACTGTTTCCGTCAATACTGTAGTGCAACGAGTCAAAGTCTTGTCAGTTTTCATCTGATTTTTATGAAACGTTCATGTTCACTCACAGGGGCGCAACAAATCCCCAGCCACCAGTCAGGGGTTGTCGCAAACGGCAACTCGTCTCAGCAGATGGTATACACAACTTCAACAGGCTCACAGGGCCACCAGCCCTTGCCTAGCATAGCAACACTGAGGAAACCCCAAGTGACACAACAGCAACAGTTTCAGGTGCAGCAACACCGGCAACAAATGCAGCAGCAGCAGCCAGCTAGCATGCCAGTTCAGATGGATTTCCAGATGCCACCGATGCAAAGTGCTATGGCAGGCCAGGCCAGTGGAGAGCATGTTAAGATGGAGGGACAGAACAATTACTGTATGAGCTCAGGTGAGTCATCAGTCTCGGCACCACTTAACCCCAGTCCTAACAACGTTTTTTCATTCTAGTTGTTATACGATTTAATCCCAGTTGTATCACGATCAAACACAGTTTTGGTAACAATCTAAACCGAGTTTGAACAGAATCCAATAAAATGACCACCCAAGTGTTTGTTTATTTCTGAATATAAAATATGTGCTGAATGATTCTGATAGAGAATGTGTAATTACTTATAAATGGACATCCGATCATTTTCAGCTTCGATTTCATGATTTCACAGATTAGGTTTATGCAAGAAAATACACTATACCATATGTGCTTAATCTGTGTTGGTGATCATCAGTCTGATCATTTTCAGCTTAGATTTCATGATTTCACAGAGTTGGGTTTATGTAAATGAACAAGATCTAGATCTATAATGGTATACCGACAATTAACCTTGATTTTAAGAACTTTCTCATGAAACCATTGGGTTCTTTTATTATGTTGATACTATTATATGTACACTGTATATACCATGAACGTAGAGGAGTGAAAGCATTGCCCTCCTATTGTGTGTGGATTCATGTTAATATGTGGGGGGGGGGGGGTATATGGAATTTAAAACCGAACTGAACTGAACTGAGCAACTACAGGTATGTTGCATTAATAGCTTTATGCATATTATTGTTGGATTATTGAATTCCATGATTCAGATGGTTTTGAGCTTGATTCCGACATCGTACATGATTGCGGTTCACCACCAGAGCTCAAGGACACCACTGTTTTGGACCTCATCCCAAAGGGTATATCAAGACCCAAGGACACAGAGGAGAAAAACGTCCAAACTGGTGAGAATGTTTGTTTCTGATTACCTTTCAGCGATATGTTTTATTTTCATGGTCAGAAGTTCCATGGTACTTTGATTGGGGGGGGGGAGGGTTACCCTCTGCCACACGCCCCCCCTGTTGTTCGTAAGTTAAGAGCGGCTTTGAGAATGACTGGTGAACCTTTCATACGCGCTAAACCATCACCATTGAACAACTTGGTGTATACCATTTACCTCAAGAAAGGATCACCAGTCGTTCTCAAAGTCGTTCTCTTAAAGGGGAATCCAGCCCTGGTCATAATATGCTGTGTTTGAAAGGAGAAAAATAAATAAAACAGAATGGTGAAAGTTTGAAAGAAATCGGACAAGCTATAAGAAAGATATGTCTGTTTTAAAATTGAGATCTCTAAGACTATGTAGATTTCAAATTGGTAACTGGATAAGTAAATCATGACAAGGGGCAAGGACAACTTTCCCATAGGCCATGTACTTTATTATCAGGGATTTGTGGTTTTCTCCCAAGTATCCATTCCCTTGGGGCTGTAATCTAATTATAGCCTAGGTAGTATTTTGTTTTATGTCCTCATGAAAGAAAAATATAATTTGAAGTAAAACATTTGAAAAAAATGTAATTTTAGTCATTTTATGTATTGGAGTACATGGAAAAGTAGTCCTTGCCTTACATCACTTTGACATCATATCTGTTGCCAATTTGAAATCTCCATAGGTATAGTGATTACCAATATTCACAACTTTTAAAAATTCATAACTTTCTTTTGTTTGTCCGATATTGTTCAAACTTTTACCTACATCTATCACCTTGTCTGATTTTCCTTTTTCCTCTAAAAGCAAGTTTTTATTTGGGTTGGATTCCCCTTTAATCTTTGAACAGCTTCATGACACACCCATCTGGTCAGAATGTCCAAGTCGGGATGAAAATCAGTTATTCCATAAAATAATCAACTTCTAACCCCCGTTTTTTTCTCAATGTCTTCCTTATTCTATGAAATGCACTAGCCATGATAGTAAAGGCCCTGTCACATCGTCCTGTGCAAGCCCTTCGGAATGAGATGCGGGCAATCACCCGCAACAAAGTTTTGAGCATGCTCAAAAATTTTCTGGGTGCAAATCAGGCTTGCGGGCAACTGTGTGCGAGATACATGTGAGAAACTGTCAATGCGGGATGCCTGTGGGCAACCCTGGGGTAGCAAACATAGTCACACGCAAGGCTTGCATGGAACAGTGTGACAGAGCATTAAGAGAGCATTACAACTTTCCTTACGGACTAGAAAACAGAGACCAATAATTTCTAGGGAACTCCCATATATATATAGGAGGTTTGACATACATGTACATCTTCACACATGTACTATATGGAATTGGTGATATGATTATAATTTCCACATACTTCTGCAGCATTTCTATTTTCCTCCTCTATCAGTGTATTTGATGTCTAATCATCATTTATCGACTTTGCTGGTATTCTTTGACTTTGAAAGAGATCAAGGTTTTATGTTGACTCGGTCCTCCGTGGCCACTTCTATGTGATTATATATCTTTGTAATGTAAACGCCCTTTTATCATTCCAGATGACATCACAATTGACAGTGATTCAATGGCGTGGCATGTTGCCCAGGTAACGGCCAATGCTCTTCATGACTATGCAGCGTCAGGTGACATCAAAACGATCCTCACGGTGCAGAGGCATCTTATTGCGGTCGAGGATGATAATGGCGACACGTGAGTAAAGAATTGACTAAATATAGTCTTTCTGAATATACTGTGAGATACTGTGTTACCCCGAGAGGTCTCGTTTACAAGTACTGTTTAATCAAATCATACATCTTGTCAGGATAAATAGATGAATGTTTTGCTAATAATTTCATGTTTCATGTATTTTTTGGACTTTACTTTTGTGAAACAGATGTTCATTCATTGAATCACATAATAATATATTGCCCTTCAAACTTAACTCCATATCATTATCAACTATAATCTACCAATTTTATAATGCCTTTTCCATATTCCTTGAATTTTTTTTTTCTTCACAATTTACATTGATTAAGAATACGATATTTGATATGTTTGTGGAAGAATAGAATGGGATTCTTAAAAGGACGATAAAAACATTTTAGTCATATTGATATTGTTATTTTGCTTTATGTTTCATTTCATATGCATATTCTTATTGGACTTTATACTTTTTTAGACCTCTTCATGCTGCCATTATCAATAAGAAATATGATGTGACGCATGCCCTCCTATCCGCTGTGATCAAGATTCCAGATCAGACCATTGTTAATCAGACCAACCATATGAAACAGGTGAGGCAACATTGATGATGATGATGTTGATGATGGTGGTGGTGGTGATGATGGTGGTGATGATGATGGTGATGGTGATGGTGATGGTGATGGTGAAGGTGATGATGATGATGATGATGGGGTTTGATATAATGGTGGTGATGATGATGATGATGATGGTGGTGATGATGATGATGGTGGTGATGATGAGGATGGTGGTGATGATGAGGATGATGGTGATGATGGGGTTTGATATAATGGTGATGATGATTATGATGGCAGCAACAGTTGTGATGATGATGATGACAATGAAAATTATTGTAATCGTGCTAGACGTGTTCATGATGACGATGATGGTGTCGTGTTGATGGTTATAGGTGAAGGCAAAGATTATGACCATGATTACTATGATAATAGTGTTGATTGATGATAACAACAATTGTGGTTGTAGATGAGGATATGGTAAAACAATTATTTGCATCTCCCCACCCAGACTCCCCTGCACCTGGCCGTTATCACCAAACAAGCCAAGATGGTGGAGGTGCTCATGCGATGCGGTGCTAACCCCAACCTCCAGGACCACGAGGGGAACACCCCACTCCACCTGGCCACCAGGACCGGTATGACGGAGGGCATCAATTTCCTGGTTCACGGCCCCAAGGCCAAGGCGGCCGTCCAGCCGATCAAAGCCGATGTTAACCCAACCAACTATGATGGTATGTATTGTGTCACTTGGTCTATACCCACTTCGCCTACTTTCCATTTGGCCTCATCCCACATGGTCTAATCCTAATTTGTCTACAACCTGTGTCCTGTAACACCAAGGTTAGTGATCAATCGTACACTCGATTTTCACGATTGATTGCACATTGTAGTCGATGGAGTCAATTAAGATCATTGCTAAGCTTTGTGTTACGGGCCTCCGGTCATTTGTCATTTGACAAGTCATCAGATCTGACAACTGTGGAAAGAAAATTAAAGAGTTTAAGTGAGCATTATGTAGAAAAAAAGTATCGCAGGAGGCTTGACTGTTGCTATGGTATTTTTATGATAAATCAGACCTTGTTGGATGTTTTATATGGCAAGTCCTTTCATAAAGTGTTCCCCCATTTATTTGCTGATCACTTTTGTTGAATTTTCAGTCAGGGTATACCCATTCTTCTAACATCACTTGGTCCATATGATTAGATGAAATGTTTATGAATCAAATTTTCATTTTGACAAAGTACAAAATTGATTAGTTGACAAACTGGAAATTAGACCATCTAGGTGTTAAACAAAATGAGAAATAGATTAAGTGGGTCTTAGACCAAGTGCTGTGCAGACCAAAAGGCAATTGGTCCAAGTTGATAGTATACCATATGGGTTTAGGCCAAACTGAGAAGTATACCAACTGCTTGTAGACCTAGAGCAAATGAAAACTATATTGGGATTCATTCTTGTATGTCAATGTTAAAAAGGATCCTTTTAATCACAGAAATGAAAGTATATTGAGGTCATATACGAATAATGGAATTCAGGGGAGCATTTCATCAATATTTCCATTCGACAAGTTGTCAGATCTGACAACTTTCCCTGATTTTGATTGGCTGAGGAGTACTGTCATTATGGCAACTGTCGGATAAAAAAACCAACCTGTCGGATAAAACCTCCGGCAAGTCGTTTCATGAAACGCTCCCCTGCACTCATGTAGAGAATTGCATGATCCAGTGATATACCCAATATTTGTTGTCATAGGTTCAGTGCTGTGGTGGGACTCAAACCTGTTGACCGTGTCATTTGTGATCGATAAATTATTTGTTTTTGTGTCAATCCTCTTCTTCAGGCCTGGCACCGATTCACTTGGCTGTCATCTCAAAGAACTTCGATGTTCTTAAGATGCTTGTGTCTGCAGGGGCAGATGTAAACATACCTGTAAGTACTTTCCTCTACAATTTTTCGTGATAATAATACCGATGACATATATACGGCACTGTGTTTCCACACGTTTTAACATGCAACTATCATTTGGCCCGGTTATGAAGTTCTTCCCACAGAGCATTCCAGCTAAACGCACACATGCCAATAAAATTTCACTGATCTTGGTTTTCCACCCGGGTGGAGAGTGGCTTTTGTGGATTAGTGTCTTATTAAAGGACATTGATTCAAGGGAGTGAACAGCTAAATTACTACACCTATTAGAGATTACTTTGGGGCATTCTCATCTCATAATCAACTGTTTGGTAGTCCAACCACATTTTTGTCTCACCTGCATAGCAGAGTGAGACTATAGGCGCCGCTTTTCCGACGGCGGCGGCGGCGACGGCGGCGGCGGCGACGGCGGCGTCAACACCAAATCTTAACCGAAGGTTAAGTTTTTGAAATGACAGCATAACTTAGAAAGTATATGGACCTAGTTCATGAAACTTGGCCATAAGGTTAATCAAGTATTACTGAACATCCTGCCTGAGTTTCATGTCACATGACCAAGGTCAAAGGTCATTTAGGGTCAATGAACTTAGACCATGTTGGGGGAATCAACATCAAAATCTTAACCTAAGGTTAAGTTTTTGAAATGTCATCATAACTTAGAAAATATATGGACCTAGTTCATGAAACTTGGACATAAGGTTAATCAAGTATCACTGAACATCCTGCATGAGTTTCACATCACATGACCAAGGTCAAAGGTCATTTAGGGTCAATGAACTTTGGCCGAATTGGGGGTATCTGTTGAACTACCATCATAACTTTGAAAGTTTATGGATCTGATTCATGAAACTTGGACATAATAGTAATCAAGTATTACTGAACATCCTGTGCAAGTTTCAGGTCACATGGTCAAGGTCAAAGGTCATTTAGGGTCAATGAACTTTGGCCAAATTGGGGGTATTTGTTGAATTACCATCATAACTTTGAAAGTATGTTGGTCTAGTTCATGAAACTTGGACATAAGAGTAATCAAGTATCACTGAACATCCTGTGCGCATTTTAGGTCACATGACCAAGGTCAAAGGTCAATGAACTTTGGCCATAATGGGGGTATCTGTTGAATTACCATCATTACTTTGAAAGTTTATGGATCAGACTCGTGAAACTTGGACATAAGAGTAATCAAGTATCACTGAACATCCTGTGCGAGTTTCAGGTCACATGATCAAGGTCAAAGGTCATGTAAGGTCAATGAACTTTGGTCACCTTGGGGGTATTTGTGGAATTACCATTATATCTCTGTAAGTGTATTGGTCTAGTTCATAAAACGTGGACATAAGAGTAACCAAGTATCACTGAACATCTTGTGCGAGTTATAGTAGTTTTCAAAGTCAGCACTGCTGCTATATTGAATCGCGTGATGCAGGTGAGACCGCCAGAGGCATTCCACTTGTTCTTCATATTTTCCTCGTCTTGAAATTCTTTGGATTCTTGAAGTTCTTTGGAAAAAACACTTTACAAGCAAATTTACATCTCTTTATTTTTGTTCGTTTGAAGGAGAAAGCAGAGATGGATCATGAAAATTTTTATTTTATCTTTAAATCACTCTGGGGTCATTAACACAGGTATATATAGCGCATGTTGGACAGTATATTTTCATTCCCTGGAAAAAGATCGTTTGGGCACATATTTTATCGATACTTAAAAACACTTGGTGACCATTTTATTGGATACAATTTTAGCTCATTTTCAAATTGTGATCACAACTGGAATTGGTGTTTAATAAAAGCTTGACCTTGATTGCCTTCCAGGATGGCAAGACTGGCCGGACAGCCGTCCACTACGCCGTCGAGGTGGAGAGCTTCCTGATCCTGGGGTACCTCCTCATCGAGGCCAAGGTCGACGTCGATGCCGTCACTTTCTCCGGTGACTCCGCCCTTCACCTGGCCAGCAGCCTTGACCTCCGGGCTATGGCCACGCTCCTCATAGCAGGAGGAGCCGACCCGAAGCTGGAGAATGGCGACATGGAAGACGACAGTGATGGTGAGGAGGATGAAAAGGACGAGGAGAAGGATAAAGAGGAGGAGGAGGAGAAGATGGAGAAGCATGGGAAAACGCCTTATCAGCTGGCTAGTAGCGCAAAGGTAACCTGAGATCTAGCTCCCGTTGCATAAAAGTTACTATTATGGTAACTCTACCGTTCAATGGTAACTACCATGGTAACAATGATCAACAGCCAATCAGAATCAAGGATTCCATGAAAGATACCATTGCATGACAAAGTTACCGTAATAGTTACTTTTATGCAACGGAGCCTTGGGGAGCATTTCATCTGGCAATTTGTCTGTTTTCTTTAGAGTGTTGTCCGTCCATATGTCCCGTTTCTTTCTTGCGGTAACTCAAGTACCGTTTCACGGATTGACTTCATATTTGGATCATGTATGCATATGGGAGTGACAATGAAGTGATGAATTGGAGAAATAAAATTTTTGCTTGCAAATGTGCCGGCAGAGGCTATTATGGAACGTTTTTTTTTTACAATTGAAAACTCTCCTGTGTAAATTGCACCTTAAATGACTTATTTAGTTTGTCAATTTGGTGTGGTGAGCTAAAAATTTTGTTTACGTATTTTCTATCAACATAGATGAAAGAAATCTTGTCCGGACATATGACAAGGAAAATAAGCTCAGATGATTATGACTACATTGAGACTCGAAGCACCACCAGTTCCATCGGGTCCATCCAGTCCGAGGACCATGCAAAAATCAATAGCTGGGACCAAGGGTACTTTTCGGAGAAGGTCAACTCCTTCTCGGGCCTGGAACTGAAGCGAATGTGGCCCAGAGTGAAAAGCCGAATGCTAGGAAGCTCACTGATCACATCTAAAGGTAATTACTCATGACTGGTTCCATAAATGACCTTATGCCCTTTTCTCATAACGTTTTCTTAACCTCTATACTGTAGTGTACCTCGTATTATGCTTAACCTTGTACTACAATTTTCCTTTTCTCACAGGCCATATTTTCTACCTAACCCCAGCTAAGGAAATGCTTTCTTTTTCTCTCACAAAATTCAGTAATCTGAGATTAGTGGTAGCCATTCATAAGCACTTATATCTGATTGGACAAAAGCACTGGCTCTGTTGCCCCTAGGGCATATATCGAGCACCGCCCTTGGCCTGGCTAGGTTTTCTTTTAACCCCCCAATCTTGGTACCAAAACACTCGTCAAATGTAGTAAAAATGTTATGTCGAAAATTCATATCGTAACCATGGTCAAACTTTTACTGACTAATGGGGCATTTTAAGAAACTTAACAATCAGTTGCAAAGATATTTGAGGTCCCCGAATCAATCATATATATACCTTGCAATTGATTACAAGGTCCTGTTTCATAAAGATTTGTTATAGCAACAAATGCAGAATTACTATAACAAATTTACCATCAGCCATTCAGACTGAAGGATTTCTGTAGCTTTTAACTGTTATTGCAAATTTGTTATTATGACTAGTTTTATGAAACGCGGCCCTGATCAGGGTTCCATTGCATAATAGCCATCTAGTGGTTACTTCCCTAAAATTCTTGATTCTGATTGGCTGATGAGCATCGTTACCATGGTACATGTAGTTACCATTGGATGGCAAAGTTACTATAATAGTAACTTTTGTGCAATTGGGCCCTGCTTCTTGCAAAAAGGAGTGTAAACCGATTTGCCTCAGCTGAAATTGATTGCAAATATTTTCTTGCCTCACCCCCTACGCATTATTCATGGCCAAGCAAAATATAATTTAATTCTATCCAAGGAATGTTCCATTTGTCTTCTGCAGGAGATATTGGCCTGTTGTCAGAAACCACTGTTGAGAAGCTTGCGTCCATGTTAGATGAGAACTATCCAACCACTCAGAGCTGGTTCACCCTAGCCAATCGACTCGGACTCTCGAACATGCTTGACTTCCTCAAACACGTCCCCAGCCCAACTGCAGTTATCATCAAACAGTTTGAGGTAAGTAATAGTTTGCATTATATCCTACATAAATTAAGTCCTGTACGATGATTGGTTGATATAACATCATGTGACCAAACATACTCACTATTTTGCGATGATGCTGAAAATGAAATGCCCACTGCAGAAAATTTACTATTCCTTGTCGTCAATGATTCCATCATTGACGTCACAGATCATGCAATCTCTCGGGCACACCGGTCTCTACAACCCTCCCTCCTCCTCCCCCCCCAAAAAATTGTTCCCCCAATTCCTGGGTTTTATTGCATGATGTCTTCAATCAGATATGACCTGAGCAGTAGCTGTGTTGTTTATTTTGATACAGGCTATGGATGGTACAATCAAAGAGCTGCGAGATGTCCTGTCATCGATGAATCACTTTGAAGCCGTGACCTTACTAGATCAAGCCATCTCTTGGAGGCAAGAGAAAGGTAAAGGAAGACCATTCTCATGAATATAGTACCATTATTCTTATTGGTGACAAAACATTTGCTCCTGCGACAATTGCTACGGGCTGAATTTTGTCTAAGATGTAGGGTCAGGGTTGCATTAGGGTTTTATGTTAAGTTTAGGGTAGGGTATAGTGTTCAACCCATGGTTAAAGTTGGTCATTCGATTAGTGTGTGGATCTTACTAGATCAGGGGCCCGTTGCAGAAAGAGTAGCGTTTAAACGCAAGTCAAAACATCAATCCAAGTCCCAAATGCGTGCTGTTGATTGGTTGAAAATCAAGTTGCACATGATTTTTAGAGTTGCGATTGATTGCAACTCTTTCAGCAATGGGCCCCAGGCCATCTCTTGGAGGCAAGAGAAAGGTAAAGGAAGATCATTCACATGAATGTACCATTATTCTTATTGGTGACACAACATTTGCTCATGCGACAATTGCTACGGGCTTAATTTCGTCATAAGATGTAGGGTTAGGGTTGCAATACGGTTTAATTGTAGGGTTAGCTTTAGAGTAGGGTAGTGTTCAACCCAGGGTTGAAGTTGGTCATTCGATTCGATTAATGACATGGAACCTTATTATCCTCCTCACCCTGCTCCTTCCTTTTCTCATCTCTTCCATTTCCTCCTTCTTTTCTTACTCTTACTCATCCTTCTCAAGATTCCAAATATTTACAATAATATTGATATCAAAGTTTGTATTTTGTAAAACTGGACAAGGTGTTTATCATTCAGGTCCATAAGCGTATAAAAAATTTGAGGTCATAATTTTAAAAGTTTTGATCATCTATTTTTACCTTTTTTCTTCCTCGTACTCCTTAAGATTTTAAATCTTTACATCAATTTTTAAATCCAAAGTTTGTATTGTATGCAACTTGGACATGGTGTTTATCATTCAGTTCCATAAGCATGGAAAAAATTGAGGTCTTATCATAATTTCAAAAGTTGTTGATCATCTATTTTTACCTTTCTTCATCCTCGTACTCCTTAAGATTTTAAATCTTTAGATTAAAGGGCAAGTCCACCCCAGGAAAAAGTTGATTTGAATCAATAGAGAAAAATCAAACAAGAATAAATCTGAAAATTTCATCAAAATCGGATGTAAAATAAGAAAGTTATGACATTTTAAAGTTTCGCTTATTTTTCACAAAACAGTTATATGCACAACTCAGTGATATGCAAATGAGAGAGTTGATGATGTCACTCACTCACTATTTCTTTTGTTTTTTATTGTTTGAATTATACAATATTTCTATTTTCGCAGATTTGACAATAAGGACCCTCTTGGTTGAACCACAAAATGTTAAAACAATGGTAATTCCACATGTTCAGGGAGGAATAAAACTTTGTTTATCATGACAATGAGGAGAAAATTGAAATATTTATATTTCATATAATAAAATACAAAAGAAATAGTGAGTGGGTGATGTCATCAGTCCCCTCATTTGCATACCGACCAGGATGTGCATATAACTGTTTTGTGAAATTAAGCGAAATTTTAAAATGTCATAACTTTCTTATTTTACATCCGATTTTGATGAAATTTTCAGATTTACTCTTGTTTATTCTTTATTCGTGTTATGCTTGTTTGATTTTTCTCTTTTTATTCAAATCAAGTTTTTGTTGGGGTGGACTTGTCCTTTAATTTTGAAATCCCAAGTTTGTATTCTGTGCAACTTGGACATGGTGTTTATCATTCAGGTCCATAAGCATGGAAAAAATAGAGGTCTTATCATCATTTCAAAAGTTTTTGATCTATTTCTACCTTTTTTCATCCTCGTACTCCTTAAGATTTTAAATCTTTAGATTAATTTTGAAATCCCAAGTTTGTATTCTGTGCAACTTGGACAGTGTATTTATAATTCAGGTCCATAAGCATATAAAAAAATTGAGGTCTTATGATTTCAAAAGTTTTTGATCAGCTCTAATGGGGAAAAAAACTTGTGTAAGAACAAGATAGATGTTATTTCTTTTTTTTTTTTACTGCGCTATGAGCATCTTGGACATGAACATCTTCTTGTGATAGATACTGGCGCATTACGAATGTCCATATTATAAAATTATTAGGGTCTCTTAAATCAAGTCTATGTGCATAATTTCACACATTAGTTTCATCACAACAAGGGTTATAGATTAAAAAAAACTAATAAGCATTTTAATGCAAGAAAATTGTTAATCCGGCTATATGGAATTGGACAATGCAAATGAGATTGCCGATGGCACTCCACTTGATTAAACATCTTATCATTGTATGTTGACTCATCTATCTTTCTCTTATGTTGATTTCACAGTTGAAGAGGTTCAGAGGTACAGTTCAATGCATCAGTCTTTGGCAACGATGAATTTATCCGACGGTCATCAGCTTCAACATCAAGCCGTTCATTGAGACGTACATCCTGTCCAACGTTACGATTGAGTTGCTACACAATATGCGATCCGAGACTAGAACCCAATTTCTTTAGCAAATCACCTTTTGCATTTAATATGAAAGTACAACAAGGGAATTACTTGAAGTTCTGAATAATGCCAGGAATGCTTAAATCAAGAATCTGCTTTGCTGCAAGCCCTGTGGTAGGAGCAAAGTGAATGCAGCTTATAGCAAACTTGTGACGACACCTCTACAATTTGGTTTGAAATGACCTGTATTTTCAGTTTTTTTTTTACATATCTTTATTGGATAGTAGAGGATTTTCGTCAAACCATCAGCAATATATTTCCTTTATTTTTTTTCTGCTTCTGATAAAACATCCTTATCATTAGGGTGAATTTATGCTTTTATTGTTCAAAATACTGCTGTTTTGTTTGCTAGGTTGGCATTTCTAAGTTTGTGAATTTAAGCAGACAACTTTTTGTTGGTCATACTTATTAAATGAAATGTGCTTTGAATGCTGTAAAAGAGACATTCGTTACCTCACTTGTGATGTTCACTTAAGATAGTGAAAATATAAATTTTAAACTGAAAATGTACATTGTAGAAAGTTTATCAGAGATTTTAAGAATTTACTGGAAGAACGAATCATTGATCTTATCCTGTTTATGCTTATAATAAAATTTAGCTTAGTGTACATGTTGCACAAATTTTAGACATGTAGAATAGGGAAAGTTGTAGCTCTCAAGCGATAAGGAAAAATTAGTAAGAACTTTTCCCCATTTTTTGCATTTTCACGGCTTGGGAGTGGGGACAATTATTTGTACGATGATCTCCATGTATGAATTTCCTTTGATTTTCTCTTTGAGCTGCAGGTCAAACTCCTTAATGGAAATGTTTATTTTTTTTGTAAAAGATGTTATTTAACAAATTCTTTTTAGAATCCAGTGGATATTATTTCTTTATCTGATACTTAAATTGGAGATTTTGTAATGTTTACTGTTTGTATCATTTGTTGAAATGTAATTTCAAGACAGTTTCTAAAAATTGAATTTAATTTTTTGATAGTAGGGAAGGAAATTGATAAATGATGATCGATGTATAATAACTTGCCAAAACAAATTACATTGCATATATATTTAACATTGTGTAATGCATGGAGAGATAAGAAATCATGAAATTTTCAGTTTGAAAATCTTATCCTGTGGCCCTTTGGCAGAAAGAGTTGCAATGGATCGTCTCATTCGCAAATTGATTTTCAACCAATCCAAATCGTGCATTGGGTCTTGCGCTTGATATTCAAAGTTAAAGTTTTAATGCAACTCTATCTGCTATATGCCCCATGTAGTAATATGCAAAATATTTTGAAGAGTAGAATTGTAAAAGTCTACCTTGACTTGTAAATCAATCTTGAAAGGTTGTGCATTAATAGCAACCGATATGTGATAAATATGTAAATAATTATAAATGATATGACGTTCGTTGACAAGGTCTTTTACAAGATGAAATGTTAAAGCAGTACTATTGAGGTTTTGGGAGAGACTTGTTTAAATTCCAATCTATTATTCTGTTTTTATTTGTTTCGTCGTGTAATATATAGTGCATTTCAACTTTTGTTGTTGCTTGCTTTTTGTTATGGATTGAAATACATGTTATGTATGAAGTATATTATGACAAATCAATGTATATAGTTGTACTTTTAGAGCTCCAATCATGATCTTTGTGTATGATGGTATAAAGTAAATATGAGAGAAAACTGCTTAAATTGAAATAAGAGATATTGTTTATTAAAAGCTGCATTATATCATTTTCCCTTCCCGATTGATATTAATGATGATAGTATAATCATTATGAATGATATCAGGCATTTATATTGCACCTTTTGTCTGAGGGGGAAAAAAATCCAAGCCACACTTTTATTACCCAAGATTTAGCTTGAGCTGCTGCCAGAGCTCAGCTGAATTGTCCAGATTACATAATTATAATAATAGTAAATTTTTATATAGCGCTTTTCCCAGAATGGCTCGTAGCGCGTTACAGCATATTATTACCTCGGTCATTGGATTAATTTCAATCCCGCAAGAAAAGTGCACAATTTCCACTCCCTGGGGAGCATTCCTTGCATTCATCGCAGCCTCATTATGGCGCTGGCAAATTCAAACACAATATCTTTTGCATCCTACCGGGATGCCGGTACATGCCTTCCTTCAAGAGAATCTTCTGTTTATAAAGTAAATGCACACAGCCAACTAGGGAACTGAATGAATATGTTTGTCAACAGATATATAACGTTAATATATCTATATTTGTTAATGAAATTATATTAAGACATTCATTTACATGTATAAATATGTTTAATTTGGTTTTTGAATGCCTTTGTATTTACATGTAAATGGACATACTATTTTTGCTGTTACCGGGTTTCGTAAGGTATGTCGGTGAATGCATGTGTGAGTTAAATTCAAAATTAAGTTTTATGTAAATAGTGAAATTGAGTTTCTGGAACCTTCTGTATACATAGCATCTATACAATACTGTGTAAGGCCTTTATGGAATGATATCATTTAAATGCATTTCCACTTACATGCTATTGAATAAGTAATGTTTATGTGTGTTTTTATAAACATTACATTCTCGATTTCAGACATTCGTGTACAATTTTTTTTTTATTAATATTTTAAAAAGCCTTAGTGGTTTATTATCCTATATTGATGCACCTAATTCAGTAACATTAATTTGAAAAATATGTTAAGCTAAAATTGAAATATAATCGGAACAAATAGGCCGCCATCAACTACAAGCTTAACCGCTCACGATGGCGGTCTCCTGCGTTCATTTGTTTATGCTGCTTTTTATTATCATCCTAATGTGAAGTATATGCCCAAACCATTTTTTTCTAATTATGTAATGTGAAGTATATACCCAAACCATTTTTTTTCTTCTAATTATTATGTTTATGTTGTAAACATTATGGATTGTTTTATATATTGCAAACAATGTAAATAATTTTTTATAATGTATTGTGAACGCAGAAATAAAATAAAACAAACAAACAAACAAATATTATTTAAGAAAAAATTCAAGAGATGAGGTAAGGTTGCTTTGAAACCTTGAGAAATATGTTCATTTCAGAATAGGGCATTAGTGTTTATGATGAACATGCAAATGGCATACATACATTGATATTAGCAATGTGTTAATAAAGAAGTGGAAATTATGATTTTTCTCTGAGGGATGCATGTTATCATGTCATATAAATCCACATCTGGGGTGATTTTCTTGGATGTTTGTTTGTATATATATTTCCTCTATGTGATCAGTTAATTTTTTTTAAAGAAAGCTATGCTGATTTGTAAAGTTGATACTCTGTAACTTGAGATTAAAGGCTTGAGAAAAAAACTACATTTGAGGGGAAATACCCAGTTTGTTGCTGAATTTCATTGGTTGAATAGATTATGGGGAGGGGGTAGAGGACAGCGATGGGGTGGCGAGTGAGAGGGGGAAGATAGTCGGGGGGGGGGGGGGTGTTTCAGAGTTGTGATTTAATTCATGCTTAAATGCTGACGTGCTCGTGATATGTATCGTGCAATTGAGTAATTCCCTGTAGTGTGCGTTCTCATAGCAGGATTTGACCAATGAGTGACGTCGTTTACACGACAAGCAACAGAACTTTAGAGCGACTTAAAAAGTCACAAACTTTTTGTGAAACGCCCCACTTTGGATCCTTGTGAAAGGGGAGCTCCTTTCCTCAAAGCCCAACATCGAGAGACTCGCAAGTCACATTATCCCCCTCACCCATCCACTCAACAAAGGACAAGTCCACCACAAGAAAAAGTTGAGTTGAATAAAAAGAGAAAAATCAAACAAGCATAACACTGAAAATTTCATCAAAATCGGATGTAAAATAAGAAAGTTATGGCATTTTTAAAGTTTCGCTTAATTTCACAAAATAGTTATATGCACATCCTGGTCGGTATGCAAAGGAGGGAACTGATGACATCACTCACTCACTATTTCTTTTGTATTTTATTATAAGAAATATAAAATATTCAAATTTTCTCCTCATTGTCCTGTAAATTTTTTTTTATTTCTCCCTGAACATGTGGAATTATCATTGTTAAAGGAGAATGAAACCCTTGAAACCAGCTGAATCCATATCAAAGAGAAAAATCAAAGAAACATATTGTTGAAAGTTTGAGGAAGATTGAATGAATAATAAGAAAGTTATGAGCATTCGAATATTGAGATCACTAGTGCCATGTAGATCCTCCCAACGGCAATGCGACCAAGATCTGTGATATCACACACGTACAACTCCCTCATTACTTTAGTACGTATTTCACTTATATTCTCACTTTTATAGAGTCTATCACAAGGTGAGATGTTCTCTTTATGAGATGACAAGTACAGAGGTTTCACAACATTATATCATTGATGAATCGTTTGTCATATGATTAGAATGAGCAAAAAGAGATGTTTTGGGGTATATTTTCAGTGTCCAAATGGGAGAGTTGTACGTGTGTGACATCACAGATCTTGGTCGCATTGCCAATGGGAGGATCTCCATAGCATTAGTGATCTCGACATTCAAATGCTCATAACTCTTTTATTGCTAGTCCTATTTTACTCAAAGTTTTGTTGATCTTATTCTTTGATTTTTCTGCTTTCACAAAAGCTAACTTGCTCCAAGAGTTTCATTCTCCTTTAAACGTTTTATGTTTCAGTCAAGTTGGTCCTTTTTGTCAAATCTGTAAAAAATGAAATATTGTATATTTCAAACAATAAAAAACAAAATAAATAGTGAGGGACATCATCGATTCTCATCATCGATAAGCGAAACTTTAAAATGTCACTACTTTCTTATTTTACATCCGATTTTGATGAAATTTTCAGCATTATGCTTGTCTGATTTTTCTCTATTGATTCAAATCAACATTTTTCTGAGGTGGACCTGACCTTTAAGTAGCAGAGTTGACTGGCAGTGGGGGGGGGGGGGGCAGCGACTGTTGTGAGTCTCCCTCAATGTTGGTCTTTAAGGATCCAAATTAGGCTAGGGGAAAGGAGAGGGAAAAGAAGGCGAGTGAGAGAGTGAGAAAAAGGGGGAGACAGTGCAGAAGGGGGGCGGGCAACAGTGAAAGTAATGAACAAGTTAGGGGGATAAGGGGAGAGGGAAATTTGGGGGTGGGGAAGAGCTGAAGGTGATGGTAAAAGGGGGGAGGATAGGGGGAACTAAACTAGGGAGTAACTTTGGGAGGGGATGCGAGGACAGAATGGGAGAATGACATGTTAGATGGGGGTTCAGAATGAGAAAGATGCGGGTGGATGAGAATACATACTGGGGATGGAACAAAGAAGAAAATAAAGAAGGTAGATGGGAAGTAAAGGTATACAGATCACTGACAAATATCGAGAACATTAAAATGAGAAAGAATAAAAAAGACAAAGCCTCTTCCCCCCCCCCCTCTTTTGGGGGTTGTCACAACCACAAGACTGCTTGTGCACACCATAATGCATATTTCTCCACCTCGGACACGAATCAATTAAGGTGGGGAAGGTGCTCCCATTGTATCTCATAATTGGTTAAGATTTTGAAAATAATTTTCCCAACATGGTCTAAGTTCATTTACCCTAAATGACCTTTGAACTTGGTCATGTGACCTGAAACTCAGGCATGATGTTCAGTAATACTTGATTTTAAAAAATAGCCCATTTATTTGTAAGTTTCTTTTGCACCCAGTGCACTTCTTTTTTGAGAGAACAGTTTTTGGGCCATCTTCTCATGAGTTTTTGTACCTCATCTCCTCTGGAATCATCCCGGACATTGATAATACATATATGGAATCTAATAGTTGAAGGGGTACTCCAGGCTAAAAATATGATTTGAACAGAAAAGATAAATCAGACAAAACACAACACTAAATTCGGGCCAAGTCTCATCAAAATCGGTCAATGAATAATAATTGGATTTATATAGCACTTTTTCCAGAGGATACAAAGCTCTCTACATGACATAAGCTATGATTAATAGTTTATACAGGTGTGTTTTGAGAGGTTTTAAGAAATATTTAGGAGAGATGATGGGAGTGTTCCAAGGGAGATATGCATGAAAATATTTAATGTAATAAACTTTATCAAACTGAAATCGGGGCATCAGCTCATGTACTGCATATCTATGCATATAATTGTTTTCACAAAATATTTCTCGAGTTTAAAATTCGAGAACTGCTCAGTGAATTTTACTTTATTTTTGATGTATTTTCTGAGCCGAGTACCCCCTTGATACTAGCAGCTTACACAAACATATTCCATTGCACCAGTCACTCATACACATACCACCTCAATCTTCATGCTAGTCAAGCCAATGAAACAAACTCCAAAACCAACCAAAGGTCTGCTGCAAGTTTTGAGTCAGTTTTGCAAGTGTTAAAGTAGAATTATGCAAAAGATCCAAACGGATTTGAAGACGGACAAGTCAACCTGCCCGAAACATCCGAGTCTTCTCTCCTACTCCACAACTCCATTTACCGACTCAAGCCAGCCTTCTACTCAAGCCTCTCATCCTGCCTACTACTCAAGCTTTCCACTCCTCCTGGTTTAGAGTCCTTTTCAGGACTGCACTCTTGTCCAAAAGATACTCTACTTCCTAACATCCACTTTCTCACCTCTTTATTTCACTTTTATCTCAGTCCTTCAAGGACTTTACACGTGGTGTACTGTAAACCAATTCCGCCACTGTTCATACCACTGTACAAACCTTCAAACATCACCCAAGTCTTCTTTAATCGATGTTCAGTATCATTGCCTTCTCACATGCAGCTCATACACATGTATTCCCAAATTATTTTGTTATCGCTGTCAAACAAAAATCTCAACAATAAGGCACTAGCACTTTGCTAAAGGAAAACCAAGCATCCAATACCGCAGTGCAGTAGTCAAGTCCTTTCCATCAAACTCAAAGACCAAATCCAAACATGGAAAATCTTAGAATGCAGATACTCATGCCACATCATTCACATTGAATACTCATCCAATGGATGTTAAGAATAAACATGAGCACTGTTCATAAAATGTAACCTGATTTTGGTTGAAACTTAATTTAATGGGCTGAAATTTAAAAGAGAAGGGAAAATGCAGCTTATTTTTAAAAGTGAATCACTCGTCGAAGTCTACATCTGAAACCGGGATTTTGCAGCCCCACTTCAAGAGTAAATCGTGATATAAAAGGATTTGAGACCAGCTGGGTCAGAGTTTGAATCTGGCAAGTGAATCATGAAACAAAAAGTGATTTTCAGTGATTATTGTTATAAGCTACTACAATCCTAGCATCTGATTGGCTCACATCAAATTAATCTGTGATAATCATGTTTCATGAAAACACTCCCCTGGACTTGACTTCTGCAGCACTGTCATTTGACACTACATGTATACTACAATTTTAAGTGGCTGGGGCCCCCGTCTTACAAAGAGTTACGATTGATCCGATCAAACTCAGCTATATGGAAACCCATTCTTGTCATAATTTCTACTACAGGAAATTTTGCACAATGTTCTTTGTAAATGAAGAGAAGCATACTGAATTTTCAAGAAAACAATGATGTACTATAAATATACATCATATCTGGAAAATATTTTGAACAAACATGCAGTTTAGATGTTTACATTGCTGGCTTTCCATAGTTGTGATTGATCAGATCGATTGCAACTCATTGTAGGACGGGGCCTTGGAGTCCAATAATTGTGGATGTAGTTGAGGCCGGTACTTCCGAGTCACGGGCCGCTGGAGAAAACTTTCTCCCATAGACTTCGTACACATTACGTGACTCGGGTCAAGGCCGAGGCCGGCAAATAGGGCAAAAACTACATCCCGATCGAATATACACAGTAAAAAAGGACATAAACAAGACAAAGTATTCCTGCTAGTTAATCCATTTATTAACAGTTACACATTGATTTTGAGTGATGTGTGGTGAGTAGTGTCGATCTCAGAATACGGCTGCATGATGTGTAGGGGGAATGCCAGTTTACTGCAGAAATGAGAGAGAAAAAGAAACAAAAATACATAATAAGCATCTGATATACAAATACATGTAGGTGTAGTAGGGGTATGTAAAGAAATGGTTGTGCTTAAATGCAAGCTTTCAACTGACCAGTTCAAATTGAGTTGTAATTTATTCATGGTACTTTTTTGCAATGGGCCCTGCTAAGGGATTTTGATATTTTAGACTTCACACCATTTTATCAGTGTCAATTTTTTTTTTTTTTTTTTTTGGGGGGGTGAATGTTTATCTTTTTCAAAATTTTCTTTGCATCTCATTTCCCCACGTGTCAGGGACTTCAAAGACTTAAATACCAGCTTGAGGTGAAAAATCAAACACAACTGGGGTTGCGAGACATTTAAAAAGTTCTTTTACCAGTGACTGTCGACGTTATACTGCACAACACCCTTGGGCCTTGGCCCTGTAATGTGGGTTTGTAATTAATCCCATATTGATTTCGCAACTGATTACAAATACAAACCTTTATTCTACGGGATCAAGGATCTGGCAAAAACATAGATTAGCAATTGATTCTGAGATTCTTGAACAATTCATTGCTTGATAATGATCGATATAATCAATTATAGAAAAAGAAATCAGTATTACATGCATGGTGCTACATAACTTTTTAGAAGCACTTGCCCAGTCGGGCAAGTCAATTTTTAAATAGTTGGAATATACTTGCCCAAAAATCTATTTCACTTGCCCAAAAAATCCTTGAAAAAAAAGTTTTTACCTCTTCAAAAGAAAGTTTTGCGGTTTTATAAACCATTGACCTTTTTCTCTCTTTTGACATGAACTGATCTAAATATTGCATTTCTTTTTCCAAAGTGATTTTATCTTGCTTGCCATGACCAAAATTAGGGTCAATCTCATATCATTGACCCTTATTTTGGTCATTCTACTGTGAGAATTTTGCTTGCCCAATTCAGGCAAGTAGTTTTGGTCTTTACTTCAAAACACTTGCCCGACTCTAACTTTAACTTGCCCTGGGCAATCGGGCAAGTGCTCATGTAGCACCCTGAGTACATGTATGATCTTTTGCTAAGTTTTGTAATATGTGGTCCTGGGCCGGTATTCAATTCCAAGAGCATTTTACTTGGCTAAGCAAAATGCATGTAGTCGTATTCAATTCACTTCTTTATCGAGCCAACTTTAAGCAGAATTACTGTGACGTCATAAGCCAAAGAAAGCACAATGCATGTACCCAGCCGTGCGCAGCATGGTTGACTTTGTGTGTGTACAAAGTTTGTAAACTGCACAGACGCGCGACTCAGCCAGGTAGGCGGCTGATTTAAGCAAAAAACTAGATAGCCAAAATACAAAAAATGGTTAAGCAATTTATTCAAGCACAATACTGAGTAAAATACTTAAAATTCTGGCGGAAGTATCGAATTGAATACAGGCCCTGGTTACCCTGGGGTTAGTTAAATCATCACCATGCATTTACAAAGGAAAAAAAATCATAGACTGCATTCAATGAAATGAAGTATACACGAAGGGAAGCGTAAAACCCATGGCCAAAATAAAAAAGCATAATATTCATCGTCAAGAGCAGAGCAAAATAAAAAACGACAAGTGTAATTGCTGTGCCATGTTTCATCCAGACCTACAACTGTGGTGACTTTGCCATTAAGGTAACTACCATGGAAATCTTGATAGTAATTGGCCGCTAAGCCGTGTTGCCATAGTAACTGCCATAATGGTAAAGGTACCATATAGTCGGAACTCTTTATCAAATGGGCACCTGCTCTTATTAATAAATAATAACAAAAAAAAAAAAAAAAAATTAAAGGCAGTCAAAGACACATGTAACCATGAAGCTTTTCAATGCCTATACCATGGAGCTAACACAGATGGAGATCCTTCTTCCAATTCCTCTGTTAATCGTTTGTTATCGCTTCTTTCAGGCGAAGAAACGAGATCTAACACCAATCGGCGAGCCGCCAGGCGAAAATAAGAGCCTGCTTACGTAACACGATAAGCCCGCTCGTAAAATCTGAGGTCACAGATTCTTTGAAAGTCTCTGCGATGCACCGCCGTAAATGACATTCTCCCACACAACTTCATCTCGAAGCTTTAGTTTTTCAAAATCAGGACCCGACTTGCTGTTCTTCCAATGTCCATATCTCTTTGTACGGATTCCTGATGTAGGTCTTTGATGGTTGAACTTCTGAGATGATCCCTTTTGCAAACATACCAAACACGTTACAATCTGATTCAATCCAGCCACAGTACGAACGGAGAAAGTTGGTGGATATTAGTCATTTATACATGTCTGTCTTTCTTTCTTTATTTAAACCTTTTCCTGTACGCTCCTGTCTTAGAAATTATAATGAGAAAAAGCATACTTCGAACTTGATTTCGATGCTAAGATTATTTGTTCCGTCTTGTTCGCCTTGAAAATAAAACTACTAATATACGAGGCATTTCTATGGCGACTGTCGCATCGTCGAGTATCCTCCGGTGCCCCATGTACTCAAGTTGAAGGTGAGTGTGATGCCAGAGCTCCGAGCTTGTGCGCTCAGCTCATTCACACAGTACAGGCCTCAGCTCTGGACCGTTCCGGAAAAATATTAGAATTGACGCATTTGAAAAGATAGATCTACCCATTGGGCCCGAATATCAGCGTTTTAAATTTCATTCAATCAACTTTCCCAATCTGATTTAGGGCTGATTTACAGGCGGCCTGCGCCTGTAAGTGTGAAAGGGCCGTGATGGACCACCCTGCTGTGAGGGGATTAGCAGTGCCGCGCATGGGGCAAAGCATTCGAGAGAGCCAGATCTCCATCCGTAGTAGCTCCATGCCTATACTGTACATGGACATGTACTGCATTTATCACTTTTCATGTCAAGTTAACATTCAGGACCACTTTCAATGTTACCATGGGCTATAGCACAAGACCAATTACTAGATTTCATGCCTGCGAGTCCACAATGGCACATATTTTGTATTGGTCTCACTTTAACGGTAGTACAAAAAAACAAAAACAAAACAAAACAAAATAAAATTTAAACAAAATATGAAATTATATTGAAATAAAAACTTGTATTAATCTTTTAATGCAATAATGAACAAAATACACATGTATTCATCTGATTGGATACTTGGCTTAAAAAGCGAAACCCCATTAAACATTTGTACTTGAGGGGTGAATAAAAATTGCCATTGCAAGCAAATACTTCAGCATGGTTATTGTGCAGCATTTCTTACTTTTTGTGGACAAGTTTGCATTTTTGAAAATTAGTAACCACCTGTAGAGAAAGAACTACCTGTCTATAAAGACCAAAGGTTTGGTTTGCCTTGGATAAATTTCACAATTAACCTGGCCATTAGACTAGCTCTAGCTGCTAACACAGATCATTTTTCTTGTCTACTGGAGATAGGGGAGAGGGGGGGGGGGGGCCTTTTAAAGACATATTTCACCATACTAGGATCAAGCAAAAAAAAAATAACCTACTGCCAGAATTTGAAACGATGGATAAGCTTTTACAGGGTTCCCACAGAAATTTGAAAACAGAATTCCATGACTTTTCCATTCATGAAAAAATTGCTGCTTTCCATGACTTCCTGTGACGTCCCGGGAGTTATGTAGAATTTGGGATGTCACAAAACTGGGTAAAATGGTAATCATGAGCATCAATTATGATAGCAGAGTATGATCACAGAGTATGAGAGTTGCAAGACACGACAAACTGGAAAGCTGCCATAACCAAAAAGCAAATGCAATTCCATGACTTTTCACAAATTTTCCAAATTCCCTGACCACAAATTTTTCCAGGATTTTTCCATGACTGTGGGAACCCTGTTTTAGCATTAAAGTGAATGGGGATTTTTCTGGGCTCTTATGGTATTTCCAAGGGTTCTTTTGAACAATTCTCCTCCCTCCCCCAGGGTTATCTTTGCAAGACACAGACGAATATGGACCCCAATCATAATGCCATTTTTCAGGTGTAGGCCAAAATTAAAGTGTCAAAAACAGCCGCCCTTGTATGCTGTACACAATTGTCACGGGGTTTACTACAAAAATGATAACTTAAGTGGGGGGGGGGGGGGGGGAGGTTAGCACCCAACACGATTACATGTACACCAATGCCCACCCTACTGAGTTACATGAACTGCGGTGCTAGCATTGCAGTTGTGCCAGTATTGCAGTTGTGTCAATACTAATTTGCAGGTTGATGGACGCACTGTCACAATATAATATATAAATTTATACACCAATAGCTGTCATGCAAATATAGACTTATACCTGAAGTGGAATAGGAACAGTCCGTGATCATATTCAAAACTCTAAAATGATCAACGCTATAAAAAGAGAGAAAAGGGGAGTTTGTCAACTTCACTTTCAAACAAAACTAAAACCCACTGAATACATTTCTTGAAATGAAAATGCTAGTATTCATTATAAAGTAATTCACTATTTCCACTTTTTACCAGGGTTTACTTTCTTCCTTATCAAATTACATGATGCGTAATTTCTAATCGCAGACAAAACAAATTCTTGATTCACAAAAACATAAGAAAAACCCATTAATCAATAAACATTTACAATCTATTGTAATGTTTTCTAAATGTTATACTATACACTTACATTATAGCATATCTTTGTACTACTGTGCCCAAAGTAACATTTGGAAAATATTAGCTTTTTAATTGAACAAATGATTAAAAACTCAAAACTATTCCAGAATTGAATGTTTACTCGTAAATTAAGAATTTTCCTCAAAATAGCAACAACAGTTTTAGCTTAAGTTCAGAAATAAAGAATAACAATGGAGCGTGAATCATACCTTCTTGCCTGCCGTCACCTTCGTCTTCTTGGTTCCGCGGACCTTCTTCTGTCTGTTCTTCCTTTCTTTCCTCTGCTTGGACGAGGTCTTGGGCTTCTCGTAAAGTCCATGCTATGAGAGAGAGAGAAATAAAGAAAATAAAAATTTATCTTTACAGGTTTCTTCAGGCCCCCTTCCCATTTCTGTCTACAGTACAAACTTCAATGAGAAAGGTGATAGATTCTGATCAATAATTTGGAAATCAAATAGCACATCAAAAGTGTGATAAAGTTCCCATGAGGACTCCAAAACATTGTGATTGTCGTTCAAGATCCAAAATAACAAAGGTATGGCTAAAATGACATTTTTTGATGCTCCGGGTTATTTCAATCCCTGGGTGTCAGAATTTCCTTTATTCACAAAGGTGGGTCAAAATAGCACATGGATTGTTAATCACATCAGAATGCATATTAAACCCATTCCAGACCTGCCAACCTCTGGGAATGAAAAACTGTATTCTGTGATAAAAAAACTGTATTTTTCCCCAAAAAAGGGTATTTCATAATAAAATGCTTGGCGCACTCGCTCATCGCGGCGCTCAAGCTGCATGCAAGCTAAAATGCGCACTGCTCTTGCAGATGAAAAAAAAAACATTAAAACATGTGTATATCTTCACCCTGGTTTGAACAAAATGATTGAAAAAAAAAACAAGTTACCTGAAATTACATTGATCTAATAACCATATTTGTGCACGTTTTATGAAATAGAGACATATAGAGATTATTTTTCTCAATAAATTACGATTTAGTTAAAAAAAAAAAAAAAAACTTATTTTTCAAAGAAAAAACGTACTGCCGTATTTTGGTTGCAAAAACGTACTAAATACGGCTAAAACGTACTGGTTGGCAGGTCTGCCTAACCACTTACACTCTAACATCTAGGTTTTAAAGTTAGCTTATGGTTTCAGTTGTGCCAGGGTTGTTTCCAAACTAGAATACAAATCTATCGGCCAGCTGTGGCCTTTAAACTTGCAGGACACCGGCTGCAGATAATATTTGGTGAACTTCAATTCATGGGTTGTTTTTAGAAAGCTCAGACCAAGACAAGTGAGAAAAGAGAGCTCCTCTTGCTCATCTGTAATTTGGGTACCATTTTTTGGCAAAGTTTTGTCTGTCTTTCCCTTAAGGGACAAGTCCACCCCAACAAATAATTGATTTGAATGAAAAGAGAAAAATCCAACAAGCAGAACACTGAAAATTTCATTTAAATCGGATGTAAACTAAGAAAGTTATGACATTTTAAAGTTTTGCTTACTTTCACAAAACAGTTATATGCACATTCTGGTGGGTATGCAAATGACGAGACTGATGACGTCATCCACTTACTATTTCTTTTGTATTTTATTATATGAAATAGGGAATATTCAATTTTTCTCCTCATTGTCAAGTGAAACAACGATTAATTCCTCCCTGAACATGTGGAATGAGCATTGTTTAATAATACTATGATTCAGTCAAGTTGGTCCTTATTGACAAGTCTATCAAAAATGAAATATTGTATAATTCAAACAATAAAAAAAAGAAAGAGTGAAGGACATCATCGACTGTCTCATTTGAGTTGTGCATATCACTGTTTTGTGAAAAATAAGCAAAACTTTAAAATGTCATAACTTTCTTATTTTAAATCCGATTCTGATGAAATTTTCAGCATTTTGCTAGTTTGATTTTTCTCTATTCATTCAAATTAACATTTTCCTAGGGTGGACTTGACCTTTAATGCCCACAACCATTATATTGATTATTATGGCAACTAAACGTCAAGATTGACTTGACCTACAGATTTTTTCTGGGGCCGGCAGGTGCATGAACACCCTAACCCTACTCTTTGACGAGTAGTGTATTGGTTTTAACGTTGTGACTCTCCATACGTGCGACCAACATCTACCTTCTTTCCGATGGACGGAGTGCTTTCCAACTACAATCACACCTGCAATGAATTCAGCGATGAGGCATGCTCACACACAATGCTACAGCATCATAGTTTTGTAAGACGTGTTTCAGTATGATGCCTCACATTGAAATCTACCATCTTATCTGAAGCAGGGGCTCTAACCTACTGGGCTACCCTGCCTCTCCGCTGCTTTTTTAACACCATAGCGAAGGTATGAGGCTTAAACTAACGCAAACAAGTGAGGAACAAGAGCTTACTCTGGCTAATCTGTATTTGGGTTCGTATTTCTTGGCAAAGTCCAGGGTGTCGTAGATGAGGGCAAATCCTGAGGTGCGTCCGCCACCAAACTGGGTCTTGAAGCCAAAGGCGAAGATGACATCGGGTGTGGTCTTGTAGGCCTGAGCAAGGCGCTCGCGGATCTCCGTCTTCTTGACGGTGGCTTGGCCTGGATGGATCACATCAACAACCTATCGAGGCAATCAAAGGAGGACGTTAAACATCAAGACAATTATGATAACTTTCACCATGTTCTTATTACAAAATGTCTATCAACATTAGGATTTTATGCAATCATTAAACAAAGTTGTTTTTTACTAAACTTGCCATGAGCCTGCCAGACATAGCAATAAGTATGCAAACCAGATTCAAAGTATTGTGGTTTACTCAGTACTAGTAAAATGAGACCTATGTACATGTCTACATTAATATCTATGCTTCCAGGAAAGAAAGCTCCAGAAAAAAAGTTTTGATAGTTTAACACTTCTGGCTTAACAAAGAAAATGACACATCAGCCATAGATTGACATCTGCAATGTGTAAATTAAAGGGAGGAATCCCCACCCCCCCCCCAGGTATTCTCCAGTTCGACTTACCATTTGCCTTCTGTTGAGAAGGCGGTTGGTCATAAACTTCCTTGTTCTGATCGTGATAGCTTCCCCCTGTAGCATAATAGAGAAGATACAAACAAAATAATTCAACAATTATTCCAATCACAACTTCTTCCAGATTTTCCACCGTTGCTCAATACCTGTATTCTTAAAGAGCATTGATGTGTTATGAATCTAACTTCTCTCTTATTAATATATAGTCATCATTGGGGTTCATGTCCCAGTGCACAAAAAAGTAAAATAATATAATCTAATTTTTAGATAATCCAAGAACATATTTATTCTAAAATCTAGATCATCTTCTTTGATAAATGACAGGTCTCTAAAAAACAAAAACAATGTATCTCATAGTAGATCTAACCTCCAATTCATGAAAATTTTCTATTTTCTTTTCAGCAACATGTTACCTCAATATCTTGCAATCCTTCAAATAAACTTTATATCCCTGAAATGTGGTTCATTATTCTTGAATAGGCCTACATATTTGAAGTCTACTAAAATAATTTCTTGAAATAAAATTGCCAAATTGTGATTTTTTTTATTTTTAATTACTTAGATATTAAAAAACACAAGTTAAATTTTGTATTTACATGCATACTTTTGTTTTGACTTATGCTGCTCAGGAGCTGTGGAATTCCAAAATTGTTAATATAGGGGAAATCTATCCTGATAAGTTATAAATAACAGCATTTGAATTAAAAAATGAAAGTCAGTGACCCCCCCCCCCCCCCGGAAAAATTGGCAAATAATCCTTTGCTTTTAATAATAAATAAGGTTTATATTGCAAGCATTGTAGGTCAAATTTCAAAGATCATTTGTTGACGTTTTTGAAGTTTTTAACATTTGTTGAGACATCTCGCATATGCTTACAAGGTTAATGATCAGCCAGATGGCTAACCCAGGGAGCCCAGGGGCTTACCGTGTATTTTACCATACTCACAGGACTAGGGTGATTTATGGTCTAAATATTCCACCAAATGAATTGTGAAAACAGAAATTATGCACTTACCACGATTATATGGATGAAGGTCTAACGAGTGGCAGTTTCCTGACATCTGGGCACAAACTGGAACCTAAAAAAACCGAAAAGTTCTCTCCTTCTACCCCAGTCTCGATCGGCCATTTTATTATTCGCTTCGTGGTCATCAGATGAGGTTACACATCCCACATGCTCGCACTGTTACTTATCAGAAAACTTTTATTCCCGATGCCATTAGACTGTGGAATATTCTCCCTGCCATTACAGTTAACTGCACTTCAGTAGCCAGCTTCAAGGCTGAGGTGCAGAAAATCCAATTGCGCTAAGACTGCGCATTTTTTTAATTTATTTTTTATTTTTTATTTTTTTTATTTTTTTATTTATTTATTTTTTTATATTTTTTTACTGTACTTAAATGGATGATGATTACAATTCATAACAAAAATGGCCGATCGAGACGGGGTAGAAGGAGAGAACTTTTCGTTTTTTGAGGTTCCAGTCTGTGCCCAGATGTCAGGAAACTGCCACTCGTTAGACCTTCATCCATATAATCGTGGTAAGTGCATAATTTCTGTTTTCACAATTCATTTGGAGAAATATTCAGACCATAATTCACCCTAGTCCCGTGAGTATGGTAAAATACACGGTAAGCCCCTGGGCTCCTGCCCGCTGCGCGGGCAGGAGCTCCCTGGGTTACCAGATGGCATGCTGGTAATTGAATACCAGTCAGTAGAGGCGCACGGCCAATATGAGAGACTGTCTCCCAGGAGAGAGATTATCTCCAATAGACTTTTGTAAAGAATTTAGCCTTTTTTTAGGTATCCAATTTCAGAGATAGTCTCCAGTTTGGGAGACCAATTTTATTTGTTTGCATTTGCTGCAAAAAGGATTGGTTTGGCGGCAAATAAAAACGTTGATAAGCAGATTCCTCATGAAAAATTAGGCCTAGGCCCTACCCCTTTTCACCATCTAATGATCTACTTTTGTTTTGATGAGGATTTTTGTTGTCATCCACACACAAAACAAATGGGCTTCTGACCTCAGCGCGAGACAAAATTTTGGGTGGAAAAAATCATGCATTTGTATTTTGTTGATGTTGTTTCTTTTGTTCTTTTGCAAAGCAATTTACAATTTACAAGGCCGGTCGTAAACTAATACAATCACTCACTAGACCTAGGGCCTATACTGTTTTTGCAGTGTAGTACTAGTAGTAGTAGTACAGTGTGCACTACTTAATCAACTCAACACTAAACAGGCAGTTTCTCAAAACAAAAAAAAGATGTCTGCTGTCATATGGACATGGTCGGTCGAGTTGACCGACATTGTTGATTGTAGCCTATTTGTAAATTGTTTGATTTCTTCTTCCAAACTTTCACATACACAGCTCAGACGGTGCTAACACACAAGAAAATCACGAAAGTTCAGGAGACTCTTTAAATGCCTTCTAGTCAGTTAGGGGCCTTAGGGTAAGCCCCGCATAGTGCGATAAATAAAGACAACCCTGCTAGATTAATTCTGGAATGGTCGCAATGTGCAAATGTGTTTGCCTAGTCCCACAGACTCGGATCCACGAACTGTATAATATCATTCGGTCAAATGAAAGCGACTAAAATCACCAGAATTTTTCTAGTCCACAAACGCACGGACATTGGACAAAATCCACTTAAAATATATCAAGATATTTCTATCTCTACAATCGATAATTCAAACATAACTTAAGTAATAAGATTACAAGTGATTTTACTGATATATTTTCATGAGTTCATTTACCATTTTCACGGTAATCTGAGTGACCGAAAAGAGACTGTCTTTTGCCGTTCGATAGAGGGCCAGGGCGTGTATTTCGTTTTTTTCCACTGAAAACTAATGTTTTTTGCGCTTTCCACGATGCTGTTTTCATTTTCATTATTCTCACCCCCCCCACCGAAAATAACAGAATAAATGGGGGGTACTCTCGTATAGATGAGGGGTTTGGGGGCCATGCCCCCCCCCCCCCCCAAAAAAAAAAAAAAAAAAAAAAAAAAAACATCATTTAAAAAAAATGAGAAAAAGAAAGAAAAGCAAAAAAAAAAAAAAAGGGCGAAACGTACTTTATCAAAAGTGTATTTTTTTTCTTTTCTTCCGAGGTACTTTATGCCATGAAATCAAATGACAATATAATTTACATGTACACAAAATCAGTCATCAGGTGTAAAAAATATATAAAAAAGTAAGGTAAATATATGAAGAGCTTGATTCCAATCAAAGGTGCTGTATCCGGTTACAGCCCGATAGACCGCGGGTCCGATAGACCGCGGGTCCGATAGTCCGCGGGTCCGATAGACCGCGGGTCCGATAGTCCGCGGGTCCGATAGACCGCGGGTCCGATAGACCGCGGGTCCGATAGTCCGCGGGTCCGATAGACCGCGGGTCCGATAGTCCGCGGGTCCGATAGACCGCGGGTCCGATAGACCGCGGGTCCGATAGTCCGCGGGTCCGATAGTCCGCGGTGTGTGTAAAATTATGATCAGGATATAGTGAGATCCAATGTCATCAAGAGGTCAAACGGTCAATGATACGAGTCCATGGGGTTCTATAACGATGACCGAATGGACAATCGCCCCCTGACAACTACTTCAAGGAAAATATTATCCCCATATTTTTATCGTCGGGGACTGTTACCCCCCCCCCCGGAAATTTACCCTCTATAGACGCCAATTACCCCTAGTACGAGCCTTTCAAATGCCACTGACTTGACGACATGGCGAAATACTTTATCTTGCCATATCCACTAAATAAGCTTATGTCGGCATGGCGAGATACCTGCCAAGTCCACATATAAAAGTTATACGTCAACATGGTGAGATATTTTATCTTGCCAAGTCGACTTGTAACAAGTTATATGTCAACATGGCGATATATCGGGATTCTGGCCGGGACTTGTACACTTCAGATCTCGCCATGTCGACATATCGACTTGACAAGCTAGAATATATCGCCATGTCGAAATAATAAGCTTATTAATTATACATGGCAAGATAAAGTATCACGCCATGTCGTCACGTCGATGGCATTTTAAAGGCTCCGTACTAAGGGTAATTATCCGGGGTAATTGTCTCGAGGGTAAATTTCTGGGGGTAACAGTCCCCGGCGGTAAAAATATGGGGATCATATTTTCCTTGAAGTAGTTGTCAGTGGATGATTGCCCTAATTTGGTTATTGTTATAGAACCCAGGCGCGGATCCAGGATTTGGTGAGAAGGGGGGCCCAAATTTGACCTGATTCTTGGCGCCCATGTGTACTTTTCGAAAAATTGCGCCCACTCCCTTCCAGCCAGGCTAACTTAAGTGCCTTAAATGGATTTTGAATTATCTTATAATCACATTTTAAAAAGGTAATTAAAGACCACTCTTTTAATGTGTTCTTTAAAAAAAAAATCCATGAATATAATAATGAAATATCAATGGGAGCGCGAAGCGCGAGCGATTTGGGGGGGGGGGGTTCAATTTGGTTTAATTTCTCACGAGAGTAGGCCCTACTAGAATATTGTGTGAACGGGAGCTGTAGTTTCTTTGCTAGTTGTTTTAGAATAGCCTTCAATAATATTGATGATAGCTTCTTGGGAATAATGCAATCACGAAGCAATCGACTCATTCTCCTCATTTGTGGCGTATTTATTCAGCATGGGTGCGCGAGGGGGGGGGGGTCTTGTTGAACTTTTGTAGAGGGCACCAAGATAACAACAATCAATGAAATGGGGGGGGGGGGGTAGAAGTTAAAGAATATCTGATATTTTATTTTAAAAAACACATTGAGGTATTTCACAAGGCCTAAATATATAATGAGAACGCGAAGCGCGATCTGATTTTTTGTTATTTTTGATGTATTTTATCCTGAAAGCCTAATTCCGGGGGCGGACCCAGCTTCCGCAAATGAGGGGGCGAATAATTTCACCCATATTTTCCCCGATCGGCCGCTCAATGTTGATTTTTTTTTTTGTTTCTTTGAAGGGGTTGTTCCAGTGGCGTAATGAGCCAACAATTTTGAGGGGGCTCGATATGGCGTATCGCATAAAATTGATAAGAAGTTTCCAGTGAGCGAAGCGAGCAAGCAAATATGCTGACATTTTTATTACAAAAATACAAGGTTGTGATAGATTTTGACATAATATTTGGAAAATAATATCATATTTCATCCTAATCCCTTTCCTTTTCTCTCTTTTTTTTTTTTTTTTTTTTGGGGGGGGGGGGGCAAAACGCCCATGTCCTAACAGTCATTTCCTAGCTTTACTTTATAAACAACATAAATGTGTAATAATCTCATAAGCCCTATGCAAGCTAAAAAAATGAAATTTCATGTATTTTGTCCAGAAAATTGAAAATTCTGGGCAATGTTTGTGAACCTGAACAGAACGCGTTATGTAACTAGATAATTACCATGCGCGCGAAGCGCGATCAGAAGTGTTAAAGGACAAGCCCACCCCAACAAAAAGTTGCTTTGAATAGAAAGTGAAAAATTAAACAAACATAACACTGAAAATTTCATCAAAATTGGATGTAAAAAAAGAAAGTTAACATAACACATAACATTTTAAAGTTTTGCTTAATTTTTCAAAACATTTATATGCACATCCTGGTCGGTATGCAAATGAGGGGACCGATGACATCACCAACTCACTATTTATTTTGTATTTTATTATATGAAATATGAAATATTTTGATTTTCTCGTCATTGTCATGTGAAACAAAGTTTCATTCCTCCCTGAACACATGTAATTCAATTATTTTAACATTTTGTGGTTCAAGCAAGGGGGTCCTAATTGTCGAATTCATAAAAATTGAAATATTGTATTATTCAAACAATAGAAAACAAAAGAAATGGTGAGTGAGTAACATCATCGACTCTCTCATTTGCATATCACTGAGTTGAGCATAGAACTGTTTTTTTGAAAAATAAGCGAAACTTTAAAATGTCATAACTTATTTTACATCCGATTTTGATGAAGTTTTCAGCGTTATTCATGTTTGATTTTTCTCTATTTATTCAAATCAACATTTTTCTGGGGTGGACTTGACCTTTAAATATGCATTCTGGCCTAGTCGAAAAGGGACCTGTTAAGGACGTTTTGCAGTTAGCCATTAAGACGATATATATTTCAACGATTAAATAATGTGAGCGCGAAGCGCGAGCTGAACATTTTTGATATTCCAACCTAAAAAGATGAGATTTCAAACCCCCCAACAGGACGCTCGAGTCATGTTTTGTCAATCATGAAAAAGGATGGGTAATTTTTAGTGTCTTCATAATGCGAGCGCAAAGCGCGAGCAGAAAATTTTTGATATTCTGATCTGAAACTGGATAATTTTAGTACGTTTTGAATAAGATCAAGCTGCGTATCTAAAAAAAAAACATGCGTGCGCGTGTTTTAGAGTAAGACAGAATCTGCATTCTGAATACATTTCATTTTTCATCATGAAAATCAATAATGCGATCGCAGAGCGCGAGTTGAAAATAATATTTGAAATCCCGATATGAAATGAGTCAATTTAAGCACTATTTACAGCACTTTGTATATAGGAAAATTGTGACGTCGATGTGGATAGCACTAAATAAATGATGCGAGCGCGAATCGTGAGCTGATATTTTATTATTATTTTAACCTAGGATCGAGACATTTTAAGCCTAAAGATATTTTGTCATCATATAAGAATGATGAATATCTTCTATTTCTTTTCCTAAAACGTGTCGATATTTATTTATGAAAAAGGGACAATTTAGTTATGAATTCATAAAAATTTTATTTCATATTTATTAATCTAATAAGCCTAATGAGTGTGTGAAATTTGTTGACAGTGTATGTGGCCTGAAAACTGGAAATTTTAAGTATTTTTACAATCATGAATAGGATTCATTGGTTGATATATTTTTAGCAAATAACGCGAGCGCAAATCGCGATCCGAAATGTTTAAATGAGGGGGGGGGGGATTTAAGTAGTTTGTTATAGAATTAATATACAGTATAGGTGTACATAACTCACCAAAATGCGAGAGCACAGCGTGAGCATAGGCCTTCATTTTTTTTTTAATCGACACACCTGAAAAGGAATATTTAGATAATCTTATATGAAATACAAAAAGGCAAAAGGTAGGCCTACATAGCAAATAATGCGAGCGCACAAAATGTTGCAAATGTTGATTTACACCATAAAATTGACATTTTCCAGAGCACTTAAAAAAAACAAATTGGCAAATAAAACAAAAAAAAATGAAAGCTCGATGTCCGAGCTGAATTATGTTTTGTATATTGACTTCAAAACTTTATCTTTTGAACTATATATCAGCCTATATTGACTGAGATATGTATCTCATCGAACAGGCAATGCGAGCGTGATGCGCGAGCGAAAATTTAAAAAATTATTTTTCAAGTCTTCTCCTGACCTTATTTTATTCACTCGTCTTCCTCCTTTTATCTTTCCCCTTCTTTTTGTCTTTCTTTCCCCGTTTTTCCCAATTGCTCCGTCAATAGGGGGAGGGGCCCTCGGGCCCCCTGGATTCGCCTATGTTAGTAGTTGTTATGATGAACACGATGCATATCTATTAAGAAATGAATGTGAGCGCGAAGCGCTAGCTGAAAACTTTTATAATGATAAAATTAAAAATACATTTTCAGTTGTCAGGTTAGAATATCAACTATTTTCAGCTTGTGCTTCTCGTTCTCTTAAAAAAAACTGTGAGGTCGGGATGCGTATATAACTAAACAATTTATTGATGCCAGCGCGAAGCGCGAGGTCAATTATTTATATACTGACTTAAGATGGACTAAGGTATAATTCCTATTCTAATTGCTTGTCCCTTTTCTCTTCGTTTTCTGTTTCTTACCCCTTTTTTGCGCCACCATGGGGGGGGGGGGGCAAAATCTTTGCCCCGTGGATCGGCCTATGTATTTTGACTTGAAGAACACTAACACTTACATGTATATATAGATTGATGCAGAGGATGCATACCTCATTGATGAAATATTGCGAGCGCGTAGCGCGAGCTGAATTTGATAATAACCCCTTTTTGTGACCCTGAACAGGATATCTATCTCGCTAAACAGACTTAAAACTCGAAAACATTGTTTTTGTCTATTATCGTAAAAACGGGATATTTTAATTACCCGCATTAATTTAAGCTTTTTGGGCAGGACATATATTTCACTATAAACAGGCAATACGAGCAATGTTGCGCCCCCGGTCGAAAATGAATTTGCATGAAGCCCCCTAAGTTCAAGGTCAATTTGGCACCCTCTGTTGAACATAAACTTGGCGCCCCCATGTGAAATATAACTTTGCCCTCCCCCCCCCCCCCCCTCTGAAACATGTATTTGTCGCAATATGGTCAAAATTCAAATTAGCGCTCTTCTATAGTTCGAACATCAATTTGGTGCCCCGCTAGATCGAACATCAATTCGGCGCTCCCATAGTTCGAACATCAATTTCGCGCCCCCCTCCCAGTTCAAACATCAGTTCGGCGCCCCATAGTTCGAATGTTATTTTGGCGCCGCCTAGTTCGAACATCAAATCGACGTCCGGGTCAACATCTCCCTCTTTCGTTTCCCATCTCCTTTTTTTTTTTTTTTTCTTTCTCTTATCCTCATTCCCCTTCCTTTCTCTTTCTTTCTCTCTTTCTTTCCCCCTCTTCCTCTCCCCTTTTCTTCTTTTCTTCTTTTCCTTCCTCCTCTCTCTCTCTCTCCTTTTCTTCTCTTTATTTTCCCCTTTTCTTCTCTTTTTTCTTGTCTTCCTTTCTCCCTTTTCTTCTCTTTTCCCCTATCTTTTCTTTCCCACTTTTCTTCTTTTTTTTCCCGATTTTCTTTCTCTCTTTTCTCTTTTTTCTTCTTTTCCTTCCCCCCTTACTCTCTCCTTTTTTCTTCTCTTTTCCTCTCTCTCTCTCTTTTCTTATCTTTCTTCCCATCTTCCTCTCTTTTTAAATATTATTCTCTTCCTTCCCCTTTTCTTTGTCCTTTCTTTTCCCTCTTCCGCTTTTTTCTTTTTCCCCCTTTTTTCTTTTTCTTTCCTTTCCCCCTTTTTCTCTTTTAATTTTTGTTCTTCTCTCCCTCTCCTTCCCCCTCTCTCTTTTTCTTCTCTTTTTTCCCCTCTTCCTCTCTCTCTCTCTTTTTTTCTTATCTTTCTTCCCATCTTCCTCTCTATTTAAATATTCTTCTCTTCCTTCCTCTTTTTTTCTTCTTCTTCTTCCTCCTTTTCCTTTCTCCTTTCTTTTCTTCTCTTCCTTTTCCCTCCTCTCTTTTTTCTCTTCTCTTTCCCCCTTTTCTTCTCCCTTTTTCCCGTCTTTTCTGTCTCTCTTTTCCTCTCTCTTTTCTCTTTTTCTTTTCTTCCTTCCTCCCCCCTTACTCTCTTTTCTATTCTCTTCTTTTCCCATCTTCCTCTCTCTCTTTTCCCCCTTTCCCCCTCTTTTTTTTTGAGCTGGGGGTGGGGGGGGGGGGTGAGGCAGTTCCCCCTCGGCCCCCCATGGATCCGCACCTGATAGAACCCCATGGTCTCGTATCATTTGACCTTTGGACCTCTCGATGACATTTGATACATCTGATCATAATTTTACACACACTGCGGACTATCGGACCCGCGGTCTATCGGACCCGCGGTCTATCGGACCCGCGGTCTATCGGACCCGCGGACTATCGGACCCGCGGTCTATCGGACCCGCGGTCTATCGGACCCGCGGTCTATCGGGATGTCCCCGCTGTATCCACCTTTGACCAATATTGATTTTTTTTAATATATTATGTAGGCACACGGGCCTATATATCTTAGACGTGCATACGTGGGAATCAAAATATGCACCAAGTAGCTGCATTAGAAAAAAAATTGGAAGGTTGGTAAAAAATTGATTGCAAGTTTGAGTTTTACTCCAAAAGGAGCTAAATCAAAAACAGTTTTATTCCAAAAGGAGCTAAATCCACTACCGGGTCATTTAAAATTGATTAATTTTACTAAAGATATGCATTTAATTTTTTTTGTAGGTCCACATCATGTTGATACAAGTTCACATCATCACTCCATTCAGGGGCGGATCAAGGATTTTCCAAAAGGGGGGGGGGGGGCACAATTTCCCGATGAAAAATTTGACAAGCAAAAAAAAAGGGTTTTAAACCAACATTTAAGGAATTTCGTACTCGAAAAAAATCCCGGGGGCCAGTCAAATGTATTGCTGTACACACGTATGGCCAAATTATTTCCAAACACCCCCTAAACAAGTTTTTCGCGGGCTTATACAGTTTGGCCCCTAAACAAGTTGTCGCCAGACATGACCCCGGGGAAAAAGCTTGGGGGAAAAATACCCTAAACGTGTTTGGCTAGTCTTAAAAAAAAGCTTTGAAAAAAAAACATACCCTATATATACGTTTTGACCTTGCGATGGACCATTGACCATGCAGTCTTTCAAAATTGGTGTTTTTGATACCCTAAACGGGTGCACGCGCTGCCCGCGTCCAAAACTGAAAAACATTCCTATGAATCAAAATAAACAACAACAAAAAACGGTATTTTTACATTACAAAATTTAAACTCTTCATAATACAGATGCAGAAATTGCAGAATATCTAGAACAGAAACATAGCAAGATTTCCTTCTTATCGTTTTGAAATACCGTCCTAACTGAGTGGCTATATTATTATTATTTCGAAAGTAATTTAACATGTATACCTTGTCAACTGCATTTTGCGCATAAAGTATATATTATAGGTTGATCACAGTAAATTTAGACTCACTGATGTTAAAATCAATTACAATTTCGTTTTGAAAACAATTTAGGACCTATAATACTAATTTATGAATCTTTTCCCCAAAATCATATATCTGGTGACATTTTAACGAATAGAGAATGCAGCTTCATTACAATGTGAGCAAACAATATTTGACGAGATCTTCAAAGATTAATTTGAAATCAAAATAATTGTCTTGCTTTGTTATCTCTGATATTTTTCGATTTTAAATCTAGCACTTCCATTCATTACCTATAATGGCAGTTGAAGTGGGTTCTCTTGTTCTTAGTCATCAAGCTAGTCAGTATATGTTTTGCTTTCACTGATGTGCTTACTTTGATAATATCACCAGACGATATCAAGCATTTCTCCTTCAATTTCTGTTTAGTGCTGCGTAGTCTGTTTTTCTTATTATATTTACCATTACTTTTGGAAAAGCCCTTTTCAAGTTTAAAAACTAACAATGAATTTGTGCCCAATTGTCTTATAATGAAATGTGATTTGATAGATTTTGAAATTCATATTCAAAAGAAAATAATCGCATTTCACCCTTCTCTCTTTCCTTTTCTCTTTTTTTTTCTTGGTTGTGATCCCCCCCTTTTTTTTTGGGGGGGGGGGGGGGAGTGCCCCCCATCTGTACGCCATTGCTTATCTATGTCCCCACTCACATGACTCATGAAACTTAAGGTACGTAGAATTATTCTAACAGGTATTTTCGTAAACGTGAGAATATTGTTTTCTTGTTTCATATAGGGGCACTCGTTAACACATAAAACGGGTCCTTCTCAGGTGAAAAGGGCACAGAACATGTTCGTGAGGGGCACTTTTATTGGGTAAAATTCAAGGGGCATCAGCTGGTTCGAGAAAGGGCATTTACAAGATGGCAAGTGGGCAATTGCTCACACACAAAACGTGGATTCAGGAGAAAGGGGCGCATAACACGTTCGAGAGGAGGCATTTTTGGTAAAAATTGGCACTAGTAGAGGGTATACACTGATCTGAAAAAAAATCAGATCTATAGGGAGTGCAGTGAAAGACCTGATTAAAATTAGGCCTATAGCCATCATGATATAGGATATAGGTCTATATTGTTGAAAATATGGAGTCATCCTTTGTATCTCAATGCAAATGATTTGATAAATATTATCAATGACACATTATTTTTTCTTGAAGCATGGGATTTCCTTAAATGTGCAGCATTAACCACCCCCGCCCTTCTCCGGCCCCATTTATGGATATACTGCAGCATATGCATGCCTACAGGAATAGTACAAATATATACTCTCATATATAGGCTAAATTGGTTGCATGGTCAGCGATCGATGAATTAAACAAGATTTTATTGAGGGGGTCATGATTTTTGTATATGGGCCTATATCTCCCATTCACTCCCGAACAGATCGATATATACATTTTCTTTCAGACTAAATTTTTTCCAAACTGAGTTCTCGATCCCTCCCCGCCCAGGGACCCTGATACTATTCCATATCTCGCAAGCGCCCATCAACGAAATTCTGTGGCTGGACCCTCCAATGGCACTGAACGAAATTTTTGCGGACCCCTCACGGAATTATGCACCTTTCTTCTATTTCCGTGCCACCCCCCCCCCCCCCCTTGGCCCCCCCTCTCATTGCGGAACTGTGTCACGTGATTTTAACGTGTCACGTGCGTGCAGAGGAACCCAAACAAACCCTTGCCTTTTTGTCTTCACTCTCGCTCTCAGATCAGGCTCAGCTAGCGGACGATTTGCATATTTGTGAGGTATGGACATGAAATAAGGCAGTTTAACATCATTTCTACTACTTACAGTAAGCACAGACTCGATCTTTTGAGAGTTAGGGCCAGAGTCAATTTATTTTATGACAATTTGCCGTCACACTTTCAATGTTAGTTGCAGTGCAGCTGCACTTGCAGTGCTGCTTTCCCCAGTAAGACTTAGTCCCACGCATGAATATTCGCGTGGGTACGGCTCACTTTTTTAGTTCACTTCGTTTATATATTTTTTCAGGGCTCGATCTTCATGCCCTGTGTGTTAACTAGTCGTTCTTGGTTTAGTAATTCTTTGCAATATGGAGGCTAACGCTAAAGACCGATGACACAGAGAGCTGGCAATGCCATGCCCATGGCATTGAACATAGCGTTAATAGGAGCCAAATCCCCAATCTTTTTTTTGTCAACTTTGTTTCGAGATTACCAACCGGGATTGTATTGTTTCAGATACTTCTTAAAGCGACTTTACATTGAAAAATCATGGGGAAATCAAGGCTAATCTAAAAAAACAGAGAAGGGATTTTAGTCTTTCACTCGGCTGCATGCCTGGGGTGTTATGTAATACTATAGACGCCGGCGTGTCTGGGAGGTCTAATCTTAGGAGAGCAATAGTTGGTAGACTAACCAACCAGAAGTAAACTGCATGTTTTCACTTTGAAGCATGTACTCACAGAGGTTATTTAGGCGCTAATGCAGTTTCGCACCGGCCGATTACCAGCATACCTCATCACCAATACGTGTTCCCAAATGTCATGACAAGTCTCTCAGTCACATTTCGAGGTCATTATACCCATCTCTTTTCCAAATATTGCGATCGGGAACGGCTGTATTTCAGCTTTGATCTCAATGTCGTTGTTCGAATCCTCAGACATCACTTCGCAGATCGCTTGGATTCGCCGTGCGCCGTAATGTTGATATGGGCTGAAGTTAGCAACCAAACCATGCGAACATGTGGCGAAAAAACTGCCAGCATGCTGCAGGCGAATCTTTTGGTCGCATAACTTTAGTCTTTATCAACATTACGGCGCACGGCGAATCCAAGCGATCCGTGAAGTGATGTCTGAGGTTTCGAACAACGACATCGAGATCAAAGCTGAAATACAGCCGTTCCCGATCGCGATATTTGAAAAGAGGTGGGTATATTGTATTGACCTCGAAATGTGACTGAGAGACTTGTCATGACATTTGGGAACAAGTATTGGTGACGAGGTCGAGGTATGCTGGTAATCGGCCGGTGCGAAACTGCATTAGCGCCATTGTTTATTTTGCTTTAGCAATCAAGAGACCTGCTATGAGTCTAGGAATTGGGATTGTTGGAAGCTAGAACTGCGACGACCCGAAGTAAATAACCATCGGTCAAATTCGTGTGCTGTCTGAATTTTGCAAATTTCATATTGATTCAATTTCCCCATGATTTGTCAGTTGCCAGGCCCTTTAAAATATGTCAAAATTACAGTTACGTAAAACTGATTAACAATTTTGCAACAGCCAACAAAATCATCGGGTAATAAATTAAAAAAGTAATAACTTGCGAAGTGAGCTGCAAATTGCCGTTTCTTAAACGGCTTTGAAATAAGCAATGAATCTAGATTCAAATCAATGCGAGGCCTCAGAAGTCAGATGCCTATTTAATTTTCAATTTCATTCAGTCATTGCCCCTTTCATTTGACTTAAACATTTTTGTGCCATTTTTATAATTTGTATCATTTGTGCTATTATACAGGAATCTAACCTCGTGTGGCCTGAAAGAGGGGCAGGTCCAGGATTTTCAAACGGGGGGGGGGGGGGGAGGGGATTATTTTTACAAATAAAATTAACAAGCCCCCCCCAAAAAAAAAAGTGATTTATGTCGTGAATAATTTGACAAGCAAAAACAAAAGGTTTTCACTACAAAATGGAGGTCATTAAATTTCATTGATCATTTCAGGCCACTATTTAAATCAGAATTGATTCGATTTGAATGAAAAATACAGATTAATCATTTATTTGACTTGCATGAATGAAACCATGCCATAAGATCAAATTTTCAGTTCAGACTTGCTACAAGTGAAGTATGGATCTTTATTTCTTTATCATTGATTGAAAGTAATCAAATTTTACAGATACTACCGAAAAGAGAGAGTATCCCTAAAGCCCTATTCAAAATACATCAGAGTACATTTTTGTTGGTTGGTTTTATTTTTGTCAACTTTATGTCAAAAATGCAAAATATATTGTCTATAAAGCTCTGTCAAATATTTGTAATTATATCCCCAGTCGAAATAACATTTTTCTTTCAGTCTATCACATATACATTTTGAAGTCTAATATATATTCATGGAAACTGCCACCCATCCAATGTTTACATACAAACTTAAAGTTTGTTACATGCCAATTATTATAAATCAGCAGGTTTAGAAGCTCGAAGGAAGCTGATATTTGATTTACTCTGGGATAGCTTTCTGTTAATTCTTGCACTTCTGTGACCATTACATCATTTTTATGTTTATTGTTGTCTTTTTAAGACTCTCTTTCAGAGCTGTTCTTGTTTTGAGAGGATTCAGTCATGAGCGAGAAAGAAAAAGAACCGATCTTTGGTGCCCCAAAGGGGGCAGAAGAGGGAGCCCCATCACAATCGCCCATGTACTACGATTCTACGCAGAGCCCTCGTGCTGTAAGTTGTAGTCTAATTGAAGGAGGAGGGGGTGGAAACTGGTACAGTCAAATCTGTCTTAGTTAGTGGCCACCTGTCTGTTGTGAAATTGAAAGGAATGTGTTCAAGAACCTGTCTATAAAGATCACCTCTTTGCAGTGGCCACTTTTTCTCGTTTCCTCTTTTTCCCCTGGATGACCTCAATAGACCGGTTTGACTGTATATTTAAATTGAGTGGTATATTGGTCATATTAACTTGTATTATAACATGGCCATGGTGTAACTCTGCTATGATTATAGGAAGTCAAAATCTCAGTTTTGTTTACATTGTTTATTTGCTATATTTACTTTATTATTCCTTCCTCATGTTTTGATGATGAAGAAGTGTAATGATTATTCCCAGAAGGTTTTGAATTATTTTTGACACCAAATTTACCCAAGTTGGCTGATTTAGATCACGTTGATTCAAATCATGATTTAAATCGCGATTTCAATTTCTGATTTAAAAAAAAATAATTGATTTAAATCATTTCCATTGAAACGTGTACAATGATTGACAATTTTTTTTGTGGCAGTTTTATTTTTTTTACTCATCTAGAAAGATTTTATCAACTTTATATCATCAGAACATGAATAAAACCATTTATATCTACTCAAAACAATTGAAATCGTGTCCATAAAATCAGGTTGACCTTGCAATATAGCCTACAAATGGTTAGCTCTTAGTCCCCTACTTCACTTTCACAATGATTTTTTTTTCTAGTTTATGAACCATTGGGGAAAGCATGCCCCCCAGCCCAAATCTGTATGCCAGTATCAGTGATTGCAATCCTGTGTAATGGATTCCAGTCCTTCAGCAGTGCCTACAATCAATATCACATGATATAACTTCTCTTTGTGCTACAAATTATGTGGATATTTAGTTATCCAGCTTTAAAACTTCGATTTTCAGTGTTCAGTGTATTCAAGGAATTAGTCCTGGCTGATATACAGTGCATGTACGTCTTGAAGGTTGAGTGCTGAACGATGAGGGAAAATTTCTTGTTCAAGGAAATTCACTCCTCAGTGGGCAGAAAAGAAACTTCATAGACTTCTGCCTGAACCACTACACCATATTGTTCCCATGATGACAGTACTCTGAACTGTGCAATGAAAATTAATCAACTGTTTTGTTGTTGCTTTCCTTTACAGAAATGTATCCTGTATAGTTTTGTTGGGGTCATCATCATCAATGTTCTTGTGAGTATCTTCCTTGATTTAAAAAGAACCATGCAATTATTTCATGACAGTTAACATACATCTTACATGATTTGAAGATGAAAAAAAAAGAAAATCTGGAAATATCTTTTGATTAGGCTGTTTTTATATTTAATAAATGAAGAACATGTGTTTTGGACATTCTTTTGCACAATGATTTTTTTTCTTTTGGGATGTGTGACAGTTATTTTGTAATCCCTCAGCACTGCACTGGATCATTTTTGGCTGTAGCATACTATATATAATTGGATTTTATTGCAATAAAACTATCAAAAATATACAATCGCAAGCAGTCCAAAGACTGGAATATGTGACTGTTTACAACTAGAATCATAACAAAAATATGAAGTAAACATTATAAGTAAATATTCAAATACAATAAACATATTCATACAAATGAAAAAAAATAATTGTATCGTGAATACTTGAAATGAAGGAATGGAAATGAGACCCAAAGAGAAAAAGGAAAGAGGGGATGGGGGGGGGGGAGCCGGACCTCAAAACTGACTGTTAACAAGAACCCCAAATTGGTCTAAAGAAAACCAAGCGGAGGTGCCAAAAAAGAAGAAAAAGGTATAGGATGAAAGGGGAGAGAGGAGAGGAAGAGGATCAGAAAAGGCAAGCAAACAATAAGTCTTGTATTGTACAATACAAGATATTTAACATTGATTACCAAAGGAGGGGGGGGGCAACATTTTTTTAGCAATGTAAGTTCTATAGTAATTGAAAAAAACAAATAAAAGGGAGAATGGAGATCAAGATAGAGACTCCCTGGAAACGGACAAACATTTTAACATTTTCATCACCATTATTATTGTCATGCAAGAAGGGTACATACTGTGATTATTATTGCACATGAGGAGATAAATGGCAAAATGTGTGCAAGGTGTAAGTTCAAACTTGAACAGTAAAGAAATAAGTAATTCCCAAAAGAAAGAAAAAAAAAAAACAGAGACAAAAGAAAAGGAAAATATAAGATAAAAAAAGAAGAAAAAAGGAAAGAGGAGGCAGGGAAAAGAGAAGGATTCAGTAAGGAATAGAAAAAAGGGAAAGGGGGGAGAGAAGCAATACTATCACTTGCTGTTACCATGTCAACAATTCAGACTATTCCTAATTTTTTTTTACAATTTCCTACAGATCGCACTGATTTTATGCTTCTATCAAGGAGCAAGAACTAAACGAGATGGTTTCTTGTATTTCTTGATGGCTTGCTGTCTGATCGGTCTCGTAGCAGCTGAAATCATTCTAGTAAGTATTATGGGATTACAATGATAATGATAGGGTAGTAACAAAATGCTCATTGGTTGATGATTATGCCATGAGTGATTTTAATTTAACAATATTCATTATGAGTAATTATACATAATTATCAGATAAATTACCACCATCAAATTATTTTTGGCCATCACAGAAAATGTGATTATTAAAAGGTGAAAATGAGGATGAAGATGAGGAGGAGGATGATGATGATGTTGATGATGATGATGATATTGATGTTGATGATGATTATGATATAGATTGATGATGATTTACAAAAATTTAAATGTAATTACATTAATGGTACTAAACCAGTGGAAATAAGGAGGGGGAAAAGGAGAAGGAGAAGAATAAGATATAGCGTAGGAAGGGGTGGAGGGGAAGGGGAAGAAGAAGACGAAAAAGAAGAAGTAGAGGAAGAAGAACGAGAAGAGGAAGATGAAGAAGAAGATAAGGAAGAAGAAGAAGAAGAAAGGGAGAGGAAGGGAAGTGAAGTAAGAGGAAAAGAAGGAGAAGGGGTTACTAAGGGGGAGAGTGAGAAGAAGGTGGAGCAGAAAAGGAGGGAGAAGTAGTAGAGGAGAAGGAGGAGGGGGACAAAATTTTTTTTTTATAAATCATATCTATCTATCTCCTCTGTTTATTTCTCTCCTGTAGATACCTATGTTGAGAAGAGGAGATTTGGTGAAAGAAAAATCATGGTTTCTTTACTTCTTTGGATTCTGCATCCTCCTGGAATCAATTTTTACAGATATTCTGGTAATGAAATAGACTCGTACTACATTCAGATGACATAGATCCCTTTTCTCCTCAAATTGGCAACTATGCTTATTTTTAGACCACTTTCATTGTTTCATAGTTCAAATTGAAAAAATTATGGAAATAGTTTCATTATCAATAAATTTTTACAGATATTCTGGTAATGAAATAGACTCCTACTACATTCAGATGACATAGATCCCTTTTCTCCTCAAATTGGCAACTATGCTTATTTTTTTAGACCACTTTCATTGTTTCATAGTTCAAATTGAAAAAATTATGGAAATAGTTTCATTATCAATAAATTTTTACAGATATTCCGGTAATGAACTAGACTCCTACTACATTCAGATGCCATAGATCCATTTTCTCCTCAAATTGGCAACTATGCTTATTTTTTTAGACGACTTTCATTGTTTCATAGTTAAAATTGAAAAAATTATGGAAATGGTTTCATTATCAATACATTTTTACAGATATTCCGGTAATGAACTAGACTCGTAGTACATTCAGATGGCATAGATCCTCTTTTTTCCTCAAATTGGCAACTATGCTCATTTTTTAGACCATTTTCATTGTTTCATAGTAGTAATGGAAAAAAATATGGAAATGGTTTCATTATTTCTAGTAAAATTTACCTTTCTAAAGATATTCCATGATGGGGGGTGTTTCACATAGATTTAAGTGGCTTGATGAGTCACACGTATGCAAAACACATCACCGCATTGGTCAGATCATGCGCACGGGACGCACACTACCGCGTATCTATCAATCAGATTGAACAAACATTAAATTACATGTGCGCGTTGGCGTTTAAGCATAACTCTTATTTACACAATTAGGTCTTTGTGAAACACTCCCCCATAAGTAATATGCACATCATGATCAGTATAATAATGAAGTAACTTGTGATGTCACCCACTCATTTCTTTTGTATTTTATCATGTGAATAACATGGAATGTTGCATTTTTTTTCCTTGCTATGATGTGAAACAATTATATCATATTGGATGGCTCAGAATGTTCAGAATATTCCAAGTTTGGGAAAATATTCCACGAATCGCAGATGATTGGAATATTTGCCCTAACGAGTGGAATATTTCTGGTATTTCATGAAGTAAAACCATCCAATATAATTATTATCATTTATACACCCCCCCCCCAAAAAAAAAGAGGGAGAAGTTTGATTTAATAAGTCATATCACTTATCACATTATGGCATTGTCACTTTAGGATCAATTTTGGTCATTGACATGCGACCTACATGTAGTTCTGTAGTTCATTATGATGTCATTGAACTTAATTGTGATCTACACTGCTCATCACATTGCTTTCATGTTGTACGCGTTGTATATTTCACACATTCGGGCATGCGCACTAGACTGTTAAATATATGGTCTCGTACTCAACGGTAAATTTTGTACAGGAACCTATGGGATATTTGTCGGATTTCGGTCATTTTAGCGATAAGCTTTGATACTGCACAGGCAATTGATGCAGACCAAAATTCGCGTTTTTGATATATGGCTAAAATGCTCTTTATAGATGAAAATGTTTTATCTCTCGCTGAACATGTGTTATTGCGATTGTGACAAGTTATTGTGTTTCATTGAAGAGCTTCTTTATGGTTAATCTGCAAAATTGAATATTTCATTATTTCATATAATAAAATACAAAAGAAATCATGGATGTCTGTTTATCTGTCTGACGTCGTATGATCGCTCATTTGTTTATTACCATGTTGTGCACATTACTATGTTTTTAAAACAAATCATAGAAAATTTAAAAGAGTAACTTTTTCTATTTTAACATCCAATTTTATGAAATTTTCAGCATAATGCTTAGTACTATATTTATTGAAAACAACATTTTTGCTGTGGTGGTCTTTTCCTTTAAACTGTTGTTTCAGACATCAGATAATTTGATTGAAATTTTATGCAATTTCATAAACAAATTCTAGTACCTCCAAACATCTGTCAGCTAATAAAGAACACATATGTTTTGTATTTAAATAGGCAATATTGGTAGACATGTTGTCATGGGTATTGAATTATCCCCCCACCCCCCAAAAAACGGTGAAGTTATTTTTTATATTCTTGACATCACCTTTGTTTTCATGATCATTAACACCAGTAATTTCCAATGGGAAATGCTTGCAATTGTGGCAGAATGATAGTTCACAAAATCACTGCAAATTTTTTAAATTATTTTTACACAAACGTAGACTGATGTAAAAATTGATTTTTGGTCACAATTGTCATTTAAATGTAAACATTGTGTAGAGAAAGTGATCAGGGCTCCATAACGCAAAGGTTAGTGATTAATCGCTAATTTGAAAGAACAATTCTGATTGGTTCCTAGTCAGTCTACTGAGCAAAATGCGAATGCAACGATGATCTTGATAGGTCATTTCATTTAGCGATTTAGCCTTTGTGTTACAGGACCCAGGTTAGTGAAAATCTATATTTTGGAAATGTAGAACAGTGACTAGAATTGTTTCAAGTTTTATGATAAAATAATATTCTCTTGGAACAAGAAAGCTTGTATGAAAGCAGACAAATCAAAAGAATAATATCAATAAAAGTTTGAGCACAATTGGAACAACAGTATCAAAGTTAGGAGCATTTGAATGTCAAAATCATTATTGCCATGGAGAAGTTCTTATTGGCAATGCGACGAAAGATTGTGATGTCGCACACATACAAATTTCCTCTTTGTAGATTGAAAACATACCCCAAAATCACACGTTTGCCACATTGCCAATAGAAAGATACCCATATCATTAATGATCAAACATTAAAATGTTCATAGCCTTCTTATCATTTGTCCATTGTTTGAAACATTTGCCGGTCTTATTCTTTGAGTTTGCGGTTTTCATACTAGCTAACTTGTTCAAAGAGTTAATTATTTTTCTGTAAGGCTTTAAACTGTAGTAGTCTATGTGAAGTATTGTATATTGAAAACAATTACTGCATTGCCTTGAATGTTCTGGGCACTGGGATTCCATTATTAGAGCATATTGTGACAGAAATTCTCTGGAAAAAGTACAGAGCAAACTACTTCCTCATTTTTTGTCCAATGCTCACCAGTATTGGCACACACATTTGCCTTGGAGTGACAATATGCAAGAGGTATTTTGTAAAATGTGTTGGATACTCCATTTTCATGCTGAAGCGTCATGGTGTAGCGGTTCTGACTCTTGCCTCGCAATCAGAGGGTCGTGTGTTAAAATCCCAACACGGCCTAGCATCCTTTGGCAAGGCGTCAATCCACAATTTGCCACTCTCCACCCAGGTGTTAAATGGGTACACGGTAGAATGCGAAAGCCTATGTAGTATGCCTAGCAATTGAGTCTTGGAACTCTTGTTGGAATGCTCCCCAGAGAGTGGAGAAAGGGTACACATTGTATGCGGGCATGCAAGGACCCGATGGCCGGGGTAATAGTGTATCTGTAAAGCTCTTAGAGACATCAGTCCGATGTATTAAGCATTATATAAAAGCGGAATATTATTATAATTATTATTATTGTCATTAAATTTAATAAATTATATTTTATTGGTATATGTTCCTGACATAAGGTATTAAGACATGAATCTACATGAAAATCATTTTCAGTAGTACATGTACATTTTTATTGTTTTTTTCAACTTTCAAATTTTCAAGTGTTATCATTTTGTCCTGACAAACCAAATGATTGATAATATTTATTCTATTGCTGTATAAAATAGAGAAATATTGCTGTTATGAATTTATTTATTCATGTTTTATTTTAACAGGGTAGCCCTTTCAGTTAGCAAACTGATGTACGAAGGGGCCCTGCATCACAAGATTGATATTGCAACATATGCATAAAATGTGAATCTATTATATTTTAAGATTGTGACTTTTATATGATCATTTATAGCATAGAGGTTCCATGTAGTTATTCTCCATAATTTTTATTTTCATTCTTGCAAAGGAGCACTGTCAAAGCTGACATTTTTTCATCTCACGCTGTTCGAGTACCTGCCCAGATTTTGAAAACCAATGCTAAGTTTTATTTGAAAGGAAGGGCATGTTACGGTGTCCTGATGTATTTTTTATTATTATTTCAATTGGAGATTCCTGTGCAATAGAAAGAAATGCCATAATGTAAACAATTTACATGTAGTTTCATATTGAATTGGCAGTATCTTGCTCTAACTCTTTGATTATATTCAGTGGCTCTGCAACCAGTTTGTTTACTTAAGGCAACACCCATGTTCATTTTTCCCCGACTATTGTTATATGCCACCGAACCATGTACACCTGATTTACTCAGTTCAAACTACTCATTCATTAATCCCTTGTGGTGCCACTTGCCATGACCAGGCTTTTTCAGATCGTCTATGTTATTGTTTAAAATGATGGTAAGAAATTGATTTTTATCCTCTTATTGTTAAATGTTATCATCGGGTTTGGTCACAAATAATTAGCCATATGTTTCGTTGGTTAACATTTTTGTTCGTTTGCTTTTGATTTGAATGAGAAATGGTGATGTTTTATGCACTGGGAATTATTTTTTCTTGAATCATTAAAAATTGCTAATACTTTGTACCTCTTTTTAGTGTTAAACTGCTTAATTGGGTCTTTAAATCTCATGAAAATGCCTGATAATACGTGCTATCAAAATTGTTTTAAAGAAGAACAAAAAAAGTCCACACATAATTGAATGTTGGTTAAGATGAACTTTCAAATCTCCAATTATAATGAATACATTTGTTTTGATAGAAGCAGATATGATATAGTGTTTTTGAGAGAGGAAGTAACTGAGTGAGTGAGTGAGACAGTCACAGAGAGAGAGTGTTAGAGAATCAATCAATCAATAAATAAATCAATCAATCAAATCCGAATTTGTAGTTTAATTACAAATCACCTTTCTTGAAATGCCCAATCATGTTTAGATTTGAGGGACTGACGCTGGCTTTGGAAATGAGCTGACCCTGATAAAAAGTTTATTGTAGAAAGATATGAGCAGAAAAAAATATACTAAAAATATATTGTTGAAGGTTTGAGGAAATACATAAAAGATTGAAAAAGTCACTAGATTTTTTTTAATTTGTGACGTCGTATGCAAGCAGCTTTCCGATTTTATATCGTGTAGTAAAAAACAACAACAATGAAATGTCATTAAAAATGAGAATGGTTTATGTTGAAGTTCAGAATATCAACAGACATGATGTTACGCCCGCTCCAGGGAAAAAAATGTTAGGCATCATTTTATATTACATACATGTAAATTACGGACAATTGCTCGTATATGACGTCACAAAGAAAAATATAAAATTCTAATAAATTTATTGGATTTTTATTCAAACCTTCAGCATTTTGAAACAATTTTTCTGGTATTTTTACAATTACGTTTTCGCGAGGGTGAACTACCCCTTAACGCCCCATTTCTTGAGAGAGATAATGGGGGGGGGGGGGTGGTTGATTGAAGGTATGAGAATTAAGGAAAGTTTAAGGAGGGGTAGCGGGGGGAGGAGAAAAAAGGACAGAGAGAGAGCGGAGGAGGGGAAAGGGGCAGTGCGTGTGGGGGGGGGGAAGAAAGTTTGTAAGGGTAACGTTGATGAGTAAGTAGAGGGAAAGCTAAGAGAGGTCACTCCCGAGGACACTAGAAAGCGAAAGGCACAGAATCGGCTATATTCATGGGAAGCTTCGCCAACAGACTTTATTTTTGATATACCACTATCGATCTAAATCTATATGATAGTAAATTAAATGAATGATTAACAAGAAGAAAGATTTCATTCTAATTTATACGGCAAAAAACAAACAAAACAAAACAAGCAAATTTACTGAAAAACAAATCAGCATTTTGACGGCTCTAGCACAGGAATAACCTAAAATGGCTAGTCTATTAATAACTGCACTAAATATAATTCGTAAATTATACAAATAGTATGAAGTATAATTAGAATTCTATTAGTAATAATGAAGTATAAGTCGAGGAGGATAGCATTTCCCAGGTGTTAGGCAGTGAAATTCACACAATGCAATTCAAAGCAATCAAAATTCCGCACAGGGCCAGTTCTCTATAAAAGGCCCTAACCAATGAATAGGAACCATCTTTTCAAAGACGGCTAAGGTCATACAAAACACAAAGATCTTGTATGTAAACAACTAAAAACAGGATTGCTTTCCAATCCACTTAAGTAATTTTTCAAGATGTACACACCAAATAATCATTTGGTTCGTATACATTTGTTGTATGTGTTTTAATGGGGCGCCGTGGTCTAGTGGTTACGACTCTCGTCTTTCAATCAGACGGACGTGGGTTCGAATTCCAGGTATGATGTGTTTTCCTTCTGCAATAAATATACCCACCATGTGCTGCACTCAACCCTGTTGAGGTGAATGGGTACCCGATAGGATCAACTCCTTGATTGCACTGAGCGCTAAAAGGCAGCTCGTGCTTAAGTCGGGGATAATAATAATAACAATGTGCATCGGAATAGATTATTTCTAGATAGATGGCGCTGTATTCCCACAAAATAAGGTCTGCATCTCAAAATTGACTTCTGTATAATCGGGAGGGAATAAAATTGTTTTGATGCAGGGTGGGATCCTCCTCGACTTATACTTCATTATTACTAATAGAATTCTAATTATACTTCATACTATTTGTATAATTTACGAATTCTATTACGTAACATTCGTATAAGTCTTCAGAGGATAGCATGTTCAAAGCCACATATCAGAAGTCAATTTCAAACAATTTGAAAGTTATCTCCCATAATGATCTCGTAAAGATCATATTATCTCAACATGGACATACGATGTTGCCACTTGCCAAATTAGAAAGATTTATAACACTTCAGAATGAATTGACATTATGAAAATGTAATGAAGGAACACTGAATCAGCCAATGATTATATATATAATTATTAATCAATTGTATCTCAATGAACAATCAGAGGAAATTAATCATTGAAATATTCCTCATCGATTCATCTTGCAAATTATCTCCAATCAAGTACATCATACTTCTATATAATCCATTGATATAAATGTGAAATATTTTCAAATAATTTTATATCATTTTATCATCAGCAGTAGAGGCGAAAATGGTCTCACTGAAAGAGCCATATATAATAATCGACGTTAAGATAAGAATAACTAATGTTGGAAGATTCATCGTAGGATGAAAATAATAATATCTTGCTTCAGATATCAAGTCAAAATATTTCTCTATGATCAAATCAAAAGTTTAAGTGATGAAGGAGGTAATTAATTAATGATGAAACGAGGTACAATTACTGAGGCATCATGGTCAGATGGTATAAAGTGTAAAAACTGTAATTCAGTTTTTAATCTGAGACAAGGTTACTAGATGTTTTTAGGGGGTTCCAATTGGTGAGTACTAGAAAGTACTCTTTGTGCACCTTTAACCTGAGAAGAGTAGTTTAGAAAAAGCAATCAACAAAAATGAATTCATAGTTGAAGGGAACAAAGTAGTGATGTTCAAATACTTTTCTCATCGTACAAAATAACTTTCATGACAACTTTTGAAAGTGAAATTTGGATGGTTCATTCAGCGTTTGAGCACGCTGGACGTAATTGCTGTCAGCAGAGAAGAGCAGAATTATTGACGTCAAAATAAAAAGATATAATTTATGATTGTCCAAAAAAAGATTAACATTCAACAATGGTACAATGAATTTGAATCGAACTTCCTTGTAATTTGGTGTGCCAATTAAAAGGATATTATCCCGAATTGGAAGTCCATAAAAAGGCTGTAATGAATTTAGATGTAAGCATACTTGAAAAGAATAGCTTCCTGAAAGATTTATAAACTTGATAACCATGGTTTAGATTAAATGAAATTTCATGTTTCAAATTTTGTTCGATTAATAAATTTTATCATTACAATTGATAAAGAGTTCTATTGCTGTCAAACACTGTAACTGAGACAAGGAGCTCAACAAGGATTTGTAGGCAGTAAATTGCCTTAATTCAATCATACTTGATTATCAGCATAGTGGTGGTCGAGGTCGGGGATGTAGTTTACAGCACAGCTTGCAAAGATACATTGGAGTTTATTCTTCTAATCAAACTTACGTATCAATTTGAATAGTTAATGATATTAGTATTCATTTGTTTGTGAAAAACAAACATGTTAAAAAAAAAATTTGTTCTAGGGCATAGGTGCCGTGCAAGAAATCGATTCCTAAACATTTATGTTGGTAGTTGGCAGGTCAGATACCTTACAAAACATGATCGCGACACCTATTAACATGCTAACGATATTAGCAGTGATTGAGATTAATCATAAGTTGTGGAGTATCCGGTTGGAGTATATGCATAGTTGACTGGCAAAATAATAAGTAATAATAAGTAATGAATCTTTATGTTGATAATTGTCAGAAATCAATTTGAGATACGAGTCCAAAATTATGACACTTCGATCTCCAATTTTTGATACATGACATAACATTGTCGTCTGATTGAATAATAAAATGTAAACAATAAAAGAACCAACCAGGTTAGGTCCTAGATGTGCCAAGTCAGGTATTTTAAACTCTCCCCTGTAAAACAGACCTCGGGAGCTCGCTTCCAGAAATCCCAGTTTTATTGTTATTCATTTTTATTTTTAAAACCATTTATCACCACAAGTTCATTTTTTTTTTTTTTTGTATTTCCCTCGTGATCGAGGAGTTAGTAATGAAAAAACTCAATTTCAGCGATACAAAATGTACAAATCAAAGCAGCATCCTCTAGGGATCATAAAGGCTTATACAATATTTTTTATATCAGATGACTGATTGTTAACATTCAGTAATACGTTCTCTTGAGAATCCATGTATTATATAAAGTTACTTCAAATGTAGCATATTGTATAAATTCTGCATGACACAAGGATGATGGTTCACGGTTGATAGACTTGTACAAGATGAGTACAGGGTGGAAGAAATTTCAACTTTGCAGATTAGACTAACAATGGATCTCTGTCCTGTGTTTTTCCAAATACCAAAAGTGTCGGAATGCATGTCTGCATACATTCTAAACTTGTGAAAGGTTGAAAGTTTACTTAATCCAACTTGTTGTACACTTCGGGAATTTGGAATACTCTTAGTATCAACGGCTTGCGTTGGAAAGGATAATTAGGTGCTTTGTCAAGCTAGAAAATCCAATCGTTTAAATTGTGTTTCTTCTTTGTTCAATGAATAGATAACAAGAATACATGTAGGTCCATGGTCTGACAAATCTTCAATGTAGGTTGTCAAGGACAACGTGAATAAATGGGAAGGTCTATCAGCAAAAGAATGTTCATGCTTGGGCATGTAGCCTATTTACAAAGTCTCGTGAAAATATACTAGCTACCTCTTTTAATGTAAGAATAGTAATGAGCTATTCATTTAAGCGCCTTGCACGGATGAACTACTCATTGGAACAAATTTGCGTGTATTATCTATTGTCTGGTAAACCTCAGACAAGATTTACATCTTGGCAATTAGAATTTTTCATTTCAACATGAAGTTCCTTCCAGATCCATAATCATTTAACATGTTTTAATGAAGCATTTTTATCAGGCTTTTTTCCTTTGAGGAACGTAAAGCTTAATATTACAAGCAACAAATTGATGATAGTTAAATTTCGTGTCAAAACTTGACTTTTCCAAGATTAATAGCAAACTATATCAAATGACTGTGAATTGGCCACTAACCAATCGGGTTATGCCAAAATGTAAAATGGCACAGTAGGAAGTCTAAGCATTATCCACGCGAGCTGTGAGATATCTAGCGATAATATCGCTGTTGTGAAGCTCCTGGTACAACTTAACTTGTTTAAAATTTAACACAAGAGCATAACGATCATCGTTTTTATAAGCAGTGAAGAAGATTCCCTGCGTTGTGCAAAATGCCTTTTGTGTACAATGTACTCTAGGTTATAAAGAGAGGCCTGCGCAAGTCCATGTTATAGCGATGTCAGTACTCCAAATCGATGCTTTTTAAACATGTTTTAACGAAATGGTTCTTTTAAAAGTTTCCCTATGAGAGATAATTCAAAATGTAGGCATAACAATTTTTATACATAGATACACATGTTCATAATATATCCGGGAATGTCACCCATTATTACATGGCAAAAGATTCATGCCATTCTATGGCAAAGGAATGGTAGCATCTGTAGAGTAAAAAACTCTCCATCTTTGGGATGGTGAAAACAAAATCGACTTTCAGAGCATATTAACTAATAAGAGTATATCCAATACACAGTTGGCCATGACCATCATCATTATCGGAGCTCCGGGGTCGTATTTCTTCTGTACACAATCCGATTGGAATATAGGCGTAGCAATTACTTGACAACAAATTTAACACGGGTTAAATTAAATCCCTTGGTCCAGCACATTTGCTGTTATTGGTTGGTATACTAACCATGCATTAGAGCGAGTATTGTAGTAAATTTGGCAATGCCAAGTAAGAAAAGTTGGAAGCAATTACTCGGATGAATTGAAGTCAAAATAAGGCTGTAATAAGGGTAAGGCTTGCAATCCAAATCAAATGACATGGTTCGATGTCATATCAGCATACGGCTTAATTCGATAAATCGAAGAGTTTACAGAGTAATTATTGTAATCATTGAAAATGATGTGAAGGTGTGCTGAATCAGCGAATTTCTAGTAGATAAGATAGGGATGTGAAGGTGTGCTGAATCAGCGAATTTCTAGTAGATAAGATAGGGCAGCGCCCTAATAAAGAAACAGTGTAGGGCAGCGCCCTGATGTAGAAAGGTATGGCTCACATACCAAAAATATGGGTGGAGGAGCCCTCCTGCCCAATTCAGCATGACTCGCATGCCTAAAAAAATCACAGACTGCCATGATAGCTGCCGCTTTTACTCAACTCCAGGCGGCTTTCCATGCCTGCTCCCCAACGGAGAGCAGGGCTGAAGGAGACCATAGGCTCATGTCTCCTCAATACTCACCATGAAGATAAAGATGTGTAGTCACTGCCGTCACACTTGAAAAAGATGGTTCCTATTCATTGGTTAGGGCCTTTTATAGAGAACTGGCCCTGTGCGGAATTTTGATTGCTTTGAATTGCATTGTGTGAATTTCACTGCCTAACACCTGGGAAATGCTATCCTCTGAAGACTTATACGAATGTTACGTAATAGAATTTCTGACAGAATAACGTTTGGCGCGTGTAATTCCAGAGATATACAGCGTCTGCAGGGAAGTAACTATAGATCTGGACGTTAGGAGTTATTTGTTTCGAAAACCCTACATCAGTCCACCCTCTTTTACTTAGGTGAAAAGGGAGAGGGGACTGATGTAGTATTTTGCAAAATAATACTTACGAGTTACGTCCATATCTAGACTAGAAAGTAACCGGTGCTTGTATGGCAGCAAAGCTTCGCCGTGGCAAACTGTTCAATCAATAACCGATCTCTTTGATCCGACACAATCTTTTGTGAGTTACGTAACATGATCAATGATTGTACAGCGCGTATCAATAAAAAGTTTACACTCTGAAAAAGTCCCGGGAATCGAAAAACATGCAATATATGGGATGATAAGTTTTTCACATTATATTCTTGGGTTTGGGTCTCGTCTATCAAATGAAAGTAAACATTTTGACAGAATGTTACACTTAAGTGAGCACTGTCCATTTTTGTAAAGCTCGCATGCAGAAATCGGTTTGAGCAGAAGCTGTGTCCAGGAAAAAAAGACAAAAACTAATTAGTTGACCGTGCGGAACATTTATCATATATTTCTCTTGCATTTTAGCCAATTGAAATAAAAAAAAAACATTTTAAAACAACTTTGTCACCCACATTAACATTTTAGGTAAGCACAATTTTACTTTTTGTGCCAGCTGGAGGACACAATTACATGTAACTGATTGTAAACAAAAGTTTATTTCAGATATCTCCAGGGGAGGGGGTGCAATGGCGCTCTATGAAGTGTTTTGGGTAAGGAAACAAGTTAAAAAGGTTAAACTATCTTCAAATCCATTTTCCTAGCTAAAGTCAATGTGTTCTTCATGAGTAAAGTCTACTTATTGTCATACGAAGTTCTGCGCAAATCATTTTTCACGAACTTTTCAAAAATAACTTGTGCTTATACTCAAGCGGAAAGATTTTTCGATAGTTAAAGTTATCGTCATTTGCTTTAATAGATCTGTATCAATGTTTAAATGTGGAAAAGCTTCAGGATATTACAGCTATATATAATTTACGGGTTTATTTCCCGGGATTATTTCTAAGTGTAAACCCTTTTTTTGATACGCACTGTATAGGCCTACATTGTGCAAATCGATAAAATGGTAAGAATGCTGGCATAAGGCTGGTATACATGCAATGGCCAGCAGAAACTGGTGTATAAACGTTGTTCGTCACTTTAAACTTGAGTCTTCGCTGGCAAGGATGTCAATATTTTGCAATGATTCGTCAACGTACGGTTGGGAGTTGTGACGATATATAACATTAATTGGAAGAACTGCAATTCCTGCGGAACTCTTTTTTATTTTTATTGAGGTGTCTCCAGCTCCATGACTGATTAAGGTAAGAAAAAAAAAACACGTTCACGGATTTCTAATATCGCCACACACCTAAGTTGGTCAGTTGGTTGTTAAAGGGGAATCCAGCCTTGGCCATAAAATGTTTTGTTGGGAAGGAGAAAAATAAATTAAACAGAATGGTGAAAGTTTGAAAGAAATCGGACAAGCAATAAGAAAGTTATAGCTGCTTTAAAATTGAGATTACTAATACTATGTAGATTTCAAATTGGCAACTGGGTAAGTAAATTATGACAAGGGGCAAGGACAACTTTCCCATAGGCCATGTACTTTATTATCAGGGATTTGTGGTTTTCTCCCAAGTACCCATTCCCCTGGGGCAGTAATCTAAATATAACCCAGGTAGTATATTGTTTTATGTCCTCATGAAAGAAAAATATAATTTGAAATAAAACTTTTGGGAAAAATGACATTTTAGCCATAATATGTATTGGAGTACACGGAAGAGTAGTCCTTGCCTTACATCACTATGACATCCCATATGCGACCAATTTGAAGTCTCCATGGGTATAGTGATTACCAATATTTACAACATTTAAAAAATCATAACTTTCTTGTTGTTTGTCCAATATTGTTCAAACTTTCACCTTTCAACTTGTCTAATTTTTAATTTCCTTATGAAAACAAGTTTTTATTTGGGTTGGATTCCCCTTTAATGATTTTTGCAAATCCATCAATTTAGATGTTTATTGCAATCTTCCTATATAACCACCAGATATATTTTTCGTTTTTTTATTTTTATCAACATTCGCCCACTCACAAAATCATTATTCAAGGGGTGTTCACAAAACGAAGACGGAAGTCTGAAGACCAAAGACTGGAAACACGTATTCAGAGAGAAATTAATAAAATTTACTGTTCCCGGAGAACGCTACTTAGTCAAGTAAAATAAATGAACAGAATTTAAGAAAAATGTTGCCCTACCTTTTTTTTATTTTCATTAAAAAAATAGTTTTCGGTCTTAAAACTTAATGATTAATTGAATTTGATTACATAGCGTGAATTGATAAAACAATTACGTTCTACTCATTATGTTTACTTGTTGCTTGCTGAATTTTGAAAGAGCGAGATAGTGATATCATGTTAGCTTACTCACCAGGGATTTATTTATTTATTTATTTTGTTTTATTTATTTTATACTGCAGGGTAGGCCTGTTCAGTTCTTAAAACTGCTTTACAAAGGCGCCCTGCAGTTTAAAATACATGTCAAGATAACTATGAACAACAACAAACAACATCAAAAATACAAAATACAAAATATCTAACATCAGAAACGATTAACACCAAAATATAGAGTGGGAAGTGACAATTTAAACATACATATCATTGTAAATCAATGGAATATCATTTCGCTCTTTATCAATTCGTATGAAAGGCTTTGCATATTTTTTTAAAAACTAACAAGGAGGTACAAACTTGTAAATTTGAAGGAAGTGCATTAAATAATTTGGGTCCGACATATGCGAAAGATTTTCTTTTATGTTCAATTCTAGCTTTGGGAAGCTGAAGGGGGCATCGTAAAGAATACCATGTCCTGTATTTCACGGGCCGTTTACATACTAAAGGTTTTAAATAATTTGGAACTAAATCATTCATTATTTTATATACAAGAACACAATACTGATATTTTATACGCTGATCTACTGATTGCCACTTCAGTGACTGCAACAAAGAAATTTGTGATGTATTATAATCTTTTTTCAAAAGCATTCTGGCATATTTATTTTGAAGTTTTTGTATCTTATCTAAATGTATTTTTGCACTGCTTTCCCAATATGTAATACAGTAATCAATGTAAGGTTAAATCATAGAAAAGTACAGCTTCTTCATAATATCAAAGGACAGTAAGTGCTTAATCCGCCTTACACAACCTATTGCCCGATATATTTTACAAACGATATTAGTAATATGTTCGCACCAAGTCAAGCCCGGATCGAGCATGACACCTAAGTATTTAATCTTTTTTACATTTTCTAATTGTATGTTCCTGAATTTCACTGACAAATGAGCACCCCTCAACTTTTTCTTTTGACCAAATACCATGGCTTTTGTTTTTTGCGGGTGTAAATGCATATTATTTAAGTCTAGCCATTTACTTATTGAATCAAAATCATCTTGCAAATACTTTTGTACCTCCTTAATTGATTCACCGTGATTAAAAATGGCGGTATCATCAGCATAAAGAGACATTTTAGAATGTACATGCAATTTCAAATTACACATGTCATTAATAAAAATACAAAATATCAATGGACCCATGCAGTATAGATCCTTGTGGGACACCTGATTTTATCTTCAAAAATTCACTGCGACAACTGTTAATCATTACAAATTGCCTGTTAATCACTACTAATTGGGATCGGGGAGTATATCCCTCATTGGCCTATTTCGAGGGGGACCCGGGCCGGTGGCCTGTGTAATCCTCCCCCAATAGGCTAATTTATCGTCGAACATCATTCTTATGATGAGCCATAATTATGTCAAGCATGTTCATGATTACAAGCAACCGCACAGTAAAAACTGTTAAAAATTTATGCAACGCTGTTTTCTAAATAACCTCAGACCAGTTTAAACAACCATGCTTAATTTTATTGAAAATTATATAATGAAAATTAAGATTTCAAACACTTGTTTAAACTATTTAAAGGACAAGTCCACCCCAACAAAAACTTGATTTGAATAAAAAAAGAAAAATTCAACAAGCATAACACTGAAAATTTCATCAAAATCGGATGTAAAATAAGAAAGTTATGGCATTTTAAAGTTTCGCTTAATTTCACAAAACAGTTATATGCACATCTCGGTCGGTATGCAAATGAGGAACTGATGACATCACTCACTCACTTTTTCTTTTGTATTTCATTATATGAAATATGAAATATTTTTATTTTCTCGTCATTGTCATGTGAAAAGAAGTTTCATTCCTCCCTGAACACATGGAATTCCATTATTTTAACATTTTGTGTTTCAGGCAAGGAGGTCTTAATCGTCAAATTTGTAAAAATTGAAATATTGTATAATTCAAACAATAAAAAACAAAAGAAATAGTGAGTGAGTGACATCATCGACTCTCTCATTTGGATGTAACTGGCTCGTTCATATAACTATTTTGTTAAAACTAAGCGAAACTTTGAAATGTCATAACTTTCTTATTTTACATCCGATTTTGATGAAATTTTCAGCATTGTGCTTGTCTGATTTTTCTCTATTGATTCAAATCAACATTTTTCAGAGGTGGACTTGACCTTTAAATAGCTATCATACTGTAAGATTCATATTTTAAACCGCGTTGTATAATACAAAATAAAATAAACCGCGTTTTTACTTCGTACAAGATGATCATGATAATGATCACGATCACGATGGTGGTAGTATGATCGTCATTATGACGACCATCATTTTTTTCTCTCGGAATTTTCTTATGTTTATTGTTGAAAGAAATCCTTTCAGAAAGATCTTAGTTCTAAACAGATGGATGGAAAAAGAAAGAAAAAATCCTGAATTAAGTAGAATAACATGTCAATGATTATTATACACGGCATTATCTTTTTTTCAAAATTTACCCCTCCCCGCGACCAAGCGCATGGGGTGTGCCCTGTTAATTTTACCACCTTTTTGAATGTCACATTATTTTTGTGATTATTCTTTATCCAGGTATTATAAATACAAAAGAAATTAGAATTGAAAATTAAAAGAGTGTATAAACTATAACCATGACAGTTGCCAGCTCTTGGCCAACCGCTTTTGGCGGTAGTCTACTCCGGAGGGGGTGGGTACTTCCATTGACGAGTGGATACTATGCACGACCATGGGGTCTCGAAAAGCATCCTAAGCAAGTATTTTCCATACTCTGAAATTGCACCCCTTAACAAGTATTGGAAACAAAACGATATTATTGGCAAGTATTCCCTGAATTGAACCCCTATAAATTACAACGATATCTTAATTGTAATGTCACGGACGTGATCACGGACGTCGGCTTTATACCTTTACTTTCATTGGGTTTAATACCACGGACTTCGGTCGTCTGTTTTACCTTTAAATTACCTACTTATTTATCAAACTCTCGGTAGTTTTCAACCAATACTGTGTATTTTTCACCCACAGCACACATTATTGGTTTAAAACTACCCAGAATTGGATAAAGTTTTAACCGATTGTTGTGTGGACAGTAAGTTGCCCAACATTTTTCAGAGTGCACCCCAACCACTACGAATTGAAGATACCCATTGTCAATTCCAGATACCCATGGGCAATTCCATAAAATATGTACGTCCGACCCCCTATATATGGAACCTTAATCATGAAATTTTCTGTCTCTGATTTCTGGTTCTTTTGAAAGTCTGTAATGCTCTCAAATGACCATGACTTGGTCAGTTTATGAAGTGAAGTAATACTTGAGAAAAATGAGGGTCGGACGTACAAAAAGGTTGGTTATTTTATGGAATTGCCCCCATGTAAAACTTTTTAATTTGAAAAATGCCCAAGCCCAGAAAGGGGTGAGGATAGAGAGACAGAGAGATAGAGAGAGGGGAGGGAGGTGAAACTTTGTTTCTAACGTTATCAGCTAAAAATATTGATATTGATTTTTCTCTCTCTTGGGTACGCTTGTATGCTTCCCTAAAAATAGGGATGCATAATTAATTATATTGTTCAGAGTACACTGCACCCTTCATTGCAATCAATGCGCCAACAACTTTTAGAATAGATTCAAGAAGGCCTCACAATTTCTTCTATGATATCCTTTAAAGACCCTGACCGGTGTAAAAACAATCATATATCAAAATAAAGGTAATGATTCATACAATACAAATATACCAAAAATATTACATATATCTCCTTCCAATAGTTAAAAATATTAAATAAAATCAAAGAAACTACTCCTCCAAAGTATGCTTGGATTGAGCACCCCCACGTCGCCTGGAAATGATGACGTCACGTTGTGTCAGGAGGGTTGTGATTCCATAGGTTTGTGTACAAAAGCATTGGGTATTTTCTTCCCTTTCCATGTTATGAATCCATTTTTTTCTTCGTTTTCAGATGAAAATGGCACTCAAAATTATTCACTGTTCAAATTGTTGTAAACCTACAACTATTCACTACATTTTTTGTGATTTCTTTGTTTGGCTCTTATTGGGCCTAAATTGCTATGTCAGGAAAAGTTGTTATACATAATCTAAATGCAGATAGAATTGAAATCTGCGCCAAATAAGCAGGAAATAGAATATGGCAAAAACTAGTTCAAAACTGTAGATTTCATAAATTCAAGCTTGTGGGTAAAAATATATGTGATATCCCTCTGTGATAGAAGTGAAGAGAATGAAATGCGTTATCTGAAAAGCAAAAAAATCACCCAGTTTTTCTGTGTACAAACCTATGGAATCACGACGCTTCTTACACAACGTGACGTCACGGTCTCGAGGCAGGTGAAAAGCACAATAAAGCCTATTTTCTAAGCGGGGTTCGAAGTCCGATAATTGGAATATTCTTAAGCAAAATACTCAGCTGGGAAGCGGTGAAAATGCATAAAGCATACCTTGCTGTATTTAGTAGCTTATAAGCTTTCGATTGGTATATAATTTATCAATTTCATTTTCGGGTCCGGTCTGGATCTTTAAGTATATTTTTTCAGCATCGGTTCGGATGGAAAAATATGAGAGACAATAACATCAAAACGGATTCTGCGTTCATGATAAGCGCCGTTTAAATTTATATACATGTATTTATATTCGTGGTTTGTCTCATAGCATGTGTATTATGTATCTTTATTCATGTTTAAAATGAGAATAACGTAATTTGTATTGATTCTAGGTGTAATATTCTTTGTTGCACTGTTTAGGAAACAGCTGATGGTGTCACTATTGAAAAAAAGTGTCAGAGCAAAGCTCCACCCCCAAAAATAATTGATTACGAGGATGGCGGTAGTATATATATGGCCCTTGATAAAGAATAGCTACAACATAGAAAATTGATTACGAGGATGGCGGTAGTATATATATGGCCCTTGATATAGAATAGCTACAACATAGAAAATTGATTACGAGGATGGCGGTAGTATATGGCCCTTGATAAAGAATAGCTACAACATAGAAAATCTATTGTCAAAAGCCCTTCATGACGGGTTCGTGACAAAGTATAGTCTTTGTCGAAAATCGTTGAATCAAAATAGCAGTTTCCGCGTCCTGGACCCTGTATAAACGACATATTTGCAGTTTCTATTCAGCTCAGAATCGTATACAACGATCAGCTGTCTCGGTTCACAAATTTTCGACAAAGACCTCGCGTTGTTCATTGTGATATGACGGGCATTTTCAATAGATTTTCTATGTTGCAGAATCCGTCCCCGCCGCTCATTACGAAAACTCACTCATGGATACCGGGGCAAAACATGCATGCATAGTGCTAAAGACGTCTTATTTGCTATACGATTTTGATCAAATTTTCAGCATTTTGTTCGGTGAATTTTACTCTATTTATTGAGATATAAATATCTTCAGCCTGGAGCATCCTTTTAATAACTCATAAAACGGTCTCTCTCAGAAGGATGAAAGGGGCACTGAAGACGTTTGTAAGGTGGCTTTTTTATTTTTGGTAGAATTTTTTTTGTAGTGCTTCAAAAAGTTGCATGGGGCACAATGTCCCCTGCTCCAGTATCGCCGCCTCTGACTAAGGAAGTGTTTGTTACCGAATATTTTTTTAGCTTAAAACGTTAGGGAGCAAATAATTTTTTAATTTAAATATCTTAATCATCAGGTTTTTCTTATCTTTACGTAAAAGAAAAATCGATGGAAATTGTGTCGTAAGAGAGTCTTTTTATGACGACGGTCGGTAAATAGTTTTTATTGAGCTTTTTCGAGGATGTAGAGTGGGTTAGTTTTTTTTTTTATCCAAATGGTGACGCATTACTCGAGATTAGGATGAATAACGTCTGTTTACCGGGATAGGGTATACTCTTCTAAACCACCAAAATTTCGAGTACATTTTCAATGTTTTGTTTCCATGAAAAATAGATGGATTGGTGAAAGTATCAAAACATTTCGAACTGTAACATAATGTGTTGAATTTAGAAATAAAAATGAGCAGCATATTCAGAGATTAAAGAGGATGTATGAATTTGTGTACAGATCGAGTTGTACAATTGAACCCTCATTGTAATCACTATTGTCAATATAGGAGTTTGCCATAGAATGTAAATTGAGACTTCAAACTTTCATAAATAACCAATTTCGACGGATGGAACTTTATAAAAGGATTCATCAAGTTTTTTTGTTATAATCAGCTTTTTTTCCTGCTATCGTCGTTTTATCACCTCTTAATTGATTTTTTTTAAGGTCAGTGACCACCGTGCGACGTCAGAATGTCGATGTATAGGAAGAAAATCATCGCCCTGCTCGTCGTCGCCGTCGTTTACCTATTGATACTTCTAAAGACGGATTCCGAAGGTCAATCTTCGACGGAGACGATACGACACGACGTCGGGATCGCTGCTTCTATTGAGTCCTACAAGAGTGAAAAGAGCCCAAACTAGTAAGCAAACTTCGTATAATTGATTAACCGGAGCATTAACAGTCAGAGTGCAGGTCCCAAGAAAGTGGCTTAATCTTTCATCCAAGTGATATTCATGACTTGAGATGTTTTGCATATTTAATGAGCTTGATGCGGACCAAAACACCTCTTTTCATTCGGTCATTGCTGCTCTAATTGTGCATCGAATTTCATGAATTTGGTACCATTGTAAAGAAGAAGAATCATTCTTTCGGGTCATGTGTTTGGATTTATTCAAAGATTTTGTAATATAGGTTAAAATTTTGATGTAAAATATGCTACAAAATAAATATTTTCACCTGACAAAAGCTGCTATTTTCACACTTTATTTTTGTTTGAGCCCAAATGATTTTTAGATCATGATAAAGCTGAATATGTATGCTTTGAAATGATATAGGTTTCAAAATAAGGATTGGTTTAATCGGGTCAAGATCACACTTTTCATTTGCCAAGTACATAAAGCAGCTTGAAAACAAGAATACTGCACTCTGATTGGTCAAAAAGACCACACAATGGCAAATTCCAACGGTTCCAGTGCCTGGGTTCGTGGGAAGGTCACACTTCCCATGTGGTAATCTCCTCAAATACCCCGCACCTGTTGTTCTGTGAACCTTATCCAGCCTATCAGAACTCTGGATTTCATGCAAGTACAAAATTTCAGAAATCTCGTCTTGTACCTTGGTGGGAAAAGTGTGATCTTGACTCGATTAAAAGGTGCCTCATATCAAGAGTGGCATTGTGAGAAAGTACAGAAGTTCAGCTTTATGGTGATATAGATATCATTGAGGCTCAAAATAAAAAGTTTTACACAATTTGCAAAAGAAAACAGAGGAAGAAAATTCAGTTTTGAGGCACATTTTCAGGCCAGAAATTTACTTATTTAACAAAATATTGTAGACAAAATAAATGACCAATATGAAAGAGTAACTTTTACTCTATCTGATGGTGCAATAATATTTCATTTAACTTGAGGTTAAAACAGGTAAATTCTTAGAGAAAGAAAATCTCACGAATCACGAGATTTTGCAAGGAGGAGGATTCAGCCACGAGATGATTTGGATGAATCTGGCCTTTTTGCTCATTAGCATAGGGACCTGCGGTCTGACTGTTAATAGAAAAGCAAAGGTTTTTTAGAGGAAAATTAAAAATCAGGCAAGTTGAAAGGCGATAGTTTGATTAGTGTCGGACAAACAAAAGGAAACTTGTCAATTTTTAAAGTTGTAAAAATTACTATACATATGGTGACTTCAAATTGGTCGTATTGGTAATGTCATAGTAATGCACGGCAAGGACTACTCTTATATATACTCTTATACATTAAATGGTTTAAATATATAGTTTTTTGTCAATCAAAATCTTTCATGAGGACAAAAAACGACAAGCTACCTTGGTTATATTTAGATTACTGCCTATATGGGAAAGTTAGCCCTTCAACTTTCCATTATTTTCTCACTTATGGAGTTCCCCATTTAAAATTTACATATATACACTGTAAATAAAAAAAACTGTGGTGTTAAAACTGACACCAGTTGATGTTTATAGAGGACCACACCTTAAGGTGTTAACATTACACCCTAGAGATTGAACATAACACCAAAGAGTGTAAATGTAACAGCACATGGTGTTGTAATAACAATTATAGGTGTTAAACTATAACACTGTCAATTTAACAGTCTGTGACCTAAACATAAAATCATCCGCTACCCTGAACGCATGCACATTATCTGAGTCCCGTAACACAATAGGTTAGCGATTTTGCTTGATTAATAATATTGTACATTGTAGTCAATGTAATCAATCGTAGAATCATGTTCTACGACAACTGCCAAGCTTTGTGTTACGGTTGCGCTATCTTTTGATCATGTTATGAAACACATATCGCCCTCAATCATTTTCCCATGCTTTTGATGAAGAATGAAAATAATCGATTTTATTGTTCTAAGAAAGTCGTTGATATTTTGAGCGCCAACAGTGCTCATGCAAAACTGAGGCATCGACAATAATGGAGAATTTTGTGCCACATTTGGCTACCCGGAGATATAGCATGACTAATTTAGAATACGCCTGTATACTGAACTGCAATGTCTGCATCATCATGGTTATGCTTACTAAAATAGGCCTATTATGTCGCCTATAAACAAGTAAATGTTTTTTTTTTGGTATATAAAGTCGTTTTAATTCACATTGTTTTATATATCACGCAGCATCAAACCACTAGCACTAGATAGGCATTCTGATGCGAAGTTCGACAACCAAAATGACCTTCCCGAAATGGCGCCGAAACGCGTCTCAGAATCCGTGACGTCACAAAACTATGGCTCCACGTGCACGCCTGCCAATGACATCGTGTACATCAAAGTACATAAGACGGCAAGTTCCACCCTTCAGAATATCTTCTATCGTTTTGGGGATGAGAAGGATCTGACTTTCATGCTACCGGTGCGGGATTATTACATCGAGGGAGTGGAGAAATTCAAACCATCGGGACTCCTGAAACCGCCCCCGGGAAAACATTACAACATTCTGGCGAACCATGCACGATTCTTTTACGAAGGTACAGTATGGGATTCGGGAAGATGCGGGGGAAGATGACACTATTTTCGGATGCTCTTGAGTCATAATATTCTTTAGCTTGAATTGATCCCAAATTTTTATGCAATCCGGGAACCAGTAGCCAGAGCAACTGACAAAAATGGTCTTGTTTATAATATAACTAAAATCTTGGAGATACAGTGGCGTATCTGCAGGGCATGTACCCGCGGTAGAAGACAAACGTTGGGACGTGGAGGAGGGGGGGGGGGTTAAATCCCCTCAACGTTTTCATCTCACGAACGCCCAAAGTTTGAAGGGGTGTCATTCGAGTTCTGGCTCGGCGTCAGGTAGTGGGGTTCGAATTTAATGCTTTCCCCTGACCGACACCACTGATGATTAAAGGAATGTGATGCAGGCCGGCCATGACACATAAAAGGAAGATAAGTCCAATTCGCTGACTCCTCATGAACTGTCATGTATGGAAGTAGTTACAGGTGCCACTCAGACATGAGGTGTATTCAGATCATTGTCTCGTGACGTCATCATCCTGTGAAATAGATTTTTACATGAGATGATCAGGAGGGCGTTTCATCAACATTTTCGTCCGACAAGTTGTCAGATCTGACATCTTTCTCTGATGTTGATTGGCTGAGAGGTACTGTTTCTATGGTAACTGTCGGATAAAATGGGACTTGTCGGATAAAACGTCCGACAAGTCCTTTCATGAAACGCCCCCCAGATGACAAGATCTCAGATCCCACCAACATGTCTCTCTTCTTTAGAAGTGACGAGAAGATGACAATATCTTGGAGCTCGTCATGTCGACATTGTTTGGAGATGAACTGATAACGAGTTCGTTGAAGTCTATCATTGCGACTAATTTTCCTTCACCATACACAGCAAGTGGGCAAGCATCATGCCATCCTATCATAATTTATTTCGTAAAGGAAGTTAATGGGAGATCCAAGATCTCGTCATCTGATCTGTCGCTATAGTAAGGCATCAACTTCCCCCCCAAAAGTTATCTCAACTTCTGGGTAGCACTTTTAAGTTTCTATAAGGTCGAATTAATCGATGGCATGTTTTGAAACATGGGCGGAAATCCCAGGGGGGACAGGGGGGACGTGTCCCCCCTACCAAAAATAGTAGGGGGGACACAATATCAAATGTCCCCCCTACTATTTTTGGTCTTTTATGATGGAGAAAATGCATCATTCACATTCGAAATAATACATGTATTTTGGACTAAATGACCTTACATTTTGGGTGAAAACCTTTGTTTTTTTTGCTTGTCAAATTTTCCAGAGTGAATAAAATAAGATGAGGGGAAAACTTGGAAAATAAAAAGAATCTTTCATGTCACTATATAAAATTTTCGCTCGCGCTTCGCGCTCGCATTGCCTGTTAGGTGATTTTTCAATACACATTATACGTTTCACCTCGGAAATCAAACTTTCATTATTTTGTGTGATTTACAAACGGATTTTAAAAGTTACAGCTTTATGGTCTGAATATTGACATTTTCAACTCGCACTGAGCGCTCGCAAAATTCGATTTATTCAGTACCTATTATTTTTGTGTATTCCATTTAGTTTGAAAATATCCCTTTTCAAGTCTGATTGTCAAAACGTAGCAGATAGTGCTACTCGTATTTTAATTGGCGATTTATGTATGTCTCAATATTGATTTTCATGACAGTTTATCAAAGATTGTGGCCCGCGATTTGCGCTCGCATTGATGGTTAAAAATATTTTAACTGATGCATTCTATTCCTAATTACAAAAGTGCTTGATATGTCCAGTTTTCAGGCCATAATATCATCAGATTTCTCGCCCGCATTATGCATTAATAAATAAGATATAAATTTAATGATTAAATTGTCCCTTTTGTTTCATCTCGCGCTTAGTAAGAGGAATAGGAAGATAGTCATCATTTTCTTACGACTTGTCCTAAGGATGTCCCGGTCCTATGTCAAAACTCAAATAATAATGAAAAATATCAGCTCTTTATTAAGTGTGATTCATATCCACCTCACAATTTTCCTACAAAGTGCTTGAAATATATAGCTGAAATTGACTCTTTTTTTCAGATCGGAATATCAAATAGTTTAAGCTCGCGCTTCGCGCTCGCTGATAGATGTGTAAAATGCCGAGATTCTAGGTCTAAATCTGAAACACGCTCATGTTTATTCAGATATTCAATTTGTTCTCTATTTAAATCATTATCCAGTTTCAGATCACAATATCGAAAATTTTCTGCTCGCGCTTTGTGCTCGCATTATTAATGTAGAAAGATCCCCTATTACTCATCCTTTTCATGATTTACAAAACATGAGTAGAGTGTCCCGGTTTTTAGGTCTAAATCTCGAATTTTTCTGCGCAAGCTTCGCTTACATCAATTGTTTAGTTATATAGCTACCCTGTTCACGATTACAAAAATTGATTAAAATTTTCGATTCTTTTTGAAAAAATGTCAAAAATTTTCAGCTCGCGATTCGCGCTAGCATTGATTGTTGAAATATGTTACGTCTTCATGGCTAAGTGCAAGCAGTCCTTAACAAGTACCTTTTCGATCAATTCAAATTAAACGTATATGAACATTTTCTGGCTGCATTTCGCACTCGCTTTATTAATGTAAGGACCGGGTTTAAGAAAGACCCCAATTACTCATCCTTTTCATGATTTACAAAACATGAATAGAATGTCTCGTTCTTAGGTCTAAATCTCAAAAATTTCCGCTCGCGCTTCGCGTTCGCATCAATTGTTTATTTATATACCTATTATATGTTTAAGTTACAAAAAGTGCTTAGAATTTCCAGTCTTTAGGTAAAAATTTCAAAAAATTTCAGCTCGCGCTTCGCGCTCGCATTATTTGATTGTTGAAATATGTAACGTCTTCATGGCTAATTGCAAGCAGTCTTTAACAGGTACCTTTTCCATCAGTTAACCTCTGCTCGCACTTCGCGGTCGTAGTAAATATTTAGTTGTATATACATCTTTTTCAGGATAACAAACATTGCCCAGAATGTTCAGATTTTAGGAAAAAAATACATAAATTTTCCCCCAAAAAATTGCTCGCGCTTCGCGCTCGCATTATATAAATAAGGACAATGATATCATATATTTATGTTGATTTATAAGGATAAAGCTAAAAAGTGACCATGAGGACTACTCCTTCAATGAAACAGACAAAAATTACCTTCGAGCGGCCGATCGGGGATTAACATATGGCTGAAAATGTTTTCGCCCCCCCCCCCCCTTATTGGCGAAGGCTGGATCAGCCCCTGTTGTCCCCCCTACCTTTCGGGACAGATTTCCGCCCATGGCATGTTTTGAAACAATTCGGTAAGAACCGGGTGTTCACGAACGCTATCCATTGTTGTAAAGACATTGACCTTAATCCGTTATTCTTCAACACGTCTCATCTTTTCTCCCCTGTTCACATTTCTTTGATAGATTTCAAGAAAGTGATGCCTGCGGACACCAAGTACGTCACCTTAATCCGTGAAGCAGCCAGCCACTTTTCCAGCCAGTACTCTTACCGCGTCCTGAAGCGCCAATACAAAGTAGAGCTGGACGAGTTTTCGCGAAATCCCAAATTATATTTCGAGAAGTACGACCTCAACAAGAAAGGGCGATTCAGTGGAAGGGATCCGGAACTCTACGACCTGGGCTTAAATAAGAAAGACATGTATGACCCCATCAAAGTGGATAATTATATCAAATTTCTTGACGAGAAAATGGATCTTGTTCTTCTGACGGAGTTCTTCCAAGAGTCAGTGATTCTCCTTAAGGATCTTATGTGTTGGGATCTGCAGACGATCGTTCATCTCAACAGTAAAATCCGGGTACCCCTTGGGAAAGAAAAAGGCGCGAAAACTTCGCAAACAAATTCGACAAAAGCGGACGCGTTGACGGACCGTCTGAACGAGTGGAATGCTGGTGATTACAAAATGTATGACCATTTCAATCGGACTTTATGGAAAAAGGTTGAAGCTTATGGACGTGAGCGCATGGCAAGAGAAATTGCAGAGTTGAATGTTCTAACTCAGAGGTATGAAGCAGAATGTATGAGTGGGACTAAGATCCGGGATATATCTTATTGGTCAGGACCGATCGGGTTAAAAGAGTACGTGTTAAAGAAAGAGAAAGAACACAATATGACGTGCAAAAGACTCGGAATGAGTGAACCGGAGTTTGTTGCACATCTACGAAAGAAACAAAAAACACGACTGCAAGGATAAATGTATAATGGAAGGATTTCCATTGACTTTATTATGATTGTCATTATCATTAATTTATCTTCATTATTTGATTTGGCGAGACGTGCCTGGAAAATTAAAAGCGAAATGTCACTGACCTGTGTGTCTCTCCTCCCGACATAACTGATTTCTAATCTACAAATTGATTAGAAACTTTTTTGGGGGGGGGTGGGTTGGGCGTGCCCCCTCTCCCCTCATCTGGATTGACGCCCATGCAGGGTCCTGGGAACGATTTTTTTTACAGGGGGTGCTGACGTAAGTTTGACAAGAAAAAAAGGGTTTCATAACATGAAAGTCATTTTGGTCATGAGAAATTTGACATGCAGAAATAGAAGGTTTCACGACACAATCGAAGTCATTTCGGGACATACAAATTTCTCACGCAAAAAAAAAGGGGGGGGGGTGTCAACACAAAATGTAGGTCATTTTGGTTACATTACGCCATTTTGTCACACCTACCAGACTTCCAGGGGGTGCTGCCTATGGAGAATAATACACGCAGCGACCCCAGGAAAATCTTGGGAGTGCTTCAGCACCCCCGCTTCTCAGGGCCATGCGCCCATGTTAACGACGGGTAGACCTCGTCAATATACATGCAGAATCAATATTTACATGTACTCCAAATTTGCTGCTTCGGGGCACACACCACTAACTATTTTCCCATAGACTCATGTGTTAAAAAGGAGATTTATTTAAAAAAATAATAATAATGACACCATCCAAACCTTTGTCATTTGGTAGTTCATCCAATATCCTTCAGACGCCAAAAATATGAAAAGGGGGTTTTCCGGGGGGGGGGGGGGCACTCAGTATATAATGCATAGTGGGTATGTGCCGCGGAGGGGACCCCCATTTTTACACTCAAATTTCCGTTCCAAGGCATAGCATTTTTGTCTTATTGAGAAAAAGAACAAAGAAAGCCGCTCCAAAGCATAGCATTTTCTTCTTATCGAGAAAAAAGAAGAAAGAAATCCGCTCCAAAGCTTCGCATATTTTCCGTTACGCCGTTCCGGTGTACCGGCGGATCCTGCGCCTGGCAGATACTGTTCTAGGCACCAAATCCGCCGGCGGATCGTATTCTACTCTGGCGGATTCAGTACCACTCTCTTCGGAAGATATCGTTCTTGCGCTATCGCGATATCCTTCATTCACATACGTCACGTGGTACGAGAAAACTAGTCAAAAGCGGTAGATTTCATCAATTAAAGCTTGCAGAAAAAGATATTTATGTTATCTCTATGTGATATGAGTGAAAAAATAAAATGCGTAATCTGAAAGGGGAAAATAACGCATTTTCTTGTTACAACTCTATGGAATTACACCACTTCTAACATTGCGAGGCCGGTGAAAGCATTTTCGAAACCCGATATATTCAGCTGTAAGCGATGACTGCATGAAACTTGCATTTCTGTTTTTAGTTTAAATTATTAGCTTTCGATTTGTCTGATTTGTCAATTAAATTTTGGGGTCTGGTCTGGGTCTTTAAATAGTCCACACTTAGTCTTCATTCAACTGTCAATGTCTGCTGCACTACTAGTATACAAAGAATTTTCCCCCAAGATAATGCTTGTATTCAAATAACATGCATTTGTTAATTTATTTCATACCTATTAATTTATTGCAGTATGAAAAATCCTCCTTATCACAATTTTAGGGATAAATTGGGCACAATATGCATCGATTAATACAGAGTATTAAATGAAGGCAAACAATGGCAGTTCGATAATTAAAATCAGTATTTTGTATTAAAGGGATGGTCCGGGCTGAAAATATTTATATCTTAATACATAGAGTAGAATTCACTGAGCAAAATGCTGAAAATTTCATCAAAATCGGATAACAAATAATAAAGTTATTGAAGTTTAAAGTTTAGCAATATTTTGTGAAAACAGTCGTCATGAATATTCATTAGATGGGCTGATGATGTCACATCTCCACTTTCCGTTTTCTTATGTTATTACATAAAATCATATTTTTTTCATTATTTCATACTTGTGTGAATAATATGTCTCTTTTATAATGAAATAAGTTGCAGCAATAAATATCTAATGCACTAAATCAATTGTCAATTCAATTTTTCTAGTTCTTAGGGGAAAACATTTGAATAAACCTAATTTCATATAATAAAATACAAAAGAACAAGTGGAGATGTGACATCATCAGCCCACCTAATGAATATTCATGACGACTGTTTTCATAAAATATTGCTAAACTTTAAAATTCAATGACTTTGTTATTTGTTATCCGATTTTGATGAAATTTTCGGCATTTTGCTCAGTGAATTCTACTCTATTTGTTAAGCTATAAATACTTTCAGCCCGGACCATCCCTTTAAGCTTTCTAAAGGGAAGTATAAATAATGATCACTGCAAATGAAATTCTTGATTTACGAAATTCCAATGTATTACTATTATTTCCTCCACATTTTCTCGTATATATTTTTTTATTTTCTCTCCCTCCCCTTCCTCTTTCTGTTTCTTCTTTTTGGTGCTATATTACCCACGCGTATACGCCCCAGATATATTATTCATAATGTGCCAGAAAGGTTACGAAACTGGAAAAGAGGCATGAGGGGCGAAATGAGCAGGGATAGAAAGAAAGGCAAAACAAATAAAGAAATGAAAACCAGGAGGGGTATAGTGAGAAACAAAAGATATAAAGGAGAAATTATATTTCACTAAAGATCCCATATTGATCTTAAAATTAGATGACTGAGAGGTAAATTAGGGAGCACCAAACGGTACGTGGCGTATCAAACTTTTGTCCGGGTGAACTTCCGGTCCCCTTTAATTAATTCAGATTCCCTAACATTGAAAAAAAAAGAATGTTTTTTTTAATTCTTTTTTTAAATACATGAAAAATTAAAAATAGGCTTACAATTAACTACATAAGAAATTGATCACGTTTTGACATTCTTTTTTGATGTTTGTTAGAAATATCAAATTTATGTTTTTACCAAAAATTAGCATTCTACAAGCAATAATATTATGAGCGAACAGCAAAACATAATTATTTTCATACATAATTTGCATTATTTATTTTGAAATATGAAGTTTTAACTTGTTGAAATTTTTCTAAACATTTGTAGTTTAAAAAACCTATAGGCCTATATGGAGTGCAAATTTTCGCCAAACAGTCTGGCAAACTGACACTAAACATGGTGTGAAAAAGCACAGTTAAAGAGGTCGATGCATACTGCGGACTGAAAAAAGTATAAAAATTCACAAAATAGAATCATGATGAAAATTTCATCAAAATCTTATAATAAATAGCATAGTTTTGGCGTATGTGCCAAGTCTATGTAATACATGAAATATCGAGACATCATTTCTCCTATTAATCCTCATCCCCATCGAGCCCTTTGTCAAAAGCTGTATGGATCCGCCCCTGAATAAGAATTCACTAAAGGCGGACGAAACCCCCCCCCCCTTGCGATCGACATTGCCTGCAGAGCCGCGCATGCGCGCGCTGCCGAGGTTGTCTGTCCAAATCAATATTAAACGTATAGTCAATAGAACCAAATCCGCCGAGGAACCAAATCTGCAAGCATCAAGCCGCGTCAAACCCGGCGGATATGGTTCCGATTAAAAACGATATCGGCCATTTAGAACCATATCTGCCGGCGGATACGGTATCCGCCGGTGGAACCAAATCCGCCGCTACACCGGCCACATTGATCTGCTACAATGAGCCGCAATTTTGGTGAGAAGCGGCCGCAGAGCGCTGTCCGACCATCGCCTCTGCGCTAGCGCACCCGGCGCCCGTGCCGCCGGGCTAGCTGCATGCACGTTCCATAGGGATGCATATACGCACTCACACGCAGGCAACCCGTTCCAAGGACCCCGTTTTCACAAACATTGTAGTTCCGAAGCCCGTTCCGAGGACCCGTCTTTTTACAATAAGCCCGCTCCAAGGCCCCCGTTTTTTGTCTCGCCCGCGGCACATACCTACTACTTTTTTGGTCGAGTGAACAGATCCAGTAGTAATCCCTCTCGATGCCCATATGAAAAAAATGTTCAGACACCATAATGCACTGTTGATTTTGCCGGATCCTATTATTAGTGTGCGTCCTTCGAGAAATATAGCTGTTGGTCATAAAGGTGGAATATTTTTTTTCACCAAATTTTCACAGCGTAATTATTACAACATGATTTGAATATGGCATTTATGGTGCATGATGACCACTTTACTTTATTATTCTGCCTTTTACACACGCTTGACAGTGATATTTTACAAGTTTATGTCCTAAGCGATGGATGTCATGAGCATAGAACAACAATGACGACAATATAGGCCCTACAGTAAATTAAAGGATCATAAGATATTTATTTTCAATCTCTCTCAGTTTTCCAGATGACTTCTTTTTTGTGATTTCATGGACAAATTTGCATCAAACTTGAGTCATTGTTCTTACTCAGTCACTAGTATCGGGTATGTCCACCCCTGGCACGAACCAGCGCATGCAGACGTCGTGGCATGCTGTCCACTAGCTTGTTGATGACGTCAACAGGCATAGCATCCCATTCTTCCCTCAGAGCATGGAGTAGGTCCATGCTCAGAGCATCTGCCAACTCCTGCAGATTTTGAGGAATGACCTCTCTGTCGTTGATGGCTCGGCCTAGCGCATCCCATGCATGCTCTATGGGGTTCATATCCGGCGAACAAGCTGGCCATGGCAACTGTACGACGCCCTCTGCCTCCAGGAATTCCCTTACTGCAGCGGCCCTGTGCGGTCTAGCGTTGTCATCCTGCAGTCGGAAATTGTGCCCATACACTCGTCTTGCATATGGAAGACAGTGGAACTCCAAGATATCCCTGTATTACGTAATCCAAATTTCTCATGTTATAATTTCACCTGTGTAATGGGGAAACATTATGTAAGCACTCAATTACCATTCTGTCTACGCGTAGCCTTTCAAATACCAACAAAACTGTCGATTTTTATTCAAAAATATTTTATTCCACCTTATGACCAACAGTGTATAAGAAATATTGCAAATTCTGATATGCTGCCCTCTTACGGGAAGGGTGTTTTCAGATTAAACATGTTTTTATTTTTGTTTGTGACTCTTTCTTTATTCATACATCCACACACCCCCCACACACACATACACATACACTTATATATGTATGCATATATACATATATATATCGCGTCCCACAAAAAAAACCGAGATTTAGCGATGATTTATCACAACTTAATCCCGGAACTTAATCATAAATACGATAGACAAATGACCTACCAACATAAAGCTTAGGATCTCCTCTTTCATCTGAAATTACTTAGCTTATTCCTAATTCACGCATGAGTGAGCAAAAACAATTTAAAGAAATGATTTCAAAACTCATTTGGCGGGGGGGGGGGGGTATCTGAATTTCAAAGAGAAAATCACATGCCTAAAAAGTTCAATATCTGCCCTTGTATTTGATACCTTAATCACAGAAAATGGTCAAGAAGTAAAAATGTTCTGTTCCCTCGAAACAATGCTTGTATTTCCATAATTTCATTAAATAAACGTGTTTTCACCATGCAGTTTCCCATAGAAGTTATTGCACTGTTATTGCAAGACATAATGCATGGCTGATCGTCAACAAAACGGAGTGTCGAGTGAGTGTGAACGCTACCTCGTAAAACCTCTTCATTTTATGAAATGAATGAAATTCAAGCCTTTTTTCAAATAACAAGAACTTTGTTATTTCCTGACCATTTTCTGTAATTGGGCTATCAAATTAAAGAGCCGATATTGAAATTTTTAAAAATGTGGTTTTCTTTTTAAACCCCAGATACAGGCCGGCAAGTGACTTTTTGGTATCCCCTATTCAAAGTGTTTTTGCTCACTCATGCGTGTATGAGGATGAAAGAGGAGATCTTAAGCTTTAACAATGATAAATCATTTGTCTATTGTATTTATGATTAAAATTATGATAAATCGTCGATAAATCTCGGTTTCGTTTTTTGTGTGACGCACTGCATATAAATAATCACAAATGACATTGGAGGGGGAAAATATTTAACATCACAGAGTAAAAATACACCAGGAGTTCAGGAAGGGCCATACATATAGGTGTTAGTTTTGTCTTTGTGATTTATTTTTCGGGGGGGGGGGGTGGTCATTGTCGATTTTGCAAATCTAAACCACTCCCAAATAAAACGATGTAACAGGAAAAGGGGTGTGGCATTGACATCATAGGCAACATTTTTCGAGGGGTCAGATATTTGTAAGGTACTCTCCCTCCTCTTTCTCTCTCTCTCTCTCAAATTTTGCTGGGGAGCCCCCCCGGGGGGGGGGGGGCAAAGCGAGTGAACCCTTTCCAGCTATCCGACTCACCATTAGCCTGAACACCAGTGGACATCCTCCCCGGAAATGCCACAAAAGATGATTTTCATTTTGACATCCGATAATTTGTATCGACTTTACCTAGATGCTTTGTCTTTGGTCTATTGATATGCCAAATGTGCCCCCCCCCCATTTAGTACGCAATTATTGAGAAAGTGTGTTGTGTCCAAATTCAGACCCCCTTTATTACGCAACTGGAAACTGACTAATATTCTATTCAGTGACGGATCTAGGTATGGGCACATCGTGCCCGTGCCCCCCCCCCTTTCGAGAGTGATAGCAAATATTTTTAAGAGCAATATGTCATAATATGTAAGGGTAATACTTAAGTGGGATACATATTTATATATATATTTTTTTTTTGCTTGTCAATTTTTTTTCCTGACATAAATCATTCTTCTTTTTTTTTTGGGGGGGGGGGGGGGGCGGGTTTACGGCTTGTAAATTTTTCTTCTGTAAAAAATACCCCCCTTTCGGAAACTCTTTGATCCGCCCCTGATTATATTCATGTGCTAATAAGAAGGTTATTGCATGCAAACTTGGAAAAAATATTCTCTTGCACATATAACAAATTATACACTTGAAAATAATACCGCAGAATCAATTGTGTGTGACAGATATTTGAACTCGAACTGTGTGATCATTAATTTTGATTTATTTGACGATTCTACAAACATCACAATACGTATAAAGGGCAAAATGGCGGTGTGTTGAATAACAAACCCTGAAGACTTTATATAATTATAATTAATCAGAGCTTGATGCTTGGTGCAGGTCCTCTCTGTCACAGTGTAATGAATGGAGAGTATCAATCACAGTCATAGGTGTGTATTAAAGGTCAAGTCTATCCCAGGAAAATGTTGTTTTGAATAAATAAAGAAAAAAATTAGCATAACGCGGAAAATTTCATCAAAAATCGGATGTAAAATAAGAAAGTTGTGATATTTTAAAGTTTCGCTTATTAAAAAAAAAACAGTGATATGCATAATTCATTGAAATGCAAATGAGACAATCGATGATGTCCTTCACTCAACTATTTCTTTTGTTTTTTATTTGAAATACAGAATTTTTAATTTTTACATATTTGACAATAAGGACCAACTTGACTGAACCATATAGTACTAATAAACTCCACAGGTTCAGGGAGGAATTAATCGTTGTTTCACTTGACAATGAGGAGAAAATTTGAATATTTCATATTATTAAAAAAAAAAAAAATAGTGAGTGGATGATGTTATCAGTCTCCTCATTTGCATACCGACCAGGATGTGCATATAACTGTTTCGTGAAATTAAGCACAAATTCAAAATGTCATAACTTTCTTATTTTACAACCAATTTTGATAAAAGTTTCAGTGTTATGCTTGTTGGATTTTTCTCTTTTTATTCAAATCAACTTTCTGTTGGGGTGGACTTGTCCTTTAAGAATTATAGTCTGTCTTGAGATAGAGAGAGAAAAGAGAGAGAGGGGGGGGGGGGACAAAGAGAGTCAGCCTTATTTTATTGGATCGTGTCTGTTTTGCCTGTCATTTTATTGGATATTGATAATATCTACGCTAGTATACGTCCACATCATTACGAAAATCATGAAAATGATTCGAGATATATTTTATTGGAACATTACTTTTGTTGATTGAATATGACTAGACATGGATAACACTTTATACAGTACTTAGGCCTAATATTATATAGTAATGATAGTAAGAAAAGAACCAAGTTTTGTTGTTTTGTCTAATAATAATAATTGGCATTTATATAGCGCTTTATCAATCTACGACTGTTCAAAGCGCTTCACAATTATTATTACCCGGTCACTGGATTCATAGCATTTCATTGATCTCCGCAAAAATCTTGAGAGACTGCCAAAAGATCATTGAAAGACTATTAAGACCTTTGAAAGTTCATCGAAAGACTGCTGAAAGACCGCTGAAAGACCACTGAAAGACCATTTTCTTCTAAGACCGTTGTAAGACTGTTTTGAACCGTTTCAAAAAAATTTGGAGCCCATGAAGACCACGAAGACCGCTGAAAGATTGGTCAGGACTCGTGTAAGACCTCAAAGACCATTGTAGGTTCATTGAGAGACCTATGTAAGATCGACCAAAATTCATGGTCTTTGAAAGGTCTTTCAGGGGTCTTGCTCTCTGTGGAATGGCCCGGCGCACACTTGCTAAACCAACCACAATGACGGTTGTTTCCTACCGGTACCCAATTAGCACCTGGGTGAGAGTGGCGATGTGTGGATTGACGCCTTGCCAAAGGGCGTCATGGTGGGATTCGAACACACGACCCTCTGATTACAAGGCGAGAGTCAGAACCGCTACACCACGGCGCTTCCACATGTCTTAGAGTCATGCACAGTCCACACCAATAGGCCTACCAAGTAAATTTTAATAAAGATAAACTTAGGCATGTACATGTATATAAAAAAACATAACACACCAAAAAATCCACATTAATCGAACGAAACGTAACAAAGCATAATCTTAAGAAATGATACAAGTGAACACATTTTGATCCCGCGTATATTTTTAATAAATTCATGGTAAATATCCGGTTTTGCCGTAGACCCAATGACAGGTCAAAGAGACCCAATACAACCTACTTCGAATTCCCTTTATTTTTTTAGTTACTTTTGATATGTTTAAATAAAATGTAGAACAAAAAAGTTTCATAACAATGATGGCAGATACAGGGGTGGCACAACGGGGGGGGGGGGGGGGGGGGGGGTGGCAGGGGGCGACCACCCTTTTATTTTTCAAGTAGTGAAAAAAGAGGAGAAAAGGACAGAAAGATGGAGAAAAGGGAAGAAATCATTAAAAAGGAGTATGAAGAGCAAATGCCTTGGACGTGTATTTCTATAATTCCGTTATAATTCAAATTAAAAAATATGACGTCACTTTTAGATTGCCTTGCCCACTCAATCAAAGTATTCTCGCGCCGCCCCTGGATAAATATGGTATTTTAATATTCGTAGTGTCCTGTAAAGCCCTTTATGATTATTGATTCACGTGGAATGTGTCAGGGGCATTCAGGTGCCCCTGCTTGCCAGAGGGGTGCCCTGTGCACACCACGTTTTCAAATTATTGTCTCTTTTTTTTTCTCAAGTGACCTTCAAATTTTTAGCAACTTCCTTTTTTCCGACGGATTTGTTATATTATTATCATTATTGTTTACCTTGTCAGACATTTCTGAAGTCTAACATCTTCCCGCTCTTTGAAGGGACTAACAATCTGAGCGAAAACAAATTAAGACTTACTTTTCCATTTTCTATCGGGTAGCGGAGATTGACCAATGACCAGCAACAACAAAAATGATTTATACTTATTATTATCATTATCAGTAGTAGTAATAGTAGTAGTAGTAGTAGTAGTAGTAGTAGTAGTAGTAGTGGTAGTATTATAAGTGGCATGCTTTCCCAGGGATTTCACATTTTATCATATTTCTAGAATAACAGGAACTCGGGTCAATGATTTCAGGCCGAGAGCCATGGAGAGGAACGCGTGGGCGTCGAATAGCAAACCACGTAGACAACAAGTTGGCCAAATCTCCACCACAGCTTCCTATCCCCCCCCCCCCCCTCTAGGGAGTGAATCTCTCTCTCTCTCTCTCTCTCTATTTCTTTCGCTAACCCATTTTCTCCCATCCCCTTCCCATCTAGATATCCCCTCCCCCATCCCCATTTTCTTTTTCTGACATCCTTGCATTCCAACCCACACATTCCGTGCAATTCCACGGCACAATGGCGGAGGGGCCGAGGGGGGGGGGGGGTGGTGACCTATGGGTTCCAAGTTTCAGGATACAAAAATGAGGAATCCCTTTCATTCTCCCTTACCTTCATTCAAGTAAAATCTTCAAAATTTAGGACAAAATTTGCCTTTTATGGAGCGTTTCATGAAGGCAAAGAACAATTCCTTGAAGAATGAACTTAATGGACGTTGGGGTTTGATCCGACAAGTCTTGTTTTGTCCGATAGTTATCATAGGAACCGTATTCTCAGCCAATCAAAATCGAGGAAAGTTGCCAAATGACAAAAGTGTTGATGAAACTCTCCCCTGAAATACGTCATGCATTGGGTTCGGAGTGAATGCTCGGTCGTTGGAATTCAACAAATAATAGAAGCTCGACATGAGAGTGATTGCTCCAATAGTTTTGTTCCGTCACACCAGAGAGACCATTTCCAAAGCGATTGATGGTATGTCATCGGACACAACGTAGTAGCTGCGATCGGACTGGAGTAACTTCGATAGGTGAGACTGATCATAAATTTTAGGGTGTGTGTCATTGCAACATATTCTTTCTCCAATGTTACATTAGAGAAAGAGGATTGTTCGTACGGATACTATGTGACATGTGGCATCGATGTAGTCTAAATAACGACACCTTATCCCCCAAGAAAGGGACACGAGACACAAAGCACACCACACTTCGGTGTAAACCTATGCATTTCCAGTTTTCTACTCTAAAAAAAGGGTAAATAAATAAAATAATGCATTATGCTCCTAAAAGTGGTACTCTAGCATGAAGGTGATATATTTTAAACATTAACGGTATTTTATACTTAAAATAATAACAATAAATAAGCAAAAGGGTGAAAACTTAAAGTTATTAATTTTTTTATTTTTAGCAATAAAATTTTATATTTTTGCTCTCATGAATATGCAGTAGGTGTACTGATGATGTCACATCTCCACTTTCCCTTTTATTATGTTACTACATGATATCATTATTTCCTATTCTCACAGTACTTCTGTCATGGTTTCCTTGTGACAAAATAAGTTGAAGTTATGATAATTTTTTCACATTAAATCAAATAGATAACCTATTTATTATTGTGCCCATGGAATTCAGGCTAGGTAACCCTTTTAGGATACGCCAATCATACGGTCTATTAAAACAAAACTGCAATATCAAACGAAACGGCATTGTCTAGTTTCATTGATAACTGGCAAATCTTAATAAAAGGGGTAAAATTCTAGAAGACTGCCAGTCGAGTTATTAATATTTGACAGACGTTAATTCGTATTATGTAATTTATTTTCACAAAATAATACATTTACACAGAGCACACATTCTGTAGCATAACTAAGAATAAACAAAATGTACAAACATGAGTTATAATTTCTTTTTATCAATTAAAATTTGTAATGTAAAAATGTCGGTGGGATTAGGGAAATCAATTCAAATTATCACTTTTATAATGTACGCCCCCGAAAATATCTACAAATTCGTTTGCATTGTATAGCGACTAACGAGGCAGTGGGTCGATGATGTCATAATCATGTTTGTCTTTTTTTTATACAAAATTGCAAATATTTCAATTTTCTGCCTCACTGAGCATAACATCGTTTATCTCGGTGAACTGCATTGTGCAAGCCATGACTACTATGAAATATTTAACTCATTAACTCCGTGATAATAAGTCACATGTTTTATGTAAAACAGGGCATTGGCCAAGGATCGTATTTAGGGGGAGGGGGTCAATCATCAGGTCGTTTTTTGAATGATAAGACAGGGTATTATCAAATTTTGCGAGACTATTCTCATTCTTATCTCATTTCTTTCTTATTTTCCCCTCCTCCTTTCTATCACTACGAAATATTTTGGGGTTGTTGGCCTAATCATTTGCCCCGCCCCCCCCCATCCTCACCCACGGCCATCCGTAACGTTGACACTTAAAAAAAGAGAAAATACTGATGTATACTTCAGATTCAATAAAAAAAGTACCAAAAAGTTGGCTATGACGCCATTCATATAAATTCGTTGATTTATAGTATCCAACTTGTTTCACACAAAAAGCGTTTCGAAAATGCATGAAATGCCAACACTATATGATAAAGTATAACTATCATGAACAGGGCTGCAATCATAGACTAGCATATTCTCGAAACTGTCGAACACGGCCCAAGGACTTCGCTCAGGCGAAGAGTATTATCGTCGAGGCATTTATTCCCGCACACTCGCTCACTTGGATTTGTCCAAGAAGTACGTGCTATTTCAACCGGGCTTCTCCTGTTTCTTTCCCGTGTGGGTAAGTGTGTTATGATATTCTTCATACGTATATTACTACACGCTGTGCCTGTTTGATATGAAAATGTTTTCAATGGAATGATTAGTTGTCATATCGGTGATTTGTTCATAATGTGTAGATTGTATTTCCAATGACATTTTGTCAGCGAGTATTTAGTTTTGTCGGGAACCTTTAGCCACTCACATATTTTGATAGAGACCCAGGATATGGCCAACGCCCAATCTTTACCAGGATGTTCCGATTCAACCTATAATCTATACATGTAAATAAATAAATATTTATAAGTATGTGAATGTTCATAATATGTCAAGAACCTGCTCAGTGCATTGCTACCCTGAGTTGCTGTTTGTCGATTGACTGGTATTTCGATTTTTTTCTCGATGGTATGAATTAGTGAATAGATGACATAGAGTTTGTTTTTTTCAGTCGGTATTTAGACGCAGACTACGGCAGTCTGAAGTCTGATCCAGATCTAGCGAGATATAATAAACCCACTTATGTTGGGTTTTCCCTTGACCCTGCTTGTCGGTCTATGAAACGTTGCAATGAGCAGTAAACGCATTGTTCCTAACTTCAGATCAGCTGCATTTATGAGGATATGAGGAACTCCCGGGGGGAACTGCAAAATAGTCTTTAAAATAAGATGTCCTATTCATTGAGTATATTGATAGGGATATCTAGGCGTCAAATGGGGGTGCCTCGATCCCTCGAATTATTATTTAAGCAGGCAAAATACAACCGCTCGCGACGGTACACCCTTTTTTATTTACTTGTCACAAATGACCCCGCGTATCTCAACCCCCACCATACAGGCACCAGCAGAGTAGCCACCCGATACCCCTCCACAACTTATCTCCGCTCCTCAGTCACCCCTTTCCTGACCCGTCGCGGACCACGCCCACTCCGGCACACCTCTCTCCCGCGCACTGAAAAGCACTCGTCTGTATCCAATCGCGACCCCACTCTCGTATTGTCTTCGGCGCACCCCTCTCCCTTCCCCGGTCCCGGTGCTGTGCCCCTCACTCTCTTCCTCTCGCACCCCTCTCTTCCTAATTCCGATCCCAGACACGCACTCTTTGTATCCTATAGTACTTTATTTTTAAGTTGTATAACTAACTTCGCCATTTCTTTAATTTCATGAGGAAGAATTTCGTCCAACTTCTTTTTTTACGGGTCATTGTAATCTGAAAGAATGAGCTTGTTTAACTGTGTGGCCTTTGTAGTCATCCGACCCCCCCCCAGATAATTATTTGGTTTGTTTTTAGGATGACGACAAAGGCTATATAGGATAAAAGAGGTGCGTGTCTGGGATCGGAATTCGGGAGAGATGGGTGCAAGAGGAAGAGAGTGTATAGGGCCTACACCAAAGTGACCAAACAGACCAAAACAAGCGGTTTCTAAGCGATATTTCCAACAACAATTTTCATGATATTCTGATCAATTCCTGTTAATAACATACCATGATTTCTGAAGAGATGAGTCCCATTCTCTCCGATAAATTTAACGTATCACGCTTTGGTCCAGACAGACTGCAGTACACGAAGTGACGGAAACCAAATTTATTAACTATGACGTCACGCTAAGTACATAATGTGTCGTTAGCCATTATTGACAGAATAACCCACAAGGAAAATACCTCCTTGACATGAGCGATCATGTTCCATTGATTGTTCAGTGTTGTGTGTGTGTGTGTGTGTGCTTTCGCCGTGGAAATGTATATAATTCAGGGAAAATGTAATATATCCCCTTATAAACTGTATGTTATTGTAAAAAATTAACCCTTATGTGATGCCAAAAATACACGAAATTGACTGTCTTCGGACTGTCTTCTTCTCTGCATCGCTTGATCATGTTCAAATCCACCCTTTGCCAGTTCCTGAAATCGTAACCTATGCTAAATATAGCCTATACAGAGGTGGATACAGCATTTCAGAAATGAAGGGGTCGAGTGAATAGGTAGATCTTTTTACAATTATTTGACAATAAAGATGGGGCAAATTTAGTGCAAAATTAAGAGGGGGGATATCCTCAACCCCGTCCCGCTTCCCCCAAATAACACAATCCGAGGAGGAACAGGGAGAAGGAAGGGGGGGGGGGGCACTTGCTTCTATCCCCGCTCCTGGATCCGCGCCTGAGCTGCTGCATATCCGGATACATTAATTTTTCATTTCGCCAATGCCACTTAACCTCGTTAAATTACTCTATAGCCTAGTTGTGGTTATGAAGTTTCACTTTCGGACAACAATGCTAATACTTATAATGGAATCGTATTTCGTACGTAACAACAAAATGGGGAGGGGTTATGTGCAAGCGTCTGCATGGACTGTTGGGGAAATTCAAATTTATCTTTGTTAAATTACAGTTGATTATTCATAATACGCTTGTGTCGATATTGCTTCATAATTATATTTCACCCACTCTGGGACCTGTGTCTGTTTAATACGCAAGGTTTAATTCGGAACGGGGGGGGGGGGGGTATCACTTTAACACCCCCTTGCTATACGTAGACTTGTTGACCAATTGACCTTCAGATGATCAATTTACTTTACTGTCCGATTAGATACATTAGATACATTTTATGACTTGATTAGAGACGTCACAATTTTAATCAGGGTGTGTACATGTTGTGCCCCGCGCCTCCTAAATCCCCAACTTCAGGAGTAGGTCCATTTAATTGAAAATATTCAGATTCCGCGTAAAAAATATTGGTCTAGAAAACTCATTTTCAAGTGGCATGGCGCCTCCCTATTTTTTTTAAATCTGTATGGTCTCTCAAGTAAATTGGCGTGCAACAATGAAATGGGATTCTGATTATAAGAGAAACTTACAAGATCGTTGCACACACTGGCGGATCCAGGGGGAGAGAGGCAAAGCCGACCCTTGCCCCCCCCCCCCCTTGAGAGGCACAATTAAAATGTGTAATGTAAAAATGCCGTTAAAATAGAAGTGCCCCCCCCCCCCTCATGAAAGTGAAGACCTTTTTTTTTGCTTTTAAAAATTTTCCTCGGGGAAAATATGCTCCCCCCTTTGGAAAATCCTGGATTCGCCCCTGGTTGCACATATTGAATTATATGAAATTCAGGTTTGTGCGAAAATCTGAAGGAAAACGCTCATCAATTTTCATTTATTTTTTAAAATTTTGTTACGTTACATGCGAGTCGCCGCGGCCACTGTGTCATGCGATATGGTGCATGAGAAAAGCAACTTTATTTTCATAGTATGTTTTACATCTTCTGATTCCTTTTGATCTATTGGATGTCTATGGCATGAAATTATTATTTTAATCGAATTTATTATTTTACCCCCCATGCCCCCCCCCCCCCCATGCGAAACACTGCTCTCCAGACACTGGTACGTGCGCCCTTGCCTCCGCAGTTAGCGACGATGCTGGAATGTCAATGCTATAATAAAACAGATAAATTATTAAATAGATATTAAACAATTTTATGTTCCATTATTTGTTCTGTCAACATTGACACACAATACGACAACTACCCTTTTTTTCTCATCGTATTTGCTCGGCAGAGCTAGGAATCGCAAGGATACGCGGTAACATTGTTGGCAGAATGAACTAAACTTTCATGAAATTGTTAATTTGTTGCCGTTTATCGTGCACTTCATAGTGATCGCCAGTCCTTCACTTCGCCCACCATTATTGTATAAGGCCGCCGTCGCCCCCGGGGGGGGGGGGGGGCACTCAGTATATAATGCATAGTGGATATGTGCCGTGGAGGGGAGCCCCATTTTTACACTCAAATTTCCGTTCCAAGGCATATCATTTTTGTCTTATTGAGAAAAAGAACAAAGAAAGCCGCTCCAAAGCATAGCATTTTCTTCTTATCGAGAAAAAAGAAGAAAGAAATCCGTTCCAAAGCTTCGCATATTTTCCGTTACGACGTTCCAGCCGTATTGATCTGCTACAATGTGCCGCAATTTTGATGAAAAGCGGCCGCAGAGCGCTGTCCGACCATCGCATCTGCGCTAGCGCACCCGGCGCCCATGCCGCCGGGCTAGCTGCATGCACGGATGAATACGCAATCACACGCAGGCGACCCGTTCCAAGGACCCCCGTTTTCACAAACATTTGTCGTTCCGAAGACCGTTCCGAGGACCCTCCTTTTTACAATAAGCCCGCTCCAAGGCCCCCGTTTTTTGTCTCGCCCGCGGCACATACCCACTACTTTTTTGGTCGAGTGCCCCCCGGGGCCGTCGCCCACTCCCATTTGAAGATTAACAAAGGCCCGTTTCATGAAGAGTTACAGTACTACTAAATATACCATTAAAACCTTGATTATGATTGGCTAAGTACTGAGCCGTGTTACCATGGTAGATATATAAATTGTATATAGCCAATCTACCATCGTATCTCTGTTATGAAATGGTCTCAATTCTTTAGCCAACATTCCGAGCTCATGCATGATCACATCATCAACCTACCCATGCATCGACGAGAATAATTGCAGTCTAATGCGAAAAAAAGGATCATTTGTGTTTTCAACGGTTCGCTACTCTTAGTCTAGACCTAAGTCTGGCCAAATAGAATGGCATTCGAATATGATTTGAGCAGATAAAGTAAAATCAAACAAACAAAATACCGAAAATTTCATCAAAATCGGACAAGGAATAACAAATGTGACATCTTAAAGTTTTGCATTTATTTTTTGGTAAAACATTGCTATGCATGTATGTATGTAATGAGCAAGCTGGTGATATCATTCCTTTGTATTTTTTGTGTAAGATAATTATTACTGCAACATATTTTATTACAAGGGAGACATATCATACGTACGCACATGTAATAAAATATTAAATAATTATGATTTCATGTAATAACATAAAAAAAGCAAAGTGGGACACATATTGAATATTCATGATGATGTGCACATAACTGCCCCCACCAAATATTTGCTAAACATTGAAAATCATCGGATTTTGATGAAATTTTCAGTATTTTTCAGCCTGGAGTAGGCCTACCAGTACCACATTAATTTAAGGAATTATTAGTGAGAATAGTTGCTTATAATATGAATTTTATATCGGATGCCATTGTGTGAGTGCGATCCCCGTCTGCAGCAAATGATTAGCAGCAAAAGTTAAACAAAATTCAAAAATTAGAGGTATTCAAGTACCTAACCCTCAATCAGATTGTTCAGACTTCATAGATATTCGTATAGTTCAGTTTGCAGACGATACTACAATTTTTGCCGATTCTGCCAACTCTGTTAAAGAAATAATGAGAGAAGTAGAAAACTTTGGTAGAAATGCCGGTCCCAAAATTAATTGGTCAAAATCTAAGTTCATGAGATTAAATATCAATGTCCAAAACACTGAGGAATTAGAATTTACAGAAAATGCTATAAAATGTCTCGGGGTTTATGTTGGAAAATTTCATAGAGAAGTTGAAATCTTAAATTGGGAAGGTAAAGTGAAGAAAATAAAAAGTACTTATGACTGTCATAAAGCATTTAGTCACTTCTCAATTAGTATATACAGCAACAGCAGTCCCAGTACCCTTGAAAATAATTAAATTGGTAAATAGATTGATATACTCTTTTTTTATGGAATTCCAAAGCTGAAAAGGTCAAGCGAAATGTATGCTGTAATTCTGAAATAGAAGGAGGCCTTAGAATGGTCAATTTACTTTACAAATGTTTTTCTCTTCGTTTATCATGGATTCAAAAATATATCTCAGGTGAAAAAACACCATGGAAAATTTTATTCAATTATTGGATCAGTAAAATTTCTGACATTCCTATGTGTTTGAGATTTAACTGCCAAAAAAATGATATAATAAGAATATGCAAAAGAAAACAATTACCTGTGTTTTACATTGACCTTTTTAGATCGTGGTCTGAAATAAAGTATATTCACATGTTTAATGTTTTCGATATAAACCAAGAAATTATCTGGTATAATAGCAATATAAAACATGAGAAAGAAACGTTATTTTTTCAAAACTGGATCAAAGAGGGGATTTATAAAGTGGGACAGATTATAAAAGATGGGAATTGGAAAGGTTTTTCATGTATTAGCAACTATTTTAAACGCAGACAATTGCTTACTTCTTTCGAATTGTCAAAACTCAAAAAGGCATTCCCACACTTCTGGTTAGAGAAATTACGTAATACAAGAACCCCACAATGGCTACAAACAGAAGAACCAAATGTGATTGAGTTAGCAACAGGTGACTCAATAAATGTCGAGAAAATGTCAGCTAAACACTATTATAGTTTGTTCGTGGATAAATATAAAGAAGAACCCGTTTGTTTACATTTTTGGCAAGATCGTTTAGACTTATCAAACGAATTTAATTGGAGTGAAGTATTTAAATTCAAATTTCAGCAAATTAATGACAATAAAAAAAATATAAAAAAAATATCAATTTTATTTTCCTTAATTTGCCCAATTAACACTTAGTTCAATTAGACCAAATGGCATATGGAATAAATTGCAATTGGACCAACTTGGTTATTAGACGAAATGGCAGTTAGACTATGTGGATAGTGGACGAACTGATGGTAGACCAAAATTATAGCAGACGAGTTGGCATTAGACCAATTGAAAATAAACCATTGAAACGACAGAACGATGTCCACTGCTATCCATATGCATAGGCGGATCCAGGGGGGAGTGGGGCCGAGGGGCCCACCCCCCCCTATTGGCGGAGCAAAAAAAGAATAAAGAAATAAAAAAAAATGAGGGAAAAGAGAGGAGAAAAAAAAGAAGAGGAGGAAGACGAGTGAAAAAAATAAGATGAGGGGAAGACATGGAAATAAAAAGAATCTTTCATGTCACTATATAAAATTTTCGCTCGCGCTTCGCGCTCGCACTGCCTGCTAGGTGTTCCAGGGGCAGATCCAGCCTTCGCCAATAGGGGGGGGGGGGGGCCGGAATTATTTTTCAGCCATATTTTCCCCGATCGGCCGCTCGAAGATGATTTTTGGTTTCTGTGAAGGGGTATAGTCTTCTTAGCTTTATTCTTATAAATAAAATGAATATATAATATCATAATCTTTATTTCTATAATGTGAGCGCGAAGCGCGAGCTAAATTTTTTTGGAAATCTTATGTATTTTTTCCTAAAATTTGAACATTCTGGGCAATGTTTGTTTTCCTAAAAAAATGTGTATGCAAATAAATAATAACTACGAACGCGAAGCGCGAGCAGAAAATGAACTGGTGGAAAAGGTACCTGTTAAAAACTGCATGCAGTTAGTCATGAAGACGTTATATATTTTAAAAATCAAATAATGCGAGCGCGATGCGCGAATTTTTTTGTTGTTGACATTTTTACCTAAAGAATGGAAATTCTAAGGACTTTTTGTAACTTAAACAGATTAGGTATATAATAAACAATTGATGTGAGCGCGAAGCGCGAGCTGAAATTTTTTGACATTTCTACATAAAGAATGGAAAATCTTAATCAATTTTTGTAATCGTGAACAGGATAGCTATATAACTAAACAGTTGATGCGAGCGCGAAGCGCGTGCGGAAAAAATCGAGATTTAGACCTAAATACGGGACACTCTATTCATGTTTTGTAAATTTTAAAAATTCCTACATTAATGATGCGAGCACAAAGCGCGAGCAGAAAATTGTTTATATTGTGATCTGAAACTGGATAATGATTTAAATAGAGAACAAGTTGAATATCTGAATAAACATGCGCGCGCGTGTTTCATATTTAGACCTTAATCTAGGCATTCTAAATACATCTTTTATCATGAAAATCAAAGCGAGCGCGAAGCGCGAGCTTAAACTATTTGATATTCCGATCTGAAAAAAAGAGTCAATTTCAGCTCTATATTTCAAGCACTTTGTAAGAAAATTGTAAGGTGGATATGGATCGCACAGAGCTGATTTTTTCATTATAATTACTTTGAGTTTTGACATAGGACCGGTACATCCTTAAGACATGTAGGACATGTCATCATGACATCATATGAAAATGATGACTGTCTTCCTATTCCTCTTGCTAAGCGCGAGATGAAACAAAAAGGACAATACAATTATTGAATTAATATCTTATTCATTAATGCCTAATGAGAGCGCGAAGTTTGATGATATTATGGCCTGAAAACTGGACATTTCAAGCACTTTTTTAATTATAAATAGGATGCAATATATATATTAACAATATATTTTTAACAATTAATGCGAGCGCAAATTGCGAGCCTAAATCTTTGTATACATTGTCATGAAAAGGGGATTGTATAATCAATATTGAGACATACAATCACAATGCTAGCGTGCAGCGCTAGCTGATACGTTTTGACAATCAGACCTGAAAAGGGATATTTTGAAAACTTTATGGAATACACGAAAATAATAGGTACCTGATAAATCGAAATTTGCGAGTGCGCAGCGCGAGCGGAAAATGTTAATATTCAGACCATAAAACTGTCAAATTTACGGAGCACTTTTAAAAAATCAATTTGTAAATCAAGCAAAATAATGAAAGTTTGAATTTCGAGATGAAATATGTTTTGTATATTGACTTCCAAACTTGATATTTCAACTCCATATTGAATAAGATATGAAAATCACCTAACAGGCAATGCAAGCGCGAAGCGCGAGCGAAAATTTTATATAGTGACATAAAAGATTCTTTTTATTTCCATTTCTTCCCCTCATCTTACTTTATTCACTCGTCTCCTCTTCTTTTTTTCTACTCTCTTTTCCCTCCTTTTTTTTTTCTTTCCTTTCTTCTTTTTTGCTCCGCCAATAGGGGGGGGGGGGGGGCGGACCCCTCAGCCCCACTCCCCCCTCGATCCGCCAATGCATATGGATAGCAGTGGACATCGTTCTGTCGTTTCAATGGTTTATTTTCAATTGGTCTAATGCCTACTCGTCTGCTATAATTTGGTCTACCATTAGTTCGTCCACTATCCACATGGTCTTACTGCCATTTCGTCTAATAACCAAGTTGGTCCAATTGCCATTTATTCCATATGCCATTTGGTCTAATTGAACTAAGTGTTAATTGGGCGAAATTAAGGAAAATAAAATTGATATTAGACCAACTAGTTATGAGACGAAATATGGTCATAGGCGAAGTGATGACTGGACCAAATGGTTATTGGACCATATGGTTGTTAGGAGGAATCTTGACGATGATGTCGATAATTTTTTGGGAAAACAGGCCCCCGCCTTACAAAGAGTTGCGACTGATCCAATCAACCACAACTATGGAGAGCCAGCAAAGTCAACGTCTAGTATGCATGTTCGTGCAAAATGTTTTCTAACTATGATGTATATTCATACATTCATTATTTTCTTGAAGATTCAGTGTGCTTCTCTCTGTTTACAAAGGGCATTGATCAAATTTCTTGTAGAAAATATTATGACATTGATAGCTTTCCATAGAATTGTGATTGATCGGATCAATCGTGACTATTTGTAAGACGGGACCCGGGTGTACGTAAGCGCGTACAACAATTTTAAAGGGGGTGACTGACAGAATGATTGGCATAATTTCTCTCATATAACGCCAAACGGAAAAGCAAAACAAATATTTCGATTTTTTTTTTCCATTGACTGAATATTGGTAATTCCATGGAGCTTATCATTGCTGGAATTTATCATGAATACGGATTTTCATGCAACGCGGCATTCTGAATTGGAAGAAGGTTTAATTGACGGTAACCATGAAATAGAATTAAATAGGCTTAAAGGCATACTGTCAACACTGGGGCGGATCCAGGATTGTCCGGGGGGGGGGGGGGGGGGGGCTAAATTGAATTACCGACGACATATTTCTTTCCCGATGTTTCGTTCAAAGACTGCACTTTGTGAATGTTCGTAAACACGAATCGTAACGTTACTGACGGGCAACAGCATTGGCAACGCAGTCAGCGTGGCGTGGCGCAATGGGATAATCCTTGTGCTTTATACAATGGCAAGGTTCAGGGTTCGACTCCCAATTTCGGCAGTATCTTAGGACATTGTCTTCTTTAAACAAAAATCGAGGCTAGTCTTGAACGGTTTATTATGCGGTACGAAAAGATAAATAGATGCTGGTAACTCCTTGGTCGAACTAAGGCGTCTAAGGGGGAAAAAATCCCCCCCCAAAAAAAAAAATGGTCAAAGCTACAGCTTAGGGCACCAGCAAAGAAGCAATAGCTCGGGTCGTCGCCCCCTAGATCCTCCCATGCGGTAAAATTGGGAATGTAATGTAATCGGTCCTATATACGGCAGTTGCGAATTAGTCTGCTGTGAAAACCCTTCACTCAAAACGGCAAGCTTTGTGTGTGCTAGTCTTTACGTCGAGACACACTTGTTGATCAACGTTTCAATCAGGGTCTGCCTGCAGACTAGTTGCGAATTCCTAGTCTACAAACAACGAAAACCTCCTAAAAGTTAAATTGTAACATTATGGACAAGTTATTAATAATAACTTGTCCATAATGTTACAATTGTTATTCTTTAAATCACAGTATATTGGGTTTTGTTGTAATCAAGGAAATGGATGATAATGTTTGCAATCACTTAACTCCCATACAAATGCCACGCGATTATCTTTTATCCATGTTGCGAGATGACGCAACTATAAATACTCATAATTTAGACTATTCATAAAGGGGTATGTATGCATCCCCATAATGACAGATGTTCATATTGTGTTGAAAAGAAAATCAATTCATTTTTCATAAGTATTATTGTCTGTATCATCCACAGTTATTGATTATGCCAATTGCTAGCACTCGGTACATGTAACACGAATGGGTTGCCTGCACTCTAAATTTCAAGGATTTTAAATGGCTAGCCGAACATTAGACTTAGATTTAATCCAGGTGATTAACGTTTAATATCAAAATATTCATTGTTTGGCTTTTAAATTCAAATTTAAATTCAAATTGTACCAAAACATAGTTGCATGCATGCGCGGCGATTTTTTTTTTTTTTTTTTTTTTTTTTTTGGGGGGGGGGGTGTCGACTGTCACACGTCGAGGGGGAGGGGCGGAGGTGGTAAGTCCCTCTCCCCGTCCCCCGGGATCACCGCGCAGTGTGTCTGATAATTGATAGATGGCATGATACAGGAAATGAGTGGACGGTCTCCAGCCGCCGTGCTGAGTGAAAAGTTCTTGTTTCTCAAAAAAAAAAAAGAAGATATTAAAAGTCCAAGTCCACCCCAGAAAAATGTTGATTTGGATCTCTAGAGAAAATTCCACAAGCATAACGCTGAAAATTTGGATGTAAGATTAGAAAGTTTTGACATTTTGAAATTTCGCTTTTTTTCACAAAATAGTTAAATGCACAACACAGTGACATGCAATAAGATAGTCGGTGATGTCCCTCACTCACTTTTTCTTTTTGTTTTGGGACTATGAGTCAATAATATTTCAATTTTACAAATATGACAATAAGGACCAACTTGGTTGAACCATATAATGTTAAAACAATGTTAATTCCACATATTGAGGGAGGCATAAAACTTCTTTTACATGACAATGAAGAGAAAATTATAATATTTCATATGTCATATAACAAAATGCAAAAGAAATAGTGAGTAGGTGACGTCATCGGTCCCCTCATTTGCATACAGACCAGAATGTACATACATAAATAAATTTTTTGTGTAATAGAGCGAAATTCATTTTAAAAAATCAGATTTTTACGAAACTTTCAGTGCTATGCTTGTTGAATTTTTCTCTTTTTATTAATTCAAATCAACTTAATTATGTTTGGATATAGTTATCCTTTAAAGATCTTACAAATAAGCTGTTTAGCCAAAAAGGAGGAGATCTGACAAAATTATAAATTACGATGTTGCAGACAAGGTCGAGATTTCATGTATTTGTTACCGTCTCGGCTCGGGTTCATTTTATCCGGATTTCCTGTTTTTTGCTCCAGACACACAACAACTAAACCGACTCATGGCCGACAAAAGATATTCAGTTTTCAGACTTTTCACCAATGTTGACAATTAATGTATCGTTCGGTTAGGAGTCTGTTTTGTTGGTGTGACTGTATAGCAGTTGAAAGATATATACAATTTTGAGTGTCTGGGGATTGTAAGAAACCTGGGCCCCGTCTTACAAAGACTTGCGATTGATCCAATCAATCACAACTTTGGACGGCCAGCTACGTCAACATTTAAATTGCAAATTTGTTCAAAATATTTTCTAGATTATGATGTATATTCAATCATACATTCATATTCTCTTGACGATTCAGTGTGATTCTCTTTGTTTACTAAGGAGATTGTGCAAATTTCCTGTAGAAAAAAATATGGTATGGATGGATTTCCGTATACTTGAGATTGATTGGATCAATCGTGACTTTGTAAGACGGGGCCCTGCACTCGATCATTTCAGGGAGTTTTCGCAACGGCAACGGGGGCGTGTTAAAAAAAAACACAGTAAATGTATTGAAAATACCCGTTTAAATGACAATGAAAACCAGGGAGGTCACTGTCAAAAATTGGTGAATCGGAACATCAATTTCGTGGCCGCTGACGAAAAAAAATGCAAATATGTCGTGTGTCCAGAACAAAACTGGTGTTTTGATTCACCAATTTTCGACAAAGACTCATTGGTTGCGCTTCGTCATGAAGGGAGTGACAATTCTCTTTCTTGAATACGTCGTGAGAGCGACGAAAACTCCCTAGTCCATAACGTATCAACTTCACATCCATAAACATTGCAATATAGGCCTATACTTGTATTAGGCCAGTTTATTAAGTGATTAGATTTATGGATGAATCTTTTCCTTACAGATGCAGGAGGCCGTTTCATAAATCTGTTCATAAGTTAAGAGCGACTTTAAGAACGACTGGTGAACCTTTCTTACGCGCTAAACAATCGCCAATGAACATACAATTTACCACAAGAAATGATACCAGTCGTTCTTAACGTCGCTCTTGATTTACGAACAGCTTTATGAAACACCCACCAGTGCCACAGAAAGCGGGCAGTTATAACCGCTCCTATAATTTTTTTCAAGAGTGAAAATAGGATAAAAGGAAAGAATGGGGGAGGAAAGGAAAGAACAAAATAAGAAAGAATAATATAAAAGTGGCCTTGGGCGTGTAACTCTATCCCCTACATAATTTAAAACAACACCACACCCCCTCGACGAAAATATCCTGTCGCCGCCCGATACTCGTACGATGTATTCCCTAAACCCGTTAAAAGGGAATTATATTCGGAATGAAGTTTGCATTTGCTTTAAACTGTTGACAAGTTTTAAATTGTTGTTCAAAAAGTATGTATAAAATGTGCCAATGTAGTTGTCACATCGTTGGTTGTCCATTTGTTGGTCAAAATTATGCTTGACAGGGCTCAGGGAACAATTTTTTTAAACCGGGGATGCTGATGTAAATTTGACAAGCAAAAAACCCCCAAAGGTTTCATTAGGCCTACAAAATGAAGGCCATTTTGGTCCCGAAAATTTGACAAGCAAAAAAGAAAAATTCAATGCAAATTGCAAAATGTAGGCCATTTGTGGTTACGTTTCTCCATTTTGTCACACCTACCAGAATTCCTGGGGGGTGCTGCCGATGCAGCACCCCCAGGAAAATCTTGGGGGTGCACCCCCGCTTTCCAGTCACAGTGCCATGATTCTTGACACGCAAATGAAACTATAGGCCTTTTCACACGAGAATCTTGAATCATCATTGTGATGATGATTGCAATTCGTCTTTCGAATCATTGTACCATTCACACGTTCACTCGTTCACTCGAAAACTGATCTGAATTCGAATTCCTTAGCGAAGGCGATATTGTGTCCTTGCATGATGACTTGTCAATTAAACCCAATCAAAGCACTGCATCGCAAAAAAAGAAACTGCGATGAGTGCATGCCAATAGTATTATCTACGGAAGTGCTTGAAAGGTCACGTAAGCTCCGCCCTTCAAAAGATGTTCTGGAGGCCAACCCTTTCAGACGTAAAATTCGTACCATAATTTGAGTGAAACTTAACTAAAATTCACCTCCAGAATAGAATTTGAATTCGTGATTGTGATTAGCGTTCGTGATGCTAGTTTGGTATCACACGTGCTAAATTTCGTCATTAGAATTATTTAAATTACGATTGTGGTACCGTGTGAAAGGGCGGTCAAGTATTATCAGCAAACTGCTACATAATTGTGACACCAAACGAATGCTAGGAATGTTATTATTAACCCTCGGGTGATAATTATCTGTAAGATGATAAGATGACCCATGTTGAGTGGCGATACCTAAATTCCTAATTGCATAAGACAGTGGACGTGTTCGAACTGTAGCAGTATGTCAGATGCACGTTTAAAGGGAGAAATCACTTCAAATTTTTTGTACAACAGAATGAACAGACTAATACAAATGGGAATTCTCTGAAAGCTAATAAGCTACAGCCTGGGAGAGGATCAAAGGTTGACTTGTGCCTTTGTGGGGTGGGGGCAGTGGTCTACACAAAGTTTCTTCTTAGCAAGTACCCCCAGAAAAAACGGTTACAAGTTGACCCAAGTAATAGGTCAAATAATAGTCACCACCATTGAATAAATTAACCCCCCCCCAAAAAAAAAGGGGGGAAGTACTTCATGGCCCCTTGATCCGCCTCTGGCCACATCTTCCTTTGATATCATATCCGGGGGGGGGGGGCACTTCCATTGACGAGTGGATACCATGCCCGGGGGGGCCACTTACATTGACGAGTGGATACCATGCGCGACCAAAAAAACACGTAAAAAGGATGTCTTTTTCAAGATAGGGCACGTTACGTACGTAACGTGATAAGGGTGTCAAAAACACAAAAATAATGAAAAAAGGGTATCTATTTTGCTAGGAAAGCTACGTGTTTAGGGTCATATTTGGGGGAATGATAAAACAAAATTAAAATGTTTTATAAAGGGTGTCCCTTTTGCCCCAACACTATGTGTTTAGAGTCCGATTTGCGCGAGGTGTGGAAGCTGGGGCCGTACTAAACCAAATGGTGTGTAAACTGTAAAAGGTAAAAACGACGACCGATGGACTCGATCGTGACATAACAATCAAATATCGCTGTACTTGTTTAGGGGTTCATTTCAGGGAATACTTGCCAAGAGTATCGTTTTGTTTCCAATACTTGTTAAGGGTAGGGTTTCAGACGCCAATACTTGTTAAGGGGTGCATTTTCAGAATTTGGAATATACGTGTTTAGGGTGCTTTTCGAGACCCCTTGGTCGCGCATGGTATCCACTCGTCAATGGAAGTGGCCCCCCCGGGTACCATGCGCGACCATGAGATCTCAAAAAGCACCCTAAACACGTATTTTCCATATTCTGAAAATGCACACCTTAACAAGTATTAGCGTGTGAAACCCTACCCTTAACAAGTATTGGAAACAAAACGATACTATTGGCAAGTATTCCCTGAATTGAACCCCTAAACAAGTACAGCGATCATTTTAATTGTTATGTCACGAACGTCGGTCGTCGGTTTTACCTTTTTTACCTACATCATTGGGTTTAATATATACAGCCCCACTCGCGCAAGTCGTACTCTAAACACGTAGTCACGGTGTTGACTCCTTTGAGGCAAAAAACATCCTTTATAAAACATTTGTCTTGATTTCTTATACCCTCGCAAATTCGACCCTAAACACGTAGCTTTCCTATCGAAAATAGATAGCCTTTTTTCATTATTTTAGTGTTTTTGACACCCTTATTACGTTACGTACGTAACGTGCCCTATCTTGAAAAAGACATCCTTTTTACGTTTTTTTTTTGGTCGCGCATGGTATCCAATCAAAGCATCAGTCCTGCATTTATGGACTTTTCTTGATCTTTACCCAGAAGAATACTATATTTGTTCTTGTGGTGGGCCTATAACCCCCCCCCCCTTTTGAAGTTGATATCCTAAATATGCTAAGTGTGGATTTTGGGTGAATCAGTAAAAATCCACCTCCTACATGTCCTACATTTTTTCTCGATGGTACTCTCTTTTTTTTAACTTTCCTGTGTTCAATGTTCTCCAAGTTCAAAGTCCAAGCCACATCAATATCAAGTAGTTTCTTTGTGTGGTACTCTCTGTGCTTCAGACGACAGCTGGACCATACAGCTGGAAAATCACAATGAAAATATTATTTTACTTGTGAAGAAAAAGGAATGTTTGAAAGAAAAGATGATACACTGGTGTTAATATATATTATATGTATACATATATATATATATATATATATAAGCAGTGCGTCCCAGAAAAAACGAAACCGAGATTTATCGATGATTCATCATAACTTAATGACAAATACAATAGACAAGTGACCTACCATTGTAAAGCTTAGAATCTCCTCTTTCATCTGAAATTACTTAGATTATTTCTCATTCACGCATGAGTGAGCAAAAACAATTTGAAGAGGGGATACCAAAAAGTCACTTGGCGGGCTGTATCTGGGTTTCAAATAGAAAAACACATTTTTAAAAAGTTCAATATCCGTTCTTTAATTTGATACCTCAATTACAGAAAATGCTAAAAAAATTATTCTGGTTATTTAAAATAAAGCTTGAATTTCAATAATTTCATAAAATGAAGAGGTTTTACAGGCTAGCGTTCCGAGTCACTCGACACTCCGTTTTGTTGACGATCAGCCATGTATTAAGTCTCTTGTTAACCGTGCGATAGCTTCTGTGGGAAACCGGTGAAAACACGTTTATTTAATGAAATTATGGAAATACAAGCATTGTTTCGAGGGAACAGAACTTTTTTACTTCTTGACCATTTTCTGTGGTTAAGGTATCAAATAAAAGAGCAGATATTGAACTTTTTAGGCATGTGATTTTCTTTTTGAAATTCAGATACCCCCCGCCAAATGAGTTTTTGGTATCCTTTCTTCAAATTGTTTTTGCTCACTCATGCGTGAATGAGAAAGTAGAACCGCACAGGAGTACCACACAACAGTACTCCACAGTAGAACCACACAGCAATACTTTACAGTACAACCACACAGCAGTACTCCACAGTAGAACCACACAGCAGTACTACACAGTAAAATCACACAGTACTCTATATAGTCGTACCACACAGCAGTACTCTACAGTAGTACCGCACAGCAGTACTCCACAGTAGGACCACACAACAGTACTCAACAGTAGGACCACACAACAGTACTCAACAGTAGAACCACACAGCAGTACTACACAGTAGAACCACATAGGAGTACTCCACAGTAGAACAACACAACAGTACTCCACAGTAGTACCACACAGCAGTACTCCACAGTAGAACCAAACAGCAGTACTCCACAGTAGCTCCAAACAGCAGCACTCCACAGTAGAACCACACAGCAGTACTACACAGTAGAACCACATAGGAGTACTCCACAGTAGAACCACCTAGCAGTACTCCACAGTAGAGCAACACAACATTACTCCACAGTAGTACCACACAGCAGTACTCCACAGTAGAACCACACAGCAGTACTCCACAGTAGAACCACACAGCAGTACTCCACAGTAGAGCAACACAACAGTACTCCACAGTAGTACCACACAGCAGTACTCCACAGTAGAACCAAACAGCAGTACTCCACAGTAGCTCCAAACAGCAGCACTCCACAGTAGAACCACACAGCAGTACTACACAGTAGAACCACATAGGAGTACTCCACAGTAGAACCACCTAGCAGTACTCCACAGTAGAGCAACACAACAGTACTCCACAGTAGTACCACAGAGCAGTACTCCACAGTAGAACCACACAGCAGTACTCCACAGTAGAACCACACAGCAGTACTCTACAGTAGAACCACACAGCAGTAGAACCACATAGGAGTACTCCACAGTAGAACCACACAGCAGTACTCCACAGTATAGCAACACAACAGTACTCCACAGTAAAGCCACACATCAGTACTCCACATTAGAACCACAAAGCAGTACTCCACATTAGAACCACACAACAGTACTCCACAGAACCACACATCAGTACCCCACAGTAAAACCACATATCAGTACTCCGAAGTAGAACCACACAGCAGTACTCCACAGTAGAACCACACAGCAGTACTCCATATTAGAACCACACAGCAGTACTCCACATTAGAACCACACAACAGTACTCAACAGTAGGACCACACAACAGTACTCAACAGTAGAACCACACAGCAGTACTACACAGTAGAACCACATAGGAGTACTCCACAGTAGAACAACACAACAGTACTCCACAGTAGTACCACACAGCAGTACTCCACAGTAGAACCAAACAGCAGTACTCCACAGTAGCTCCAAACAGCAGCACTCCACAGTAGAACCACACAGCAGTACTACACAGTAGAACCACATAGGAGTACTCCACAGTAGAACCACCTAGCAGTACTCCACAGTAGAGCAACACAACATTACTCCACAGTAGTACCACACAGCAGTACTCCACAGTAGAACCACACAGCAGTACTCCACAGTAGAACCACACAGCAGTACTCCACAGTAGAGCAACACAACAGTACTCCACAGTAGTACCACACAGCAGTACTCCACAGTAGAACCAAACAGCAGTACTCCACAGTAGCTCCAAACAGCAGCACTCCACAGTAGAACCACACAGCAGTACTACACAGTAGAACCACATAGGAGTACTCCACAGTAGAACCACCTAGCAGTACTCCACAGTAGAGCAACACAACAGTACTCCACAGTAGTACCACAGAGCAGTACTCCACAGTAGAACCACACAGCAGTACTCCACAGTAGAACCACACAGCAGTACTCTACAGTAGAACCACACAGCAGTAGAACCACATAGGAGTACTCCACAGTAGAACCACACAGCAGTACTCCACAGTATAGCAACACAACAGTACTCCACAGTAAAGCCACACATCAGTACTCCACATTAGAACCACAAAGCAGTACTCCACATTAGAACCACACAACAGTACTCCACAGAACCACACATCAGTACCCCACAGTAAAACCACATATCAGTACTCCGAAGTAGAACCACACAGCAGTACTCCACAGTAGAACCACACAGCAGTACTCCATATTAGAACCACACAGCAGTACTCCACATTAGAACCACACAACAGTAATCTACAGTAGAACCACACAGCAGAACTCCACATTAGAACCACCAGCAGTACTCCACAGTAGAACTACACAACAATACTTCACAGTAGAACTGCACAGCATTACTCCACAATAGAACCATGCAGCAGTACACCACCGTTGAACCACACTATAGTACTCTACAGTAGAACCACACAGCAGTACTCCCCATTACAATCAAACAACATAACTCTACAGCAGTACTCCACAGTAGAACCACACAGCAGTACTCCACATTAGAACCACATAACAGTACTCTACAGCAATACTCCACAGTAGAACCACACAGCAATACTTTACAGTAGAACCACACAGCAGTACTCCACAGTAGAACCACACAGCAGTACTCCACAGTATAAGCACACAGCAGTACTACACAGTAAAATCACACAGTACTCTATATAGTCGTACCACACAGCAGTACTCTACAGTAGTACCACACAGCAGTACTCCACAGTAGAACCACACAACAGTACTCCACAGAAGAACCACACAGCAGTACCCAACAGTAGCACCAAACAGCAGTACTCCACAGTAGAACCACACAGCAGTACTCCACAGTAGAACTACACAGCTGAACTCCACAGTAGAACCACACAGTAGTCCACAGTAGAACCACACAGCAGTACTCTACAGTAGAACCACACAGCAGTACTCCACAGTAGAACCGCACAGGAGTACCACACAGCAGTACTGTGGAGCGTTGTGGCCCAGTGGATTAGTCCCCGGACTTTGAAACAGAGGGTCGTGGGTTCGAATCCCAGCCATGGCGTAATTTCCTTCAGCAAGAAACTGATCCACAATGTGCTGCACTTAACCCAGGTGAGGTAAATGGGTACCGGTAGGAAGTAATTCCTTTAGAAGCTGTGTGCGCTCTGAACGCCTAGCTTAGCCGGGTAATATAGGAGTGCCTTGAGCACCTTACAAGGTGGATATGTGCGCAATATAAATACCCTATATTATTATTATTACTCCACAGTAGAATTACACAGCAATACTTTACAGTAGAACCACACAGCAGTACTCACACAGTACACACAACAATACCACAAAGCAATATAAGACAGTGATGCCACAGAGCAGTAAAACACAAAAATACCTCATTGTATTTTTTTTCTGTGGTACATGTCCTGGGGTAATGTCCCCCAAGCCAGAGCAGCACCACACATCAGTATACTCCTTCATAGCAGTACCATATACCAATACCACACAGTATTTTTCATAGAGTTTCATAGGAAGGTACCCCAGGACAGCATGTACCGCAAGACAGTACTAATCACTTTGACCCATGGCAATACTGTGGTATTTTGTGTCATGCTGTCGCTCTATCCTGATGTATTCATGTGGTACTGTGGGCCTACTGTGATAATCCCAAATTATCTGTTCCTTTCCAATTTGAGTGTGTTTCACCAGTTTCATAAATTGCCAAACTGACGATTGCAAATAAACAACGAGAAACCAACAAGAAGACTAAGAGAAGAGTCAGCAGACCTACCGAAAAGTATTATTTCAGTATGTGTCGATAATTTTGATTTCTCAATCTGACGAATGCAATTAAACTGCATGTTCTTATTATGATACAGATAACTTCGAAAACAACCAGCAACCATGCAGAAGCCCAAGACATACGACTGGAAGGATTCCAACATGGCCCTGTTTGGGTCAGACACGGAGAAAAAGGTGAAGAAGGACAGTGCCATGACCGAACCAGCGTGGGAGGGAGCCGGCCAAGAAGTAGGCATCCAAATCTGGCGGGTCGTGAAGTTCAAGGTAGGCCAACAATTTTCAAACTCGATCTGGGGCCCGTTTCAGAAAGAGTTGCATTAATCAAGTGCAAGTTTTCTGATACTCACGTTCCATTCATTGGTTGAATGTCAAGTTAGGTTTGAATTTTGGAGATGCGTTTGATCGCAAATTTCTGAAACCGGCCCCTGCACAAACTTAATTCGAAAGGTAGAGGTGGCGCTACAGCAAATAATGGGGGCTCCATCCCAGTTATAATTTTCAAGGGAATAAATAAGGGGGTGAGAAAAGGGATGAGTTTTTAAAAAATATATGTAAAGATTTGATTGGACACCCTAGGTGTAACCATGGAAGCCAGCCACTCATTTGAACTACCACAAACATAATTTTGCCACCACTACCTATGCTATATATATATGTAGGCGTAAAATAATCCAGGCATTTATATATATATATATATATATCTTGCCCCCAACCCCTTTAACATAGGAGGGGCCACAGAAAGATTTGGAAAGGGGGGGGGCTGAGGTGGGGGTTGAATATATATATATTATATATATATATATATTATATAATATATATGTTATATATATATATATATATATATATGTTATATTATATATAACAACTATCACATGTCAAGTATGACTAGTTACCACTATCACCACATCACCACCATCAATGCTGTTATATACATCACCCACATTATGTGTACCAGCAGCTCCTTGCATAATATATCCAACTACTACACCATCCAGCAACTCCACCCAATCGCCACATAAGGAGGGTGCATATGTAAATTAATGTAATCTTGTTCATAGGGATAAAACCAAATTTATTATCCTGTAACTACTACTATTACTACTACTACTACTACTACTACTACTACTACTTCTACTACTACTAATACTGCTATTCCTACTACTACTACTACTACTACTACTAATACTGCTATACTTCTACTTCTACTACTACTACTACTACTACTATGTTACTTCTACTACTACTATGTTACTTCTACTACTTCTTCTTCTACTACTGCTCTACCAGTACTCTACTGCAACTACTTTTTCAATTATAATACTACTTCTTCAACTACTACTTTAACTACTACTAATACTACTACTATTTCTTCTACTATGCTACTCCTGCTTCTACTATACTAATCCTACTACTTGTATTTCTACTTATGACTAACATTTCAGCTTCAGCCATCCCCATTAGCATTTGCTACATTGATTTACGATTTCCTCACTTCAACAAAAAATTATTGCATGTATAGGAGACGCATTTAATCAAATGTACAAATGGCAATTTAAAGTAATTGTAATACAACTTGTTTGACCTGTGTTCTTATTCGCCTTATTTTTCAAAATCATTTTGAACAGGTCACCCACTGGGAGAAGGACCAATATGGTGAATTCTTCAACGGAGATTCTTACATCATCCTCAACACATATGTAAGTTTATGAATCAGGCTTGAGGGGGTGTTTCACTATGGGTTAAGTGTGACTTATGGGGTGGTGCATGAAACTTGCGATCAATTGCAAGTCTTTTCGGTGCCTGAATCAATCATATCTCTTGTAATTAGTTGTAAATTTGTGATTGATTGCTAATCTGGTTCTAGAAACAAGGAGTGTAATCTGATTTGCTACAGCTAAAATTGATCTATTAATTGTAAAATTGCAACATAATATTTGCGATTGATTGCAAATATTTTCTTGCAACATCCCCTTAGAATCATGCCTGTATGTCGACATGAACATGGTATCTAACGCATAACCTCATTGATGACTACACAGTTGTGCTCGTTCTCTGAGCATGATTTAATTGACCAATGGGGCGATGCGTTTATACCGCGTGCAACTATGAATTTAAGTGCAACTCTAAGTCTCACTTAACTTTGTGAAACACCCCCCTCCCCTGATTCAGTTACTGAGTTGTGTCATTGTGTTTTGTATACATATGCCTACCTTCTCTGCACCCTGGTTTATTTATGCTAAATGCCCACCAGGTAAGGAACCAGGCGGAGGCCTCCACCCACACCAATTTCTTTTTTTACTTTTTGGCTTGTCATTGGAGGGGAAAATGCTCGGTGGGAATTCGGCAATTGCTTCTCATTTTTTTCTCTCAGAAGGGCGCTCCCCTCCCCACTTTTTGTAAAATCGTGGATCCTCCCCTGGTTCCAACTGCTGAACTGGATTTGATCGGATTGACCATTTGATGTCCTTACATAGATATAGACTGAAGTGATGGGTTTAAATTTGTGAAGAGCCACCCCGAAACCAAGAATTTTCGCTCTGAAAAGTTCTTTGAAAATAGCCAAAATAATTTTGTGGTTTTTCAAAAAGTAAAAATTTGCAAATTTGCTTATCCAAAAGAGTAATTCTCCTTTTTCATACTATCAAAATATAAAGTTGTAAAAGTTGATAAAAGAAAGATACAAGAGTTTCTTTGACACCATTGTTTGTGGACTGCTTGGAAGTTTCGATCACAGAGACTGCGGAATATGCACATCTCAGCTTAAGTGAACCTCAAACTTTAAACCTTGTTTTGTCATTGTAACTTGTTATTTAAGAACAGCCTATTAGCAGTTTCCCTTGGAAATACTAGATCAATAGTGGTCTGGTTTAGGCTATAACTTTAAAGCTAATTTCCTCCTTTTTCCCTTGATTTCTCCTTAACACCCTATTTGTAGTGAGGACCAATCCTTAAAGTCCCCTAAGTTAACTTAAATATTAAAGTGTATTAAAGTGATGAATATATATTTGATCCCCATACACAAATTTTCCATAATGATTGTTTTTCTTCAATGGTTCTTTTTTTCAATTTCTTCGTAGAAAGAAAAGGATAGCGATGAACTGAAATACGACGTCCACTTTTGGATTGGAAAATATTCCACACAGGTTTGTTAAAATGACAAATTATTCCACCCTTTTTTCCCCTATCGCTCTTTCTCTTTCCATCTCTCTTTCTTACTCTCTCTCTGAAAAATGATAATCAATTCATTATTGTTAAGTTTAGGCATAGTTGGTTTAAAATTTGTTTTTGCCTTGTTGGTCATCCATAGGCATATAATTTAGAAGATAGAAGAACTGCAAACTTTCTGTTAAGATTTTCAAAAACACAAGATATTTAATGGATGATGTTAATATTATTAAAGCTATACTCACAAGTAAGTAGGACTACCATTAATATTCATACTAAACGGAGTAAGAGTGAAAGTATGAAACTGTACTATGCAAGCTATTATTCCCTTTCCAGTGTACACTGCTGTCTTAATGCTGAAAGTACTTATAAATTCGAAAATGAGAAAAAAGGCTCGTGAAATTATTATTTTTTTTACTTTTAGTATCCTGAAACCCATCATTATTTTGTTCCTTATGACAAGAAACTTGTTGTGTTGGAAAATTTCAAATTTAAACACAAACTTCTCGAGTTTCAGTATTTTGTAAAACTAATTGTACATGATTCCATTCTTCATAAACCTTCTACCGTCTCTTTTGAAATGTAAGACACTATAGCAGTGTGACGTCTCAATCTCTACCTTCTTGTTTTTAAATGTAGGATGAGTATGGTACAGCTGCCTACAAGACTGTTGAATTGGACACCTTTCTGGATGATAAACCAGTTCAGCATCGAGAAGTCCAAGCTCACGAATCCAAACTTTTCAAGTCTTATTTCCCCACACTGACGTGAGATTTTGTTTATCTATCTCCGGGGCAGCGCTGTGTGACGATTCACATTTTGCTTGTAGTATTTCACCAAGTTGTAGGGTCACATAACCCAACACTTTGTAGATCATTAGGGAGATGTTTTTTTTTACGAATGTACGCAAAACCTGATAGTGCGCCGTAACATAATTACGTGAGTAAACATTGCAAGCTGCGCTATTGGAGGGTGGAGGAGGCCGGGGCATTTGCCTCAACTGCTTTATTTGGATGGAAAATGGAAAAAAAAACCTAAGGAATATCGAAAAAATAGTGCTTTGTTGTGCATCAATGTAAAAAAAAACCAAACAAACAAAATGTAGTTCATGAATATCCACATTTTTATACAGTGCGTCCCACAAAAAACGAAACCGAGATTTATCGATGATTTATTATACCTTAGTCACAAATATAGTAGAAAAATGACCTACCATTGTAAAGCTTAGAATCTCCTCTTTTATCTGAAATTACTTAGATTATTTCTCATTCACGCATGAGTGAGCAAAAACAATTTGAAGAGGGGAGCAGATATTTAACTTTTTAGGCATGTGATTTTCTTTTTGAAATTCAGATACCCCCCCGCCAAATGAGTTTTTGGTATCCTTTCTTCAAATTGTTTTTGCTCACTCATGCGTGAATGAGGAATGATCTAAGTAATATCAGATGAAAGAAGAGATTCTAAGCTTTACAATGGTAGGTCATTTGTCTGTTTTTATTAATGATTAAGTTAATATAAATCATCGCTAAATCTCAGTTTCGTTTTTTGTGGGACGCACTGTATATATTTCTTTTGAATAGTCCACTTAATTGTTTTACAGGCATGTAACATTATAATAACAATTATGAAAATTGACAAGTCAATGCTTTTTGTCTCACCTGCATAGCAGAGTGAGACTATAGGCGCCGCTTTTCCGACGGCGACGGCGGCGGCGGCGACGGCGGCGTCAACACCAAATCTTAACCTGAGGTTAAGTTTTTGAAATGACAGCATAACTTAGAAAGTATATGGACCTAGTTCATGAAACTTGGCCATAAGGTTAATCAAGTATTACTGAACATCCTGCCTGAGTTTCATGTCACATGACCAAGGTCAAAGGTCATTTAGGGTCAATGAACTTAGACCATGTTGGGGGAATCAACATCAAAATCTTAACCTAAGGTTAAGTTTTTGAAATGTCATCATAACTTAGAAAATATATGGACCTAGTTCATGAAACTTATACATAAGGTTAATCAAGTATCACTGAACATCCTGCTTGAGTTTCACATCACATGACCAAGGTCAAAGGTCATTTAGGGTCAATGAACTTTGGCCGAATTGGGGTATTTGTTGAATTACAGCCATAAATTTGAAAGTGTGTTGGTCTAGTTCATAAAACTTGGACATAATAGTAATCAAGTATTACTGAACATCCTGTGCAAGTTTCAGGTCACATGATCAAGGTCAAAGGTCATTTAGGGTCAATGAACTTTGGCCAAATTGGGGTATTTGTTGAATTACAGCCATAAATTTGAAAGTGTGTTGGTCTAGTTCATAAAACTTGGACATAATAGTAATCAAGTATCACTGAACATCCTGTGCGAGTTTCAGGTCACATGATCAAGGTCAAAGGTCATGTAAGGTCAAAGAACTTTGGCCACGTTGGGGGTATTTGTTGAATTGCCATCATATCTCTATAAGTGTATTGGTCTAGTTCATAAAACGTGGAAATAAGAGTAACCAAGTATCACTGAACATCTTGTGCGAGTTATAGTAGTTTTCAAAATCAGCACTGCTGCTCTATTGAATCGCGTGATGCAGGTGAGACGGCCAGAGGCATTCCACTTTTTTTTTTAGGGTGTCCCTAATATATCATAAGGAAAAGCATCTTTTTTTCATCCTTTCTGTTTTCTCTCCATCATGTTATGTTTATTCTCTCCAAATCAAAAGAGAAGGCCTGTAGTGCAAGTCAATTGATCATGTTATAGGTCGTACTCCAAGGTGGATTCTGGATTTCAACATAGAGGGGGTGCAAAGACCACATTTTATAATCATAGAGGGGTGCAGAGGCCAATTCTTGCAGATATAGCCGTTATCAATACCTATGATCTGTGGGTGATTTTCGAAATATAGAGGGGATGCCCATCCCATGTGCCCCCATCTGGTTTGGCCGCTGTGCAATACGTGATCTGCCACCCCTAGACCGACAATAAGTCGCCTAAAATCATTTCTTTTAAAGATTTTTGTTTGGGCTTAATAAAGCACAGCTAAGCTTTAAATTAGTATATAACTTGTCAAAGTGGATCGTAGAAGAAAGGCAGTGAGAGTTTCAAAGAATGAGGAGAAAGCAAGGTTTAAAGTTTGGGGTTCACTCAAGCATGAGATGTGCACACTGCAATCAATGGAACCTCCCAAGCTGTCCAGGGAAAAAAAATGGTTGAAAAAAAACTCCTGCATCATTCTTTTTTTAATTTAACTTTCCAACTTAAGACTTTTACAGTATAAAGAAGGAGCGTTATTCTTTTAGCTAATTTTAACAGTTTTAGTCTTAGAAGACGAAATCATTAATTTTAGCTATTCGCAGAGGACCTTTCCTTGGTACTTTTGGTCAGTTTCGGGGTGTCTGCATGGTCACATATAACTTTTTATACTGACTTTACTACCGTGTTTATTTCTTGATTGTATCCAGGCTTTTGAAGGGTGGTGCTGACACCGGCTTTAGACGTGTGCTACCAGAGTCATATAAACCACGTCTTTTCCATGTCAAAAAACAGGACAAAAAAAGTATCACATCTACTGAGGTAAAGTCTCTCAAATGTCAGATTGTGACATCTAAGTACGGACAATAGCTTTAAACATTGATATAGTTCAAATCATTTCGAATCAAGTTAAATATTGATATGATCCAATCGTTCCATGAATAAATTGAATATATACAATTAGAAAATTATTTATTTTGATTTTGTATTATAGGTACATAACTTGCAAACCTTTCACGTTGTATGAAACCTATGTCGACAAATGTAGTGAAATGTTTAGATACACACTTAAAAGCATAAATTTAATTTAATCAAATTGTTATATTTTCCAACATGTTTCATTACAGCAATTTTTAAGGTATAAATGGTAATGATGAGGATGATGATGATAGTGATGATAGTAATGATGAGGATGATAATGATGGTGATGAGGATGAAGATGGTTATTTTAGTGATTTTAATGAATGACAGTTTCTTTTTCTGTATTTCAGATATCTATGAAGAGAGGAAATATAGACTCTGTTGATGTCTTTATTTATGTATGTCGACAAATGAAGTGAAATGTTTAGATACACACTTAAAAGCATAAATTTAATTTAATCAAATTGTTATATTTTCCAACATGTTTCATTACAGCAATTTTTAAGGTATAAATGGTAATGATGAGGATGATGATGATAGTGATGATAGTAATGATGAGGATGATAATGATGGTGATGAGGATGAAGATGGTTATTTTAGTGATTTTAATGAATGACAGTTTCTTTTCTGTATTTCAGATATCTATGAAGAGAGGAAATATAGACTCTGGTGATGTCTTTATTTTGGATCTTGGAAAAACAATATACCAGTTCAATGGCGCTTCATGCAGTCATGATGAGAAGTTTAAGGTAAGGTTTTTGGAAACATCATAGTCTACTGACTGTGTTGATAAAATATTATCGCCATTTTTAATTGGATTTGTTACATACTTGTAACAAGGAATTTAAGCATCAGCCAGATAAATGGCCATAATGAGCAGCAATATTTCTGAACTGGATGTTTAAAGGATTCAGAAATGTTGGAACTGCTGAGTCTTGAAGGAGAGATGTTGGTGATTAGTTTATAATGGCACCGGCTCTCATTCAAAGGAGAATATATGCACCAATCAAAATATCTTATCATCTCACTTTAATATTTTTTTTATTTTCAGTAGATAAGGCCCTATATTTTAAGAGATTTTGAGAAAGCCGTCAAATGAATAGAAAAAAATCGCAAGCGCAACCGAAACTCTAATACACATTACGCGAATCCTGTGTTTTAAAAATACCCCACCAGCTTATAACACAGGAACTCCATTGCCTTGCGTGTTGTGTCAATGGGAGCTCAGGTGGGGTATTTGAAACCCCAATTTCAGCTTTTGGGAGAGCTTCATTTCTCTCGTTTAAACTGGGGTGGGGTTCATCTGACTGCTGATAATGTCTTGCGTGTTAGTCAATGGGAGCTCAAGTGGGGGTATTGACACCCCACTTTCAGTTTTTGGGAAAGTTTCATTTCTCTCGTTTAAACTGGGGTGGGGTCGATTTAGTGACTGCAGCTGCTGATAAGAGCTGATAAAACACTGTGCATGCCACCACATCAGGCTGATGAACGGCATGGAGTGGGATTGCAGCTGTCCTTGTTACGTAATAGTATAAACAAACTCTTCAGAGCTTCCTGGCTGACAGTAATCTTGAAAAAATATATTTGTATTCTATTTGTTTTAGGACATTAGCATGTCTAAAAACGATTCAAAATTTAGATGGGAGATCGAACTGAAATTTTGAACGATGCAAAATGACCCACAATTGCCGAAATAACAATAAGTTTAAAAAAAATCACCGCCAGTTAACTCTCTCTCTCTCTCTCTCTGCCAGGCCTTATGAAGGTCACTTCTCCTTGGGGGAAGGTGGATTAGCTGGGAGAGTGCGTGGTTGTTTACTTAAGGATAACCATTCCTTGTTGATATTGGGATGGGGGGGGGGGGGGCGAGTGAAAGTAGCTTGGAATTTGAAATTGGGGTGTCAGAGGAGATCCATTTTTAAAACACAAAGTTTCGTAATGAGGTGAATTTTCACTAGCTTTTTACTCCCCTTGGTAGTGACGTCAAAGATCATTCAGTTTCGAGTGAATTTAGAGTGAACATATAATTACAAGAACCAACGTTTCAATCAAATTTGACTTGTTAAAAGTGTGGAAAGCCTCTCTTAATCTAGTGTATTTTATTTACTCCGTCAAATGATGGAATTATTCCCTTGTTTTTAAAAAAAGGTATCTACTTAAAGATAAATGCCTGTTTATGTGATAAAGTAAGTGAGATCACACTGAATCCAAGTGTTTTTTGTATGAATGAAAATATACATATGTGCCAGGTCATTCTGGAAGAAAACATGTTATTGCTGAAAAATGAGCATAATAGCCATGAAATATTCAAGCCAGGTGTTAGCTCCTTATCCAAGCAGTAATGATACACTGCCCCACGTGTGCCTATCTGTGTTGGTTATCTTTAGTGTGATCGTTTTTCAGCTGAGATTTCATGATTTCACAAAGTTAGTATTATGTCTATTGTACCTGTTCTAGGCCTACGGTGATGAGGAGAAAATTACCCAATTTCAAAGATTTTTTTAATGAAGTAATTGTTTGCTGCAACTTAAAATCTTTTGGCTTTAATGCTGTAACAATGTTCTTTGTTGTAACAATGTTCTAGGCTGCTCAAGAATGTGCGAAGATGAAACACAGTAGAGGAAAGGCCCAAATTGAAACACTTGAGGAAGATTCCATCTCTGAAGATCATGTTTTCTACAAGAATCTGAAGGAGGGCAAGAGCAAAGAGAAGACACCTGATGTACAGGGTGAAAGGAAAATGTTTAGGTATGGTAGCGGGTATCTCAAGCCAATTCAGTTCAATTTCATATTTTTTCAATTCAATTCAATTCTAAACGCCCTAAACAATAAAATATCCCTATTATAATTCTTCCACCAGTCAAATAATAATGATAATACATAACATTTATAAGGCACTTACTACTGGTGTTTCTAATCGCACTGTGTTCTGTTTATGGTTTGTACTTGGGATTAAAAGAAAAGAAAAAAAAATGTGGCAGGGGAAAATGACACAGCTAATGCAACTATACTAATAATCAAAAATCAAAACTGGTGTGCACCTCCAATTGACCGACCCACAACTGTGAATCATCTATTAAACAGGTAGGTTTTGAGTAGGGTTTTGAACTGATTCACAGACTTGGCATTATGAATGTAAGAAGGGAGCTTATTCCAAAGGGAAGGGGCAGTTGAAGAAAGATTGCGGTCACCATACCTTGTAGAGGTTCGAGGTCCAGGAGTTAACTGCATTGTAGACGATGAACGGAGAGGCCTTGAGGAGGTACTAGAGTGTAAAGAAATGATAAATTGTTTCAAAAGTTTAGTAATAGTTCTTCTCATTTATGCAAAGTTCACTGTTTGCCCCTCCTAGAATCAGAATTAGCTGGGAATTCATATACAAACATTCTTGTTAATCAGTTATATCAAATAATATATCTTGGGAATGGGTTGGGTCCAATGAATACTTTTTGCATGTGTGTTGCGATTAGACACGTGCCACCTATATAGTTCAATCGACCATCATAGTAGCAGTGAAGACATATTTTTATATTCCAGGGCTCCGTCTCACAAAGAGTTGCAATGGATCTGGGCCCCGTCTTACAAAGAGTTACGATTGATCCAATCAATCGTAACTCTATGGAAATCCACCAGGGTCATAATTTTTTCTACTGGAAATTTGCACAACGTATTTTGTAACCAAAGAGAAACACTGAATTTTCAAGAAAAACAATGAAAGCATGAATATACATCATAGCTAGAAAATATTTTGAACAAACATGCATAATAGTTGTTGACGTTGCTGGCCGTCCATAGTTGCGATTGATCGGATCGATCGCAACTCTTTGTAAGACGGGACCCTGATCAACATCACCTATATGGAAATCCATCAATAATCATAATTTTACCAACAGGAAATCTCCCCAAGTCTTTTGTAAACAAAGAGGAGCACACTGAAGTGTCAAGCCAACAATGAATATCTAGAAAACATTTTGAACAAACCTGCAATGTAGATGTGGGCAGGGCTGGCATTCCATAGTTGTGGTTGATCGGATCGATTGCAATTCTTTGTATGACTTAGTCTAGAGATACCTTTAAACATCACCCACTTGTATTTTTTTTCAGAGTCAGTGATGCAGATGGCAGTTTAGATATGGACGAAATAGCCGAAGGTTCAGGCATCAGCAAGGATCTATTGACTTCAGATGTAAGTTATCCACAAACATATCCTACGATACGTTCGAGAGGAAGGGTTTAATATGCAAATGAGTAACCTTATGTCTGATGTGCTCTTTATGTTATTACATTTGCATGATATGATATATAATTCTCTGGGAAAGGGTCCAGAGCCACTGGAGATGGTGACCATTGTCCTGGCGGTTGCTGCGTCTGTTGGCATAGGCAGCACCCCCTAGAATTCTGGTAGGTAATACAAAAGGGATCAGTATAACCAAAAGGACCTATATTTTTCGGGAAACCCTTTTTGTCTCGCCTGAACAAAGTTTGGCAGCGACTTGGTATGGCAATGTCCATACTTTTTCAAGTTTTGTTAAAGTGGCTCTTATATATGTGCATTAACTGTGTTTATAATACTTGGTACAAGTAATCATTGGGTAATACCACACATGTGTTCTTGAGGATGATAAGGTCAAAGGTCATCTAGGGGTCAAAAGATCATATTCCATATTTCATTGATCACGAAATCAGGCAATGCTTGTGGTTTGTGAACCACCTTGTTTCTTGCTTGTCAAATTTACATCAGCACCCCCTGTAAAAAATTGTTCCCAGGTGGGTGTTTCATAAAGCTGTTCGTAAGTTAAGAGCGACTTTAAGAACGACTGGTGATCCTTTCTTGTGGTAAAAATGGTACGTACCAAAATGTCTATTGACGATGGTTTAGTGCGTAAGAAAGGTTCACCAGTCGTTCTTAACTTGGCTCTTAACTTACAAACAGCTTTATGAAACGGCCCCCAGGGCCCTGATGGTGGCGCAACATATGCTCCTGCGACATTTGCTCCGGTCTTAGTAACTCAGAGGGTGAAGGGTTAGAGTTAGGATTGTAATAGAGTTTTTGGTTTATAATAATTAATGTAAAGATAAGGATAAGGATTTATTTAGTTTTGGAGGTTAGGTTTTAGGTTTTGCTTTATATCGTGCAGATTAAATGGGTCTCTGTACCATTTGTGTCTATTCAGTAGATGCTGAATCAGCAATGTTTACAGCTGTGGAAACAGCAGAACAGTAGAACTAGGTTTTAGAATCCTCTACAGATTTTCCATCGGAGCAATTGTCATGAAACCCTGCAGATCCCAGTTCACATTTGTCCTCTTTTTTCTTTCCTAGGATGTTTATGTTATCAACACTGGGGAACATTGCTACTGTTGGGTTGGTAAGGGAGCATCCATTGATGAAAGGAAGAATGGTCTTTCCTACGCCAGTGTAAGTTACTAATAATCATAAGTTACTACTATTAATCATTATTATTGTGATTGCTATTATTATTATTATTATTATTATCATTATTATCATTACTATTATTGACATCATTTTATAATCATCATTACCATTGTCATTTTCATTGTATTTAATTCAATACAATGAAAATGACAATGGTGATAATAACGATAGAAGTTATCAAAAGTGATATATTGAGTGATGATAATATGATTATAATGATAATGATGATAATAATATCATAATGATAATAATGATGATGAAGATGATAAAAATTACATTAATGATGATGATGATAATAGTAATGAAAGAAGACAAGAAGAAAGACAAAATCATTTTTTTTTAAATAGAATCCCAGTAGTTACCAGTTGGTCTATTTTTTCTAGGCAGGCCACTCACATTTCGTCCGGAATTGATTTAATCTGATGCTACCACGTCTATCCAATGTTTTGATGACTGAGAAAACATTAATTAAATGTAGATAGGGAATGAAGTTTAAAATAGGTGAGATGGTAATTATATCATCATATAACATTTTTTTTTTTAAAGTGGGTGTGAATTAAATCAGGCTTAGCCTACAGTATAGGTGGAAGCTGCAACATCCAATTTTGATGAAAATTTTTCTCTTTTTATTCAAATCAACTTTTTGTTGGGGTGAACTTGTCCTTTAAAAAATTATCCATCCTGTCTTTCCCATTGACTAGCGGTTAAGGGATAAGTGACTGAGAGAGTGGTGTGTTTTGTGTGAAAATGGGCATTTAAGTATATTCGCAGAGTTTGAACCTGTAGCTGCTGTCATCTTGAATTCTTGAATAAATCGAGAGATGTAATCAATAATCTACTCAGTCCAGGGAGCGTTTCAGAAAGAGTAAAGTGTGACCTAGAGTCACAGTTAAATTCCCATTAATAGGGTGCGGTATAAAGGCATCACCGCATTGGTCAAATCATGCCAAGAGGACAAGCACTCCTGTGTATTAATAAGATTGCGCATTACAAACGATGCGCGCGTCGGCATTTAAGCATGACTCCAAGTCATACTTAACTAGTTTGTGTAACACCCCCCTGATGTATTGATTATTTGTATCATTGTGTCATCATATTTTTTCTTTACAGAACTATCTGAATAAAACTGAGACCCCCTGGTTGGCAATCACTGTTGTTGCCCAGGGCGCCGAAAATGCTGATTTCAATGCAGCTTTTTAAAGCGGACCAAACTTTAACTTCAGAACCTGAGGGAAGCAGTCTCGATCATCTATCGTTGATTTTTTTGTATTCTGCTATATAACCAAATGTATGCTTAAAATAATTTACAATTTATGATCTTATTTAAAACCAGATAACATGCTATTTTTTAAGGCTTAGCTCAAAGTTTAGGCCCCATCATATTTTCCCGTTTGTAAAATGATTTTCTGATTATTTTCTTGTTCCATGCTTACCTTGCAAATAATCTTTCAGTTTGAACAATTAGATCGAAATTACATTACAAAGATTTTATTCAATGGTAAATTTTTTGCATTTTTAAACTGGTACCTTACATTGTAACATGCACAGTGATTATAAAAATGATGACTGTGGTATAAACATCTACAACAACAACAAAATCTGTTGAATACATTTCATGCTTATACCCTGGTTAGGATATAGGGTTGGGATACTGGTTTGAGACCATGTGATTTCTTCTATATTTTCTCCTCCATTTCGTCATGTCTCTCCTTCTTTCTTCTAACATTAATTTCCCTTCTTCCTCTTCTTCCTTTTTCCTCTTCTTCATCTCCCCCTTTCTTCCTTTCATACCCCTCCTCTTTGTCCTCCTGTGCCCTTTTAGTCCTTTCCTATTCTTATACACTGTAAAATTAGAGTGTTAAAACAGATATCAAATAGTGTCCTTAGAGGACTACACCCTGAGGTGTTAAAATTACACCTTAGAGATTAGACACAACACCAACGACTGTTAAAGTACCAACCAAATGTATTTTTGCTAACTTCAAACTGAACACTGGCATGGTCCTCTTTGTACACTTTTTAACACCAGTTTTTGCTTTGTATATTCCCTTGAACTGAACTGAATTTATGTACTACCAAATATGTCAAAATACATTGATACAAGGTAAATTAAATCAGAAGTAGGAATTATAATGGTCTGATTTCATGCTCTTATCATTCTGCAGTCACATTCAAACTGGAAACTTGGTGTGTTGGAACTATTCTCTTTATCCAAATTCTTGTGTAAATATACTTCCATATGACATGTATTATAGACTACATATAATAGATCATGAATTCAGTCCATGGAAGTTCCTTCGGGAGAGTCATCATCAAAGATGTGTAAGAAAACAGACTCAATTTCATATTTTATTATTTATACAGATTTATCCTTTAAATTGTGGTGATTTATTATTTATCATAGTATTCTTTCATTCTTTTGATGACTTGATTAGACTTGGATTGTATAAAAGAATTGCCTTCGAACTTATCTAATAAGATATGTATCTCTTTGTATTTTGGAGAACTCACCTTTGCATAATGTAGAAGGCTTATAGAGTCTTAAGGTGATTAATTTTTCTTGGAAGTAGATGATTTTATTTTAAATTTCTATTGAAATTCACAATGTATATTCAGATGAAATATATGTCTATGACGGTAATCAGCTGTACATTGAACAATTATCTCTAATTAAAAAAAAAAATGTTTTATTGCTTACAAGCCAACAGATATGTTATCTGGGTGCCTAGATGCCGAACATGTCAGACAATTGGGGGATTCGTGAACAAGTAAAACATGCATGATATTCAGAGTTTGTAATACATTGTACTGGGCTAAATTGACCAATTGAAATTTATGGTATTTTAATCTACTTTCAGTGTTGATATCAGTGTATTGCCTACTTTGTGTACAGTGTGAAGTGATTGGTGTTTTGTTATAGAAAACTGTGGTGTATATGGACCACACAAGTGAATTTACATTGGCAGTAGTGTTAGTTCCACACCCATGGGTGTTACCACACCATTGGTTGTTACTTTAACACACTTGGTGTTATGTGAAATCTGTAGGGTGTAATGTTAGCACCTCCCAATGTGGTCCTCTTGGGACACCATCTGGTGTCAGGCTTAACACTTCAGAAACTGCGATGTACATGGACCACACGAGTGAATTTATATTGGCAGTGTTAGTTCCACACCCATGGGTGTTACCACACCATTGGTTACTTTAACACACTTGGTGTTATGTGAAATCTCTAGGGTCTAATTTTAACACCTCCCAATGTGGTCCTCTAGGGACACCATGTGGTGTCAGGCTTAACACCCCCAGTTGCTGTGACAATTCTATTCATTTATCACTTCAAAGACAATTCATAAAGAACATAAAGAATACTGCATGTCATGTGGTAGGCCCATTGCTATAAAGGGTTACTTGCCCGTTGCTTGAGTCGTGCATACAGGCCTATAGAAGTTTGAACCATATTTTAGGGATATAAATTTTATAACTTGTGTAACGTAGACAGTATACTCATATTGATTTGACAGTAAACAATGAATAGTGTTCATTGAAGGAAGCAATAATACATCAAATGTATTGCCTTATAATTATATGTGATTGATTTTGTCATTTCGAATAACATGTATTTTACTATGGAAATTACTAACACATTTAAGGATTAAAACAATGAAATGTGATGGGACATTAATGTATAGGCTTATCTTTGTTTTGTGCTATCATTTTCTTGCATGTCATGTTTGTATTGTGTATGGTCTTAATTTCATCTAGTGTACTCAGTATTGCAGTCTGATGAATGATGTAGACTATAGTAAATTTGAAATAGTATCAATTGAAATTTTTAAAATAAGTAGATATATCGGAAGGAAAGGAGAGGGGCGCCAGTGCGGCCAACATGAGGAGTGCAAGAGAAGAAAAGAGATGGAGATAATTGCTGGAAGTATAAGAGAGAGAGAGATAGCATACTAGCGGGAGAGAGATGCAGGAAGTGTTTTCAAAGTTTCAAATGTCGAGTCTGGTTGTGTGAAGTGGCTTACAGATGGGGGGGGGGGGGTGAGTATGACCCCCTGAAAGTTCCATGACCAATGAAAAAAAATGAGAAGAAAAGAAAGGGAAAAGGGATTACAAATCTTTTTCAGTACCATGTCATAGTCTATCATAAGAAAAATAGATTTTCATTTGAAGTTTTTTTTTTTTTTTGCTCCCTCTATAGCTTCTCTCCCTCAGGACATTTAGGCCTACGAAATTCTCCCCCAAGCGCGCCATGTGCCCCCTCGAAATGTTTGGTTCATGCATTATGCTACAGGATGCGTGGGGCATTAAGTAGGGGGAGGATGCTAGGTTTATCAATCCAGAATGGGGGCGGGGTGTTTGTATCGGGGCGATAATTATTTGATCAGTCTGATCTGGATTTTTTAAAAAGACATTACTCACTGGGATCACGTACATCCAGTTATCTCCGTCGTGTTATACAGGGTCTTTTCCAAAATGGGGAAGGCAGAGGCGGCGGAACGTCAGGCTCATAACATGAAAGTGGAGGGGCACCTATTGTTTAACAGACAAAAGGCGCCCCTCCATTTTCTTTGTCCAAGTCTGATGTTCCACCTCCTGTGGGGGAAGGCATCTTTGTTCAAGAGAATTTGACTAGCAATAAAAAAGGTCTTTACTCCCGAATTATGTTAATTTGTATTATGTCACGAAAAATTGGACAAGCAAAAATAAAGGTCTCCACTCTCGACTAGCTGATGGTGGCTTCGGTTTTAGTCACAACTTGAAAAATTTGATTTGACACTGGTTTGCCTATAGTACATTTTTCCCAAAAATGACATTCCCACCTGAAAACCGCTTGTGCCATCGTGTCGGGTCTGACCTATAAAAAGTGTCAATTTTAAGGACTGTTTGTGGGAATTCTTGAATAGGATCTGATACACTAATCAAAATAGTAAACCCGTAGCGAGAGTTGAAATTTTGTGATGTTCATCAAATTTGTTTTTGCTGCTAGGAAAAGGGTTCGTTTCTTACTAAAACAAAGTAAGAAAATCTTGAATCGCGAGCAAAATATATCTCACTCATCAACAGGCAATTTCTTATATAATGACCTGATAGTTTATGTATTTTCATTCACTTTTATTCTTCCCGGTATCTTTCTTCTTCATGTTTTTTCATCTCCTTCCTTTTGTTTTTCTTCTCTTTTCTTAACCCTTTTTTAGCTTCCAATAGGGGAAAGGCGGAGGAGGGGCGCTTCGCCCCCTATCCGCCTCATTTTATGAATACAGTCGTTCACCTACTTAAAGTTAATTATACTTTGTAAGTAAATTTGAGAGGGGGATGAACATAGTGTAGATATTCATTTATCATGGTAAGGTAATGTAATAATAATAATAATAATAATAATAATAATGATGATAATAATAATGATAGAAATAATAATGATAGTAATAACAACAACAACAACAATAGTAATAATGATAATAATAATAATAGTCAGATTTTGTATAGCGCATAACACATAAAAATATGTCTGTTGTTCACAATTATAATGCTTTAACTTTGTGCTTGTTCCCATACTGAAATTTTCAGTGCTTTAAGTTTTTGTTTGAAAGTAAAAAAGATGAGTTAAAAATCAATACCTATTAGTATGGAAAAGCCCAGGGGAAAAGCACCTTTAAAAGAAGGTCTATCATGCCCCCCCCCTGGCCACGCCCCCTGTTCCGTACTACACATCTAGTCTTGTTTCTTTGTACTCGAGGGAGATTCTCGCATATGTAGTAGTATGGTATTTATTCAATAAGAAAACTGGCAAAACAGTCCAAAGACTGAAAAATCCAGTGCACAGTATAAACAAAGGCAAATTACAATATTATAAAGATGAAATAAAAGCAAAAAATTACAACCAACCAATAATCATATTACACAATCATAAAAGATATACCAAAAGAAAAAAAAAGAAACTTTAAAAAGAAACATATTGATCAATGAAGCATGTACAAACGTCAAGAAGTGTGAAAGTGTAATTTGAACAGAACGCAACCAGGGCGTTAAATGCTATATTACATGTATAACGAAGTTATACGGGGACAAAAATAAAGGGGGAACAGAGAAAGGGAGAGAGATAGTGAGAGGAAACCAATGTTACGGGAATCATAAATATAAAAAGCAAATGAGAAAAGGAAGAGAAAGAAAAAAAAAGAGAGGATGGGATAGGATGAATGATGAAAAAAGAGTGACAAGGGAAAATAATGGGAGGAAAGAAACAGAAAGGAAAGGTAAAGGAGGGGCAGATGAAGGCAAGATATGGAAAAGAAGACCAACAGAAGGGGGAAAAATAGTAGGAAAATATGGACACAAAGCTGGTTAAAACCTTGTAAAAATATAGCAGTAAGTGATGAAAAAAAATGCCAAGAATACGTCAATGAAGAGAAAAAAAGGTGAAATGTGTGGTCGATGAGATAATGGCAAGAAAGATGGGCATTGGCACGAATTAAAATTGAGTATATACATACATTAGAGTTAACTGTTACATTCATTTGATCTAAAAAATAAGAAAATTGTGCAAATCACCGGATTGCCGGGGAATAAAAACCAGTTCAGAAAACATTACAATTTCAAATATTAACAAGGTAAAATATGGCAGTAACAAGCTTTCAATATTGCACAAAATCAAAATCACAGTAAGCTCATTTACACGCTTGAGGTAAAGTAAAAGAGGAAAGTGAAGAAAGAAGGGGGTAAGAAAGGACAAAAAAGTGGAAAAGAAAGATCAGAAAAGGGAAAAAAAAGGAAAGTAAAAATAAAGGAATTGAGCAAGGTTTGTGATAATATAGAAAATACAACAAAATCAATACAATCATTGTGAATTCAATATAGATACAATATGTGGTATCGCGGATTGTGTGTATCTTCGAGTTCTGCAAAATGGTATGCAGTCAGACCGCAGGTCCCTATGCTAATGAGCAAAAAGGCCAGATTCATCCAAATCATCTCGTGGCTGAATCCTCCTCCTTGCAAAATCTCGTGATTCGTGAGATTTTCTTTCTCTAAGAATTTACCTGTTTTAACCTCAAGTTAAATGAAATATTATTGCACCATCAGATAGAGTAAAGGTTACTCTTTGATATTGGTCATTTCTTTTGTATACAATATTTTGTTAAATAAGTAAATTTCTGGCCTGAAAATGTGCCTCAAAACTGAATTTTCTTCCTCTGTTTTCTTTTGCAAATTGTGCAAAACTTTTTATTTTGAGCCTCAATGATATCTATATCAACATAAAGCTGAACTTCTGTACTTTCTCACAATGCCACTCTTGATATGCGGCACCTTTTAATCGGGTCAAGATCACACTTTTCCCACCAAGGTACAAGACGAGATTTCTGAAATTGTGTACTTGCATGAAATCCAGAGTTCTGATTGGCTGGATAAGGTTCACAGAACAACAGGCGCGGGGTATTTGAGGAGATTACCACATGGGAAGTGTGACCTTCCCATGAGCCCAGGCTCTAGAACCGTTGGAATTTGCCAGTGTGTGGTCTGTTTGACCAATCAGAGTGCAGTATTCTTGTTTTCAAGCTGCTTTATGTACTTGGCAAATGAAAAGTGTGATCTTGACCCGATTAAACCAATTCCTATTTTGAAACCTATATCATTTTAAAGCATACATATTCAGCTTTATCATGATTTAAAAATCATTTGGGCTCAAACAAAAATAAAGTGTGAAAATAGCAGCTTTTGTCAGGTGAAAATAATTATTTTGTAGCATATTTTAGATCAAAATTTTAACCTATATTACAAAATCTTTGAACAAATCTAAACACATGAGCTAAAAGAATGATTCTTCCTCTTTACAATGATACCAAATTTATGAAATTCGATGCACAATTAGAGCAGCAATGACCGATTGAAAAGAGGTGTTTTGGTCCGCATCAAGCTCATTAAATATGCAAAACATCTCAAGTCATGAATATCACTTGGATGAAAGAAGCCACTTTCTTGGGACCTGCCGTCTGACTGTATGTCCAAGCACTCAGAGTTCCGGAGCTGGACATTCGAGCGGGACTGAGATCTTCTGGTAGGGGGGAGCATATCTCGATGACGCTCAGATTTTAGTAACTCAAGTCCAAAACGAAGCAGGAGGTCATCTCTACGTTCTTTGAGAGTTTTTAGTCCGTACAACGTAAGCTGATCGAAATAAGGTAGAACATTCGGGAATGCAATGCAGCGTAGAGCTCGCTTTTGAACACGTTCTAGTTCTTCCACCTGGGCCGCAGTAAGACTCGAACTCCAAACTGGTGATCCAAATTCTAAAAGTGGGCGAATGTAGACTTTGAAGATGGTCACCAAATCATCTACACTTGCACCATGCTTCTTAAGAACATTAAGAATATAAAAACGCCGCGCTGTACGAGAGATCATGAGCTCAACCTGACGATCAAACTTAAGATTCGACTGGATCGTGATTCCAAGTAACACCAAGGATTCCACCCATTCCAGACGGCAATCATTGATATGAAGAGGCTCTTTAGGAGGGGGAGATTTCATGATCGAAGCTGAACTGCATAGCCTTACATTTCTCAGGTTTCAATTTCATATCGTTTTCAACACACCAATCGCTCAGGGCATCAATATGGCTCTGCATGACACCAATTTGGTTCTTCCGAACAACTTCAAGAAGACTCAGGTCATCCACTTATTTCCAACGATTATTAGTGGTCAAAGCGGCATCGTTGATCATGGCAAGAAAAATGACAGCTAGGACCCAACTTTGTCCCTTGGGGGACTCCGCAAGTGAGGTCCAGAGCACTTGAAGTCTTTCCTTGATAACGCACTGTTCAGTCAGACTGCAGGTCCCAAGAAAGTGGCTTCTTTCATCCAAGTGATATTCATGACTTGAGATGTTTTGCATATTTAATGAGCTTGATGCGGACCAAAACACCTCTTTTCATTCGGTCATTGCTGCTCTAATTGTGCATCGAATTTCATGAATTTGGTACCATTGTAAAGAAGAAGAATCATTCTTTCAGGTCATGTGTTTGGATTTATTCAAAGATTTTGTAATATAGGTTAAAATTTTGATCTAAAATATGCTACAAAATAAATATTTTCACCTGACAAAAGCTGCTATTTTCACACTTTATTTTTGTTTGAGCCCAAATGATTTTTATATCATGATAAAGCTGAATATGTATGCTTCGAAATGATATAGGTTTCAAAATAAGAATTGGTTTAATCGGGTCAAGATCACACTTTTCATTTGCCAAGTACATAAAGCAGCTTGAAAACAAGAATACTGCACTCTGATTGGTCAAAGAGACCGCACACTGGCAAATTCCAACGGTTCCAGTGCCTGGGTTCGTGGGAAGGTCACACTTCCCATGTGGTAATCTCCTCAAATACCCCGCGCCTGTTGTTCTGTGAATCTTATCCAGCCAATCAGAACTCTGGATTTCATGCAAGTACAAAATTTCAGAAATCTCGTCTTGTACCTTGGTGGGAAAAGTGTGATCTTGACCCGATTAAAAGGTGCTGCATATCAAGAGTGGCATTGTGAGAAAGTACAGAAGTTCAGCTTTATGTTGATATAAATATCATTGAGGCTCAAAATAAAAAGTTTTGCACAATTTGCAAAAGAAAACAGAGGAAGAAAATTCAGTTTTGAGGCACATTTTCAGGCCAGAAATTTACTTATTTAACAAAATATTGTATACAAAATAAATGACCAATATGAAAGAGTAACTTTTACTCTATCTGATGGTGCAATAATATTTCATTTAACTTGAGGTGAAAACAGGTAAATTCTTAGAGAAAGAAAATCTCACGAATCACGAGATTTTGCAAGGAGGAGGATTCAGCCACGAGATGATTTGGATGAATCTGGCCTTTTTGCTCATTAGCATAGGGACCTGCGGTCTGACTGTGTTTGAGAGCGATGAGTCAGGAAGCTGCAGACCGTGGAAGAATAGAGGTATCCACATCAGAACCAATCAGCTTCTGGATAGCTAATGTGTGATTTATGAGATCGAAGGCCTTCATAAAATCAACGGCACATAGATTTGCATAGTGCCCTTGCTTATCAAGATTGCGCTGGATGACATTACAAGCTCACAAGGTAATGATTGATGGAACTACCTTTCAAGTTGCCAAACTGTGAACAATCCATGCGATATGTCCAAGGTCTGAAGTAAGCCATTCAGCTAGGAAACTTTCAAAGATCCTTGCGAAAGCTGGCGTTACTGAGATCGGTCTTAGTTGAGAGAAATCACTCACATTGGGAACTTTCGGGACGGGACAAACTGAAGCGCATTCTTAATTCCAAATCATGAAGGGAAAATAACCAGAACGTAGACAATCGTTGTAGATTTTGGTGAGGGGTGAAGAAAGTTCCAATGCAAATTCCTTAATCAGTCTAATAGGGATGTCATTAGGGTGCGTTGCCTTTGAAGCAGTTGGGACCTTTCGCAATCCTCACGGACGCTAATATTAGGGTCCCCTAACACAAAAGTTAACGCTTAATCATACACTTGATTTTTAAGATTGAATGTGCATTATAGTCAATAGAATCAAACGTAGAAAACTGCTCTACAATCAATGCTAAACTTTGTGTTACAGGGGGGTTACAGGCCCTACAGATCTGCTTTTCGTGTGCAAAATCCTTTTCTGCGACACTCGCACCATACATAGCATGTATATTATTACGACTGATGGTTTGAGATATTCGAAATGAAGACCTAAAATAGATTATGACATGGATAAGAAAGTGGTTTTTCAAACAAATCGAGTACATATTGAGTGAGGAAAAACTTACTGAATGAAGGCTTAGATATAGATCATTACAGTCCATCGAATCGATATTACATTTAATGTGGATTATTGGTGTATCACTGGCAATTGATTTCATGGGTCAGATCAACCTCTCCAGCCGAACATTTCGCGTGAGTTGATATGTGCACACCATTATGTAATACATTTGAACTCGTTTCTTTTTGTTTCTTTTGTTTCTTTTGTTTATTCCTTCTACACAAACGATATGCCTCTCGCACACGATGTAATGGGCATTATGTTTTACTTCCCCCAGAAATGGGGATTAGATTCAAATTCCGGGGGGACCACTTCCATTAATGAGTGGATACCAGGCACGACCATGGGGTTTCGAAAAATACCCTAAACAAGCTGGGAAGTAATTCTTTTCCAGATTATGAAAATGCATCTCTTAACAAGAATTTGGCTTGTGAAACCCTACAAGTATTGGATATCCCTTTTTTGTCAGCATTTTAAACATCGTTTTGACACCCTTATAACGTTACATAGGCCTATACGTAACGTACCTGCCCACTCTGTCCCCTTTTACGCGTGGTCGCTGCTGGGATCCACTAATCAATGGAAGTGGGCCCCCCGGGCGGCCTCTCGAGCTCTAGGAGGAGTCAAATGTGGCTTTGGAAAGTCGTCCTCAATGAGATATATCGCTGTTACCATAGTAGCAACCAACATTTTGCACACGAAACGCATATTGAATGTTTCCGTCGCAGATGCGAAACGAAAAAAAAATCTCATGTCACACAATTTGCATTGCAGGACGACCATGATGACGGGCCCAAAAAGTCTCTTCCAAAATCAACTAACGTCGTAAATAAGCGTGCGCGTCCTCAAACGAAAGGTCCGGACTGAGGCGTTTGAGACGAGCATAAACTTCATGCACCTTTATTAAAGGGGAATCCAGCCTTGGCTATAAAATGTTGTGTTGGGAAGGGAAAAAATACTTTAAACAGAATGGTGAAAGTTTGAAAGAAATCGGACAAGCAATAAGAAAGTTATAGCTGCTTTAAAATTGAGATCACTAATTGTATGTAGATTTCAAATTGGCAACTGGGTAAGTAAATTATGACAAGGGGCAAGGACAACTTTCCCATAGGCCATGTACTTTATTATCAGGGATTTGTGGTTTTCTCCCAAGTACCCATTCCCCTGGGGCAGTAATCTAAATATAACCCAGGTAGTATATTGTTTTATGTCCTCATGAAAGAAAAATATAATTTGAAATAAAACCCAGGACCAAAATCCAATTGAAACCAGTTGGATTTCCAACTGGTTTCAATTGGTTTCAATTGGTTTCAACTGGTTTCAATTGGTTTTAACTGGAATTTAACAATTTCCAGTTGAAACCAGTTGGGCAACTGGAAATCCTAACTGGAATCAGTTGGGTAACTGGAAATGACTTCCGACTGGAAATGATTTCTAACTGGAACCAGTTGGGTATCTGGAAATCCTAACTGGAACCAGTTGGGCAACTGGAAATCCTAACTGGAACCAGTTGGGTAACTGGAAATGACTTCCAACTGGAAATTATTTCTAACTGGAACCAGTTGGGTAACTGGAAATCCTAACTGGAACCAATTGGGCAACTGGAAATCCTAATTGGAACCAGTTGGGTAACTGGAAATGACTTCCAACTGGAAATGATTTCTAACTGGAACCAGTTTGGTAACTGGAAATCCTAACTGGGACCAGTTGGGCAACTGGAAATCCTAACTGGAACCAATTGGGCAACTGGAAATCCTAATTGCAACCAGTTGGGTAACTGGAAATGACTTCCAACTGGAAATGATTTCTAACTGGAACCAATTGGGCAACTGGAAATCCTAATTGGAACCAGTTGGGTAACTGGAAATGACTTCCAACTGGAAATGATTTCTAACTGGAACCAGTTGGGTATTAAACTGGAAATAAAACTGGATCCAGTTGGGTAACTGGAAATGATTTCCAATTGGTTTTCAATTGGAAATTTTCCAGTTACCCAACTGGATCCAATTGAAACCAGTTAATTTGCATATTATCTGCCAGTGTGCACAGATTAATGTTTTATGGACTTCATCATCATTTACAATGTATCTATTTAATTCTTTTCAATTTCAAGTACCACACTTTTTTAAGATAAGTGTTTATAATACTTAGCAGTGAAAACCATGTTCATTAATGTTATAGATTATAATTACAACAGATTCAAAGATAATTAGTACACCACTAACTGTTACCAAATTACATCAAACAAAAATACATATATTTGAAGATCTTCCATATAAATATATACATATGAAAGTCTGTATTTTATCAATGCCCTTTACATTGGTAATAATAGACATATAACACTGCTTCTGAGTTGGCATGAGTAATAGTTAGTGCAAATGCTAATTAATTTGTAACTAATTAAGTTCATTCCAACTGGAAGTTCCAATTGGATCCAGTTGGAAACCAATTGTTTTCAACTGGTTCCAGTTGAAACCAGTTGCCTCCAATTGGTTTCAACTGGAACCAATTGAAACCAGTTGCCTCCAATTGGATTCAATTGGTTTTAATAGGGAAATTGGAACAACTGGAACCAATTGAAACCAATTGCCAACTGGTTCCAGTTGCCCAATTGGTTTTAACTGGAACCAATTGGCAACTGGTTTTCAATTGGAACCAATTGGCAACTGGTTTTCAATTGGAACCAATTGGCAACTGGTTTTCAATTGGAACCAGTTGTTCCAATTTCCCTATTGAAACCAGTTGGCCAACTGGTTTCAATTGGTTTTGCTCTAATTGGTTTTAACTGGATTTGGTCCTGGGAAATTTTGGGAAAAATGACATTTTAGCCATAATATGTATTGGAGTACATGGAAGATTAGTCCTTGCCTTACATCACTATGACATCCCATATACGGCCAATTTGAAGTCTCCATGAGTATAGTGATTACTAATATTTACAACTTTTGAAAATTCATAACTTTCTTGTTGTTTGTCCAATATTGTTCAAACTTTCACTTATCAACTTGTCTGATTTTTCTTTTTCTTATAAAAACAAGTTTTTATTTGGGTTGGATTCCCCTTTAAAGGTGGGGGGAACATCGCGGGAAGATATGCAGGTAATTTTGACAAGTGGTCCAATGGGGGTAATTATAAGATGCGATAGTGCACAAAGAGCGGAAAACACGAGAGGTGATGTTTGGTCCGTGTTTGGTAGAGAAGACGCGGTGGTACGGTACCGGTACGGTACCACTGTGTTACTTATCCCAGATGAGAAAGCCCTTCGTAGCTCGTAGATCGACAACATATTTTGAGGAAGACCGATCCGAAGCCGAAGGCAAGCATTTTTGTCCGTAAATTCGTAAGTATTGGCTGGGAATGTGTTACTGCTGTAGCTAGGTGTATGTAAACTAATCATTTTTTGCCTGATTTTCATGGATATTCCATGTTAAATGATAAAAGTTAAAACGACTTGACTGAGTTTGAAATTGTATTCTAAAATTAAAAATGCAAAAAGAAACATGAACAACGTTGTCCCAGATATTGGAAATTGTGTTGTATGATGGGGTGCCATAATTTGCGTACATTTTCAAAATGATCATGAAGTTGATTTTTAATTAAAAATTTCTCACAGTTAACAAAAAATTAATAAAATTCATGAATATCAAACGGAAGGCAAAATCCCAAATTCAAATTAGCTTGACGGAATTATAATAAAGTAGGCCTAGGCCAATTAGCCCTAGGCCACTCTAGGCGACACCGCAATACTTACCCGTGTTAATAAAGTGGGACTCCGCTCACGCGCGTTTGGGCCTCCCTAGCTTAGAACTAAGCACTAATATCACCTTAAAAACTAAATCTACAAGGTAGGCCTATGTATGTATAATCTATTTAGTAATTTGATAATGTTTAAACGGTACTCACCAGTTCTTTTGATGTATTTTCTCCAGAATTCCCACGGATTTGTCCCAAATCTTGCGACAAACCACGTCGCGGTCACTCACACAACATGCGAGGTTAGTATACTAACTAATGTTGTAAATCGGATCAAAAATCAGATCGAAAATCGGATCGGCAGTTAAGCTTCTAAAATCGAAATCGAATCGAAAATCGAATCGGCGATGTTTAAAAACAAAGGAATACATCAAAATGTTGTTCGCGGTCGCGCGCATCTTCCTGACAAAGTCACAAAGACGAATGCATTGGAATGGAAGTCGCCAACATGCGCGATCGTTTGGAACATGTTTTAAAGCCAGGGGTTTTGAGGTGTTATTGCTTTAAAATAAACCGAGTGATTTTTATTAGAAAGATAAACGAAAGACGCATCTTCCGAGCAAAGGCGCAAAGGAAAATAAAATGAAAATATTTCTCATAGATCACAGGTTAATGAACGATCGGCGGGACATCTTTTAGAAGTATTTTTAGGTGCTAGCGATTTAGAATTATTGGAATGATCTCTTACGACGCATCATCTTAAAGTCGCAAGTGCAATTAAAATGAAGTAGACGACGCAAGCACACACGATGATTTGAAATATGTTATTAAAATGTTTTGGGTAGCTAGCGTTTTCAAATCAATTTGAAGTTCACGGCGGGGTCCGCTATCACCACGAGGTTGAAGAGAAGATGTCTATCATCATAAAGGGGGTAAGAGAGTAGCGCAGTGAGCTCCGTCAGTAGCACGATCTTTAAAAGTTCACGGCGGGGTCCGCTATCACCACGAGGTTGAAAATAAAATGTAAATCATCATAAACGATGTAAGAGAGTAACGCAATGAGCTCCGTCAATAGTACGACCTTTCAAAGTTCACGGCGGCATCCGCTATCACCACGAGGTTGAAAATAAAATGTATATCATCATAAACGATGTAAGAGAGTAACGCAATAAGCTCCGTCAATAGTACAGTCTTTAAAAGTTTCTGGCGGGGTCCGCTATCACCACGAGGTTGAAAATAAAATGAATATCATCATAAACGATGTAAGAGAGCTACGCAATAAGCTCCGTCAATAGTACAGTCTTTAAAAGTTAATGGCGGGGTCCGCTATCACCACGAGGTTGAAGAGAAGATTTATATCATTATAAAGGGGGTAAGAGAGTAGCGCAGTGAGCTCCGTCGGTAATACGACCTTTCAAAGTTCACGGCGGCTTCCGCTATCACCACGAGGTTGAAAATAAGATGAATATCATCATAAACGATGTAAGAGAGTAACGCAATAAGCTCCGTCAGTAGCACGATCTTTAAAAATTCACGGCGGGGTCCGCTATCACCACGAGGTTGAAAATAATATGTAAATCATCATAAACGATGTAAGAGAGTAACGCAATGAGCTCCGTCAATAGTACGACCTTTCAAAGTTCACGGCGGCATCCGCTATCACCACGAGGTTGAAAATAAAATGTATATCATCATAAACGATGTAAGAGAGTAACGCAATAAGCTCCGTCAATAGTACAGTCTTTAAAAGTTTCTGGCGGGGTCCGCTATCACCACGAGGTTGAAAATAAAATGAATATCATCATAAACGATGTAAGAGAGTAACGCAATAAGCTCCGTCAGTAGCACGATCTTTAAAAATTCACGGCGGGGTCCGCTATCACCACGAGGTTGAAAATAAAATGTAAATCATCATAAACGATGTAAGAGAGTAACGCAATGAGCTCCGTCAATAGTACGACCTTTCAAAGTTCACGGCGGCATCCGCTATCACCACGAGGTTGAAAATAAAATGTATATCATCATAAACGATGTAAGAGAGTAACGCAATAAGCTCCGTCAGTAGCACGATCTTTAAAAGTTCACGGCGGCTTCCGCTATCACCACGAGGTTGAAAATAAAATGAATATCATCATAAACGATGTAAGAGAGTAACGCAATAAGCTCCGTCAATAGTACAGTCTTTAAAAGTTTCTGGCGGGGTCCGCTATCACCACGAGGTTGAAAATAAAATGAATATCATCATAAACGATGTAAGAGAGTAACGCAATAAGCTCCGTCAGTAGCACGATCTTTAAAAATTCACGGCGGGGTCCGCTATCACCACGAGGTTGAAAATAAAATGTAAATCATCATAAACGATGTAAGAGAGTAACGCAATGAGCTCCGTCAATAGTACGACCTTTCAAAGTTCACGGCGGCATCCGCTATCACCACGAGGTTGAAAATAAAATGTATATCATCATAAACGATGTAAGAGAGTAACGCAATAAGCTCCGTCAGTAGCACGATCTTTAAAAGTTCACGGCGGCTTCCGCTATCACCACGAGGTTGAAAATAAAATGAATATCATCATAAACGATGTAAGAGAGTAACGCAATAAGCTCCGTCAATAGTACAGTCTTTAAAAGTTTCTGGCGGGGTCCGCTATCACCACGAGGTTGAAAATAAAATGAATATCATCATAAACGATGTAAGAGAGCAACGCAATAAGCTCCGTCAATAGTACAGTCTTTAAAAGTTAATGGCGGGGTCCGCTATCACCACGAGGTTGAAGAGAAGATTTATATCATTATAAAGGGGGTAAGAGAGTAGCGCAGTGAGCTCCGTCGGTAATACGACCTTTCAAAGTTCACGGCGGGGTCCGCTATCACCACGAGGTTGAAAATAAAATGTAAATCATCATAAACGATGTAAGAGAGTAACGCAATGAGCTCCGTCAATAGTACGACCTTTCAAAGTTCACGGCGGCATCCGCTATCACCACGAGGTTGAAGAGAAGATTTATATCATTATAAACGATGTAAGAGAGTAGCGCAGTGAGCTCCGTCGGTAATACGACCTTTCAAAGTTCACGGCGGCTTCCGCTATCACCACGAGGTTGAAAATAAAATGAATATCATCATAAACGATGTAAGAGAGCAACGCAATAAGCTCCGTCAATAGTACAGTCTTTAAAAGTTAATGGCGGGGTCCGCTATCACCACGAGGTTGAAGAGAAGATTTATATCATTATAAAGGGGGTAAGAGAGTAGCGCAGTGAGCTCCGTCGGTAATACGACCTTTCAAAGTTCACGACGGCATCCGCTATCACCACGAGGTTGAAAATAAAATGTATATAATCATAAACGATGTAAGAGAGTAACGCAGTGAGCTCCGTCGGTAATACGACCTTTCAAAGTTCACGGCGGCATCCGCTATCACCATGAGTTGGAAGAGAAGATATCTATCCCCTTAAACATTGCCATAGATAATACCGCGACTTTCTCCCTGAATAATGCGACCTCTAAATAGCTAGCACCTCAAAAACAATCTTGAAATATGTTCTGAGCGATCACGCACTGTAACCAGATCTACGCCGATTTTTTATTTTCGATTTTTTCCTTCAAGGGGCATGATCGAAGATCGGCAAGTGATTGCCGATTGTGGTGAAATCGAATGGAATCGGTTGCCGATTGCAAAATCGGTTACAAGCTTACCTTAATACTAACCTCGCACAACACATGTGATTTCATAGTGCATTTTGACGTTTTCATTCATCACACGAATGTGAGGGACTAAACTACGCCAAACCTTTCAATATTTGTCCGCTATGTTAATCTTGATCGTATGATCAAGTTTTTATGAAAAAGCAATTATAAATTATTTATTAAAGTGTTTTTATCGCTTACCTCCAAATCTCAACCAGGATACTTCGCTCGGTCCGTCCTTAGTCATCCTTCGTACTGCGGTGGAAATTACGCAAACAACAATCGAAATGCGAAATTTTCCTATCGAACATTCTCAATTCAAGTCGTCGGCGCATAATAGGAAATTGTACCAAAAATCAACATAGTTCTCTATTTATTCAAACAATTTTTTCTGGGGTGCACTTGACCTTTAAGAGATTTTCCAATGAAAATATTACATGGAACTTGGAAATACAAATCATAATTTGGTTGAACAAAATGTTTTCTGTTAAAGTATAAAACAGAAGAGGAACATATCCTTCACGTATTTTTATATCCAAAATATGTTGCCTTAGTACTAAATAATCACAATGACATAAAATGAAAATGGGTAAAGTACCTTTCTAATGATCATTGAGATTTCGCCTGTGGAATCATTGTTTGATAATTTTCAAAGCTTTAAATAGATGAAAATGTTCATTGAGAAAATATACATATATATGTATGAACAAAATGATAATGTCCCGATTGTTTCGCATTACGTGTGTTAGATTGCGGGCGTTTTTGTGTGTGTGTAGGAAGCAAGATGTTCGTGTTAATGTTTGCACAAAAAAGGAGAGGGAAATGGAAAGGAAAAGGGAGGGGGAAAGGTAGAGGAGAGAGAGGGAAAAGGAGACCATAAAATAGAAAGAAAACAAAGGAAAGGAAGAGGGGAAGGGAGAGGGAAAGAAAAATGGAAAGAGCGAGAAAAGAGTAGGGGAGGGAGAAAGGAAAGAAAAGAAGGGAAAGGAAAAGCGAAAAAGGGAAGGGAAAGGGAGAGAAGAAAAGAAGGGAGAACGAAAATGGGGAAAGGGAGAAGGAGAGGGGATAATGAAGGGGATAGGAAAATGTCAAGTTTGAAGATCTGAATATTAACACTAAAACAAAATTAGACTCCCATGTTTTATTTATAAAAATACCATCTTTTTCATGATTATAAAGGTTCAACGTCCCTGTTCTAGGTCTAAACTTCAACATAAATCTACTGGCGCTTCGCGCTTGAATTCTGGAGGTCATTCCTCTTTTAAAAGTATAGGTAATCTGTCGGACTTTTCAAATCCCAAATTTAAATCTTAAGCGCAAATGCCCTCGCATTATTTTTCATTTAGATACAGTCAGTAGCGTACCGTGAACCGCAGGAGACAAAGCATTGGGGGGGGGGGCAGTGCATTGTCTGTGAACAATGCTTTGCCCCCCCAATGCTTTGTCTCCTCCGAGTCACGGTACGCTACTGGATACAGTCCTGTCATCAATATCAAAAACTCTAAGCGCGAGCTTCGCGCTGGCATCATTTTTGTAAGTGACATTAATTTTATGATGTTGTTCATATTTAAAAAATGTCCATTTGTTGAGGTTTAAATGTCCAAAAGTTCAGCGCTCGCATAATTTGTAAGGTAAATAGACCTACCCTTTTAATTGTTATACAAAGGCGCTTATACAACGTCCAGAATGCAGTTCGGAATATTGAAAATAACTATTGGTCCCGCTATTTCTGCCCGTGCGACAAGCATTTATCATTTTGAATCATGAGATTCACCTTTAAAATATGATGAAAAAGTATCGTTAAGACTGAATTAAGAAATAAAGAAGCTCACGTTTCACGCTCGCATTTTAATTGATCCGTTAGCTTGTGATAATAATGGTGACTTCGTTAATATATCTTAGCGGACATGTCCACCTTTTGGTGCTTCAAGAAAAATAAACACAACACACAAATAATAATAGAAAACGAACAAGAATAGAATAGATAGTTACCTATCCCACTCATGAATTCTTATTTAACAGTCCCCAAAACGTATTTTTTTCGTGTTAGCTTATTTCATATACATATATATATATATAAATATATATATATATATATATATATATATATAGGCGTAAATAAATCAAGCATTTTATATATATATATATATATATATATATATCTTTCACACAATATTTAAATAAAAGAGTTGCCAAAGCTGTAGTACATGTATAACTTCACACACACATATATACATATATAGGTCTCCTCATCATGGTTATAAAAAGTGCTCAGAATGTTTTATTTTCAAGTCCTTGTATCAGAATTTTCAGCTCGGGCAGCTCTATCGCATTTTGATTACTATCCTGTTGATTTATTTACTTGAACAAAATATTTAAAATGTCCAGCTTTTAGAACAGATATCAAAAAAAGGTATTCACCTTTGATCATAGATGAGGAAGAAGAAAAAAGTGAAAAAAAATAGGAAACAAACTAACGAATTAATGTGACATAATTTTTCTTCATTTCAAGGCGACTCTTTACATTTCATCATCGCTGATGGCGCTACAATAGAAAATACCGCTTGACAGCAAAAAAAAAAACAGAAAGAGGAAAATAATGCTGAGCGTCTAAAATGCAGCTAGCAGTACAAGCTGCAGAACCGTCGATTCGTAAACAAACATCTTGTGAATAATATCGCGCGCCCTCTTTAAGCAAAAGTTTACAACCACAATTACCCTGCGGTATCTACGTGAAGATCACGAGAAAATGCATTTTTTTTCTTAAAAACACACCAAAGAGAAGACAAGAAACGATCCATATGGTTCGGTAAGTGTCATAGCACAATTAGAAACATTATTTTAAAAGGAATGGCTTAGTTATTTTAGTAAAAAGGGTGTGAAAAATTCGCGTGCACCATGTGCATATGAATCCTTCGCACGCGAGATGCATTGATCCCATGAGTGCGTCGCGGTAGACAGCTGTACATTTTTTTTTATTTATAAATAAAGCGCCCCTTACGATAGTTGTTAACAACGCGGCCAAATCGTTAGGTTTTTTGCACTGTGTCCAAGGCTTTTTTATTTTGTTTGATTTTTTATTTTTTAATAAATATTTTGTTCAATAGCGATTTTTACGTCAAATATTAAATTTATATCACAAAATATTTTTTAATTGTAGAAATATACATAATATTATGCAATAATTTATTCTATATATATTTTATAATAAAATTTATAATTGTTGCGGTCTTTAAAAAAGGATAGTCGATTGATCAGGTGATGACCACACGTATCACGTGATCTGAAAATCAGCTTCATACCGCTTTGATCGCACTCGACGGTGACCGGACTGACTGCCAAAAAAAGATCGAAAAATGACTCAAATGTAAGTTTCCCTTTATTTTATTTAATTCAAATTAGGAATAGGAATATATTTAATGGGCAATCTTTTAATAAATGATAAACAAACGAGGACAAAACTCATATTTTGGGAGTAATATCATACTTGGGTGCAGGAAACAGTACGGTTAGAAGTTCTAACCTGTTTTTAACGCATTGTCGCCTATGAGGTCCATACATGGTAATGTTTGGACCTCATTGGTACTAGGAGTGCCCTAGGCCACTCACACAACATACGATGTACGAGGTTAGTAATAGTATTAGAGTTACCAAAAGGTCGGCCGATCCACTGAGCCAAATTGCTATGGGCAAATGAAAAGCCAATTGCAAGTGCGTAAACAGTGCGCATTGCCACCATCGTCTGTTCTCGACGGCAAAAACGAGCATTGAAATGCTTTTCCTCAGCAAATTAGTTCATCTTAGTGAAAAATATAATTAAGGCCCTGTGTTTTCTATATTTAAATTGACTTATGTGGGATGAAGTGTCTTACCTTCATGTGGTATCGAAAGTGACGTTTGGAGGTTAAATCCACAAGAAATCCACAGAGTATCGTCGCATGTATTCGCTATGGAGGAAAATGCGTGCGATCGCATGCGTTATTGCAAGCTCGAGACAGCGCTGTTGAACTTGGTCTGGAAATTCATAAAAAATAAACAAAAATCCTTTGAGTAGGCTCACAATAAAATCATTAAAAATATGCTTTATGGCTAAAACGGTAGTTCTCTTGCCCACACATATCATACTTGTTGTTGCGTAAGAAATCCTTTTTTCATGATAAAAATATAGCAATAAATGTTTTAAAAATTATGTTTTCCACATGGAAAATGTTTGAAACATCTAATCTATATTAGAAGAAAAATGTGTTTTTTGAATGAATTCAATCTAAAATGAAGTTTATACATGCTTGCACTTTTTCATACTACTCAAAAAACAAAATGGGCCGTCAATCAACGTTGGTTACCTCGGCAAGTAGGCGTGGTCTATCGTGAAGTTCGCTGGTGACGTACCTTTCTCGCTAGACTTTACTCAGCCGCCGAATTTAATTCATTCTCCGCGCACGTGCAACTGCAACTTATTATCGTCACTGCACTGCTGGTGTTTGCCGCATTGAGGACAGATGAAACAATTCAGATAGAGTTGCGCGTGTACAATGATTAAAACAGCGCGATCGTTTCATGATCGAATGAAACAGTGTGCCTGTCGAGATAAAATTCATCTGCCATGTTATTTTCTATCGTGTTTTATGCAACTGCAATTGATTTGTTATATTATTTTCTTTGATATTTCCTGTATATGTATGTATGAATTTTATTTGAAGTGAATGAATTATGCTGGTGTCCTTGCCATTGAGGCAGATGAAGATGAAACAACACTGATAGAGATGTGCGTGTACAAGGAGTGAAACAGCGCGATTGTTTTATGATCAAATGAAACAGTGTGCCTGTCGAGATAAAATTCATCTGCCATGTTATTTTCTATCGTGTTTTATGCAACTGCAATTGATTTGTTAAATTATTTTCTTTGATATTTCCTGTATATGTATGTATGAATTTTATTTGAAGTGAATGAATTATGCTGGTGTCCTTGCCATTGAGGCAGATGAAGATGAAACAACACTGATAGAGATGTGCGTGTACAAGGAGTGAAACAAGGATTGTTTTATGATCGAATGAACAGTGTGCCTGTCGAGATAAAATTTATCTGTCATGTTATTTTCTATGATGTTTTATACAACTGCAATTAATTTTTTTTTCTGTGATATTTTCCTGTTTATGTAGAAATTTTAATTGAAGTGAATTATTATAAAGATTAATCCAAAACAAAGCAAATAATTGTCAGCTTCATTATATTCGTGATGAACAAATTAAGGTATCAAAAAATGATGCTTATTTTTTTTATTTGAATGACTTTGAGTAAATTGGAATTGAAAAGGACGTTCAGTGTTTCCTGTTCAGTGCAATTTTTGTTTTCTTTTTTTCATTTCACATTCTCGGGATGCGAACCTCCACTATAATTATAATTAATGAATACCATTATAAACAAAAATATTTGAAAAATAAAGACTCGCAAAAATTTTAATACTAGTGCAACGGTGATTTTTTTCATTTTGTTATTTCATTTACTGGGAGGTACGACAGACAAATACCCGGTGTAGATCAAAATTTTGCTAATGGGGGGGGGGGGGGGGCTACAATTTTTACCTTTTTAATTTTCGCACCGCCAGTAGGAGGGGTTGCCGCCGCCCATAATTGGGTCCGGCACCTGGATCTGCCTATGGAATGGATGAGGAATAAGGAAAGGGGAGAAAAATAAAGGTGCCCCCTCCCGTAATATATCAAATATTTGTTAGTGGATTTTGTCGTTCATTCTCAAGTGAGGACTTATTTTTCAACTTTTCCCAGGAATTTTGTGTATGGAATGATTTTTTCTTAGCATACTAGGTCTTGAATGCCCCCACTTTGGAAAATCCTGGATCAGCCCCTGTCAAGGTGTATATAGATGAAACTAAACTTGAATAGGGCTCCACATTAATGATTTTCAAAATTTAGCCATTTCCTATTTTCCCCGTTTAACACTGTGAGGTGAATAATTCAAATGCTTTCACCATCGCTACCATAGAAGGATCCAGGGGGGGGGGGGCGGTCATCCCCCCCCTGTTGGCGGATTAAAGACCAAAAATGGAGAAAGGAAGAAGAAACAGGATAAGAGAGGGGAAAAGGAAGAGGGGGAAAGGGAGGGAGAAAAGTGAATAAAATTAGGGAGGGGAGACTTTGATGATTTAAAAGAACATGCAAAATTGAAATTTTCGCTCGCGCTTCGCACTCGCATTGCTCATTTTCGATGAGTACATATTGCTCAATAGGCTGATATATATATGAGCTTGACATTTAAGCTTTGCAGTCAAAATACAAAACAAATACTGTACGGTCAGCTAGGACATTGAACTTTCATTATTCTTTTTGATTTATACCTCGGTCACATTTGCTCTGCGGCGGCCGTACGGAGAATCGAAATAGCCGTTTTATTCATTTTTATTCAAACCACCTATATTGTGCTTAATTTGACCTTTTCACATCGGAATATCCAATATTATCAGTTCGCGCTTCGCGCATTATTGATTTCCGTGGTAAAAAGTGTATTAAGAATGCACAAATTCTAGAACACGCATGTTTATTGAGACGGGCTGCTTATCCTTTATTGAAAACAGCATGCTTAAATTATCTCGCTTCAGATTAGAATATAAAAAAAATTCTTCTCGCTCTTGCATTATAAAATAATGTAAGACGGTAACCAATTACCCACCCTTTTCACGATTTAGAAAACATAAATGTAAAATAGTGTTCCTTTTAGGTCTATATATCTCAATTGTTATCCGCTCACGCTTCGTGCTCCCACTGTGTTCTGTTCATACACAAAGTGCTTGGAATGTCCATTTTTATGGTCAGAATTTCAAACATTTTAGCTCGAGCTTTGCGCTCGCATTATTTTGATTGAAATATGCATCGTCTTCTTGGCTAACTGTAAACCGCCATTAGCAAGTCCCTTTTCGATCAGACCAGAACGTATATTTCTCTCTTTTCTTACTTACTTTTTTTTGCTCCTTCGCGCTCGCAGCAATTTTAGTAAAATACGCATCTTGTTCAAGTTCACAAACATTGCCCAGAATGTTCAATTTTGAGGATAAAAAACATGAAATTTCAAAAATATTTTAGCTCGCGCTTCGCACTTGCACTATAGGGGCTATGAGATTATTGTATATTGTATTTTGTGTATGCTGTTTAATTAGAATAAAGAAGTGACTGTTAGGACTACCCCTATTAACTCTGAGCGGCTGATTGTGGAAAATACGGGTGCAAATATTTTTCGGCCCCTTCCCCGGTTTATTTCCAATTTGTCTAATTGCCAACTCGTCTACTATCGTTTGGTCCATCAGTTCGTCAACTCACCACATAGTCTTTTTTTTTCTTCATTTAGTCTAATGCCATTCCGTCTAATGACCAGTGGACCCAAAAGCCATTTGGTCCATATACCATTTCATCTAATTGGACTATAAGTGTATTATTGTGCAAAATGAATGAAAATAAAATGGGTATTAGACCAACCGGTTATGAGACTAAATGGTCATAGACGAGATGGTTATTAGACGAAGTGATGATTGGACCAAATGGTTAATGGACCAATGGCTGTTAGACGAAATGTTGATGGACAGATTGGCATTAGACTAAATGAAAATAGACCATGTAGTGAGTGGACAAGTTGGCCGTAGACGAATTGGCACCCCCCCTATTGGCGATAGATCCGCCCATGCACTACTACTTCTTTCTTATCTCATTATGATCTCTCAGTTCCATATCCCCCCCTCTCTCTCACTCTTTCTACGAGGACTCTTTTATCGTATTCATATCTTCCTTCGATTTCCTCCCCCCCCCCCCCTCTCTCTCTCTTTCCCTCTCCTGACTGCTGTTCCTTTATAGTTAATTCCCCTTTTTTCTCTCAAACCCCCTTTCTGTCTCAACATCTTTGCCCCCCCCCCCCCCCATCGGCTTCTCTCCCATTCGTAAATTTCATTCAATTATTCTACCCCTTGTCCCCTTTCAATATCTCCAACATGCTTCTATACTCCTCAATGTGCCATACACACCTTGAGAGAGAGAAAAAAAAACCTCAAGAGATAAATGGGCAGAAATAGCATGGGTCAAAGAAAGAAGCATTAATGGTTCAAGATTATGGGATTCACAGAATTTAATACATATGTAGAGTAAATACATGATTATAATGTAGTAACATATTGATAATGGCAGTTAAAAGGAGGGTAATCCTTGTGACTTGGCCTTATAAAAATTTTGGCTCGCGACTTGCGCTCGCATAAACGGTTAAAAATATTACCTGATACATCATATTCATAATTACAAAAGTGCTTAAAATTTCCAGTTTTCATACCATGTTATCATCAGATTTCGCGCCTCATTAGGCATTTATAGATCAGATATTAATTTTAATGGTTAAATTGTCCTTTCTGTTTCATCTCGCGCTTAGCAAGAGGAATAGGAAGATATTCATCACTTTCATGTCCCGGTCCTTTGTCAAATCTATCAGCTCTTTATTAAGTGCGATCCAAATCCACCTCACAAAGTACTTGAGCTGAAATTGACCCCTTTTTCAGATCAGAATGTCAAATATTTTAAGGTCGCGCTTCGCGCTCGCTTTGATTTTCAATTTCATGTTAAAATATATATTCAGAATGCCTAGATTGTAGGCCTAAATCGGAAACACGCGAGCGCATGTCTATCTAGATACTCAACTTGTTAGTATTTCAATCATTATCCAGTTTCTGAAAAACAAAATTCTGCTAGCGCTTTGTGCTCGCATTTTTTATATGTAGGAAGAACCCCTATTACTCATCCTTATTATACAAAACATGAATAGAGTGTTCCATTTTTTAGGTCTAAATCTCGATTTTTTTTCGCGCTCGCGCTTCGCGCTCGCATTAATTGTTTTATAGCGACGATCCTGTTCATGGTCACAATAATTGATTAAAATTTTCCATTCTTTATGTAGAAGTGTAAAAAAAAATCGGCTCGCGCTTGCATTATTTTATTGTTGAAATATGTAACGTCTCCATGGCTAAGTGAAATAAGCAGTCCTTAACAGGTACCTTTTTGATCAGTTCAAAACGTATACAAAAATATTATTTGACATCCTTTCCATGGTGATTTGAAAGACATGACTAGACATGTCTCGTTTTTGTCTCACCTGCATAGCAGAGTGAGACTATAGGCGCCGCTTTTCCGACGGCGGCGGCGTCAACACCAAATCTTAACCTGAGGTTAAGTTTTTGAAATGACAGCATAACTTAGAAAGTATATGGACCTAGTTCATGAAACTTGGCCATAAGGTTAATCAAGTATTACTGAACATCCTGCCTGAGTTTTATGTCACATGACCATGGTCAATGGTCATTTAGGGTCAATGAACTTAGACCATGTTGGGGGAATCAACATCAAAATCTTAACCTAAGGTTAAGTTTTTGAAATGTCATCATAACTTAGAAAATATATGGACCTAGTTCATGAAACTTATACATAAGGTTAATCAAGTATCACTGAACATCCTGCATGAGTTTCACGTCACATGACCAAGGTCAATGGTCATTTAGGGTCAATGAACTTTGGCCGAATTGGGGGTATCTGTAGATTTACCATCATAACTTTAAAAGTTTATGGATCTGATTCATGAAACTTGGACATAATAGTAATCAAGTATTACTGAACATCCTGTGCAAGTTTCAGGTCACATGATCAAGGTCAAAGGTCATTTAGGGTCAATGAACTTTGGTCAAATTGGGGTATTTGTTGAATTACCGCCATAACTTTGAAAGTGTGTTGGTCTAGTTCATAAAACTTGGACATAAGAGTAATGAAGTATCACTGAACATCCTTTGCGCATTTTAGGTCACATGACCAAGGTCAAAGGTCAATGAACTTTGGCCATAATGGGGGTATCTGTTGAATTACCATCATAACTTGGAAAGTTGATGGATCTTTCTCTTGAAACTTGGACATAAGAGTAATCAAGTATCACTGAACATCCTGTGCGAGTTTTAGGTCACATGATCAAGGTCAAAGGTCATGTAAGGTCAATGAACTTTGGCCACGTTGGGGGTATTTGTTGAATTACCATCATATCTCTATAAGTGTATGGGTCTAGTTCATAAAACGTGGAAATAAGAGTAACCAAGTATCACTGAACATCTTGTGTGAGTTATAGTAGTTTTCAAAATCAGCACTGCTGCTATATTGAATCGCGTGATGCAGGTGAGACGGCCAGAGGCATTCCACTTGTTAGGTCTAAATCTTCCAATTTTGTGCTCGCGCTTCGCATCAATTGCTAAGTTATATACCTATCCTGTTTAAGTTACAAAAAGTGCCTATGATTTCAATTCTGTTCGCACTTCGCGTTCTTAGTAATTATTTAGTTGCATACACATCTTTTTCATGATAAACATTGCCCAGAAATTTCAAACTTTGGGGAAAAAAAATTTTTTTTTAATAAATTAGCTCGCATTATATAAAAAGGGTTATGATATCATATATTTATGTTGATTTATAAGACAAAAGCTAAGAAGTGACAATTTCTTCATAGAAACAAATATAAATCATATTCGCGCGGCCTATTGGAGAAAAATAATGGTGAAAAAAAAATTTGGCCCCCCCCCCCCTTTGGCGAAAGCTGGATCCACCCCTTCATCCTATTTATTTCTCTCCTTGCGTCCATCTCTCCATTCTTCCAGGAGCCACGGAATAGTTTTGAAAAATGTTTTTTTTTTTTCTACCAATAAAATTATTAATGAAAATAATGCGGTACAAAAATCAATGTCATTCTTCTTCCTGTTTTAAACTATAATCGTGTACAAAAAACGCACCACCAGCTAAAAAAAAAAAAAAAAAAAAAATTGGGGGTCACAACCCGAGCACCCCACTTCCCAGGGCCATATACAAGGATTCTAATTTATTAATTTTAAAGAAAGCATGAGACATCATTTGTTGAAAACAAAATTAAAGAGACCTATTAATGACTGCATGTGGTCCTACCGGTACGCTAGATCTGCGCACAAAACTGCTTTCATATGACACGCAAAAGGGATGAATCTTAGTGGAAAAGTGGAATAAAGCAAACAGGATTTAGAAACTGCCTTCGTTGGCGTTCAATAATATGGGTGGTATGATACAAATTCTGCTAGCTTATTCGTACTATTATTTCTGGCCATTGTACTTAGATCAAAATTTTAATGTGGAAACATTTTTTAATTTTTTTTTAATGATACAAATCGAGCGAGGCAAGCACAATGATATGGGGCAGAGTTCCAAGTCTTCATGCCCCAGACTGAATATATTTTGACATCAACTTACTCTAAAAACAAGTGTTTATGTTTTATTTTGTATTATTCATTTTTTAAGTATAAGGTAAAATTATAAGTCTCGGAGTGTCAGTTAATGCTGCAAAAGATGTATAAGGCCTACTCTTTTGCAGCACTATCCAGCTACCGCGGCGAGGACGCCCTCCGAGAAGGTAGCCATATCAAAACTAAAAACAAAAAATTCCCCTTAGATTACTGGTGGATCCAAGGGGCATAATTATCGAGAGCCAAAATTGTAATTTGTAATATAAGCATGCCCTTTTTACCCAAGCATGCCCCCTTGAAAGTGAGGATATATATATATATATGCCCTATTTTTTTGCTTGTCAATTTTTAGGGACGAAATGACTTTCAATTTTTGGTAAAAAAATATTTTGTAATGCTCATCAAATTTGCATCGGGAAAATGTGCCCTCCATAGGCCCTGTCCCCCTAAATTTGAGGTGGGGACCATTGGCAGCGGAAATCAAAAATTTAGGGAGGGGGACCACCAAAATTTTGTGACAAGCCCCATCCCCCAAAAAAGTTTATCAACCCAAATTTTAGGGGAGACCACATGAATTTTTTAAGGGGGTCCACTGGAATTTAGGGGGCACGCAGGAAAAAAATTGACAGCAAAAAAAAAGGTTATCAACAAAAAAATTAGGGGGGGGGACGATCGTCCCCCCACCTCAAATTTAGGGGGGGCACGACCCCCCCCCCGCTGCCTATGGGGGATGTTGTTAGCTTTTTGGGGGGCTAAATTTTTTTTTCGGCCCCCCCCCCTTTGATAACCTTTTTTTGTCAAAAATTTTGGTGCCCCCCTAAATTTTTTGACTGCCGCCGCTAATAGTGCCCCCCCCCCCCCCCTTTGGAAATCCTGGACCCTCCCTTAATTGCCTAGATATAGATGTTTAAATAATTAATTATTTTGAAAGTCAGAGTGCCCTCGCCACCCCCCCCATGCTTTAGTTATCATGGCATAAAACTTATGTCATATCTAATCCTTATATCAGCAAGAGGTCAGAGCATACTATCCATCACCAAATGACTGCATTTGAGCCATTCATTTTCCCTTTTCTCTTCTTTCTATTATTTTCTTGTTATTTAATCATTGTTTATTTGTATAAGCTCGGATCCAAGACTAACTGATACGGTGAACGCACTTTCGTTCGAGTTGTGTATTTGCGTAATAATAGACCGAGGCGAGAAAGGACACGCCCACAATCCCTCGTTCAGTGCCGAGCTCTGTGCGTACGTGTCGACCAAATTTCAAAGAGAAATTTGTACACAAATCTGTCACAATTCGGACCTAATTTCGCCTCAGATTAACAGATATTTAGATCTCTTTGGAACACTAAAAGTCATTCACTTGGGTTTTTTTAATATGCTGATTCAGGTGAGGTACTTTTCAATGCTTTTAAACATAGATTTAAAAAATTAGATTTTCCTTTTAAGATCCCTATTAGTATACTAACCTCGCACAACGCATGTGATTTCATAGTGCATTTTGACGTTTTCATTCATCACACGAATGTGAGGGACTATGAAACGCCAAATCTTTCAATATTTTTCCACTATGTTAATCTTGATCGTATGATTTAGTTCATTTTAAAAATGAATTAGAAATTATTGATAAAGGTGTTTTTATCGCTTACCTCCAAATCTCAACCAGGATACTTCGCTCGGTCCGTCCTTAGTCATCCTTCATACTGCGGTGGAAATTACGCAAACAAAAATCGAAATGCGAATTTTTCCTATCGAACATTCTCGATTCAAGTCGTCGGCGCATAATAGGAAATTGTACCAAAAATCAACAGGTTGCATCTCATGTATATACTTAAAGAGGGTCCTATTTGGTCAAAGTCGTGAGAATTGAAATATTGTATAATTCGAACAATAAAAGAGAAATAGTGAGTGACATTATTGACTCTCTCATTTAGATATCAATGAATTGTGCATGTAACTGTTTTGTGATAAATAAGCGAAACTTTAATATGTCATAACTTTCTTATTTTTACATCCGATTTTGATGAAGTTGTCAGCGTTAGTCTTGTTTCATAATTCTCTATTTATTCAAACATTTTTTTTCTGGGGTGCACTTGACCTTTAAGAGATTTTCCAATGAAAATACTACATGGAACTTGGAAATACAAATCATAATTTGGTTGAACAAAATGTTTTCTGTTAAAGTATAAAACAGAAGAGGAACATTTCCTTCACGTATTTTTATATCCAAAATATGTTGCCTTAGTATGGAATAATCACAATGACATAAAATGAAAATGGGTAAAGTACCTTCCTAATGATCATTGAGATTTCGCCTATGGAATCGTTGTCTATTAATTTTCAAAGCTTTAAATAGATGAAAATGTTCATTGAGAAAATATACATATATATATATATATATATATATATATATATATATGAACAAAATGATAATGTCCCGATTGTTTCGCATAACGTGTGTTAGATTGCGGGCGTTTGTGTGTGTGTGTGTAGGAAGCAAGATTTTCGTGTTAATGTTTGCACAAAAAAGGAGAGGGAAAGGAAAAGGGGAGGGGGAAAGGTAGAGGAGAGAGAGGGAAAAGGAGACCATAAAATAGAAAGAAAACAAAGGAAAGGAAGAGGGGAAAGAAGAGGGAAAGGGAGGGGGAAAAAAAAGGAAAGAGCGAGAAAACAGTAGGGGAGGGAGAAAGGAAAGAAAAGAAGGGAAAGGAAAAGCGAGAAAGGGAATGGAGGGGGCGGGAAAGGGAAAGAGAGACAAGAAAAGACAGATCAAGGGAGGGGGAAAGGTAGAGGAGAGAGAGGGAAAAGGAGACCATAAAATAGAAAGAAAACAAAGGAAAGGAAGAGGGGAAGGGAGAGGGAAAGAAAAAATGGAAAGAGCGAGAAAAGTGTAGGGGAGGGAGAAAGGAAAGAAAAGAAGGGAAAGGAAAAGCGAAAAGGGGAAGGGAAAGGGAGAGAAGAAAAGAAGGCAGAACGAAAATGGGGAAAGGGAGAGAGAGAGAGAGAGAATGATGAAGGGGATAGGAAAATGTCAAGTTTGAAGATCTGAATATTAACACTAAAACAAAATTAGACTTCCATGTTTTATTTATAAAAATACCATCTTTTTCATGATTATAAAGGTTCAACGTCCCTGTTCTAGGTCTAACTTCAACATAAATCTACTGGCGCTTTGCGGTTAAATCCTGGATGTCATTCCTTTTTTAAAAGTATAGGTAATCTGTCGGACTTTTCAAATCCCAAATTTAAATCTTAAACGCAAATGCCCTCGCATTATTTTTCATTTAGACACAGTCCTGTCATCAATATCAAAAATTATAAGTGCGAGCTTCGCGCTGGCATCATTTTTGTAAGTGACAGTTATGATGTTGTTCATATTTTAAAAATGCTTAGAATGTCCATTTGTTGAGGTTTAAATGTCCAAAAGTTCAGCGCTCGCATAATTTGTAAGGTAAATAGGCCTACCCTTTTAATTGTTATACAAAGGTGCTTATACAACGTCCAGAATGCAGTTCGGAATATTGAAAATAACTGTTGGTCCCGCTATTTCTGCCCGTGCGACAAGCATTTATCATTTTGAATCATGAGATTCACCTTTAAAATATGATGAAAAAGTATCATTAAGACTGAATTAGGAAAAAAGAAGCTCACGTTTCACGCTCGCATTTTGATCCGTTAGCTTATGATAATAATGGTGCATGACTTCGTTAATATATTTTATCGGACATGTCCACCTTTTGGTGCTTCAAGAAAAATAAACACAACAGACAAATAATAATAGAAAACGAACAAGAATAGAATAGATAGTTACCTATCCCACTCATGAATTCTTATTTAACAGTCCCCAAAACGTCTTTTTTTCGTGTTAGCTTATTTCATATACATATATATATATATATATATATATATATATTAGGTCTCCTCATCATGGTTATAAAAAGTGCTCAGAATGTTTTATTTTCAAGTCCTTGTATCAGAATTTTCAGCTCGGGCAGCTCTATCGCATTTTGATTACTATCCTGTTGATTTATTTATTTGAACAAAATATTTAAAATGTCCAGCTTTTAGAACAGATATCAAAAAAAGGTATTCACCTTTGATCATAGATGAGGAAGAAGAAAAAGGGCAAAATAATAGGAAACAAACTAACGAATTAATGTGACACAATTTTTCTTCATTTCAAGGCGACTCTTTACATTTCATCATTGCTGATGGCGTTACAATAGAAAATACCGCTTGACAGCAAAAAAAAAAAAAAAAAACAGAAAGAGGAAAATAATGCTAAGCGTCTAAAATGCAGCTAGCAGTACAAGCTGCAGAACCGTAAACAAACGTCTTGTGAATAATATAGCGCGCCCTCTTTAGGCAAAAGTTGATATCCACGATGATCCGGCGGCATCTACGTGAAGATCACGAGAAAATGCTTTTTTTTCTTAAAAAAACAGCAAAGAGAAGTCAACAAACGATCCATATGGTTCGGTAAGTGTCATAGCACAATTAGAAACTTTAGGTAAACTGTAATGGCATAGTTATTTTAGTAAAAAGGGTGTGAAAGATTCGCGTGCACCATGTGCATATGAATCCTTCGCACCCGAGATGCATTAAACCCATGAGTGGCCCTAGGCTAGACCAAAAGCTTGCCTTCAGACCTCAGCCTTAGGCTCAGTCTCTGTATCTGTAAGAGACTGTATTTTGGTTGTTTCGCTGAACTGCGTTGGCTCTCTGACCAATACAATATACATAGACTGAAGAGCTTGGAGGCCCGTGCGTACCACCCATGGGTGCATCTCTGCCGCCGTGTACAGGAAAATTGAATTGAAGGCACGGCACATTCAACAATAATAGTATAGTATTACTTTAATAGTACTAAACATTTCCCGCAAATTTAATAAGAGGATTTACAGAATGAACTTATGTTATGAAGTCCTACGAAACTTACCAAACGATGTGAAGTCAATTCCTCCTGATATGATGAATATCCCTCAAATAGCGTCATTTAAGCGTTGATTTTTCTTCTCGTTGACAAAATACGGCCCAACCTTGCGAGTTCTCAAATTTTTCGTCTAATGAGCGAAAGGGCGCGCGATTTATCTTCATATCAAAGACACTACAACTGTACAAGGGAAAGACTAGACACAAAAACTATCTTACACGTAAATCGATGCAAAGCGTTTCGTGAAGTCGGCAAAGTGTCCAATCTTTTTACTGTGAAGACTTTGGTGGAACGTTAATTGACAAATGAACGGTAGCACTTGCGGGGCTTCGTTCAAGGTACGTAGAATTTTCTATATTTTTTTTTAAATTTGTCATCGCTTTGAATACTTTCCAAAAAGTATTATCGTCAGCACAAATAATAAAAAAGTATGTTTTTTAAGTTATTGCATTTATTGGTGTCTCTATTTTATTTAATCATTGGAATTGCGCATACAATGAATCAAAAATCTAGTTTTGAAAATACCGACAAGCTGAATTAAGGTTGAGAACTGTATTAGCGCCAACAACGACCTTCCTTTTATTTCCGTGGAAGAAACATGCGAAGCCACTTTCCAGGCGGAGGTAAGCGATTTTGCTCTTTTTGTGTCCTTTTTAAATAAAAAAAAATATGTTAAAAATTGAAAATGGAACGTTTTTCACCAGAAAAAGCCCCGGTTAGTAGCCGAATGGGTTTCGGCTAACATTCACGTTATGAAGCGATGTTAACGACAACTCTAAAATCCATCGTGTAAACATGTTGGTTGTGCGAGGTTAGTATATATACTAACCTCGCAATACGTGTGAGTGCGTGCGTACAAACAACGTATTAGCAGTAACGTTAGATCTAACATTCGGCGGAAACCCGATTTTCGGATCATTTTTTGGTGCATAAAATGTCACATGAAAAAATAATTACATCAAAATTCAAATTTATAAAAAAATATATAAAATTAAAAAATATTGTACCTTAGACCGCAGATGCCTATCAAATGATGATCAAAACATAGTCATCTTCGATCCTTTGGTCGGTCAACGTAAGTTGCCATCTTGGATGACGTCACCATCCTTACAGACGTATTTACCAGTCGCTATATATATTGCGATTTGTGCGGCTGCTTTGCGCTTGTTGATGTGCGCGCGTTCGGAACTTGTCGCTCGCATTGATTGGCCAGGATATCGAAAATTTAATTGGAAAGCCTTGATAAAAGCACAACTCGTTGAACGTAGAGGGCAGCAACACACTGCTGCCATTTTTTTCTCTCCGGCAGAAATTTATAAAAATAAGGAATATATCATCGGTAACGTATATTTTCGTACTTTTCTTGCAATATTTCTATAATCAGAAGAAAGATTAGAGTCTAACGAAAATAGTGGGCCTTCATTCAAGATAATATAATGTCATTTAGAATTAAAAAAAAATATATAGACAAACCCGGTCCCCCAAATTGGAAGAAATTATTACACATGCAGGCTCGCACTAACACACTACCGTCGGTGAATGGGGATGATAGTAAAATGTCAGAAATTGTTGAATAAATCCCCAGAAACGATGGTTATTCCTGTCTAGCCAAGCCCAGGCCAGGGTTTCGCCGGTATCCCGATCTCAAAATTCCATGAGGATCGACTAAAAAGTTAGTGCGCGCTCGGCTGAAAAAGTGTCATGAAAAAAGTGTGACCTTAATTTGTATCAGATGGATATCAAAATGCTATGAATTCGGTTGGTTACTTCTTGTTTAGATACCTCTGGCTCTGCTTGCAAACTGGTGATTTCTTGTCGAGAAGTTCGGATTTTCTCGGAGCAGACGTAAAACTATAGTGTAGGTAACAAAGTTTGCCAATGTTTTGCCAATATTTTCACAATGAGACCTTACCTTCAAGAAAATTACCATACTAAGTAATTTTGGGTCGCTTTTTCTGTTGGTGATATTAGTTTTTCGATATTGGGATATTCGACCTTGTGCAAAATTAGATAACGTGCGAATTAAGGTCACACCATTCTAGTTTAGCTTTTTTATCGCATCATCATCATCATCATCATCATCAGTGTACGGAAGAAGAAGGCAAGCCTGTCGAGACTTCCGGTCGTTCCTTCTGATAGTACTTGTTCCAACTTGACTATTTTAAATGTCTTGTAAAATTACATGCATGCATGTTGCGTGGAGGGTGGACGGATTCTTTTTATTTTTTTTTTAGGGAAGAATTTGATGATGGCAAGACCAACGTTTGTCCAGCCTATGTTTGAAAGAGTCAATAGAGGGTGCCGACACAACAGATGGAGGAAGATTATTCCATAGGTCTACAACCCTCTGACTAAAACTGTTCCTCCTTAAAGTGGTATAAGACCTCTGTTTAAACAATTTTAGATGATGTCCTCTTGTTGTGTCTTGAATGGCAGGGATGAAATATACAGAAGAGTCAACATTAACAAGTCCATTCAAAATCTTAAATACCTCGATCATGTCTCCTCTTTGTCTTCTGTAGTGTAGTGAGTACATTCCAAGGCTTACAAGTCTATCCTGGTATGGTAAATGTCGCAATTCTGGAATTAGCTTTGTAGCTCTTCTCTGTACCTTTTCGATTTTAACAGCATCCTCCTTGAACCTTGGATGCCACACTACATTTCCATATTCCAAAATAGGACGTACTAATGTCTTGAACAAGGTTGGCAATGTTGTACTTGAGATGACAGTAAAAGTTCTTTTGATTAGTCCAAGCATCTGATTGGCTCTATTCACGATATGTGCTACATGTAAGTGGAATTTCAGCTCCTCATCAATCATGACTCCAAGATCCTTTTCTACAACAGATACTTGTAAAATCTGGTTGTTTATACTGTATGTTGTTCTAGTATTAACTCTTCCAATATGCATGGTTTTGCATTTAGCCTGGTTGAAGGAGAGTTGCCAGGATTGGGCCCATAAGGTTGCTGCGTCCAAGTCATCCTGTAGCGAGGTTTGTTGGTTTACAGAGACATCACCATATATCTTAGTGTCATCAGCATAGATTTGAATGTCATTACTAATCACATTTGGGAGGTCATTTACATATAAGACAAAGAGTTGAGGTCCGAGAATACTCCCTTGAGGCACGCCACTAATCACAGGGGTCCATTGGGAGAAATCCCCACGAATCGACACTCTCTGTACACGTCCTACTAGAAAGGCTTTGATCCACTCAAAAACTCTGTGCTCGATGCCATATGCTTGTACTTTATTAAGTAGTCGCTGATGAGGTACAGTATCAAAGGCCTTGCTAACATCAAGATATATTACATCTACAGGTCTCCCTTTATCCATAAGATATGTCCAGTCCTCCATTTGTCTCATAAGTTGCGAAATACATGACCTTCCAGAGGTAAATCCATGCTGGGCATTGTGTAACAATTTATTACTGTCAATATGGTCTATTAAAACATTGCGTATAATGGCCTCCATGACTTTGCCTATTACTGAAGTTAAACTTATGGGCCTGTAGTTACCAGCAAGCTGCCGAGACCCCTTCTTATGTACTGGGGTTACATTTGCCATCTTCCACTCCACTGGTAAGACTCCTTCGTTTAGAGATCTTTGAAAGATGATCGCTAGTGGGAGACTTATCTCACATGATAACTCCTTCAAAACTCTTGGATGGAAATTATCAGGTCCGGCAGACTTATTTACATTCAATTTCTTTAATTGCTCTTCCACCATTTCTTGTGTAATGTTGGTATTTCTCAAGGAAGGTCCATCAAATTGTTTATCAGGTTTAGGTAAACTACTCAGGTCTTCCTTTGTAAAAACTTTGGAGAATGTTGTATTAAAAACTTCAGCAATATCAGTATTTGTGGTCACTTTCTCACCATTCTCCGTCACCAGTACATCAACCCCTCTTCTTGTCTTCACTTTGGAGTTAACATAACGCCAGAAGTCCTTGGAGTTATCTTTAATAGAAAAAGTGAGGTTCTCTTCAAAGTCAGTACTAAGAGTTCTTGTCAGTTTTCTGAGAGAATTACTGACATCACGGTAATATTGAAAATCCTCCTGGTTGAGCGTTGACTTGTAACGTTTCCAAGCTCTGAGCTTTTTTTTACTCAATGCAACAGATTCTCTCGTCGAGTATACTTTCTTCTTTCCACTAGACTTGGCTTTACCAACTGGAACATATTGTTTAATACCACTATGCAAGTACGTAGAAAAGGTATGCCAAGATTCTAAACAGCTCGTACCTGATAAGCAATCTTCCCAATCTACATTAGCCATCATTAATCTCATATCGTCATAGTTTCCTTTGTTAAACAAAAGTGATGAAGATTGTGTAAGATCAGAAGTGAATGACTCATAATCTGCTTCAAAATACAGGCAACAATGGTCACTGCGCCCAAGGGGTGAACCATAGCTAATGTCAGATATCAGTTCAGGTTTGTTTGTTATGACAAGGTCAAGAATGTTACAGTTTTGTGAAAGTCTGTAACGAGTTGGCTCATAAACCAGTTGGTGGAGAAACAGATCCTGCAAGCAGTTAAGAAAAGAGATAGCTGAAGCATTACGTTGGTTATTTACCACATGACAGTCCATCCAGTTCAAGTACACCACCATAACTCGATTAGTAGACAGGAATAACCGTCGTTTCTGGGGATTTAACAATTTCTGACGTTTTATTATTATCCCCATTCGCCGACGGTAGTGTGTTAGTGCGAACCTGCATGTGTAATCATGTGCCCACATCGGGCCCACTCATGGGTGCATCGCTGCCGCCGTGCACAGTAAAATCAAGGCACGACGCATGCAACTCTCTCTATGAGCTGATCCTTCCACAGAATTTGGAGATTCCTGGAGTCCAGATAAACCACTTCCATGCAATTGCACGAAATCGATATTTCTACATGTACAATAATCTTATAAATTGTTCCAATTCACTTACCGATCCATATGAAGTCCATTTGGTGACTTATTTGAGCACTCTATTCCCCTCTGTTCCTCATCTTTTCTTGCTCTTGACGTCGCTGCCTATTGCCGATCCGCAACCTCAATTTCGGCCTAAAGAGGGCGCACGATTTATATTCATATCAAAGACATGACAAGGGAAAGACTAGGCACCTAAACTATTTTACATGCAAATCGACGCAAAGCATTATGAGAAGTCCGTGAAGTGTCCAATCTTTTCATTGTATAGACTTTGGTAGACCATATTATTGACGTTTGTTAAAAGCTTGTACTACTGGTTTCGTTCCAGGTACGTAGATTTTTTTCAATTTTTTTATTAGTCATCGTTTTCAATTATTTGCAAAAAAGTGTTATCATCCCCAATAATAATCTTGAATTATGTTTTTGAAGGTATTTCATTTATTGGTGCCCATAATTAGTCAAGTAATCATAAGAATTGAGCATTCAAAGAATTTAGACACAGTTATAAAATTACCGAGGAGCTGAATCAAGGTTGTGAAATTTATTAGCGCCACCAACGGGCTTCCTTGTATTTCCGTAGAAGAGACATGAGAAGTCACTTTCCAGGCCGAGGTAAGCACATTTGCTTTTTTTGTACGATTTTTATTTCCAAATTAAATTTTAAATCAGTATTGTATTGCTACTTACCGGAAAGAGCACCCCGGTGAGTAGCGAGAAGGAGTTTAGGCAAATATTACTTCTGCAATGAAGCGATGTTTGCCGACTACTTCGAAATCCAGGGTCAAACGCGGTCCGTTGTACGAGGTTAGTATACATACTAACCTCGTACTTGTGTGAGTGCTTCGGGCCTAGATAGTGCTCGTCCAGATCTAGAATAGATTGAGATTTTAAATTTTTTTACAATTTATTTAGCTTTAGAGATCTAGTCTAGATCCATCATTTTAGTCAGGCCTAGGTCTAAATGACATTAAAATCTTGAACGATGGCCCACTATTTTTTTCGTTAGACTCTAATTTTTCTTTTGATACGTGCATATTCCAAGAAAATATCAAATATACGTTACCGATGATTTATTCCTTGTTTTTTTTAATTTATTGCCGGAGAGGAAAAAATGGCAGCCGTGTGTTGCTGCCCTTTACGTTCGTTGAGTTAGGCTTTTATGAAGGCTTTCTGTTTATCCTGGCCAATCAATGCAAGTGACTAGTTCCGAGCGCACGCACATAGACAAGCACAATGAAGTGGCACGAATCGCGATATATGACGACTGGTAAAGACGTCTGTAAGGATGCTGACATCATCCAAGATGGCAACTTACAATGACCAACGAAAGGATCGAGGATGACTATGTTTTGATCATCATTTGAAAGGAATTAGCGGTAAGTGGGGTCTAAGGCACGATATTTCTGAATTTTATATATTTTCTTGTCATGTTGGATGTAATTTCATTTTTATAATGTGACTTTTTTTATTAAAAAAACGATCCTAAAATCTGGTTTCTGCCGATTGTTAGATCTAACGTTACTGCTAATACGTTGTCTTTACGTACAGGCCTCCAAGTTCTTCAGTCTATGTATTGGTGAGTGGAGCCAACGCAGTTCAGCGGAACAACCAAATACAGAGACTGAAGCTTTTGGTCTACTCTTTGAGTTACAATTTTTGTCTCACCTGCATAGCAGAGTGAGACTATAGGCGCCGCTTTTCCGACGGCGGCGGCGGCGACGGCGGCGGCGATGGCGGCGGCGGCGGCGTCAACACCAAATCTTAACCTGAGGTTAAGTTTTTGAAATGACAGCATAACTTAGAAAGTATATGGACCTAGTTCATGAAACTTGGCCATAAGGTTAATCAAGTATTACTGAACATCCTGCCTGAGTTTCATGTCACATGACCATGGTCAATGGTCATTTAGGGTCAATGAACTTAGACCATGTTGGGGGAATCAACATCAAAATCTTAACCTAAGGTTAAGTTTTTGAAATGTCATCATAACTTAGAAAATATATGGACCTAGTTCATGAAACTTATACATAAGGTTAATCAAGTATCACTGAACATCCTGCATGAGTTTCACGTCACATGACCAAGGTCAATTGTCATTTAGGGTCAATGAACTTTGGCCGAATTGGGGGTATCTGTAGATTTACCATCATAACTTTAAAAGTTTATGGATCTGATTCATGAAACTTGGACATAATAGTAATCAAGTATTACTGAACATCCTGTGCAAGTTTCAGGTCACATGATCAAGGTCAAAGGTCATTTAGGGTCAATGAACTTTGGTCAAATTGGGGTATTTGTTGAATTACCGCCATAACTTTGAAAGTGTGTTGGTCTAGTTCATAAAACTTGGACATAAGAGTAATGAAGTATCACTGAACATCCTTTGCGCATTTTAGGTCACATGACCAAGGTCAAAGGTCAATGAACTTTGGCCATAATGGGGGTATCTGTTGAATTACCATCATAACTTGGAAAGTTGATGGATCTTTCTCTTGAAACTTGGACATAAGAGTAATCAAGTATCACTGAACATCCTGTGCGAGTTTCAGGTCACATGATCAAGGTCAAAGGTCATGTAAGGTCAATGAACTTTGGCCACGTTGGGGGTATTTGTTGAATTACCATCATATCTCTATAAGTGTATGGGTCTAGTTCATAAAACGTGGAAATAAGAGTAACCAAGTATCACTGAACATCTTGTGCGAGTTATAGTAGTTTTCAAAATCAGCACTGCTGCTATATTGAATCGCGTGATGCAGGTGAGACGGCCAGAGGCATTCCACTTGTTGTGTGTTTCTGTTGTTGTTGTTGAAAAGATCCAGATTAATAACCAGAACAAAATGACTTCAAACAGGATAGTTTGAAGTCACAAATATAACACTTTTAATAGTAGAACTCTTCAGACACAACCATAGCTGTAGCTAGCCTTTCCTAGAAGTCCCATCTCCTGTCCGTACATAATCTAGGCTAGTCGTGAGTAGAGTAAAGTCACCAAATATCGAACGAGAATGAGTTCAACTCCCTCCCCTTAACTACAGGGGGGGATCCCCCCTGTCCCCTGCAAGTCCCCTGTCTCGTGCCTACATACCGAAGCTTGACTAAGACATTCTGGAATGTTCTTATTATGCAATGAGCTTCCTTAGAAAAAAAACTAACTGGATGAATGGATATATATTTTCTCTTACAATTCTTCTTAAGGATAATAAGGATAATTCCTAAAGAATTTCTCAGTTTCAGTATCAGTTTTATTTTCTCATTTCCAACAAAACAGTAGACAAAATCCACCATAAATACAGTTATAACAATTGAAATGTAATAAAGAAACATGTAGCGCAATATAATGTATATATATATATATATATATATACATATATATATATATATATATATATATATACATATATATATATATATAGTTATATATATTCGTCTTGTCAGAGAGCAAGACCCGGATATAAATGGATGTTCTAATCATGCACTGTTTGCATACATTACAGGTAGACTGACATTAGCCGTGGTTACAGTATGTGGCGTCTTGTTGCACGGAGGGGCTTGCACGTATTAACACAGCAGCAATGGAGACGCATGGTCACAATAGCGCAAGGGACGTCAAACCGCAGGCTTACGGCAGCCTTGGTCGGAGGCACAGCTGGCATTGTGATGGGTGGCTTTGTGTGGGAGAAGTAAGTGCGGCGATCGTCCATTTTCCTTATGATATTTAAGAGAGGATCAATTCATAGGTGGAAATATAGATCATAGTGGAAGGGAATATCAGAGTGAAGCATATTTTTTCTGTAAAAAAAGTTCATGAAAACTTTGTAGAATATAATCATTTATGATTTGCATAACTCATTTTTTGGATTATTTTAATTCTAAAGATAGCCAATGGCTAAATGTTGATTATAAAATGGTATGCATTTTTGTACGAGTATTGTAATTTACCACCTTACACAAGTGGGACAGTGGACACTAATTCTAAGTCTCCTTTTATGCCCAGTTAACATGTGGTCTATGGTAGGATCATAGTACTATTTTTTGTCTCACCTGCATAGCAGAGTGAGACTATAGGCGCCGCTTTTCCGACGGCGGCGGCGTCAACACCAAATCTTAACCTGAGGTTAAGTTTTTGAAATGACAGCATAACTTAGAAAGTATATGGACCTAGTTCATGAAACTTGGCCATAAGGTTAATCAAGTATTACTGAACATCCTGCCTAAGTTTCATGTCACATGACCAAGGTCAAAGGTCATTTAGGGTCAATGAACTTAGACCATGTTGGGGGAATCAACATCAAAATCTTAACCTAAGGTTAAGTTTTTGAAATGTCATCATAACTTAGAAAATATATGGACCTAGTTCATGAAACTTATACATAAGGTTAATCAAGTATCACTGAACATCCTGCATGAGTTTCACGTCACATGACCAAGGTCAAAGGTCATTTAGGGTCAATGAACTTTGGCCGAATTGGGGGTATCTGTTGAATTACCATCATAACTTTGAAAGTTTATGGATCTGATTCATGAAACTTGGACATAATAGTAATCAAGTATTACTGAACATCCTGTGCAAGTTTCAGGTCACATGATCAAGGTCAAAGGTCATTTAGGGTCAATGAACTTTGGCCAAATTGGGGTATTTGTTGAATTACAGCCATAAATTTGAAAGTGTGTTGGTCTAGTTCATAAAACTTGGACATAATAGTAATCAAGTATCACTGAACATCCTGTGCGAGTTTCAGGTCACATGATCAAGGTCAAAGGTCATGTAAGGTCAAAGAAATTTGGCCACGTTGGGGGTATTTGTTGAATTGCCATCATATCTCTATAAGTGTATTGGTCTAGTTCATAAAACGTGGAAATAAGAGTAACCAAGTATCACTGAACATCTTGTGCGAGTTATAGTAGTTTTCAAAATCAGCACTGCTGCTATATTGAATAGCGTGATGCAGGTGAGACGGCCAGAGGCATTCCACTTGTTGTAAGTTTAAAGTTACTTTGACTTGACAAAATTTGATTTATATGTACTTAAAGAAAGTGATGATACACGGAATTACAACTAATGCTGTATTGTGAATATGGGTATATTTGCTTAAATCTGTGTTTTATACATTGGATATTTGCCTAAATCGAGGCAATATTTCACACAACATGTGTTTAAGTCTAGTGTTATATACCTCTTGTAAGTTTTTTTTTTTTTGGGGGGGTCCCAATAGAGTTGACTTCTAAAGGTAAAGTTACCTGTATTTTAAACAGTTCAGTTCAAGCTCAATATATTTGGGGTTATTTCTTTCTGTTTGTTAGGACATTGAGAGCCAGCAGTATTTCAGTTCAAGCTCAAGACAAAGGGGATGACAAGAGCGTCGATGAAGATGGAGGAGAAATAGAAGAAGATGAGCCGGACGGGAAGAAGAAAAGAAAAGGACCAGGCTTCCGAGATAGGAGGGTAAGTGTGTGTGAATAGAGGGATTGAAAGAGAGGAAGGGAGGAAAAGATGGAGAAGAAGAAGAGGAGTCAGATAGGAAGAAGAAAACAAGGCCAGGCCTCAGAGATAGATGGGTGCTAAAGTGGATGTGAATAGATAGATTGGAATAGAGAAGGAAGCGGGTGGAGGAAGGAGGGGAGGGAGAGAGAGAGAAAGAGAGCGAAAGAGGGAGAGAGAGAGAGGGGGGTATTGATTGTAATTCACAGTTGAGTATATCCATATAGAAATTGCACAATATAGATTCAAAAAATTATTATTGATCATTATTATTATATGTATTACATATATAGATCATTGAGTATGAGAACCGCATCAGGGCTTACTCCACGCCGGACAAGATCTTCCGTTACTTTGCTACCCTGAAGGTGTACAATGAGGACGAGGTCCTGATGACCCCGGCTGATTTCATCCGGTCCATCACACCGGACGAGAAGCAACCAGATGGCTTAGGCCTGGACCAGTTTAAAAAGATTGATCCTAAGGTATGTGTCATTGCTGTTTGTTCTCAGTGAAAATGTAAGAGGAAGAATTGATATACTAGGTGGCTTTTGTCCTTTCGTACTATTTCAGCGGACGTCACTTTAGCCTTATTATATAAGATCCCTGATACATGTAACATCTGAAGGTTTCCATGGCAAAGGAGAAGAGTGTAGTGGATTCAGGGTCACTGTGTATTCTTTTGTGGGAATATGTTGGTCCTGAAAAGGACCACCTAAACTTGACGTTTCGACAAGTGTGTTTTTGTTGTATTCAGGAGAGTGTCGTCTTCTCCTGAAGACAACGAGGAAGCACTATTCGAAACTTTATGTTCCCCTGAAGGCGACAGGAACACACTTTTAGAAACAAATACGTTTGAAAGAATACATGGTGTGCTATGAAACCACTACACCATCCCTGATACACATGTAAAGTTTTTGAAAGCTGATCCTGGGACTGGATTCATGGCTGCAGTTAAAAGCCAAGATCGCAGAATTTCAATTATACTTCCATTGCCAATTCATGAGCTGCCATTGGTGTTTCATGTCACTCCCGTTGTGTAAGCTAGTGTCGAGTCCACTTGATTATTATATTTACATCATATGATCGCGAGACTGGCCTATTTTCACACCTCCACCATCATCATCACTGTCATAGTCCTCATCATTGTCATCATCACCACCACTACCATCATCATCATCACCGCCACCACCATCATCCCCACCACTATCATCGTCATCGTTATCGCGGCCATAATTCTAATCATTGCCAGCACCATCATCCCATCATTATGCTCATCATCGGTAGCTCCATCAATATTGTCACCACTATCAACATCATCATCCTCATCATCACCATCACCACCATCATTATCCTCTTCCTCATCACCATCGTCAGCTACCATACCATTTTCATTTAAAGTGTATCAACCACTTGTCTCAATCTTGTTTTACTTTCAGAAATACAAAGCAGATGATTTTCAAGGTCTTGGTGAAGACAGTATCTTCAGACTACTTGGACAGTGCGGTCTCATCTCATTTGCTGATTACATGTTCCTCCTCACTGTGCTGTCAAGTGAGTATTCTCTTCTTTAGATTGCATTTGAAAAAGTTCATGATTGATATGGATAAAGTTAAAATGGCTGATATAAAGAACAGCAGTGAGCCCATGGAAATGTTGAGGTGGGAAGAAGCTGTTCTGTTAGTGGTAAAGAGAAGTGGTTGGAGATAGATGGCCCATGTGCTGAGGAGGGAAGATGAAACTTTGAATAGGGCAAGGGATCTGGAGGTAGATGGTATAAGAGAAAAGGGAAGATTGAAGATGACATGGAAACATATGATGAAGAAGGAAAGCAGTAAGTTTGGTTTGAACGAGGAGGAAGGATGCTCAAGACCGAAAGACGTGGAAGAAGGGAGTGTCCTCGTGTGAGAGTTGGTAACCCTTCATGAGGAAATTTCTGACTGAAATAAATGGTGATGATGGTGATGATGATTGTTGTTGTAGTGATGATGGTGATGGTGATGTTGGTGGCGATGATGCTAGTGGTGATGATGAATCATGATGATGATGATGATGGTGGTGGTGGTGGTGGTGATGATGATGATTGTTGTTGTAGTGACGATGGTGATGTTGGTGGCGATGATGTTAGTGGTGGTGGTGATGATGATGGTGGTGGTGGTGATGATGATGATGATTGATGATGATGATTACGACGATGACGACGACGATGATGAAGATGATGGTGATGGTAGAGTTTCAGCACGCTATCCATCGAGTTACTGAGGGATGGCTTTTAAAGTCTCTCCCAAAAATGTATTATGCGATATGTCCACATTATGAAAATCAATCTACCCAGCATTTCATAATTTGTAGATTATTTTTCTTCAATAATTAAATCAAATGATTTTATTCTGGTTACTTTCTCTTGTGTTGCTTTAAATTTCTCTCCCCCCCCCCCCAAATAGATGAATGAATAGATAAAAAAATAAAAATGAAAAAATCAGAAATCATAAAATGAAATATGTAGAATAAAAGTTCATACCGAAAAGAAAAGTTGATCAGAATCTCACCCTATAAAGATCAATTAGACCAAAAATTGACATTTTGAGTTCTTTAAATATAAATGATTTAGAATATAATCGATATCTTATTTTATGTTTTTGATTTGTTTTAAAAATTGTATTTTAATGTTACTAGTATTCAACCTGGCATAATTCAAAGATTTTGACAAATTCCCCCAAATATTTAGAAATAGGGAATTTATCTTAATTTCATACCTTTGTTATTTCCAGTGTAATCTGTTGTCGGTATTTTCTTTATCAATCTGTCAACTGTATGCGCGAAGGATCGAATAATGCGGCGATGACCTTTTGCACTGAAATGCACTAGTTTTCAACCTAGTGATGATAGATGGCTAATTTCAAAATGGTTTAGATTGCTAAATTAGATCTAGATATATGTAAGTCTCTGGCTTTGATTAATTCCCTTTTTGGTCTCATCTCATTTTGGTCTAGTCCATAGTCGGATGGGACAAGGGCAGATTGAAAGACAGGGCCATCTTTCATCGCTAGGTTGAATACTAGTGCCGACGGATTGAATACTAGTGCCAAAAACCATCGCCGTATAATTCGATCGCCCGCGCACACAGTCGACAGGTTGAAGAAAAAAATAACGGAAAAAGAATAACCAGCATTTGCTCTTGGAAATAAGACGGGTCTGAAATTCAGGTAAATTCTATATTTCTATATATTTGAGGAAACTCTCCAAACGGGTTGAATACTAGTGCCCTTACGGTATGTCTTGTTTATTTGTATTTAATTGTATCAAGGTGGTGCCCCACCCACAAGTTTTTTTTAATGAAAACTTCCAGGGGCTCCCAATCCCATGTTTTTATCTAATTTGTATATACCTGTATTATTTTTATTGATTGAAATAAATTTTGAATTGAATTGAAAAGAACAAAATTAGTTATGAAAAATTTTAGAGTAATAGACTGCAGTATTATTACAGATTATGTCATCAGTGATATGTTTATTTTTTATTGCAATAGCCATGATCATGGGGGCCTCCCAGACCCCCCCTCCCCAACTCCTACAGTTATATGTGGTACATTGCAGATGGCATGACTAGATTTGATGGTATCTAAAGCTTTATTCCCGATACCGTGATTATTTTCTTTTCAAATAAATCAAATACTATGTACTCTTTTGTATGTTACAGCGCCAGAACGCCATTTTGAAATTGCGTTCAGACTCTTTGACCTTAATGGAGATGGCCATGTGTCCTGTGATGAATTTACCCAGGTAAGCGTGACATTACAACACATCTGCAACATACACCTGGGCCCCGTTGTACAAAGAGTTACGATTGATCCGATCAATCGTAACTCTATGGAAATCCATCAGTCTCATAATTTTTTCTACAGGAAATTTGCAAAATGTCCTTTGTAATCAAAGGAGAACACCCCAAAATGTCAAGAAATCAATGAATTTATGGATATGCATTCATATCTAGAATTTTTTTTGAACAAACATGCATTTCGTATGTTGACTTTGCTGGCTTGCCATAGTTACGATTGATCGGATCAATCGTAACTCTTTGTACAACGGGGCCCAGGTCCATGTCTTACATACTTTGATATTGATCCAATCAACCACAACTATGGGAAGCCAGCAACTCCAACATCTAGAGTGCAATTTCCATTCAGAATGTTTTCTAAATAATAATGTGTAATTATACAAGGTTCAATGTCTCGTCAGTTCAGTTTGCTGCTCTTTGCTTGCAATAGTCTGAAGAATTATGACATTGATGGATTTCCATAGTTACATACAGGTTGATCATAAAGCCTTGCACACACTATGCGATGCAATTGCACCACAGAGTATGCGCCAACCTACAACCGAGACCTGCTTTGTTGCAGTAGGATCGCGGACCAAATCGCAGATATTTGACATGTCAAATCTCTCTGCGATTTTGCTAATTTCAGCCAAACAGATTTCTCCTAGATGCTGTGCTTCTGTGGTGCAGACAACATAAGCACAAAAGAAGAGGCGTGGTAAGATGTAGCGTGTTGCAGAGCTGTTGATATTGGATTTTTTAATCACGTCGCTTAGTGTGCGCTGGGCTTAACAATTACAACTGTTTGTAAGACAGGGCTCAGTTGAATGAAAATTTCAGAATATACTATTTGTTTGTAGCTTTCTTATATCCAATTACTAAATTGGTAAAGTAAATATGTCAAGTGCTCAAAATGCTATTTGTAAATATACAGATTAAAACATTACAAAGAGAGGGTGCTAGATACCATATTTGAATTCCAGCGGATGAGAAAAGATTCAATAACCACTACATATTTGTAATATTGGATTGTTAGATGATACTCCAGTATAATTGACATTGAGATTTAATATTTGCTTGAACACTAAGCCCTAAGTTGAGATGCGCTTTATGCCGAGATAATTGTAGAATATTTTCGCTGCTTCTGTTGTAAAATTAAGGTAACTGATGTGATGAGAGCACAGACTGCTACAGGGAAGCGTCATCGGGACAGGAAGACGACAGGGAATACGCTAGATAAACCGTTCAACAGCTCACTGACGACATTCTTCTTCGGAGCCGACCAGAGTCGGAAGCTGACCTTTGAAGAGTTCAACGAGTTCCAGCGGAAGCTTAGGCTTGATCTTCTTAAGCTAGAGGTAGATATTAGTTCTGGTTTTCTCATGAATTTTTTATCAACCTCTCCCTCAACTTTGCTTTATTCTTTGCATCCTCTTCCTTTAACCCAACCCACGTCCACCACTTGCTTCTCATCCACTGCTTGCTTCTTACATGTCGTCCTGGGTCATCCTTCCTTTCTGACCATCCCCCTCCAAACCTTCAATCTAACCACCTACTCTCCTCCACCACTTGATTCTTCCATATATTCTTTGGTCACCCCCTTTCCCCCTGCCCATCCTCCCCCAGACCTTCAATATTTATCCTCCGCAACTTGCTTCCATATATTCTTCCATATAAATTCTTCAGTTATGTATCTGTCCGTTGTTTCCCTATTGTCTTTTGTGTTGTCTAGATTTTCACCATTATTTTTATTTTTGCCTCTATTTCCTGTTTGCCTCAGTTTGAGCGCTACCAACCGGAAGACGGCCGCATCACGGAGAAGAGCTTGGCCAAGCTCCTCCTGGTTTACGCCAACTTGCCCAAGCAGAGGACGTCTCGTATGCTGAGAAGAGTCAAGAAGAAATATGAAGACGATGTTCAGGTGGGTGGTTCGTCATCAGGGAAAAAAATTACCTAATAGCTTGGGGCTATTTCACGCCTGAAATGTTAAAAAGAGTCCTTTGAAATATTAAATGAGCCGCGGGAAATCCTCCATTCACTGCACCATTAACGCTTATCTAGTGTTGCAGATTTAGGGAGTAGGTTGTTTCAAGTAACCTCATTAATGAACAAAAAAAATCATTATTTGCCTGTTCATCACATTTGATCAATAAGTAATTCATAATCTAAAATTTCTGCATTTCTAACATGAAGTTTCTTCATTTTTTGTCTCACCTGCATTGCAGAGTGAGACTGTAGGCGCCACTTTTCCGACGGCGGCGGTGGCGTCAACACCAAATCTTAACCGAAGGTTAAGTTTTTGAAATGACATCATAACTTAAAAAGTATATGGACCTAGTTCATGAAACTCGGACATAAGCTTAATCAAGTATTACTGAACATCCTGCCTGAGTTTCAGGTCACATGACAAAGGTCATTGGGGTCAATGAACTTAGACCATGTTGGGGGAATCAACTTCAAAATCTTAACCGAAGGTTAAATTTTTGAAATGACATCATAACTTAGAAAGTATATGGACCTAGTTCATGAAACTTGGACACAAGGGGCCCGTTGCATAAACCTTTTTACCTGAGAAAACTCAGGTTGTTTTTATCAGAGTTTTTGCCCTGTGTTAAAGTCAATGGCAGAAATTAGACTAACCTTAGTTTTCAGTTCTTACCAGAGTTTTCTCAGGTAAAAAGTTTTATGCCACAGGCCCAAGGTTAATCAATTATCACTGAACATCCTGTGCGAATATCAGGTCACATGACCAAGGTCAAAGGTCATGTAAGGTCAATGAACTTTGGCCAAGTTGGGGGTATTTGTTGAATTGCCATCATAACTTTGAAAGTTTATTGGTCTAGTTCATAAAAATTGGACATAAGAGTAATCAAGTATCACTAAACATCCTGTGCGAATATCCGGTCACATTACCAAGGTTAAAGGTCAATGAACTTTGGCCATGTTGGGGGTATCTGTTGAATTACCATCATAACTTTGACAGTTTATGGATCTGATTCATGAAACTTGGACATAAGAGTAATAAAGTATCACTGAAAATCCTGTGCGAGTTTCAGGTCACATGATGAAGGTCAAAGGTCATTTAAGGTCAATGAACTTTGGCCATGGTGGGGGTATTTGTTGAATCAACAACATTACTCTGTAGGTTTATTGGTCTAGTTAATAGAAATCAGACATAAGAGTAATAGAGTATCACTGAACATCCTGTGCGAATTTCAGGTCACATGACTAAGGTCAAAGGTCAATGGACTTTGGCCATGTTGGGGGTGTTTGTTGAATTACCTTCATAACTCTGAAAGTGTATGGATCTAGTTCAACTTGGACATAAGAGTAATCAAGTATCACTGAACATCTCATGCAAGTTTCAGGTCACATGACCAAAGTCAAAAGTCATCTAAGGTCATGGAACTTTGGCCATTTTGGAGGTAATTATTAGATTGCTGTCATAACTTTCAAAGTTTAAAGATATAGTTTATCAAATGTGGATATAGGGGTAATCAAGTATCACTGACAAGTCTTAGGTCGCATGATCAAGGTCAAATGTCAGTTATTGTCAATGAACATAGTATTTTATCATTATATGAATGGTATTTTTAAAAATAATTATTCTATAGTAGTTTTCAAAGTCAGCACTGCTGCTATATTGAATTGCGCGATGCAGGTGAGACAGCCAGAGGCGCTCCACTTGTTGATCTAATAATTGGTTCCATTTGCTCGGGTGAGAATTGCTACACTTTAAGTTCCACACTCTAACTTCAAGCCTGGATTTAACTCTATACCCTACCCTTAACCTAACACTAAATGTGGCTTAAAACCCTGTTGCAACCCCGTCCATTACCCTACATCTTAGAAGAAATAAAGCCCGGAGAAATCTCAGCGGGAGCAAATGTCGTGTCACTAAACAATTACCCTGCACACTACAGATTTTCATGCATTTATATATACTGCTCTGGAAATTGAATCCGCATTTTATATACATTTTCTCTTTCTAATCATAGGCCTTTTGTGATTGCTAGCATTCATGAAGATGATAAACTCCAAATTTTTCTCCACTCCTAAAGGAGACATTGGGAGAACTTGTATCTCTATCAGGGTAACACATGAATGGAGAATGTGGCTCACATACTGAACTTCGGTTTAATTTAAACTCTAGGATGGTATTATGATAACCTTTTTATCTCTGTTCTTATCTTTTATCTTATCTCTCTGAGATAAGAAGACGCTAAAATCATTGCAAATCTTTGAATTCTGAAAATCTTTTTAACGCATTCTTATCTCTGTAAGATCTGCCCCTTTCTTATCTTCAACATGCCTGTTTTTTAGATATTACCAATCAAAATTCACTTTATATTGGCAGTTTAACCAATAGAAGCATTCTTATGTCAAGAGAATATGCGCTCTGTGCGTATACTGGTGTAATTACATAATTGCGCATAATTCAGAATTCCACATGCACATATGTTCTTATCTTTTTAGCATGCGTTGATATTATATGCGCAAGTTATAAATCTATGCGCTCAGCCTAGGTTTTAAAGAGAGAAAAGATAGGAAAAAGATAAGAGCATTTTTAGAATACCAATTTGAGATCATGTAGATAAGAACATATTTGAGATAAGAAAGTTTTCAGAACACCTCCCCTGGTCTAAAGTTGTGGTTTAACAATGGATAACCAATTCTGACACAAATCTCTAACAGTACAGGTTGTATTTATCAGCACAATTGACACTCAAGTAATTTATAACTGTCTGGGAATATACCGGTAGTTTAAATAGTTTTCTCAACATGAAAGAATTTGCTTGATTGGGAAGGAATGAAAAATAAATTTAAGAAATGTATAATTTAAGCACGGAGTAAAATGAATACTTGGTTCAAATGGATTTCAGAATATCATTATGGGCTCATTGAAATAAGAAAGCGAAAAAATATTTTGATGTGATTCACTGACATATGTATCTCATCAATTCATTTATGCAGTTAGAATGTTTCTTTGCATGTGTTTTATGCAGGGTGTAACGTTTGAAGAGTTTGAAGCTCTGCAAGCTTTCTTGAGAAATATCAATGATGTGGACACAGCCCTGTCGTTCTACCATGTAGCAGGAGCGGCCATTGATCCAGGTGAGTTTACACTATAGGCACCTCAGTTCTGCTAGCGCCTTGTTTACATTTTTTACGATCATCGTATGATGGATTATTTTGAACTTTAATCTCGTTCTAACTTTTTTTTTTGAATTATGGAAACTTTTTATGGAAACTTCTCTTTATAGATTCATATATTTCTCTGTTTTACTCCTTGAATTGACAGAGACCTTCAAGCATGTAGCTAAGATGGTAGCCAATGTCGATCTGTCGGACAGAGTGATTGGAATCTGTTTTACACTGTTTGATGAAAATGGTAAGGTTTTGTGTTTGATGATAATGATGATGATGACGATGATGAAGAGGAGGATGATGGTGATGATGATGATGATGATGGTGGTGATGATGGTGATGGTGATGATGACGATGACGATGACGATGACGATGACGATGATGATGATGATGATGATGATGATGATGGTGATGGTGATGATGATGATGATGATGATGATGATGATGGTGATGGTGATGGTGATGGTGATGGTGATGGTGATGGTGATGGTGATGGTGATGGTGATGATGATGATGATGATGATGATGATGATGATGATGATGATGACGATGATGCTGATGATGCTGATGACAATATAGATAATGATGTGAAGGTGCATAATAATGAAAAAATATGTGCCAAAGGATTCTGGAAGTAATTGTGTAATTGCTGAGAAATTTACACAATAAGCATGTGATTTGAGTCAAATGTCAAGTTATTCTTCCAAGCAATAATAATACACTGTCCCGCATGTGCTAATCTGTGCTGGCAATCTACAGTGCGATCGTTTTTGTCTCACCTGCATAGCAGAGTGAGACTATAGGCGCCGCTTTTCCGACGGCGACGGCGGCGGCGTCAACACCAAATCTTAACCTGAGGTTAAGTTTTTGAAATGACAGCATAACTTAGAAAGTATATGGACCTAGTTCATGAAACTTGGCCATAAGGTTAATCAAGTATTACTGAACATCCTGCCTGAGTTTCCTGTCACATGACCAAGGTCAAAGGTCATTTAGGGTCAATGAACTTAGACCATGTTGGGGGAATCAACATCAAAATCTTAACCTAAGGTTAAGTTTTTGAAATGTCATCATAACTTAGAAAATATATGGACCTAGTTCATGAAACTTATACATAAGGTTAATCAAGTATCACTGAACATCCTGCATGAGTTTCACATCACATGACCAAGGTCAAAGGTCATTTAGGGTCAATGAACTTTGGCCGAGTTGGGGGTATCTGTTGAATTACCATCATAACTTTGAAAGTTTATGGATCTGATTCATGAAACTTGGACATAATAGTAATCAAGTATTACTGAACATCCTGTGCAAGTTTCAGGTCACATGATCAAGGTCAAAGGTCATTTAGGGTCAATGAACTTTGGCCAAATTGGGGTATTTGTTGAATTACAGCCATAAATTTGAAAGTGTGTTGGTCTAGTTCATAAAACTTGGACATAATAGTAATCAAGTATCACTGAACATCCTGTGCGAGTTTCAGGTCACATGATCAAGGTCAAAGGTCATGTAAGGTCAAAGAACTTTGGCCACGTTGGGGGTATTTGTTGAATTGCCATCATATCTCTATAAGTGTATTGGTCTAGTTCATAAAACGTGGAAATAAGAGTAACCAAGTATCACTGAACATCTTGTGCGAGTTATAGTAGTTTTCAAAATCAGCACTGCTGCTATATTGAATCGCGTGATGCAGGTGAGACGGCCAGAGGCATTCCACTTGTTTAGCTTAGTTTGAGGATGTCACAAAGATCAAACTGAACCAGATCTAGTTCCACGATCGTGGAGTGATAACTAATCTTGGTTTTACAGCCTTTCTTGTGAAATCAGTGTTTACTTTCACTTATCTTTAAGGCTTCCATTCTTCTTTCCCTGCAGATGACGGTAAACTCAGTAACAAGGAATTTGTGTCGGTGATGAAACACCGCGTCCAACGCGGTCTGGACAAGCCAAAGGAGCTCGGCCTCAGCAGGATACTCGCCGCCATGTGGAAGTGCGCGAGAAAGACCCAGATCTATGTTAAAGGGGAAGAGGACGTCACGCTCAAGCGAAACATCTCCCGGGCCAAGCTTTACGCCACGATATGAATATGGACCATGGTTGAGAGAGGATAGCAGAGGATGTGACAGTAGCAGTAGATGGACGACGTTACTTGTGGTTCACAAAGCTTGACATGGGAGAAAGCATGAAGCGTTGCTTAACCAGACCTGCTAGCTTAACCCAAACCTAGTATGTCCCAAGCTGATTGTATCCGGGCAATTGATCTTAAAACAGTAATTTGAAGAGGTTTACCAGTTATAAGTCTCAAATCTTTGAACAGTTTGATCAGAAAATGTTCATGAATATTGTTATGGGTAATTATGACTATTTTTGTTTTACTGAAAGTAAAAAAAAAGTAGGAAACTACATAGATGCTTTGAAATATTTCATCAGAAAATATTCATTAGTATTTTTATCGATGATTAGTGCTTTTATTTACCTTTTTCATTTAATCAGAAGTAAAATAAAAAGAAAAGTATATGGATGGACACCTCGATCAGTCTCATCAGAAAATAGTGTATCAGTGATATTATTGATGGTAAACACTTATCAATGAGTTTTTGTTTAATTCAAAGTGAAAAATAGGAAGTGTTTGGACACTTGGACTCAACCTCCCCACATTCAATGTGCAATATACTGTACAGCATGTATGGGAGTGTAGGGTACTTGATTCTATGGCCCGTATTCTGAAGTCGGGTTTAACTTAAACTCAGGTTTAAAGTTGTGGTTTAAGTATGGATGGCCAATTGTTACATAAATCGCCAACAGTAGAGATACCATATTTCAGCTCATTTGGCTCTCAAAATCATTAATAATTGTCTAGGAAGTATAAATAGGTGATTGTCTTCACCATCGATGAATCAGAAAAGAGCACAGTAAACACAAGAAACATATTTTTAATAGAAATTTTGACACGTTTGGCTTCCCATAATTTTAGCACAGAGTTAGACCATGGTCTAAGTTAAACCCGACTTCAGAATACGGGCCTATGAATATGAATTACGTGTAAATGTAGGGGAAGGGGGAGACCTTTGCTCATACAGGATCTTTGGCATGGAATGCTCATCCCCATCTTGCTTTCACTGATTATTGGTGATTAAAATAGTTTTCAATGTTATATCTGTTTAGTGAAGTGTCTGATCAACTGGTTCTGGTTATTTTGTATTTTCTTCTATATATCAATGATAATATGCAGATTCTTTAAGTGCTTTCTTTCTGTTTTGTGTTGTTTTTACTACTGCGCATCAAATACTTTCAATTCAAGAGGACATGATGCATTACTGTTATTACTTTTATCTATCTAACTTTCATCATCATCATCATCGCGATTTTTTTTATTACCACCAAGAATTATGGACTACATCTCACAAGAACAGAAGGTGCCAATTTTATGTAGTTTTGCTCGTCTTAACCATACAGAGTTTGCAGTCTTGTAGCCCTCCCCCCCCCCAAAAAAAAAAAAAAATTATAGGAGTTGAAAATTAGGCCTGGATCATGACATGTTTTGGAAACTTTGATACTGCTGGGTGGCAAATGCCATCTATTTGTATCAAGTCCATTTGTTTAGAATTTCAAAAAATAAACAGGAAAAAGTTTCTTTGTGTAGTGGGATTTGTGTAAATATATTTAATATGAAAGGAAAATACATGTACATAAGAAAATATGAAAGTTAAGATTTTGAAATTGTACCCTCCTTTTGTTTAGTTATGTAGTGTAGCTTTGATTTTCAAATTCATGCTTTATCAAGTAATATGCCAAGTGGGTAGTGCAAGTATAAAATGAAGTGTACCTTCAGCTTTCATGTTTTTATTATTTTTAATATAGATATTTGTGAAGTCTTTGAAGTCTATTAGTATTTCTGCCCTACTCTTCTTTCTCTCTCTCCCTCCATCTGTCTTAATATTTCTCCATCTCTTCTCTTGAAAAGGTACATTTTTTCCTCATTGTTTTGATTATTAGCTATTTAAAGATATCGTTTAGTAATGGGTCTGGGAGAGGTAGCACTATGGATATTAAATGACTTAATTATCAGCCAGAATTGGCTATGCGTACAGTTGTTAGCTGTTCTTTAAGTACAAACAAGTAACTTTTTTTTAGCAATGTTGGCTCAGAAATGGTTGGGAGTAAAAATCCAAATTAAGTCTTGTTACATGGTCATGTACAAAGCCACTTGTGGGAATGAGAATTCCATTCCTGCCAATGCCTGGGCCCCCGTCTTACAAAGAGTTACAATTAATCGAATCATCTTGAACTATAAGGAAATCCAACATTGACATAAACTTTTCTCCAGTAAATTTGCTTGATGTCTTTGTAAACAAAGAAAAGCACACTGAATTTAAAACAAAAAATGAATGTATGATTATACATGTGGTTGATCTGATCAAACTCTTTGTAAAACGGGGCCCTGTACATGTATGTGTGATCTGTGTGCATATAGTGTAATACAAGAATGTCACCTAGGACGTGACCATGGATATGTGAAATTCAAAATGTATTTTACGATAAAGGTCACTAGATAATGTGAGTGGAATGTCAAATTTTATCACGCATGAATGTTTTCATTGAATTTTTTCTTGCACTAATCGGTGCATGATTTGTTCTATCTTTTCTGTCACAAAGGTGGACTTAATGCCATTTGGAACTAAAATATTGTAATGCATATGTCCACATAGGTTATTTAATTAAAGGTGGAGGGACTTGCACAGACACGTAGGTTCTGTTCGAATCGAGATATGACGAGAACTATGTATACTATTGTTTATAATTGGATATAATCTTGTAAAATTTACAGAATTTTGTTTATCTTAGATTGACAAATAAATTATTGTATTGTGATTAAATATTGAAAAGTAATATTGTTAATTACTATTAAAAAATATGTGGTTTATATATCAATCTTTATTTATTGCAACCTTATGCAAGATCAAGTTTAATTATTGACAAATAAAAGTGGTTGATAATTACAAAGATCACTTTTTTTTTTACTTGAGTTTGCTTATTACATGTACATTTTTTTTCTTTATATAACCTTTGACCCTTCCCCTCTCCTTCCTGTGAATGACTTGGTGATTACCGGTAAGCAGAGAAAATTCAAACAATACTGAAAATTTTCTCAAATTGGAATTTAAAAAAGTTATATGGATAATGTGGGTGGTATGCAAATGATGGAACCGATGTCACATGTTTTCTTTTGTACTGTAATATGCATGTGCATATATAATGGATATAAATTTGAGTAATTTTGTAATGTTTAACAATATTTGATTCCTCCTTGAACATGTGGAATCTCCATGGTTTTGACTTATCATTCAATCAAGAACGTCTCATCAAATCTAAAAAAAATGAATGATTTCATATCCTGGCTGATAAAACCTCGTATCTCAAAATTTAAAAAAATTGAGGGCAGCTTTAAAAGAAGGCTGCATTATAAAAAATATAGCAATGGTGGCAGTCTCATATTGTCTGAAAACAGTCTCCTGATACCTGTGAAGAACTCTTTCGAGGCAAAAGAAGGTTGCTACCTTTGTTATAACTCTAATATCTAGCTTTTTCTGAGCTGTCACCAAAATATTTAAATTTTGAGATACAAGGTTTTATCACCCTAGCCACGATATTTCATGAATGAAAGAAAATACAAAATAGTGAGCATGCGATATCACTTCCGTTACATGTACATGTATGCTTCAAATGCCCCCTTCACTTATGGTGCATACATGTACAAAATCATAACCGAGTCATACAAATATGCACTTTTCATTACTTTATTACATGTTTTCATCTACCCCACGTGGGTGTAGAAGGATTTTACAAAGGCTTAAAAATGAACACGATTGGATCGAACAATCAAATGAGTTGAAGATAAATGGTCCATTCCCTAGGATCTGGAAATGAAGTATTTTCAATGAAAGGTGTGATAAAAAAGGAGGGGGAAAAAGGTTAGGATTTTAAATAGGTAGGGAAGGATTGCTTATGGAGAAAAGAATAGAAAATGTCCCATTATTTTTACCTTCCCTATTAAGAAATAAAGGTAATTACAGGTAAATGGAATATTTTCAATGAAAAGTGTGATAAAAAGAAGGGGAAAAAGTTAACTTTAAAATGGGTCAGGGAGGATTATTATGAAAAAAATAAAAAATGCCTCATCATCTTAACCTTTCCTAGAATATATAAGTATGGTAAATGAAATATTTTCAATGAAAAAAACGATTAAAAGAAGAGGAAACACCTTTGGGTATTAAATGGGTAGGGGAGGGTTGTTATGAAACAAAATAAAAAAGTAAAGTAGAAAATTGCACAATATATATGAACCTTATTATATGATCATTCAAAGCTGGTATTCAACATTATGTGAATATATGCACTCACGGTACATGTATATACCAGCTGGAAGTTAAATAAGCTTCCTACAAACAAGTATTTCATTTGAACTGCTTAGGGCAACAATGTAAATGTACTATCAAATTGGACAAAATGCTGTTTGATATACAAGTATGCTGCACTTGGCCTAAAACCCCACTTTAAGGTTTTATTTGTCTGACACCCAATTGGTCTGTTCCACTTTATCTATTTATTATTTCCAACTTGTCAAACAAAAATTTGGTACAAAAACGGTTCATGTAATTATGCAGATGAAGTGTTGTTAGACCAACTGGATACAAGTGTAGGTATTAATATAAGGGGCATTCATTACTTTAGGAAAATGAGCAGTTTGGTTTATAAACTGCAGCTACGAATGTACTACTGTATATAGTCATCACATTTCATAATAACGTGTAAAAATAAATGGCCAGGTTGCACTATGTGATAATAGCATAATTACAAAGATGCTAACTTTGAAATGCAAAAGGGAGCAAGTGACATGTGTGAACATAAAGTTGAGTACCAGGTAATAAAGATACTCCATGCTGAAAACAATAATTTCAATAAATAGCGCAAAATTAGACATTAAAATTCCATCAAATTTGGATGAACAATAGCGAAGTTGTCGAATTTTATTTCGATGAGATAGTTGTATACTTGTCATGACTGAAAATAAAGAGCTGACGATGTCATGTCAGCATTTTGGATACCATGTCTCGGAAGGGTGTAATGAGAAAACATTCACAGCCCCAATTTGGTGAAGAACTACTTTAAGAGCCTCGTTGAAATCAATGTATTTGTCCTGGCTCAAAGAACAGTTATGAACCAATCAATTTATACTGATTTCAAAGGGGCTAATTACTGTTAGGCATTCTTGTAGCCATGCCTTGGGCAACCATGAAACAACTCATGTTGAATTTGGGTTGCGTGTATGTTTCATTATTTTTCATCATTACAAAATGTCAAACTTTAGTACTTGATATGAAATTTCACTTTCGCCACTTGCGCCCTTTTACCATGGAAGGGGTGCACGTTCAAGGCTTGACACATTACACTAAAAGCACAAAATGTTTAAAAAAATGCTGCTCAACATGACTGCATGTTCATCTTAAATGCAAATACAAAGAAAACAATGATAAAAGGTCATTCATTCTCAAAACGAGACGTCGCAATTCATGAAGATCGTTCCTCAACTTTCTTCAAGCCTAGCCGTACGATTTCTATGCCATTTCATCAAGATATTAAACATAGATGGATAAGCAGAACACTACATCTCTACACTTTGACATGATTACCAATGAGTGCGTCATAGATGTTAACAACAAACATGTTCGTAAGCTGCTTTTGGATGCGAGTTATAGCTTATCTGGCCAAGCAAAGATATTGCCCCATATTCTGAAGTCCAGCTTAATTTAGGCCATGGTCTATACTGTGTTCAATTATGGGAAGCCTAAAATGTCAAATTTATGTTGACAGTATTCTTCCCATATATTTACTAATCTCTTTCCTAATTCTTTAATGGTAATGAAAAAAGGAAAGAAAGTAATAAATGATTCGAGTGTCAAATTAGCAGATACATTGAATCATTACTGTTAAAGATTTATGTCACAACTGGCTATCCCTAATTAAACCTCAACTTTAGAGCCGGGTCTACGTTAAACCCGACTTCAAAATATGGACAGCCATGAAGTGAAACATATGTCATTTTCTTGATAAAATCCCATAGGTAAATATATAGACCATAAGATGGTTGAGTAAGACACATTTCATGAATTGCAATTTTTTTTTAAAGTCTTTAATAGAATGACCTTATAAAGTGTCACAGGCTTCAACAAAAGAGATTAGCTTGATTCTTGTTCAAAAAAACATATTGGCAAGAATTAATAATTTAGCAGCAACACACATTGTTTCAGTTTTCTTTGTGGCAAAACTTACTTCACTTGACAAAACAAATCAATAATTAAAAAATAACTGAAAAGAATACTCTTGTATCAAGAAGCAATCATTTTGATAAAACCTACTGTTACACATGTTATTTTTTATTTTTCCCAGGTTTTGTAAAATCACCGTCCAAGGACCCTGTTGACTTAAGCACATGTTCCTGAACAGATCATATTTTTCGTAATCATCTCAATTTTCCCCGCACCATCAAACACATTTTGTCCCAATAAGCAATGAAACCCCTTCAAAAGAAAAGAATGAAATATTGATATCTGTACTCTGTACAAAACAGGATAATAGGGAGTAAAAACAATCTAAAAACTTACAATATAAAGACGACGAAACATTGACAATGGGAAAAATACAACTTTCATTTACATGTAAATATGTATATAAGATCTATATATTTATACATCATCAAGAAAAATCTGGAGGCATACAGGATCATGTAGTAAATACACTGTTGCCCGTCGCATAGTTTTTATTGTTGATATGAGCACATACCTCCCATTTGTTACAAATTTCGCTCTGTGACATCATAGAAATTTTAAACATTGAAGAGCATTCAACGAGCACAACTTTTTATAATTCAAGTTGGGGGAAATGGCACAGAATCTTTAAATTTGTCTTCAAATAAACTTTGAACGAAGATAAACTGATCACTGAAGTAGGTCCGGTGGAATTTAAGACCTCTTTAGATTTTAATTTCTCTGCAATTTCTGTAATAATTTCCAACATAGATCTTCAAAATTATGCTCCTGGAAAACAACTCAACTGCCAACTTATTTTTCTCCATCACAGAAAGATATATTTGGTCTATACACCACATCATAATAATAATTGTCCTAAGTGCAATATAATCATTAATATGTCACATGTTTACAGAATTGTTAGTGGAGATGTCAATTGCATTTGTATTGTGACAAACCAAAAACAATTATGATATTGAAACAAAGATCACTAGAATAATTTATGAAACTAGCTCCTAATTTATTGTTTCTTGTATGAAATTTTAATACAAATATATATATAATTATATATACATGTACAGAAATGTTCACTGTACAGCTACATAGCTCGCTCAAAGTAAAGGTGACACCAATGCCAACACTTTTAAATGACCAATATCAAATAATCTTCAACTCTTTTCTCTTTTAGATTTAGCACCAGTTAAATAAGGATTGGCCTATCATGATTTTACTGAACCTATATCTTGAGCAATTTGCCCCTTAACTTGCACTGGTCAGATAGAGAGACCGATGAAGAATATGAGCACAATGTTGAGATAATATCAGAAACTAATTGAAATTATAACCAGCATTCAATTTGTAAAGAAAATCAAGACTATAATATCAATAACAAAAAAAAAGGGAAAACTGCAAAAAGAAAACAAACAACCAAACTAATGTTGGTATGAAACAAGGCATACATGTAATCCATTCGACAAATTAAAGAATTTTGGTGATTTTCTCCCCCCAAGGATTCTACTTTATATTGATCATCAAGTCTGAGCCTTGTAATAGAATAGAAAAAAAAGTTTTTGATGCATTTCGATATCTCTCTCTTCTCTCTTTATACTAATAGAATCTCATAGGTATCCCCATTTTGTCCTTTTCCTTTCCCTCGACCAAGAACAGAGAATATAATTGACCCATATTACAATGTACATGCAAAATCAGATCTAAAAGATATGCTGGATCCCATACTGGTTGGAAAAAAAAAATCTGCGGGTTCAATAACATACAACTGCAACAGAGATTTATAGCACAATCTACCAACTGGATGAAACAAGGTTCAATCTGCTATGGCATATTTTCATGTTATGATCGAACTGCTAGCAAAAGATGAGTTCACAGGTCTGTTTGAAAGCTACGTCTTTGTCGGGACGGAAAGTTCACCTTCTCTGGAGACTTCTCCTCTCCCGACGGACCCCTCGCCCTCCTAGCACCCTGCCGCTTCACTGGTCCTGTAATTGCTGGTGGCTTGAACGGAGCGGCCCCGAAAGGGTCGACGTCATCGAACCCGGCCGGAGCGGCGGGCGAGTCTGGACTTGTGAAAGGCTGTGCTCCAAAGTCATCAACCGCCCTTGTCACAGGAAGGGAGAACTGTTTGTGGGGTTGGGGTGGCGTGAGCTTCCGCCCGAACGAGTCCTCAAAACCAAGCTTGGTATCGACCGGCTTGGGCTGTCCGTCGTCCCCTAGTGCGAACGGACGCGAGCCGAATGCATCTAGACTGTCTTGTGATCCTCGCAGTCTGGGCTGGCTGCCCGGGCTCGACTTGAGGGAGTTGGAGGCAGAACTGGAACTGCTGCGACGCGAGGAACGAGAGCTGTTGCTTCCGCTACGACGTCTACGGCCTCCAGAAGAAGTCCTGCTTGAACGACGCACGCCGACAGCTGTGCTCACCACATGTGGGCGCTTGTGAGTGGCTGGACCTAATTTTGAATAAAAATATATTTAATATATTGTATATCATTGAAAAAAATGTTCAGATAATGCATACTATATAGAAATGTAACCAAGTTGAATTCAAAACAATCAATTTGAATGACGAGCAAAAAATTATGAATACGAGATGAAATTTCAGTTGTTATGAATAGAAACGAAAACATTGATCCACTGCCAAAACACAAAATTTTGTCCACTATGTCTGCTTCTTTCATGTAACCTCACACAAACAAATGTCGAATCTAAAATAGGAGGCATTAGTCCAAAGATGTCTGGACCAACTCCAGAAATCATACTTTGCAAAGAATATTTTGAATTGTCCGAACCCAAGAGACAAAAAAATGTCTCAACATGCCTCAAAAGAACAAAAAAAAATTCTAGCCATCTCATAACCCATCGACTACGTACACAATTCTGAATTTGTAGCAGAGGACTTATGCAACATATGTGAGCAAATCTGACATATTTTTACCCGATTTCTTTGCATCTTCTTGACCGCTCATCTCCAAATCCGAGCCCTGGGATGTTACAGCATGAAATGGAACAGCACCAAACATATCAGGCTCTTGCTTGGCCATCTTAGAAGACATCCCCTGAGCTCCTAGCTCAGTTGGTGAGATGGGCGGTGTTGGGTTACCAAGTGTTGTTGTTTGTTCCCCGGAAACATGCTGCGTTTTGGCACGCCTCACCTCCGACCCAGTACCCTGCCGCTTCTTGGACGAAGCTGAGAAAGGTGCCTTTGAGAAGACATCCGAGCCGGCCGAGCCAACGGACGACTTGCTGGTCTCGCGCTGCAGTCCGGTACGAGGATTAAAAGGGGCCTCTCCGAATGGATCCTCTTCCTGCATCGGGGGAGAAATAGGAGGGGTGAGAGCACACATTCCCACTGGCTCAGTGGCACGTTTCAGACTCCCAGTCTTCGCTTTGAATGGGGCTTGACTGAAGGGGTCATCATCGGTCATGTCAATGAGCTGCGCAACAGGCGGCTCAGATTTTTTCGGCACTTTGCTAGAAGGCAGGTCCTCACGCAGATTCAGACTGGCTAACTCCGCATCCGATAGACCGTGGCCATCATCGCCCATCAGGGGCTGGGCACCAACTTCGTCAAAGTCCTGGTGATCAGAATCGTCATCGGATTCATCTTCCGAAGACTCTTCCTGATCAAGTAACCCCCTGTGAGCATGCTCCTCATCCTTCCGAATATCAATAGAATCACTATCAAAGGTATCATAGCTGAAATCTCGAAGGCTACTTGACAACCTTTCCCCCTCGTGATCGCTACTCGACTCGCTTCCCCTCTGCTGCCTGACAGTTCCGAATGGCTTTGCCCCGAATTCATCCAGCTCTCGTATCGACCTATCCAAACCGAAGCTGCTGGATGATCCTGTACTGGTCAGTCTTTCCGACCTCCCGTCCTGCTTCCCCTCCCGAACAAAGTCATCCTCAAACCCGACCCTGATGCGAGGGGTGGATGCCGACTCTGGCTGTGGTTCGAGAGCCATGGCTCCTAGAAGGTCGGCTTCCTGGGGGCTCATGTTCCGTTGCTGCTGGTATGTCTGCGAGGGCTGCGCAGCTTGATTGCCCCCGCTAAGACCAAAAGGCGTCGCTCCGAAGACGTCCACCGTACCACCCACTTTCCTTGGCTCCCCTGCTCCTACAACCAGAGGCGGTGAGGACTCCATGACGTGCCCTTGGGCTTGGGTCTGCTGTCCAGCGGCACCACTGGCTATATGCTCCATCTCAGCTGCACCTCCAGAGTGAGGCCGTCCTGAGCATTGGAAAGAAATGTTAATCGGATCATCAAAAAGGTAAAAATAATAACAAATTGATTTATCCAAAATTCCAAGGTTCATGGAATGTAGACTGAAAATGCAGCCTTTGTGGCCAGGCACAGTGAATCGTCAAACAAAAGTTTGGAAGGAAGCATTTAGTTCATCTACTGCTCAGTTATATTTTCATTGTTCTTTGTCAGTAATGTTGGTCTTTTGCCTATCAAATTTTTTTAAACAGCTATCATACTCAAATATTTTTTGTATTTTAAAGCATTTAGATAAAGAAATTGTAAGGTGAGAGCAATTTAACAAGGCATTTCTGTTCTGTTTCTTCATCATAACTTTACAGAAACACCCTTCCCCAATCCCTAAACCTACACCACTTCCAATCGAGATTACTTTTGCAATCTAAATTTCAAGCATATTGTGTGGTTATCTTAATAAAATATTTGTAATTGCATTTTGTGTTTTGATATATCATATTTTATATGTTATCATTTACAAAAGTAATTGATTTGCGACCTACCTTCACCAAGATTAAATGGGACAGCACCAAAGACATCGGTAGTGTGGGAAGGGTTGGAGACTCCCGGCGTCTGTGGCTGAGTGGCATTGGTGGTTGTTTCTGAAAAAAAAAAATAAAAGATTTTCATGATTACCAATCAAAAAGTAAAATAAACTAGTTTAGTTTCTCAAATTGGAACTTTGTAGTACATCATCATCATCTAAATCATCATCATCATCATCATCATCGCCACCACCACCACCATCATCATCATCATCATTACCATCATCACCATCACCATCATCTAAATTGTCTAAATCATCAACATTATCATCATCTAAATCATCATCATCACCACCATCATCATCATCATCAATGAAATCATCATTGTCATCATCCTTGTTGTCACTGTCATCATCATCATCATCTAATCCATCAACATCATCAACAACAAAATCATCATCATCACCATCATCATCTCTGCCACCGCCACCACCATCACCACCACCACCATGCATGATCAAGAACCTCAACATCAACATCTAGAAGGAACCATGATTTTCACCATTGATGTTTCCATTACAAATGAACACAAAATTGTGATATAACAATGCATTAACCAGTAGAACACAAAGACAGTTTTCAAATTTCTTCATAAAGATGATATCACTCAAAAAGATGGGGCTGTTTTTTGTTTTTTACCTGGACTGACTTTCCTTAGTTGATCAAATTCACTGTCTAGATCTTCATCGTCTCCCGGGCCTGCCGCAAGCTGGGAGGCCAAGATGGCAGCCTGCGGACCAAATGGGTTGGTAGGACTTGCAAGGTCTTGGACAGGACTCACATGGTCACCATCAACTAAAGAAGGCAGCAAATAGGATAGAAATTAATAAATTATATTAATGTATGTAATCTAAAGAGTTTCCATATGTATGGAATAATTATTCCCAGATGTGATTATTATGTTACAGGTAAAATCGTAAAAATTATGTATAATGTGAGATCTCTATTTGAATTATGAAAATTGCTGAACTTTCTGCAACTTTTTTTTAAATAATCCTTGTGATAATATTTGGTTTTGTATCATGTTCTACAAAACAATATGTTAAAATATCATTAATTCATTTTTCAATTCCTGTGATGATGAATAGAATTGAGAAAGAAAAGTAGAGGCATAAAAAGAGAAGCATTGTAATGAGTTCAAATCGTGCAAATGATGCATGGGTGCAATGTATGTTATCTCTTGAACATGCTTTGGAATTTGTTTTATAGATGATGAATAATAGTATCGATATAGTATAGATATTTCATTAAGAAAGCATGTCATTGGAAATCAATAACCAGTAGTGGATCTAGCTTTTTGCTTAGAGGGGGGTTGACAAGTTGGTTTGACCCAAAAACTATGAGCTGCAAAGTAATTCGTCCTACCCCCTCCCCCCGCCTAGATCCGCCACTGTCCTGCTTGTGCGACTCTGGTAAACAGGAAAGAAGTGTTGGAGTTTGATCCCAACTCCTTTTAAAAATTATTTTTAGGGCGTCCCCTCTCCCAAATCGGCAACTGATCATACTCCTCATATAAGAATAATCTGGGGTATTCCTAACAGCGGAAATCAATCTTAGGAAATATGAACCATTGGCATCCCATGAAATTGATTTTATCTCAATTGCAATTGACTCCAGCTGAAAGTAACTCCCCTCCCCCCGTACACACATGCATGAAACCTTCCCACAATGCATTCTCATTTCCTCAAAACACCACATTTTTCAAAAATTCAGGAAAGGGGAGGGGAAGCAAAGAGTGATATCATGGCTTTTTGTAACAACAAAAAATGAAAATGAACCATTCCCAAACCAGAGGATATATGCGGTATGAGGGAATGAAAGTACTTAAGGTAAAACTAAAAACTGAGCTCAAGAATTTGGTTGCAGGATGACCTGTTTAATAAGTCAGGCACAGCAAAATGCAAGCTAAGAATCGAAGTGACGAGAATAGGTGAAGCATAATTTGGTCTAACCCCATTTTATCTTCTGCCCATTCAATCTCAACCAACATTTCTACTTTCCTTTAAACCAGTTTTTTAAATAACCATTTGATCTAGTTGCCACTCCGTCATTGCAGTATTTCCTTTATTTTCAAGTTGGGCTAAGTTCATCTTGTTTTATACCCACTTATGGCAATTAGTCTATCTAATATGAACATAGAATCCAGTTTTCAATTCCTGAAGTGCCAGTTCTGTATTCTTTGGCATTCTCAACATTATATTCAGTGTTCTTTTGGTAATATTTACAAAAATGTAAATATGATTGTATTTATAATTGTAAATATCAGAATTCTTAGAAAAACAAGTTTCCATGCAGGTAAAAGACATGCAAAACAGTGCAGACCAGTTCGAGGGGCAGATATTTAACGTATGCAGCTATATTTTATTGGATTTTGCTTTGTTTTTCTGGCCTTTCACTGTATTTTTTGTCATTCAATATATAGGCCGGTAAAAATATGGTATCCATGAAATTCTGTGAATTTCTTGATTTTGTCTCAGTTTTACGTATCTAAGCAAGCTGGCTATGCCCATTTCGTCCCACAATGATGCCCCTATTAAAGCCTAATAAGACAAACTGGTAATAGACCTTATCACTCATAGATGCACTGGGACAATTAAGTTGGCAAAGTGGTGATTATACTGATGATTAGAAAACAAAGTGCAACTAGCACAAGTGAGTACAAGCCTGTGTGGATATTAGACAGAAGTGACGGTTAGACTTGATGGCAATTAGACCAAATTGATATAAACCTGGGCCCCATCTTACAAAGAGTTGCGATTGATCCGATCAATCGCAACTATGGAAAGCCAGCAAAGTCAACCAAAAAAAAAAGCAAGTTTGCTCAAAAAAATTTCTAGATATAAATGTATATCCATAAATTCATTGATTTCTTGACAATTTGGTGTGTTCTCCTTCGTTTACAAAGGACATTTTGCAAATTTCCTGTAGAAAAAATTATGACACTGATGGATTTCAATAGAGTTACAATTGATTGGATCAATCGTAACTCTTTATAAGACTGGGCCCAAATGAGTTTAGTTATATTGGTGTGAATTAGACAAACTGAGGAGCGTTTCACAATTAAGTTAGCGATTTTCACTGACAAACTTGCTCTCAGCCAATCCGTTGCAAGGATTTCAATAGCTTATAACAGCTGTCATGGACAATCACTAAGATAATTGCTTTATGAAAAGTGTTCCCTTGGGCCAAGATGCACAAGACTTGTGATGTTGATATGAATGATGTTTCCGATCAATTGCGTAGATTACTACTTACAATCAATCATGAAAATGAAAAGTACAATCAATGTAAAGCTTTGTGTTAAGAGGCCAGGGGCCCGTTTCATATGAAAGTGTTCTAACACTGGCTTGACGCCATCTCTATGGAAAACCAAGCTGGACTTAATTGTGCGTGAACAGACATATGCTACCCATATACAAAGTCAATGCATTCGCTTTGTGTCCAATCAGCGTATTGTCCAGTTACGCTTTCCATAGAGATGGCAGCGTCAAGCTTGAGTTATGATTAATTTTTGTGAAATAGGTCCCTAGGTACTGGACCAAGTGCCTATATATAAACCAAATCAAGATGCCCGTGTGGATTAGAGCCGAGGCGACATCTCTCCGCAAGGTGGATCAGAGGTTAGGGTCGGTCGAAGGATCATGCAGGCGGAATTGAAAAGTGTGTGATAATTACATTTGTTTTTCCCCTCCAAGACTGGCACATTGATATCGTCCAGCCTACCTTCTACCAAGGTGCCAACGGCCCCAGCAGCCTGGGCTTGCTGGGCCAAGGCCTGGGCCTGAAGGAACTGCTGCTGTTGCGCCTGTTGCTGTTGTAAAGCCGACTGTTGCTGTTGGTACATCGCCTGTTGCTCGGGTGGTATGAACTGTGGCGGCTGGGAGTACGGAGGTGGCGAGGAGGCCTGGTACTGTTGTTGTTGTTGTGCAGCTAGTTGTTGCTGTTGCTGGTATGCTAGTTGCTGCTGAAGAAGAAGTTAGGATGTTGAATAAAAGGTTTATATAAGTTTACCCAATGATTAAAAATAATAGGTATGTTCTGTTCAAGGTTTAAGTTTATAATGAACATTCAAATAATATGTTATTGAGTATTAGATTATTTGAAGACATCTATACGGTTTTACCAAAAATTTTTGTTATAAGGCACGGTTGATACAGATAGCAAATGTAGACAAATTATTTTTTTTTTTATTGGATTATGGAGGTTGACTTAATGCTTGGCATGAAATATACGTCGTAAATACAAACCTGTTGCTGTAATGCAGCTTGTTGTTCTAAAGCAGCCTGTTGACTGAGATATGCTGCTTGTTGCTGTTGCTGCTGCTGCTGTTGTTGTAACAAAGCCTGTTGCTGCTGTTGATAAGCAGCCTGTTGCTGTTGTTGCAAAGCTGCCTGCTGCTGTTGTTGAAGTGCTGCCTGTTGTTGCTGCTGCTGCTGTTGCTGCAAGGCAGCCTGTTGCTGCGCATACTGTGCCTGAATGCTTGCTTGTTGCTCGAAGCTAAGTTGCGGGGGTCTGGAAAAAGCACCGTGTTGCCCAAACCCGGGCTGCTGCGGAGTCGGTTGTGGCTGTTGGAAAGGCTGTTGGAAACCTTGCTGACCGGCGTAAGCAACTTGCTGTGGCTGCCCCTGCCCAAACCCAGCAACTTGCTGCTGCTGTGGTCCATAAGCAACTGGGGCTTGGGCATTATTGTATGCCATTTGCTGCTGTTGTTGCTGCTGCTGCTGCTGCTGTTGTTGTTGTTGCTGCTGCTGCTGCTGTTGTTGGGCAAGAGCAAGGAGTCTTTGTTTGTTTTGTTGCTGGGCAAGCTGTTGTTCTTGTATCAGTTGCTGCTGATGTTGCTGTTGCTGCGCTGCTTGTTGTGCTTGAACTTGAGGGGGACTGATCCCTAAGGAATGAAAAAGATAGAACACAAACAGAAATTAATAACATAATTATTTTAAATCTTACCTGCTATGTCATAATAGCTCTGTCAATCCATACACATTCCAACACAAATGTACAAATAGGAAAATAACTGAGATCATCCACAGTATGTCTCAGTATATGTGTGGATTTCATAAAACCATGTTTCAATTTGGCCAACTTGACGATAAACTTCATAAAAACAATAAACTTCATTAATATCATTTGTTTGAGATCACCTGTGCCTAGGAAGTGAAATGCATACTGAATCACTAATACCTGCGGGACTGACTGGGGGTGTCCAGGTGGACCACTTCTCGAAGATTTCCCCCTATGCTAGTGGGTTTTTAATGTGCAAAAGTAGGACTCCCCTTTTCATGGTGCCTCAATTTAACATCCTATCTGAGGGACAGAGTGTTTCTGACATGACACAGAGTTGCCTAGGCTGAATCTATGGAACATGGGAGGGACAGAGTGTTTTTGACATTACATAGAGTTGCCTAGGCTGAATCTATGGAACATGGGAGGGACACGTTAACACACATAACACAGGCTTCAGTCATCCACCCGGGGTGGACTCAAAACCATCCTCTTAGGTTCGACAGGCAGGCACTTCACCTACTGAGCCAACTCTCTGAAATTGTTCATGACTACAGACGAACTTCAACATCATTTACCTACAGTCAGAACCACATCAAGTCATTTCAATTCTTAATTCTAACACGCTGAAATGGTTCACTACTACAGAAGAACTTCAAGATTATTTACTGACAGTAAGAAGGATATGTCATTTTAATTCCTAATTAGAACCTTCATGAAGCAAATCAATCTCTTTTCTGGATTGATTGATTGAGATTTAATGACACTATGAAAGTGAACTGCTTCACCGGGAAAGATTCCCTACTCTGTTTGAACAGAGAAGTAGTTTCTTTAAAGGTCAAGTCCACCCCAGCAAAATGTTGATTTGAATAAATAGAGAAAAATCAAACAAGCATTATGCTGAAAATTTCATCAAAATCGGATGTAAAACAAGAAAGTTATGACATTTTCAAGTTTCGTTTATTTATCACAAAACAGCAATATGCACAACTCATTGACATGCAAATGAGACAGTCGATGATGTTCCTCACTCACTCTTTCTTTTGTTTTTTATTGTTTGAATTATACAATATTTCATTTTTTACAGATTTGACAATAAGGACCAACTTGATTGAACCATATAGTATTAAACAATGCTAATTGCACATGTTCAGGGGGAATTAAGCGTTGTTTCACACGACAACAGGGAAAAAACTGGATTATTTCATATTTCACATAATAAAATACAAAAGAAATAGTGAGTGAGTGATGTCATGAGTCTCCTCATTTGCATACCGACTAGATGTGAATATAACTGCTTTGTGAAATTAAGCGAAACTTTAAAATTTCATAACTTTCTTACTTTACATCCGATTTTGATGAAATTTTCAGTGTTATGCTTGTTGGATTTTTCTCTTTTTATTCGAATCAACTTTTTGTTGGGGTGGACTTGTCCTTTAAAGTGCAAATGATGTGGCTCCCACTAACACGGGACATGAAACATTGAATCTCTGACTCACTCTGTGCTGCTGCTGCCGCCGCTGCTCCCGTCGGTGGCTGCCCATGCTTTGATGATCGTTGCCTGGTGATGGAGGATGGGGTCGGGAGTGAGAGGCCCCCTGCGGCCGGGGCCATGCCCTGTTGAGATGCCTTCGGTCTCTGCCTGGGGGTGACAGAGGTACTGACCTCCATGGGACCAGCTGGGGTTCTGTTAAACAAGGAGATAATTATACCATGACAAAAGCATTTGAAAGGAATTTGATTTTGATAGAGGATATATAGAAACACATTCTATTCTATAAGAGGGGGGGTCCAATGTCTACACACTTCAAGCAGATACAATCATTAACATTTGATCTGGGTTTTCTCAACATAATTGCATCCAAGAGCAGATACAATTGAGAAAGTTTATTTGTTGTAAAATTATTTCAAATGTCTTCAAACAATCTTTTAAATATAGAACACAAAGTTCCTGGAATTGTTGTCTGGTCCGGATAAAAGACAACTGGGTATATCATCTGTTGCGACCTGACTTTGTAATAAATCATATTTACGTTCAAATGAAAAATATAATTTTATTTGAATGCATGCTAGGAATACTAACATAAACATTCTGCTCTACTGCAAGCCTTGTGGTCGGAGTAAAGCCCAAATTAGCTTCAAATCATAGATTGCTATGTCATCACTACAATTTTGAATTGAATTCACTTTTATTCCTATAACATAACAAGGTTTGTATAAGAATGGGATTTCAAGTTAAGTATTCATAACACTTCTCAGAACATTGAATATTATTGGAATGTTTATATCAAATGCTATTACAACTTCAAATCATGAAGAGTGCACCAGAATATTAATACTGATTTCATACCTATTTTGGTTGTTTGTTTTATTCCTGGAATGTTGTTGTCTCTGTTCGCTTTCGGTCAGTGGGAGGGGAAGCTTGCTCCCATCAGGTACTGGCGATTTCTAAGAAAAACAAATCACGAGAGGAAACAACAAATTCAACATTCATTAACAATTATTATGATTTTTTATGATTTATTTACTTACAAACAATATTCACATGTTTACAGGTTATTATAAATTATTCATACTCATAATGTAATAATTCTTGATAACCAAAGGAAGTTATATTTATTGGGAGAAGTAAAATATACAAAATTAATTACGGGTACATCTGTACTTCTTTTACTGCCTACGCCACCCTCCTTTTTTGTTATCAATGCAATTTGCTTTATTTACTTGCTTATATCATTTTATGACTCGAATTATGTAACTGATTTGGTATTTTTGCTATACTGGTGATTTGAACTACATGTATGTGACCTTTATATATTCATATATAAGACCTCTAGGTTGCTTATTATGTTGATTCTCAATGAATGATAGTAGATTTTGTGCAAAAACTACATTTTTCTATTGTTTCTCATGGGAGCGTTTTATCAACATTGTCTTTTTGTCTGACAATTTTCCTTCATTTTGATTGGTTCAGAAGCACAGTTCCTATTGTAACTCTCGGATAAAACATCTATCAAGTACATGTACTTCCATGTAACGCTCACCTGATGCTCCATAATGGCCATTGACTGTCAATGCATATCATAAAGAAACAGCCCAATGCCCTCAGCTATGCCTCAGGCCTGTTGGAACTGTTCCAAAAGTAACCCCTGTGCATAATTCTTAATAATGCCCTTGATATTGTGTATTATTGTATATTATTCCATGGCTGCCATAGATAAAAAAATTTTGGTAAATAAAATGTTCTGTGTTGCCACCATCTTGATGATGATGATTTTAAGTGCCAGCGAGTCGGTCTCGACTCCTGGGTCCCGTAACATAAAGGTTAGTGATTGATCGTACGCTTGATTTTTACGATTGATTGTACACTGTAGTCAATGCAATTAATCGTAGAAAAATGTTCTACGATCATTGCTAAGCTTTGTGTTACGGGCCCCTGGTGACCCCACAGACAAACTTTCTCCATACTGTTCTATCCTGTGAAGGTGACACATTATGCTCCTGCAACATTTGCTCCTGTCTTAATATCTCAGAGGGTACAGGGTTAGAGTCAGGATTGTTTTAGAGTTCTTGGTTCAGAATAATGTAAAGATAAGGGTTAGGGTTTATTCAGTTTTGGAGGTTAGCTTTTATATTTGGCTTATCATGCATATTTTCCATCTGAGCAATTGTCACCGGAGCAAATGTCATGGAATCCCTGTAAAAGCAAGCTCAGTTCTCTCAATGATTTTCCAGTTTCTTTAGTAATTTCTTCCAGCCATCTATTCCTCTGTCTTCCTCTTCTCCTTCTGCCTTGTACCTTCCCAAGCATGATTTCCTACTCCATACCTCTTGATCAGATGTGTCCAAAAAAATCTTAATCTCTGTCTTACAACCATAGCCTCAAAGGAGTAGCTCAGTTTTATAAGTATTGACTTGTTCATCTTGTCAGTCCATGAAATCCTCAACATCCTACTCCATCACCTCAACACTTCACAACTGAGAAAAATCAATAAACCCTTCTTGGTAATACAATACCCAGGAAGTCAATTAAAATGGAAATTAATCCACTATTCTGAAAGAGTAAGGACCCAGGAAGTGCAGTTTATTGTTGTGAGTGATACAAGCCTTGTGCCTTTTGTGATGGAAACACTCTTCACAAAGGCTCTTGGTAATTCAGGGGAGCGTTTCATAAACAGTTTTGTCATTGATTTTTACTGGCTAATTTGGTCTCAACCAATCAGATGCAAGGATTCCCAGTAGCTTGTAACAATAATCAGAGAAATTCAATAAATATTTGCTTCATGAAATGCTCCCAAGGTCTATTCAATTCCCTTTTCTTTCCCTCTTTTAAAAGGATTTTTCTGGTCAGATTATCAAGATCACTACTTTTCAGCAGCTATCAATATCAAGATCATTTAAAAAATGTGTAATAACTCCTTGAGTGCAACAGTTTGTTTTTTTTTTTGTAAAATAGTACAAAAGATTTTTTTTAAAGTCCTCGTTACCAGGTGAGCGTTTCCTGAACGGAATTGTCGGATGATTCATCTGCAAGTCCTGTTCTATCCGACAGTTATCCATCGTAACAGTGCTTCTCAGCCAATCAAAATCAAGAAAAAGTTGTCAGATGAAAATGTTTCCCAGGACCCTTGGAGGGGATCTACAGCATTATGATTAGAATTGATGCTTTTTTCAGCAGTCACGTAACATACTATCACTAATGACTCAGTCATACAAGCAAACACTAACTAAAAACAACAGATGCTTTGTTAATAGAAATAAGATAATAGCTTTGGTCTGTCTGGGCCGCATTGCATAAAAGTCACCATTATGGTAACTTTATCATCCAATGGTAACTTGTCTGGAATCCTTGATATTGATTGGTTGGTGATCAGCATTACCATGATAGTTACCATTGGATGGCAAAGTTACCATAATAGTAACTTTTATGTAACTTGGCCCTGGAGTCGGTTTTGACTGTGACTGTGTGGTATAACAGAGAGTACTCACATGTAGGTTTTGAATGGGTGTATCCACGCCAGCAGCTTTGAATGCTACGTAGGAAACCTGGAATATGTCTGGTCTTTTCTCAACATCCACTTCCAACATGAATCCTTAAAATAGAAAATTAAATACAAATAATCATTTATAAGCAATTAGTTGAATCATTGATTTGATATCTTACGCTTTTTGCTACTCCCTCACATCCCATTCATTTTGTTATTTTGTCAATATTTCACAATTGTCATTACTCATTTACTTCATTATGGAATAATTTCATTGATTTTATCCTGATGTACTGTAACTTGTTTGTGTTTTAGAGATGTCGAAATAAATGAATTTGAATTGTTTCACCAGTATCCTCGATACATTATGTCTTAACAGGAATATAGCTAGATGTGGTTTTAGTTATCAGCCTACATGTACAATAAGTGTTGTATCATGATAAGAGTCTCTTTGATATCCGTAGCATATCCCTTCTTGATAATGAAACCGAAATTACTTCCAAGAGAATACCCCCCTCTCCCATCAAATCTGGTTAAGCGATCTGAAATATGCAGTGATGTGTTAAAACGATTCACACAAATGGGACTTTCATGTAAGTGAAATTTAAAGTTAAAACTAACTATTTATGAAATAGCCTCCAAAGGAACCGTAACACTAAGCTTAGGACTTTTAAAGGGCTGATGTTTATGACTGATAACATTGAATGTATTATTTACAATGTACATCATTTATAATAATAATAGGCATTTTGCCATCTATCTAGAAATAATTTATTCCGAGGTGCATTGTTATTATTATCATTACTCCAGCTTTAGCTCAAGCAGCCTTCCTGCGCTCAATGCATTTGAAGGAATTAATTCTGCTGGGTACCCATTCACCTCACTTGGGTGGAGTGGGGCACAACGTGGGTACATTACTTGCTGAAGGAAAACACGCCTTGGCTGGGATTCGAACCTACGTCCCTCTGATTGAGAGACGGGGGTCATAACCACTAGACCACGACGCCCCCACATACCAATGAACTGTATGATCAATCACTTGGTACCAGTTCCATATCTTAAACCAAGTCTCCGAACCGAAAAACGCACAAAACTTCTTACGTATAAGAGCATGTATCTCCCTTGAGTACTTGGAATTGTCCGGTATCGTGAAGTTTCCACTCTGTATTGCTAGACTGCTTTCTCCAAATGGGAGAGTGAAGAAACACAACTTGTACAGCATACATCCTAATGCCTGCAAGACATAAAATGGAGATAAAATTTTAAACAAGTCAAGAAACACAACTTGTACAGCACATACCCTAATGCCTGCAAGGTAAGAAAGGATGGAACGTAAAATGAGAAACCAAAACTTGTACAGTATGTATATCCAACTGCATACAAAATATAAAATGTAGATAAAATGATGGATATCATAAAAATAAGGAGAGAAACACAATTTGTACAGCATATAACCAAATGCCTGCAAGACATAACATACAAACAAAAGTATGAAAATGAAAACAATAATAATAATAATGGTATGCAACATTTGAATAGCACTAGGAATGTTTTAAGCTTTGCATGTTATAAACCCAGTTTTAGCAAGGTTAACCTTATCAGGGGCTCAAACATTCAAGGAATTCCTTCAGATACCCAGTTACTACACCTGGGTGGAGAGTGGCAAATGTGGATAATCTTCTTGTCACACGATGTGAGTGCTATAGTGGGATTTGAACCCGGGACCTAGGGGTTAAGAATCTGGAGACTTATCCACTGATCCACAAAACCTTTATGAAATAAACCAATTTACACTATATACATGTACTACAATTATGCTTCCATATTGCATGGCAAAAAACAGTGCAGTTTGTTTGCATTCAGACAGGATAGGACAAATGACCTCGTTACTCGAATAACATGCAGATCATTAACTCTCAACTTTTGAAAATTACCAAATAATTTGCAGGTATTTTCTTTCAGGATATCAAAAGTAACCTGCTTTCACAATGCTAAAATACCATGAAAATATCTGTCAATTCTGAGAATTCGCTCAGGGCCCCATCTAACACTGAGTTACGATTGATCCGCTCAACCTCAAGTATATGGAAATCCATCAATGTCATAATTTTTTCTTTAGGAAATTTGCACAAGGACCTTTGAAAACAAAGAGAAGCATACAGGATTGTCAAGAACACAGTGAATGTATACATCAAGAAAATATTTTGAACAAACATAAGTTTTAGAAGTTGACGTTGCTGGCCGTCCATAGTTGTGATTGATTGGATCAATAAGTTGTGATTGATTGGATCAATCGTAACTCTTTGCAAGACGGGGCCCAGACCTAAACCAGCAAGATGGTTTGGGATTGTTCTCCTAGGTATCGGTATCAGGGCCCTTTAACACAAAGTTTAGCGATTGATAACAGGGTTTGATTTTACAATTGATCATACACACTAATCAAATACAATCAACCATAGAAATCGCCCATTGGATCAATAGCTGGGCTTTTTGTTACAGGGTTATTTTTCCTAATGGATGAATAAGCCCCATAACCAGCGTTACAAATGTAAAGGCGGGTTGAACTACCCATAAAATAAAGTTCTTTCAACTAGGTTTTCTACTTACCCATATATCTGCTTTGGTTGTAATAGGTTTCTCTGAATACAAGTCAATCATTTCTGGAGAACGATAGGACACGGTAGTGTATCTGCGACATAACAAATAGTTAATGAAAGATAAAAGATGGTTACAAAATTTCAATACATAATTTCAGTTTTTCACATGCATTTTGACAATAGCAGATCCAGATGAGCTCACCCTTCTATTTATAAATTTGTCCCCCCGTTTTTCCAAATTCTGGATGCCATTGATTACATGATTTAACATGAAGGTTTCAATTGAAGTGTAAAATGAAGAGACACTTCAGAAGATAGAACGTTTTATCATATTCATACATCTGCAGATTATAATATATTCATAAATTCTCAATTTTGAAAATTCAAATGGTATAAAACCAGTGCAGTCAAATTTTTGTTTTTGAAGAAATATGTTCAATTAGACTCTGGGAGTTCTTAGATTAGCCAAGTAAAACCCGACCATTATCATCAAAATGTTCTTGAGGCAATTAAAATAGACTAATGGGCCCCATTTTATCAAGCACAAGCACTTAGTCTCAAAATATCATCAATCAGCAGCTTACAGTGCACGCTGCCTTGCAGTATTTGCATAACATCCAGATATTCTTTCACAAGAAATTTGTGGTTTCGTCTGGCTTTTCATGAAAAAACAATGGCAGAAGAGAAGGTGCATGTAATAGCACTTATTATGACACACTCTTGAGGTGGATATAGAAGATATTTACTGGTACACTACAATGCTTTCATAGGAAGTCACTCGTCATGTGTGGCTGTAGCAAGGTCAATGGTAAGGAATAACAACTTTGATGAGTGGTGCGTTATGTGTATTCCGAATGCTAGGTATAAAGCATTTTGCAAAGTAAGCCTAATCACATCTTTTTGACCATGCGGGACTGAGCATTCTCATTAAATCTATAATAAACCATAGACGAACATGTACATGTAGGTGTACAGTGTCTCATTTTGAAACTTAAGAACAAAATTCTACATGTACATCAAATTGACACTATTTCTAGAGCAATATGTGAGGCCATTCCTAAATAAAATCAACTTGAGCTACAATAGAATTAGCAACAAAATGAAACACAACAAAATCACTATTTTAAAATACAAATTGGCAACTTTTCATTGAAATCATTTTTATCATTACTTTTGGCTCACGTTCCATATACATGTATATTTTTTCACAGTATGAAAACGAACAGAAATTTAGTCATTGCTGCCAATTTGAAGAACAAAAGAAAATAATATTGACCTTAAAGAGAGCTGATTTTGCAAATAAAAGACAATCAAGGAATATATTATTGAATATAATGTAGTTTGTGGAGCTTTACACACGTAGGCTGACACTTCAAACTTTGCAATACTATGTATAACAAAATTGAGAATGAGCCAGAAAAGTTTGATGGTTCGGGCCAAGGATTTCCTCGTCCACTCCCTCCTTCCTCCCTCTCAGGTTGCATTCTTTCGACATTTTTGTATTTTTTTTTGCAGGAGTTTCTGCATTTATTGTAAAGTCAAAGTAAATTTACAATACATAAACAAAATCGTAGTATGACATTAAAGTACATTGTAATGTGACAATTTATAGCAGTGGGATAACAAAATTTAGACATGAATACAATTTAAGGATAAGACAAAGTAGTGAAAACAAATGCAGTGGCAAACTATATAAGCAAAATAAATGCTTGAATAACAGTAGCCAATAGGGAGAAGGGGCTACATGGAAACCAAGTACATGTATATTCCATAGGTCTGGAAGAAAATGTTACGTCACAAATCATCAGAAAAGGAGAAAGATAAATGAAGAAATGAAGTGTGCGTGTGTGCAAGTGGGTGAACGTGCAGGTGTGATATTTAAGAATACTTCGATAAAAGATATGTTTTTAATGAAGCTTTAAAAGAAAAGATAGATGCAGTGAGTTTAATATCATTGGGCAAATCATTCCAGATGTCTGGGCCGTGATGTCTGATCGTTTTGTGTGCTAATATTGTTATTGTTTGTAATCGGGTTTTGTATCACATGTATCTCCTGTATTTGAATCAATGGTCGAAACCATGGTTCATGCAAATTTCATCTAATGTTCTAAAATAGTTCTCTGCTGCCTCCAAATACAGTACAATTTCAGCCTATTTTGGGAATTTACTATTTCCAACTGCTATTGACCCCACACAGTGTCCTTAAAAATCTAGCAAAAATGCTTGCTAGGTATAAAATAAGAAAAGATAGACAACTAAATAATTTTTCTTAAGATCGATGTTGAGCGTCTTTGGCAAAATAATGATTGCAGGATGTGCATTGTGTAAAAGCTATGACTTTCCTAGCTTGTAAATATTCAGCAAATTTTAGCTCTATTGTTAAAAAAAAATTTGCCTGTCGGTACATCAAATTTCAACCCAAGAGCCGGGGCAGGTAATTTTAAAACAGGGAATCATTTATTTTTGGATCTACTTCAGACAGCAAACACAAAGAGTAAAACAATGATTTTAGGTCATTTAACCCATGCCATTAATCAATGACACCATATATCTCTATAGAACTTCCTGGATTGCATTACCGGTGGTTACATGTACATGTATGTCTAGACATGGTCAAAATCTGTGGTTTGAATGTTATACAGTGAGACGTTTTAAAACATGTGTTTTGGGAAGTATTTGTGCATCCCTTGTGATGGCAGAATGAGCATTTTTGAAACACACATCATAAACACTCACCATCAATGAACTTCTACCGAGTCCTGTACTTATTTTTGTAACCGAGAACAAGCTACGTTGACCCAAGAGAAAAGGTCAAATTGACACTGGTCCGTGGCACTGGGGAAGTCACACAGCATGTAGCCACCAATGGCATTTGTATCATTATTATTTATACTCATAACCATGTCCCTCGGAAAGGACCTTAAGCCATCAGTCCCCTGCTCACTACATACATTGATCATTTCTTAACAGTCAGACCAATATCCACAAACTATTAAAGCTACTTCTCAATCTCATCTCTACTGCCGTTGATACTGTGGACCGTAGGATCCAATACACGTCCGGCAGCACTGCCAAAGTCCCTCGGAAAAGACCTTAAAGCCATCAGTCCTCTGCTTACTACATATATTAATGATTTAATAACAGTCAAGACTGATCTACAACTGAACTACTTACTTCTCAATCTCATCCTTAATGTCATTGATACTGTGGAGCTTAGGATCCAGAACACGTCCCGTAGCACTGCTGTAGTCCCTCAGAAAGTCACCAGTCTTCTGCTTACTACGCACGTTAATGATTTGAAAAGTCAAGACTGACATTTACAACTGAACTACTTACTTCTCAATCTCATCCTTAATGTCATTGATACTGTGGAGCTTAGGATCCAGAACACGTCCCGTAGCACTGCCAAAGTCACAAAGCATGTAGTTACCACTCCGATGCAACAGGATGTTTTCAACCTGGGTCAAACAATTTCAAAAGAAATAAAAAAGAATATGGAAACTATTTAACAATAAAAAGTGAGAAAAAATGAATACCATAGGATTGAGAGAAATAATAAGGGGAGGAGGAGGATACAGTGGATTTAGAGCAGTAGAACAGGGAGAGGGGTGGCCCCAACTCTTACTTTTGACTACAAACATTAAACTTGAATAAAAGAAATATTGATTGCATGTCAGAGGTCTTCAGCTTTTTCACTGCATAGTAACCTTTTTTAATAAAATCTGATGAGACTTTAAAATTTGATTCCTTTCTTATTATTAAACTTGATGACATTTATGGTGTTTAGGTTGGTTATTTTTCTCATCCTAAATTTTCAACCAAATTATTGTTAGGGTGGACTTGACCTACATGTACATGTACATCAGTACAATACATGCATACATGTAGATTTGTAAAATTGTATGCCCCCGCTCTTCACATCAAAGAGAAAAAAGCCTTTCTTTTTCCATCTTGATCATCATTATCAAGCTAAAATGGAGGCTACAAAGCACATGCGATGTACATGTACAGGCTGTCATTTTGAGCTAGACTGTAGTTCATTATGCAAATTTTCTCATAAAATCTTGTTCTTGTTTGCTGTGCAAACAGTGATCTTAGAGGTTTGATTTCCTCCTTCCTATACAGATAGATTCTTTATCTTTTCCCCACAGAAAGACTAAAATAGCACATTATGCACTGGATTTAGAAATGTGTATTTTTATGTCGCATAATTGTTCATTGTAGTTATTTTGAGACAATTGGGAAGAATCTCTAGAATTACAGTTTGATCAGCTTTAATTTGAATACTCTGGATGAAACCAATAATTAGCTACATACCCACCAAATACCCAACTACAGCATGCTATACATAGTATGATAATGAAATTACACATACTTGCTTAATTTAGAGCTTTCATGTAAAATGGGTAGTATACAAAATAAATGTATTAATAATCAAATTGATTTATTCTAGAGCTCATATTAAAGTAGAAGGGATTTTGTTTAATGCCAAAACACTGTAGAGAGGAAGCCATACATTTGTAATGCAGATGCAATCAACAGGCTTGTTTTTAATCAATGATTATTTTTTGTGAAATGATACTTAATGAATTATTCAGCTAATATAGGCAAGTGAAGACGCACTTCGGATTGGGAATGGGGAAATATATGAAACCATGTCAATCAATTGGGGTAACCAAACTACACATGCTCCATAAAGGTTATATTCCAAGCCCAAGAAAGAACTCCCCCATTCCGGCTGATTGGGATAGAATTGCAGGATTGAGCAAACTAGTTAAGCTGCAGAAGCAGCATTGTCTAGCGCCAACATCAAAAGATACATGCAGCCTAGGCTGACACACATGACACATGTATTTTATTTTGCACTTGCCATACTGTACATGTTTCCCGAAATGAGCCAAATCCTCAAAATCCATTTCGGAAGACAATGTTTTTCCTCAAAATTCCTGTAATATACAGCTGCCACAAAATTTTAAAGAATTTCTCTTCTGTTATTTCTAGATTTATAGCCCCCCCCCAAAAAAAAAAAAAAAAAAAATTATAATAATAAATAAATAAACAAATAAATAAATAAAAATAGATCAATATTTATTAAAATAAAAATAAATAAATAATACAAAATAGAAATATCATAAATAGTAATACAAAATCAACCAACAAAAAACAAACAAAAATGATAAAATTAAGATAAATAAATAATATATGGTAATGAAAATGAAATTAAAAAAAATCATAAAAATAAGTTCACTCAAAATGTTGAATGATTTGCAATTTTGCATCTTCATTCATAAATAATCTACATAATTTATCTGATCAGGAATATCAAAAAACTCTGGTTGATGGAGGTGGGGCTACTATGTCTTCATCAAGGCAAGTTTCAGAGCGTGTTATAAATAGCCCAAAATGGCAAACAAAGATGTGAAGGAGAAGGAAGTGTACCCTGGGAGAAAGTCCTAACAAGAAGGAAACCAGGGACCTGTAACACAAAGCTTAGCAATCACTGTAGAACATTTTTTATGACTGATTGCATTGACTTCATAATTAATCATGAAAATCAAGTGTACAATTTATCGCTATTCCTTTCTGTTTACAGGACCCTGGCCGGCTCAATGAACCTCTCGGAACATTAATAGAGATTTGCATGTATACAAAGATGAATAGTTTCATTTAGTGCTTTTCTTCAGTTATCTTGATCATTAATCAGCCTTTTGATCTGTAGTCTAATGGCCTTTCAATGGCCTGTGCAGATGTGACCTACTCATAGTGTAGGCCACAATCTATATCATAAAAAAAGGCGATGAGTTTTTCACAATAGCGAAGCTTTAAAATAAATCATCCAAGAATCTATTAAAAGCTAGCATTATCTTTTACGTACAGTACATGGATCAACTGAATATAGTCCTGTAAAATATCAAATAGAGTGTAGTTTCTTGGATTAATGTAAAGATACATGTAGTTTTGTGCTAGTGCTATGTTGAAGAGAGAAATTCATTATTGGCTATTATATCTAAAGAAATTATAAACTTTAATTACCATCAAAAATCTGTTTTTATTTCAGTATAAAACACATTTTCCATAAAAGTCCTTGGACAATGGGTGCAATGGGCTAATTGCTATTGAACTTGAAGGTTTTTATTGGACAAATCCATTGTGATTACAAGGGGAGTGTAGGTTAGTGGATGATTCCATTTTTATTACAGGGTGTGTGTTAGCCTATAATCTAGGCGGAGGCTCTAGCATTTGTCTTTGCCTTTACGAGTCTGATAACGTAACATGAAACGTCAGTTATACATCTGATGCGGAAGACGACATGTACGCATGGTCGCGTCACACTCCAGTTTTGCTTTTATTTGTTGTTTTCTTTTAATCGAGGAATGTCCAGTGGCAGAGTTTTGTAACAGGAAACCCACACCGAATCAAGGTCGATAAAAAGAAAACAACAACTAACACAAGACACGAGTGCATCTACATGTACATGTACACTGTATAAGCAGTGGCTACTATACAGCTCTTCCGCATCAGACATTTTTCTTACAGTTTTATTGCATAACAGCAAAAATAATAAACTGCAGACTCGGCCTAGATTTTAATAATATGTGACATTCATATAATGCTTTACAAATGTTTCTAAAAGCACTGCGTAACATTACCCCTGCTTTAGCACAGCTATCCTGATCCGACGCTGGGGCATTCAAGGAATTCCTTCCTACAAGGTACCCATTTACTACACCTGGGTGGAGAGTGGCAAATGTAGATAAACACCTTGCCAAAGGACGGGATTTGATTTGAACCCCAGACTTTGTGGTTCAAAGTGCAGAGAATTATCCACTGAGCCTCAACACCTCAATTTACATAATCACTGGGGGCTTGTGGGTTGGTGAACCAATCCATTGTGATTACAAGGGGTACATAGGTTAATGGACCGATCCACTGTGATTATAAGGGGTGTTTTTTTTTCTCACCTTGAGGTCTCTGTGGATGATGGGTGTCTGACAATGATGAAGCCTTGAGACAGCCTCGCAGACATTGCAGAATATTCTCAGGACTTCTTGCTCCGTGAACCCTATCGAAAGCCTCTCGTTCATCTGCTGGACAACATGGCCGTCTGTAATGATCAGAAAACATTAGATTACATTTTATTTGATATCCATTCATTTCCCATATACATGTAGGCCCTAACTTACATACATTAAAAGAATTTCCAATATGCAGTTAGTTAAATCATACAGAAAAAGCATCATCTTTATAACCATAGAGTATGTAATAAGCTTGAATTGATTGATGCTAATATTAAATTGATAACACAAAACAGGGGACTCTTAAAGTCTATTTTATCATATAATATTGTTATAAGAGAAAAGTTGAAAAGCGTACAATTTATACCAGTGATTTGAGCAAAACACAGGTCTGCTATAACTTGTTATTCTTCATTTATTGTATGAACACATTTGAATGTCAAATGGATTCAGAAAGGTGCATTAAAAAAAACATAAGAACTACATGTATGGCAAGTTCCCCCAAGTCTGCGCAGTCCCCCTTGTCTGCGCACATGCGTATCTGCGTGATTCTAGTAAAAGAAGATACGCAACGAACACAAAATTTACACATGCACCACATAGACAGATTTTCATTAAGAAATCCGACTCAAAATGATGGAAAAATAATGAATTTTTGGCATTTCATGTGACGGCCTCAAAATGCTGCCTTTCTCATCAAAATACCCGAATTGTGTGCAAAGTGAATGGGTGCGCAGACATGGGGTACCTTTTTTTTTTTTCAATCTGAAAATGACTGCCCGAGATTTTTTCAAAGAAAATCTTATATTTCTTTCAAATTTTAATGAGATATTTGGTACACTTACTCCTGATAATATAAGGAACATTATTAACAGAAAGATTTTGTGAAATAAAAAGAAGTTCATTTTAAATCTTTACTCAAATCGTTAGGTGCGCAGACTTGGGGACCACCATCATACCACAGAAAATAACACAAACACTTATAAACATCATCTTAGAAAAACCCCGCAAACCAAAGCTGAACAACGGTCGAGTGAACGCATCCCAAGACAGCACCATCCCACCTCTGCTGTCCATCCTCACGCATGCATTAACATTTCCCTGGGAAGGCCAAGCAAGATAATTTGCTTCCACTGTGGCTTATCTTTTCAAGAACACAGAGGCAATGAACTTGCCAAGGTGGTTTGGAAGCTCTCAAGATGTGTCAATGCTAGTCTTTGATACCAGATTCTAAGATTTCATGAATATTTAAAGCACATACATGTACATGTACAGTATGCCCAAGGATACGGATGGACGTTTCAAGGGTGGGTGGGAGATGGGGTGGGGTTAGAACCGTTAGACCGGAGTAAAATTTGCCAATGTAAGGAGGGAATATGGGTTTACTTTGGGCTGACACTTCAATTTGTGCATTCTATATTTTAATTTTAATACATAATATGTACATATGTAAAGTCATGTCTAAATCCATTTTGGGCCCATAGCTAAACATAGATCTGCATCAACATTTATATTGACAGCAATTGACAGTCAGATGGGGTCATGCATGTGCAAGTCAAATGTACATGCCGATTCACAAAGTATTGTCGGCATGAGAATGAAACTCATCACCATGCAGATCAGTATTTGCACGTTACTCATGTCATCACTCGCAGCTTCTCATGTTGATCCCTGTCAGTGATCAAATACAACTCCCATATCAAATTTATATTCGGCGTTTGTAAATGATATGATACTACATGTATTCAGGCAAAAATCATACATAAATGTAGGTAATATCAGATATCAATACTATATTAATCATGATTCTAAATAAAGAGACACAGAGAAGGGTACAATTTGTCCTTGCTTCATGCATACATGTACATGTAGCTCGAAAGGAATACTGAAATAATGGTAAAACCTTGATCATTTTTGACATCTGACCAAATTTTCAAGCTTTCCTTTCCATGATTCATGTGGCATATCATATCCTGATCGAAGGATTTGAGTCTTTCTGAGTTCTTGCGATAATTTCTAATAATACAAAGCTTGTTGAACAATCATTTTGCAGGCCTGCAGACTGCAGGAATGAACTACATCATGTACAATACGAACATACTGTTCTTTTTTCAAATTCAATTAAAAAAAATGAGCGCCCACCTCCTCCAGGACAGAAATTTCTATTTCATTTTACTGTAGGCCTACATGTACAGTGTCCAAGTAACATAATGTACTACATGTAGGTCTATTGCTGCATCAAATGTATTATACCTGTTTTGATAAAACCTTTCACATGATATCCCTTGCTACCATGTACTGTAGCCTACAGTATAATGTCCTACCAAGTACATGTACAGAGTTCCTGCACCAAGTAAACAAATTCTTGACCCTCCGGAATATGATATTGATTTGTTGTTTGTTTCATAAACCAGCTGGTCAGAAGAGGGTGTGTTCAAACAATTTTTTAAAGCTACAATCACAAACATGAGTTAAAAAATTTGTATGAACACACATTCAAATGGCCATTCATTGAGGTCAACTCACATGCAGTTCAAGTGGTTATCAATCAATGCTGGTTCTTCCTCATTTCAAGACAGGCCACTCTCTACACAAGATACCACTAAGTTTGACCCAGGAAGTAATAACTTAGGTCAAATCAAGAGCAGTTACTACAGGAGAGCATTATTAATTAAATGCTATTTTCATTTCAAGATGTGCAACTACACACATTACTGCTCAGTTTGACCTAGGAAGAAATAGTCAACTCAAATACGTAATACTCACCAACTATAATTCTAGAGAAATGTTTACATTTTTTAAGCATAAAAATTCCATAAAATATGTACGTCCAACCCCTATATGTGGGACCTCCATGAAATTTTCTGTCTCTGATTTCATGTTCTTTTTACAGTCTGTAATGTTCTCAAAGGACCATGACTTGGTCAGTTTATGAAGTGAAGTAAGACTTTAGAAAAATGGGGGTTGGACGTACAAAAAGGTTTATCATTTTATGGAATTGCCCATTTTTTTAAAGAATTTTTTCACTATAACAACAATCAACAAATTCTTTGAACATGAACACAACCTTGTTTGAACTTAAGCAGAAACGTTTTTGGAAACCAACATTCTCTGGAGTAAATGGCTGCTTGAACACAACAAGTGCACATGAAGCAAGGATGAAAACCCTGAAGCTTGGAATGATATAGCCTACATGTAGGTTATTCCCCAAAATCATTTGTTATGAATTCAGCTGATGATGCAAAACTTTTTTTATGGCAATACAGGCATCCCTTCATAAAATTTGTTGTTGCACCTTGAGTTGACCTCTATACCACAAAGGGGCAATCCGATAATGGAGTGGAATTTAAAGGTACATACAGGTAGAGTGATAACAGAATGGTAAACATGATAATTTCTAACTAGAAAATCCTGGGTAAGCCATGGACGTGTACACGTACGTGTATAACCCAAATAGTGTAGAACCATGGTAGGTGACACAACATTTGCTCCGCCGACAATTGCTCCGGACTTTATTTCGTCTAAGGGACATGTATAGGGTTAGGAATATAATAGGGTTTTATATTAGGTTTAGGATAGGGCATAGTGTTATATACAGGGTTAAACTTGGTCATTCCATTCATGTATGAAATTTACAGCAGCGCAATTGTCGCCGGAGCAAATACCATGGAATCCCATGACAGGCCTGTTTCTAACATGTATTCACACTGGAGTGATCTCAATTCACAGCTTGACATTGTACGATTTCCATCATTTTTATGCTTTTAATAGACATAAGGCACATAGTTTTTATTTATACAATCAGTTGGGTGGTAATTTTATTGGATTCTCTTCGAACTCATTTTGAGATCGTTACCATTACTAGTATTTACAAGCACTGGTTTTGAACTTGAATACCTGTAATCAAGGAAAGTGTCTCAAAAAGATTGCAAAAAGTTGTTAAAGATGCACCTAAGAACTGCTTTTTGCTGAAAAGCAAATATACTAAAGATATGTTTCAATATAGATTTTTTTTCAATTGAAAATGATAGCCTCTGGAAAACAGCAGGCAAGACTAATTTGTCCTTTTTAAATCAACAAAAATTATAGTCCTTGTACGCTGCAAAATGTCAAGTACTATAGCAGAGTCCTCATACTTGTATGGGTTCAACGTGTAGACCTACATGTGGAGGAAAAATAGCCCCCCCCCCCGAAAAAAAATCTTTTTTAATATCATAATTTAATGTTCATCTCTTTATATATACATGTACTGCAATCACAAATAAATCCTAATGTGTATGAAAGTTTACATTTTTTTGTACATTGTACATGTTGGTACTAAATAACATACACAGTCTGGTCTCAAAGAATAGACTAAGTGATGGTGCAAGCTGAATAAACCGAAGAAAATCAATGAAGGCAAAACTCAACATCATGCTCCACCTAATCACTTCTGCGTTAGGTACTTCCAAGGGCGGAAAGGTTGAATGTGTTAATCATAACAAATTATGGCCACGAATAAATTGGTTGCCTAGTGGATAAGTTCAAATTTAAGGAGCTAATAAACTGAGTTTCCTAAAAAGGTTCATTAGATGTGTAGATAACCAGGGCTTTTAGTTCATTTGCCTCAACTCACATACTGTACATGTATGCAATAGACCAACTCCTGCTCTTTTCAAAGCATTCAAGTTTGGATTCAAGACTATCTACAAATGCAAAGGGCAACAAACTTTTCTCATGTTGTTCTGTAGGTACATATGCATAATGCGTTACGGGGAGAAAGACCTGGTGAAATGAATTAGGTTGTAAGCATTGTAACCTATATCTCTTGGAAAGATTTGGTTGTATTTGCTACATGTATGACTGTACTTGTAGACTCCATGTACACGGTATGTGTCATGTATGATCAGTATCTGCAAACTGACCTAATTCTGAAAAAATATAATTTTTCTAGGTGGGCAATTCCACAAAATAGTCAACCTTTTGTACGTCCAACCCCCATTTTCTCAAGTTTTATTTCACTTCATAAACCGACCAAGTCATGGTCATTTGAGAGCATTACAAACTGTCAAAAGAACAAGAAATCAGAGACAGAAAAATTCTTTAAAGTCCCACATATAGGGAGTCGGACGTACATATTTTATGGAATTGCCAAGGTACAGTTTTGTTACCCTTGTAAATTATAGGTCAAAGTTTCAGTTTTTCCAAAGTAATTTCAATACAAATTAGGTCAATTAAAATATTTATTTAAATTGTTGAAATAGTGCACCACATGGATGGATCTAGCTTTTCATAAATGGCAGGGGCGTGAATATAGTCGATTAACTTCAGAAATTTCTGACAAGTTGCTACACGCCCCCCTAAAAAATTATACGAAAGTAATGATAAAAAGTAATAGGCCTCATCAGTGGCAGACCGTGACCCGGAGGAGACAAAGCATTGGAGGGGCACAGCATTGTTCACAAACAATACAGTGCCCCTCCAATCATTGTCTCCTCCGGGTCACGGTCCGCAACTGGGCCTCATTATAAGGAAAAGTAATGATAAAAATGAATATGAAAAAATACTAAACGATATGAAATATACATGCAAAATAAAACATGGAATACACAACCTTCCAAAAGGATGCAATTTGTCAACCCGCAAAAACAAATGTAAAAAAGGAGGGCCATACTCGCATAGAAAAGAGTCACTCTTGACTATGTACAATTGAATTTGTTAAAACAATAAACCACTCTTTTTTTATGATTAAAACCAACCTGTCAGAGTGGACTTCCCCCTTTAATCTCCCACAGCAGGTAAGGTAATAGCAAAAAAAAATTGGCTTACCTCTACAATACTCCATCAAAATGAGGACTTCATAGACTCCACTGTTGCTGCGTGTGATGCTGGAATCGACATAGGGCACAATGTTCTTGTGACCCGACAGTGTAGACTAGATCAAGAAATAGAGAGAGAGAGCCGGAGAGAAAAATAGAGATGGAAAGAGAAAGACACCAGGAGATATATAAACATACATATCCAGAGAAAAAGCGTGAGAGTGACAGAAAGATATAGAGAGACAGGGAAAGATATAGAGAGACAGGGAAACATATAGAGAGACAAAGAAAGATATAGAGAGACAGAGAAAGATATATAGAGACAGAGAAAGATGTAGAGAGACAGGGAAAGATAGAGAGAGACAGAGACAGAGAGAAGGGTGGGGAGGGAAGAAAAACAGTTCAGGTTTCATGAAAAGACATTTCCCAAGATACCCAGGCTCAAGCTGTCCTGTTTGCCTGGAAGCACATACTAACAGATTTGCGAAACATTAATAGGCAACCCATTCACACTACAAGAAATTGAGGAGAAATTTATAAAGACCGAGTTTTGATGTACAATGTATGACTTTATCGAGCAAAGATATACATGTATCTGACGAAAATCAAGTGTGATTCTATTCAAACCCCCCCCCCCCCCCCGTTACTTCTTTCATGATGGCAGGTTTGTGGATTTTTTTTCTATTGATCCAAGAGTTTTTGCTCAGCATACAGTATAATAAAACATTCAGAGTAAAAGCAGTTTTGTTACGATAGCTTCTCCCTGAAATAAACATGTGGGTATAATAATAATTTCTTCATGTAATGATCAAGACTTGGAAATCTTTCAAACAGAAAAAAAGCAGTACAATTGAGGCCAAGAGTTTCATACACCCAGGAAATTCGAAGAAAAGTTGACACTTGCCAAACATCATAAAATTTATTGTATCTTACATGTATAAAATATTTGTGCTATCATGACGAATTTCACTGAATTCCATGGGTACATGTAAACTTTTGTCCTCAACTGTACATAACAAAATATTGTTAAAGTTTTCATAAGTTTACAAGAAAATTTTGAAGGAAAAAAAAAAATTATACCACGCTACACACAGTGTACAGGTAATCTCTGTGGGGGAGACTTTTTAAAAAGCCATGTTTGAAGAGTGTGGAACAGAGGATCTCTCATACGAAATGTGTGTGTAGTATTGCAAGATTTATATTTCATTTCATTCTGAAAAGATTTCATCAAAAATTTATTCAAATAAAAATCAAAATTTATACCACCTTCATTTTTTTGGGCTCAATGTACTGTCTGATTGCATATACATGTGCCTTTCAACTGCGCAGAATACTAGGGGGCAAAACTGTGTTTTGTGGTAAAATTGATTGTTCTATCATAATCGAATTAGTGCAACATGGCCCCAAGAATATGCACTTTTATGGTAATGGATTTTACTCGAGAGAGAGAGAGCAAAGGAAGAGAGAAATAATTTTTTTTTAAAGACCCGACAGTAAAGGCGTTTTCATTGAATTACATACATGTACATGTATGATATTGTTTTCACATCTTGAAGATGAGGAATCAACCATACTTTATGTATTATTGGCAGAAAAAAATGGAAGAAGAGAGGCCAACTTCTCCTTTCTTACCATGATCTTGATCTCTCTCTTGCAGACGACCAAATCCTGCTCGTTGTTGACAAACATCCTCTTGAGGGCGTAGTGTACTCCATTGCGACCTTTGACCAGGAAGACCAGGGCAAACCCACCTGCAGAATCAATGAAAAAGGGATAAAACCCTTTAATACTTAATGAGTAACAAGAAAACTGAAAACGACATCGCTATTAAAAGAAAGGGAAACTTTGTACTCATTTTTGTAAATGGAGATATGAATTTTTTAGAAATTAAAAATCCTATTGAAACAAAAAAACAAATCTTATTTGGGGCAATTACATGTACACACTATCAAAAGTATATGACTCATACTTCAAATAATCTGACTTTTGCTTTAATTTTGCTAATTTGAAAGAAAAAAAAAATCTTTTAAATCTATTAAAATCTTACTGGTTGGCTGACCTGGGCCCCGTCTTACAAAGAGTTGCGATCGATCCGATCAAACACAACTATGGACAGCCAGCAACGTCAACATCTAAAATTGCATGTTTGTTCAAAATATTTTCTAGAAATGATGTACATTCATACATTCACTGTTTTCTTGACAATTCAGTATGCTAGTTGTTTTCAAAAGACATTGAGTAAATTTCCTAAAGAAAAATTATGACATTGATGAATTTCCATATACTTGGGATTGATCGGATCAATCGTAACTCTTTGTAAGACGGGGCCAGTGCTCTGTACACACAAAACCAAACATGATCCGTACAAATGGTGGTACTAATATAATTTTTACCTGATGGCTATAAAAAGAAAACATGAATGCTTGCATACATGTAGCTACATGCAGCAATCAGAGAACCAAAGGCTTTTGTCCTGTCCGAGGGACCTGGTAATGATGGTAGCAGGGGGGGGGGGGGTACTTGAATAATAATTTGTTTGGATGTGCCTCACAAAACCTCAAAATGCAGTCTTAGAAAATGTAGGTATTGGGAACTATAATCTATTACTCAGAGAAAAACAGTGTCTAGGGAACTTCATATTCGTGTGCAGACTTCCAGGAAGACAGTATGATTCACAATGCATCTGTTATTTTCGGCGGCTTCTGTTTACAACTTACTGTATAAATCTACAATATTCACTTACATGTAGCTCATTGTAATGAATGGGGATTTTCCAGCGCTCTTTTTAATTGATTCGAGAGCTCTTTTTATTAGTTTCCAGGGCTTTTTTTATTATGTTAGGAGCTATATCGCTCTGATTTTCCCTGCAGTCTGTCTTTAGATGTTTCTGATGAAGGGCAAATAGAAGAAAGCTAAAATGCTTTTCCTGCGCTATCCTTTTGTTTCATCTCCGTCATATGAATTAATTTTGTGTTTTCTCTGAGCTTGGAAGCAGGCATTGTGTCACGTGAGTAAAGCATTCATACTGGCCTGGATAATGTGTGCATCAATACTGAACTACTGTACATTGTAAATGCATACTGTTTTTGATGTCCCAGGTATACAAACAATACATTGTACATTCCTTTTGTTTTGCCTCTGACTCTCTGTAACAAAAACATATTGTTTCACAGTTTGCAGGGGACGTTTACTACAGAAGTGGGATGCAGGCACTACAGTATATACCATGTACATGAATGTATGACCCCACCCCCACTTCAAGTTTGGCCTGTCTACTGTGCATTCCATGTTCTTTACTGCGCCACATTGTAAGCTGTCCCAGTCTAATAACAATACATTGTACATTACATTGCCAGGGTGGTGACTCATAACCGTATGCCACACACACAGGGTGTTTTCCTGAACCAGATATCTTCACTAACTGTATTATAAAAAAGATGACCTTCAGACATTGATCAGTTTGTCCATGTGATCTTGCAATATATTTGTAGATAGTGTGGAGATATTGGAGGATTTACATGTATATTATGCAACCAGCTTGCAATATTGCCCACGTAAGCCTAATTCAAAGACCTAAATTTATATTGCATCTATTGTAGACATGAAAGCCTACATCATACAGGGTACATACATGTACATCATGTAGTAATGTTTGCAGGGCTTGAATTATATAAGCCTAAAAAAATTGAAAGCTATCGATGGCTGTGGCCGCGGATACCCACTGACTGTCCTTGGAGATTTCTTGTGCCTTATTTTATTCCCCAACAATTGAATTTTCATTATTGAAATTTGCCTCGTGGTATTGTGGTAATGCCCTAAAAATATTGAAATCCCGTTTGTGAACATTACTATTCAGAAAACTTGATTTCCTAATTTCTTTCAAAACAATTTGGTAAACTAATAATGATTATGATACATGTAATAGAACAATGAATGCAATTGCACTACATGTACAAATATGTATGTCTCCAATAAAGTAACTTCTGAAAGTAAACAGAGCCTCAAAGCTTATTGAATATGTGCCGTTTCCAATGTTAATCCTTTTAAAAAGACTGAAGAAAATCTTTTAAGTGCCACTCTTCATGCTACTGTAAATGTGGTATGCATCTGTTGCCCTGAGCAGTAAGGTGCAATATTTTTACTATTCAATGCCTTGGTCAGTGAATAGCAAATTTGGTTAGAATATTCTGACATTGATCTTGTCCAGTGCACAATTATGCAGACAGATGTCTCCCCCTTGGCCACAAGTAAAGTATCTAGGATGCAAATCCTACATGAAAGCCATCAATACAGAAGAAAGGTTCTGTGGAAAGCGATTCAGTACACACATGCATCTTCAGTAATCCATTTTTTTCTGGATTTAGATTTACAGATAAAGAACAGAGTTCAGACAATTTTAGAGCTCACACACGTAGTACAATTGAATTAATAAACAATAGGCTACTTGTATCACTATGATTTTGAATCTATCCTAAGGCTCAGGATTTTCCTAAACATATTTGAGAATTATGTCTTTGTTCTAAATCTATTGGAAACAACCATGTGCCTGCCTATAATATATCTTGGCATTTTTATAAAATTGTTGGATAAATTTGAAAAAATATGTATTAAAAAAAATGTTTTATTTCAAAACATACATGTATATCTGGATTGGTGCTTTAGATTCATCCCCCCCCCCCAAAAAAAAAAAAAAAAAAAAAAAAATTGAGTGCATCTTTGTTTGGTCATTTCATGGAGATGATACTGTAAATTGCATTTTTAGACAATATATTATATGGTCATGGTGTTTTCTATTAAAAAAGTGCAACTTTAAAAAAGAATAAAGTGCTCTGTAGCTACATATCCACTGCTTTAAAGAGAACACCTGGAAAGGCTTTAAGGCACAACAAACCAGCTTGCCGGAGGCAAGTGAATGTGATGGGGGGACATTCTTTTTTTTCATTAAAATCTCAGATATGAGTTGTACATTTACATGTACCTCTGCTAAAAATAAGAAAATTCAGGTGTAGAGTGGTCCTTCCAAACAAGCATTAAACAAAAACAGAAGAAACAAACATGGATTTGTAGAGGCAAGGGCTTTAATTTGTTAAGTATCAAGTACTCAAACTTAATTGACACTATATGTTCGCTAAAAATTACCAAGAATGTATACAGTTTTAATTTGTCAGTATGTCAATACAGTTTGTAGCCTCCATGCATACGTACAATCATGAAAGTTCATCATCACTGTAGAAAATTTACCTCCTTATTTTAGACTATCCACTGCTGCCAGAATTTTAAAGGTACCTTATCTAATTTGTTGAGAAATTCACATGCAGATTATTTCTCGACACATTTTGTAGCCTGTCTGAGAACACATAAAACAGTACATTGACCTCATAAAATTTGCATTCATGAATCATTCAAAATTCGTGCACAAATAAACATGGTATACCATTAATCTTTGAATATACAGATTACGTTAAGGGTGCTTGTCATCATCTGTTTTGTGGGCCAATTAATCCTTTCAATCGCCTTGATTTTTCAAGTAAGAAGCTTGCAGGCTTCTGCCTGGAACAATTAAACTTCTCTTGCCAAATGTTCCATTCTTCTACGTATTGTCAAAGTCAGGTGCTACTGATCTGTATCATTTTTCTTCTTGTTTTATTCATCATGTATTAAAAAGTGCTTGAAGAATGGCTGTACATGTATAAATAGATTTTGTGTTTTAGTATATTTATAATGTTATGGTACGAGCATGCACATTCAGTGGCGTAGACAATTTCGTACACCTGGGGGGGATGACTGGGCTGCCAACGCTAGTGAGGGCGCGAAGCGCCCGAGCGAGGGAGCGAAGTGACCGAGCGGGGGGAGGGTGTGGGAGGGGGGTGTCGCCCCTCCCACGGTAGGGAGCTTTTGCAATTTTGAACTTGAAATCGTGCAATCTGATGCATACTTAATGAGGTAAAATAACACACACAAGCGCGCACGCACACACACACATACTCACACACACACACACCCTTACACACACACACACCCTCACACACACGGGTGCGCGCACCACACACATACTACGCCTTGAATGGACAGACATACATCGACAAGATCTACACACCGTGGCATACGAATACAGAATGGACTGACACATAGTATTGCATATTGAACCGCACTACGTATTTATTTATCTCTGTGAATTTTGCTGTTACACCTCTTCAGAAAAAAAACCAATGTCAACTGTGTACACGCAGGTATAGTCTTTGTTGTCTTGATATGGGTATGTGGTTATGAATGAAAATGCTCCATCACCCTCAACGGCACTTTCTTCTGAACAGGCCTATCTCCGACATCATCCGATTTTGATGTAGACGGCTGTTCGTCATCACGTTCTTCTTTCTCATTATGCTTGAAAAAAGAAGTGATCTTTGATGTTTTCAACTTCTTTATATGAGCCATCCTAGAATCCTAAAATCAATTCACGCTGTGAATTATGTAAGTGACACACTCACATGCATTTCCCCCTTAAAAAGTTAAGGACTCACCACGTGTTTTTGTTTTCTAGCTAACAGCGCGTCCCTTCTCTCCCCGCACGTAATGCGCACATAACACGGCGTACGCTCGTAATCCGCATCCCTGATTTTCAATAGCTTCTTTCACACGTTAAAAGCCAATCTTGTGGTTATCTTGTGGTTATCTTGTGGTTTGCAATCTTAGAGGTATCTTGTGGTTATCTTGTGGTTTGCCCCATTTGAACACGCAAAACTCGTGGTTATCTTTTGGTTTCCACACCACGAGATTGCGCGCACTGCAAAATATGCGCGATTAATCTTGTGGTTATCTTGTGGTTTCCAAACCACAAGATAACCACAAAATACTTGTAAGATTTTCTTTTTTTTACCGTCTGAATTGGCTTTCACCGTGTGAATGCGGCTAATAACAATAAACACAATTACAATAATGATGAGGATTATTATTATCATCATCATAATTATTATTATTATTAATATTATAATTGTTATCATTATTATTATTACTATTATTATCATCATTATGACTTATTAAGTAACCAAATATCATTCCCCAAAACCTGGGGGGGATGATTGTACATGCCATCCCCCTCATCCCCCCCGTTGTCTACGCCCCTGTGCACATTGAATAAATGTCCCAGTATATGCTTTCTTCAGATTCAGTACTCCCAAAATGTGTGATAAAGGAAATTGATTTAAATTTGACCCAATTTTGGCAAATTGCTGGCTCGTATTTTCAACACTGCTATGGAGTAGCATACATACTGATGAAATTTCAATTTGTACCTGAGGAAGAAAATCAAGAAATACAACCTACAATTATGGAAATGACTGTATTTCTTGAGGCAGTCCCATTGTGCAATACAGTAAATGATAGCCCTATTTCTTGCTACCGGTAATTAATGAAATTGAACAACAATGGGTGTGTTCACAATCACTAGTATCGTTCAAACTTCAAATCAATCACAATAATAACATGTATTCTGGGATAGCTTTAAATAGCGTTCGATTGATGTGTTATGAATAGGTGGCTTCAAACCGCCTCAGTCACAAAGTAATAATAAATTTAACAGGCTAAAAAACACCTGTTAATTATTTGTGTATTCACATTGCCCCGAAACATACATGTTTATGTTCGCTTCGGGATAAGTTCCTGAAGTTACAAGCAAGCGCGGTATAGTCTGATAAGCAAGCAAGGCGCGAGATTCAAAATCACTAGCTCAGCACCCACCCACACCCGCACCCAAAAACACGCTGGGCTAAAAGTTCTTGTAAGTTGCATTCACACTGCCAAACTACACGTACCTGTGACCTTGAAAAAATCCTAGCAAAAGTTCTTGGAATTTTGACTAGTACTTACTGTTTAGCGGGTATTTTCTTTCGAGGAGATTACAAGTATTGCTTTCACACTGCCAAAATTACCTGATATTTTCTGATTGGTGTAAATTTCCCGATCAGAAAATACCTGGAACTGACGAACTTTGAGGCGGGCTGAACCCATCTATGATTCTCCCTTTCTCAAGCCCAGCCACTGTGCAGTACTTGACCCAGGAAGTACTATTAAAAGAATGTATTTGGGCTGTACAAATTTGCGTACAAGTGCAACTGACATAAATAATTAATCGGATTATTTCTAAAGGTAGTTTTAACTCATACCTTCATCAAAAAATTATTTTTTTATTATACAGCTAAAAAAAAAGCTTTAATAGTTTTTAGAGTTTTTTTACGTGTAGCAAAGCAACCGTCTTTTGCCAAGAATTTAGAAAGAATTCTCTATAACAGGAATAAGATTGGTTTCATAAAATATGAGGTTACATGTAGGCCTATGTACATGTACATGTATCAACAATTCACCATTGCAATAAAATGATAATTCAGCTTTTTATGAGCTGCCCTTTAATACATTTTTAATTGAGATACTTTAACTTATATGAAGTTTTAACTCCCAAGTAACAATATGAGATCTTTATTGCATTCAAGCTATTTTTATCAATGACCTTTTTTGCATAAATTTCTTGTTTGTCAATTGTTGAATGCGGACATCCCTGCAAAAGTTCCTGTTATTTTTAACAATACCTACCTCCATGGATGACCTGCTAGTTTACAGATTGGACAATTTTCTAGCAGCATCACTTTCACATTGGAAAAATAAGAGGTTATTAAAAGAAATATGAAGTAAAAAATATATATATATGTAAATTGTAAACAAAAAAAAAATCATCAAAAAAAGTATTTTCCTGATCAGGGTGGTGTAAAAGGGACAAAACATTGCATTTAAGGCTCTTTATCCCTATGAGTTTAATATATGGGAATGTATTATTCATTTATATACTGAAATGAAGAGACAAACCTTGGAGCAATTCAGGTAATAGAGATTGTCTTGAGCACCACTTGATATTTTGATCCAGTTCGCATTACAACAGCATGTGAATTTCTATTTTTCTGATTCATGTACATGTAGTCTACATGTATTTCTACTGTAAATGGACAATGTAGGCCTCATGTGGCATTTTGTGAAATGAGAGTGAAAAATCAATAAAACTCATGAAAGCAATATGGGTCTAGCCCCCCCCCCCAAAAAAAAAAAAAAGAGGAAAAAATGAACAGAAATTTTTAACATTCCCCAGAATCTGCATTCATGCCAATGTACATGTAGCCTACCGGTTCATGTATGTACAGTGTACTCTAAAAGAGTGATACATGTATTGCACATGACTGTCATAACATGCAGCTCACATGAAGAAATCTGTGTACTGTACAAGTACATGGGATATAAACTCTCACTCCTGTGTAAGATTTAACGTTTGCACAAAACATTCATCTTAAAGTTTGAAACTGCATTAAAGCCTTCAGTGTTAATGCTGTATTCATTATATTGATATACAAACATGTAAAGCTGTCCACCAAATAATGTAGTTGTACAGTACTAGCATAAGGCAGGATAGAGTTTATGTACAAATTTGGATACACAAACAAACTGTACATGTACATCACTTGTTTGGATTGCTCTAGTTTGTCAACAATATGTTAACAAATAATTTAATGCAGGTATATTGTATTGAACAGGTATTGAACAGTGTCAAGCCAGCATCAGCAAAGGACAGAAAAAAATAATGGGGAAATGCTTCTAGTCATTCATCGCTCAAAACTTGAAAGAAAAAAAAATCAGATAAATGTTGATATATCACACAATAATATGTTTCATTACTTTCATAATTTTCTTTCTCAGAAATTTTTTTTTGCAAATTGTTTGGTAGAATGCTCTACTTTGATTGGAAAGGAAGAAATTTCTTTTTCTTCCATCTCCAAAACAGAGAGGGTAAACAAACATACTATTTACACAGAAATTGATATTAAAGGAATTACAGGCCTTTATAAATATGCACAGTGCAAAATTTACTTGGGTACATATGTATGTAGTTTGCAATTGTTCCTTGTATTATGTATTTCTTAGAATGTTAAAAAATCAAACTGAAAAGGTGAAAATATAAATTTACAGGTGTACAGTACATGTATGTGCACTATCCTGTGTACTGTATAGATAATTTTACATACAAATACACCTGTAACTACATAATCAAACCTGTAGAAATGCCTTGAAAAGTTTTTTTAAAAGTATATATTTTAGTATATATAAAGTAAATTTGTCATGAAGCATTTAACAAGAATTTGTGGAATTTACAAAACTACAAATTGTTTATGCTTTCCAACAATTTCATTCAAGAGCGCAAAAAAGCATTTTCACGGCCCAATGCATTATACTCCACTACTGTACTATTCAACATTGTGAACTATTCAATAAAACTCTGTGTACTTTTAAGAATGAATGGGCGAGTTCAGCAAAACGTATCACCTGATTCATTGTAACACGGTCACCTGATCGTGGTTGTGGTCCAGTAATAGCTATTTTTAAACTGTGGGGAGGGGGAGGGGGATTGGGCTGACAGAATATCAACAACCTCTTTAGATGGGGCTTGATAAAAGAGAGTTGTTGGGTGTGACCTAGTCTGCTGGGCAAACCCTTCACTCGAGTAAAGGGTCTGAATTGCAGCCTACTCATGCCTTGTGTACTGAAGTCCTTCTTGCTCAGGATTGAAACAGCAAGTTTTGTATGTGCTAGTCTTTGCATGGAGACACTTGTTGATCAAAGTTTCAATCAGGGTCTGTGCCTGCAGACTAAGTGTGACCTGTGACTTTTTTTTTCACATATGTCATGAATTTTTGGGCTTGTCCTGATTTTTTTTTCCATATGAGCCACTGCTCATACTGCATGATACTGTAGCTTGTTACTGTAAAAAGACCTGCCTTAAAGCAGGGAAGTGTCATAGAAGGAAATGAAACTCGAAAAGTAAGATTTTATTGCCCCCTTTAGGCAAATCCGAAGTGAAATTGAGAGGGGACACCCTGCTGATAACTGCTGATAAGTCTCTCACCAGCCCCCAAAATACCACTGCAGGCCGCAATGATTACGCAACCGAGGCTTACTTTTATCGCTTTCCCTGCCTCGCTCCTAATCTCCGCTCTCCTAGCCAAACGACTTCGTCTTTTGATCTCACAACCTCGGAGCCGATAACATGACGTCATTTACATGATTTCTCAATAGCTGAGTTCAGAGTGAAAAGTTATATGTACACGTTTTGGCTGCGCACTACTCTGTTGATTGCTGGAGACATGCGTAGTTATCACATTCGCACCCAGTGTAGTCTAACGATTCAGCCGATATCTCATTCATCAAATTCACTTTTCGTAAACCGGAGTAACAAGGTTTGTTATCTATTTGTTTACATTTTTGTATATGATATGATATATAGATTTCATTGTATGACCCGCTAATCTTGGCTATTCTTCTGTTATATGTAAGTGAAGAGGAATAAAATATCTTTATGATGGTAGTTGTCTCATTGGCGTGTTCTCGCGTGCCTAAAAGTTATGGTACTTCAAAGTTGGTTGATTTTCACCGAAATTTCCAGTTTGGCCGTTGATCGACTCGATTCGAGCGCCACGCGTGCATGGAAAGCGACTTTCGTGCAGCTGAATAATGGTATAAGATTGCATGGAAATGACCATGATTTATTTATTTCAGTATATGTTCCATTATTAAATCATTAAATGCTGTGTTTGGTGGGCTTTGGGAAGTTTCATTTTTAAGTTCAGTTTCGATGGGAACGATTTTGCGTGCGGCTCAGGCTGCACATCTACCGGGATAGCGTAGGCCCGGAGCGCAGGCTTACGAGGTGTATACAGTCCCCGAAGACAAAGTCTCGTTGCAATGACAATGCAGGAGACTAACTTGTTAAGTTTTAAAGATATTTGAATTCAATTATTTATCTTGAAACCAAGAATTGTGTTTCGAAGAATATCGTCAATGTCACTGTGTTTACAATCGGCGTCCATCTTAGCAGATAAGCGTATCCCATATTGCACTGCGCGAGTCCTGTACTTCCGCACTGTCGCGATCGACCGTGAGCGGACTTTACGACCGACCGCAGGGGATCATTTTACGAGCTTGCCTGATAGAGTGGGATTAAGCCAATTATGGAGAATAACAACGGCTCCGCGCATGCTACAAAGGGAACTTTTCGAGTTTCATTTCCTTCTATAACACTTCCCTGCTTAAAGTATACGTGTAGGCTACCTTTAAACCTGGTTAATATCAAATTCAATGACTCCACAAATTATTCTTTTGTCTAGATGCCAATGAGGAATGAACAACTTTGAGATTCATGCCTACATTTTAAGGTCGACAGTATGTGTTTCTGCAGGCTTAATGCATGTACTTGCTACACAAATTTTACAATTTTTATTCAGCAGGCATTGTTTTCTTTTTCACTGAATGATTCAGTTTTGTGATTTATGATGCAATTTTGTTTCTCTTTTGATTTCATTACTACATGTATGTGTCGGCCTACTGTTTTTCCATCCCTACATGTATATACAATTAATATAATTGAAAGGGGGAAATGTATTTCATTTTCACTTGATCAAATAAAATAATGTAAAGCCACAGTTCTACATGTAATTTGATTTAAATTATTCACTTTTCCCTTCAATTTCTATTAGCTCTACAAATATAAAGCCAAATCCTACATAAAAGATAGCAACTGCTTGCAAGCTTTTGCTTCAGTTATTAGGCTGAAGCAAACACTTGTGTCATACACCTGTACACAATTCCACTCAGAATCACTTGCTCACTGCAACCATCCTGCCTGTGGGGAATCTACAGGTAGGACTATGGTATGACAATGCAGTACACAGCACACACTTTAAAAAACAAACTTTTATGACCAAAATACCAAATACATTTGCAATTTATTTTTCAGTAGTAACAAATTTCTATATTCAACAGAGCACTCAAAAACTTGAATTTTTGGCATATTTTTGTGTACGCCCTCTATTGGTGGAAAGTAATAAGGCAAGAAATTTTTCGTTTTCAATCTCTATTTTTAATTTAGAAAAAATAATTAAAAGAATCCAATTTAATTTTAAAGAGTACTTGTACAACAATCAAACATTTGTTCCAAAGAAAAAGAAAAAATATTAAAGCCAAACATTGCCAACCTTATTTTGCCACACATGGAGTACTAACAGAGAACAATGTTATATCATAACCTTGTTCATTGAGTGCTCAGAATGTATACACTGAGCATTCAGTAGTGATAATTGAATGCACTGTAGCAACTTCCTGCATGTACGACTCAAACTGCAAGCAAGTTCGCACTTACCGGTACTTCCAGACTCCTGCTAAAGATCTAGAGCCAGTAGCCTATGTGTAAACCCACCTTAATACAATTCATGCAAACTTGTAGATAAATTTATAGCTGTACAATCATGTTTGCATGTATGCAGCTCCAGTCCATATAGAAACTACAAAAAAATGAGTTATTGGGTCATTTATTGAAGAGTTGATTATCAGAAAAAGCTCTAAATTTAGCTTACATTGGATTGCTACAATTTTTATTAGCTAATTATTTGTTGCTAAAATGGGCATTTGGCCTAATTATATGATTATTTAAAATCAAGTTTTCAATTTCATTATTTGTACTTTAAATAATATTTTTTATCTATAAAATGTTCTTCAAAACAGCATTTATGATTGTTTAAAATCAAGTTTTAAATTCTATTATTTTTTAAATAATATTTTTCATCTATAAATTGTTCTTCAAAACGGCATTTTGTAACATCGCTTATCGGAAGCTACATGTACGTCATAACGAAGCGGTTCAAGCCTATTGTATCATGCAGTGTTTACAAATGGATCAAGGGATCTACACGAGATCGGTCTGGTAAGAAATCTCTCATTTTTTATATTTATACGAATTTTTTTTTTCACACCTTCAGAATCATACCCATGATTAGGTGTACAGATAAATAAAATGCAACAAATATATGTGATTTTTAGGTTTAAAGATGGATTTTCTAGGGAAATCCATCCATGTTTACATCTGTCGGCTGTCGCTTCGCATGTATAGCCTATAGGGAGGGTTTCAAGGCTTTGTGATGACAAAGTAAAGGCCCCTAGGCCTATGTCAAAATATGAAAAAAATATCATCACGAAGTCCTCAGCATACTAACCTCGCAATTCGTGTGAGTGGATCCCCCCAAAACTTTAAACTTTGTTAATTTTTTAAATTCGATCTTGTTGCATAGTCGATGTCATGCCTCATGGTCATACTCATAGATTTTCAAATGACTACATCGTTGGGACTGCATCAACAAAACTCATCATAAATCAATCATTCACATTCTTCATGTTCTTCGACTTCGACTTTCGAGACAACTTCACAAGACACAAGCATTAAAGTTACACCCCCCGAATACACACCTTCATAAATCAATCATTCACATTCTTCATGTTCTTCGACTTCGACTTTCGAGACAACTTCACAAGACACAAGCATTAAAGTTACACCCCCGAATACACACCTTCATAAATCAATCATTCACATTCTTCATGTTCTTCGACTTCGACTTTCGAGACAACTTCACAAGACACAAGCATTAAAGTTACACCCCCGAATACACACCTTCATAAATCAATCATTCACATTCTTCATGTTCTTCGACTTCGACTTTCGAGACACAACTTCACAAGCATTAAAGTTACACCCCCGAATACACACCTTCATAAATCAATCATTCACATTCTTCATGTTCTTCGACTTCGAGACACAACTTCACAAGCATTAAAGCAAGGAGCTTTGTTGGAAGCTCCTTGATTAAAGTTACACCCCGAATACACACCTTCAGCAATCACGTCCTCCACGGAAACTTGCAATCGCCCAACTGTGTAAGAACGACCGAGCAGCGACGAGAATTTCTTCTGCTTCTTCATGGCTGATCTCTAGCTTTCACCTTCTGTATTCAAATAATCTCTAAAAAATACATCTACACGTCGACATCATCTGATCAGCTATCATCTAGTGATCTCCTAAAAGTCTACGCCTTTGTGTGATGACGAGAGAAGATCCACGTTTGATTGAGCTCTCGCATATCATCCAAGATCGTCGAACCGCGATTGAATCCAGCTAGCTAGCTATCCGTACCGTCGAAATATTTCTCGTTACAGAGAGAGCTAGAGTCGTCTAGTACGAAAGTACCAGTAACATAAATTGAAGACGCAATATCATGTTCGACCCTTTCTTATTGACCACTCGTGTCATATCGTCTACTAGTATTTTGTATGAGAGACCTTATATTTTTGGAAAAACTTTTCAAATTTCGTTTATTGATATGAACGAGATTTTTTCGCTATTGATAGGTGCTCTAAAATCTATTTTTTTTTACAAAAATGAGGGGTTGAGACAAATTCCAACAGTACTATTTATAGTAGGCCTACTCAATTCAGGGGCCCCGGAACGGTTTTCAAAGTGCGGGGGGGGGGGGGGGCTGAGCCAAAAGTGACCATGCAAAATATTGCAATCATATGGTCATTTTGACGTTTTTGTACACGGTTTTGGAAAAAAGTGGGGGACTGAAGCCCCCCAGCCCCACACCCCCCCCCCCCGCTTCCGTGGCCCCTGCAATTCATAATATAGCCAGCCCCCCCCCCCCCATGAAGTTAGACATATCCCTGCATGCCCAGCTTTTTTTTACAACCTTGACAAAAAGTTCAGTGCTCACTCAAAGCAGGATTATTTATAGCTTTTCTTGATATCAACATATCTCTTTCATATTCATAAAAAATGTATAGGCCTATGATATTTTTGTTAGTAACCCAACCCATAGATATATGTGGATTCACTGACTTCAACGTCGCACTGTTCGACAATTTCAATAGCTCCCTCTCGATCTCCCGTCAGAAAAAAAATATAATCTAAGTAAGGACCACAGAATAGTTCAGTGGTAAGGACTCTGAATACTCCTTTTATATCTCTTTACTGTTGTCATGTACCGTAGGGTCCATGTTATTATAATAGACAACTTGGCGTAATGAGCCAAAACATTTGAGGGGGCTCGATGTGGCGTATTGCGTAGAATTATTAAAGGACAATTAAGTCCACCCCAACAAAAAGTTGACTTGAATAAAAGGAGAAAAAATGAAAAAAATACAACAAGCATAACAAAAAGTTATGACATTTCAAAGTTTCGCTTAATTTCACAAAACAGTTGTATTCACTTCCTGGTCGGTATGCAAATGAGGGGACTGATGACATCACTCACTCTATTTCTTTTGTATTTTATTTTTATATGAAATATGCAATATTCCAATTTTCTCCCTGTTGTCCTATGAAACCATTTGATGGTTCTGTCAAGTTGGTCGTTATTGTCAAATCTGCAAACAATTGAAATATTGTATAATTCAAACAATAATTAAAAGCAAAAGAAATAGCGAGTGAGTGACATCATCGACTCTCTCATTTGCATGTCATTGAGTTATGCATAATAAATGTTTTGTGAAAAATAAGCGAAACTTTAAACTGTTGTAACTTTCTTATTTTACATCCGATTTTGATAAAATTTTCAGCGTAATGCTTGTTTGATTTTTCTCTTTTCATTAAAATTACCATATTTATGGGATGGACTTGACCTTTAAGAAGTTGCGAGCGAACGGGCACAAATTTCGACATTTTTATCACAAAAATCAAAGTTTGTGATAGATTTTGACATAATTATATTGGGATTCCGGAAAAAAATATTATATTTCACTTTCATTCCTTTTCCTTTTCTCTTTTTATTTTTGGTCATGATTTTTTTTTTTTGGGGGGGGGGGCAAGAGCCCCCCCCCCCATTAACGCATTTGTTATGAAAATGCAGCCTACTAAAATAGATGTGCCTATATTCCCTTATACTTTTTAAAAATACCTTTCCCAAGATTTGTTAGAATAATTCAATATTCATGGAGCTTACCCTCATTTCTGTATTTTGGAATCCCTCACACAGTAAAACCGTATGATTTAAAATCTTATTCAACACTTTACTCTATCAACGTGTTGTTTAACAATTTAAACAACCATGATTAATTTATTGAAAATGAATTATTAAAAACTTGTTCAAGATTTTTGCTCAAGCACAATGGTGGTTTGACGATGCTATGCATATCCGGTATTAAAAAGCTTTAATATAGATATTCCTATCTGGGCTCGACACGAATAACCGTCTCTTCTCGGGATTCATTTATTTAATTATACGATAGGCTATATATTGATATAGGCCTATATTATTTGGTTTCCCCGTCCGGAAAATAACACGATAGCTCTACTGCTCATTTAAGAAGAAGAAGAAGAAGAAGAAGGAGGAGGAGAAGAAAGAGAAGAAGAAGGGGGAGGAGAAGGAGGAGACTGGAAGAAGAACAACAGCAACAACAACAGGAAGAAGGAGGGATAGAGAGAGGGAAAAGGAAGGTAGTGAAAGACAGATGGAGGATCGAGAGCTGAAAAAGAGAGGGGAAAATAATGAAAGGGGAAGAAAGAGAGAGAAATGAATTTCTGGCGTCGTCACTGGTCTTGCACTTAAAACGGTTCCATGACAATTGCTCCGCCGACATCTGCTCCGCCGACAATTGCTACGCAAAATACGACAACTGCTCCGCCGACAATTGCTCCGGACAGTTGCTCCGCCGACAGTTGCTCCGTCGACACTTGCTCCGCCGATATTTGCTCCGTCGACACTTGCTCCGCCGATATTTGCTCCGTCGACATCTGCTCCGCCGATATTTGCTCCGCCGACAATTGCTCCGCCGATAATTGCTCCGCCGACGTCTGCTCCGATTATACGACAATTGCTCCGCCGATATTTGCTCCGCCAAAATCTGCTCCGCCGATAATTGCTCCGCCGTCATGTGCTCCGATAATACAATTGCATGAACATCTTTTACATATTGTTTTGTTGTTGTTTTTTTCTTATTATTCGTTAATGTTTTATTAATTTATTTATTTCTCCCCTATCATCACAGCTTTCTGCTTAAAAAAAAATGTTCTCCCTGCCGCCGCCACTTGACAAATTGTAACGCAGAAGGGGAATGACACCCTCCCCATTGAAATTGTGAATCTGGATTTTTGTTCATATACTATTATCATTGGTTTCAATCCGGACTTGAGCGGGGAGAGAATGGGGGGGGGGGTGCTGGACACAATATCTCTTCCATAGGCGGATCCAGGGGAGGGGCCGAGGGGCCCGCCCCCCCCAAACTTTTTTTGCGGAGCAAAAAAAAAGATGGAAAAGAGAAGAGTAAAAAGAAGAGGAGGAAGACGAGTAAATAAAATAAGATGAGGGAAAGACTTGGAAAATAAAAAGAATCTTTCATGTCACTGTATAAAATTGCCTGTTAGGGGATTTTCATATCTTGTTCAATAATTATGGAGTTCAAATATCAAGTTTGGAAGTCAATATACAAAACATATTTCACCTCGGGAATCGAACTTTCATTATTTTGTGTGATTTACAAATTGATTTTTAAAAAGTGCTCTGTAAAAATGTCAGTTTTATGGTCTGATTTTTAATATTTTCTGCTCGCGCTGCGCACTCGCAAATTTTGACCTATTATTTTCGTGTATTCCGTAAAGTTTTCAAAATATCCCTTTTCAGGTCTGATTGTCAAAACGTATCAGCTAGCGCTGCACTCGCATTTGAATGGAGAGTTATGTATGTCTCAATATTGAATATACAAATAAACTACTTAAAATCCCCATTTAATGACAGTTTATCAAAAAATTTGGCTCGCGATTTGCGCTTGCATTAATGGTTAAAAATATATTAACTGATGCATCCTATTCATGACTACAAAAGTGCTTGAAATGTCCAGTTTTCAGACCATAATATCATCAGATTTCGTGCCGTCATTAGGCATTAATGAGTAAGATATTAATTTAGAAATTAAATTGTCCCTTTTGTTTTGTCTCGCGCTTAGCAAGAGAAATAGGAAAATATTCATCATTTTCATATGATGGCATGTCCTAAGGATGTCCCGGTCCTATTTGTCAAAACTCAAAGTAATAATAGAACATATCAGCTCTTTATTAAATGCAATCCATATCCACCTCACAATTTCCCTACAAAGTGCTTGAAATTGACTCTGTTTTTTAGTCGGAATATCAAAAAGTTTAATCTATTTAAATCATTATCCAGTTTCAGATCACAATATCAAAAATTTTCTGCTCGCGCTTTGTGCTCGCATTATCAAGTTAGGAAGATCCCATATTACTCATTATTTTCATGATTTACAAAACATGAATAGAGTGTCCCGTTCTAGGTCTAAATCTCGATTTTTCCACTCGCGCTTCGCGCTCGTATAAATTGGTTAGTTATATAGCCATCCTCTTCACGATTACAAAAATTGATTGAAATTTTCCATTCTTTATGTAGAAATTTCAAAATGATTCAGCTCGCGCTTCGCGCTCGCATTATTTGATTGTTGAAATATGTAGCGTCTTCATGGCTAAGTGCAAGCAGTCCTTAACAGGTACCTTTTTGATCATATTAAATGTATACATATAAAAATTTTCTGCTTGCGCTTTGGGCTCGCATTATTAATGTAAGGAAGATCCCCAATTACTCATCCTTTTCATGATTTACAAAACATAGAGTGTCTCGTTCAGTAGGTCTAAATCTCGCGCTCGCATTATTTGATTTTTAAAGTATTTAACGTCTTCATGGCTAACTGCAAGCAATATTTAACAGGTACCTTTTCCATCAGTTCATTTCTGCTCGCGCTTCGCGTTCGTAGTAATTATTTAGTTTCATACACATCTTTTTCAGGATAACAAACATTGACCAGAATGTTCAAATTTTAGGAAAAATACATAAAATATCCTTAAAAATTTAGCTCGCGCTTTGCTCGCATTATATGAATAAGGATTATATTATATATTCATGTTGATTTATAATAAAGCTAAGAAGTGATTATTAGGACTACCCCTTTAAAGAGACCAAAATCATCATCGAGCGGCCGATCGGGGAAAATATGGTTTTAAAAACCCCGCCCCCCCCCCCTATTGGCGAAGGCTGGATCCGCCCCTGCTCTTCTGCTTTCCAGCAACTTATACACCATACATTCGCGCGCGCCCCTCTCTCTCTCTCCCTCTTTCTCGTTTTGTTCTTTCACACTATTTATTTTCATTGGTTACCGCTTGATTTATTTCACATTTATCAGCATTATAATTATTAATATTTTTATCAATATTTTTAATACGTCTTGGGCTTTATCTACCCTTGCACCTTTTTTCATTCAAACGAAAGCATGATCATCACTGGCGTACAGATAGGGGAGGGGCGTGCTAGTGGTCACGGATCCCCCCCCCCATTCTCCCTACTAATAAAAAAAAAAGAATAAAGGAAAGGAAACTAAATGTCATCCTTGTCTGGCCCCCTCCATTTTTTTTGGCTCATTACGCACCTGGTGAGTTACTATAAGACGAGACTTCGGTTGTATTTTATTCTATTCTGTGCAATAGCAACAATATAAATATATTTCAATAAATGAGTATATGTATGTATATCTCTCATAACGTATAAACAAATAATGTTGTTTTTAAAAGAAATAATATATATACATACCAGTAATAATATAGTAACATATTCATGAAACCCAATAACACATCGCACTGAATTTATAATGCGAGCACGAAGCGCGAGCTGTTATCAACCTGGAAATGGAACATTTATACGCATTTTTTTTTTAATTGTAAACATGAAGCATACCTATTGAATTTCACCTGGAGCAAATATCTCCACTTCGGAGCATATTTCGCCAGAGCGATTTTGACGTTAAGAAGTTTTTTTTGTAGGCCCTACTGTCATAATAATTACATGAACACGCGTAATTTTTTTCATTTTAATCACCAGGCACGTAATAAAACTTAAACAAATGCCCCCAAGGAATAAGAAATTAAGAATATCTATCCCTCATTTGTGCTTATCCATTTTTTCTACTTCTTTATATGTTATGTATCAGGGGCCGGGAGCTGGGGGGCTTCAGCCCCAATTTTTTTCTCCAAAACCGTGTACAAAAACGTAAAAATTACCATATGATTGTGATTTTTAGCATGGTCAGCCCCCACTTTGAAAACCGTTCCGCGCCCCCTGTGTATGTCATGTAATATATCATGCAAGCATAGTCTAAGTTTACTTTGCATTGACGTCTTCATCCTGTGCTACAATTGTTACGCGCATTGTTACGTACGAATAGATGAATAAATAAATGTCGCATTATCGGAGCAATTTACGGCGGAGCAAATATTGACGGAGCAGATTTTGGCGGAGCAAATATCGGCGGAGCAGATGTCGACGGAGCAAATATCGGCGGAGCAAGTGTCGGCGGGAGCAAATATCGGCGGAGCAATTGTCGACGGAGCAACTGTCGGAGGAGCAACTGTCCGGAGCAATTGTCGGCGGAGCAGTTGTCGTATTTTGCGTAGCAATTGTCGGCGGAGCAGATGTTGGCGGAGCAATTGTCGGGTCACCCTTAAAACATCGAGGCATATAGAAAGAGGCACTTTAATGTAATCCTAACTTGTTGTGCATTACTTATGTTTTACGATTGTTATCATTATCATTAATAAATTCTTTATATCGTATATGTAATAATATCTTTTGCATGTATTTGCTTTATTTTTGAATGCATGCAGAATTAAGAACAAACATTCAAACTTAAGTCATTCCGATGAATTCATTCATAATTTAGTGGTAAAGTGTTTTACATCTTCATTAGATTTCCGTCTCTTTTTGGACAGAAATACATTGAAATTTGACCATCAGAATCTTTACTGTATTATTCCTTTCTCTATCTTTTTCTCCCCCCCCCCCCTCTCTCTCTCTCTCACACACACTCACCCTCACACACACCCTCGCACACACACGAGCGTACCCAAACTCGACACACTAAAAAAACACACACAAAAAAGAAAATTGCATTCGCTGACAGTATGCCGATAGCATTCCCTTTTCAATGTAGAATAAAAAAACACTTTTGATATGCCTTGCTCAGGCACACCCGTAGGTGCCATAACCGTGTATATCGAACTTTAATTCAAATTTTGTCTAGTACGTACTCGGCCACGATACCTCTACCACACTCACTTTTTATACATTTTTTAAAATTTATTATTACTTTTTAAAGTAAACACATGCACACATTAATACTAATATGACTGTAACTGCATTCCCATCATATCTAAGGATCAACTAGCATAGTTGATTAAACATGTTAAATACCAGCAGACCTTGCATGGCCAAAGGCATAAGTTCCTTAGAAAGGGATCGAACTTGGGACATTGTTGTGTGTCAAAAGTCAAGCACCTTAGACCACTTGGTCCCGACTCCTCATATTTAATGTTTTGATTAGTTCTCGTCTATGTACAGAATAATGAAATTACGTTAGAAAATAGAGAAAAGTGGCATCATTGCAACCATGACCTATATAATTATGTACGTGAACCAAAGCGAATGGGGGAGAAGCCCCACCCCCCATCCCCAGCAAAAAAAGGAAAGAGATAAGAAAAAGAAGGGGTAGGGGAAGATGGAAAGGGCGAAAATAAAGGGGAAAATTGAAGAGATTTGTTTTGTTTTGTATGGTTATTGTTTTCTACTAACAGGGGGCCGCAGAACGAATTTAAAAATGGTGGGGTCAGAGGGGGAGGTGGATATGAACATGCATGAAATTACAACTTAATGGTTATAGTTTTCTCAATTTTTGTACATGGTTTAATATTTAAATTAAAAAAAAAGAAAGGAAGGGGCTAAGGCCCCCCCCCCATGCGGCCGGGTCTGCGGCCCCGTATGTTTTTTTTAACAGACGTGTATGAATCATAAGTTATTTACGTCTTCGTGCATGGGGCTGATATTACCATTACTGTTAACGTTTTCATCAGAAAAACATGACCAGGGTTCGAATCTCAAACTCTGCATCAGTACAATTTTCCGATGTATGGCGTGTATACATCACAGCTGCACATCACAATGGTCCCGCCTGTGTAAACTGTAATATAACTTAACAAAATGTTGTCGTTTATTTTAGATATTTAATTCAACTAACTCGAATTGCACATACTTGCAAGACATCGATATTCAGCAAAAGGGGCCGATCTACCTACCAAAAATAATGACATTTCGTCCACGAAAAAATTTGACAAGCAAAAAAAAAAGAAAAAAAAATGGATCCGCCAGTGTTCAGCAATAACAAAAGCAATGTAAGATAATAACAACTGGCACGTATTCTGAAGTCGGGTTTAACTTAGACCATGGTCTAACTCTGCATATTGGAAGCCAATGTCCAAAGTTTGTTTACCTTGAATGCATCTCATGTTTACAACTGTGCTCCGACAACTATCTTATTTATCGTGTATTTGGACCGGAGTCAAAGGAAGCGATAAATTGAACATCTATACTGTTGGAGATTTATGTCACAACTGGGTTCCATAGTTAAACCACAACGTTAGATCAGAATTTAAATCAACCCGTCTTCAGAATACGGGCCAAAGACCACATTTTAGACGTATCGTTTATTTATATGTACAAAGCAAGCAACCAATCTATAAATGACACAAGGTGAATACTGAATAGTGAAAATTTACTAGTTGATAATACATAAATATTTACAATACAGATAGAAATATAGAGAAATGTCTTTCATATTGGCAAGGAAATCATCAATGTCCTTCAGTCTTGGATAGAATCAATCATTGAAGCAGATCAAGAGGTGTGGTTCATGAGGGTTCGAACGAACCCCATCGCAGCCCTCCGAAATTTAATCTAGATTTGCCAATCTCCACCCGAGAGAAGATACATGTAGTTATAGGCCTATACTCAAGTTAAATATGGCAGCACAAATTTTGCCTTGCCCTATATACTAATCGTGCAACATTAATTCATAGTGCGAATATTCTTGTGTAACAACTATTTATGGCTTTATTTACCTAAGAAATATCATTAGGATAATTGTTAATGGTAACTATCGGATAATGACAACTACGAGGCATATTATCTTGGCTTTTTTTTGTTATATATATATAGACCATCATGTTGATTTTCATATTCCTCTTTACGAACTGGAAATTTTGCGTGATGCACATTGGCATCTTTTAATAGAAATCCAGGAATCGGGGAGGGGGGGGGGGTAATAATGATAATAAGCCGAGATTCTAAAGTGCACTCCAAATGAATAGGCCTATATTCATTTGTTGGCTGATAATGAAAGGTTCAAGAAAATTTCAAAACTTCTAACCACAACTATTGTGGTTAGGAGTGCAGCGGTATATTATTATACCGCTGATATTCACACAATACATACAAAACAATATATATGCAAGTGCCTCCGTTTGGGAAGGGGTATATTTGCCATCCATTTTTTTTCTTCAATTAATCCCATGCATTGGTGCCCTTTCTACGTTCTTCCCTAAAATTTACACCTTGACCTGAAACAGATAATAATTCGCAGTCAGTTCTTTTATAGCGCACACATATATTTATGTATGTCCCTACACACTTAAATGAAACATTGAACACAAATTAAGTAAGAGATGAAAATAGAAAGTAGATGAAAAATGTTGGGCAGAGTTTAAATTGCGTGTTATTGAAACAGATGATCACCAACCTGTAGTTACAAGTGAAATTTCATTTCCCTCTTTATTGAAACAATTTAAGATAATGATTGTGAACTTCCCATTACAAAAAAAAAAAAAAATCACTTTTTTTTTGGGGGGGTTCAAATTATTTTTTATGAATACGTTCATAACGACTCTCCCGATTAACCGATTTTATCATATTCTGTGAATATACCCATGCGCTATTTGATGAGGGGGGGGGGCAAGACATCACACAGTTTGTTCCCATTTTAATCAAAGGGTTATATAGATCAACACCATGGGCAGAGGATTATCTTTTGTGTGTTTTTTATGGGGGGGGGGGGTCGCAACGATAGTTGCCCCATCCACCCCCCAAAAAAATCCTCTGCGCTGCACACATGATCAACACGACTTATAGGCATACCTCTCCTTTTTATGAACTCCCTTTTTTCTCCATCTCTTTCCATTTTCTTCCATTTTACACTAGGTTAGTCGACTCCTGATCCTCCCTTTAGCAACACCCTGTTACAATTTAACATGCAATTGAAAACCTTGCGCGCTTAATTCGTGTTGAAGTATGCTGCTTTAAGCAGATCCATCGTAAGTCGTGTCGGTATTGACGTCAATAGGATCATCGAACATCGCTTTACTCTGAACCTTTCCCCCGACTATCAAGTCCCTGACAGCCTTGCGGAACTCCTGGTAACGGATGCTGTAGATGATGGGATTGATGCTGGAATTGAGAGCAGCCAGAATCAAAAAGCATTTGAAAATCGGAGATTCCAACCCCAATTCTGTTTGCTTACGGAGCAACATTTCAATAAAAAACAAAATTTTAGTGGGCGTCCAACAAACAATGTACGCGATGATAACGATGAACATCATTTTGATAACAGCTCTGCTGGCGGCAAGGTGGTGTGATTTAGAACCTTCAAAACGCTTCGACTGGGCTTTCAGCTTGATGACGATTAAGGTTTGGGTAACAGCCATGATGATGGCTGGTATGAATGACTGAACTAGTGTTACATAGAAAGAAAAGGCCACATCAAGCTCGTATGACGTTTCCAAAAGATCACATCGACAGTTTACTTTGTCGACGTCAACTCTGAAGGTACCGGGAATGCATATCAACATAGACAAGATCCATAAAAAGACAACTACTTTAGACACTCGCCGTCTGGTCAAGATCCTGTTAAAGTAGATCGGGCGAGTGACCGCTATGTAGCGTTCAACAGAGATGGCAGTCAGCACGAACCCTGACATGAAGGTCCAAATCCACCAGTAGACTGGAAGCCAGACCAGTTTGCAGTAGACCTGTCCGAGCCAAGATACAGGAACTGTTTTGGCGGATGGGACGGGTAGCAACGCAATTGAAGTAAAGAGATCTGCCACAGCAAGTGCGCATATGAGGGTGTCCGTAGATCGGCTATTAGCTCGCCGTTGAAAGAGAACAATGATTACCAAGAGGTTTCCGATGATGCCGACCAGCCCAACGAGAAGCTCTCCAAAAGTAACCCATGTCCAAGATATTGGATACCAAGACCATGAGCCATTAACCTTGGCGGTATCATCGACGGTGTATTCGAAGCTTACTGTCGTAATGTCCCATCTATCGTCAAGCTCTTCATGCAGCGTGTCATTCGGACTTTTCAAGGAATCACCGTGGTCCTCTTCCAACGCGAACCCTTGATCAGTTGCATCAGGAATATCAGTAGAGATCACACTTGTTCCCCAAGTGTTCTCAGTTGTCGCTGATGATGTCAGAGACAAGGCTCCCAGACTCATTGCTATGGATATAGAAAGATACAGATCCACTAACCTCGTGAGATGCATGATCCTTATGACACGTGTACAAATAACCTGTGAGAAAAGGATTTAAGTCGTGGGTTAAAGTAAGTACTATCAGCTATCTGAGATGAATGTGCAGATATGTATAGATAGATGTGTAATAAAAAGAATATGATCACTTTGTACGACCAAGCTCAGTTAATAATTTATCTACACTGTTAGAAAAATTTCCGTTTTTTAACGGAAAAAGTCCGGCAGCAAAATTTCCGGACTTTTTTTTTTTTTCCGTAAATTTACAGAAAGTGGTAATTTGTGGAAAAGTTCTGTAAAATTTACAAGATTCCGTAAAATACAATTCTTGAAAATACGGACTTTATTTACGGAAACTTTACAGAAAATTTACATAAATTAACATGATTCCGTATAAATAATTAACGGAAAAAAAAAAATTGTCCGGAAATTTTGCTGCCGGAATTTTTTTTTTTAATCCGTAATTTTACGGATTCCTTTTACGTAAAATTACCGTACTTTTACAGAATTCCCATGTAAATACGGATTTTATTTACGGAAATTTTACAGAAAATTTCCGTGAATTAACATGATTCCGTATAAATAATTAACGGAAAAAAAAAATTTGTCCGGAAATTTTGCTGCCGGAATTTTTTTTTTTAATCCGTAATTTTACGGATTCCTTTTTCGTAAAATTACCGTACTTTTACAAAATTCCCATGTAAAATACAGATTTTACTTACGGAAATTTTACAGAAAATTTACGTAAATTTACATGATTCCGTATAAATAATTAACGGAAAAAAAAAATTTGTCCGGAAATTTTGCTGCCGGAATTTTTTTTTTTAATCCGTAATTTTACGGATTCCTTTTTCGTAAAATTACCGTACTTTTACAAAATTCCCATGTAAATTTACACATTTCTGTAAAAAAACAAGTTTACAGAATTCATGAATTTTTAACAGATATTTTTTAATCAGTAGATACCTTACAATAGGAACGCTGATTTGCTATTTAAACATGTACTCCCAAACACATGGTAGATTGTATGAATGCATTCACTTAAGGCCTGAACAAAAATTGTGTTGCCCTTTTCTGACCTGGACAAATCGGGCCAGCTTTTTTCAATAATTTTTTTCATACTAAGCTTACTATTTCTAGAATAAAACATGGCAAAAGCGATTGTGTCTCGCCCACTCATTCAGAAATATCGTGATTTGGGAGGGCACACAACATAATTGTATTGGAACTTCATTGTGAAATGACTGGGATGGAATAACACTTGTCATAAGAGCCTTGCACATAAACTTTAATGTTGACCTGAAAATTCAATTCAATTCAAAATGGTTTATTAAAAATCCTTTCTTTGCGGCAAAAGCCGAATTGCGAAAGTTTACATTTCAAACAAAGTCATCAATAACAAGGTAAAAAAACTTATAGTACTACGAACAAATTTCAATATAGACATATATGTAACAAAGTACAGTATATCATGAATAAATTTAAATCGATACTCACTGATCAATTAAAAAAAAATATATATTCAAAATACATGTAAATATGAGTGGATAGAGGAAATGAATTGGAAAGCAGAAAGGAATAAAAATAGTGGAAGAGAGAAGAGAGGCAGAGAGAGAGAGAGAAGAGAAGAAATTAAAGAAGGGAAGGTATACAGAGAGAAAAAGGCGAAGAAGCAATTAGGTCACATTTTTTCATACATGCTGCACTAATACATATTTTGGCAATTTTTGTGACTTCAATTCAAATATTAAGTTTACGACTAGATATCAGTGAATAATTGCTCATATGAAAGAAAAATATTTTGATTAACAAAGTAAAATGAAATGAAACTTGAGTTCGCCAACATAAAGAGAACTCAACATTAGAATTATTATGTAATCTGCATTTTACAAAAAACAACAATCTTTTAAAGGGGAATCCAGCCTTGGCCATAACATGTTGTGTTGGGAAGGAGAAAAATAAATTAAACAGAATGGTGAAAGTTTGAAAGAAATCGGACAAGCAATAAGAAAGTTATAGCTGCTTTAAAATTGAGATCACTAATACTATGTAGATTGCAAATTGGCAACTGGGTAAGTAAATTATGACAAGGGGCAAGGACAACTTTCCCATAGGCCATGTACTTTATTATCAGGGATTTGTGGTTTTCTCCTAAGTACCCATTCCCCTGGGGCAGTAATCTGAATATATCCCAGGTATCATATTGTTCTATGTCCTCATGAAAGAAAAATATAATTTGAAATAAAACTTTTGGGAAAAATGACATTTTAGCCATAATATGTATTGGAGTACATGGAAGAGTAGTCCTTGCCTTACATCACTATGACATCCCATATGCGGCCAATTTGAAGTCTCCATGGGTATAGTGATTACCAATATTTACAACTTTTAAAAATTCATAATATTCTTGTTGTGTGTCCAATATTGTTCAAACTTTCACCAATCAACTTGTCTGATTTTTCTTTCCCTTATAAAAACAAGTTTTTATTTGGGTTGGATTCCCCTTTAATGATATCACATTTTAAGAGTCCAATGAATGATGAGTTCTTTAATTCTCAGCCATTCTTAGTTTGATATTATTATACATGTAACGATGGGGGAAGATATATACAAAAAAACTACTCCTTGTAATCAATTCTTTTAGAGTTAAGGTGCCGAATCAACGAGGGCAAGGGGCTATTTCTATATCGTGAAGTTCGACATCGCATCTCCACTATTCCGGCCAAGCTTCTAGTCTGATATTGACAAGTCCTATTTTGAGGTAGAAGGTGATACAGTTTAGACGTGGGGATTTGCATAGACTTCGCAAACGCAAGACAGAGTTTGATCCGTCTATCTTCAAGAGACATCAGTTTTGACTGGAGTAAAGCATGCTCATATGAAGAATATGCTGCTCCAAAAATGATTCTAAGGGCACGTTTCTGAATACGTTCGATGACTTGTACTTGTTGTTTTGTTAGTGCTCCTGACCATACAGGTACAGCATATTCAACAACTGGTCTCACGAAACTAGTATATACAACTATAAGGTCCTGAAATTACAGACTATGATATTTCAAAGTGCGAAGAACATATAAACGACTATTTGCGCGCTTGACCATATATTCAACATGTGTAGACCATTTCAAATCCGACTGGATATAGACACCAAGTAATTACAAAGTATTGCTACGATACAGAGACACATCATGGAGTGAGAGCACCGTCGGGTTTGGTACATTTCTACAAAAACTTATGTCCATTGTGGAACACTTTGACCTTACCATGTGACCTCCAACTGCAGCATAACATGCAGGTCGCCTAAGTACATCTACCATCCAAGTTTGGTTGAAAAGTGACTTACGGTTGCGGAGTTAGGTGTGCTGCCAGGCCATCTGGCAACGATGGTTGTTATTTTCTGATGATTTTTTGATTCTAGGACATCTACCCCCCGGACATCTACCACCCGGACATCCACCCCCGGACATCCACCCCCTTAGGACATCTACCCCCTAGGACAAGTACCCCCTAGGACATCTACCCCCCGGACATCTACCCCCCGGACATCTACCCCCCGGACATCTACCCCCCCGGACATTTACCCCCCGGACATTTACCCCCCGGACATCTACCTCCCGGACATCTACCCCCCCAGACAGGCTACCCCCGGGCATCTACTCACGGATATTTTGGATACGGGGGGTAAATGTCCGGGGGGTAGATGTCCGGGGGGGTAGATGTCCGGGGGGGTAGATGTCCGGGGGGGTAGATGTCCGGGGGGGTAGATGTCCGGGGGGTAGATGTCCGGGGGTAGATGTCCGGGGGTAGATGTCCGGGGGTAGATGTCCGGGGGGGGGGGGGGTAATTGTCCGGGGGGTAGATGTCCGGGGGGTAGATGTCCTAGGGGGTACTTGTCCTAGGGGGTAGATGTCCTAAGGGGGTGGATGTCCGGGGGGTGGATGTCCGGGTGGTGGATGTCCGGGGGGTGGATGTCCAGGGGGTAGATGTCCGGATACGTTTTCTGATCACAAACAACCTAGCAGAAGACAAAAGAGCAATATCAAATCTTGCATTCATAACTGTCTCTATATCGTTCTGGGCACTTAATTTTCAATTTTCTTTGGGACATCCAATGGGAGCACACAACAATTGAGTTTTGCAAGTTTATCACATATTTGGAATGCAATTTTAACATGCATGCACATTAAAATTATTGGTGTGCTTTCCTTGTTAGGTTGATTTATCCAACAATCACCCATCCACTGCTTCCATTGCTCAGTACTTGCAAAAAAATAAATAAATAAAAATGCATATTAAAAAAATATGCTACAGAATTAACTACTCATTTTAAAAATTGCCCAATCAAATACGAATCGAATAATTACTATAAATGAAACTGAAGTGATAGGAAATCCTAGGACAGAAAATTAATGTAACATTCTTTTTTTTGCCAAACTTTTTACAAAATAGTACATTGTTCTAGTTATAGTAATTTAAGTGGCTTTCACATTTGCTTGTATTAGCAATTGCAATCATTTGATCACAATATATGTCGCACACAATCACAAAGGTTGCAAGCAGTCTCAGCAGTCTCTTGTGAAAAGGGCCTAAGAAAGGGTATAATTAATCTAACCTGTACATTGATCGAGTATCTATTCTTCCTGTTGAGGAAGTATATTGCCTGATCCCCATCAGGGCTCCTGATGTAGACATGTGTCCCATCAATTGCACCTATCACTCCTGGAAATCTGCAGTACTGGTAGAACTGTCGCTGAGTTGCTTCAACTTCATCTCTTGTCGAAGGAACTTCATGTATTGCCTCTTCCTTCTTGCTATAGCTTCCGACACATCTTTGATGATTCGACACATTGATGACTGTGATATTGCTGCCTCATCACCATGCATCTTTTGAAATGATCCTGTAAAATCAAACAAACCATATGGTTGATAGGTCATTGTTTCGAGGTAATTATAAAACATTTCATTGAAGCACATACAGATACTTCTGATGACAAAAAAAATTAAGCACATATTTCATCAAAAATTAATATCAGACAATTTTCTGCAATTCATTTTAACAAGTGGAAGGCCTCTTGCAGTGTCGCCATCATTACACGATTCGATATAGCAGCAGTACTGACTTAAAAAGCAGCTATTGAATAATGTTTATTTTCTGCCCCTTGCTTTTATGACTTTTTACCTTGATGTTTTTGCACATCTATTGATAAAAGTTCGAAAAAATTGGTACGGTACCCCCAAAGTGTACCAATATATAACATGGCGCGCAACATTATTATTATTATTATTATTATTACTTATTATTTGTACTGCGCTTTTCCCATTAGGCCCAAAGCGCTTACAATAAATTAATTAAATGTAATATTTTAAAAACTACAAAGTACGAAAGAGATGAGTTTTTAATGACTTTTTGAAAATTGCTAATGTTGGAGACTGTCTAATTATTAGTGGCAGGTCGTTCCAGGATTTTGAAGCCGACACCGTAAAAGTTCTGTCACCAGCTAATGTACGAGTTAATGAATATGTGAGGCGAAGGTGATCACTGGCCGACCTAAGTGCTCTAGTTGGTGTATACAGATTCAAGCAGTTACTTAAATACTGTGGAGCCTGTTTATTCAGTGTTTTGTAGACAATCAAGAGTAATTTGAAAGTAATTCTCTGTTTAAAAGGAAGCCAGTGAAGAGAATTAAAGAGTGGTTGGGAAGGATGATCTCGGGAAACCTGTAAAATTAATCGTGCTGCCCAATTTTGTAGTCTTTGAATACGAATTAATTGATTAGAGGGAATTCTCGCTACCCCAAATAGGAACAAAAATCTCATAATGCGCGAGACGAGATAATTTTCACTCCGTCGGGTCGTCATCACCACTTCCGGTTTAGAGTCATGCTCGCGCGAGGTTCGCGATACTGAGTTTTCCACCACGCTGAAATCGATGCCAATCAGCGTAATATGTACAGAGTATAATACTTTTTATTACATTTGGTCAGTTTTGATTCCATTTGAATCATAAATAAAAATAAAAAATATATTTCACGTGAGAATAATTTTTATTCATGTTTTTATTTGGTTATAAAAAAATCAAACAAATAATGAATATCTTAAAATTTTGCATTTAGCGACCGGCCTGACATCACGATCGTATTCAACTACTAGACACTAAATATATTCAGCATTCATTTCGTTCAATTTTTCGTCGACCACAAAATGGATAAAAATCAGTTTCGGAACTTGAAACAATCTTAACTGACAGATGAATACCGTGCAATGGAAAGCGTCAGGCAGAATTAGTGACTTTAGCAGAAAAGGCTGTAAAACTGTTAGTGAAAGAGAGGGTTGTGATCACGAACTTTCCGAGCGAAAGCTACGTTGTGTTGGTGTGCATGACGGCACTGTTGATCTAAATGGCAAAACAGTGCGTTGGACTTCCGAACAGGAAGTTGTAATACCGAAAAAGCTATCCCATAATGCAATGCACGTTACAGGGATTTTCCCGGATCTCGGCGAAATCGCTATTTGGTGTAGCGAGAATTGTAGAAAGGAGCCCATTGCAATAATCGATACAAGACAGAACCAATGAACGAACAGCATTGTGACAGGCAGACTGGTCAATGAACCTTCTGATTCTAGAAATGTTCCTTAAATAAAAAGTGACTGTGCTACAGATATGAGAGATATGGTACGACATTGACATACATGGTATTTCCCATACATATTACACAAAGTAGATGTCTATGTGTGATAATTCACATGAACATAAGTCAAATAAAAAACATTTCTAAATATTCATTTGGAACTTATGATAATCATGTGGAAACCAACTCGCAGATCTAATGAGCTGTGACCTTTGACCTGCGGACTCCGAATTTGAACTGAGCCTGTATTTTGGTGTCCCATACCTACACACCAATTTTTTTTTTTAATCCATTAAATATTTTTTTTACTTATTGCGCGGAAACCAAGGGGGGGACGGACAGGGGCAATGCATGACCATCCAGGTGCCATTTTGTAAATTTCAAGTCCATTTGCATACTATTCCTAATCCCATCCTTACTCTCTTATCCTGCATGCTACACACTTCTAACAAATTGCTGTAGATTTTTTAAGAGTTGCTCTTCATATTGAAGTATGACTTGCCCTTCAAAATGCCGTCTTCTTGCCCTAAATTCAAATCCGAAATAGTCTACATTTGAAAAAAAATCATATTTATTGAAATAGAAAGTAGGAAAATCGTAAAAATGGCCGTAACTTCCTTGTTTTTATTCATTTTGGTCTGATATTTTTCAGGGTTTGCTAATGGTAACATGCTTCCTTATTCATCTTTTTTTTTACGCATAGTAAAATAGCAATAGTAAAATGGCCATCACTTACTTGTTTTCATTTATTTCAGTTTCATTTTTACAGGGTCGACTTATGATAGTCCAAAATTCAACTGTTTTTTTTTTTCATTCTACACATCAGTGACCATTACCTTTAAGAAATAGCGCTCTCTATTAAAAAGTTGGAAAACAGTAAAATCACTTCCTTGTTTCCATTTATCTTGGTATCACTTTTTTAGGGTTTGCTAATGGTATCATCCCTCATATGGCAAATGTTTTATTTTACGCATCAGTGACCATTGCCTATAAAAATAGTGCCCTCTTAATATTTTGAAAATGTATATCCTCAGGAGTTTTCTCTTTATCTCCTTCTGTTTCTTGCCCTCCATAAAATCACAGGCGTCAATACATGCACATTGTTCTGATACGATTGCAGTTCTAGTTTTTTGTGTGTATGTTCATCTCGACTTGTTATCTATGTGCCAAATTTCATAGCTTTTCATCGCAACACAGCCAAGATTCGGGGGGGGGGGGCAGGGGTGATCTGCCAATTTAGGGTTATGACGAATTTATAACTATAACCTGACATAACAGTTCTAACAGCAGAAACATCAGAGCTTCACTCCTGCTGTGGTAGTTTTGGAATTTTTAAGTATGCAATTCATAGGTACTCGACTGTTTGCTTAAATTATACTCTTACTTATGTGCTCCCTCTCTGATTTCTAGATATTGTCATCATCATCAACTTTGTCAGGAGACCTAAAATTAATAGAAACAACCTCAGTCAAATAGATTTAACAGAGCCCAAAAACACTCAATAATCGTTTAATTCAATTACCCACCGCATAAAAACGGAGAGCCGTCAACACCTTCAAATAAACGGGAAGTGGATCATTCCTCTGTGTGTCCCTCTTCAATTCTGCTTCCAGCATGTTGATGATGTAAATGACGGTTTCTTTTGACAGTCGATACCGATCTCGAAATGGCCCATCCTCGTACGATTCCAATGGATTTCTAGCATCCCGTAGCCCACGACGTGGTCTTGGCAAAGGTAGCTGTACATGTATGCAGAAGAGTTGAATATTATTTTTAATTCTTTTATTTTGTGATCTTTATAAACGTTCCAAACAGTGAACATGTGCATGAAGATTTGATTACACATCTACCAACATAATTACTGCAATCTTAATTGTCTTCAAAAGAATGTCTGTAAACAAAAACTACATTCAAAATGTTATTTCAAGTTTTCATTTTTGTTATCTCATCAAATCATTTCAATAATACTTTTAAACAAATTAAAACAATGTAAACCAAATTTATCAATCATACCTCTCTTAGCAATTCAAGGTTGTGAAGGTGATGGAGATAATCCATGGGTGTAGGTAGATGACAACCGACAACGTAATTCTGTGAAACAATTGTCAAATAACACAAACATTATTTTTTAATAAATAGGCAAATAATTGGAAACATATACATATAAAAATAATTCATTGGTTTATCACTTTATACAGATCTCATAGTGATTGTTAAATAAAACAAAAACATTGTAATAATTTGTGCAAGATGCCTTTAAAAATAATTTTTTTTTGGGGGGGTGCTATATTTTCTCCATTATTTGCAAGTGATATGAAAAAGATTTTAGAACAAAATTTAAGTAATCAACTCTTTAATATTTCAGCCTCTAAAAATTGGCCTGTGCGGAAAGCATAAGAAAAAGGTATATTTTGAAATGCAATTTAGGCAAATTGAAAAAAAGCATTTCTTTCTCCTCTTTAAATGCACCAAATAGAACAAAATTATATGGGGTCTTCGGAAATTTTATTTGATCTATGAGAAGCAAATTCCCATAGAAGAAAGAATAATTACAGCTGAGAACAAATTTCGCTTTCTACTATATGGTCAACATATAGTCAATAGACCAGCATGTTTCCACTTATATTACACTTTCATTTAACGCATGTTTCCATTTTCATTATACAGTGGACATTGTATAATAATTTAATGAAACACAAGTGAAGACTCTCTTTAATTGATATGTAATGGGAAAAATAGTCTGAGGAAAAAATAAAAGACCTGTTCTAAAACAAACAATTTAATCAAATAATTGGAATGTAGCAATAATTATAAAAATTTAAGCTTGAAAAGAGAATCATTTAATTATAGATAAACCCACAGAGCTGTAAGAAACTTCAACGCGGGCTTCAACCCTTCACAATAGTGACTACTTCACAATCATACGCACACTGTCACTAAACCCATGCCCACACGTCCAGAGAACACATGTACAGCACGCTTCGCATTACCTAAAGCGATGTTCGTGCAGGCTCCACTCCACTTCACTACCGCTACACTGTACGCTCCAACAAGGTCTTCAACATCGCTTGAGCCGAGGTAGCTTCGCATCACACATACACACACGGAACACACAGGCACCACAGTCTTAACTGAATAATCAGTGAGCGGCTGAGAATGGAAACCGTCGGTCGCTAGCCAGCACTAAGTCATTACTAGATCTACCTCGAGCGAAGTTCGTGCAGGCTCCACTCCACGTCTTCACTACCGCTAGTGACAAAGGTGGGATGGAAATGTTATTGTAAAAATTATAGAAAAAAAAATAAAACGAGGAAGAAAAACATTTTCCCCAACTCGTAGAATATTTTTGGTATTTTCTGAACCATCCAATAATATAATTTATTTATGCTGTTTGACCTGTGAGCGATCGCATGCGATGTTTTGAAATCGGCCGTGAATAGTGAAGTGAGGAAATATATATAGATACTGGCCCAAAATCAACAAGTTAGAGGATAACCAAAGGATGGACACGGAGTGAAATACGGGTGAAGAATAAGAAATTAAGCCATTTTTCTTTCTCGTTTATATATTTTTAAATTATTTTTACAATAAATAACATTTCCATTGGCCACCCCACCTTTGTCACTCGGAATATCCGATCGAGCTCACCGTCCCGAAGTTCGGGTAGGTGGAGTGTAGTAGTAGTGTAGGGGTAGTGAAGTGGAGCCTGCATGAACTTCGCCCGAGGACGGTATACACTACACTACAGTTGACATTGTCATTGATTTGATTTATTTAGATCTAGGCCTAATCAGTCTATCTACCCCTTTCTTTAAATAAATAAGTTTAATCTTTAATTGCACAAATTACATATTTTGAGGTTTATATTTTCATCTTGACATTTACAAATGAAGATACAATTACAAATGAATATATAAATGGCATCATAATATAAATATCTTTGTGAAGTTGTGAAGCTCATAAAACAAGCTTGGCCCACGGCTTCGCCCCTTCATTTCATTTAACCATACCTCAGATCAGGCGATGTTCGTGCAGGCTCCACTCCACTGGAGCCTGCACGAACATCGCCTGAGGTAGTTCAACCACAGCGTCAAAATATCCAACACTCAAATGCACCGATGGGACTGTAGCAGCGCGCATGCGACGATACATTGCATCGTCTGGACTTGTCAATGCCAAAACCTTGTTCGTAATCATGAAAACCAACACTATTAATTTCATGTAACTGCATAAAACGTATCAATATATTCCAGAGAAGTACAGCAGGAATTTCTTTTACGAATTCAAAGCAAAATACTTACGAATTTCTGATCAAGAAGATCACTTGAGTTGACACATCCAAGACCGCAAGGAAAATTCTCTTTGCAAATTAGCGGTTTTTTCACAAACTTCTCAAGTGCGCATGCTCGAAAAAGGCAGAAAATTTATCATTAACTTGATTTTTCTGTAAATTTTACAAATTTTCCGTAGAAATTGCATTTTACACATATTACGAATTAATCTGTGGCTTGTCCGTAAACTTACAGCTACACGTACTTTATAGTAAATAAACAAAGATTTACCGTAAACATATCTCCTTTCAATAATGATCTTCACTACAATTACGGACAACATCAGTAAATTTATCATAAACCTGATTTTTCTGTAAATTCTACAAAGTTTCCGTAGAAATTGCCATTTCTGTTAAATCATGTCCGTAAATTTACAGCTACTTTCTAGTAAATTTACAAAGATTTGTACCGTAAACCACTAAACGTCTCATTTCTGAGATTAATTTTTAATATATGTAAAGTGGAATTTCTACGGAAAATTTGTAAACTTTACAGAAAAATCAGGTTATATGATAAATTTTCTGACGTTGTCCGTACACTTACATCTACTTTACAGTAAATTTACAAGATGTACCGTAAACGTCTCCTTTCAATAATGATCTTCGTCTGTACAATTACGGATCAAAACGTTTGTAAAATTGATCATTTACCTGATTTTTATGTAATTTTTACAAATTTTCCGTAGTTTGTATAGTACAAATTAATCTGTTATCTTGTCCGTAAACTTACAGCTACTTTCTAGTAAATTTACAAAGATTTGTACCGTAAACCACTAAACGTCTCCTTTCAAGAATGATCTTCACTACAATTACGGACAACGTCAGAAAATGTATCATTAACCTGATTTTTCTGTAAATTTTACAAAATTTTCCGTAGAAAATGCACTTTACACGTGTTACAAATTAATCTGTTAAATCTTATCCGTAAACTTACATCTACTTACAGTAAATTTACAAGATGTATCGTAAACGTCTCCTTTCAATAATGATCCTCTGTACAATTACAGAAAACGTCCGTAAAATTTATCATTTACCTAATTATTATGTAATTTTTACAGGTTTTCTGTAGAAATCCGTAAATTTACAATTTTATTCCGTATTTTATCGTTTACGGACGATTTCTGTTAAATTTTGTCCGTAAAATTACGGCAATTTCTAACAGTGTATTTGAAAAGGATGGAATATCGAGGGGATGAGAGCAACGGTGTAAATGAATAAAACAAAATACGAAGAGAATGGTACATTTATACGATGTTATTTATTTTTTCTGCATTCTTTTCGTTCGTTCTCCCTGTCTTCCTTCATTTCTTTTTTTTTAATTATATCTTTATTCTTTATCTCTCTCTATCTTTACCCTATATCTTAATTCCCTTAATGCCTTTTCAGCTTTTCCAATGGAGAAGAGTGATTAGAATAAGAACAGATATAGTTTGGCAGATATGCACGTGGTTTTATTTTTTTCCAAGAGACGTTGTAAGCAAACTTGTAGCCCCTGTATTTCCACATTTCAGGTAATTATCAGGATGTGGGGAAATCTAAACAGTTTTTCAAGTCATTTTGGGAAATTCCAGATCCAGGAAATACATTGTAATAATCTTTTGCTTCATAATGTATCTCAAGAATTTGGCGCTTCGCGCTCATATTGTCGCAATTTGTCCCTATTTTGGGAGGTGCATGGACAGAAAGGACTCGATCTCTTTAACTTCTGGTCAATATGCCTGCTCTGCCCAAAGTTTTGAAAAAAGTTTTTTTTTAAATCAAAGCTTCCAGGAAATGCCACTGAAATAGAAAAATGGACTCCATTTTTTCAGATAGAAAAATGTTTAAGCTGTTCAAAATTTTAAGAAAATATTTTATTCAAAACAATATGGCCCGTATTCTGAAGTCGGGTTTAATTTGATTTGATTTGATTTGATTTATTTCATTTCCACATTTCAAAACAAAAACAAAGAATATACAAGTATAATATTTTTTTCAATATTACATAATAAGCAATTATTTTTTTAAACATAATGAATAATGCACATAAATCATTATAAAATATCAACTGTACTGTGAAATTATATCTATATATACATTTTCTTTAATTACTGAACATATATATATAGAAATGTGGGAGACCTCCATCTTCAGGTTCAAAGTTGTGGTTTAAATTCATAAATTCAGGTTCAAAGTTGTGGTTTAAGTATGGATAGCCAATTGTTACATAAATCTCTAACAGTAAAGATATCATATTTCAGTTAAATTAGCTCTCAAATCATTCATAATTGTCGAGGAAGTATAAATAGATGATTGTCTTCACCATTGATGAATCAGGAAAGAGCACAGTGAACATAAGAAACATACAACTTAATGAAAATTTTGCCACTTTTGGCTTCCCATAATTTTAGCACAGTTAGACCATGGTCTAAGTTAAACCTGACTTCAGAATACGGACCTATAAATTTAATTATCAATTTCAAAGCTTATTTGAGGGGAAAATTTGAAATGCAGTTTGTTATTATCCTTAACCATGTTAACTCCATGTACATGACATAAATAATCTATTTGTTACATTGCTCATATAGCATGTTTACGTTTATGCTTTTATATAATATTGCTGGGTGATACATAAAAATATCAACTTATAATTACTGCATAATCTGTACCGTCTGTCCTACTTGAAATTTGTTATAGCTATTACATGCAACCCAGAAACGTAATAAACCTTTCAACTCATTGCGTTTTAAACGGCGTTGTCTATATTCAAATGCAGGTCCAACACTTAAATTATGGCCCAGTGTAGTTTGTTTAATTTTGTAGGAACAATCAAATGTGTAATGGACAAAATAAATTACAGGTTTCCATACAGAAAATAATAATAATGCACGAACTAAAAACTAATTGCATGAGTATTACTCGATCGATACACTTGGAAGTATTACTAAAACGCTACTTACCCTATATTTCTAAAGTGAGCAACAGTCAAAATATTTGGAGGTGGAGAGGTTGAATATATTATCAATAAATTTGGAATGATATTCTTGGTCTCAGAAGTCTCCGTTCCTCGATATGTTTCCACTTTTATCCGCTTGGACACCGAAGGTTTGCACCAACAGAAGACTGACCACCGACAATATCATATGAATCCTTGATTTTAATTGGGTGAGAAGTACTGTTGCTATGGTAACTATAACTTTTTAATTTTGCAACTTGACGGCGAGGTTAACAGTAAAATTTCCATGATGAAAGGGTATTTGGAAGAAAACAAATCTTCAGATTGAATTTTTTACGGGGGGGGGGTCAAATCTGTGGATTTGTCTTTCTTTCGATTGGCTAATCATGATGCACGCATGCGCATCAGTAAATTTTTATTTTACTGTACAGTGTGCATTTGAGAGGGGAAGGACATTTAAAGATTTATGCGTGTTAGTTCATTGTTTGGATTCAATTTCATGAAAGGGATTTTTTTCTTTCTTGAGAGCCCTTGATGACCATGACACTTTTAACGTCAATGCAGTGATCGATATTATTGTTCACTATTTTTTTCCTATTATTTTCTATTCTCCAGAAGAAAATAGGCTACAGAGAAAAGAAAATCTATAAAAAGGCGGAAAATATTTTTTTACAATGTCTTTTTGTCTCTCTCAATTTTTCGCGTTATACTTCTATTGAGAAGTCAAAATGTTTTAAAGATTCTACTGACCTTATACGCCCCCCCCCTCCTCTCTCTCTCTTTCGTGAACGTATAGGGCCTACATACAAACAAGCTCCATCATACAATCACACAGTTACATTCTATGCCTTTTAGGAATCAAGGTATTTCTTTATTAAAAAAAAGGAGAATAACGATAACTCTCATTTTCCAAGGGTAGCCACTGCAACTACAAGCCGATTTTCAAGCGGGCCCTGCACAAGATAATATGTTATGACAACCCTTCTCCGTCCTCAAACACCGAAACTCTTGGATCAGTTGTGTGAAAACAGAAAATCAAAGAATTAGATCAATGAAAGTACGAGAACAATTGGAAAATTAATAAGAAGGTTTTGAACATTTGAATGTCCAGATTTTATACTATGCAGATAAATTTGGCAATGCGACCAAAATATGTACTGTCACACATAAAGGAATAGGCTATGTCAATGTATTGTGATGAAGGGAGGGGCGGATGGCAAGGGAAGTTTATTAGGTTATATAACATTTTCATAAAAGAAAAATTACACGTAAGCGAACCAACTTGGATTAAATACTGGACTATCATAACTTTGGATTATAATCAACACTTCAAGAGATGTAAGACCGTTATCGTTTTTTTTTTTTTTGTGTATGGTTAATTATTTCCTGTAATAAAACAAAAGGAAATCAAATTTAAAACTAAATTTTCATTGTTATTTGTTGCAGTATCGTAACAAAAAACACCCCTTTAAACACGTTTTTTTTTGGTCACGCATGACTGGCCATCCCCCGGGATTACCTCTGCCATTGTTGCCTTTGCCATTTTTACCTCTGCCATTTTTTCCTCTTCCATTTGTACCTCTGCCATTTTTACCTCTGCCATTTTTACCTCTTCCATTCTTACCTCTGCCATTGTTGCCTTTGCCATTTTTACCTCTGCCATTTTTACCCCTTCCATTTGTACCTCTGCCATTTTTACCTCTGCCATTTTTACCTCTTCCATTCTTACCTCTGCCATTTTTACCTCTGCCATTATTACCTCTGCCATTATTACCTCTGCCATTATTACCTCTGACATTTTTACCCCTGCCATTATTGACTCTGCCATTTTTACCTCTTCCATTCTTTCTTTTGCCATTTTTACCTCTGCCATTTTTACCTCTGCCATTATTACCTCTGCCATTTTTACCTGGCACCAGTCCCGTCTCCCCCTTGAAACAGAACAAAAATACCAGGAATTCATCAAATATGAATACCCATGATTTCGAAAGGACAAATGAAACACATGCAAGCGTGGATAGGGGGGGGGGTCTGTGTCGTGGGGTCATATGTGCCCCTTGTTCGTCCAAAAATGAAGATTGTGGCATATGCGAAGGGGCATTGGGTTGCAGCTTTGCTTGGGGGAGGGGCAGTGGCGTACCTAGGATTTTCCAAAGGGGGGGGGGGCAAATTCGTCCGCCAAAAAATCTGACAAGCAAAAAAAAAGGTCTTCAACCACAAATAAAGGATTTCGTACCAGAAAAAAATTTGACAAGCCAAAAAAAAAAAAAAAAAAAAAGGTCTTCAACCACAAATAAAGTATTTCGTACCAGAAAAAAAATTGACAAGCAAAAAAAAAAAAGGTCTTAAAGTTAATACGTCCCTTGCATGGGTTGTGACTCGTCAGGGGGAACAGTCTGCCCCCCGTAGGTACGCTAATGGGGAGGGGATTGGGTGGGAGTCACTGCAATTGGAAAGAAATTTTAAAAAGGAGGTGTTTTTCGCATGTAGGGGCTGAACAAGAATAAAAAATGGGGAAAAGACCCCCCCCCAAATCACATTGGTCTAAAATGCGCAAATCTGAGACATCTGCACGATCAGGCTCACGGATGCTGTCCCCTCTTCAAGGGTCGGACATCCCCCCTCCCTCCGGGGCAGTAGGCTTTGGCATTGTCATTGTTATATGAATCAAATTAGTTTACTTTGTTTGTATTTTTTTTGGCGTTTAGTTATTATTTTTTATGGGGGCGGGGACCTTCATGCTCTTTTTATTAAGGGTTAGTTTCCATCAGTCCCGAATCCTCTACCATTATTTGTCTACGTCGGTCTATTGACTCCGGCCACTTTTTTGATGGTCCAAATTGTTTTTTTTTAAAGCATTTTTCAAGTTTTCTTGGAGTATATTGCAGTCTCATATAACAAATGAATGAATGATTAATAAATGGATGAATAAATCATCAAATCAATAAATTCATTAATAAATAGATATATGGAGAAAGAAAGAAAGAAAGAAAGAAAGTAAGAAAGAAAGAAAGAAAGGTGTGTGAGCTAATGTGCGTGGAGCGTGGGAACAATCGATTCTTTCTTTTTTATTATAACTTTCATTCAGTTTCATTAATCATATGAGATACGATATTTTTTTGGTGAATTTCTATATTAACTGGCTGAATTTTACACGTCCTTATATAGTTCAATATGAACGCCATATTCCCCCCAACATAGGCCTACATGCTGTGACTTTCAAGGGGGGGCACACTTGTGTCAGAACGCCATATTTTTACATTAAAAATTTTGATTATAGATCTCACGGGCCGGATCCGGATGTGGGGATGTGCCCCCCCCCCCCGCGGATCCTCCACTGGCACCACTCATTCGTCGACCACTTATGAAACCAACTGGAGCCTGTTTCATGAAGAGATGAGCGATACGAGGAACGTCCAAGGACCTTCTTTCGCGATAGGAAGAATGCATTATGGCGACAAATCAGCGCTTTCTGTTTCACGAAGGCAATTTTGTCTTCCAAGTCCGCGACATTGTTTGATGTCGATAGTATCGGAAAAATATTTAGGCTTTGTCTCGTCACTTTTTATTAAGGAATGACGAATTTTCATAAAATCACATATATTTCAATAAATGGCGATCAAATAAGTTTTCATTCACTAAAATTTGGAGAATTGATGTATGGAGCTTATTTTACGACGTTAAAGGAGAAACAGCTTTGAAGGGGATTCTCCGGGCTGAAGATCAATAAATAGAGTAAAATTCGCAAAATGCAGAAAAATTGATCAAAATCGGATAAAAAATTACGAAGTTATTGAATTTTAAAGATTTGCATCATTCCAGTGAAACATTTATGGGCCTGTCTTCATCATTAATGTTCATTATGTGGGCTGATGATGTCATATCCGCACTTGTTATTTTGTATTTCATTATAATATAGGTTTGTTCAAAACTTTTCTACCAAGAATTACAGCAATTGGATTGACAACTGATTAAGTGCATTAGTTATTTTTTGCTGCAACCAGTATTTCATCATAATGGAGACACATAATTTACACATTTATGAAAAATGAAACAATTATGATTTCATGCAATAACATAAAAAAATGTAATTAGGTTTGTGACATCATCAGCCCACCTAATGAATATTCATGGAGACATGCCTCTGTTTTACCAAAATGATGCAAATCTTTGAAATTCAAGAAATTCGATCGTTATTTGTTATCCGATTTTGATGAAATTTTCAACATTTTGCTATGTGAATTTTACTTTATTATTTTATTTAGATATAAATATCTTCAGCCCGGAGTATTCACAAACACAAACATATACATGTAACTGATATAAAATTGATATTTTTATTAATTCCTTATCTAGATCACGTGCCCTCTTAAGGACACCAGAGACGGCTTGTCTGAAAAGAAAAAAAATAATTAAATGAATAATTTCAACATTATATTATTTCTGTTTCTGTTTGTGGTAACTCTCGTAGGAACTCGGCAGGACAGCATTTTGCTGGTAAACGCCAATCTGGTATATAACCTATTACCTATTACGTCTAGGGTAATCAGTCATAGTGGCTGACGTTATAGACGACAGATATCACTCTCGGGCCATTTTATCAAAGTGGAGACAATGGCAGAGTTGGGATTCGAACTCACAACCTTGCGATTATGAGTCCAATGCTCTAACCACTGGACCACACGACCCGTGAATTTCAATACTATAAATTGTATTGAATGATAATAATTGCAAATTATGCTTTAAATGAAATCTGTTGAGGTAAAACTAGGGTTTGAAATGAGTAAAAAAAATCTTGTGTCTGATCAAGGAGTTACTCCTTGGTCTGATCGACTGCCAGTATGAAATGATAGGCTGCGCCAAAGCGAATTTATATATATCGTCAGGTACGTATTCATTTAATCAAGCCGCGGTGGCACCTCAGAACACTAACATTTTTCAGTGACTAAAAGCTATCACATCGGCCGGCCCCCGATTTATATTAAAAATAAAACAACAACAAGGCTTTTTATTATCAACTAAAAAAAAACACTGAGTGGGGAAGTGAGGGCAGCTGATAGTATAGATACTTGCGGAAATTTGAAGTATTTTTTGGTGCTCATACTCAAATGCATTTGGATGGAAAGCCCGGTACTGAGTGGGGAGTGAGGGCAGCTGATAGTATAGATACTTGGCGGAAATTTGGAGTATTTTTTGGTGCTCATACTCAAATGCATTTGGATGGAAAGCCTACGTCATGAAAATGAGAATGAGCAAACACAACCGCATCATATAGGGGGGAAAATGAATAGTTTAAGATTACAGCTAGCACACAATAAATTTACAATTCCGAATGTTTTCCAAATAGGCCTATTTTGTAATAATATTTTTATACTTGTTATTATATATTATAAAATATTGTCATTACATTCATATTCGTTTAAAATGTTTGACAGTTTTATAATATCTCTCCAACGTTCACAAGAAAGCAAAGAAAAATAATTAAACGATTTATAGTGTTTATTAACAGTATCATTTTTTTTTGCTGAAGGCGTTGTCTGAATTGTCTTTACCATACATAATTTTTTTTAAATTCGTTTTCATAACCTTTAACTAATGATAAAGCATGCCGGTCAGAGAGGTTAAAACCCATTTCGATATGACAAGTTTGGTTAAAAATCATGAAAAGGGTGGGAGAAAAATAAAGGGAAACATCCTGGGGAAACAGGGCTGCCCCTGGACAACAAACGCTCGCGAGACACGTTTGAGCCATAGAGATACATGTATACATCTCTATGGTTTGAGCTCCGACCACTGGCTCCGACAGGTACGTGCTAGTCACTGATCAGTGGTGCCAGTGCAGTACGTGGAAATAAAACTTAAGCTTGTTATTTTGTCAGGTTTTAATTACAAAAAAAAACATATAAAAATATTTTTTTAGTTATATTAATTCGATATCAAATAAAAATTTATAAATCACATTTATAAATAAGTATTTATAATTAAAGAAAATGAATAAAGTAATAGACAGTGAAAGAGGCTCTCTTGAATGCCATGGCGGAAAACAAAGAAAGGTTTGTAAATGATTTGTCTTATTTTCGAAATTTCTTTGCTACTATGTGAATATTATTTTTGAGCTGACAATTAAGAGTAAATCAGTATACGATTTCGGATGACATATTTTCAATAATTTAATACCAGATGCATAATAATAGCTGACAAAAAAAATGTGTCAACATTTTCTCAGTCCGACCTGTGTTAAAATATGTTTGTCCTAATCCGAGTGCTGGGAAATTTGCGGGATGCGGGACGGCTGAGTATACTATTATTACTAATACTAACCTCGCATGTTGTGTGAGTGGGCTGAGCTGTGCCTGTGATTGTGTGAATCAATGTTTGGGCTGTGAGTTTATTCAGGTCTTTACACATGTTACACTAACCCTTTTTTAAATTATAAATAATCATTGTAATAATAATTATTTAGGCCTTATCGTGAAATTTGTCACCTCTCTTGTCGTGTGTGCGATCGTTGTGTACAAAGTCAATGGGAGTGGAAAGATGTCAGCTGACGAAATAAACGGCAATGAATGGACTGGTGACATAAACCACGATAATGCCATTATTTATGATATTTATTATCAAGTTTTAAATTGTATTATTTGTTAGGCCCCCTAAATAATAATTTTTATCTAGGCCTATAAATTGTTCTTCAAAACTGCATTTTCTAACACACACACACACACACAACATAATTCATGAGAGCCATTTTTCAATTTTAATGAAACATTTTGAAGATGCCAGAGCCTGTCGGACCTGTAAATCTGGCTATTTCTGAAAAGTTAATGGCCCAACATCGATTTCTACCGGTCTGGGACTGTCGGACCGGTGCCAGTGTCGTGCACTGGTTTATTTATTATGTGGATGGACTTATCTTCAGGTTTTTCTTGAGAAGTGTGGTTATAAAAATGTTGAGACTTTACTCTCTGCATCTTGCTCAGTAATAAAGCTTTAATGTTCTTATGTTTCAGTTTGCATCTTTTTCTTTGTTTTAACTATTAGTGATTCGGTGCCAGATGCACCAGTTGCATCGCCAGGGCAGCAACCTCAGTCTGAGGAAAAAATGGAAAAGCCAGATGGTTCTAAAGAACCTGCAGCTGCTTCGAAAGAATCTACACCTGCTGTAGCAGAGACAGAGAGTGAACCAATGGAGACAGAGACAGAAGTCAAGGAAGAGGCTGAGGAGAAACCTCCTGAAGAAACTCCCAATAAAGATGAGAAGGAGGAGCAAGGGGCTGTACCGTCTGACCAGCCAAAGGAACCGAGTGAGGGAGAAGGGTCGGCAGTAACAGCACCACCAGAACTGCAAACACCACAAGTAGCTGAAGGAGATATGAAGGGTGCAGAGGCAGATACTCCTGCAGAACCAATGGAGGTCACGGAGAGTGAGGCTGTGGAGGTCCAGGTTAGTTTCATAGACTGAGGAAATATTATTGGTTCTACACAAAGAGTTGAGCTGTGAATAAGGCATCACCACCTGTGCATGTTTGTGCTTGACCATGACTGTATGCCCCACTTAAATCTTAGTGAAACATCCCCAAGAATTGGCTTGTGATTCAATATTTAATTTGATGGAGTAGTCGTCCATCCCTGGTGTGTGTTTCATAAAGCTGTTCGTAAAGTTAGGTACAACTTTACGCATGACTGGAAAATGTTCTTAGGTCATAAATCAATTATATCTAGGGATATCATGTAGCGTAAGAAAGGATCACCAGTCGTGCGTAAAGTCATTCGTATCTTACAAATAGCTTTATAAAACACCCACAGACTCTACCTTTTGACCCTCTTTCTCTTTCTGCATCTCCTTTTCTCTTTCTCATTTTTCCTTGTCTCCATCTCCTTTTCTCTCCATCTTCATCATTCTCTTTTCCCCATCAACCCCCCCTCTTTCTCCCTCCTCTTCCCCTTTTCTCCCTAAAAGTTTCCCTTCTCTCAGCACCTCCTCCTCATTCCCCTACTTTTCTCTCATTATAGCAATTACTATAATTGACAGTGTTATTATTTTCATTATCATTATTGTGAAGGAGACAGTAGAGACAAGTGTCTTGGAAACAACAACAACAACATTGACAGCAGCGGACGTGGAGCCATCACCTGTGCAGGAGGAACAGTCTGTGGTTGAGGATGTTATGATGGAGGTGGAGAACAAGGAGAACATCTCGGATAATGTCACAGTCTCCTCCCAGGACAGCGGGGATAAGACATACACCGAGAAGCTGGAGCCCTCTGGAGATTGCTATTGGTATGTATTCAATGTTTATGAGTGTGATCGTTCCGAATATTACACAAGGGTGTGAGTTGAAAGAAACTATTCAACATCGCAAAGTGGAGTTGTAATATTTTAATGGTCACACAAATGACAATGCATTTAATATTTGTTATACAACACATGATATAGTCTCACTAGACCAAAATGACCAAAATAGATCAAACGTTTGGCCTATGGAGAAATAGGACTAGATCTAGTAGAAGTATAGATCTACTCTGGCCTAACTTTAATGGTACGCATGTTCATTGAGTTTTTTATATATTGCTTGAGCATGCAATAGGCTGTCGTGTATTGCGTGTTACAGCTGATTCTTCTGAATGTCATGTGATGCACATTCATCCAATCAGATGTCGAGGATCTGTGTGTTGTATGATACATTCTAAACATTTTAACCTGCTTTAAAAACCACCTGTACCAAAAGATCAACTGTCTATAAAAAACACTCATTTGGTTTCCTGTGAATAGAATTTCCAATTGGTCTCCAGTGCTGTATTTGGTGGTCTCCGGAGACAATCCATAATGTTTTGGAAATTTCAAGAATCTGAAGAGAAAGTGTGTGTTATGAAAAATAATAGGCCTACATCACTACATGAAAAGTTGGTAAATGAACATTTACACAAATATTCATGCATTGATGCAGGGCTACAGAAGGTCACTATTTAACTGTTCAACTAGTGAATTAGTGTATTTTTAATAGACTTCGAACATGGACCACCCAGTTCCAGTAGGCAAGAGGTTAACTTTTTTTTTTTCAAATTGTATTTTTTCATCCTCAGTGGCGAAGGGAGAAGTTATGAAGACGTTGAACTCCAGTGTAACCAATGCTTTAAATGGTTTCACAAGGCTTGCATCAAGACCGTCAGTGTTGCGTAAGTGTTTCATCTCTTTCATGTTAACAATTGCATTCCATAGTAGTAATTTATTATTTCTTCATAAGGGCTATTCTTTTTTTTTAAGATAAAGTAATTTCTATAAATTACATCTTTTTTGAAGACCAACTGACTCTCTTGGTTCATTACATAGAACCTGTCAACTGTCCCTTTTTTATCAGTTCACTTTCATAGGTAAAAAGGAATTTGGCTTGCAGATATGGAGTTATATTGACTAAATTTCTCTTTTTTTCTGAAGCCCAAACCTATTTTTTAAAAGCATTACGAAGAACTCTGATTGATGGCTTGTTGCTTTTGAGCTTGGTCCTCATATTTTATTTTTATGATTAACTTATATAACTCTTGACTTGCCAGATGAATTGCAGCTTTATGAGATTATGCATATTACTTGGTGCTACTAAGTTTAACATCAGCATGGTTACGAGTTTGAAAATTGGATTGAGTTTGAATGACGTATTTGTGACTTTTCAATTATTTGCAGGAACACTGTTCCCTTTATGACTACCTACACATTCTGTTGCAAGAATTGCAATGTCAGCAAACTGGAAACTTTCAGTAGAAAAGTTGCAAGTAAGTACAATTATTGCCAAACAAATATTGATCTAAAAAAACAAAACAATAAAGCTGAGGCATATTCAAGACCACAGTAGAAGCCAAACAGCAATACAATTTACGCTAGGGCTGAGTCATCCCAGGTTTTTTTGACCGGTGACCTCTCAGGATTTTTTTGGCAAAGACTGGTTGACAATTAAAATAAAGAAATACATTCGAAATCCATTGTCACCTGAGAGAGGCCATGAATATCAACCCTTTTAAGGCCTATATTTCTTTATCTAAATCTATATATAAAAACTTTTACATGATACTATGTTTCCAAACCTAGTAGAGCTATGAAAGTAATAGTACTGAGTAGGGTTTTCCAATATTCTTGCTTGAATTTATTGGCCCTGATGTTACTATTTTGTTCGTGGCTCTTAATATCTCCACTGCAGAATTGCAGTGGAGTAAAGTGGAAATTACAAACAGAAGACTTGTGAACAGTGTGGCATCTATTTAAAGAAAAGTTGTGTGTGTTGCATTGCCACTTGCACACTCAGTTCTGTGCACTATTTGTATATAAATGTCACAACCTTGCTTAACCTTGAGGAATATCTGTAAATTTTGCATTCTTATAATTCCTTTCTTAGACTTCAAGGAGCTTTGCCAGTGTGTTCTTACCAATCTGCAGTCCAAGCATTCAAAAGAAACTGATCTGGGGACCATTGCATAAAAGTTACTTTTATGGTAACTTTGCCATCCAATTGTTACTTCAATGAAATCCTTGATGTTGATTGGCTGTTGAGCCTTGTAACCATGGTAGATAACCATTGGATGACATAGTCACCGTAAAAGTACCTTTTATGCGATGGCCCTCAGATAGTGACAGAGTTAGAGAACATGGAAATTGAGCTGTAAAACCTTTTAAAGACACATGATAAGTGTTTCTATATTATAAAACAAATAATGCACTGGCTCTGTTGTGGGTAAAAAGCAGTGTAAGCTTAGTTTCTTCAGATGGTGCACAATGGGTTATTTCTTGCGCAATAAAAGCTCATGCACATACAGCAGTCCTATCTAAAGATCTTACGTGCTCTGCATTTCCACTCACGCACTTAGTTCTGTGCATTATTTGTATTATTATTGTGATATCGTGCAACCCTGATGTATAACTGTAATTTCGCATTCTTAAAAATTCCATTCTTAGACTTCAAGGAGCTTTGCCAGTGTGCCCTTGCCAATCTCCAGGCTAAGCACAAGTCATTGGACCCTCCCAAGACCATGTTCTCGAAAGAAACTGATCTGATTCCGTTTATCGATACCCACTGGGAACAACTCACGCCCATGCCCCGACGAACCACCATCACCTGGCACGGCACGATCGTCAAAGCTATGGTAACAATCTCCGAAATTGATAACCGGTAGATAGTATGAATAAAATTTGGTCCGATGTGTACTTAATGTTCTTTAAGGTCACATACAAGATTTATTAATTTAGGGTGATATGGTAGCATAAAAAAGATGGAAGAAGGGGAAATGGTGTATATTTCCCCCCAAAATTTTCAACTCCTTATTGAAGAGTATGTAAAAGCAGTTAAGTCTTTACATTTGTAGCCTGTTGTGATTTTATCAATGATTCCAGAAATGTTATACATTTATTTTGATATTGCTTATTAATCCATTCCCTACTGGAACCGGATGGTCATATGCAAAGCCTATGAGAGTTGGCAAAGGGTCAATGCATTGCCTCCTGAAAGCAGGTGGCCCTTTGCAAAGCCTATAGGAGTTATAGAATTCAGTAGTCAACAGGTTAACTATTATTCGTGATGGATCCAGTGACCAGGGTAATAATAATTGTAAAGCACTTAGATACACAAAGTATGAAGGTTTATTATCAATTGGTCTATTTCCAATTTGTCCCATTACCAACTTGCCTACTATCATTTGGTCTACCATCAGTTAGTCTAATTGCCATTTCATCCACTCACCAATTTGTCTAATAACCAGTTGGTCCAAAATCCATTTAGTCCATATAACATTTGGTCTACCGGTAATTGGAATGAGTGTTAATGAGGTGAAATGAAAGAAAATTAAATGGGTATTAGACCAAATGGTTATAAGACGAAATGGTCATAGACGAATTGGTGATTAGACTAGACAAAGTGATGATTGGACCAAATAGTTATAGGACCAAATGGTTGTTAGACGAAATGTTCATAGAGGGAATGGCATTAGACTAAGTGAAGTTAGACCGTGTGATAAGTGGATGAGTTGGCCATTGGCGATTCGCGATTATGAAGCGCTATATAAATGTAACTATTATCATTTATTTAATTTCTGAATGTTCCATGACAGATGAAAGACGATGACGTCTTCATCTGCAAGGAAAAGCCTGACGACCCTGCCGCTTCTGACGCAGAGTATCCTATCTTTGGACTCCTTGAACAGGTCAGAGTTCATTTTCATCTACATGTATTGAAAATATGAGAGAACAATTCTAAATTCTGTTGACTGTTGAGTGTTTTGATGGTGCGCTTATTACTGAAAAGTATTTTTATGAATACTTTCTCCACTTTCTAGTGTACGATTCTGAACTGAGCTGGGAAATTAAATGAAGTTTTTTTTAGTTTAACCAAGTATTGGTGATTTATACTCAATGTTGTGATCATGTGAGGTCTTACAGAGGCCCAAATCTCTTTCTACCCGACTTCCAATTTGTCTAACTTCCAAGTTCTTAAGCAAAAAAAATGAGCTCATGACCTTTAATATTTTTTGGCATATTTGGCCTCCTTATGGACTTAATTAACTGGTGAAAATTTGGTGAAAATTACATTTCCTTCATATTAAATGTGGAGCGTTCTTAAAGGTGTGCATAGGAAAGAAAACAATTTAGCATTCTGTATGTGAATCTATGGGAGTTTTGGGTAAACTATTGATTTTATGTTTTAAAAGGATTTTGGAAAGATAACATTGTATACTAAATCTAATCCACTATCCACTTTCTATATATGTATTTTTTTTTCCCCCTCAGCTCTTTTAGATTAGTTATATTATAGTTTCTTCCTCTACATTCCTCCCATATCTCTTACAGGCTCAGCTCCAATTTTCGCTTTCCACATTTAGGCGATGTAATATATCTATATATATATTTTTTTTAAACATACTTTTTCTCCACTCACCTCTTTTGGACTTACTATATATTTATTTTGTTTAGTTACATGTATGCTGTAGTTTCTTCATATACATTCCCCCTCTCTCATACAACCTCGGCTTCTATATTTACTCTACCCTTTTAGGCCATATGCTTCTCCCTTTTCATATATACATGTCTTGTTTCTACTACATGTATATAGCATTATGTTTTTTCCCCTCACCCCTAGCGGATTTACAATACTAGTTACACTATATTTATATATATATATATGTGTATTTTTTTATTTTTTTTGCTTTTTCATTTATACTTATATGTCTTTTGCACATTATCAATTGTTCCCCTTTCTTTCCCCTTTTCCCCACTCCTATGCACCAGTTTATTATGCCTTTTTTTGTAACGTGTTTGACCCACCTCTCACTAATTCTTTTTTAATTCATCTCTTCCTCACACCCCCTATCACTGTTTTGTTCCAGATCCTGTTTGATGTTGCCTGCCCAATTGTCTTAATCCCTCACAGCTTAAGGTCTTTTACTGGCCTTACTTACACTGACTTCCCTTTGTGTCTGCCTACTGCTTCGCTTTCATCCCCTTCTCTAACCTGATTGGTCATCACAACTCTCTAATGCCCTTTTTGTCTCCTTGTTTCTAGAGTTGCTGTTGCATGTCTATGGTCTATATTATGTTTGTTCCACTTTATATGTTTGTCATTTTGCCTCCGACGAAGATTCTGCTAGGATCGAAAGCTTAGGCCCCTTTTGACTCTCTAAATCTAATAATAATAATAACGGTATATTTACCCAGGGTAGCCACTTCAGTTCGGAAAACTGTTCTCCCAGTGGGCCCTGCTATTATTATTACCCGGCTAAGCTAGGCTACCTATTCAGGTGCACACAGCTTTTTGAGGAATTACTTCCTGCCGGTACCCATTTACCTCACCTGGGTCAAGTGCAGCACACTATGGATGTATTCCTTGCTGAAGGAAATTACGCCATGGCTGGGATTTGAACCCACGACCTCTGTTCCAAAAGTCCGGAGACTAATCTAAGGAGGATGAAATATGGCAAAAAGAAGCTGCTGAAAACTGCTTATCTAAAAAAAGAGAGCCAATGGAGTAAATTAGAAAGTCAAAAGGGGCCTAAGCTTTCGATCCTAACAGAATCTTCGTCGGAGGCAAAATGACAAACATATAAAGTGGAACAACCATAATATAGACCATAGACAAGCTACAGCAACACTAGAAACAAGGAGACAAAAGGGGCATTAATGAGTAGAGAAGACCAATCAGGTTAGTGAAGGGGATGAAAGAAAAGGAGTAGGCAGACACAAAGGGAAGTTAGTGTAAGTAAGGCCAGTAAAAGACCTCAAGCCAAGAGGGATTAAGATAATGAGGCAGGCAACATCAAACAGGATCGGGAACAAAACAGTGATAGAGGGTATGAGGAAGAGATGAATAACAAGAATGGGGAACAACTGATAATGTGCAAAATACATAAGTGACGAAATATGGCATTTTATGTGTGAATCTATTTGAGTTTCCAGTAAATTCTGATTCTGTCTGATTTGATTTTTTTTTTCTAGGATCTTTCAAAGATAACACCCAACTCAGAATCGAAGTTAGGATCCAGTCTTAAAATGGAATCACAGAAACTCAGCTCATCTCTTTCTAGTTCTCTCAATGGTGAGTAATTTAATGTCTTTGTGGTAATGATCTTTAACACATAATATGAATTCATGATCCCAATTTTTAGGAAATTCCATGGAATTGTAAGAATACCTTTTTTTATGAAATCTTTGAAATTGAGTTTACTTTTTAGCTTCCAATCTGGGCATTCGAATTGGAATGGAATTGCTTTATTGATTTGATGGGTTGAAAATTTTTCTCTATTTTTCTATGATTATTTGATTTATATGATATTGTATTGATTTATGAAAATGATGCTTATGAATATTTACACTATTTGAATGTGGTAAAGTCAATTGTTTATCCTTCTACCAAAAAAAAAAGAATAAATAATTACCCAGAGGTTCAACAGACACACAAAATCTAGTCTGGATCACCAAACCCCAAAACTCTACCATATCGGTTTATATAATTACTGTGTCGGATTGTTTTACTTACCAATTGCTGTAAATGATTGATGTGAACAGTCTCTTTGGAATGATGTGTACAAACAAACAAACAAAAGTCTGTTTTCCCGTCTTGCAACTTTTTTATGAACCGGATGAACCGAAGCAGGCTTTGATTGTATTCAATGTGCAGTAGCCTTTAGGCCCTTGCTAGGGTAGGAGGATTAATGACCAATAAAGTGCAAGATTTCTTTTCTACTAATTCAGTTTTGCGACAAGAAGTTGAAAGAATATTGCTCCTTGTTTTGAATTGTTTTTCAGGTAATTCCAATCTTGTGTCTTCTCAGAGGATAAGCAGGAGTGCGAAGAGGAAAGGATTCGATAGCAACCAGGGAGTAACATCGAGTAAAAGGACAAGAAGGTACGTCTGTTTGGCATTGTAGCATGCAGCTGTGATCCAAGCTACCGGGGGGGGGGGGGGGGGGTTACGAATAGATGCAGATGTTTAAGGATTGAGCCCAGGTTATGTCTTTTGGATGGTGACGTTAAAGGTTGGCCTTGGGTGTAAATAATCATATCTGATTGATACAAATCTGTAAAAATTGAATTACTCAGATACATGTAGTTCCTGAATGTGACACGCAGTATCTTTCTCATGAAGTTGAAACATGTCTGAGAAATAAACTGATCCATGTGTTTATGATTATTGCCATCATCATTTTCTTCTTTATCATCATCATCATCACACCATCACCACCACCATCATCAACATCATCATCATTACCATCACCACCACCATCATCATCATCATAACCATCACTACCAAATGAGCCCTAATCCACACTTATTCCTCCATTTCCAGTGAAGTGCCTGCCTCCCAAAAGTTGCCAGCCCACGGCTACCCGTTGGAGCACCCGTTCAACAAGGATGGCTACCGGTATGTCCTGACGGAGCCCGACCCTCACGCCCCTAGCAGTGCCTTCGAGGAAGATCAGTGGATAGGCAAACCCATCCCAGCGCATCTCTACCGTATGGCTCTCAGCAAGGATGTTCTCTTGGCTCTTCACGACAGGGGTAAGCAGAGGTCCCACCTCTTCACTTTGTTTGCAGTATTGTTTACCATTTCTGTATGAAAATAGTGCAGCTTTCATAGCATTCTGGCATATTACTAATCGTTGACTGCTCAAATCATCATTATGCAGTGAGGTATAGTTTATCACAACTGTGACCTACATATTTACATGCGTCACTCACAAGACAAACATTATACAGGGATTGGCCATATTTATGCAAACTATGATATATCAGATATATTTTTATACGTAATATTTTTCTTCATGAATGAAATAATAATAATATAGGGTATTTATATTGCGCACATATCCACCTTGTTAGGTGCTCAAGGCGCTCCTATATTACCCGGCTAAGCTAGGCGTTCATAGCGCACACAGCTTTTTAAGGAATTACTTCCTACCGGTACCCATTTACCTCACCTGGGTTGAGTGCAGCACACTGTGGATCAGTTTCTTGCTGGAAATTACGCCATGGCTGGGATTCGAACCCACGACCCTCTGTTTCAAAGTCCGAAGACTAATCCACTGGGCCACAACGCTCCGCAAATGTGTTTGCATCTGACATGGACATGCATTGTGAAGGCTTATTTTTCAAACGTATCCTTATTGTTGCCCTCCTTTTCTTGTTATACCAATGTATACTAATGTGCAAGTTGATAATGTGTTCATTAATTATCAAGAACAAACTAATTTGAATTGCATGGCACAAGTGCACCAAGTAGGAATTGCGAGACCCCCCACTCTACTGACTAATGTTATCACAATACCAACTAAACTGTCATGTTATACAAACATACCATGACGCTCAATAGTACCCTTTTCACCTATTGATGTTCCTGAGTGTGAATAGGTTGAGCTTGTTCGGAGAATGAGTTTATATCCCTTCCACCTGCATCATTCATCATCACATCAAATGAGAAATAAAGTTCATAAATTATGAAAAATTCCATCTAACTTTTCGGATATGCTTATCACCTGGCAGGAAGCCCCTGGGCTAGGTGCACTCAGTGAGATGCGCACATGCATGCATCTTGAGCTCGGTGGGTGTGCATATGGGGGGGGAGGGGGTCGGAAAAACGGATAGTTCACTTTGTCCCTAAGGACAAAATTGAATATGTGTGACATCAGCAAACAAAACAAACTATTTCGTAGGAAACGTTTTTTTCACAGTAAAACTATTTTTCTCCTTGTGTACACTCTTAATGCAATAATCTTAAGACAAGGTATATACATGTAATAAGAAACTTTTCTAGTTGTCCAGGATTTTTAAGTTTTTATATTATTTTATTCCTTTTCCAGCACCACAATTGAAGATTTCTGAGGATCGTCTCACTGTCACCGGGGACAGAGGATACTGCATGGTGAGATCAACCCATGGCATCAAGAGAGGATCGTGGTATTTTGAGGTCACGGTGGATCAGATGCCGGAGGGTAGTGCTACAAGATTCGGATGGTCTCAACCATTAGGTAAGCAGGTCTGATGATCTTCATGTGAAAAATATATTTCCGTACTGTAAGATCATATTTCATAGTGAGGGCGATCCATAGAATCAAGCAAGGATCATGGTACTTGAGGTAACAGTAGATAAGATCCCAGAGGGTAGGGCTACAAGATTAGGTGAGCAGGTGTGATGATCTTCATGTGAAAGACCTTATCCTATATTGTAAGATGGCATTTCGTAGTGAGGGCAACCCATGGTATCGTGCAAGGGTCATTGTAACTCGAGGTCACAGCAGACCTTTTTTTTTTTAGTTTTTTAGTTCTAAGTATCATATAAATGCAATATATCTTTATCATTGATAGAAGTTTTATCCGTTCAGTATTTCAAATAACTGTATTTTGTTTTCTATCATTTACCGATTAATATACTTTTTTGGGGTGACCCTACTTAACAAGCACATTGCTTTCATGGGCATCCAATTTTCCTGATCTATATATTAACATATAACGAACTGCTGTGTATTTTTTTTTTTAAAGTATGTATATGATACGTCATATGTATAATGTCTCATTTTTTACACTTTGTAATGTTTGTTTGTATATTCTTGACTTTGTATATTTTTTAATGGAAAATAAATGAAATCAAATCAAAAAAAAAAAAAAGATTAGGATGGTCTCGAGCATTAGGTAAGCAGGTGTAAAGATTTTAAAGGTCAAGTCCACCTCAGAAAAATGTTGATTTGAATCAATAGAGAAAAATCAGACAAGCACAATGCTGAAAATTTCATCAAAATCGGGTGTAAAATAAGAAAGTTATGACATTTCAAAGTTTCGCTTATTTTTAACAAAATATTTATATGAACGAGCCAGTTACATCCAAATGAGAGAGTTGATGATGTCACTCACTCACTATTTCTTTTGTTTTTTATTGTTTGAATTATACAATATTTCAATTTTTACGAATTTGATGATTAGGACCTCCTTGCCTGAAGCACAAAATGTTAAAATAATGGAATTCCACGTGTTCAGGGAGGAATGAAACTTCATTTCACATGACAATGACGAGAAAATCAAAATATTTCATATTTCATATAATAAAATACAAAAGAAATAGTGAGTGAGTGATGTCATCAGTTCCCTCATTTGCATACCGACCGAGATGTGCATATAACTGTTTTGTGAAATGAAGCGAAACTTTAAAATGTCATAACTTTCTTAGTTTACATCCGATTTTGATGAAATTTTCAGTGTTATGCTTGTTGAATTTTTCTCTTTTTATTCAAATCAAGTTTTTGTTGGGGTAGACTTGTCCTTTAATGTGAAAGACTTTATCTTTACTGTAAGAGTTAGAATTGGCTTGAATGTACCCAGAGCCACCAGGGCCTAATTAAAGGTATTGTTTAACTTTGTGAGCAGCCGCTAAAAAAAATTCTCAAACCAAGATGAAACATGTGTACAAGTGCATGTATTAAAACTAATAAACCCTGAAAACAACCATTATTGAGAATGAAAAGCTAAAACTACAAGGCAAACCCCGATTTTGTAAATAGGCGTCTTATAGACGCCTAAATAGTACACATTTTTGAAGCACTAAATAATTATTTTCGAACGCAATTTTTTCTGGGCTTTATTTTTGTAACATATCACAGACACAGGTGACAAGTGTGACCTTCTAGCTCAGATTTTTTAAAAGTCAAACCAATGTTAACCAATCACTTTAACTCGTTTATTATTGGGCACTACATATGTACATGAATAATGATATTCTTGATGTGCTTCCGTGCAGTGTACAAATTAAATTATCTCAAATTATGAATCAAAATCATATTATTCCATTCAAATTATGATACATTGCATCAGTAGATATATATTACAAGGTAGATTACAAGAAATCATATTCATCTGATATATATGATTATTATTTTGAAACAGATAATAGGTTTTTAGGACAAATTTTAATGAATGGAATGGACATTACATGTACCTTTTGAAATTGATTCTTATCGTTTAGGTAACTTGCAAGCTCCTCTTGGCTACGACAAATTCTCCTACTCTTGGAGGAGTAGGAAGGGGACAAAGTTCCATGAAAGCCGAGGCAAGCACTACAGCGATGGTTACGGAGAGGGCGATACATTAGGTTTCTTTATTCAGCTACCAGAGAAGACGGAGAAAGATGAAATCATCCCTCCGACCTACAAAGACAGGGTAAGTTGATAAGAACAGCATTTTGGTCTAATGGCTCTAAATCTTGCCTGTTAACCAGCGAATTGTAGGTTTGAATCCCAGCAATGACATTATTTTACTTCAGTAAAAACTTCAGATGTGGTAAATTGGTAATTGGCAGGAACATTTTTTCCTTCAAATTCTTGTGCATAGAGTACCACATATATACATCAAGGTGAACAAACCCTTTTAAGTATAATAATGATGGATGCCTTTTGCAAATCCGAGCCACTTCTTTATATTATGTTCATATTTCTATTAAATATCTCTACTTTGGGGACAGAAATTTGTCATTTCAACCTGTGTGTTCCTATTTCAGTGAAAACTAACTTTTCTGCAGAGCTACGAAGTCTCACGCATTGTGCGTGAGACTCACGCATCCAGGGTCCGTCTCACGATCTCACGCATGGCACCCATTTTTCTCACGCATCGAGACCGGACAGAAAAAAAGAGAGAAAAAGTAGCATTATTCGCTATATTATATGTACTGGCCGACCGCCTTCGCACGCCGTCGCGTCTACCCCGGCACGTGAGACGAATCGAGAGTGCAGTCAGCGCACAGCTAGTATGTGATACGATTAATCGCGTGCGTGCATCGCATGGTTTTGTAGTATGGATCGATATCATGATGAAGCCCATATCTCGCGCGCGCGCCTTTTCGAAACGTACAAGTGTAAGTACTAGCCACGCGCGCGCAGAGACGCCGAGTCATGAAAATCTCACGTATAACGTTTTTTTGAACGTGGCATCTCTGTTTTCTGTAGCATTGAATAGGAAATTAAAGAATGATCATGTTACTGGAAATTTTTTAGTGTTTGTTCCTCTTTCTTGGCTGCCAGGGCTGGCAGCTACGGTTTCTTGTAGGTGGAATTATCAATCTCAAGTTAAAGTTGATATTTTTTTAAAGCCTCTTTATTATCTATTGTCCACGGCGAACTGCATTTGCACATTAATGTAGTCAGAAAGAAGAGGATCAAGGGTATTTGAATTCCAGTTCATCGTGATTTAGCCGTGAACCAGAATAGCCTGGTGGTTAAGTCGCTGCCCGGAAAGCAGTAGATGGCAGGTTCTAATCCCTTGGTTCCAATTTTTTCTGACTTATAATTTTCATTACAGACCGAGCATGCGATGTTAATCACATAGGAGTAATGCCGAAAATTTGTTTACAAATTATATTTTCCTCCTATTAAAGCCTCTTTATTCACTAAAGTTGATATTGTTTTTAATTTTGCTTATCTTTGTTTTTGTTCAGGCCCTGATTAAATTCAAGAGTCATCTGTATTTTGAGGAGAAAGACCAGACGTCCGAGGCGGAGAAAGCTCTCGTACCTACGACAGGCACAAAGGTAGGAATAGTAATGATAATGATCACAATTTTAGGTCAAAAAATTGATTGAAACTCATGCTTTTCATCGCAAATTGGCACTTTCATTGACGGTCTGCTTCTTGCATCAACAAATATAAATTGATTTGGTTTAGTTAAAATTGTAAAACTTGTAAATTTGCAATTGATTGCAAATATCTTCTTGCAACATCCCCTTTGTTGACTTGTGGATTTTCACTGTAATTAGTTGTTACTTTATCTAAGGTAATTTGCTATAATTTGTATGACATATTTTAGGTATAATGTTTAGGTGTAATGTATAATTTAGATAAGGTTTTTTTAATGTATAATTTGTGTAAATCAGTAATATAATTTTTGTACAGCGCATAGAGAGTCTTTCACTATCATGTGCTATATAAATTTCAATTATTATTATTGTCTTAGGGGATTGAGAGGCATAAAATATATAGATGTCAGAATGTAAAACAATGTTTATTTTTGTATGTCTTTCTGCAGATCATCTTCTTTAAGAATGGGGAGAGCCAAGGTGTAGCGTATCAGAACGTTTATGAAGGAATTTATCATCCAGCAGTCTCTCTATATAAACAGAGCACTGTAAGTATAGCTATTCACTTCAACCTTGGGGGGGGGGGGTAATCTTCAGATCTTAGCTGTGAAAGGTCTGAACAACAAGAAACTTTTCAGACGTTTATCTGTGTATTAAGAGTGTATCTAATTTTATACCTCTACCCATTGTAGCTGGTGCAGGAGGCACTATGTTTTTCGGTGTCCGTCCGTTTGTTTTGTTTTGTTCTCATGATAAATAAAGAGCCATTTGACAAATCAAGTTGGTTGTAGTAATCATGAAGGGAGTGACAACGATCTGATTAGTTTTGGGGTAAGGAGGTCAAAGGTTACAGGTCAGTATTGGAAAATTTGAGAAGTTATTTGGGTCTCCCAGAAATCTATCTACTTTCTTTTATTGAATTATGCAAATTAATGCATGTAATTCTTTATATCAATTTGCTCAAATTAGGTGTCTTAGTGGAAAGCATTTCAAACATTGTGGTGTATGATAAGATGAATTCATTATTCTCTTTCAGGTCACTGTGAATTTTGGGCCTGATTTCAAGTACCCACCCAAGTCCATCCCAGATCATCGACCTATCAGCGATTTGGCCTATCTATCGGCTGTGGAACAGACGATATCGGACATTCTGTTCATAGTGGAACACGAAAAGGACTATGAATTGGCTGCACGAGGCGTACTCATCGACATTTAACCCAATCGTTGCCGGAACATGGTTTTTCACGTGTCAAGCCTTTAGGAAAAATAGGATTCAGCTGTCAGCAGGTTATTTCAACAACTACCAGGCATTGAATGTGTAATGTCAGGATAGGACTGGGAAGGATGTACAGAACTCATCATGTGATTGCCCGACATTGCATTCAACTGTAAGAGTGCATCTGATAACAGGGAGCATGTCATCAACATTTTGTATGACAAGTTGTCTGATCTGACATCTTGCCTTGAATTTGATTGGCTGAGAAGCACTGTTACCATGGTAACCAACTGTCCGATAAAACTGGAATTGTCGGATAAAACGTCCAACAAGTCCTTTCTTGAAACACTGTCATAGCTCTAGGTGCACCCTTGTGCAATTAATATGCTCAAATTTCCACTTATGAGCATTTACTGAATAGATGTTTCATCTATCTTGCTATGCCTGAATGCTACACAAAATGTAGTTTGGTTTCTTTGCTATGCCATATAATATAATTTGGAAATTTATTTAACTGAATTACTGTGGATCTTAGCTTACAGCTGATATAGGTTTCAGAAGTAGGACGAGATGAAATAATATAAGCTAAGGTTTCTTCCAACCATTTTGTTGTTCCTAATCAGTGGCCTGTATCATAAACACTTACAATTATGGTAACTTTTCCATTATTGTAATTATCTTGGAAATTTTGATTGGCTGCTGAGCCCTGTAACCATTGGTAGATACCATAGTTGGAACTCTTTATGAAACACGCCCCAGATTATATTTCATTTTAATCAGGGCCTTGTTGCATAAAAGTTACCATTTTGGTCACTTTGCCATCCAGTGGTGACTTGCAAGGAATCCTTGATTCTGATTGGCTGTTAATCAGTGTTACCCTGGTAGTTACCATTGGGTGGCAAAGTTATCATAATAGTAACTTTTATGCAACAGGGCCCAGAACATACTTCCAAGTTCTTCCGCATAGTCATTTGTGTTTCAGTTTGTCAATATTTTCTACTCCTTATCAGTTATATTTCGAATGGAGGATTGAGCTCAATCATGCCTTAAATTAATGCTGTGAAACTCTGGATAGCCCAAAACACCTTACTGTTATATTAATGACTTTGATAAGATGTTTTTCAGCTATCACAAATAACATGAATTGAATAACATGTTAGTTGTTACCAAGTCAAGTTCAAAGGTCATATGGTATAAGAAAACACTTTACAAAAAACAATTGTTATAGAAATGTCATTTTATTGACATCACTGTGATCCATACTCTAGTCAGCAATCAGATTCCAAAGTTATGGTTAAAGCAGTACATGATATGGGTCATGATGTTGACACTTTGCATTTGGAGACAACCTAGTTGAAAACTATACACAATTTGAAGTCATTTTCTTATGTTGTCGAAATTCATTCAAGTGTTGTTGATCAGAGGCTATTTTAATTTACCCCATGAGAAAAAAAATGTTTTTAAGTAGGCAGAGATTTGCCTACGTTACATGTATGAACTTATATAAGCAGCTTTTGAAAACACCATCTTGGTGTGTTTCATTCACTTAGTGGAGGGATATGAATAACATGATTACAGAGCCTAATAGAAGTTGCCAAATGTTCATTGCCGACAATTCCAATGATCGCTGATGAGGTAAAAATATATCTAGCAGTGAGGTAATTACAATTTTTCGCAATGATTATTGTATAGCAGCCCTGGGCCCCGTCTTACAAAGAGTAACGATTGATCTGATCAACTCAACTTCTAAAGTATATGGAAATCCATCAATGTCATAATTTTTTCTTTCGGAAATTTGTACAATGTCCTTTGAAAACAAAGAGAAGCATACTGAATTGTCAAGAAAACAGTGAATGTATGAATATACGTCATGAATAGAAAATGTTGACGTTGCTAGCTCTCCGTAGTTGGAATTGATCAGATCAATCGTAACTCTTTGTAAGACAGGAGTCGAGGTGGGTGTTTCATAAAGCTGTTCATAAAGTTACTCATGACATTAGGTCCTAAATTAATTACTTATGGATATAGCACAAGAAAGAGTCACCAATAGTCGTGCGTAAAGTCATTCGTATCTTACAAACAGCTTTAAGAAACAGCCACCTTGGCCAGTAATACGTCCCTCGGCTTTATGACACAGACAAGCAACTAATCCTACTGTTGATTTGTATTTGCCCATATTTACAATCTTTTCATAAGGCCTCAATCTGGATAATCTCAAATTCAAGTTGATACAATTTATTTTTTATTTAATCATTCCTGTGGCTCTTCATAGTCGTTCATGGTCCGTAGCACAATGCTTTGCCATTGATTGTAGAATGAAGTCTTATGCTTTATCGCATCGATCACAATGAACTATTAATCATAGAAATCAATATGTGATGGAATCACCAAGCTCTTTGTAATGGGAGCCAGAACTGTAAGCAACTTTTGACCACCCCCCCCCCCACTTCTCGGTTCTATTCAGAATGGCCAACGTTTATCGATTTACTAGCTTCTCATACAGATGCAAAATTTTTGTATCAAACTGTGACCAAATGTACAGTTAATCATGCCCGTTCATTGTGGTTCTACTTTTGAAAAATGTGTAAATATTTTGATGTTTTGTAATAAAGCCTGATATAAAACTATTGCAGAAATTCAGTTTTGTATCATTTTGCCAGTTGTGCCCAGAACATATATACAAAACGACCACAATCCTTTTCAAAATGAAAGTTATAACTCTTCCTTCTGTGAATGTACTGCTCATAAGTACAAGGCTATGTATTTACCATATGCACATATTATAGTGAACATTTTTTTATAGGAAAGTAAAAACCAAGCCAGCTGAAAAGATGGTCCAACACTCCAGTAATTTTAGACAGCTTTTGATTTTTGGCCCAACTTTGGTACCAAATCTTTCTGTCATGCACTTGTGTAAAGAGGAGGGGTGTACCTGTTCTGCAAGAAGACTATTTTGCAAAATACCAATGTCGCATGAGTTTTTGTCAAAAATCTAACGCTGCCTACATACATGGCTATACATTTTCTATAGAAACTGTTAATTCCTATTACCCAGTTTTGCATCTTTAGTATTTGCTGATGACCTGCGTAGTATGTTGCCTTCTACTCAAGGGAACATTTTAGTTGAGTTTGAGAGAACCAAGTTATTTGAGAATTTCATTTTAGAGTTATTTTGATTAGATATCACACATTTCAAAATATATAGTTAAGGCAGCTCCGTTTTATAAAGTCTTACATCAATGCTGACTTTGCCATTGTAGTAACTACCATAGACATTTTGAATTTCATTTGACTGCTTGATATTTGCTTCAGAAGTAGGCACTTACTGGCGATTCATTCACTGATTCATCATTCTTGTTTGATCAGTGCAACTTCCTCAGACTTCAATTGTTCACTTTTACCCCAATGATGGGTTGGTGTGGAATTCACAACTATTCCTTCGCGCACCAGAGCGTCTTTGATATTCCTTGTCTCGTTCTTTGATATCTTAATGGCCAATCTGAGTTCTTGGAGCTCTGCTTTGATATCCTCAGTCACCAATCGCTTCACACGCTGGAGGGAAGAACTTACATAATCCAGCTTGGAGAGGGCCATCTCCAGGCGACGTTCACACTCGTTCAACCGTAGGATCGAATCGCGGATCTGATTATCGTGGCTCGCTGACATTCTGGAGAAAAACTCTAGGTTTCGCTCCATGATGGTCTGGACCTGGGTTTGATCCTTGACCGCCTTTGAGGTTTCTGAAGATCGTGTGCAGGCTTCCTTGGACACCTTTTCCAAAGTAGCCTGCTTTTGTCCCTGCTTCAGGAGCTCAAAAGCAGTGTCTTCAACATCTTCCTTGAGGTTCTTGAGCTGGTTACGTACCCGTTGAAGGACGACAGACAGTTCACGTACAGTTCTTGCAAGAGTGGGATCAGAATAAACCTGACAGGATTTATAGAACAAAAGTAAGATGTCAAGGAATTTTGATGACATTTTGCTGAATAAATTAGCAGTGTTTAATTAATGCTCTTTCTTGTAATTAACATTTATACCTAGTAACTAAGTTATTCTTTAAAAGAACCATCAGGTCAAATTTAATCATTGATCTGTGGCAGAAAATGTTGATAAATTTGTTTATGAAATATACATGACTGAAATGGTCAGTTAAATTTGAGGGAGAATATTACATAACATTTAGAAGCATTATTGATTTATAGAACAAAGGGAATTAAAAAATATAATAATAATATAAAAGTTTGTGTGACTGCCGAGGAGCTGGTTAAAATAATGTTGAAGTTTACATTATTTTCGTCTGACAATTATTGTGGCAACAGTTTTAATTTAAGCTTACGTAGTATGATCACTGATTGAAAACGGGCCTCCTATCAATGTTCATTTTTGCTCCGTACCTGGATCATTGCTGGACTGACAGTTTGAAAATTGCCTTCCTTTCCTTCCCCGCTGCCAGCTGGCTTTCTCTCGCTTCCTCTTCCCTCCCCATTCCCAGGGTTCCCAGCGTCTTGCTTCCGATTACCTCCCGCACCCCCTTTTCCAATCTGGTCGCCGGATACCCCTTTCTTCCCGCCAGCCGCGGACGAGGAATTCCCGGGGGAATTCCGTCCGTTCCCGTGGCAGTGATTCCGTCGTGAGCCACTGATGCCGAGTATGGAGGGAATGTTCGGGCGGTTGAGGAGCAGGACTAAAGGCCGATAGCGACCGATGAAGACCGGCTTCATGAGTGCGTTGATCAGGGACGATGCCGAGGTTGAATTGGGTTGGTAGCGGACGGAGCGAAGAAATCTGGAGCTGAGGAACATCTTTAGGCCAATGTGGTATGAAATTGAAGATGGGAAGGATCATGCGGTATTGTCCGAATGGAAGAGAAATAATCAGTTACATTTTATAGTGACTGATAATCTTCATTATCATCATTACCAACCAAATCTATTAAGTTCAACGCCAATTTTCATGAAGCAACGTATCCTTCTCATAAACATAGCCTAATGAATGAGCAGCTAGCAAAGGCATGATCATTACCACAAACTCTGTTATCGTCGTCTTTGTCCACCACCACCATCATTATAATCATCAGCATCAATGTGTCATCATCATTATTATCACCACCATCATCATCATATCAGCACCTTCACCGGCCCCACCATCATCATAATCGCCGCCATCATCATCTTCATCACCACCACTACCACCACCACATCAAATTCAGTATACCCAGTTGTTGTGTGTCCGGACGATCAATTTTAGAAAGTCATTTGGAAAAATTTACAAGCGAATTTTCATCAATTTTTAGTACAAAATGTTAGGAAATATTATAGAGAGCAAAATAGAAGATGGTTAAAACTAATGAATTTATATATTTAGTGTAATCCAAAGACGAAAAAGAAGGCTTAAAAAATATAAAGTGTCCGGACACCCGACCCCCCATCCTACTTATTATTGATACAGACAACTTCTCTCCCCCTCCGCAGATCTAAATCTAAATCTATTTCTAGATCAAGATCACATCACCAGAAATGATAGACAAGCGACTAGTCTATATCGTCTTCAATGAATACCAGCAATCATTAAACTCCAACCAAAGAAGAAGAGATCTGAATAGAACTGAGATCATACCTCTGGAAATCAAAGTTTTCCAAACCAAAGCAGAGTATTGCAGAGGATATGTCAATAAAATCAATAGACCCTTGTAGAAATTTTGAAAATATAATTTAGGGAAATAAAATTGCGCGCCCAAAATGCAAACACGTACGCGTTGATGAATTTGTTTTTGTTTTATTTGCCGCGGGGCGCGCAGGCTTGAGTACGGTACCTTTACTTTTCCCATGCCTTTTCATCAGAGTCAGACCTCGTCTCCCCGGCCTGTCTTCGTCTTCTTTTTCTTGGCTTCTTCTTCGTCTTCTTCTTCTTATTGGCTTCTTCTTCTTCTTGACTTCTACTTTTTCTTCTTCTTCTTCGTCTTCTTCTTCTTCTTCTTGACTTCTTCTTCTTCTTCTTCTTGACTTTTTCTTCTTCGTCTTCTTCTTCTTGGCTTCTTCGTCTTCTTCTTCTTGGCTTCTTCGTCTTCTTCTTCTTGGCTTTTTCTTCTTCTTCTTGGCTTCTTCGTCTTCTTCTTCTTGGCTTCTTCTTCTTCGTCTTCTTGGCTTCTTCGTCTTCTTCTTCTTGGCTTCGTCTTCTTCTTCTTCTTCTTCTTGGCTTTTTCTTCTTCTTCTTGGCTTCGTCTTCTTCGTCTTTTTCTTCTTGGCTTCTTCTTCTTCGTCTTCTTGGCTTCTTCGTCTTCGTCTTCTTGGCTTCTTCGTCTTCTTCTTCTTGGCTTCTTCTTCTTCGTCTTCTTCTTCTTGGCTTCTTCTTAATTGGCTTCTTCTTCTTGGCTTCTTCTTAATTGGCTTCTTCTTCTTGACTTCTTCTTCGTCTTCTTCTTCTTCGTCTTCTTCTTCTTGGCTTCTTCTTCGTCTTCTTCTTCTTGGCTTCTTCTTCTTCTTTGTCTTCTTCTTCTTGGCTTCCTCTTCTTTGCTTCTTCTTGACTTCTTCTCTTTCTTCTTCTTCTTCCTGGCTTCTTCTTCTTCTTGACTTCTTCGTCTTATTCTTCTTGGCTTCTTCTTCGTCTTCTTCTTCGTCTTCTTCTTCGTCTTCTTCTTCTCAGTGGCGTAGCTAGGATTTTTTTCCCGGGGGGCACTGGGGGGTCCTTGCTTTTTCAGGGGGGGGCACCGGCCATTTTTCCGGTGTGTGTGTATGTGTCAACAAGGGCGGATCCGACTTTCGCCAATAGGGGACGGGGCCCGAAATTATCTTCACCTATATCAGTCACTTCTTAGTTTTATTCTTATAAAACAACATAAACATAAAATAATCTCATAAGCCTTATAAAAAAAAAAAGGTGCGAGCGTGAAGCGCGAGCGATTTTTTTTTTTTTTTACTTTAATGTATTTTTTCCTGAAAATCTAATTTTCTGGGCAATGTTATGTGTGATCCTGAACAAGGATGTAACTAGATGGTTACTGCGAACGCCAAGCGCGAACTGAAATTTTTATCAACTGTTCTAGCATTATCGAAAAGGGACCTGCATTAAGGACTGCTTACAGTTACCCACGAAGACGGTATATATTTCAATAATGCGAGCGCGAAGCGCGAGCAAATTTTTTTACATTCCGACCTAAAAAAAAAAGGTAATTCTAAGCACTTTTTGTATTAATAAATGGGATAGGTATGTAACTAAACAATTGATGCAAGCGCGAAACGCCAGAGGAAGAAAATTGAGATTTTAGACCTAAAAGCGGGACACTCTATTCATATTTTGTAAGTCAGAAATAGGATATAGTCAATTGGGTATCATTAATAATGCGATCGTGAAGCGTGAGCAGACAATTATTGATATTCTGATGTGAAACTGGATAATTTAAGTACATTTTAAATAAAGAACATGCAGGCTATCGCACATGTTTTAGATTTAGACCTAGAATCTGGGCATTCTGAATACATTTGTTTAATGGAACATTATGGAATACACGTAGACAATATGAACTTGGCAAATCAAACAATGTGACCACGCAGCGTGAGCTTAAAATGCTGATATGTAGACCATAAAACGGACATTTTACAGAGCAAAAAAATAATGAAAGCTCGATGTCCGAGCTAAAATATATTTTGTATATTGACTTCAAAACTTGCTCCATATCAGCCTATTGAGCAAGATATGAATCCCATCGAACAGGCAATTCTGGCGGGAAGCGCCGGCAAAATTTTTATATAGTAACATGAAAAGATGTTTTTTTTTTTAATTGCAAGTCTTCCCCTTACATTATTTCATTCACTCGTCTTCCTCCTCTTATTTTCCTCTTCTTTTTACTTCTGTCTTTCTTCTTCTTTTCCTTTTTTCTTTTCTTCTTTTCCTTTTTTCTTTCTTCTTTCTCCTTTTTTTTTTTTTTTGCTCTGCCAATTTTTTCTGGGGGGGGGGGGCACCTTGGGGGGCACACCAAATCTCAGGGGGGGGGGGGCACGTGCCCCCCCCCCAGGCCCCCCCGTAGCTACGCCACTGCTTCTTCTTGGCTTCTTCTTCTTCTTCGTCTTCTTCTTCTTATTGGCTTCTTCTTAATTGGCTTCTTCTTCTTGACTTCTAGCTTCTTCGTCTTCTTCTTCTTCGTCTTATTCTTCTTGGCTTCTTCTTCGTCTTCTTCTTCGTCTTCTTCTTCTTTGCTTCTTCTTCTTCTTGGCTTCTTCTTTGTCTTCTTCTTTTTGGCTTCCTCTTCTTGGCTTCTTCTTCCTCTTTCTATTCTTCGTCTTCTTGTATCTTGGCTTCTTTTTCTTCTTCTTGGCTTCTTCTTCTGATTCTTCTCCTCCTTCTCTAGCTCCTTCTCATTATTTTCCTTAATTCTCCTCATCCTCTTTCTCCTTCTCGATCCTTCTAATTCTTCTTCTTTTTATCATTCCCCAAACTCATTTTTTATATCGCCAAAACCCGGTCATTTCTTTTGATTTTCCACTACTAGTATTCGCTTTCATCAAATCGCCAACAATGATTAAAAAAGAAGCATAAAGCATGGAAAATTAGATTTTATCCCAATACAAATGCACCTTAATTTCTAAAAATAAGTTCTATGAAACGAGAGCCTATTTTAGGACATGACTACTGTTTTTTAAGGAATGTGCATCGAAATAGTGATCTCAGCTAGGGCTTTGATGAAAAAAAATCCGTAGTTTTCCTCTTCCAAATATTACTTTGATTATTATTATTTCAACACGTTAATGGCATACCAGTGGCCGTGGCGGGACCAGTGGGGGATCTACGGGGAGTTAACCCCCCCCCCCTTTGGCTGCCAAGTAAATATAAGTAGTGAACTGCATTTTGGAGTCAACCACATACCGGTATTACCTCTATCTGACTTCTCTTCTTTTCTTATCTTCTATTTTTTCTCTTCTATCCTCTATGATCTCATTCTCCTCCTTTCCTTCTCTCTCTTTTCTTCTCGTACAGTTGTGCAATACATCATTTTTAACAGTTATGACTGTTTGTCAAATGTATTATTTATGCCATTTATTGTATTCATGTTTGTAACTTTATGCCCGAAAGCAAATTTTGTGTATTCTTATGCATGACAATAAATTATCTTGAATCTTCTCTTGAATCTTTTTGAATTTATAGTGATTCTTTTTTTTTGCTTGTCAAATTTCTCGGTTCAATTAACCCCCTCGATCGATCCTTAAAAGCTACATATCCATCCATGAATACACAGTATTTTTCATTTATAATATGATGCAAAATAAAAGAGTAATGTAGCTGTAATGAGGATGAGGATAGAATGCCAGGCTCCGGGGCCTGGCTCATGGTCCGTACTGGAAATCGAATCCCGGACCTTCCATCCTTGGACCCCGCCTTGTTTCGTCCACGAAACCGCGCAGTCAAAACATAATGGCCCGAATTCACAAAGGTCGACTAAAGTTATACCGGGGTTAAATTTAGTCGGGGGTTAACTAATACCGGGGTATAAAGGTAGTCCACCGCGCTATTCACAAACGGTGCTAAATTTAACCCACGGCTGAGTTATACCCCAGTGCTAACTTTAGTCCATGGATTAAAATGACGTCAAATGACACGTTTTATACCCCGGGTATAACTTTAGTCGACCTTTGTGAATTCGGGCCAATATACTTGTATGGAAAATGCTCGGCCAAAAAACTCAGACAAATAGCGCCACCTCGAGATCTGAGCAATGTTTACATTTTGAGACGGGGAAAATGGCGTCGTCTGCAAGTGAATGCGGAACTGCAAAATCGGATCAAAATACGGAAATCAGAATTGATTTAGACCCATCACAGCACAGAAAATACACATTTCCAACCGAACAGATTCCAAGGCTAGATGTGTCGGATCCTAAAGTCAGCGAATATGTTCGAGAAGGGGTAAGTATATGAGACATAGCGAGAGAAGAGAGAGAGAGTGCAGTGCGCAAACTCTGGGACGCCTCGAGCGATGGTGTACGTGCCAAAGCGCCAGCGAGCAGCGAACCATTTCAGTGGGGCGCTGGCGGCGGAGATTGAATGGAAAACTCCCGGCTCCCTGCGCTGCGAGGCCGAGGTTCGTTGGGGGGGGGGGGGGGGGGGGGGTGAGTGGGTGTTATGTTCAGCAACACAGTTTCAAAAGAGAATGAAACCCTTGCAACCAAAAAATTACTTTTTTATGAGGGCTCTTTTTAGATGTCCCCCATGAACATGATGAAAAATGGGCACCCGATAAAGGCGATATTTTGCGGCGGCTATTTTAGAGCTGCGAGTGTCTCAGGCTTGGCTGGGGCGCGCGCGGGGCTGGGGCCGTTTTAAGTTTATTAAAACCATGTTGTAACGTTAAAGTTAGACCCCTATTTGTGTTCCATGATTTTATCATACTCAAAGTTAAAATTTCATGCATGTAGTGTAGAGTATTGGCTATTGCAGACATATTCAGAGTTTCAGACACATGAATTATTCACTATCACAAATAAAACTTATTAAATGCAGGCATGAAACTGAGATTTCTGTAACTTTTTTTGTAGAGTCTCATGCAGCAAGCAAGTGGAGCGACGTGGCCAGGGGGGGGGGGAGGTGGGAGGAAAGAAGGAAGGAAAGAAAAAAAAGAATGAATGAGTAGGAAAGAAAAAACTTTAGAATGAAGGAAAGTATGGGAGAAAGACCCCAAAAAAAGGAAAGAAAAAAAGAGGACAAGAAAGAAAGGAAGATTAAAAGAGGAAAAGAAAAAGGAAAGAAAATAATGACTTTTTTTTTCCTCGTGTCAGAGGTTCTTTATTCATTCAATTGCCAACATGTATTAACATCCAGGGTCTCAGAGACAACATCCAAGATGTCGTCTAAAAGAATTTCATATTTAAACACATGCCATATAGAATAACTGTTGTATGGTTTACCTTGAAAATAATTAATCAGTTACATCAAATAGATTGCATATTGAGCATACACAAGGACTGTATTTATAACTGTTGCTTTTTCATGTGTGAAATCAAAACCAACTAGGCCTATTAATAATTTTTTGTTTAATATAATTTTTTCTTTAAACATTAAATTAATCAAATCCACAATGCGTTTCCAGAAAGGCTTTATGCTTGGGCATTCTAAAACAACATGAACAAAAAGATTCTGTTGTTTTACAGAAAATACATGTTGTCTGTTACAATTTTCCACCTCCACAAGTTGTATCTAAACGGTAAAATCCTATGAAGAGTTTTGAAGTTGAGTTGCTTTATTTTATTGTTTTTCAATGTCTTAAACTTAAATTTCAATGTGTCTTTCCAATCAAAATCAATTGCAAGGTTCAGTTTACCTTCCAGAATGTTAAAACAGCCGGTTCTTTTTTCTTTAATCCACACAATAAACTATAGAAATTGCGAGATTTCATTGATCATAGTCTAATAAAATCAAGTGTTCTAATTTCGAATACGTCGCTCCCGCATAACTTATGTCTAGAATTCTTTCGATCCAAATTTTTGGTATCGCATTTTTCAGTTTCGATTATACATAAAGTCAATTAAAGTCAATTAAAGAAAATAATGACAGAATGAAGGTAAGAAATAAAAATAATCAAGAAAATGGGAAAGAAAAAAGTAAAGAAAGAAAAAAGTAAAGAAAGAAAAAATAAAGAAATGAAAAAAAGGAATGAAGGAAGAAAAAAAAAGATTGAATGAAAGTAAAGAAAGAATGAAACGAAGAATGAAGGAAAGCATGGGAGAAAGACAAGAAAAGAAGGTAAGGATGAAAAGAAAAAAAGAGGAAAGAAAGAAGAAAAGGGATAAAAGAATTACTGAAAGTTGAAAAGAAAAAAGGAAAACAAAAGAAGGAAAGAAACTAAAGACAAAATAAAAGAAGAATGAAGAAAAGTGTGGGAGAAAGACCAGAAAGAAGAAAAAAAGAGGAAGGAAAGAAAGGAAGAATTAAAGAAAAATAAAGAATGAAGGAAAGAAATAAGAACAATAATCAAGAAAGTAGAAAAGAAAGCAGTAAAGAAAAAAGTAAAGAAAGAAAGAAAAAAAAATGAAAGAAGGAAGGAATAAAGGAAGAGAAAAAAAAGAAACAGAAAGATAGAAAAAAAGAAAGAATGAAAAGAAGAATGAAGGAAAGTAAGGGAGGAAGAAGAGAAAAAAGAGGAAGGAAAGAAAGAAGAAAAGAAAAAGGAAAGAAATAGATAAAAAAAAATTAAGAAGGAAGGAATGAAGGAAGAAAAAAGAAAGAAACAAAGAAAGATAAAAAAAAAAAAAAAAAAAAAAAAATTATTGATCAGTAACTTTTTAGCTCAAAAAGATATAGAAAAAAGTTTATCAACACACGCAAGTGCATACGTGGGACTGTAATGAACTCTCACCAATGCATGCACCAATGCATGCTGATACAGACGGACTTTGATAATAGGGGTATTTGTAGTTTTGTCATCATAACATTAAAATTTTATTGATCTAGTTCATGAAACGTGGACATTAGAGTAACCATGTATCCCTGAATACCATGTGCATATTTCAGGTCACATGACCAAGATCAAAGGTCATTTAAGGTCAATGAAGTGAACTTTGGCTGTGTTTGGGGTATTTGTTGAATTGGCATCATAACTTTGAAAGTTTATGGATCTACTTGTAGTTCATGAAACATAGACCAATTATGTTTTGCACACATCTTGGGTCACATGATGATGGTCAAAGGTCATGTTGGGTCAGTGGACATAGTATTTTATTATCATATGAGTGTTTTCTTTTGTGAATTATTATTCAATAGCTGTTTTCAAAGTCAGTACTGCTGCTATATTGAATCGCGTAATGCAAGTGAGACTGCCAGAGGCGTTCCACTTGTTATACCTAGACAGAGCTACCAAGTCTCACGCACAATGCGTCCAGGGTCCGTCTCACGATCTCACGCATGGCACCCATTTTTCTCACGCATCAGGACCGGACAGAAAAAAAGAGAAAAAGTAGCATTATTCACTAGATTATACGCACTGGCCGACCGCCTTTGCACGCCGTCGCGTCTACCCCGGCACGTGAGACGAATCAAGGGTGCAGTCGGCGCACAGCTAGTACGTGATACGATGAATCGCGTGCGTGCATCGCATGGTTTTGGTTTTGTAGTATGGATCGGTATCATGATGAAGCCCGAAAAATTAAACCTTTTCGAAACGTACATATGTAAGTACTGGCTGCGCGCGCGCAGAGACGCCGAGTCATGAAAATCTCACGCATAACATTTTTTTTAACTTGGCATCTCTGCCTAGATGCATTGATATTTGTAATATGCTAGGCAGTGGCGTACCTAGGATTTTCCACAGGGGGGGCAAAACCGTCCGCCAAAAAATTTGACAAGCAAAAAAAAAAAAAAAAAAAAAAAAAAAAGGTCTTCGATCACAAATAAAGGATTTCGTACCAGAAAAAAATTGACAAGCAGCAAAAAAAAAAAAAAAAAAAAAAAGGTCTTCAAGTTCGTCAAGGGGGCATTGAAGGTCTTAAAGCTCGTCAGGGGGGGGGGCAAAAAAGGTTTTTCAAGCCCGTCAGGGGGGGCAAAGATACGTTTTTGCATGGGTTGTGACTCGTCAGGGGGGGGCAGAGTGCCCACCCTGCCCCCCCCCCCCCGTAGGTACGCTAGTGATGCTAGGTATAATATGTTAAAGTGTTTTAGGATTGGTGGCTATGTTCGCCAATATACCGTAGACAAATATGGGAATTATGGTTTGCATGTTAGAATTGTATTAGGCATATTTTGCTTAAAGGACAAATCTACCCAACAAAAAGCTGATTTGAATTAAAGGAGAACAATCATAATACTGCAAGATTGGGTGAAAAATAACAGTCAATGGCATTTCAATAAAAGTCTTGCTTAAAGGAGAATGAAACCTTTGGAACAAGATAGCTTGTGTGAAAACAGAAAAATCAAAGAAACAGATCAACGAAAGTTTGAGAAAAATCGTACAAATGATGAGAAAGTTATGAGCATTTGAATATTGCGATCACTAATGCTATGGAGATCCTCAAATTGGCAATGCGACAAAGATGTGTGATGTCACTTGTGAACAACTTTCCCCATTACTTTAATATATATTTCACTTAAATTGCCTCTTTTATCAAATCTATCCATAGATCATGTGTTCTTTCTATAGGAGGGCATGTAATACAGATTTTTAAAGAATACATCATGGATAAAGAGTTTGTATCACCATGGACCTAAAGCAAAAAGAGACATTTTGAGGGTATTTTATAGTCCATCAAAGGGAAAGTTGTTCACATGTGACATCACACATCCTTGTTGCATTGCCAATGAGAGGATCTCCATAGCATTACTGATTGCAATATTCAAATGCTCATAACTTTCTCATTATTAATCCGATTTTTTCAAACTTTCTCTGTTCTTAATCCTTGATTTTTATGTTTCGACACAAGCCTACTTGTTCCAAAGCTTTCATTCCCCTTTAAAGATAAACAAGTTGTGGTAACGACCTGAAAATGAGTTTGAACAGAATCCAATAAAATGACCAAGTGTTTGTATGTATAAATAAAAAATATGTGCAAATTGGCTTTGGAAATGAGCAAAAATAAGTACGGAATTTCATAAAATGTCAGGTACTTTTCCAAGCAATATTAATACCCTGTCGCACATATGCCTTTTTTCTTGGTTATCATCAGAATTATCGGTTTTCAGCTAAAATTTTCAACTGAATTTAAAATTTTTCAATTCAAGTAACATTTCATTTTGGCCATCTGAATTTTGTTTTCTATGATTAAAAATATTATAGATCAATATGTTGAAGGGGCGGGGGCTAACCATGTAAAAAAGCAGAATATTAAAGATCGTAATTCTTACTTAATTTCTGTTTATGTTCACTGAAAAAAGTGTGGATACTGAATTCCCCTCTGCTCACCTTCGATTCTGCGACCCCTGTACATGTAGATTTCAAGCAAGTATTACAGTTCTTTTCAAAAGTTTAAACCTGAGAATTCATTCCGATGATGAAAATAAAAACATTTGAATATAATTGGGGATAGTTTACAGTGGCGTGATGAGCCAAAAATTTTGAGGGGACTTGTTATGGCGTATCACGTAAAATTGTTAAGTTACGAGCGAGCAAAAATTTTGACATGATTACATAAATTTTATGATAGATTTTGACATAATATTCAGAAAATAATATCATATGATTTTGACATAATATTCAGAAAATATTATCATATTTCACCTTTATCCCTTTCCTTTTCTCTCCTCTTACATTTAACTCTTTTATTTTCTTGCGTGTGATTTTTTTTTTGGGGGGTGGGGCAAGCAAGAGCCCCCCCATCTGTACACCAGTGACAGTTTGAATGGGGAAAGAGCTTTATTGATGCTGTCTCCAGCCATAAAAATCTACCTTCTGACTTTGTTTTAAAAAATTCTTATGAAAGTAAGATAATTCAGTATACAATTATTTTATTTAAAAGGTAGATAAGTCACACCCGAAGAAATTGGAGAAATCTTCATGGTTATGAAAGATGTTTACATTTAGGTGCATGAAAACATATATATGATGCAGGTGTACATGTACATGTAGGTAGTTCCTTCTGTGCATTATAACCTACCAATGAATAGAAAGGTGTACAATATAATGATGCATGAGAATTGAATGCCTGGTAAATAATGGGAGGCAAAGTACACTGCAATAATGAACACATACTAAATAAACATGCATGAATATGATGCCACACGCAAATCACATTCATTGATCTGTATCAAAGATTTGTTCCATATTCCATTGTTGATTCAAGAGCGACCTTTGATTCATGATTTAGTAAATGCCAATCCAGATAACAGTTTCAATGTGCAATTATCTCCAAGTGAATTGAATAGATTATGGTTTTGGGTTTCTTTTATGTTCATAATATTTCCTGTTAGAGGTGGATGTTTTTTGTCAATACATGATCCTGTCAAACTGTGTCTTAGCAGCAACCTGTCTAGATGTAGTGGAAACCTGTTTTCAGGGGCCATCAATATTGTCTCCTATTTTGATTGAAAGGAATATTTGTTATAGAACCTGGCTATTCTTTTTATTTTAGGATTGGGAGGCCTAAAGAGACAGATTTGATTATACTTCAATTTGACATGTTATTTTGATTGTCTTGCTTTAATAAGAGCAACTCTTTTTTCTTCAATTCAGTTCAAATTGATTTTATTTTCCAAATGTTAAAAACAAACGTAATGTATATACCAGGTAAAAATCCATAATCGCTAAAATTCATTGATGAGGAAAAAAGAAAATGAACCCAGAAAGCAGGGCTTGTAAATAACGCTGTTCCCTTCTTTTTACAAAGATATATAGTATGGATAGTAAATAACAAAGCAAAAATTATATAAATACAGAACGTAATTAACAAAATACACTCTTTCTTGTAATAAGGATGAATCAAAATCTATTTTGTCACATTAAGGATGTTCCACAATTAGATAAAGTCAATGTCAGTTTCACCAAGCTCTTCACAAAGTCACTCTGGTTTATGTGGAGTTGAAATTAGCAACAACAACAAAAATGTAATAGCTCAATACCGGTACTAGGCCTTTTTTCTTTTTTCTCTGCGAATTTGAAGTTCACCATATTGACAGTCAGGTAGACCTCCCGAATCAAAATATTGTGTTTACAACATGGTGTTTACAACTTACTTTATGTAAATTGATCAAACTTTTCTCTTTAAGTACATAAATGTATTACTAACACTAATTTCTACTGGGGGCACATATACTTTTTCAGAAGCAAGTAGCATGCTCAGGTTGGAAAAAAAATTACATGAGTTTTTTTGTTTTTAGAAATATATACTCAAAGAGTTTGAAATCTGTTACAAATAAGAAGTATTCAAAATAATGCTCTACTTTTTAATATTAAAAATAATCAAGTCTTCATTCATTGTGCAATATCAACTTGTAGTGGAAGTGGTAGAAACATAAAAAAATTATTCGTTTATATAGTCAGCCCACCTGCGCACTTTGTAAAGTCAATATACACCCTACAAATTTCATTTATATTGTCATCGATTTACGCTTGTTACCTCCATATTCTAATATATTTACATTGGTAGTAATCGAGCACAAGCACCACATCTCCAGTACCGCCTAATTCTCCTCTTCCACTTTTTTACTTCAATTCAGAAACCAGTGGTGATCACGGGATCCAATCTGGTCCAGACAGCCCTAAAATGGGACCTGGACTACTTAGAGGGGAACCTTGGCAAGGGCAAATTCAACGTGTACGTCTCCAAGAACCACCGCTTCATGTACTTTGACGACAAGAAGGCTAGGATACAGAAGGAATTCACGCCCAACACGAGGCTCATGGAGATGACGTTCCTGGAGTTTGTTCAGCTTTTGGAAGAGAAGAAAGGTGGCACGGACAAGTGAGTGTTACCATTCCTATTGCTGGACTGAAGTATTTGCAAGGTTGTGGTTGTGGATGGTGTTTCGGATTCTTGCCTTTTTTTTCTGTCAGTCTATCTACATGTAGATCAATTGTAAAATGTATTATGATTTGATGACACATGGCCCTGTAAAAAAAGCAATTAAAATGTTTGTAACATTCCATCATATTTAGGGGGTAGACAACTCGTGTGTTTCATAAAATACAACCGCACAAGTTTGGCCCATGTCATAACGTCACTCATACAAGGTACCTGTTAAGCCTGAGAGATTGATCAACCAAAGTGTCGTCAACACAGATTCGACACTGCATTTATCACGAGGAATTGTAACCCATTTAAACACTACAGTTTTTCTGATATCTCACTTATAGTTCTATCGATTAATCCTTATTCTACCCTGAACCCGAGATTCATTGTTCAATTTAATATTTCTTGCTATTTTCTCTGTGTAGGAAAAATTGGTCAACCAACAAACCTCTCATGATAATGAATTTCGTTGGCGTACATGTTTGTTTTATGAAACAAATTATATTTGGATTTATATATTTTTTTTCCAGAAGATACAAAGCGCTGTTAACGGCATAAAACAAGATAAGGTCTATGTGTGTTTTTAATAAGATGGTTTTTGAAGAGGTCAAGAGAGGAGATGCTTGAGAGAGTTTGAGACAATTTGTTGTGCTGATTCATGAAATCAAAATCCTGCTGACGTTAGTTTTCTATTCTTGTTGCCATGTAGGATATACCTCCAGCAAGCTCTGAATGACTCCGTAGGGCCAAACATTGTGGAAGACTTTGTGAGGTTCAACTGGAATTGGGTAACAGACTACCAGAAGAAGAACAACTGGGGACCACTCACATCCAATCTTCTTCTCGTATCAATGGAAGGTAAGGATGAAGTATACAGAAATTGACCACTCATGAGGATGACTGTGTATGGATCTATAACTCCCTAGGTGCTTTTCATACCATCCCTTTTATCACCCCTCCGGCAAGATCTCGGGGAGAGAAAAGGGCCAGTATGAAAAGCACTAAGTAAGTGATTATTTTCACCGTCATCTGAAGACAGAGCAGTCTATATTCATTTTATATACCTCATCGTAAATCACATAACTGCCCTTCTTTGGCAAAAGGAAGCAAGTTACAAAAGTACACTGTATTATTTGTAATGTAAATGAGCAATGTGTGTTCGTCATTAACATAGGCGTCAATGCAATTTAACAGCATATTTGTTGACCCAATAACAACAAAAAATGACAAATACATGTACATGTACATGTATTCTAAGCTTTTTCATCTCATCCTGCGTTTGTTTGTTTTACAGGAAACGTAACTCCAGCTCACTATGATGAGCAAGAGAACTTCTTTGCTCAGGTCAAGGGTTATAAGAGATTCATCATGTTCCCACCCGATCAGTTTGAATGTATGTATCCGTATCCAGTCCATCATCCCAATGATAGACAGAGTCAGGTAGGCTTTATTGTTGAGGAAGATGAGGGAGGAGTAGCAAGGAGGAGGAGCAGGAGGAAGAGAGGAGGACAAGTAGAGAGGAGGAGGATGGAGGATGAGGAGGATGGAGGATGAGGAGGAGGATGAGAGAGGAGGAGTAAGATGAGGAGATGGAGAAGCAGGAGGAGGAGTTGGAGGACAAAGAGGAGGTGGAGATGGAGAAGCAGGAGGAAGAGGAAAAAAGAGGATGAGGTGAGGAGGAGGAGCAGGAGTAGGAGAATGAAGGAGGAGAGAGGATGAGGAGTAGCAAGGAGGAGGGGCAGGAGGAGAAGGAAGAGAAGAAGAGAGGAGGGGGAGAAGGATGAGGAGAGAGGAGGAGGATGAAGGGAGTATGAGGAGAAGAGAGGATGAGGGTGAGAAGGAGCAGGTGGAGGAGTGAGTAAGAGGGGGAGATGGAGAAGCAGGAGGAGTTGGAGGACGAAGAGGAGGTGGAGATGGAGGAATAGGGAGGAGGAGGAGAAAGAGGTGGAGGAGCAGGAGGGGGAGGAGAAAGGAAGAGGAGTAGAGAGGAGAAAGGATGAGGAGTAGAGCAGACCTGCCAACCAGTATGTTTTTGGCGTATTTAGTACGTTTTTGCAACCAAAATACGGCAGTACATTTTTTCTTTAAAAAAAAATCCTCTCTATATGTCTCTTTTTCATAAAAACTTACACAAATATGGTTATTAGATCAATATAATTTCAGGTAACTTGTTTTTTTTTCAATCATTTTGTTAAAACCAGGGTGAGATATACACATGTTTCAATGTTTTTTTTTTTCATCTGCAAGAGCAGTGCGCATTTTAGCCTGCATGCAGCTTGAGCGCCGCAATGAGCAAGTGCGCCACGCATTTTATTATGAAATACACTTTTTTGGGGAAAAATACATTTTTTTAAATCACAGAATACAGTTTTTCATTCCCAGAGGTTGGCAGGTCTGCATGATGCATGCATATTTATCTCACACGGTAAAAATACTGATTTTTTTTGTCAAAATACTGATTTGGGGGGATAAGAATACTGAAAATGCAAAATACAACTTGGCAGCTCTGGTAGAGCAGAGGAGGAAGAGGAGGAGGAGAAAGAGGAAGATTAGAAGAAGTTTGAATGTCTCTATCCATATCCAGTCCATCATCCCAATTACAGACAGAGTCAGGTAGGTTTTATGTTGAAGGAAGATAACGTGGTATCAAAGAAAAAGAAGAATAGTAAGAAACCAATAATCTTGAAAGAAAGGATAGGTTTAGGGAATGCCGAAGCAAAAATGAATAAGAAAGAGAAGAGGAAGGATTGGGGGAAGGGAGAGGAGGGGGGATGTGAAGGAAGGAATGGAAGGAATAAAAGACGGAGGAGAAGAAGGAGGAGGGGAAGAAGAAGTAGAAGGATGAAGGAGAAGGAAAAGAAGAAAAGTACCCTCACCATGAGAAAGCCCTTGATGCCTTTTTTTTTAATTGAAGACAAATAAATGAGATGTCTGGCCTGCCACAACCTAATACACAACCTTTCCACACCTGTACCAACCCCTGCACCTGTTTTCATTGTTTTCTTCCCTTCTAGGTAAACTTTGACAATCCGGATTACAAGAGGTTCCCAAAGTTCCAAAAGGCCAAAGGAGTAGAAGCCATTGTCGGTCCAGGAGATGTCATATACATTCCAATGTACTGGTGAGTGTTCGGATGTTTAAAATGTCAAAATGTTTACCGAGGGACACTTGGCAATTAGCCCCAAATGTAGAAATGCTCCCACCTTGAATTTGAAAATGCTTTTGCAGCCTTTGGGATGTTGCATAAAGCTGTTTATAAGTTCCACACATCATTGTGCAAGAATGGAACACATTTTTGAGTGCTTTCAAATCAGATTCTCAAACTTTTAATTTACATTGGCTACAGATGAAATATATATATGAAGATCAATTCTTTTTTTATTATTAGTAATATTAGCAAGCATTTAAATGCAAAGTTTATTATTTGGTGAAATTTGCTTAGGGTCATACAAGTAGGAAATCCAATCCCGTTATAAAAAAAAACACCATCAATTTTTGGGGATATTATTTAGCACAAGAGCATACACCAGGGCCCTTTCTTACAAAGAGTTACGATTGATCCAATGAAAGTAACTCTATGGAAATCCCATCAGTGTCATAATTTTTTCTAGAGGATATTTGCAAAATGTGCTTTGTAAACGAAGGCGAACACACCAATTTGTCAAGAAATCGATGAATTAATGGATATACATTCATATCTAGAATATTTTTGAACAAACATGCATTTTATATGTTGACTTTGCAGGCTTTCCATAGTTGCGATTGATCAGATCAATCGCAACTCTTTGTAAGACGGGCCCCATGGCCCTTTCTTACAAAGAGTTACGATTGATCCAATTAATCGTAACTCTATGGAAATCCCATCAGTGTCATAATTTTTTCTACAGGAACTTTGCACAATGTCCTTTGTAAACAAAGAGAAGCACAGTTAATTTTCAAGAAAACAACGAATGCATGAATATTATCATAATGAGAAAGTATTTTGAACAAACATGCATAATAGATGTTGACGTTGCTGGCCGTCCATAGTTGTGATTGATCGGATCAATTGCATCTCTTTGTAAGACGGGGCCCAGTAGTCCATGATATGCATAACACAGGAACAGCTATAGTAGTCTTTGTATTGAAATTTGTATTGATTTCTTTGTCTTTATTCAGGTGGCATCATGTCGAATCTCTCTTACATGGTGGAGTGACGGTATCAGTGACATTCTGGTTCAAGGTAAGGTCAAAGGTCATATTTCATCAGTTGCCTTGCGAAATCTAGAAACCTTTCCAGGTGGGTGTTTCATAAAGCTGTTCGTAAGTTAAGAGCGACTTTAAGAACGACTGGTGATCCTTTCTTGTTATAAATGGTATATTCATTGGCGATGGTTAAGCGCGTAAGAAAGGATCACCAATCATTCTTAAAGTCGCTCTACGAACAGCTTTATGAAACGGCCCCGTTTCTATTTATCCCGATGGGTGTTTCATAAAGCTGTTCATAAGTTAAGAGCGACTAAAAGTATGACTGTTGAACCTTTCTTACGCGCTAAATAATACCAATGAACATTTAATGGTGAATGTCGTTTATTACCAAAAGAAAGGTTCACCAGTCGTTCTTAAAGTCCCTCTTAACTTACGAACAGCTTTATGAAATGGCCTCCTGAATATGAGCAACCACATATGGAATGTGATTTAAAAAGAAAATGTATTGAAAAAAAAAATGATACCATCCAAGTATAGTTACATGTAGTTGTAGGTGTTTCCATTCCTGAATAAAAGCTGTTTAAATTAATGGACAAGTCCACCCCAACAAAAAACTAATTTGAATAAAAAAAGAAAAATCCAACAGTCATAACTGGAAATTTCGTCAAAATCGGATTTAAAATAAGTTATGACATTTTAAAGTTTCGCTTAATTTCACAAAACAGTTATACGCACATCCTGATCGGTATGCAAATCAGGAGACTGATGACGTCATCCACTCACTATTTATTTTGTATTTTACAGTATGAAATATATAATATTCTAATTTTCTCCTCATTATCAAGTGAAACAACGATTAATTCCTCACTGAGTATGTGGAATAAGCATTATTATATCAGTCAAGTTGGTCCGTACTGTCAAATATGTAAAAAATGAAATATTGTCTAATTCAAACAATAAAAAACAAAAGAAATAGTGAGTGGGGGACATCATCAACTGTCTGATTTGCATGCCTCTGAAATGTGCATATCACTGTTTTGTGAAAAATAAGCAAAACTTTAAAATGTCATAACTTTCTTATTTTACATCCGATTTTGATGAAACTTTCAGTGTTATGCTAGTTTGATTTTTCTCGATTTATTCAAATCAACATTTTTCTGGGGTGGACTTTACCTTTAAGCTAATACTAATGAGTACACACTCTAAATTGGCAACATGTTGAAAACAAGATTAAGAAATTCACTCGAAAATTAAAGCAGCAATTTTACATTAATTATTCCTATTATTAATTATACATTTTAAGTGATGTTATATCCATATTAATTTTAAAAGTATAAAAATTTATGATTGTTGCCAATTAATGAGCAAAAGCAGAGCAATCTTGATTCTATGGTGTCTACCCATAGATATAAAAGAGCTGGATAGAGCTTGTTGTATACTGCTGCACACACAACCTTGAAGCTCAGGAAAAGTACTCCTTGAAACAAATAACAGTATATGGGGCCACACTAACATGGAGGAAACAACACGCATATACGCACACGTATTAAAGAGAAAAAGTGTAGAACCTTGTGTGTGCTTGACCTTGGAGTACATTTAACCCTAAATAGACTGGGCTATTTCGACGTCTAAGAAGACGGGGGGGGGACTGATTCAGCCCTCCCTTTTGATCTTGGCCGTCGATCGCAACACAATTTGGCATGCACGTTACCCATGGCATAATATACAAAACTATAAGTTCAAATTCTGCAAAAAATCTCATTGCTAATTACGCTTAAAATCAAAAGTTTGCTCTAATAAAATGCCCCTTAAATGCTAAATTTGGGTTCACAGACTCTTTATAGGAATCTGATCAAATGTATTTTTAAAAAATGTCAACATCACGTTTATTTTCTTATGTATTTTATTGTTTTATAAATTTCTTTTTTGAACTTTTTTTTTATTGTCTTTCCAATGGACATTGTCGGGCACTTTATTTTGACAATAAACAAGATGAAATTAATTGATTTTAATCAGTAAAATAAAAAATAAAAAACACTACTTGCATTAGATTTGTACACAAATTCACATGCATTTTTGAGCAATTTGGGGTCTGCATGCACTTACAAAATGTTGCGTAATTGTAGAACCGCGTACCCGGGGTCGCAATTTTGGTCTAAAAAATTGCGCGAGATGTGAAAGTAAAAAGTCAGCGAGGGACACGGTAAAAAAAATTTGCATGGGGGATTTACGTGAAAAATGTCGGGGGGGCTGAATCAGCCCCCCAGTCTTTCTAGGGTTGAGTTAGCTCTATCCAGCTATTGATATTGATGTATCTACCTGTGTACCCTGATCAATTAAACAATGTATGTGATTTTATCGTGTTTCATGTTTCTATGGCGATAGGCTGGAACAGGACCGAAGCAGGTGGAGTACCCGCTAACATCGCAGCAGAAGGTTTCCATCACACGGAACATTGAGAAGATGATGTTTGAAGTGCTCAAGGATCCAGAAGAGGTGAAATAATAAGAATGGATAGATTTGAGCAAAGGGGGGGGGGGGGGTGGTAGTGATGATAGTGATAGTTTTGATGGTGATGGTTAAGGTGAGATATTGATTGGATGGTGGTGATGTTGAAGATTTTGTTGATGAGAGAGGTAATGATGATGATGATGATAATGGTGGTTATGATGATGGTGATGATAATGTTGGTGATGATGACGGTTATGATGATGGTGATGATGGTGATGGTGATGATGGTAATGATGATAATGATGATGATGATGACGATGATGATGGTGATGATGAAGATAATGATGGTGATGATGATAATGACGACGATGACGATAATGATGATGATGATGATGATGATGGCAAAGACAATGTCAGTGATGATGCTGTTATGGTGCAGTGACGGGAGTGATAATGTTGATGTTCATGTTGTAGATGGTGATGGTGGTGATAGTGGTGGTGGTGATGATGGTAGTGATGATGATAATGGCAGTTGTGGTTAGGATGGTGATGGTGTTTGGTGGTGGGGATGATGATTGTGATGATGCTAATGGGGATGATTATGATGATGGTGATGATGTTAAAGGTGTTCGTGATAATAATGATGGTGATGGTAATGATGATGGTGATGATGATGATGATAAAGGTGTTGGTGATAATAATGATGGTGATGATGATGGTGATGATGATGATGTTAAAGGTGTTCGTGATAATAATGATGGTGATGGTAATGATGATGGTGATAAAGGTGTTGGTGATAATAATGATGGTGATGATGACAGTGGTGGTAATTGTGATGATGGGTATGAGGATGGTAATGATGATAGTGTTGCCGATGATGATTGTGATACTGGTGGTGGCTGTGGTTTTGGTGATGATGATGATGACGATGTTGATAATGATGGCGATGATGGAAATAATGATGGCAGTGATGATGATGGTGATGATGGTGATGATGGATGATAATGATGATGATTGGTGATGATGATGATGGTGATGATGATTGGTGATGATGATGATTGGTGATGATGATGATGGTGATGATAACGGTGATGATGATAGAGTTGATGATGATGAAAATAAATATGAGGGTGATAATGATATTGATCTTGATGATAATCAAAGTTTCCAACCAAATCTAAATTTAGATTGAATCATTCAAGATATCACCTTGTCTATAACTAGCCACGCCCCGTTTTCACTTTCTCTACAATACAGGTTTCATCGCTCTTTCATCTCATCGTTGATGGTCGTTATGACAACCAAGTTGACCCCATGCCCCCTTCGAGTTAGCATCCAGGCAGCCACACTCATTCCACCTACGAGCAATAGTTCACCTCAATCCATGATCTACCTAATTCAATCAGCTGATTTATGGAAAAATGTCTGTTGACTGACATCTATGATTATTGTGATAACTAATGAATGTTGAGATAAGCGTAGAAATCAACCTTCATAGACATCAGATGCCATAGATGATCTTATAGTTTTTATTACATCCTACTTAAAATGAATCCTGTATTACTGGTTCAAATAGCATCACGTGACCAAACTTATACTAGCTGCGATGTTGAAACAAAACATCCAGAAAGAAACTCTGACGTTCCTGATGGAGTAGTGCACTATTCCATCATTGACGTCACAGATCAAGCAATCTCTCGGACGCGCCGGTCAGCGAGCTTCTCTTCCGGGCAAATCCTGCGATGCGTTTGCTGAGGTTCCACCGAGTGTGGTAGCTAAGGGAAAAGTAGGTCAGTCATTGCAAGTAACTGGACTCTGTAAGCTCAGCGCTATAGATTTTGGTCCCAACCTATTAAAAGTGGGATATAAAACAAATATACCAGGTGCTTCTTTCAACAGTATAGATGGAATTATTCATCCTAGCTTGGACTGGCAATATTATTTTTCCCTTGTTTCTCCATCCCTTGATAAATATAGCAGTTGCCAGTTCAACCTCGGACGACTAATTTCCTCTATACTTCCCCAGAGCCCGGTGTAATATCATATTAACCCATAGGGTGCAGTCTTTCCTTTCACTTTAAAAGTTTCTCATAATCTCGGATGCCAGTAACTACAAATGGAATATGATTAGAAAGTGAAAAACATACTTCAAAATTTGGTACCATTCCTAGTACAATAAGTTGAGCTGTTTCTGAACTAAATCCATTAAACTTGAGCCAGTCATGACACACTCTAAATTAGCAATAAGATGAAAACATCAAAACCACTGTTTTAAAATGCAAATTGGCAACTTTTCAGTAAATCCATTCTTTACTCCTTAATTTTGTCTCATGTTATATCCATATTTCATTTTCCCAAATCATGAAAGTCAATAGAAAATTAAATGAACCTTGCCAATTTGAGGAACATAAAAGATCCATTTTGACCTTGTGAAATCTGTGTGTTTCTATGGGTTAACCCTCAATCTCCCGGGGTATTTTGATTCTTGTCATTCCCGGGGGGGCCATTATGGCCCCCCTTAAGATCTCAGCCGTGGATTGCGCGATCACAACGAAAATTTGCATGATGGTAGAGAATGACGTAATCTACGCAGTTGCATTGGTAAATTTCACTGAATTCATATATTTTTATTTTATATGAATTAATTATGCTCATTTATTCATGAAATCATACTTTTTGCTCTGATTCACTAAATAAAGCTCCTAGAATGCTATTTTTTTGGTGAAAATATTCTTTATAGCATTCCTAACAATTGTGAATGAACAAAATTCTGGTACCAAGACCGATTTCTTATGTATTTTATTGTTTTTTAAATTTCTTATGTATTTCTTTGTTTTTTTCCTTTTTGTTTTTTATTGTTTTTTCGATGGAAATCGTTCCAGACTTAATTCTGATCATAAACAAGGCAAAATTAATTAAGTTTAATCATTAAAAGTAGAAATAATGATATATTTATGAATTTTGGCCAAATACACAATTTGCATTGGATTTGTACATGAAATCACGTTTATGAGCAATTTTGGGTCTGACATGCACTTACATAATGTTGCGTAATGTCGTAACCGCATACCCGGGCGTCACAAATTTGGTCTCAAAATTTGCGCGAGACTTGAAAGTAAAAAGTCAGTGAGCGGCGAGGTCAAAAAATTTTGCGCAGCAGATATATCGCGAAAATTGTCGAGGGGGGGGGGCCATAATGCCCCCCCCCCCCCGGGAGAATTAGGGTTAAAGGCAGCAATCTCTTCTTGAGGGGAAAGTGGAAACAATCGTTACGAGTTTTTAGGTTCTTTCCTTTCATGTCATCTCGAAAGAATATTTCAGTATAAAAAAACCCACTGCATGCAAGGAACAAGCCAATGAAAAATCATGCTTTTATCTTTTTAGCATAAAGATGCTTAATGTCAACATTATAATCCAATCATGTTGTTCACATGAATCTTACCAAAAATTCGGATAACAGATCACCAGTCAACCATACTGAATTACATTTAGGAGTCGAGAACCTGAATTTTTACCCTTCAGAGCTCATGTTTAGATATGACTTTCATATTTTTGAAGTGCGCACACAAAAGTGTGATTGCTCCCATATATATTGCTGCGTAGTATGTCGTGCTAGGTTGCAGATTGGTGCATTCTGCCAACTCATCAATCTGCAGCTAAAAACACAACGATGGGATCCATGCTATAAGCTGCAATGTTTAAAATAAACAACAAAAAAGTGAGTGAATATATATTTACCTTAATATACAGTACCACACTTTCATGGTGTCAGCATTAGTTTGAGATGAAGCAAAACAGAATGATAGCTGTCTTGGATGAATAGATTGTTATGTTGCCCAAGGAAATAATATAGACAGTTAAAATGGTGAACAAAATAGGTAATGCCCAGTAATGTGATATCTATGATAATAATATCAATAACGCAGTTTTTGTATAGGCGCATATCACATTATGATGTCCTAATAACGTTCCTTTACGCTTACAAAGGACTCGAATATCATCTTTATATTTGGTTGTTTGTGAAGTGAATCAGTTGTTTGAGTGAATTGCATGGTATATGAATTGTGATATTCAAAACAGTGAAAAGGTTATGACTGCCTCTGTCTCCCCTAGAGATGTTTTTTTTAATTATTATTATTATTATTTATTTGACTAAATCATGATACAAACATAGATGACATTATACATGGTAAAAACAAACAATACAGAATGGAGCAGTGCTACATGCTGGTCAGGGGTGATAAAAGCATATAATAAATAGCTGTTGCTCGGAAGCATATCACCCCCCGCATGTAGCACTGCGTACAAATATCAACTTAGAAAACAAATTACACAAAATATAATCTAGCCCAATGTTTGGCGAAATTTCTATGAAATAATAATGAAATGCAGAAGCTGATTGATGTTTACATAAAACTAGAGAATGATTGAAAGTAATAATTAGAAAGACAGTCATGTGATTGTGATAGTTGGGTAGTTGTTTTTTTGAAATATTTGTGACCGCTATCACCATACATTACATGTATGTATGCAGTTGCTTGGTGTAGGTACTTCTTTGTGGGTAGTTGCTTGACCTAGCTATCTTCGGCTAATATTTTTACAAGTTCAAAAGCCATGAAAATATCAAAAAAAAATATATATATGTATGTAACCAGGAAATATTGCATCAGTAAATTTGGCTTATGGATCCGACTCTCAAGTGTGATACAAATTTGTGCTTTACAGCTTTCAAATTTCTTGCCCTGATGTTGCCTTTTCCTTTATTTGCCAGATTGTCGGTTCTTTTTGGTCTTTGATCTCAAGTTTTATTAGAGGTGTTATATCCAAGGTGATAGGCTGTAAATTCTTATGACATATTCATGTTGATGTTAGAGGTAGTTTTATTTTTTTTTATTGTAGGACATTATTTTTTAATTGTAGGATATGAGATAAGCCATATATGCAGCTGCTGGTAAAAAGATCAAATGGTCAGAAACCAGTTGAGATTTGAGCCATTTCTGTATTTTTTCCTTCTATATTGTCTTCTTGTCTTTTCTACTTATATACCCTTGCAAATTCACTTCCATTTATTTTTAGAATATATATTTTGGGAATAAGCTATTGTTCGTAAACTACGCAGTTTTACGAACGACCGGAAATGTTCTTTTATGGAATTTGTTGTACCTCAAATTTCCCTTTTTTTGTACAAAGAGGGACAAAATTTTGTATAAACCTTGATCAAATTTGAGAAATGATGAAAGAAAATGCATGCAAATTGTTGATAACAAGAAAACTGGAACACGACCATGCAAAAGTGGGGATACAGTAGGGATGGAGAAACTACCTGCGACTGCCAGGAGGACCAGACAATGCAACACCGTTTGGTCTGACCCCTCCTACCTGAGCCATGCAATGCCAAAGATGGAGTCTGTCAACCCCAAAGCTAGATCTTGTACCCTTTACTGGACAGGACTTGTGAAGTGACCCGAGAAAGAGAAGACTAGAAATTTAGAAAATTAAATGTAGAAATTTGAATTACAAAGATCTTTTCCAACTTTTTCAGATTGGTGTTTCACAAAGAGTGACGTAGAGTCGCACTTAAAATGCATCACTGCATTGGTCAAATGCTAAGAGGACGCGCGCTACTGCGTATTAATCAATAAAAATGCGTGTTACATATCATGTTCGCATCAGAACTAAGCATGACTTTTGAGTCATACTTAACTCTTCGGGAAGCACCCCCCCCCCCCCCCGATGGGTGTTTATATTGATTGAGATTCTAATACTGTAATTTAGCGCCTAAGAACATGTTCCAGTCGTTCGTAAAGTCATGCGTAACTTTAAACAGTCTTGTTGCTTTCTATCAAATCTAGTTTAAAGATGGAGAATTTAATGAAAACAAACAATGAATATTTCTTCAATTGGATTTTGATAGGAATACTAGATCTTAAAAATGGCCTCGTTAGTGCTTAAATAGTTAAATCCACACATGAATATTATAGTATAACAATAATTTTTATCGTAATAAAAAGGTACAGAACAATAGTGCATAACTGAATATGTGAAGATTTCTTTGCATTCCTATTTCACTTGACATATATGTTATAATTCATTCTTTCCACAAAATCTTCCATTTTTTTCTTTTCTTACTTTACAAGTAATGTTTATATCTTTTCTACTATTCTCACAAGCCAAATTCATGTTATATCTGAAATATTGTTATGCCATTTTGACTGTTTTCTGTGAAATATTGCTAAGATTGTATGCTATTGTTATTCATCTCATGAAAGACTTTAAAGTGTTGTATGTGTAAAGTTTTTATCATTGTTGGTAGAAATATGGCAGTCTGTAAGCACAGACCTTTGGGTTTTCCAATATTGCATAATTCAGAGTCTGAAATAGGAGACTAGATTCACTCATGTACTTTAACTGCCTCCCACTTGACACACACACATAGGGTGTAGAGTATCGTCTACACCCAAGCCACAATAGACATGGTATTATTTGTTGAAGTGTCAAGTTTGAGTCTGTGCTTGAAGACTAGTTATATGGGGTCATCTAAGCCTAGGAGATGCAAACTTAAAATTTATCAAAATCACTGTGTAAAATTAAAAATGACAAGTGTATCTCTTAAAAACTTTCACTCCACTCGTACAGTTATGTTCAATGTGGTACTTAAAAGGCGTAGGTCTAAATTCAGTTGCTACATATGTACTTGTAGGACCTTGATTCATCCATGCATACTGTTTTGAAAATGAATGTCATGTTTTTGTAAGTATTGTTCAAAAATGAAATATGTGTATATACCGTACATCTCTGAAGGTTCCATGACAGTTGCTCCGATGACAATTGCTCCGCTCTGAATTCCACACATTAATCGATTGACCAAAATCAACCCTGGGTTTAAAGGACAAGCCCACCCCAACAAAAAGCTGATTTGAATAGAAAGAGAAAAATCAAACATGCATAACACTGAAAATTTCATCAAATTCGGATGTAAAATAAGAAAGTTATAACATTTTAAAGTTTCTCATAACGGTTATATGCACATCCTTTTCGGTATGCAAATGTGGGGACTGATGACATCACCCACTCATTATTTCTTTCGTATTTTATAAAATGTAAAAATGAAATATTTTGATTTCTCGTCATTGTCATGTGAAACAAAGATTCATTCATCCCTGAACCAGTGGAATTCCATGATTTTAACATTTTGTGGTTCAAGCAAGGGCGTCCTAATTGTCAAATTTGTAAAAATTGAAATATTGTATAATTCAAACAATAAAAAACAAAAGAAATAGTGAGTGAGTGACATCATTGATTCTCTCATGTGCATATCACTGAGTTGAGCATAGAACTGTTTTGAAATGTCATAACTTTCTTATTTTACTGGAGTGGACTTGACCTTAAAACCCTATTGCAACCCTAACCCTACATCTTAGATGAAATTAAGCCCGGAGCAATTATCACAGGAGCAAATGCCATGTCACCTTTTTGAAACCCCTATGGCACCGTTCAACTACATAACTGTATACTTATGCTCCTAGGTCTCTATGCATTGTAAATTGTAAGTCAAATCATTGTTAAAGCAGCACTGGTTTTATTTGTTAATTATTTCACTCAATGCTTACACATTTGCCACAGAGTAATCCTTAAACTAATTCATAAACATTCATGTTAATTGTTTTTAACAATTGGTAAGTGTAGTATTCACATTTTAAAAGAAAATAATATATTAGTAGTTGGGTAACGTCAGTGGATTGCTTTTGTTGTTTTTCTATCTTTGTTTTATCTGTTAGTTTTGTGTTCCGTACGGCACGGTACAATTTCTCATTTCAGTTGTAAAGGATATATAATCGAGTTAAGTCTTGTCTTGGTTCTTGTTCCATTTCTGGTACTTCTTGAGGGTTCTTGAGGATTACCATCAATCAAGAAAATATCCTTTTATTTTCATTTTAAAAAGATGTCAAATGTTTTCACAAAATGTCCTGTATGACACAGCATGGAATCACTCTGATACACAATTCACTTTCCGTATATTGAAGGTTTTCCCAATATTGTACATAAAGCTTAGAGTGTCAATTTATGAAGTAACAAGTCTTGTATACTCTTGCTGCATATAGTGCAAAATCAGTGTTGATTTTTGTTCATACTATTTTGTATTAAGGAGATGCATATGATTATTATGATACACAGATTATTTTTATTTATATCATGAGGATTAAATATTTTTTTCTTCTATTTCATGCCAAAGTCTCTAAATTCTGTTTTCACTGTGTATTCTTCTGTGTGTATGTGTATGATAAAAACAATTTGCAGGATTGATTTTAAACACTTAATCTAAAATCAGCCGATCAAAGGTTTTTGCTATGTCCTGTTAAAGCATGTGTTTACCATGCTTTAACTGCTTAATAGAGTCTGTAGGTATAGTAAAATAGAGTCTGTATGTAAAAAGCTTAAATTTTTCTTAGATTTTCAATATTTACATTTTACAATAACAATATATAATATTTGGTAGATGTGCACGTCACCTAACAACACAGGAATTGATATATGGAACATTAAAAGAATTTGGAGTTTGCATATTAGAAAAAAAAAACAACTGGGGACTTAAGTAATCTAGAACTGCTGCTGCACAAATCCAGAAGTCTGTGAAATCTTTAGATGTCAACCAATTAATATAATTGGTATTATCATTATTCTTAAAGAATTACATCGGATGCTTTAGCTAAAATCAACAGCCAAGTTCACACTTGAAACAAACCCCAGCACCAAAGGTCTAAACTTGTTTGCAAATTAAAAATAAATTGAAGATTTTATGGTTTTCAATCTATATTGCATATTTGATTTACAGAATCAGCAGTTAATAGCACCAACCACTGTTTTTGTCACAATCAAATGATAATTATTTCTAATAGAATCCCCTTGTTGATTTCCACATTCAAGATTTAGCGACCCGAAATCCGCCACATGATGCCTTTTGTTATAGTCCATCATAATTGATTAAAAAATAATTTTCCGATCTCTCTGCCAATCACATTTGCTTTTTAATGCTCGTTTAAACTTTATTTAACCCTAATATCAGTAGGCTATATGATTCAAACTGCTATGACTAAACGAATATGGCCCTTCTGTGGTCTTGTAGCTTGTAATCATGAACTATGAGTTTAGACCAATCAAGATTAGGCTGACAAATCACGTTTGTCACAATGCAATTAAGCACGGCACCGCCCAGAATATGAGCAACTATTGTGCATGGTCAAAGAAAAAATGGTATTGTACTTGGTGAGTTCATGTCTATCATTTCATATGTATACAGGGAGAAAATATAAATCATATTTGTGGGCCAGTCGATGGGAGAGGATTAATTGCAATTCCAAGGGAAGAATATTAACTGAAAGCCAGTAAGAATCATCAGCTTTGTGTACACGCACGCCACCTCAAGTCATCAACTACTCAAATCTGGCCATGTTCCTAACCCATAATGCATCATTCTGAACAATGCAGTCTCATAATAGGCCCATTTGAATTGTGTCACACTCATTCACACTAATCGATGTATTCATAACACAATAACTATGTGTTACCAAGTGGTGAAAAAAAGCTTTTCCTCTCAAACCATTTTAGATTCCCTACATATACAAACAAAATATTGTTAGTAATAATATTTTGCAAAATTGATATGGTGTAAAATAGAGTAGGTTTTGAACCATGCAGCCCTTTCTGAATTGACAGCATACACTCTCAAGTACAGCAGAGTCAAGCGATGTCTCGTAAATAGAATTAATTTTAGATTTCTTAAGAAAAATGAATTCTCCATATTTCCACCATAGAATGCACCTATAGGGCTACGAAGGACAATTCTAATTTCATGCATGCATACTTAAGCTAATCTGGTCAACTAGTGTGGCTATGTCGGGCAATCTTCTACGACAGCTGAATGAAATATCAGCAGGTTTTAGTTCAAATGACCTTTATATGAATGACATACTTGGATCTCTTCATTTTTAAGGGATTCGTTTCCTGATCCCAAAGTTTCCTCTAAGTACAGGCTATTTGAGTTCCATTACTCTGTCAGCTGGCCTTTGTTTGAATTTTCATGCGGTAAATTATCATCTTGTGATCAAAATCATTTGCAGATGCTTCCTAAGTCGTGTTGACAGATGTGATATCAGTCTCATCATAACCCTTTCCGTTCATCTTTCCATTTGTGATACTTTTCATTTTTCATGTTATCTTTCTTCTAGTCGACTTTCGACTGCATCTCACTTCACCTTTTAGCTAAATTCTTATCAACTTTTGAAAAGAAGAACTCTTTCTCTCTCTCTCGTTCCCTCAGTCTGCAAATCTCTTGCCCGTTTCTTTTTATTCTGGGTTTGTTTAGTCTATCTATCTATCTATCTTTCTGCCTGTCCGTCTGTCTGTCTGTCCGTCCGTCCATCCAGCATCCATCTATCCATCCATCAATCTGTCAATTAATATAACCATCCATTTACATATCAATCCATATCTGTCTACCATGTTTTAATCAATCAATCAGTAAATCAATTAATCAATATACTATCTCTCTATACATCAATTTGTCTATTGGTCTATCGCTAATCCATCCACCCACCAATCCTTCCATCCATCCATCATCTACCCCTTCCATATCTCTATTCATTCCACGCACCAACCATCCACCAGTCAGCCCACTTCCAGCATCAATTTCCCGAATAGGTGTCAGGATGATTCATCAACAGCCCTCCTCACATCTGGGTCTGATGATGAATTTCTTTTGCTATATTTGTTGGACTGAAGTAAAAGGGCGTGAGGACAGAACCATAAAAATAAATTGACCATGTCGAGCGCTTCAGGCTTTTGTGAACAAACTATTCTTTTGTTTTGCCTTTGACCTCATCTGCATTCAATGAAGTCATATGAGATCACTTTATTCCCTGGAGAAACTTCTTTTGTATGTTTAATTTTAAGGGACTCAACTTGATTTTTCTTAAAAATTCACCGATCTTAATTTCTAGTCAATCTTTGGTCTTAACCGAATACAGCTTATATATAAACTTCTACAGGATGTAATTTGGAATTATGTTTTGTCAATATTAGTGTTATGCTAGAATTTGCATTTGATCTATTTGAATTACTTGACACTTCACCATCACCATCATTCTCATCATCATCACCACTATCATTGTCATCATCATCATCACTATCATTGTCATCATCCTCATCATCCTTATCATCCTCACTATCATCATCATCATCACTATCATCATCATCATCATCATAATCATCAACACTGTCATCATCATCATCAACATCATCTCCACCACATAATATGATCATAATCATAATAATCATCATCACCGTCACTATCATCATCATCATCATCGTCATCACCATCATCACCATCATCATCCTCATCATCATCATCAACATCATCTCCACCACATACTACGATCATAATCATACTAATCATCATCACCATCACTATCATCATCCTCCATAACCACCGCACCACTTGACTTTGCCTGAATATTGACAAAAAAATAAACTCATGTTTACAACAGATTTATGGCAAGTACATCCCACATTTAATGAGTCTAATATCTGCAGATATTTTCTTTTTTGATTTCTTAAAATCTCACATTGAACTCCACTGTACATATGAAATATTCCAGCCAACACATTGACATTGATAAGTCTACAGTAATCTCTCCCTAGTCCACTTATTTAGTTCTAGACTCTCTTTCTATCACAAAATTATCCACATTTATTTCACAAGTACGACACATCCACTGAAAGAAATAATGGTGCACATTATATCCATTATAGTATTTAAATAAGTTCTTCCTCTTTTTACTTTAAGTTGTTTTTTATCCTTATAATGTTTACTTTCATGACTTACATCCATATTAATTCAAAAGCTTGCTCAGAAACTGATTGACATTTTTATCTATTCCAGAGTGGCAACAGAGACTCTGTTTCCTGGAGTCCACGCTTTGTGAACCTTCCTAAAATTTCTTTATTTTTTTATGCAAGTGCAATTAATGCTATTCTTCTTTCCACAAAAGAACAGGTTTTTAGTCATCCCATAATACAAGATTGAATCATAATCCTAACCCCAATCATTCAATAGTTGAATGTTTGTATTTTTCATATCCATCTATATCTCAAAGGTAATGGAAACATTTGAATTCTAGAGAGATATATGTATTTTAGTCAAAATGCTGCTTTAACCACAAAATATTCATAACACATTCATCTGGTTTCTGAATCATCCCGAATTCGACATCCCTCTTAATCTCAACTTTTCAGGTCATTCCAATATCATTTTACTTGTGACCCAGAAAGTGTGGAAGAAACTAAGAGCTGAAGTTTCTGATCATAATTACGCATCATCCTCCTTCCTTCGTGCATACATCAAGTTTAAGGCTCTTATTTCATGACATGATTCTGATAATTTCAATCTTATTCATTTATTAACACTTCCTCCCTCCTTGCTTTGTCGATTAACTCATTTTCCCCGCTCCTTTGTTCCTCTCTGACGCATTCACGAGAAGCAGAAGTTTGGAATCAAGCTTGATGACAACTTCCAAATAACAATACTAATTCTTCCTCCGCCACCTCCCCCCAAAACTACATAACTCATCAGCTTCTGTTCGAGTTCCTACTAATTCCCACTGAAAGAGGCAATGACAGGCTTCATCCGAATCTTGAAGTGTTTTATCTACTATACTTCCCTTCCCCCACATCATCATTGTCATGTTTGGAACCAGAAGGATGTTAGATTATATGCTTTCAAAATCGAGCCAATGTCCTTTGGCTCTTAACAGACAGTCCACATCTACATTAATAAGGTGCTTTATTTACCATACTTCCTTTCCCCTCCCCCCGTCATCGTTGCCATGTTTAGAGCCATAAAGATATTAGATCATGTTTTGTTAAAACCAAGTTAATGTCCTTCTTGCACTAGACATACAATTCATCTCTAAATTTGCCAAATGGTAGACAAAGCACCTGCTTTGAATGGGATCATTTCCTAACATTCAATATCAGAATGAGAAATCATCTTAATTTTCCACATCCTTTCTTATCTGTCATCCCACAAAACATTTCTATTCAAGACTCAGGAACATATCTTTTTTGAAGCAGAAGTATCATGATCAGTCTTTGTAAGATGGTTCTAAATCATTAGCAATGATTACAAGTAATGAGAATAAAAAATGAGGTGTTTTCTAAAATTTTGTTACACTGGCCCTTGTAAATCCCCTTGTATAAAGTTATGCCAAAACCACTGTCTTATCATCTATACTTGACATAAGAAACATTCCATTTATCATGACTTGATCAGTTTTCATCATTTCTTGTGTTTGACAAGATTGGTAATATGTTTTCCCCTATACATATATAAGTGTACTCCAAAAAGATTCAATAGTTTATCCTAGTAAAGAAGAGGATTTAGATTGGTAATTCAATATTCTCTGGACCTCTGAAAATTGATCAAGAATTACATCACATTTATAGTTTCCCTTTGAAATGATTGGCATGTTTCTTCCCACATCAAAAGTAATGTATACTCCACTATTATTTCTGCAAATTACTCATAATTTTTCAGAGACAATTTTGTGCACCTTTTCTAAATATCTACGAGGAATCGCCAGCTAAGCTAATTTCTCTTTTTTCCCCTTTTGCATTGTTTTTTTTTGTATAGCGACACAGTATGAGCATTAAAAAGTCTGTACATTTTGACATAAAAACAAAATCTTTATGTACAGACAAACAGCACAGAATATTTGAATTTTTACATGCCTTTGAGGTAACTTGTGTACCTTTAGGGATCAAGGGGGGGGGGTGGGGGTTACTGGCAGGGAAGGGGGTAAGGGAGAAAAGAGAGAGAGAGAGAGAGAGAGAGAGAGAGAGAGAGAGAGAGAGAGAGAAGACAGAATTGAAGATAGAGGGCGTGAAACAAAATAAGAGAAAATGAAAGGAAAGATAGAGAAATAAAGGGGGAAGGGTAGTTTGAGAAAGGGAGGGGGTAGAGAGCGAGAGGGGAATGAGAAGGAGATGGAGAAGATGGATGGGGGGAGGGAAAAAATATAAAGAACAAGGTGAGTGAGGCGACAGAAAAAGAATGTACTACATCGAAGGAAAGAGAAATATTAAATCTCTTCTTCCCATATTCTTAATCTTATAAAAATTGATTTGATTTGATTATGCACAGATTCTCAAAAGTTTAAACATTACATAAATTACACATTCAATTAAATTGAAGAAATAAGGTGAACAAAAATAGTACAAACCACATGACAATGAAAGTAGACTAAACAATGAAAAATCAATGAAAATTAAACAAATTTTGCCACAAAGTTCACAAAAATAAATCTTTAACACATGATATATCAAATCAGTAATAACCTCCATTTTTTTTAATTTCTACAAAGAAAATTCCAGTTTTCCTTCATAATGGCACAAAACTTCTCAAAGAAAAACCGCAAATATTGAGAAAAACAACTTTGATTGCACTTTTTTTCCTTTACATCAATTTTTTTTACAAAGCTAGATTCAATCTCTCCTCAATATAACACACACGCATATATATATAGTGAGCTACTAAAAGTCCATTTCGAGCACAAGCTACTAGCAATTTGCTTTTGTGTACGGCACTAAATACTCAGCTATATATTATGTAAATGCACTTCTAAATGTAAATGAGTATCTTACAGACGTTCACATTCTGCACCAATTTTCTGAACTTTGTCAAGAATCAAAGACAAATCTGTATTAATCAAATAACGCCATTAACAAGAGAAATATATTCAATCTTTACAATTGAGAAATTCTGCAACCCTTTTTGCATTACTTTCTAAACGACTGCACATTATGTGTTACAAAACCAAAAATCAAAATTAGGAACCCTTTGGGACCAACATGATTATAATGATTTTGATGATAATGATTATAAGCTTTTCAAATCCCTTCCTGCATATTATACATACAATGATGGTGTTCAAAAATTCTTTTTAAAGTATGAAACACTGATTTGTATTTAATTGTCTTTTTGTAATGCCCACAGCAAAGCATTTTTCATTAATATACACAGTGTTTCATATCCATATGTAAAACCTCTCCTGTACATTTCCTTTACCTGAATATAACAAAATTTATACAGTTTTTCACTTTAGTTTCTTGGACAATACTGTTCTTTGCAAGTGCACAATAGCTCCTACTTTAAATTTTCAAATCTATGTTTAGATCTAAACAAACTCCTCAATATTATCTCTTTAAATGCAACTTGCTTGACCCCTAATAAACCAACAGTCTAGTGTGCAGACCCAATATGTTAACCCTCAATCTCCCGGGGTATTTTGATTCTTGTCAATCCCGGGGGGGGGGGGGGGGGGGGCCATTATGGCCCCCCCTTAAGATCTCGGCCGCCGATTGCACGAGCGACGCAAAAATTTGCACACTGGTAGTGTGCGATGTAATCTACAAGGCTGTATGGTAAAATTTTCCAAAATAATGAGATTTTATTTTATATGAATTAAATATGCTAATTTATGCATAAATCATACTTTTTGCTATAATTCACTAAATAAAGCTCCTAGAATGCTAATTTTTGGTAAAAAAATTCTTTGTAGCAATCTTAACAATCGCAATTAAAAAAAACTTCGGTTCGGAAATCAATTTCTTATGTATTTTATTGTTTTATGAATTTCTTATGTATTTCTTTGTTTTTTTACTTTTTTTTTATTGTTTTTTTCAATGGAAATCATTCTAGACTTAGTTCTGATCATAAACAAGGCAAAATTAATTCAGTTTAATCAGTAAAAGTAGAAATAATGATACATTTATGAATTTTGGCTAAATACACAATTTGCATTGGATTTGTACATGAAATCACGTTTATGAGCAATTTTGGGTCTGACATGCACTTACATAATGTTGCGTAATGTCGTAACCGTGTACCCGGGCGTCACAAATTTGGTCTCAAAATTTGCGCGAGACTTGAAAGTAAAAAGTCAGTGAGCGGCGAGGTAAAAAAAATTTGCGCAGCAGATATATCGCGAAAATTGTCAAGGGGGGGCCATTATGCCCCCCCCCCCCGGGAGAATTAGGGTTAAAGGGTGTGACTATAAAAGATTTACCATTTAATGCCGTTATGGCTCTTAAAGTGTGTGATTTGACATCTTTTGTCATTCAGAGTTCCGGTATACCAATTAGATATTTGCAATTATAACCTATATCATAATTAAAAAAAATGTTAAAGTAGGGGAAACATACTAAGGTCTGCACTCTAGACTACCTTGGCTGCAATATTTTAGCAAAAGGACCTCTCCAAGGAAATCTAAAATTGGCTCAAATTTCACAATTTTAGACATGAAATATACTACAATGCATGAATTGTGATGCTTTAAGTATACACTGAGGAATGTTAGATGAAAGTATTACCAATAATCCAATATACCCATGAGTGTCACTCACATTTGGCACAATAACTAAACGGCTAATATCTTATGGACAAGCAATTAATCCATCAATATATATACTTTCTCAAGTAAAATACAATGCAAAATATAGGCTCAAAATGAATATTTGGCAGGATATATAAATAAAGGAAAAACAAAACAATCAAATAATCAAATGTACATTCTCCTTATACAAACACCTCGTTTAGTATTCCGAGGAAAGGGTATATCACAAATGATTGCAGTTAAATAGGACTTTAATACACAAAGTGAATGAAGTGTGAATAATAATAATAATACTTCCTGTCAAAAAGGCTAGGACTGGATATAAGAATACAGATTGAATAGACATTCAAGTTGCATTTGAATGATATACTTTGGTTAGTTCCCAAAAGAAGATGCTAATTGCTAGACTGTAACAAGTTTCTTTGGGGGACAAATGACTTTAAAATACATACATCAAACATACTTTTGAAAGTTAAAGCTATCTGTTGGATAACGTTAGGGGTGCAAATAAACAATATTTATCAACACTTTACAGTTTATGTGTATTCAGATGCAGAAGGGAGCTATAGGCTATGTTAAAATTTATGGACGCATTGATTTATGCTTGTCCGACTCTAAAACAGCAAGACAGAACTTAAAGCACTTTAAAGTGATAACATCAATAGAATATTTTACATAACGTAATGCATATTTCATCATTAACAAATATATTAATAGTTGTAAGCATATGTTCCAAACTCTGTTTTTTATAATTCATTTGAATATTAGGAATATTTAATAAACAAAGGTCTAAAAACATTATCAAACCTTGCCCCGGGCTTGACTGACATAGCAATAGTGATGTAAACTTGGTCTACTGCATTGGGATGTTTATGAAAATTGTATTTTTTCAGATATTTGTATGAATTGATTTTAGAGTGAACCTTGTTTTGTTATTGTCATGTACCCTCACAATTAGAAAGAGACTGCAACAATATAAAGCTTTTCATGCACAATACATCTGGTATATAAATACTCGCTACACAAATAATTGCTTAACTAAGAAATAAAGTACATAAAGAATTGTTAGAAATTACAATATTGACAGATACTAAAACTTTCTCATTACACTGTATAGAAAGAAAACTTGAAAAGCTTACACGAAGTCACCTTCAAGAGAAACAAAACACAACAGTACGTAACATCACAAAGGCACTTGTAGCCTGATAAATGTTTTAGAACCGACATTAATACAGACAAAAAACATCATCGCCACAAAGCACACGCAATCGCAAAGTTTTTTCCAACACTCGTGTTGTGTAGCAACACCAGATTTCCAACAGAAATCGGAAACTGAACACAACACAATAGAACCCCCCCCCCAAAAAAAAATGATTAAACGTATTAAATCTCTTCTTGTTTCAATGCAAGATTTCCAACATCTAAACTGAACAAAATTTGCAGCTATTGAGTTTGAATATAATATAATTTAAAGTCAAAGACATGCTATGCAAACATATGCAAAGATAATTTAGTTTTTGCAGCTAGTATTGCAAACTTCTATTGAACTGCATGCAGCAAATAATGACTAACTATGAAACATTATATCAAATTTATAAAACTAAGCTTTTAGTAACAAACCTTCTACTATATTGTTGCAGTCTCTTTACATACTATCACTTGATCACATCAAAAGCATTTAAATCAATTCATGAACCAAAATACATTTGGCAAACATTTGAGAATCATTCCAGCCAATTTTCAATCATTCCTTTTTTTTTCAGGAGGGGCAATGCTATTTTTCTTAACATTAACACCTTTTCAAGGTCTAAAAATACAACTATTTTGTCACATTGCCAGATCTTACAATTTCTATTCAATGAAATTTGTTGATGATATTTTGGATTTATGGAAATAACTTATTTTCATTGAACAGAATGTATTGTGAATGGGCTATATCATATTTATATTAATGCAATTTAATCACTAGTTTGAGAATATAAAATGTCTCAAAGATGGACAGATGTTTTACATAATGCATATTTTTTTATCTTAAAAAATATGTTTATGAATGGATGTCTTTACACATAAAATGGTCAATACTTATTACATAAAATATACATTTTATATCAACTCAAATTTAAGCTTATTTTGGATGAATGTAAATAAAGAGGTATTACAAATAAACAGAAAATTATTTAATGGATTTCTAATAGACTTTCTGGGTTGTTTTTAAATCTAGCACATTTAGAATGAATTTGGGAAATGCAGGAATACCACTTCAATTTTATTTGAAAGCCTGAAAAATAATTCAGAACAAGAAATTTTGTACAAATAATGTGTTTTCTGTACCATAGAAAAAATTATGGGTATTATAGAGATGGAGAGAGAAAGAGGTCAACGAATGATAAGAATCTTTTTACGAACGATATGAATTCATTTAAACTCGTTACTCATGGTATTCTTGTATTATAGTACATTGCTGTGAATATCAAATCACTAAATATGGATGCGTAACGAACACAGGATATTACGAGCCCATAAAAACCTATCCGAGGATCCTATAAAAACCTATTCCAGAAACCTCTAATGTTTTGAGTCCTGAGGAGGACCACCATGAAGACCGACACATAGGATAAAATGAGTAAATCGAGTGAAATAATCAGCTAATCAGTCTGGGCTGAATGGCGTTTCCTCAAGATCTATGTATGGTTGTATTGTCAAAGTGGTGAGTGATTGATGGGTGAAGGGACCTACGGATACAGATTTCCCATCAGCCCCTTGTCTAGCTGGGTTTGTGGATGGTGGCTCACTGACTTTTCACTGTTTCCAGTGATTTTCAGCGAGGAAGCCCATGATGGATTGCAACTAGCCAAACGTTACCCCCTCCACCTATCTATAGCTATTGTTCAGTTTTAGATTACTCATCAACAAGATGGACATCTTATCGCGGACAAGGGTGCCCTCCGACAAATCACTATTCAGTCTAGACCGAGTTACATTCTTCCCTTCCACATATCTCTAGCTCTTGTCCAATAACAAGCACAATGGACGTCATACCGTGGAGGACAACATCTCCTGACAGATGGCAATTCAGTGAAATGTTACCCTCGCCCCCAATCCCAACTCCTCCCCGCTTCAACTATCTTAAGGTACTGTCCATAAACCAGGACAGTGGCATTTTAAAATGGAGGACACTCTATATGTGATTGCTATTCTAGTAATACCCTCCTCCCAACCACATACCTCAAGCTAATGTCCAGAAAGAATGGATATCTTTTCATGGATGGGGACCCCCTGTGGACAAACTGCAATTTAGCGAACTCTTACACTCATCCCCACTCCCACAATCCAACTCCTCCCCCCTCACCTTTCCCACAAATGATGACGTCGGCCTGTCTAGCGGGATCGAGGGTGCGTTCTTGAGGGGTCTTCGGGGTCACCGACTACCAGGGTCCTTCCTTCCAAACGCTTGATGAATCATGGTCTTAAAATAAGTAATCATAGCCAATCCCCAAAGGTGTGTTGCACCCTGGAACTACAGCCCCTGGTCCTGGGAGAATTCGCTCCCTAGACTAACTCTCTGAAATGTCATCTACGATTAGATATCAAAGATATTTATAACCGATTCCTTATTTTACTATGAAATTGAAGATATGCAGTCATATATTTCCATTGATGACCAGATAAAAATTAATTTTGAGTTAATGAAGATGAAAGATAGACCCACTTTGGTTGATGATTAATGAGCCATTATCTTGGTTATCGTGCAAAGTTTGCACAGGCATACATTTCTAAGCTTCACTTACATTAACATGTTAAAGTTCATGCCTAAATTAAGCTTTAATGATTCAAAGAAAAGTGAGATGACTGCAACTAAATTTGTAAGTCCTGTAAAAGTTCCTAATTTAGAATGATCTTTCTCAATAAGGAGAATATATCATAAAGAGAGCGCATTCATATTTATACATATGACATAGTCTTAGCTTAAACATTTAAAGTCTTTTGCATAACACAGCTATTTAAAGTGCTTTAGCTTCTTATCCAATGAGAGATTCGGCAGATATGTTCAAATGGGGTATCGACAAGAGTGAAATACAATCCATCAAGTGTAATTGTATATATTAAGACTCCTTGGTCAAATACTAGGATTAAGTCAGCAGCCGGGGTTCTGGAGTGATATGTCAGAGGAATATCAGTTGATTTCCTGCAACTTAAAACCATGCTGTGGATCATTTGAAGTCTCAATTGATCAGCAATTATCAGGAACTATTTTTCAAATTATCAATTTATCTTGATAAGCAATTCACAACATCACCTCACTTTCATATTCACAATGCAGAGAGCTAGGCCTAGCTATAAATACAATTGCAACAGTAATTTGTACACACCAGTAAAATTATGCATATGTACAGAAGCCTTTATATAGCACTATATTTTGCATCAACATACAATTATTTTTGCCATAATTATGTTGAGTAAATGTACAGGTTTTAATACTTTATCTGAGTACATGTCTGTCTCATTCACTTTCCACCTCCCCGTATCATTTATCAGACAAGTCCTGCTTCATCAGACAGTTACCATAGGAACTGTGCTCCTCAGCCAATTAAAATCAAGGAAAGTTGTCAGAGCTGACAGACTAAAATCCCTTGATAAAACACTCCCCTGGGTCCCGTAACACAAAGGTAAGCAATTAATTGTACACTCAATTTTCACGACTGATTGTACATTGTAGTCAATGGAATCAATCGCAAAAAATGTTCTACGATCATTGCCAAGTTTTGTGTTATGGGCCCCTGGTCTTAATATGCAGCCTAAAGTCTATGATGCTAGGAGTACACTGGGCCGTCGCCAGCTGCGCCAGATGGCGCCAATGCAAAGCAGCTGTGGCGCCTATTGTCACCAATAAGGTGCCTAGTGGTTTGTGGTGGCTCAAACTCTCTCCCAACTGGCGCGTGGTGCGCGTAACTGCACCAAAACTTGAATTTGGCACTAAATTTTCATGACGAAAATTTCAAAATGTTTTAAATTTTCATCATGCCAAATGCCAAATTCAATTTTGGCACCGTCGCTAAATTTGGCACATCGCGCAAAATTTATTATGGTGCCGTTGCGCGGCAACACGCACGAGAGGCATTTGAGCCACTGCATGCAACTAGGCACCTTTTAGGCGACACTAGGGCGCCACAGCTGCTTTGAATTCGCGGAAACTGGCGCAAACTGGACTCCTAGCATGACTGGAACTTATGCATAGAAGATTCCCCTCATTCTACTACTTGTTGTTTTCTAATTTTAAGGCGGATACCATACAATTGTGAATATTCACGCCTATGATAACTATTCATATTTTGTATGTTGGACTGTATCCAAAGAAAATCATACATGGAAATTGCCAGCTGTGCTTAAAGTGCAATTAATCATGTATTTTTTGTTAGTCTTGTCTGAAGACACACTTCTTGATCAAAGTTTCAATCAGGGTCTGAACCTGCAGACTAGGATCATCTTGGTAGTTATTCCTTCAAGTGTAGAGGATACCATTTCCCTTTGCTCAGCATGTAAGGAAGCATATGTCTTGTAATGTAACGTTTATCCATCACTATCACCTAACCCAACGTGCACCTGTTTAAAGGTGTCCTAGGATGTGTTCACACTTCACCTATAAAGGTGTTTCCACTTGACCTTCAAAGACATGAGCAGTCTGATTGAAAAACGTTGTTCACAGTACTGTTCATACTCAACCTTTATGGGTGGAAGTCACAAAGGTGGTTTAAATGTAGACCATAGACTTTTCAAATTTGGAGGCATACTTATGCTTTATTGAGCATTCACACTTGGAATGACCTCATGATTCATGGTAAAGAATGCAAGAGTTTGGCAAAATATGCTGGATTTACACTTGCTGTCATGGTTTCCACCAGGGAATAATGCAGGTTCAGGCAAATCAATTTTCATAAACCTGCATTAGTTCATGGCCAAACCCATGACATAAGCACAGATCTAGCCCGTTTTACCATGACACAAGCTCTTTACTACATATTATTTGATTCTTCATAGGGCAAATGCTACATTGTAAAAGAAAGCACAACTATGCCACATATTTGTATAGTGAATGGTCTATATTTAAACCTTCTTTATAAATTCGACCCTATGGTCTTGAAGACACTGCCTTTAATCTCTATTTCCTTAAAGCATTGACTAACTAATTGAGGCTTAATACTGATCCTTCCACATCCCCATAAATATTGAGTACCAATCTGGTCTTCAAGAGTTCACAAATTCTCAAATTTCTTTTTGACAAGATGAGTTGACAATCACTTCTTCCTTTAACTTTTCTTTGACAATCAATAAATTAATCAGGTATTGAATAAGTTAAGTAGAGATTCACCATTCTTACACATAAACACATGTCAATAACACCAATGATGTTTGGTTACATCCAATGTCTTTTGGGATGATTTCAGTTTGCATCTCTGCTCTTCATTGGAATGCCTGAACCTTTTGGAATCTTACTATGAACTTTGACCTTCGGCTGTGCTAACCTACTTGGAGGTTTGATATTGGATTTAACGGGAGAAGGGAGCTTGGAGGTGCCTTGTGGTAGGGTGGTAGTGGTGATGGTGGTGGTGGTGGTGGTGAGGGTTGTTGTCTGGACTTGCCCTCTTGGAGCAACGGTTGGGTTGTTATTCTGGTTGCACTGGAGCTGGACACCGGGTTGCCTGACCCCAGCGCTGTTCGTGACGCCCAGGATTCGCTTCTCTGGAGGAGGGGAACCCTTCTGAAGTTTTGGGGCGTTACTGGCAGGAATGGTGCGTCTCGGGGACTTTGGGCTGGGCATCTTTGATTTGTGGACTGGCATGCCATTTGCAATGTTCTTGGTTTGTGTGGGGTTTCCAGTGTCTCTCTTCACTGCACCGTTAGCAGGCTGTCGACTGGAAGGCAGCCTCGATGACGGTGCAGGGAGACGGGATTTGGGGCATTGCTTATCAGCCCCATTCTGTTTCTCTTGGGTGTGTACTGTTGCTGTGTGTTGAGTTGAGGAAAGTTTATTATCAATTAGATCAGGGCTAGAATGCCTCAGTTCCTGAGTGGTTTTTATAGTTTCTGGGGATCTTCGTTGTGACGACGTCAAGTCTTGATTGCTTGACCGCTTTGTGATCATTCCTTGGGTGCGGGCAATTTTGGGCATTGCCAGCTCTTGGCTCTTCTGTTGTTGCTGCTGCCACATGTGGTGCTGTTGCAGCAGCTGCTGCCTCTTAAACTGCTGCTGTTGCTGCTCAACCAATATCTCTTGTTGCTTCTGCAGATTAGCGGACACCTTCTCCTGCTGATTCTTCTGCAGTTGTTGCTGTTGGCTGTGCAGTCTTTGCTGATTCTCCTGTTGCTGTTTGTGGGCAGCCTGGTGTTGTTTATGAAGTTTGTCTTGTTGCTGTTGAAGCTGCAGTTGCTGCCATTCTAAGCTTCCTTGCTGCTCTTGTGCAGGAACAGCCTTTGTCTGCTCTCCTCTGCCATCTCCCTTATGGTAGGAAGTTGGTTTCTGTAGCCTGCTTGATTGGTTGCCTCTGCCATCCAATGCTACACTGCCATCAGGTTTCCTGCACTGTTGCTGGCTAGCCTTTGGTCGCTGTATCTGTCTTGGTCGCTGCATCCTAGAAGCTGGTCTCCTCATCTGAGTCTGCTTAGACTTCTCCCCTAGTGACCCTGAATCTTCACTGCTATCATGGGAGCTATCGCTTTCATTCCGCTGCCTACAGACCAACCTACCACCAGCACCTGTCCCTTCATCTGAACTGGACAACCTGCCACTAGCAACTCTAGGAGACACCAACTTTCCCCTCATGCCCAGCCTGCTTTGAGGGTGCTTCAACCTCCCGCTGCACACCTCGCCAATCTCCTCTGAGCTTGACCCTTTATCTCGGTTCATCCTTGGCAGGGAGCTTCCACGTTGACTTGGTAGCTTCAGCTGACCGGACCCTGCACCATCACTACCTTGATCAGATATCCGGACATGTTTCCGATGGGGCTTGGTCACTTTCTGCCTCCCTAAGCGGGTGACGTTGTCGTCGCTGGTATCGCCAGAGCTGAGGCTGTTTCCTAGAGGAGAGAGAGTGACCTGATCCAGGCCAGAGGACCCCCTCCAAGGCTCTCGAAGAACTCCTTCTTCCCCGGCAGAGGATGAGGAGGAGATGGAGAGGCATCCTTCTCTGGACAGGTAGCTGCTGGTTGTAACCCCTGACCTTTGTTGGATGACATTGCTGTCTCCTTGCTTTCTTTCGCTGGTGAAGCCATCTTCACACTGCTTGCATCCCTGCAGAAAATTAATAAAACAAAAAGAAATCTATCAGTACTTCAGTAGTAAGTAAGCAGCCTAAATAAAAGTACCAAGTAATCAACAAACGCCATTACAAACGCTCTATCCCTAAAAAATTGAAGACACACAAAAACAGATATCTGGATCACATTGTATAGATACATCATACCAATATTCTCGAAGTTTGAAAGGTGTGCAAACATGTATGAAAAATCATTCTGTATTTCAGGCATGAATATATTCAAATAAGCATGTAGTATTACATCATGCATTACATCTTGCAGTCATAGTTTTAACCCACAGACCCCCAAATTCATCTTTCTCAAGGTGTTAGAATAGAGACACCCAGCTCTTGCATTCTATCGGTTACTCACTTTAACTGATAAGACGTAGAAAAAGAAGACAAAAACAAAGAGCAAACTGTTTATTTTTTAGCAACAGCATGTTGGAGAAACAGACAAGGGGCTTGATCAAAGTTTACATACAGATGCATAATTGAATTATTGCTTTCTTCCTTTCTGCCGACCTGTGCCACACGCCTTGGGAATTGTGACGAGTTTGGCACAGGAAGAGAGGGGTGGAAGTATTAGCACGAGACAGTAACACACCTGATGACGGACACAGAATACATCATTTAGACTGATGAACTTTGAAAAAAACTTGCGGCCCAAAATATATTCGGAGAGCTGGAATAAAATCATTCTCTCCCTGTTTCCTGAGAAAGTTCATTGTTATCTTTCCTCATCATCATCATGTCCTATGGAAATGTCACAATGCCTTCAGAAATACAAATATATCCCAGTTTTTGGTTTTATCATTAGAGATTTAGGAAATATTTTTGCATTAAGTTTTATGAAAGTGTATAAGTGGCCTACATCAGCAAGGCTACAGACTTTGGACATTCTAAATTTAATCTAAATATTACTTGGAGCCCCAATTTTGCAAATCATCAGATTTTATCTAATCCACCAAAATAGAACAGCTTTTTTTCCCTTTAGTATGAACATTGACATCTTTTTCTATAACATATTTTGATTTAAGTTTCAATGAGCAAAATATCCCTCGCTTGGCCAGGATTTTCAATATGGGGACAGAGTTTAGCGCACATAAGAGGCATGGGAAAGCTTCATTTTATTTTCATTTAATTAAATGTATTCATTTATACTTATTTATTTATTTATTTATATATTCATTGATTAATTCAGTCATATGTTGGGGTGTTGAAAGTTTGGCTTTCATCAAAGAATGATGGAATATGGTGGGGCAGTAATGAAATATGAATTAATCAATTATCATCATTACAATTACGTATGAGTAAATTTTGACGGCTAAATTACGTTGCAACCTAATGTTAACCTGGCTTGCACACAGAGATCTTGATATTCACAAGTGATTAATTGTATATCAGGCAATAGCATTATAAAGTGTGATATATGCCACAAGTCTTTAGTTTTGTTAGTTCAAAGTAAAAGTAGTGAAAAAAAAGGAAAAAAAGCTGATCAGGTAAAAAGCCTCAAATTTGAAGCTCTGCTTGCTGCTCCACAAAGTAGTCAAAAGCTTTACACAGGCTTGAAAACTTGAGACGTCGCTCCCATGAATAACCAAGAGGGATGTCCTGTCTAACTGGCAGAGCTTATAAGAATTAACTTGCATACTGAACGGAAGGGTCCAATTCCCTTAATTTTTCAGGAGAATGGATTGAGAATTAGAGCAGGAGTAAGTTGAAAGAGGGCAGGGGTATCAGAGAGAGGATATTTGTATGCCCCTAGCTCTGTCAAGAGGGGGATGAAGGAGATTTCCAGCTGATTTTGCTCACGGCTACTGCTTCAGCAGCTCTTGAAGCCTTGAGTTTTACTTCACGAGACCTAGTGCTTGCCCACATGCTCAAAATTTCAACTTGATCTTGTGATATTGATCAACAATAGGTGCTAGTACCATAAAAACTGTGAGCTGTGCAATCTCTCACACTAAGTAGAAGATGTAAAGACACAAGTTATCTAGAGCACCGAGCTGTGATATTGTCCCTGCTTCAGGTCCAGGATTTACCAATTGACAAACAGTATGCAGATCACATGTACCATAAAGAACAGGACCAAAGAAAGATCCTTGAGGCAATCCATACCACTGTGCCCATCAACCAGTCCTAAAAGGTTTATGATCAATTGCAGAGTTCGTATTATCGATCCCTAGAAAGGTTCTGATTGTTGTCTTTGTACTCAATTGATGTATCTCAAAAGATCTGGCTCCCTCTTTTGTTAGCAACTGCAACTTGAATTTGCATATAAAGAACATGACGTTGGAAGTTTGCTATCAATTGGAAAAGCTTAAATCAAAATGCTCTTTGTCCAAAGTTTGTTTCAAAGAAAAACAATTATTTATCATAATTTGTGAATCCCATATGGAGGAAAAAATTGAATGATTTTTCAAGTGAATCCCATCAAGTACAAAACTGTAGCAAGGAAAACAACGAGGAATATAAGTGGCTTTGTAAAAGGCGCTCTTCATGTAGTGAAACAAGCATGACATGCTAAAATGTGACAGTAGTCCCTGGAAATGACTTGTTAGAAACTCAAATTCTTTGTCTGACATCCCTCTTTGGTCTGCCAATTAGTACACCATCTTAAGGTGATCTTCACAAAGCCGGTGATTCAGAAGATTTAAGCCCCATCTTTTCTCTTTTCAGTTTAAGGTATCGCTAAACGGTGTAAGATGTCTTTAACAAGATGGGGAGGGGTGTTATAATGTTTATGAAAGTCATCTAAAAAGCCACTCATCGTGGAGATTGTTAAAAGTGGTTTAACCAGACAAGGGAACTATGAAGGTAAAATAATACTTATGATCAAGGATCCAGGCGACAGCCTGATGTAAGTCCTATACAACTAGATACAAGGAACTTGGAATCGACACAAATGTGGAAAAGTAATTGCTTCTACTGACAAGACTTTGTTTGCTATGTAGAGATCAATTCTAAATTGTATGTATAGTTCATGCTGATGCACTGATTTCGATTGTACATTAGAGATAAATAAGTTCTGGGGCCCATTTCATAAAGATTTACAACTGTTGTAACTTTGCCAATATGGCAACTACCATGGCAACCTTGATTCCGATTGGCTGCTGAGCCCTGTTACCATGGTAGTTGCCACAATGGCAAAGTTCCACAGTTGCAAGTCCTTTATGAAACAGGCCCCTGATCATTGTAAATCAATAAATAACAGTCAAGAATTCAAGATAAACACAATCAATGCATTCTCTACATGGAATTCCCTATCCTTTCAATCAGGTACACAAAAAGGGTGTTTCTTTAGGTACAGGCAAATCTAAATGGGACAAAAAATTAAGAACAGAGATAAAAGGTGACTAGCATTACACAACAGATAGCCTGATGACATTAAAAATTAGTGAAATTAGTGAAAGTTGATTGCTTTTGATGCGAACCACAGATCTAAGAGCATTTACCCACCAACCATCTTACTCTGTGTTGTTGCAATATCAACCTCGGAATTCAACATTCTGAAAGGGTGCTGCAAAAACTATATCGAACCCCCAAAAATGGTTGATTGATTGATTGATTTCATTTGCCAAGTCACTAAAACATAACAACGGATATTATACATAGAAGAATAAGATCAGTATTCTTGAACGCCAAAGATTAAAAATATACATTTTGTATTTTACTTTATATCTTTGATTTGGTAAGCCATTTTGTCGTTTATTTAAATACCTTTTTTATGCTTATCATCTGCATGCAATTATTACTACCTTTAATAAGGCATGGTTTCCTTTACTTAAACAGGTTTTCAAATCCATTAATATTAATATGCTATTTAGTATTTAGCTATATTGCTGAGAACTGTATTATTCTTTAAAGGCTATCAACAGTTAATAGAAGTTGATATACCTGAACAGGATAGGTTCCATGCAAAGCCATGTACTCTTCAAATGCAGCCTTTATCCGACTGGATGCAACGACAATAATGAGAAATGGGTGGAGTAAGGGTGTAAGTTTTGGTGGTGGTGGGGGAGGGTGCGTGTGTGTGGAGGGGGTTATCAAGGAAGGGAAAGAGAGGTATTGTCAGGGCATAGGTAAGATGGGATGGGGCAGGGTTAATGTAAGATGATTAGGGGTGTGAGTGGGGTACGAAATTGATGTAAATGGGGTAGGGAACATGTGTGAGTGGGGTATGGCACAGGTGTGAGTGAGGGATGGCAGATGTGTTAGAGGAGTAGAGCAGAATATAAGTGGGATAGGGTCAGGGTGTAAGTTGGCAGACCAAAGGTGTGAGTGGGGTAGGGCATGGGTGTGAGTGGGGTAGGGCAAGGGTGTGAGTGGGGAAGGGAGCATGGGTGAGTGGGGTATGGAAGATGTGTGTGTGTGGGGGAGGGCACAGTTGTGATAAATGGCAGTCTTGGCAGATGTGTGAGTGGGGTATGGCAGATGTGTGTGTGGGGTATGGCAGATGTGTGTTTAGGGTAGGACAAGGGTGTGAGTGGGGTAGGGAGCATGGGTGAGTGGGGGTATGGCAGAAGGGTGAGTGGGGGTATGGCAGAAGTGTGAGTGAGGTATGGCATATGAGTGAGTGGGGGAGGGCACAGTTGTGATGAATGGCAGTCTTGGCAGATGTGTGAGTGGGGTATGGCAGATGTGTGAGTGAGGTAGGACAAGGGGGTGAGTGGGGTAGGGAGTATGTGTGGGTGGGGTATGGCAGAGGTGTGAGTGAGGTATGGCAGATGTGTGAGTGAGGTGAGACAAAGTCATACATTGTGGAAAGTACAGTACAATAGGCCAGCAGAGAAAGAAAATAGAAATAAGAAGGGAAATCATAAACAGAAAAGAAATTTGAGGAACAATAAGGAAAAGGGGATGATCAGGAAAAATTGACAAAAGTGAAGAACATGAGTCATCCATCTCTGATGTTCAAAAATCATAAAACATTACATTTACCCATCTATATTATGTAGCTAAAACAGATGTGCTAAAATCACACCTATACAATAAAACAGTCTTAAAATCCTTGAAAATATATCAGTTTCAATGAAGTTTACAGAACAATCAACCAAAAGAAAACAATTCATTTCAAATGCCTACCAAACATTGCCATGGTGATGCATGTATTTTGATGAGTCATCTTTATTGCTCAATTTACATATCGTTCAAAAAGGTACAGTCATAAAACAAATATTGAAAGATAATTTCAATCATTCCAAAAATCAAAAGAATAATGAAGTCAAGGTCATCTGCCTTCCGTCTCTCTAGCATTTTGGACATATTCTCTCTTTTCTATAGCGTTTCCTCAATACGTAGCATACTTCATAAAGTATGAACAAAGTCCAATGTTATCGGCAGAGCAATGTCAACAAAGCTCTCCTGAACAAAATTTTAAAAAGCATAATAATAATTTCCAGATCACTGACCATGAAACACTGTGGTGGTTACAACAGGACAACTTTGTCTCTTTCAAAGAGTAAGAGTGCCTCCACTCACTACCATTAGGGTAGCATTTCATGAAACAAATAGTTAATGATTTTTACTGACTATTATTATAAGCTACTGAAATCCTTGCATCTGATTGGCTCAGAGCAAATATTCGGTCAGTGAAATACAATAACAAAGTGCTTCATGAAACACCTGATTTTACACTGAATTTAGCTCACGAAATTTTGTATAAAAAACATGATCAGGGATGTACTGTAGCTATTAGTCTTTCATCCATCTTTTTTATTGCAAAAATATAATATGATAGGCCCATATTGTTGTGTCGGTGCAGGCGAACCCTTAACACCACACTGAGGGCGCAAAAACGCCCTTAGCAGCACACATAAGTGCATTGTGTTAGGGCGTTTCTGCACCGGTGCGGTGCCCAAAAATGTGTTGCTAAAGGCATTCTTGCACCAACACAATGATACATGGATTTTACAAATGTTCTTTAAATGGTTTTAAAAATAGATATTACAAACTTCTCATGGAAAGTTTGGAAACTAGAAAATATGAGAAGACTTTTGAGAGCTTTAATAAATGATCTTGAACTTCAAATATTTGTCCCCCGACCTAAATTTGAACAAGTCACGGAGGGGACACTTTCTTGCAAGAAAAAAGAAAGAACTATCAACGGCTAGTCTTGCTGGGAAAGCCTTGAAAGCCAAAGGAGCCGAAAAAGCTACCGAACAGCACTTCCTGTTATGGGAAACAGCAATAAACTATGATTCACCAAAATATGCATCACCCCCATCTAGAGTTACCTTGGAAATAAAATATATGACTAAGGCTGAACATAAGAATAGGCTATGCTAAAAATACACGTATTAACACATAACTCAACACCTAACATGAACTAGGTCGAAGAGATTACATGGTTTAAGGGATGGGGGAGGGGTTCTTGATCTAATTTACAAATTATGTACCAAGTCTATCATTCTAAGGGCATTCTTCTAAAATTGCACAATTATACAGACAAAATATCATAAATAAATTTCAGCTATAATTTGCATCAATTGGTGCATGATTATTATGGCACTGCATCCACATAGAAAATGGATTAGGGTCAGCATTTAGTTTTGATGATATGAAATGAAAGGTGTAAATCTAAATTCTTACATGATTAAGTATTTTCCTTCATTTAAAAAAAATCTACATTAATGGGTATTTTTTATTTCAAAAATAGTGGGGAAACTAACACAAACAAAACATATGCAGATATGCTTCCCCCTTTTTGGGGTAAAAACCATCAGATTCAAGCATGCAATGAGCTGCAAATTTCTGGAAACAATCTGTAGCTTTCTAATATCAAGGTAAAAATTTTTGAATATATCTGAAATACATTTATTTCAAGAAAAAATTAACCATTGCCAAGAGAGTTCTATAGTATATAGTTTCATGTGTATGCCAAGAGAGTTTTATAGTATATAGCTTCAACTGTATTTTTTTTTTACAGAGGAACAATTGAATTAAATGCACTTTTGCAAGATGATTTTTATCAAATGTTAGATGATATTCCTGGAACATGATTGATATTTTACTGAACCCTTGAAAGACATGATACAAGGATAGTATTGCACTGATGCAGTGGACTACAGGGAAGAGACAAATAACTAGAAAGTAATTGTAGATGGTATCTATACAGACCCTCCATTACAGCAAAGAACCGTTTGAAATAAAGGAAATAAAATTCTTCTTTTCATAATGACAAGTGACTATAACTATAATATCAATAAATCAATAAATTCTATTGAATGCCACAATAAGGGGGGAGGGGAACAACCTAGATTCCTTTTGTAAACTAAAATAACACTAAATCACACTCTGCTCTATTTAGTATCTAGTGTCAATGCCAGAAAATACTTTACATCACAAATATACATAACACAACATGTATTTTTCTATTTTATGAGCACTTAAATCATACATCATTCATATAGGCCTACTTTCTATTTATATGAATTAATTGATTAATGTGTTTGATTTAAAACTACAAGCTTACCAATATCATATCAGAAATATTTTCAGAAACATTTCATCTTCAAAGACTAAGAATTTGAGAACTTGCATAATTTATAAGCAAAAACATATAGAAAATGGAATAGAATCTGCAGAACTACAAAGATATAAATTCTATTTTTTGATGAATGGTTTCTGCCCGCCATTTCATGGAAATTTAATTAAGAGAAATGGTTGATTGTGATAAATTTTTCTTTGATAAAAAATCTTAAAACAGAATCAAATTCATATATACTACATATGGAAGTGAATGATAAAAAAATGATGCAATTTCAATATATGTTTCAACTTTCATTCTGCAATATTGTTGAAAGAATTTGTAATATATGAAACAAAACAGGGCCATGCATTAAGAAATACTATGGAAATATGTTTTTAAATAGATTGACGTGCATATTGCAAATGCATTATCATAATTTTGTAGACAAGCAGTGAAATGTAGAATACAGTATATTTAGATGTACAGGCAGACCATAATTGATACAAATGTATTCTATATTTTTAGTAAACCAATTTCTTTTTATTATTCCTTGAACTTTGAAGCTAAAAAGCCTACAATATCATAAGTGATATTTTTTCAAGCTTGAAATAATTTGCTCCTATGATTTTTGCAGCTGTTATGGCATTGGCTCTTGCTTTTAAGGAAGCTTATTATTCATTATGTACGATGATAAAATACCGTTCAAAAATTGATTTTATGTATACAGAGTATGATGGACTGAAAGATGCGAGCTATCTATAGAGAAACAACAATGCAGCCATCTGAATGGATAAAATGTACTTTAAACAATCGAATTTCAACCATTTTCTATTAATTTCTATCAGAGTTACGACCTGAGTACTGTATAGGCTATCTTCAGAAAATTACTAACTAATGGATGATTAGACCAAATGGCAATTGCACGAAATTGATAGACCAAATGGGAAATCAGCTGAAAGTTTCTAGAACCAAAATTTTTGTTTCTGTAAATGCATGCTGTTCATAAAAGAAATCTAAAGTGTGATTTGTTATATCTGAATTTCATTTGAGTTTAATGCATTTAAAGATATGCTGTAATAATGAGAAAAAATGGAAATAGTAATAGCCTACACAGTACTTGATGTATAACCACACATACAAGGCAAAATTCAAGTTTACGTTGCCTAAAATACACAGATGATCATGGCTTGACGTCAATCCAATAGAAAAAAGGAAATACTAAAGAGACCCGATTACGTTGTAGGATATAGGCATGCTTGAAAGAAATAGCAATGCACTGGGGATAGTTTGTCTCACTCACTCAGACCCAATGCTGCAAACAGTATGTAAAATTAATTTGAAACAAACAGAACATACATGTACCGTAATGTTCAAAGTTTTTCAAACATTCTTCAAGTAGCTTCAAATGTTTGAACATAAATATCTCTTTGTAGGCATTCAACGTGATACAAGTTTAAATAAAATAATAATATCAATTCAATTTCTTGGTTACTTTCTTATTGCAAATTTCAAATATATATTTTCATTTGTTCATCTCCATGTATTTAGTATATTCATTTCATTTTATTCAAATTATTTCATTATCATTGTAAATACTTTTTTTTTTTGGGGGGGGGGGGGTGGTAAGGAAAAGATAATCAATTTTGAAATATCAATCTCTCAATGAGCAAAGAAGGTGAAGTTTGTGTGTGCAGCAAAAGGTCTGTAGAAGAGGACTAATCAACTTGGAAGACAGCTCGAAGGAGCGCTATCTTTTACCTGGCTTTTGTGCTATTTTTAGTTGAGACACCTAGAGTGATCGCATCTTGACCATCACTACTATCTGTAGAATGACCGTTAGATGTCTACGGTCAAAAGTGAGCGGTCAGTGGCAAGCGGAAAAAATAACAAAAACAATTAGGTCATTACACTTGCAAGTTGTTTGTAGGATATTGCCTTCACAGGAAGGTGGCATCACTAATACTACTACTATTTTAGAGTGATAACACTTCAGGTTTTTATTATGATACACATACATCTTTGCAAAAAATATTATGAATATTATGGGAATAGTATTTTTGTTACATAATTTCATGATTTCAATGTACAGAAAATACAAAAAAGATTGAACAGGAATTACTGAGATCTCATTAGTAATGTGGAAAGGGTCCTAAAATGAAGAGATACAATATTTCAAAGATAAAAAAATTCAAGTAATGATTATGATGTACATTTCTTTCAGTTTATTTGTCAATATTTTCAGATAAAGAGCACTGTAAACAGAAGACAACGGCATGAAAAACATTATTTCTTTAACTACCAGTACTCCTGAAGAGCTTCTCATCAAGTACTTCGTCTGTGAGATTAAAGGACAAAATTTATCTCACCAAGATTGCACATGAATTAGTCCAGGCACCATCAAAATAGTGAATTACAAAAATGTTCTCATTACTGCATACTAATTTGAATTTTTACTGGACATAGGAACAAATCTGTATGGGAGCTCCTAATATTAATCTTAAGGCTCATTCCAAGTATCATTTAATAATGAACGAAACAGACATTCACCAAGCACTTTTCACAATTTATAAGGGCCATATTTGTAATAATGGGGGCAAACTGCCTTCAGATACCTTTAAATTGTTTCCTGTAATGGATAAATAAAATGGTTAAAGGTAGATGAAACTATTATGAAGTGGAACATGCTGAGAAAGAATGGAGGAAGGAGATGATGGGGGGTACATCTCCTAGGAAGAAAGAGTGAAATTGGAAGGCAGTCTATGTAGTAATCATTTAGTTGAAGCCTCTTGACCGCAAGATCATCAAGCAAAACTGCAACTCATCTACTCGACAACACACTTGAAATCAAACCATGTTTCGAATCAAACCAATTTAATTCCCCAGGACTGCTTCTCATTCCAGATCTGTACAAAGTCATTATACTTAATGAAATCTGTATGTTGGTTCTTCTTGAATATCTCAGCCTATCTGTATCTAGACCCATCTCTGTGCTAATAGGTTCTAACTCCTCTTTAAAGGGATAGTTTAACTGCGATCTTAGGACATTTTTTTTTCTCTTCCAGCTAATGCTGTAATCACAACTCCAAACCCTTAGGTCAGACAGGAATCATCGTGCATTTTTGAGCTAATCAGTGGCTGCGATAATAAGGACTACTCTCATTTTGCTTTAATTAACACTGTAGGCTATTGATGGAAAATAATGTATTACTTATTGCCAAGAATGTAAATGTTACCTATGAAATAAAATGGTCAGGGTTTGTTTTACTCTTTGAACATTATTACATGCACTGACAGCATAAAGGGCCCCACAGCTCAGATTTTTGCAAAATTCCACAATACTCCATCCCTTTAAAACACAAAGATCACAGCCCATCTTGCCCCAAAACAGCAATGACTATCTCTCTTTCTAATAGCATCATACCACATGAAGACATACTGGTTTTATTAATCTTATGCATACATGTACCTTCCTATTCAGGAGAGAGTGACTCATTTTAACGTTGGATAAAAACCTGATGACACTTCAGAAAAACAACAAAATTACACCCAGGCGTGGCCTGCTTTCTTAAAAAATGCACAATAATAATACTCGTCAGTTTTTATATAGCGCATACCACATAATAAATATGTCTCTATGTGCTTAAGAAAATAAAGAAAAGAAAAAGATGTGTCGGTGAGTTCACATTGTGGAGTTTAGGTACTATTTGAATAAGTAGGTTTTAAGGGCCATTTTGAATTTGTCAAGTGAATCAATTGTTTTCAGGGAATTTGGGAGTTTGTTCCATAAAACAGGGGCTGCATGAGCAAAATTTTTAGTTGATATGTTTATGTTAATAAAAACGATTTAAGTAGAATAAATTATACAAAAGTTTTCATGAAAATTAATGAATGGGAGATAACCCAGTAAACAAATATAGTCCTGGGCCCCGTTGCATAAAACTTTTGCCAGACTTATTTTTGCCATAGTTTTTCTATGGCAAAAACCTTAGTTTTTTGCCATAGTTTCAAATTCGGTCAAAATTTCATGGCAAAAAAACTCTGGCAAACTTTTGCCAGAGTTTTTTAAGTTGCCAGAGTTTTTTAAGACTGAATAAACTTGAACGAGGATGAAAGCCGATATCAGCCGATATCGCGATCGGTATCTGCGGCTGCTGAAAAAATCATGGAGACTCCATAGAACGGTAAGCTTGATATTTTTTAAATGAAATGTGTTGATATTTGCTATTTTTATCATTATAGGTCGATTAATTAGTTGCAAAAATATCTGTGTATTGTTTTGAATCCGTGCTCGCACCGTGAAAGTGAGATTCACGATTTTTTTACACGTTTGAATCGTTCCATTTTTGTGTCGCAAGCGTCTGCGGGGTCTGCGTCTCGGCCATGTCTATTGCCGCCGGAGCTTCGGCATGGTGATGTGACCGCGCTGGTCGCACTTGGTGCGCCAACAGCTGAAACCACCAACTGCATCGACACGTTTGGAAAGCTTATTTATCGATTTATCGTATTTCTCTTGCTATGATCACACATTCTACATTATGATTAGTATCAGTAAATAAAAATTTCATGTTGTTCAAATCAATTTTTCGTGTTAGAATTGAATTGAATGCAAAGCCAAAGTTGCAAACTTTGGACCACCGTCACTGTCGGTCGTTACCAAGTCAGACAAGTTGAATTGAAGTTGGTTAGATTCTAGACCTACAACAACAGTTAGATCGAATTTTCAGATCTAACTTTAGGCATAGAATCAACATTCTTGATCTAAGTCAACTTTTTCTGAAGAAGTTGAGACTTCAGTCAGTCAGTTTGAGGTCTCCACCGTGAAGCCCCTGAGGCTGAGTGAGGTACCGTAATGGTACTAGTATTCAACCTGTTTGGAGAGTTTCTTCAAATATACAGAAATATGGAATTTACCTGAATTTCAGACCTGTCTTATTTCAAAGAGCAAATGCTGGTTATTCTTTTCCCGTTATTTTTTTCTTCAACCCGTCAACTGCGTGCGCGGGCGATCGAATTTTACGGCGACGGTTTTTGGTACTAGTAATTCAATCCGTCGGTACTAGTATTCAACCTAGTCCTAGTGATGAAAGATGGTCCTGTCTCTCAATCTGCCCTTGTCCCATCCGACTATGGACTAGACCATTTGAGATGAGACCAAACAGGGAATTAATCAAAGCCAGAGACTTACATAGATCTAGATCTAATTTAGCAATCTAGACCTTTTTAAGATTTGCTATCAATCCTCACTAGGTTGAATACTAGTACCATTCAGTGCAAAAGGCCATCGCCGCATAATTCGATCCTCTGCGCACACAGTCGACAGATTGATAAAGAAAATACTGACAACAGATTACCCTGGAAATAACAAAGGTATGAAATTAAGATAAATTCCCTATTTCTAGATATTTTGGGGAATATGTCAAAATCTTTGAATTATGCCGGGTTGAATACTAGTACCCATACGGTACATGTTCTATTATTATTACGTAGGCCCTTAAAAAAGGTGCGTAGCTGTAGAGCTAGAGCTAGATTAATGGTTGGCGCATAGACTCTCTTGTACCAGGTGCAGATCTAGAGCCTGTGTCTTTACTTAGTACAGTACTACAGGGCGCGAATTGGCACTAGGGCCTACAGTGCAGTGCTGCGATCCAAAAATTTTGACAACTCTGAATGGTGGCTTTAATTTCTCCCTTAAAAATTTGAAATAAAATAGGAGGGGGGAGGCAGTCGTACCAATTGACCCCCTTTCCCTGGATCTGCTATAGGTGACCCCACATGAAATTGCGACATCATGATCATGAAGTGAACAGTACTTAGCGTAATGTGCCAAAAATTTTGAGGGGGCCTGACACTGACAATGGCGTAGGGGGCAAATCTTTTTAATAAAAACTGAGCAATCCAAAAATTTTACATTTTTTTTAAATACCAAAAAAAAAAAAAAAAAAAAAAAAAAAAATTTAAAGCTTGTTATAATAATCCAACACTCTGCAATTTATTTCAATTAATTGAAATTAATGATCTGATGACCACTAAAGTAAAAATCTTGAAAATCCTTAATAAAAAAATTCTTGCAGAGAAACAAATCATATATATAATGTTATTTTGGGGCTGAATGGAGACTATGGGATTGTTGTATTGTTAGTATTTAACATGCATTACTATGTTTTTTAAGGGGCTAGAATTTTGATTTTGGTCTCAATTGCATATAACATCATTGATTATTTGTTTAAGATAGAAAATAAAAAAATGATTAAAAAATTGCAGTTTTGGAATTTGGATATTCCAAGTTCATATAAATTTGCATATCTAAATTATGTTGAAGAAATGAACAAATCCCTTTAGGTTATTTATCATCTGAAAGGGAATTTCAATGATCAATCCAAATATTTTTTTCCAGTTTGTACTGAGCTAATTTTTTTCTGTTAAGTTTGAATCACTGTAATAAGTCCAACAATTGGAATCAACCATCAAAATGTCCTATCCTAGTAATGGTTTAATTCACCGGCACAAACATATTAGTATATATTCATTTGATAATTTATACTGAACTGAAAGTAATCTCAATGCAAATATTTGTGTGACTTTATCTAGTCTTAATTTGTGACTCTCTAATAGGAATATTTATTTTCTCATTCAATATCTAACAGCTTAAATAGTTGAGGTATATACACTGGAGCAACTCAAGTGCATGTGTGACTTTTTGAGAAGAAACCACACAAGGCTGTTGGTTAGCAATCACCATGTAAAAGGGTAAGATATACAGCTTAATTTCAAATTAGCCAAAATTCTAATTGCTACCATTTTAAGTATTTATAGACAGGCTTATATTTTATGTTGGTAATCTCGATGCAAAGTTTTTCAAAGTGAAAATAATATTTATGAAGAAGAAGAAGTCATTACTGCCTGATAATGTCGAACATAAGTAGTTATAAAATACAATTTAAAAAAAAAGGTTTCGTCTTCTTGAATAGAAAGAAAAAAAAAATTGTTTCAGGCATATTTGAAATGAGTAAGAATCCTCATGTTGATTATTAAATTTATACAACCCCCCCCCCCAAAAAAAAAAAAAAAAAAATGTACCTAATCTCACCTGGCTATGCTAGTGATTGTGTAGACCTGAATCAATAATAGTTGAGTTCATTTAATTACCTCTTGCAATTCTTTGAAAATTATTATTGATTTTGATTTTTTTTTCTTTGATATGTCCATTGGAAATGATGAAATCTTATTTTCTTACAATTACAAGTTTTGATTTAGATTTTCATGGAATAAAACTGAAAGAGTACAACACATCTTTCTTATAAATTCCTGATTTGAACTCTAGTTACATTAATAGATTGCAATTTTAAATTTTGATAACTTACAAAGTAGATAAATAATATTAATTATATGCCATGAAATGAGATTTTTGTCAAATAAATTTAGACATTCTTGACAAAGTGCAGAGTGTCTTTTCAATTAATATATAGCATATACCTATTTTATGATTTGTTTGTGTTTGCATTTTAAATAAAGGTTTGCAGCAACCAGACAGAGAGCCTGTGTGGAGATGCTATTGGCTGCCCAGGTCGGACTGCCTCCAACCTGAGGCGGTCTTGGAGTGATCTAACAAAAGAGTGAATGATTATGCTAGGAATCAGACAAAGACTGGTATGTATTTTTATTTATAAGAGTTAAGAATATATTTTATATGCATCAAGAAGAATTAAAGATCACTATCTCTTAAATTTTATTTTGTTGTAATTGTCATGCAACTAATCCAAAATATCTAGAATTTTTTTACATCCACCCATCGAAGGTGGGTCCGAGGACAGGTTTTGGGGTTGTCTGGCCATCCTGTCTTTCTTAAATTATTCTGATAAGTAAAGAACTGTTTGATTTCAAACTTTGTCCAAGAATGCATGTAGGATTGATTATACTTTAATTATTTTGAGGGTATCAAGGTCAAAGGTGGCATGCCTTGTTCACCTGAATATACATCGTTCCTGTGATAAATAAAGAACCCTTTGATGGTTCAACTTCAACTTGGCAAATATATATTTGGGAGTGACAATGATCAGGTTAGGTAAAATGTAAAAATTCACCAGAGATCGTTGGCAAATTTGTGTGTTTAATATTTTTATCTTTTGATGTCGCAATGGCGGATGCATACATTTTGAAACTTACAAATGTACCCCCATGATCCTCGACGGGTTAAGAATGGATTGGTGTCACGGCTAAATACTAATTTAAAAAACAAGTATTCTTCTTTGTCTATTTCAGTCATACAGTAATTAAATTGTTGCATTTGTGGAAAACTTCATAACTGAACAGTTCTGTGTGTAGTGACTTCAAAATTTGTTATTGACAGATTCTTCTTTGGCCTAGATCCCCTGTGTTTGTGGGGGGGGGGGTACACCCCCAAAAAAATTGTTGAAAGTACTGTGTATATATGCAAGTGATGACCATTTTTTGGGGGGTTGTCAACATTTTCTGGACAAAAGTGCCCCTCCTTTTGGAAATTCCTGGATCTGCGCCTGGGGTGAGGCGAGTCAAAATCACCCTTCATAGTTTTTTTTAAAGATCCTTCTGCTGTGATCCCTGTTTGCATGGAGAACATTTATAATTGTGGCATTACTGCACTTTGTTAAATCTTTAGGTGGTAAAGTGAAGCCAAATATGGAGATTGTGCTGGCAGCCATGAGGGACAAGGCCAAGCATTGGGTCCATGGCCAGGAGACAGAGACTGGGGCATCTGAGCAACTGGTTAGTTTTACATAAAAGATTTATCACACAAAGGCATAACAAAGTTGAAAATATATATACCTAAGGATCATTGTATTAATTTTGCTATATTCTTTCATTCATTTTCTCGAGAAAGGAGCATAATTTCGATTGAAATTTGTACAAGATGGTTCTCCCTATAGAAATAGGTAAACTGGTTTACAATGAAAAATTCAGATTTTTTAAAAGCTAGAATAATTATCCCTAACCCATGAATTCCTATCATTCATTTTGAATTAATTAAATCTGAATTTTAACGGGGATAGTTCTTCTTTCCTCATGAAAATTTCTGCAAGGAATAGTAAGTAGCTTCAACTACTATTGCCAGATTGAGGGATTTTCGTTTAGAGTTGGTAAATGATTTAAGATTTCCAAAATGAAATAAAAATGTTGAATCAGAGTAAGTCAATAAAAAAAAAATCAATGCGGAATGGTTTGAAGATGTAATTAAAGTTAAGTCAAAAATTATTTTCTTGATGTGCAGCTTTCACATAAGGCGGCCTGCTTCTGGACATGGGGAAGCCAGAGGAGGAAAAGGAGGTTGAGGCGGAACCTCAAGCTGTTCCCGGGGCACCATTGACATCCAGGGTAGATGGGGTCTAGTTGATTTTTAGGACACCAAGATGACACCCAGCATAAGAGAAGAGAAGGTGCTCTTCCTGTTATGACCAGCACACCAAGTACCAGGAGCATGGATCTGCAGCAAGTTCAGCAGGAGACGCTCAGAATGCAGCAAGCTATGCTGCAAACATTTAAAATCATCCATGTTGATTTTTGTAATTATCCACAATTGTTTGCAGCAGTTTGTTAATGGAAATCAGTAGTAACATTGAACAATGCAACTTCCTCTCCATTTTTTTAAAACTGGAAACCTGTTGAATATTGTTTTTAGAAAATGAAGTAAATCACCTTGAACTTTGGAAATTTCCAAAAGCATATATTTTAGCAAGTAATATGAAAATGAGTTATACCTTGGTCACATTTGGTGGCCTTACGGCGAGTCGAAATCAGTCGTTTTATGTATTACTATACGAACCACCTACATGAAGCTGGTACAAGGATGAGTAAAATGGTTGATTTCGACTCGCCATAATGCTACCGGCGAATGTGACCTAGGCATAAGTTGTTGATGTCATTGCCTCATAATTTTGAACAAAAAGTGACAAAGACTACATTCTTCAGGATTGAGAAAGTTAAACTTGAACTTTATTCTCATCTCAGTAGATAGAAGATAATGTTATTCATTCAATACTGCGGTAGAATTTGAACAAATGCCTTGCAATGCAACATAAAAATTTAGGTTCTGAAATCTTGATGGGAATCCCTGTGCAAGAACAGTTTTAAAGTTTATTTATACATGTTCATATTGCAAGTCTGTTATATGATCTGTCAGCATTGTTTGTGGATCTCACACTGGTGTCATTAGCCATAGTTCCAATCTTACGCCATCTGCAAAATGTTTTCCAATGGTACTGTTATGTTGATTTAAAAGAAAAGGGACCTTGTCAACATTCAATCACATCTTTCAATACGCATATAAGGGTATGGGATACTGTTAGCATTGAAATTAAAATATGACTTGATAAAAATTATTTTCAATTAAATTAAAAGTATTATAATGGTTCATAACAAGTTCTTTTGACTGTCACTCTGACTGTTCTTAATAAGTGATTGCGAATAAAATTATTTTAAATGTATAATTCAATGAGAAATGAATTGTTTAAAAGAGGATAAATTGCGAGAGAAGAGATAGAAAAAGAAAGAAAGTATTAAGAAAGAGACGTCTGAGTTGCGTGACTGTAATTTAATTGAAAAAAGAAAACTGTTCTTAATAAGTGATAAGTTTTTCCCTATTCTCGCTTGCAAATAAAATTGTTTTAAATGTATAATTCTATGAGAAATAAATTGTTTAAAAGAGGATAAATTGCGAGAGAAAAGATAGAAAAAAGAAAGTATTAAGAAAGAGACATCCGAGTTGTGTGACCGTAATTTAATTGAGAGAAGAAAACTGTTCTTAATAAGTGATAAGTGTTCCCCATTCTCAATTGCAAATTAAATGATTTTAAATATATAATTCAGAATTAAATTGTTTAAAAAGGAGAAAGGGAGAGAGAAGAGGAAGAAAAAGAAAGAAAGGAGAATTATTAAGAAAGAGATGTCTGATTTGTGTGACTGATATTTTAATTGACAGTAGAAATAAAATGATTTAACCTTTAGGTTGGCCTCCGACTATAAAAATACAATTGCACCATCCCTCTTGGCCCATAAAGGAAAATATTCTTGATAGTTACATAAAATATTACCAAGAAAAACATCAAGTCTTGTTCGCCCTCCCCCCCCCCCCCCCCCACCCATATAATTGCCACACCTTCAACACTATGGATCTATGTTTTATGAAATTGCTAATTTGGATATTTTGGAAATATTTTTAACATTGCCAAGAAAGCAACAACAACAAAAAAGAACCTTTTTGAAATATTATGGACAAATGTGATACAAAATGTTTTCCTCCACTTTTTCTAACAATATTATAATGTTTTGAATAATGGCATTGAGGAGGGGGTGGTGTGATTGAATTGATGAATTTAATTATTTGTTCCTTGTCAAATAATTTGGATATACATACTTTCATCCAATGTAAATACAATGTGTAGACCTAGGCTGTTTACTCCCCCCCCCCCCCCCCTCTTCCAGAATAATCCCCCTCTTGCTATCTCTCTTATTGTATGTTAGATGTGCGGGGACAGTTTCATCCCATCATGGAGGTTATCATTAATTGAGTTTTATTCCTGGGTTTTATAAAGCAACCACAAAGAAAAAATAAAACATCTCTCAGTTGTCCCCGTTCAGGAACTTTCGATGATGGCTAGTTTTTCTTACTTTATTACATTTTGTTCCCAGCCTTCTATCATATACATGTAGACACAAGTGTGAAATTAAAAAGGAATCCACACAAATTTCGGGTCACTGTATTATATAGTGTAAGTTTTGATAAATATATCAGTCGGATATTTCATTTCCCCTTTTGTTTACGTGCTCGATCGTCGTCTGTCTTGGACTGGAGCAAGCCGAGCGACGGGAAAGAAAAATATAAGTTAGGTCTGTTTTGAGTGAAAGATAGACCTCCTCCGGCATGCCCCTCCTTCTCAATCATCACCCAGTTTTTATGACCTGTTAAAGAAAAATGAGACTGGCAAAGGTGAGAAATTAAGATGTCCAATGAGCGCGTCCTAATCTTACTTTGAAGTTCCAACTTATTTTTGCAAGTGTGGGACTAGGCCGTATCGACTGCTATTCAAGTTTTCCTCGTAAAATTGAACTTGCAGTACAAGTCTGTTCAATCGTTAAAATAAAGTTAGCTCATACTTCTGAGTATTTCAGTTGATTTAGGGTAGTATTTCTTGGTATGTCTCATAGAACTTGTACATATTTGGATTTACAAAGATGGCTAAATGGTATAAAACAGCAAAAATTGAGGCGGCTTAGGAGGTACTCCAACAACACATCGTTGCATATCGCATAGAGGTTGAACCAGCGGCCAACTCGCCAGCCAGAGGCTCTGGCGATAAAGGTCACGGTAGCAAAGAAAAAGAGCAGACTGCCTAAGTTCAAGTTCAACTTTAAAGCCTTATGTTTTGAGTAATTTAAAGTGTTTAGTCCAACTGCATCGCTCTATTCACAGCATAACTTTTCAAAAACACTATAATCATATAGATTTACTTAAACTAGAACTAGATTCTATCTTAGAAGATTTTTATTATTGAGCTGTCACAGGGTTGATAAATTAAAAAAAATTAAACCACCAACTATTATTCCCCCCACTTCATTTAAAATCTAGATCTTCCTAGGCCCTATTTTTACTAAGTTATATGAAATTTTCTGTAATTACCTTATTGCGTAGCCTATACAAGGCTTATGTCACCCTTCTAATTATTCTTGAAGCCGTAGACAGGTGAATACTGTATATGGTACTTGGGACAGATCCTGAGCAGCTGCCTTGAAATAGTTTTGCCGGAGTTTTTAGGACTTTGCCGTTGGTACAGGAGCTACGGCAAAAACCCACTTGATTTGCCGGAGTTTTTTTAAAGTTTTGCCGTAAAAAACTCCGGCAAAGTTTTATGCAATGGAAAACTCCGGCAATTTTTTTTTTGCCGTAGTTTCCTGATTTTTTGCCGTAAAAAACTCCGGCAAAAGTTTTATGCAACGGGGCCCTGTAGTGTAAGCAATTTTCTTTAAAAAAGCTTTTAAAATCTTTAGCTTCCATAAGTCTAGCGAAGAGTACCAAATTCCATAAAAATGTCAGATATTTTTCCAAGTAAAATTAAAACACTGTCCCACATATGCCTTTTTGGGTTAGTTATTGTCAGAATTAACTGCTTTAATCTAAGATTTCATGATTTCCCAATGAAGAGTTGGTTCCAATGCACCAGATATAGATCCATGATAATATGGCAGTAATTAACCTTGATTCTAAAGGCTCCCCCATGAACCCGGGGGGGGGGGGGGGCACTCAGTATATAATGCATAGTGGGTATGTGCCGCGGAGGGGACCCCCATTTTTACACTCAAATTTCCGTTCCGAGGCATAGCATTTTTGTCTTATTGAGAAAAAGAACAAAGAAAGCCGCTCCAAAGCATAGCATTTTCTTCTTCTCGAGAAAAAAGAAGAAAAAAAGATCCGCTCCAGGGCTTCGCATATTTTCCGTTACGCCGTTCCAGTCGCAATTTTGGTGAAAAGCGGCCGCAGCTCGCTGTCTAACCATCGCCTCTGCGATAGCGCGCCCGGCAGTCATGCCGTAGCCCAGCTGCATGCACGTTCCATAGGGATGCATACGCACTCGCACGCAGGCGACCCGTTCCAAGGACCCCCGTTTTCACAAACATTTGTAGTTCCGAAGCCTGTTCCGAGGACCCTCCTTTTTACAATAAGCCCGCTCCAAGGCCCCTGTTTTTTGTCTCGCCCACGGCACACCCCCACCACTTTTTTGGTCGAGTGCCCCCCCCCCGGGCCCATGAAGCATTTGTTTGCTGCGATTACTTTCTTTTACCTTTAAGACAGAGATGAAAATACAGGTCCCTTGTTCTTAAAACCTCTCTCCATTCCAGCTTTAAATGAATCATCTGTCTCTACATACATGTATATGCTTTTGAGGGTGGTTGGAAGGAGAGGGGAGAAGGGGGGGGTGAAGATCTGGGCCCCGTCTTACATAGAGCTGCGATTGATCTGATCAAACTAAACTATGGAAAGCCAGCAACACCCACATCGAAAAATACATCTTTGTTCAAAAAAAATGTCTAGATATGATGTATTTTCATAAATTCATTGAATTCTTGACAATTTGGTCTGTTTGCCTTTGTTTTCAAAGGACATTTTGCAAATTTCCTGGAAAATTTTTTTGACACTGTTGGATTAACATAGACCTATGATTGATTGGATCAATCGTAACTCTTTGTAAGACGGGCCCTGCTGTACAGACCACATAAGTGCATCATAACATATGTGATAACAATCACTCAGCTTGTTATCCTGTAAAGCATGGATGAAAATGACAAGCTCACCTTTAAAGGCTTACAATGATAGTAAGTCTCATCTGAAAGAATCCCCAGAGGAAGCATAGTCATTGTTATTTTAAGCTGTAAAGCAGTAGCTCACTCATCAGCCTTTATTTCCTCACAAAAATCCCCAATGAAACAACTCATGAAACAGAAAAAGAAAAATGATTATATTTCCATATTCATTTTTTTCTAAACTTCCTTGCATCCTTAAGTGAAAAGGTATGTTTACTAAGATAAACATACCCTGAGACCCGTCTCTAATCAAGCCCAGAATTTTGGCGACCCAAATCAATCTGATGCAAGTTGTTGATGTGAATAAGTTTTGAAGGAGCCAGAGGCTTCTCACAATCATTCAGTCTGACCCATCACAAGCCCCCAAAACAGGCATGCACACTGTAAAAACACTGTTTAAAATCTTACGCATGTTGTTTAAGTCTTTTACTCTAATAACAATTGTTTAATCTTTTTAAAGCAACTTGTTCAAAAGTTTGCATGACTTGTTCAAAAGTTTAAACAATTTGTTTCAAAGTTAAACAACTCAATTAAAAGTTTAAACAACTTACTTGTTAAAATTTTAAACAACTTGTTCATGACTTTAAACAACTTGTTAAACAGTTTAAACAATAGCTGTTACAGCTTGAAATTGGGTTGGCCAAAAGTTCTGTCAACTTTTCCATCTATTTTGTGATTTTTGTGATTTTAACTGAATATTTAGCTCTGGGCCAATCAGGTGCAAGAATTTCAGTAACTTAAATGGTAAGTTCCATGAAATGCTATTTATATTAATGCAATGTTATCCACGGCATAAGCGCTTGCCGATTATATGCATTACTTGTGTTAAATTCTGAATGTCTACTGCCTGTCTATGCTATATTTGCACAATACATTCTAAAAATGATGCAAATGATGTAATTTTCAGCTTTTCCATACAGTTAGGGGACATATGTTGCTCTTTCTTGCTATATTTACCAACAATGAGTGACATGAGTAACATTTTCAGACCACAGCTCACCGGAAACCCAGGCCACATGTGGGAAGTTTGGTCCTAAACTTCAGATCTATTTAGCATCACTTCATGTTTTCTTCATGTTTAAATAAGCCTGTCTTTAGTTTTGGTAAATCCCCCCAAAGGTGAATGCCACTGTTCCATTTCATTTCCTGATTATATCAGTGCATGTGCCCTAAAACGGTTGTGGCATGAAGGATATAAACCATAAATTTGTTTTATTGGATAAATTCACAAATTTTTCAGTTTTATCTTCATGATCTTCTCTGTACGGGCTAAAAATGCCACAATATAATCTTTGTCAGTCACTTTCTAATCTCCAATTCATAAGCATGTTAAGTGCTTAAATGGTTATTTTAGATATTAAAGATAAAAACAGAAAATGCCATATATTTATATTCAAGTTGGTTAAAGTGCATTCGACGACTAATGCGCTGTTGTAATATTGCAATGTTCGATGATACTCGAGTATAGCTCACATGACTGACTAAAGACAGGCTAGAAGCCAATGTGCCAAAGCTCATAAACCACAAGTAGCCCAAGCAGAATGTCTTTGTCTCTTGTGAGCTCTCTTGTGACCTAATGCAGACCACTAAATGTTCAAACAAACTTCAAATATCTCTTCATCTGCATGTTAAGATGATCTGTTTGAAGATCATGTTTTTTTTTAATTTGATAAAATAACGTAAAGTGACATGGAGCACTCACAATACAAAGTTTGATACCAAGTTTGCTGTTGGTGAGTGGTATACTATTACCCTTTTTACACACGCTAAAATTTCCTTAACCCCGTACTATAGGTGGGGCTAAATTGCCATTTAGCCCCACCTATAGTACGGGGTTAAGCTTAGCCCACTTTCTTTTTACACAGCATTTTTGCAAAGTGGGCTAACCCCACCTTTAGTACGGGATTATTTAGCCCTGCAAAAAAGCAGGGTTATCCTAGCAATTGCGGTGCTAAGAGCGATAGTACGGGTTTAAGATCGCTAGTGTAAAACGAAAGTGGGCTAAGCTTAACCCCGTACTATAGGTGGGGCTAAATGGCAATTTAGCTAGCCCCACCTATAGTACGGGGTTAAGGAAATTTTAGCGTGTGTAAAAAGGGTACGAGTGAATGAGCTACCACTAGTCCGGGGTTAGCGAGTTTCGTGTGTGAAAAGCAAGCATTCCTTATCCGGAGTTAGCAATAACAATTTGGCATGTGTGAAAAGGAAAAAAAATAGTACGGGGTCAAGGATAGTACGGGGTTAGCAATAGTCCGGGGCTAAGAAAATCCTGTGTAAAAAGGGTATTTAATTTCTTAAAAGGGAATCAACACAAGTTCCTGCAACCCATCCATGAGTAACATCCACAAATTTTATCTTTCTTTGTGCCAAGAATAACCAACACATCAGATGACATAGTGCCTAATATAAGTCAATTATGTGACTGCAAATATCTTTTAAAAAATCTTGGGGGGGGGAAGAGAAATCTATACAATGTGTTTGCAATACAATAATCTAAGTTTATCGCCTCTAATATTTTATCAAATCATCCAGAAGGCTCTCTCCAAACTAATTGCATTGATTAGGGGACGAGTTAACCAATGAGACTTGAATTGTTTCAAACAAAGGCTCAAACACTACATGTTTTTGCCAACTGGAACTGGGTGGTTGGTACCTGTACAAAGTCTTTGGGTATTTCAGTATTAACCAATCAGTTTAAAGTTTCCAACTATTAATTTCACCTCATTAAATGCCCGATCAATAATGCATCCTGGAAAAGATAGAAACTATTAATGGCAAAATGAGGACGCATGACTAAACTCCAGTCAGCCCTGAACCGATTTTCGCCTAATTTTTGGTCCATTCCGGATCCATTAATACCCTAATTGCTGTCGACATGCAATCAATGACTAACGTCCAAAGCTTATAATCAATTTAAAAGATTTGACAGAACTTGAGATGGACCGATTCTAGTCCACCCCATAGACCTGACTCGATGCTTAAATAATTACCAAAAAGATAGCGCTCAGTGAGTAATTAGTCCCACGACCCATTACGGAACACATTTGAACTTTTGCCATGAAATTAGGGATGGCGTGACTTTATGAAATTTAAGAGGAACTTTAATGTTCTGTCAGAGTTTAAAGATAGCATGCCTGATCAGTAAACAGCACCAGTCGGAGGAAATACAAATTTTAAAAAATATTCCTGTCATTAAATTCAATCATAGAATTCCCAAAGGTTACAATGTCATCACATAGCATGATGCAGACATATTTTCGAGTGCCCCTTTCAAAATGAAGGGCCGTGGTGTAGTGGTTCTGACTCTCGCCTTGTAAACAGAGGGTCGTGTGTTCGAATCCCACCGCGGTCTAGCGTCCTTTGGCAAGCCCCAAGGCGTTAATCCACACTTTGCCACTCTCGACCCAGGTGCTAAATGGGTACCCGGTAGGATGCGAAAGATATTGTATGTTTGATTTTGCCAGCGCCATAATGAGGCTGCGATGAATGCAAGGAATGCTCCCCAGGGAGTGGAAATTGTGCACTTTTCATGCGGGATTGAAATGAATCCAATGACCGGGGTAATAATATGCTGTAAAGCGCTTTGAGCCATTCTGGGAAAAGCGCTTTATAAAAATTGGCTATTATTATTATTATTAATGAAAAAAAAATATTTGGGCACCTTTAGAAGGGCCTCTTTCTATATTTAGATCAGGGCTCCGTAACCAAATTTAGAAAATGATCATATAGAAAATTTGTAAGATTTAATTGCACATAACAACCAATGCAATCATTGTGGATATCAGCCATATCAAACACTCAACTTTGCATTACTAGACTCTGGAACCTGTTCAATAACACTTGCATTTGAACAAAAATTAGGGGTGACACTTGCATTGTTCCTATCTGCTATTAATCAAAAGTGCTCAATATAGGCTTGAAATTGATTCTTAGGAGTTGCATTTAAATTGAAATTTTCACCATGGGGAAAGTAAAAATTTACAGGATGGAAGGCAAGAGTGGCATAAGTACATGAAATCCTTGCTATGTTTAAAAGCAATTAACATAGATTTCTTTACTTTGGCAGCCAATCACAGCCCGTAAGTCACTATCTACTGTTTGTTTCTTTTGATTCTATTATATCATTTTGTTACTAGCATTCTGTTCATTCATACAATTTTTTACTCTGATGGGTACATGTCAAAAAGCAGTACCACTTACTCATTCAGTAACATAAATTTAAAGAAAACAGTGTTTGAAATATAAACTTAGAGGCTTATGACTTAATGACCCAAATGCACAGAGGTGGTTTTGAAAACCCACGGTTGAGTCCATGGTTTATGCAGATATCCTGTATAAATTACTCTTATTATACCACGTATATTAAAAAGTGTCCAATGCTGATGCACGCTTTTGTCACAGTGCGCCAAATTAATGCCTGCTGCCGTGGTTATCCACGCTATTTTATTCATGAGACCACTGTTTTGAATTAGTCATCTCTTTGAAGAGTGGACTCATGAATAAATTAGCATATCTAACCATGGTAACAGGCATCAATTTGGCGCACTGTGACAAAAGCGCGCATCAGCATTGGACATTTTTTATACACGCGCCTGCTACGCGCTAAATTAAGCGTAATTTATACAGGAAATCTGCATAAACCATGGATTCAACCGTGGGTTTTCAAAACCACCTTTGTGAATTCGAGCCAATAAGTTGTGGAGCTAGGACAGAGGGCTACTGGCTGGGCTTTCCTCCTAGACATGGAATAAAAACAAAAAAATTGTGAGTCAACCTTCCCTGCTGATGATATGAGTGTAACAAGAAGCTAAACTGGACCCTGTTCCACAAAACAAGTTATCAAGGGCAAGTTACATGTTACTGTTTTAAGTAGCTGAAAACATGCATTTTGATTGGCTATGAGCAACTTTGCTTGATAAAGTACGTATTTGTCATTGACAACAAGTTGTAAGGGGGTCCATTATTCTTGGTTGCTACTTCAAAACCCTTTAGTTTTGTCAAAAAGTACACCTAAATCCTTATCCTAATCTATAAACTTATTGATTTGTCCACTAAATGGTATAAAATGTATCCTAAAATTAATTATCCTAATCCTTAGTTTATGTGCTTAAGTTGGCAATAAAAACATGGACATTGATAACGTTTTAACTAAGGACAACCACTATTACGGGACATCCCGTGAAACAACGAATGCTAGCACTCTCGCTTGTATCCCAATTTTGCTGTTTCATGAAACCCAGCCCAGGGCTACTAGTCACATGTATCATCATCCTCACACTCATCATATGGAAGTTGGGCCATTAGTTACCATGGCAACCATCGCTTATCAAATTCCCATGTATTTGGGTTTGGTGTTTGCTTGGTGTTGACTCCTGTCACCGAACACCCCAATCAAACTAATTTGAACGCACTTTGTGTGAAGTGATCACATTTCCTGGATGCTCAAAAGATCTTTTATTTTCTGGATGCCCGAAGATTTTTAATCCAGATGGTGAAGGTGATGGTGATGATGGGGATAATGATGATGGTGATATGGGGATGATGATGGTGATGAAAATGATGATGTTGACAATGATGACGATAATGGTGATGATGGTGGTCATGATGATGATGATGGTGATGGCAATGACGATGATGTTGATAATGATGATGATAACGGTGATTGATGATGGTGGTGATGATGATGATGATGATTATGATGATGACGATGATGGTGATGATGACGATGATGGTGATGATAATGATGATGATGATGATAAAGATGATGATGTTGATAATGATGATTACAGTGATTCATAGTACTTTAAAAAAATTCTGAAGTATACTTTAATTTCATGGGTTTCTGTAACTTATGCACCTGGTATGTTATCTATACCTGGTAAAGCGTTTATGTGTTTTTTGCACTAATTTGTGCTTTTTTGCACCCATCAAGATTAGCTCTCTCGCCCCATTAGAAATATATTGCACTCCAATTCAAAGATACAGGATTTGAATATGTTTGGTTATATATTATTTAAGAGGTATAAGGAGACTACACATGATTATTTCAAAAACATACAAACTAACACATTCGTTCAAATATCATTTGAGTGACTGGAAATGTAAGAGACTGCACATGACTAAGTGCACATTAAAGTTTTGGTTTGACATCCTTTGGGAGAGTCCACGGCGGAGTCATTGCACAGCCCCATGGAAACAAAATATTACCAAACAATCAAAATGATCAAATGTTTCTCCTCGGATCCAAGCCTACCGGGGAGGCTGTGTCAGAACCGTGTGGTAAACCTAAGGAGATGAGGAGAAAATGGGACTAGATTGGCGATGACAGAAGACATGGTGTGATTCACGATTCTGCATGTGAAGATGGGTCAGGGGTTATCTACATGAATGGTAGAGGATCGTAAATGTGCCCAGTGTGTGACTGTTTTAAATCGAGCATCAATAAAGTATTGTGTCAGTGGCAAATTCGCTCTGAGCCAATCAGATGCAAGGATTTCAGTAGCTTATAACAAATTGTCAGTGCAAATCATAAGACTTTTGGTTTCATGAAAAGCCCCCTTGGTTTCACCGATGAGTCCATTGTATTCAAACAAACTATCTGTGACAAGTTCAAACGGTCTGATCCCTCACCCATTTTTTTTCTCCTGAAAATGAAATGCCTGCTAACAATCGGAGCATACCCACCAACATTTTGAAAAATGATCATGACTACAAGATGTCACCATTCATTCTAATCACACTCATGGGACTTTCTGTTGACCAAATTGCCATCCTTTCCTGACATATCATGATCTATGAGCTATGTTCACTTTAACTTTTCAAGACTTAAGATCGGCCTCACACATCCATAAACTTGCTAAAACACAATATACATACGTGTAATTGGACAAATCTTGAATAGATGAATGGTTGCATAGTTGTCATATTAATGGCCTGTTTGGCCCCTCATAGCTGCACTTGGAACATCTAAATAATAAAGGCATGCCAACATTTGAAAATGAAACAAAAGGAGTCCTAATCACGGGCCACAAATTTTTCTGCACATGTCAGGTGTGTCTCCCTAACTTATTTTTAATTAAGACATGTTTAGCATTCTTATATTTAAACATTGAGAAATTACAAGTGTTGAAAATCTATATATTAATCTTACACCCATACACACACCCATATCCCACCATGCAAATACATATACAATGTATGGCCTGATTTATTTTTTGTTTCAATTGAAAAAATGGAGTGCTCCTCTTTTTGGTTGATCAATACAAATTACAAAATCTTATAAACCATGTAACTCCTGGAAAAAAGCAGTAGTTGGCAGGCCTGATATTATCAGTTTGTTATAATCAGCCTTCTTTGCTCATCATAATATCACTAAATGGACATTCCTCTGTAATATCAGACTGAAATCAACCCGTAATATCAACCCGAATGTTACAGTCAAACCTGTGAAACAGACTCCAAACCCACCAATGGTATATCATTGGAAAAGCTTTGGTGAATCGAGAGTTAGTTTATGCCATTGGGACTGTGGCATTACAGTGTTTCATGATCTTATTTCCCATTCATTATTTCTTGTGTCAATTTCCAGTCAGCTATAAACCGCAAGGTATCCTTGATAGATTAAGAAATTAACCAACTTCCTACAATTCATTTGTTTGCCACGTTAGCACTCTCATTCAATTTTTCTTACTCGTGTTGAATCTTCTACTTTGCTATAAATGTATCCTTATAATTTCTGTAAATCTAATAAGTTGTATTTTTGTCTATCTAATGTAATTTTATGCTATCTCACTTCTGGCTATTATTGATGACATATAAAGAGAGAGAGAGAGAGAGAGGGGGGCATTAATTTTTTTTTCAGAATGGGGACAATTTCACCTTCTGTTCATTAAATAAAAATGCTGAATTGAATATTTCTCCCTTGCATTTAATGATCTACTTTCCTATAAATGTATCAAATTATTTCGGAAAATCTATTTCTTTATTTTTTCTCTTGCAAATGCATGCTTATCTATATCTGGTTATAATTGATGAGAGAGAGACAGAGAGAGAGGGGGGGGGGGGGGTGGGATTAGCAGTGAAAATTAGTTATTTCTGAATGGGGATTATTTTGTATTAAAACATTGCACTGTAGCAATAGCCAGTTAGCAATTAATGCAGGTAGTTTTCTGTAACAAACTAGGGCTATTCATCCATTCTTGCACATGAAAACAAAACCAGGTTTGCAAAAATAAGAATGGCTAAATATGCTGAACGGGTTCAAAGAATCATGAAAAGAACTGTACAACCAAAATATTGGCTTAAACAGTATCCTGTTCTCTCTCGAATCTGTTCTTTTTCCCTCCATCATTCTCTCCTTCTCTCTCTCCCCATCCCCCATCTTTCTCTCCTCTTTCTTAGCATACTTTTGTTTTGTTTCCCACTCACTTGGAAGGTTCTCTCATTTGAATCTGTGTCTTATCATCTATTATTTCCAATATAGACACTTCTCATTATCCATCAAATAATCCCCAGACAATTCGTGCCGACAAAGGAAGTTGCAAATTGGCAATCAAAGGAACGGAGGATCTGCATGTGATCTAGAAGTCATGTGCCATTATTATATTAATCTTCAATAAAAAATTTAATAGTTGGTATTGTCGGATAATTATAGCAATTGCATGTCCCACGCAACATGTTTATATTCTTTAATAACCAAATAAACGAATCCTTGTATTGTAATCATTCCCATGTACTATGTCTACATGAATATTCATTGGAGAGAAATCTTAATCCAATAAATATGTTGTGGTGGGTTTTATGTATCAGACAATTATAATCACTACATGCCTCTTGTGACATATTTGCATTCTCTAATTTCCAATTACACAAGTCCTTGCCATTAATCCTACTTCCATTGACTGAAGAGGAATTTGTATAAGACACAAATACACATGAAAATGTTTTGGTTAGTTTAGTGAATCAGACAACTGTCATCATCCCATGCTTCTTCAGATATATTTTTATAATTACCAATTAAACTGAATCCTGGCAATTATTCAAATTTCCAGTGACACTATTCATTGAAGAAAAATCTATATCCAACATGAATGTAAAGTTCTCCACGGTTAATGTATCCCACAATTATAATCACTGTATACCTCTCATAACATATCTGTATTCTCTAATATCCAATTAAGTAAATCCTTGTTAGCGAAGTTTACTATGATTACTTAATTGAAAAAAAAAATCTAAATCCAATGTTACTCCGAGTTTAATGTATCAGACAATTACATTCATCGCACGATTCTCGCAGCATATTTGTATTCGCTAATAACCAATTAAACAAATCCTAGTTGTTAGTGCAATTTTCAGTGACAACATAAATTGCAAAGGAACCTAAATCCAACATGGATGTTAGTGTATAAGTTTAATGTGTCAGACAATTTTAATCATCACATGCTTCCTACAGCATATTTATATTATCTAATAAAATAAAAAATTAAAACATACCGCGCAATTCATTCAGAAAGAATCTAAATCCAAAATAAGTGTTATCATAGGTTCAATGTATCAGACAATTATAATCATCGCGAACTTCTCGCAGCATATACATTCTCTAATAACCAATTAAACAAATCCTCACCATTATTCCTATTTCCAGTGACTCATAGACATCCAATCACTGTCATATCTATTTTTATTCTGGGGAACCTTGCTTCTGTATAAACCGTTTCAACTGCGGCGCATCTCCTGCTCAAGCTCCTGTGGCGCTGTACGGAAGTCTCCTTAATTCAGTTTGCCCTAGTCTCGCCATCGCCACAGGAAAAGATACAAAATGTCTGAAAGCGCTTTATAGCCAGCAATACCCCCCCAACTGACTGATATTAAAGTTAGGTCCCTTTATAACATAAGGCCAAGCTACATCCAATCAACATTTTTACAAAAACATTGGGGAATGCCAGGAATGTTGCTGTATACAGGATTTCTGCTAAAAGACGCATCCCAGGATTTGTGTAAGGAACCAGATAGTAAAAGTCAGAGTCGCGTCTAATCCCGCAAACGTTTTTGCATCACAAGCCCTCATTCGTCAGAAACAAATCACAAGGTATGCAGGACAGCTTGTTAAGAACAATTAAAGTAGGATTCGAAGGCACTATACTGAAGTGAAATATTACGATTGTCAGTAGAAGTATTACAAGACCATTGCTTTACTAATAAACCTTAACTACGATGATATGCTAACAAAATGTACTGAAAAGGTACATAATATATCTGTAAAGCACTTAGACACATCGTTCCAAAGTATTAAGCGCTATATAAGAGCAAAATATTAATATTATTATTAAAAGGGGCATGGTAAATTGCATGTATTGCAAATTAAATCAAAATCCTTCTAAAAAGTTTCATACAAAATTAAACCCTGGCAAAAAGAAGCTGCTGAAAACTGCTTATCTAATAAAAGAGAGCCAATGGAGTAAATTATAAAGTCAAAAAGGGGCCTAAGCTTTCGATCCTAGCAGAATCTTCGTCTTTGCCTCCGACGAAGATTCTGCTAAAATTAAACCCTGTCTGAACAATCCCTTGACAATACCTTTCTGTTTATGACTATGAGTCCAAATTAAACTTCATTAATTTTACAGGTTTATCTAAATTATCCCCATCTGAACAACCCCCTACATTATTTGACATTACCTTCCTGTTTATGAGTTCGATTCCAATGACAAGTAAAGGGAAATGGCCAGGACAGAATGACAGACGAGCGAAGGTTTTCGGATAACAACTTGGACAGTGTCCCCATGGATTGACAGGGAGGATTGGAAAAGAGAATGAAGGCTCGGAAAAAAGACAAAGTGGAAAATAGGAAAGGGATCACTCCAATAGTCCCTTTCCTGTCAAAACAAGTTGGTTTTCATATCTTCGTGATAGTAATTTTAGGTAATACTGAGTATATAGACCTGCTTATTAGGAGCAAACATGTTTTTTTGTAGGTGATTTCTTTGCTAGAGGTACATGTAGCTGCAAGGCAAAAGTTAATGAGGAGTTGAAAAGAAAATCAGTTGAAGTGAGGTTTTTGTATCTTATTCATGATGAAAATATTGAGCATGAAGATCTGTTTAGAAGCAAACTGTGATTTCTTTATTAAAGGAAGCTTCAAGGCAAAAGTTGAGGAGGGGAAAGGAAATGCAGATGAATTGAGGTATGAATGAAAGAAAGATTTTAAAAAATAGGAGGAGCAGAAAAAGAGAGGGGAGTAAGATGGGCAGAGATATAGTAGTGCTCAAATGTTAGTGAATCCCACCAGAGAGTGAGCATATTTTAAGTGTTCCAATTCTGCTATGTTTTAGATATTTAATTGTGAAGTCGGGTGATAAAATATCACATTCAATAAGGTTTGTTTCTCTGGGCTTGACAAAATATTTGTAGTGTTGTTGCCTACATTCAACACTCAGCATGAATGAGTGCATTTTGCAGTGGGGCTCACTAACTTTTGAACACAACTGTATTGAGAAAAAAATACACGTAGGAACATAAGGGATGATGAAACGTGGAAATAAATATGAAATGTCATCTGAAACTACAAAAAGTTTTAAAAGAAAGCTCCATAGATGTGAATGAAGGAAGAGATTTGGACCGCAAGCATTATAGGTCCTTCATGGGCGCCAGCGTTCATGGGGAGTGGATAATTATTGTATGCTGACCCCAGACTTTGTGAAAAGCATTGGAAATACCTGTAATAGATTCTTCTCTGGAGGGAAGCAAATTAGATGTACATGTACAGCAAGAAATTCTTTGACCAATCCTGATTTGCCTAGTGCAACTGTCAGGCAAGGTAAAGTGAGATAATGATTTTTTATCATAATGTAACATTCCACTGATATTACATATCATTTGCGGATCATAAATCTGGTGTCAAATTCCCCTATGAAAACTGACAAATATGTGCCTGTAAGACCACTGGCGAAACAACCCACTCTGTATAAACGATTTTATCAGTGAATGAAAATATAAATAAAATAGATAAGTATGCATCTTTTCAATGCTTCCTTCTCTTAATTGTCAGTTCCTTAATTTATCACTGTATATGTACTTTTCTCTCTCTTTAAATTATTTCACTGCGCTTTGGGCATTCTGCAGAGTGGATTTGGCGCATTACAAATCCCATCTATTATTATTTTATCTCTTTGATCAAGTAGATACTTACAGTAAATGTTATATCACTCTGGACTCCTCTGTTCTCTCTCTGCATACTCTCACTCTGCGATGCTGCTTCACGTGTTTGAACAGGTACCTTTGAGTCCAACTAGAAAACAATTTTTAGAAAGGTATTTTGAGATAGAATATTTGGAGAATTAATTAATTTTGAGAATGAATATGTTGAGAATGAATATTTTGAGGAGGAAAATTATGAGAATGAATTTTGAGGATGATAATTTTCAAAAGCCTGAGTGGCCTTTGAACTTGATAAACCCATAATTAATCAGGCCCCCATTGTATTAAAGTTTAACAACTTCTATTGGTAACTTGGATCTACTGGATCCTTAATTTTGATTGACAGGTGAGTATCGTTACCATGGTAGTTACCATAATAGTACCTTATGATTGAATTTTGATTAATGTTGCCATAGTAAACAATTCATGTAAAGTTTCAAAAGAAATATTCTATTTCAATAGGGCATGTTCTATTTCATGAAAATTCATTATAATATAGCATACAAAAACATACTATAAGCATTACTAGCCAATGACTTGGCTATGTTACACATGATTTGGCTAGTTCTTTGTTTTTAATTACATTATTTATGAATTTGTTTACTTCAGGCTACCCTATCTCACATTTTCAGATCCATGCTTGGACTGATTACAATGATTGCCATTTTGCGAAGGGATTTGTTATTTTCCGTTCTAATCCCCCATGTGTAATCAAACACCGTCTAATGTTATTAGCTCCGCACCACACAGTCGGCCATAGTAATCATGAGAAATGACTTTTAGCTTTCTTGTAAATATTAAAGTTTTTTATAATGACATTGACCAAAACCCGGGTACAAGAGCAAAAAAAAGAGAAGTTTTGAAAGTGTAGCTTTTTGCTTGAAAAAGAAAAAATATCTGTTCCAGACCAAGACAGCATTACTTCTATACTTAAACAACACAGGAAATTATACATAGGTCCCGTTTTCCTTACATCAATTTAATTTATTTCTCAACATATTTAGTAACAGGTCTAGAAGCTTGTTTCATTTATACATGTACAATCTACTGTCCTTTTTCCTTTTCTCTTTACATTTTCTTTAATAATTTGTGGATTTTCTTCAATTCTTTATTTATCAACTCTTACTTTCCATCGTACCCCTATCTTTGTTTTTTTTCACTCTTCCTTTACCTATTTGTAGCACTTTATATGTCTTAAATACCATCTTAAAATTTTGCTTTTATAATTCTTAGATAAATAAACTTTTACTTTCCTTTCTTCCCTTATCTTTTTCCTCTCTTTCCTTCCACCTTTTTGTGGCCCTTTCAATTTCTTTAGAAACACTTTTTTATGTCTTTTTTTTAACCATATACTTGTTAGATTAGTTTATAGAGTTTATAAGAGTCATACATGAACACTCCCATTAAGCATACCTGTACATAGTCAGTCTGATTCTCTCCTTCCTGCACAGGTATCTGTTCACATTGGGTCATGTTATCCATGGTCTCTGCACCAGGGTCTTTCTCTGCACCAGGCTGGCAAACAGCAAGCATATCTTGAAGAGCTTTCGGCTATGCATGAAAAAAAAAATCATGAAATAAATTTCAAATCTTTTATACAATTTTTAATTTATGATCTTACATATAAGCAGCTCCCACATTTTCTGTTCATATATTAAAGTGGGTGTAATAATGTATCTGATATTTTGAATATTTTCGTGTGTTGTTAAATTCGTGAAAATATCTGCTAATACAGTAATCTAATGAGAAAATGGGCACCCAAAACATGACAAAAATATGAAATAATCCCCCAATCCTCTAAAAAGTTCCCATGATGTCATCACATAAACAGCAAAAAAAAAATTCTCTGAAAGTACATGGTAAACAAAAATACAGTCATCGAACATTTGTTGTCTACTGTTTTGATCCATACTTCCCATCAAATTTATCTCTTCTTCCTGTCATTTGAAACGAGTCTCGATCATGAAAAAACATGATATTCATTCAAAAGTTTGTCATGTTTAAAGGGAAGTTGATGATGTCGGTTACATAAATAAAAGAAAAAATACACAAAACAAGAATGAAATCAAGAAAATAGGAAAAATATATTGCTGAAGGTTTGGGCAAAGTCTGTCAAACATAATATTTGATTTTGTTTGGGATGCCTTCATTAAATTAAATTACCAACTGCTTTTTTAGATATAAAATCTAGTAATGTCTATCAAATTTTGATGTTTCTCGGAATGAACCATCAGAAAGAAACTGTCCTTTGGAACACCAAGTACAGGTAAGTTCAGCATAATCAAAAGCTGAAAATCATAATTTTGGGGGGGGGGTTTTCTTGTATAATTCTTACCTATCCACTTTGGGTACCACACACTAGTTGTCCTTAACATAAAATCGATCAGAAAATTCATTAGTAAATGTGTAAAGCCGTTTATCCCAATCAACTTGACTTCAAGTGGGATTCATGATAATAGCTGAATGGGAGGAGTGGGGATAGAGATTTTAGACATTTTTTTGTATCTTTAGCTCCATCAAAATAACGCTGAATCTGAAAAAAAAAATCACTAGTGTTAGAGAGTAGAAAACAACACTGGCTTATCCTTTAACTGGAGGGATCAAAACTGATACCTAGCTTGTTTATTGATTGAATGACAACCATTATTTTAACATTTTAACAGAAGTTGCAGAAACAGGTATCAATGTGTCCAAACATGAAAATCCTACTTTTGTTTTGTCAAGGTTTAAATCTTTGTTAGCAAATGACAGATTTGACAAACTCTGTGGTCATTGGAATTTTAGCACTGCAAAAGGGGAGGGCTGACCCAGAAATGCGCTGTGAGCACTGTAGTCAACTCTGGTACAAAGGCAGCTGGGACCCATTTCATAAAACTTGTTATAAAACAAACAGTTTAAAGCTACTGAAATCATTCAACTTGATTGGCTGATAGTAATCCTGATATAGAAATTGTGCATTTGTTATTATAACAAGTCTTTATCCAACGGTCCATGGTTTAAGAGAATGTAAGCTATTTACAGACAAATCAAAGAAAAAAATAAGATCTGCCCACAAACCCTTGATCAAGACACTCTAAAAGCAACTTACATCTTGAAGCATCCTGCTGAGTTTGCCAAGGGCTGTCTTCATGCTGCTCAAGTCCTGCACCATCTGTCTGTAGGTACTGGCTTCCACCAAGATGGTGTCCCTACCAATGGCTGGACTGGACCCGTGGTTCCTCAAGTTACCCCTGGGGGAGTTGGTGCTGTAAGGTCCATAGCTCTGGCCTGTGGAATGATGACGATGTCTGCAAGAATAAAAGAGAGAGAGAGATTAGTCCAGTTGTGTCTATGTGGGGATGAGGACCTCAAGTTTTTGCAGCCTGTTAAGATTCAATGTTTCTACGGTTAACACGGAGTCAGCACCACTGAAGTTTGTTGGACGATGTCAATGTCTCCAAGGACAAATTGAAGACATATATTAGTACACTAAGGATATCTAAATCCTAAGTGCAGACAGTAGGTGAATCGTCTCTTGCAGCCTAATCAGATTCGATGTTCACAAGGTTAACACTGAGTCAACAATACTGAAATCTGTTGGATGATGTCACTGTGTCCAAGGACAATTTGAAAAAGAAAGATATCAGTCAAGTTGGGTCTATAGCTGCATGGTATAAGAAGTCTTTATATCGTAAGTGACAACAGTATGTTCTCTTGCAGCCTGACCCAGTGTTCCTTGGAGGATACCAGTCGGGCAGTCCCCATATCACCAGAAGTCCCTTGATATCACCAGAAGTCCCTTGATATCACCAGAAGTCTGTTGGTTGCTGTTCTGTAGGCAGCTTTGATACTAGAAGGCAAAACTGCATACATCTTTCGTACCTGAATCTCCCACGATGCTCTCAATTGCTAATACTCAAATCTTATCATAGACAACACAATGGGTAATACAGAAAAGCCAAGACCCACAGTGTCTTCAGGTAATCTTCAAAAGTTTGTTCCTTGACTTTCAGCATAAATCCCGCTATAAGTATAAAAGGCGCTATGCGTCTATTCCTTGACAATGAAAGACCTTAAAGGGATGGTCTGGGCTGTAAATATTCATATCTTAATACATAGAGTAGAATTCACAGAGCAAAATGCCGAAAATTTCATCAAAATCGGATAACAAATAATAAAGTTATTGAAGTTTCAAGTTTAGCAATATTTTGTGAAAACAGTCGTCATGAATATTCATTAGGAGGGCTTATGATCATATGATGTCACATCTCCACTCTCCGTTTTCTTATGTTATTACATAAAATCATAATTTTTTCATTATTTCATGCTTGTGTGAATAATATGTCTCCCTTATAATGAAATAAGTTGCAGCAATAAATATCTAATGCACTAAATCAGTTGTCAATCCAATATTTCTAGTTCTTGGAGGAAAACATTTGAATAAACCTAATATCATATAATAAAATACAAGTGGGGATGTGACATCATCAGCCCACCTAATGAATATTCATGACGACTGTTTTCACAAAATATTGCTAAACTTTAAAATTCAATAACTTTGTTATTTGTTATCCGATTTTGCTGAAATTTTCGGCATTTTGCTTAGTGAATTCTACTCTATTTATTAAGCTATAAATACTTTCAGCATGGACCATCCCTTTAAACCAGGATTTCTGCTGAAAGCCACAGCCTCCAGACATTGTATAATGGACAAACATTAGTCCAGTTGAGTCCCTTGATACAGTAGAACCAGATAACCTACAGTCCTTCCTATGACCAAGGGCCTACTGTAGAAAGATTTGCATTTGAATGCAACTAAAAAATCAAACTCGAGTTCTAATTCAGTGCTTCCGATCTGTTGAAAAATCCAGTTGCAATTGATTTTCAGAAATTTGTTGATTGCAATGCTGTCGGCAACTGGACCCAGAAATATTATGTTCAAGAATTTACCTTTCAACAAACAAGAACGATAGTTGATGTTCCATCTCTCAAAAAACAAAGCAAGCATCTGTTTCAGTATCAAATCAGACCTCTTCTTTCGTAAAATGAAGTAAGGCTACTTCTTGAACCTTGGTAAGTCAGTTGACTTGTGCATCCTTTGAGTTTGGCAGTATCAGATAGTATAATGCCATTAAAAAGATCTTTTGAGCTACATTTGAGCTATTCACTATGTGTTGACAGCTTCACCGAATGTCAAAGCAAAAACTGCTACTGTACAGCATCATCCACAACAGTTCATGAACATGTATTCCATTCATTCACCACAATACATTTATGATAATCTAGTGCAAGTTTATCTTTTTCTGTGGTTGGCATACTTTCAGTCTTACGGCTTCAAAGACCAGTCATGCATTAACATCATTCAATGGAAAACAACAAACTGCAAACAAAAAATAATTTTCTGGTGTGGTTTTGATGTAAATACCTTGTAATGGAACACAAGAACTGGGACATGACAGTATCCAACTCATAATCATTCATAATCATTAAATATCACAAATGTGAATCTCTCTCTTGCTCTCATCAACATTTCGTTTAAAAACCATTTGGTCCAATTATCACTTCGTCTAATCACCATTGTGTCTATGACCATTTCGTCTCATAACCAGTTGGTCTAATATCCATTTCATTTCATTCATTATGCACAATTAACACTTGGTCCAATTAGACCAAATGGTATATGGACTAAATGGCTATTGGACAAACTGCCTATTAGACGAAATGGTGAGTGGACGAAATGGCAATTAGACCATGTGGATAGTGGACGAATTGATGGTCGACCAAGTGATAGTAGATTGGATGATCTGGCATAAGACAAATTAGAAATAAACCATCTCTTTGTTTTTTTTCTTAAGTATACAAGTATTGGAGGGGGGGGGGACATATTTTGATGGGGCTGTGCCTCACAAAACCCTGAAATGGGGGTCTAAGGAACTGACTACAAGGGGTCTTGGGCACTATGAATACACCGGGCAGTGTGCAGGGGGGGGGGTGTCAAAGTGGCACATCCCCATACCACTGCCAGACAAGTTAAATTCACTGATATGATCCAGTTTTAATTAATTTCTTTATTAAAGTCTAATGCTAAATTGTTGGTCCAACAAATTTTAAGCAGTGCCTTTAGAAACAAGTTCCAATACCAGACCTTAATGTGAACTTCTAATGAATACATGCTTATATAAATGCAAAATGTTGTCCTTTATCTCACATCATTCTGATTTTTCTCACTATCGATCGAAACCATTCAACCCCAGAAATCATTGCCATGCACAATTTAAAGCTCAACAGCGTGGAAAGAAAAATGGCCCCCTGTTAAGAAGGCAACGGCCTCATTTACAATTATCCACTTGGCTCTAATTGATACATATATGTGATCAATGTCAGTTAGGAACATATTGAAATGTTATGTGTAGTAATTTTATTCTTTGGCAGATGTGCCAAATTTTGTTAGTTGGGTCTGTGACAAAATGCACCAGAGAAAAAAAAATTACATGAGGACTATGTGCCCTTTCACCCCCCCCCCCCAAAAAAAAAAAAAATGCTCAAAAGAGCTCTGAGAAATTGAAAAGAGCCCCGGAGAACCCCCATTCACCACAATGTTAAAGCTTATTGAATGATGCAGATTTAGGCAGTCGGTTGTGAAACGTAGCCTCGGAAAATTGAAAATGATTTATTTTTTGCCTGGAATCCCATGACCATTGACTTCATGAAACATTCCATAACACACATACAGGAAACATGGACACTGTCCAAGTGCATCGTTCGACAACCACTCCCTCTGACAATCAAACTTGGTAAATTACAGCAAACAAAGGTGCATTACATTAAAAAAAATCCATTACATTTATCATGCAAAAAATATTGCTTTCAGTATATACAACTGTGCATTACAGTATTATTAAGTGTAGTTATAAGATTTTACACAAAGATATAATGAATGTATAAAGATGCCGCATGAACTTTTCTTTTTTTTCTGAGTAGACAAGAGAATACACTGTACTTCATGTGACTGCCAGATGCAATTATCAGTGAATGTTATCCTATGGTAATTTACAGTACATGTATGAATCATTATGAATCATTAGATTTTGCATACCGTACATTGATTAATACATGTACAGCATGATATGGACCAATGTAAAGGTATTTGAAGGTGTCCTTGAAGGTTTAATTAATCAGGAATGTTTAATTGAGAATAATATTAAGCACTAACTTGGAAACACACAAAAAGGTTTAGTACAAAAACGGAAGTAACAATACGTTATGTCATCACAACCAAAAGGAATATTCATTAGAACAGAATATATGGAATACTGAAAAGTTGGAAACTCACAAAAAATTTACATGAACACTAACACTTATTAAGTGACTAACACCAAACGTATGCAAATATGATTAAAATGCTGAGATTTATACCTGTCGGTGTAAATATTTAATCCATTGAGCTGTTCCTCAGAGTAGTGAAAGTGTCTTATCCCGGTTTGATAGTACATCGCAAGCATGTTCTCACTAGCCACACACGTACGTTTCAACTAATAAAATAACGTTATTCTATAGCTCTCATCTACATTAGTCCAAGATAGAATGAATGGAGCATTTGTGCTTATCACTTACAATTCAACGTCTGCGTCAATCCGTTTCTCTTTTCTCACGACAAATTTTAACATTTGATAACGGCGGTTGCGAAAACGCAAATATTTGAACAGGTTCACGGTAATAGAGACAAGCACCTGGCTTCCTATGGAACAAGTTCACACAAAATTATGTGTATCAGCCAATCCAGAACAATCCCATGAAAGGTCTACTAATTCCAGTTCTAGGGTTTCACAAGACCTGGAACTCCTGATCAAGTATAGATCTAACCCATGACTGCAGCGGTATGATTGTTCCCTACTTCTTTCATATCATACAAGGTAAGCAAACAGTATTTCAGTAGACAAATGTCATGCTTGTTTTAGCAAGCCAAACAAAGCCTATGAAAAGAAGGAACACACAAAAAAAGTCCCAGCCGGTGCTAGTTCCACGTCATCCAATTCAACACAACACACAGGATATAAACTATATTACATGCACAGTCAGGTTTGAAAAAGAACAATTCCAAAAGCGATATGATAACAAACTGTCAGATATCACCAAGCCTGCCAAGGTTCCTGTCAAATAATACATTGATACTCCCATTGCCATGTACTTTTATGATCCCCCCTATAATTAGCGGAAACTACACCATTTCCACGGAAATATTGCGGTTCGCTGTCCAATCAAGAGATGAGGGGGAAGGGGTCGACAACATTCCACTGTTTCAATAGAATACATATATCCGCACTAACATCTGTACAAATTTAAGCTGGTATCAATTAGCATTTTTACTACCCATTTAGTGTTTTGAGGTGAATAACATTAAAAAAAGTCTCTCATGATGTCTCTGTGTGAATTGAGCTGCTATGAAAATGACATATGATACCTGCAGGTAGCTTTTATTTCAACAACCAATATATTTCTAATTAAATAAATAATAAGTAATTGTTCCCTTCTTAATTGGATAATAAAGTTGAAATATCCAGGTACTACTCAAAAGGATGTATTTCTATTTTAATGATTTGAAGTAGCAGAGGCAATGAAATTAATACAGGCCTACATGAAATGTAATGAAGAGATATTCTCTTTTCTATCCTCTCATTCTATGTTATGATGTGGTTTCCTGGATGATAAAGAAATGGTGTTAGAGGAGAGCTAAGAGTAAGGCGAAGTGGGGAGGGAGAGGGTGGGGGAGTAAGTGATGGGAGGGAGGGAAGGGAAGGAAGGAAGGAAGGAGGAAGCTGGGAGGGGTGCAAGAGGGTGGGGGAGGGGGAGGGAGGGAAAAGGAGTGAAAGGGTGAGGGAGAGAGGGAGGGGATGGGAAGGCAGGTGTGAGAGGGTGAGGGAGGGAGGTGTGAGAGGGTGAGGGAGGGAGGTGTGAGAGAGTGGGGAAGGTGTGAGAGGGTGAGGGAGGGAGGTGTGAGAGAGTGGGGGAGGTCTGAGAGGGTGAAGGAGGGAGGTGTGAGAGGGTGAGGGAGGGAGGTGTGAGAGAGTGGGGGAGGTCTGAGAGGGTGGGGAGGGAGGGGGATGGGAAGGAAGGTGTGAGAGAGTGGGAGAGGGAGGTGTGTGAGGGAGTGGGGAGGGAGGGAGGTGTGGGAGGGTGGAGGAGGGAGGGAGGGAGGGGGATGGGAAGGTGTGAGAGGGTGGGGGAAGGAGGTGTGAGAGGGTGGGGAGGGAGAAAGGGGGTGGGAAGGAAGGTGTGAGAGAGTGGGGGAGGGAGGGAGAAGTTGTGAGAGGGTGGGGAGGGAGAAGGGGTGGGAAGGAAGGTGTGAGAGTGGGGGAGGGAGGGAGGGAATGGGATGGTAAAGGTGTGAGAGGGTGGGGAGGGAGAAGGTGTGAGAGAGTAGGGGAGGTGTGAGAGAGTAGGGGAGGTGTAAGAGAGTGGGGGAGGGAGGGAAGGAGGGGGATGGAAAGGAAGTTGTGAGAGGGTGGGGGGAAGAAGGTGTGAGAGGGTGGGGAGGGAGAAGGTGGGAAAGGGTGGGGGAGGGAGAAGGTGTGAGTGAGTGGGGGAGGGGAATGAGAAGGTGTGAGAGGGTGGGGTGTAGAAGGGAGAGAAGCATACATAATCGGCAATGGGCAAAATGACCAATAATATCCAAGGTCTACTTGTAGCTCACATACATGTACTGATACTACATGTATTTGTCAGATAAAGCACAAATATCAGACACTCCCACTCAACAAATGGAACTATGTTTATTTTATGCCATCATGCATACAATTACACAATATGCTATTTTAATTGCTTGTTAAATGGAAGAATGCATCATCAAAGTTGAATGCACAAATATCTTTTTGTAATATTTTTAGATGCAATTTGTCCAGCTTCTACAAAAAATATATTTGGAATGATCCTTCCACTATGCACTTTATACACAATAATGAAGTGATACATGTAGGTAAGGGTAGAAATTGGGATTAAAGGTGTGTGTGTGAAAGAGAGAGAGGGGGGGTGGGGGTTAGTGTACTGTACGTTTATTACGTTACATTTACATGAGGTGTAGACATCGTGTAGGCCTGTACAGGTTCTTATTTACTCTGCAGAGTATTTTATGGAGTAATATTATATTGATGTGGATTCTGTTATTTTTAATATGATGGTGCTCAATGTTTCTAAACTTCTAAATACAAAAAATATGGCAAAGGGGAAGGTTTTTTTTATAAAGGGCACATTTTGTAGAATTGTAAATACCACAAACATATGAAAAATAAATAAGGGGCTAAAAATATCTAAGGGCAATGAGAGGGGTATTGGGGCCAATCTACAGGGCATCCATAGTCATGTCATTAGTAGCCTTAATTGGATTAACTTTTTAAAAGTCCTGTCAGGTCAGGATTAATTTGTTCAGTGATTTTGCTCCCATAAAACACGGGCACATCTTTCTAAATCACGATGTCAACATCTACTTTAGAAAGTCAAAATATTTTCCAAGACCAGGCTTCACAAAAACCTGTTATCAATGAAAGCTGCTGTTAATGCTATTGCAAATAAACTTCCAGCCAATAAAATGGTTCGATTTCAACAGCAGTTTGCTCTTTGTAATCAGTCCTGCTTGTATTGGTAGTCCATAGGCCAAGACTAGAATAGAATTTGGGTTTTTGTTACTACTTGAGCTGGCAACTTCTTTACTATGGCCCGTATTTGTAAGTCAGGTTTCACTTAGACCATGGTCTAAATCTGGGCTTAAATAATGGAAAGCCAAAAGTGTCAAAATTTTTATTAACTTGCATGTTTCTTATGTTTACTGTGCTCTTTCCTGATTCATTGATGGTGAAGACAATCATCTATTTATACTTCCTAGACAATTATGAATGATTTGATAGCCATATAAGCTGAAATATGATATCTCTACCGTTAGTGATTTTATGTAACAATTGGCTATCCATACTTAAACCACAACTTTAAACCTGAGTTTAAGTTAAACCCGACTTCAGAATACGGGCCTATACATGTAGATGCATTTTGAAATGTCCTATATTATTATGCTTTCATGACAAGAATCATGAAACAAGTTCTAGAATATCATTAGAACTATTTAAAACAGTCTCCCTGACATGAAAATGGATGTACTAAGAAACAAGTGATATTATTGTCAAATAACACTTTAAATTTCATCAGGTCATTGATGAAAAACAGCTTTCTGCTGATCTTTTGTACCTGACTAAATATATTCTAATAAATCTGTCACCTGACTACATATATTCTAATAAATCTGTCATCTGAAAGTCTATTTCATGGTCTATTTCCTATCCGATAACCCTACCCCTGCCCCTTCCCCTATATGAAATGAAGCTTGAACATGGAATGTAATATAATCACACAATAGCCTCATCCCATGATCATACATTGTAAATGCAATGTTAATCTTACATGGAATGGAGCTGTAAAAGTTTTAACAGTTCAACACAATTAAAAAATACCCCTATTAAAAAAATACCCCCTGCAATTCACATGTATGTGATTTTTGCCAGAACTAATCTTAATATCTTATTCAATTCACTACAACAACTCGTTTCAACTTGAAATAAACGAAATAACGTTTGCACATGATTATTTCATCACAAATATATATATTTTTTCGTTTTTTTGCTGATAATTTGTGATAGAAATACCTTCATTCCTCTGTTTGTTTGGTAAACAAATCCCACAGATCACTCACATTTAAAACCTATTATTAAAAGGGATGTTAACTTTCACCAAGTCTTCAAGTACATTTGTTTTGAAACTCTGAAAGTATACATGATCTGAGGAAATGGTCAAGCCCCCTGTATTTCAGCAACTGTTTTGTCCCACAGACTCAAGTTTTGAAGATCAAACATTTGGGCTTTGATTACAGTTTTGACAGCAGAATTTATGGATCCTATTTCATTCTTAGAGGTAATAGGATATATTTCACCTTTTAAATACTTCTGAGGTAGATTCAAGAGGCAATGATATATCCTTCTTGATGACATGAAATATACATGTACATATACCTAGGGCCTACCCTGGAAGAAATTTCCTTTTCATCTGTCTTTAAAAAAAATTCATACAAACTTTAGATTTCATTATAAAGATCAACTATAAAGAGTGAATTCTGAGTTGAGAAAACCACCTGTTTCTTTCACTTTCTTCAATCTCTAGATCATAATGAAACACTTTTTTTTTAAACTCTACACATGATAAATGATCTTATGAACTATGGTATGCCAAACAAAGACTCAATTACTTTTCAAGATTCAAGAGATTCAATATAATTTATTGTCATGCATAAGAATACACAAAATTTGCTTTTGGGCATAAAGTTACAAACATGAATACAATAAACAATGGCATAAATAATACATTGTATGATTATTAAGGAATCTTCCCCCTCCCCCCCAAAAAAAAAAGATCCCTAAAATATGCTGAAACAAAAAGAAAATTGTCTTCTTTTTTTTGTCCCAGTATCCCAGTATATATTTTTTTAAATCACAATAATTTAAGACAAAACAAAAAAATCAAATATGTAGGCCTGCATGTACAGGACATATACGCATCACATGACCTTATGAACTATGGCAAGCTGAACAGACAACCCATGTGATTATTACAGCACCAAGCCAACGGACTATTTAAAGACACCTTTCAGTGACCTGAACACAATTACTGAGCTTGTAACAAAGACGGGGAGCAGGAAGGGGCCCGGAATCAATTTCTTCACACATTGTCAGCTGAGGATTATTAACTTGCTTTGTGGGTCAAAGACAGTATCTGCTATACAAAAATAAAACAATACACATGCATGTATATAACAATAGTGCATGTAAGCACATACAGTAGCAAACACATACCTAATCTAATGGCCAAATTTGTAAGTTGATCAATGAAATGGTCACAAGCACTATGGAAAAATAACACAAAGGCACAGGTAAATGTCCCCCCCCCAAAAAAAAAAAAAAATGCTCGAAAATAAAGAGCCTTGGTTGGCAATGTTAAAGCTTATCTAATTTTGCAGATTTGGTTGCAATTTTTTTGCCTGGTAATGTACAAGTCATTTAAAAAATGTAATACATTGGCCTATTTTATTCTTTTCTTTTAAATCAAATTTTCATCATCTTGTTTTTCTGCTTCAATATAGAGTTATTCCAAAGCGATAAAATATGACAGACATTTATGAATAGTTATAAATATCCATTGAGGTTAAATTAAGGATACTATTCAGTGCAATGCCCGATTATATGACATAACCCATCACAATAAAACAATCACAGGCAGGATATCAGACTAGTACTATATCAAAGCCTGTCTCTGATTGGCCATTTCCTGGCTTGACGGTGCGCTGACCAATCATTGCGGCCGCCATAAATCAAATTATTGCCGCTTGTTACTCATTTTACTCTCGTCAACAGTGAAAGATGTCATTATATTGTCTGGAATGTCTGCACATTACAATACCCCAAAAGTGCTAGCCTTGTCTGTCAAATTTGTCTCACCTCCATGTAGGCCTAGTGGTTTCAAGAAGGTAAAACATTTCCCTTCAAGATGTGTGTTAATATGGCACTTTAAAATAAATTGAATAAGGATGAAATTTGAGGGTCGAATCTTTACTACACAGCACCAGTGAATCTATAGTACTACTGACATTCTATATCTGACCAGAAATGGGTTCCTCGACCCGGTTCATTTATGAAGATTGAAGACATCTCCTGATTGGATCAAATTCATCACCTGAAACAGTAAAATAGACCTAATTCTTCCATCAGTCAGATAGTTCCTAAGTTTTAATAAATTTATATTTCTTCTCAATATAGGCAAAAGAAGTTCTGTAGTAGTTACCCTCCCTAGAATCAGTGCTAGATGGCTAATCATACACTTTTGTCAATTTTGGGAAGGGTTGGCTCGAATTAATATCTTTTGCCTTCATCTTGTAAAGTAGGCTTGTCCAACTTGGGGTGCGTTTATCCGCCACTTTTTTACCCTATAATCATGATTCGAATCATGATTCAAATCATGATTCTGCAGAATCACGATTGCGTTTAGTCGAAATTGAATATAATCATGATTAGAATCACAAACATGAAACACGAAAAAAGGGGCGTTTGGAAAGACGTTTCTGCAGAATCACGTACGAAAATGTTCGAATAAACGATATCGTGATTTGAATCATGATTATATGACCTCACTGTGTCGGGCTACGGCTTTCGGTTTGACTCTTGCCAAGCTCAAGGCTCTCTATGTGCTCATTGTATGTACATGATTACTCTGCATGCATTTCTTGTCATGTTCAAATTCTGTGTTGGTCTTCGCATCGTCCACTACTTTTCATTTTTTGGTCATGTCTTCAACTTCAAGTTCTAGTAAATGAATTAACTGGACAGACAATGATCTCAGTTGTTGTTGAGTATAGAGTGTCAATATTAAATTGGATCTCCGCTGAAATTCACTTCCGAACACCATTTTGGATTAACTAACAAGATGAATAGAAGCATATGGACCCTATATGATAGAAGTAAACTTAGGTTGAATTCTGGAAGCAAAATATTTTTCGAGAGCCGAAACACGTGCGAAAAACTTCCTCTGTCAAACTGCGCACTAGTGATGCGCACTGGATTTGCCCGAATCTGAGGAGAAACAGCTTTGGAATGAAGGTCGTCTAAACGCTGATTCTGTGATATCGTGATTCATGTTTGTGTTTTGAATCATGATTCAAATCATGATTCAAATCATGATTCTGGCTTGAGGTCGCATAAACGCAGCCCTAGTTGGGATATCAGAAGATCAAAGGGAGCAGAACCAGAAAAAGAAAGAAACAAATTATATGAGGAAATAGACAAGTGAGAAAGGGGGGCAACAGAGATTTTTATGAAGGCTGTTTCACTTTCTTTTCCCATTCAATGAAAGCTCCTAATTATTACCCAAAACCTATCATTATACAGGACCATGAGGTATTAAAGAAGAGTACAAAAATGTTAGAGGAAATAGACGAGCTAGAAGGCAAAGCAACCAAGTCCAGCTTCTTATTCCAATATTTAAATTTCAAATGTGTTATTATTCAACTAAATTTCAACACTTTTGGTCAATATAAAATTTTTGAAAAAAAGCACTGAAAAGAAATCTGGTCGGTTTGAAATGTGAATGGGGGGATGTTTTGCCCCCTCTTATCTTATAGACTGGTTAACCATGAATGTATATGTAGGTACCTTCATTATGGCTATCTTCACTGTTTACGGATAACCTTCATTTTTTGTAGAGAATAACTTCATATCTAAGGATGTAAAAATTACATTCTCTAGAGCTCAAGACAACAATGACTAAAGGGAGGTTTGATAACCACCAAATGCTTGAAACTTGGATGAGGTGAGGGGGGGGGGGTGTTTTGCCCCCTTCTTTTCTTTAAAGAATGGCTAACCACGAATGTAGTGTAGCTTCCTAATGGCAATCATTATGAGTGTACAATCACATGCCCTCTTGAGATGATGTGATGATGACTAAAGGGGAGGTTTGATGACCGAGGTATCATCGTGGTGTCTGGCTCTTTGTAGAGTAATCCATTTAGGGGTGTGAGACGGCATCATTAATTATTTAAGACTTGTATTTCGGAGCATCTAATAGATTAAACAGCTGATGCTTTTCAACGTTTGAATCACTTCGAGAGTGTAATCTGCCGAGACAAAGGAATCCCCTATCGCGATCTTACAGAGAAAATTATGATTAAACTGTGGATGAAAGCAGAATTGTTTTATCACTAGGGAAAATTTTAACAGCTGCCCATACTGCTATGCGATTATATATGCAAAACCCGAGTATTATCAAAGATGGTATTCTCTTTTTCCTTTCTTTTTTTACAAAATTACAAAAATTTGATAAAATTGCAAAAACTTGAGCTTCACTGAAGAAAGAATTCTATTTTTTTTGTCTCTCTCTTTTAACAAAAGCATACAAATTACAGAAACATCAAACATGAAAATAAATAAAAGAATATTCACAAGTCTATGTTGTAGAATAGGATTATGAGTAAATTGATATGATTAATAATTAATCTTGGTACTTCACTAATCTTTATTGTTGGTCATACAAAAATTTTCAAAACAAGCAACCCATAAAGTCAGACCACAGCTTTGAGAAAGTATATCCCCTCCCGGTGGGTGTTTCATAAAGCTGTTCATAAGATACAAATGATTTTACACACGACTGGTAACCATTTCTCAGGCCAAGTGATATATCTTTATGTAATTGAGTTCGGACCAAAGATCATGTTCCAGTCATGCGAAAAGTTGTGCGTGACTTTACAAACAGCTTTATGAAACACCCACCTGGCCGCCAAATATTTTGTAGAAAACAGAAAATATAAAAGGGTTCCATTTCCCAAGGGTTTTAATGGTAATGAAAATGAATGAAAATACGAAATTTTGATTGACTAAAAATGCCTGATGCACCATTACAATGGTAACTAACTATAACTGAATGACGATTTGCAATTAATAAGAGTCTTTATGGATCTGCTGCTCTGCAGGTCTCCATTATAACACACAGCTATTAAATAGCGATTGATGTCAGGATCATTTCTATGCTAGATTGCATTGTGGAAGAGGCGTGGTGTAGTGGTTCTGAATCTCGCCTTGAAACAGAAGGTCGTGTATTCAAATCCCACCGCGGTCTAGTGTCGTTTGGCAAGGCGTTAATCCACACTTTGCCACTCTTGACCCAGGTGCTAAATGGGTACCCGGTAGGATGCGAAAACCTACATGTAGTATGCGTAGCAATTAAGTCTTAGAACTCTTGTTGGAATGCTCCCCAGGGAGTGGAGAAGGTGCATACATTGTATGCGGGCATACAAGGATCCGATGACCTGGGTAATAATATGCTGTAAAGCCCTTTGGGCCATTACGGGAAAAGTGCTACATAAAAATATATATTATTATTATTATTCTGTATGATCAATCACAAACCTGCATGAAACCGGTGCCCAGAATACACATTCTCATCACATTGATGTCAAAAAGGGGTAGAATATTATGACTAACGAGGTTACACAGTAACCAAAAATAGCTTGAATAGCACTTTCCGAGGGTTGCCCTACATGTCAATATGATTCATAATCATATCCCAACATTAATTTCATATTCCCATCCATAAGTAGTGATACATGTTATGTTATATTTTCCACCTCATCTCACCTTACAAAAGTCAGATCCAAATTTGGAAGGATTTGTCATGCCAAATATTCCCTGCAATTGTTACCAATTGCTGCGAGTTGTTGAAAAATGCTGCCTTTCTAAAGTAAACCATGCTTGCCAGGAGGTATGTGTAAACTCAAACACATGTATGACCAGTACAATATCTAACTATTATCTGTGTTGAAATATTATTATAAGAGGCATTTAACCAGAACCTCATCCTGAATACAATCAAATCATTGGACGTTTTATTCACAGTGCATAGATTAGACCCCCCCCCAAAAAAAAAAAAATAATAAAATAAAATGAAATAAAATAAAATTAATGAATAGAATAGCAAATAAAAAATAAATAAATAAATAAATAATAAATAAATAAGACTTGTATAGTGCACTTTCCATCTTGATTAAAAGCTCCAGGTGCTTCATTGCATATTATAATACATGTTTAAACAATAAGACTGTCAAAAAAAATTATAAAATAGAATAAAATATAATAAGTAGAAATAAATAACATTAAAAATAAAATAATGAATAAATAAAATAAATAATAAATGAAAATTTGTAAAAAAATAAAAATAAATAAATAAATGAACAAATGGATACAAAACAAACAAAAACTGAAATAAACAAATACACATTAGTGAAATAAATTATGCAATAAAAGTTATAGGAATTTTTTAAAGAAAAAAAAAATAAATTCAAAAATAGGGAGAGGAAACATGTTGAATACTTGTCTGAAAAAAAAAAATCTACATTAATTCTTGTGGTTTAGGTTTTAAATTTATGCATAAAAATCTTGAATAACTATAAAATAATATACAGGCTATACTTTTAAAACATACATTTCAATAACAATCTTTCCTGACATAAATAAAACACACCCTTTTGTAAAACATTAGGATACATAATCAATTCATACTTTTGTTGTTCATAATCTTCATCGAATCTGGTTTAGGATTTATAAATTAATTTTGTGAATGATAAAAAGATTATAAATAAAATACTGTTTCAGTACAATACGACAGCTGTATCAAACTGGTGCCTGAATGATTAGGCTATATTTTCAAAGCTTGATTTTTCATTTTATTGGGATTAATAATTTCTTCAAATCAAGAGTCGGTACAGTATGCAGCAGAGCAGAAAAAAAAACTAGAAATGATGAAATACAAAAAATGAATAGCGTGTATAAATAGGACCTACATTCGAGGGTTCAGAGAAAAGTGCACCTATTGGAAAGTTAAAGAAAATCAGGAGAAAATAACAAGAATTACACCAGAAATTGATATGCCAAATTCTGTGTCTCCCTTTATTCTTTGCTAGGAATTTGAAATATACTTCATGATTTAATAATAATAAATTCTGAACTAGGTCACTACAGTGAAAATGCTATCAGTTTGAACTCAGCAGAGTATAATTATGATAAATGTAGAAAAATATTATTGAATGTTTCTGTCAGAATTAATGTCATGCTGTTCATCATTCAAATTTCTCCTTTAATGTTCTTTTCATATTTACATGTATGGCATCACTTTGGATCATGCATCAGTGAGTACCCACAGGCACGGTGGATTCAATAATATTTGCCACATTTAGATACCTTTACTTTTATTTACAGTAACACTTCAATGTAGGATTAGGCTTCTATTTAATCAATCAAACTGTCAAATAGAAAACCTTGCCGCTTGCGATTATTCAGAGAATGAAATTCAACACAATAATAGATGGAGAATCAAACACATTTGTCAATATGTTGGTTAGGAACCTGTGAGAAAATACAGGCAAAATAAAACCTAGCCGCAAACCATGATAAGTTTTTGAAGTGCTTTTAAATGGAACACACCCACACTCCAAAATCAAAACCATTTTTTTTCCCTCATTTGTAACTTGAAAGAGAATAGATAGAAAACATGTGAAGCATATTAAACCACAATCCAAGGCTTTTAAAAAATGTTAGAGAAAATTTCCAGAAGGCAAACTTGACATCTTTTCAGAGCTTTTAATTGAAATTTGACGGATGATAATGAAATTTTTTTTTTGCAGGATTTTCTGCATTTATTGGAATATATACAAAACAAATTTACAATGCTTGAGACATAATCATAATATTGCATAAAGTACATAACCAAGTGACAATCTTATATATAGTGACTGGAGAAAGACATAAATACAATATATAAAAAATATATATAATAAGTGAAATGCAGAGGCAAACTATATAAGCAAATATATGCTTGAAGCATAGCAGCCATGAATGCCACACACATGTAAAGGACATATACACACCAAGATAATAATAATGAGGTGTTTTAGCTTTTGATGCTGTTTTTCTTCATAACAAAGTGTAAATTTATGTGCAATGTTTTGAGGGTAAAAACGACGAATATTTTGTATTCAATACGATAAATGTTTCTTCCACAGACTTCAGTAGCTCCTGGAAAGGAGCATTGTTCATTTTTAGTTTAGAAGCTATAAAATATAAATTTATTTTGGGTTTTCAAACTGAGGAAATTAATGGGAACATTTAAGGGGAAAGAACTCTCAATTCTTTAAAGTAATGGTTCTCAACACATACATGTATATCCCAGATCTCATAAGATACGAACACGAGGGGTGGCTTAAGCCCCCGCTTTATTTCAATGAACGTATACAAAAATGCTATCAGATTCTGTTGTTTTGGGGGTTTTTTGCAGACATAAAGTCAGTACCAGCCCCCCCTCTTTCAAAACCATTCCATTACCCCTTTGTGCAGTACAACCCCTTTTTTAGGATAGTACACATTTTTTTTATGAGGACATGAATACAATATTTTACATTCAACTTCCAGCATGAAACTTTGAAAAACAAGCTGTATTTGATTTTTTTTAGATGTTTCAATCAGGAAAATCAAAAGATATATGGGGGCTGGGGGCGTCATCACAAAGCTTATCCCAAGTACATGTAGTAGATTTAGGCAGTAAGTTGTGAATTTAAACAACTAGTTGTGTATTTTGGTAGCCCCCGAAAATAAAAATTATATCCCTTGTTTCAATTCATTTCTATTCAATTCTTTTATTTCATTGCAGAGTCTGCAAAGGGGCTCTAGAACTAGGCTCTAATTTTAATGATGCCTGTGCACTGTTTCGTGCCATCAGAAGAATTATTAATCATGTTCTTGATCCAAGGCCTGTATTCAGCCAACATTATAACATGACATGACAGGCTCATAATGCACTTTCAACATTTTCACCAGCATGTTGTAATCCATAGAACAGGCTGTTTTAAGAGTTCTGTTCAGAAGAATTGTCATTATGGTTAAACCACAGTGAGTAGTACATGCAACAAGAACAACACCTTAACATGGGGGAAATACAGGGGGGGGGGGATCCTACATGTGAAATACAGGGAGGGGGTCCGAAATGTCCATATGAGCCCTGGAAAAACAGTTGAAATTCATAAAAGGGTACTCATATTAACTGTAATATAATGTAGGAAAATTTGTCAAGTAAGCCTACATGTACATGTAAGCTCAATAGGCAGCACTGAAAAGTTTTAATGAATTTTTTGCATGCCTCAGAAAATTGAAGGTATAAAAGTAGAGGTGTACATAGGTAGAATATTACTAGCATGCAGAGGTGCTGTGGCTCAGTGGATAAGTCTCAAGACTTTGAACCACAAGGTCTGGGGTTTGAATCCTATCTCAGCACTCGCATCCTTTGGCAAGGCGTTTATCTACATTTGCCACTCTCCACCCAGGTGTAGTAAATAGGTAGGTAGGCAGAAATTCCTTGAATGCTCAGGCGTCCGATCAGGATAGCCGTGCTAAAGCCGGGTAATAATATGCAGCACTTAGAAATATTTGTACAAAGCGCTATATAAATGTTGCATATTATTAAGTATACTTGTGATCTTGGTTGAAAATGTATTAGCAGAAACCAACTTATCTGGCATTATTCACCAAAAAAAGGCATTTTGAAAACTTTATTTCCTATAATTTTTCACAAGATCTTGATGAAAATTTTAATCTACTCATTCTGATTAGTTGAGAAGATAGATTTGCTGTCAAAGATGATACGATGGTCTGAACGATACTCTTGATGGGCACTTTGTACAGGTACATGTAGATGTGTGTAAAGACAATTGGTACTGTGTATCTACAGGACCCTAAGTGGCAAATGTCAATCGTCAACCGGCAGGCCGTATCCTCTATCGGTCCCGCAGCACGTACATCTAGCCCAGCTTCAGGGACCGACATACAATCGGGAGCTAATTACCCTTAACCCGCAACAGGTTCCTTCATTAACCCTTTCCTTGCTATACATGTACGTAAGTGAAAAGTGTTGCCAATTTGCAGTTAAAGGACAAGTCCACCCCAACGAAAAGTTTATTTGAATAAAAAGAGAAAATCCAACAAGCATAACACTGAAAATTTCATCAAAATTTGATGTAAAATAAGAAAGTTATGACATTTTAAAGTTTCGCTTAATTTCACAAAACAGTTATATGCACATCCTGGTCGGTATGCAAATGAGGAGACTGATGACGTCATCCACTCACTATTTCTTTTGTATCTTATTATATGAAATATGAAATATTCTGATTTTCTCCTCATTGTCATGTGAAACAACGATTAATTCTTCCCCGAACACGTGGAATTAGCATTGTGTAATATTATATGGTTCAGTCAAGTTGGTCCGTATTGTCAAATTTGTAAAAAATGAAATATTGTATAATAATTCAAACAATAAAAAACAAAAGAAATAGTGAGTGATGGACATCATCGACTAACTCATTTGCATGTCACTGAGTTGTGCATATCACTGTTTTATGAAAAATAAGCGAAACTTTAAAATGCCATAACTGTCTTATTTTACATCCGATTTTGATGAAATTTTCAGCGTTACGCTAGTTTGATTTTGCTCTATTTATTCAAATCAACATTTTTCTGGGGTGGACTTGACCTTTAATGTAATTATTCAATGAAAATTCAAGGGTTGTCAAGGAGTGAGAGCATGAAAGCCTGGAAGGAAGGGGAAGAAAGGAACGGCCATTTTGTAATGAAATTTCCTTTTAAAATGTCTCATTGTACTAAAAATAAAAATACATCCATAATTTTAATGATAATATTTGCATGATACCTTAATTTCTGGTTTTTCCAGTCGTTCCATCAAAAAGAAATTTGATGAAATTTTCAATGTTTTGCTTACATGTACATGTAGATGTACTGTATCAAGCTCCTGCAAATACTTGCAAAACCACCAACAAAACTTTGGAAAGTGTAAAAGGAATGAGAGCACCTAAAAAGCTTACTTTTATTATAGTTCAGCAAGTACAGCACTTATTTGAAGTACATTTATATCAAAACCCAACCCTGAATATTCAAAATCGGCAAGCTTGTCTGTCGAATAAGAGTTCCTTGACCTGCTTTCTATCCACTGCAGAAGGTCTGGGGAACCTTTCATGAAACCCAAATAGTCAGTGATTTTTGTTATAAGCTGCTGAAATCCTTGCATCTGATTGGCTCAAAGCAAATTGTCAGTGAATACCACTAGCAAGAGGCTCCGTACAACACTCCCCAGTGTTTTCATCATGTAACAGGCAGGAACAAATTCAATCATTTTTATCATGCCATCATCATCTACAACTCTGAAATGCGGAATGAAGATTAACCCCTCTACGTATCTTGGGAGGGCAGGAAAATATTGGAGGAAAAAATCTGAGTAATGACCTGAAACTCAAGGTGATAATTATTTCCTCTGAATGAATTAAGATAGCAGTAGTTTGGGGAAACTGAATCTGTAACCAGACTTATTCTTTATCTGTAATATGAGCTTAGAAGGGATCTACAGGGTGTAATGCATGAAAATTAATCTAATTCAAACAATTCTTTTATTTCTAGAATGTCTACCGATATTGCATGTACAGTAATGTTATTACATGTACATGTACATGTATTTTCAATAAGAGAAAAATAACACATTTTTTTTTCAACATATCAATTTTGAAGAAGTTGATAACAGAATAACACATTAAAAACTATCAGGGATGAAGAAATTAGTTTTCTGACGGAGACAAAACAGAGATGATAAAAGTCTATTGAGATATACTACAGGGTGTGGATGTAAAAAAAAGCGAAGAGAGTAACAGATTGATACACTGCAAAGACAAAAACAATAAAGCGGGGGGGGGGAAGAGATATTAGAACACATGGAGAAATAAAGAAAAATAAATGGAGAGAGGAAAGGGAGAAAGAGAGAGAGAGAGGGAGGGGGGGTACAAAGAGAAAAAGGGAAAGCGTGGGAGGAAACGATTGAAAAAAAATAAAAATAATAAAAATGGTACAGTAATGTGGATGAGATACATGTCAGAGAGAGAGAGCTTAAAAATAGCTATAAAAAAGGAGAGCAAAATTGAAGATGAACAAATAAAAGGGGGAGAGATCTCTAATAAATGTCCAAGAAATGTGCAAGTGATAAATGATCACATTGCTTGCAGTCAGGGAAAAAATTACAAGAGGGCTAGCGGCGATTCGGCCCCTATAAATAAAAATATATTTTGCAGTATACATGTACAATCAATTACGTTGAAAAATCTACTGGAAAAAACGTGGGAGTCTCATACATGTGTAGGGCATACAAAAACACTGAGCGACGAACCCTCAAAATCTTGACCATAAATCCATATCTTAAGCTGCCTGTCATCTCTGATGAAGATACAAGCGATGATAGCATCTCAGTGTTTCCGTCAGACCTTCCTTCCCTGACCGAGGGACAAGATATAACTATCAAAATCACTGATTTTGTCCTGGAAAAGTCAAGTTCGCATTCCCCAAACATCTCAACCCTGTTGAACACTTGTCAACCCGGTCTGGCCAGGACGAGACGAAAATCAACAGTGCGGACCTGGTTTCACAAGCAACAGGCTAGGGTACTTTAACATAAAAGAGCCATCCAATAGTAACTACCATGGTCAGTGGCGGACCGTGACCCAGAGAAGACAAAGCATTGGAGGAGCACAGCATTGTTCACAAACAATACAGTGCCCCTCCAATGCTTTGTCTCCTCCGGGTCACGATCCGCCACTGACCATGGTAACATAATAAGAGCCAATCAGAATCAAGGATTTCAGGCAAGTTACCATTGGATGGCAAAATTACCATAATATCTTGTACATGTATGGAACTGGTCCACGACTGGACTGATAGTGTTACCTTTTGAAACAATATTTTCTGCAAGTGCAACCAAGACTAAAAATTCTACCTGATTCTACAGTGTACCTGACAAAATTACAGGATGCATATCAAAATCAAAACCACAAATAATTAGTTTTGGAAACTCACAAAAAGGAAGTAGCTTAATATCATACATCCTACGGCCAGGGTTCTAAATGTTATTTTTACATAGTTATTAAAAATTTCATTATTTTTCAAGTCTATAATCAAATAGTCTCTCTTTAGCTATCGCCTGCATGTCACGCACGTTTTCTTTTTCTCATGTTGTTGTTAACTAAAGTGATGCAATCCCTCGCCAACTGAAACTGATAGATATTTCATTCAGCTCTTTGTAAATTACAAACATTACAGTGTATGCACAACATTAAAACTCCAAAACCTTAGGCACAAGTTTGTAAGTTTATAAACAACTTTAATGATAATAATAACGGTATATTTACCCAGGGTAGCCACTTCAGTTCCGAAAACTGTTCTCCCAGCGGGCCCTGCTATTACCTGACTAAGCTAGGCTACCTATTCAGGTAACACAGCTTTTTGAAAAATTACTTCCAGCCGATACCCATTTACCTCACCTGGGTCGAGTGCAGCACAATGTGGATGAATTCCTTGCTGAAGGAAATTACGCCATGGCTGGGATTTGAACCCACGACCCTCTGTTTCAAAGTCCGGAGACTAATCCACTGGGCCACGATGCTCCACACTTTACGCTCATCTCTACCTATAACTGGTAACCTGTTTTTGTGCTTAAAGGGAAAGTTCACCCTGACAAAAAGTTCATTCTAAAAATAGCAGAAAAAAAAATATATTTACGAAGGTTCAAATGAAGAAAAAAAATCCATCAAAGAATGAAAGGGTTATGAGAATTTTAATTTTTAATTATTGATTTAAAAATCAATGAAATGTCTTGCTCAGAAAATTGACAAATGTTTTTACTGTACCTTCTACTATTTTACAACAAATTTTTCCTTAGAGTGAACTTCCCCTTAATAAATGACATACCCTATTCACCTAGTTTTTAAAAAGAAGGAATGAATTTCCCACAACTTTAGTAAATTTTAAAAGACAATAAACCTTGCCTGTCAATTGTTAAAGCTTTTTAAAGGAATTCCAGAATCCAGTAGTCAACGGGTTATTAAAGATACCCCTTTCAAACCTATCAGCCCAGAACCATCCCTCTTTCCATTTCATCCATGAAAACAGGGTCATGGTTTTATCTGCAAAGGGTGGTGCCGTGTCTCTAATGAGTTAATCCCCGTCCCAAACGACGGTTGCTACAGAATGCCAACACTACGTTCGTCGATTAATCTGGCCGTTAAGCCCAAAGTTGAAATGAAAAGATTGTTCAGAGATATCCTCGGGATTGGGACCTTACTTGTCAAAGTTTGGACAAAGCGACAGGATGGAGAAACACCCAAAACCGCTACTTTCAGCAAATCTAAGCCATTTATTTTTCTTTCAGAGCCTATTTGCCTTCCGAGTTTTGCAATTCCCATAGGCTTTGAACATGGATCACCAGGCGCCAGTAGGCGATGGGTTAACAGGAGCTCATGTGACCTACACAGAGATCTGGCTAGCTGATCCAGTCTTCTCCTTTAACCAATTGACTACCAAATTTATAGTATCCAACAATGAATACTAGGTCTATTTCTCTAGCAGTATGTTTTTGTTTTGTATTGATTTTATATATTTTGGAGAAAGATCTCCAAGAAATGGTATGAACATTATTTTAATAGAGATCATGCATCTTGTATAAGTTTATTTGAGTAGGTGAGAGAGGAAACAATGCAGATTTAGGAATTACGAATACATATACCAATTTTCATCTTTGTCATGCTTTATTTATTACCTAATTTAAATGAATATAAAGGGAATATTGAAAAATGCCTTATTTACAGTGTATACAAAAAATTATCAAACAAACTGAACAAAAACTTTACACATTTGCAGTCAAATTCCCATCTCGCCACACATCATCACATTTCTTATACCTGTCATGCAGTATATTTGAAAAAAAAATCTTTAAAAAAATCTTGTGGAAAACGTATTTTTTTAATGAGATGAATAGAGGACTTGGCAAATATCAATCAAACAGCATGCATTTTGATACAATTTAATTTAGGAGAATTGTGAAAATGCTCAATATAGACATTGTGCTGGCAAGAAAAGTAAGAAATCAAGATGAATTTGGATACTTTACCTTTTATCAAAGCTAGCCACAAGGAATTCAATACTGTTATTCCTGAGTCGTTTCCCCTTGGCACTGTTGGGGTAGGGCGAGAATCCTTGTTCACCAGGCATACCGTTCCCTTGTGTCAAGTGAGATTCCTCCGAAGGGTCCAGAAAGGTATTGTCCGCCTCACACATGAGATCATCTGAAGCTAAAGAGTCCAGGTCACTCGAGTCGAATGACTCTGACCGCAGCTTGTTCCGCATGGCTGAGAGTTGGATGTGAGAGAGGGCATACAATGCTCGAGAAGTCTTAAGAGGGATGGGACTCGTGACCGATCGGACGCGAGTCAGGACAACTTCGTCGCTCTTCTCTTGATCCTGGCCAGCTGTCTGACCAGCATTGTTGATTTGAGAGCACGGCGTGGAGTGCTGCGGAGTGTTCAGCGCTGCTGACGTGCGTGGTGTAGAGATAGCCGACTGCTGTCGTTGGGCGAGACCTGAGCAGCTGTCACTGCCGACGTGAGGCTGTGCTGGTTGAATCAATGCCTCATGCCTTGACTCAGATGCTGGGTTGTTATTTGTGGGGCCGCTGCTGGCTGAGGCAGCTGAGCGTGGGGAAATTAGCTCTTCCTCTCTCCTTGCTGCTGCACTACTGGGGCTTTCCTGTCGCTTGGTCACAGTGTTCTGACTGGGCTCCCCGACCGCACTCTTTGCTTTGCCTGCCAGCACTCTTTGCCTCTCTCGCCGAAGGTTGGCATTGATCTGTGGTGACGCAGCCGCTGCAGCCTGCAGGTCAAAGTTCAAGTTAACAAGGGTATGAGGTACTGGGGCATCTTTCGATGTCTTCTCTGCAGCACTGCTGATGTCATAACTTCCTCGTGTCAGGGTTTTCTCCTTAGAGCTGCCTTCAGATTCGCATCCTGAGCTATCATAAGTATATGCTCCTTCCCTTTTGGAATGTGAATGTTTAGGGCTTACACCAGGGCTAAGAGATTCTACTGGAGCTACGATGGGGTATTGGTGAAGTCCTGGGACACTGCAAGATTTGACTGTGACTATGGTGGCCACATCATCTATAGGTGAAAGGGAACTAACCGACCCACTCACACTCACACAGCTTGAGGTGATGTCAAGGTCAGAGGGTGTGCTTCCTTGACGTTTGACCCCTCTTGGCTCATCGGTGAACACGCTCTTGTATGGCTTTGGCCCTCCTATGAGTTTGGAAAGACTTCCCGGACTGGACAGACTAAGGGATGATCCTGAGCTTAAGGTACTGGTGACAGAGGAACAACGGCCTATATGCTGATAGCTATTAGTTTTTACGGGACTTAGAGGGATAATATGGGTCGGCGATTCTGCTCGCTTCTGATTGACGTTGGCATTTATCTCCTGGACTTCACCGTCACCACCAGTACCCTTCTTTGTATTCTGGTTCTGGAGACGCCAAATGTCCCCCTCGTATTCAGGGTTGATGAAGCAGGTGGTAGTCGTTGACGTCGTGAATACCGACGTCGTGTTGATGTTTGACAGAGCTGTCCTGATCCTGGACTGGTTGTTGCCATTCTGCTCCTCCTCCTCCTTCAGCTCCGCCAAGCATCGGTTATAGGTATCTACAACTTGAGATGTGGATTTATCACGGTATAAGGGTGGGGATGCCTTTGGGGTCTGGGTTTCCTTGGCGATGGATATCTTGGTGTTGGATGAGTTCTCATTTCGTTGCTTCTTGGACTTGGACTTGGAGGTGTCGTCGGGGGAAGGGTTGTTCTTCTTGCGGCGGAAGGATGGGAGTTTGGGTATGAAGGAGCGTTTGCCCTTCTTGGGGTTCTTATCCTCGCTGGATGACATCCTCTCATCATCTGCCTCATCTTACTCCCTGAAATGCACAAGAAAATATTGAAAAAGAACCTATTAATGATGATTGTTATGATGTATAACAAAAACACATGGCTAAAAGGCTGAGACCACCCAACAAAGAGTTGATTTTAATACATAGAGAACCCTTAAACACACATGACTTGAAATTTTATCAAAATCAGAAATAAATGAAAAAAGTTATGAAATTTTAATATTTTGCTTTAATGTCACTCAACAGTTGTACATGTATTATGAACATCCTGGTCTGTAAGATTAGAGAAACAAATGTTTCTTTTGCATTTTTTAAAGATATATGAAATACTTTGAAACCTCTTTGAAAATGTGGAATTGCTATTATTGTAATAAACATATTGGAATTTCCTTAGTGCAAAATCTGCAAAATTGAAACATTTTGTACTGTATAATTCATAAAATAAAATACAAAATGGTGAGTATATATCATCGATTCTCTCATTTGCATATCACTATGTTATGCATACAATATTATGTTATTCAGAAAATTAATAAAAGTTTCCCACTGGCATAACTTTCCTACTTTATCAATTTTTATTAGATTTTCAGCATCATTCTTTATTTGATTTTTTTCTTTTTTGTTTAACTCTTTGCACACTGAGTTAATTCTTTTTTTGGGGATACTAATTACAATTGTTTCCATGTTATTTTCTTTCATTCAAGATATCCATGTTCCTATAGATATTATCCAAGAACTATTGCCTTTTATTAGCTTATCTAATTTGAAGATAGGGGAGAAAACTAATTATTACGATTGTTGAATTTAATTGTACGAATGTGCAAAATTGCAACATCAGCGTGCAAAGGGTTAAATCATCTGTTTGTTGAGACTACCCATTTAAAAGCACATTTCAATTAGCAGAACATCATCTGCCTAAAGTTCAAAAGTTGTTTAACCATGCTATGAAATTCAACATATTTTGTTATCTAGCCCCCTCTCTAGACAATGTTTTTATTTTTCTTTTCAGAGGGCAATGTGAACACATAGTGATTGGATATCTTCAGCCCATTCCATTCTTGGGAAGAGCTACATGTATATTATGAAAAAAATAAGCAGACATTTTATTTTGAACCTTTACTTGATCAAAATTAATTTTCTATTGCTTATTCAATAAGATACATTTCCAATTTATACACATTCATATCTTAAATAGGGACATTAACTTTGTGGAATGACCAAAATTTGAAATGGGCATTAAAATCTTATTTTTATTTCTTAAGAAGAAACCAAACCAAAATGATCTATTTTCATTTTACAGTGGGCTTTAGTATGCCATTCTTACAAGGTGGAGGAGCAGAAGGGGGGGGATTGGGGTGGGGGAGAGAGAGGGGGATTGGGAGGCCCAATGGGGAGGGGGTTGCATTAGCCTCTTCTAAAGGAAATATTCTCATCCAAATCTTCAGCCCCTGAATTTGGTAGATTATGCCAATTTGACCAAAATCAATTTACGTTGTATTCAACCATTACCAATCACACATACACAAAAAAAGGTATTGGGCTTCACTTTCAATTGCATCTGATCTAATCTGTGTACATATACTGTATGGACTTATTACACTGCAGGTGGGTGTTTCATAAAGCTGTTCGTAAGTTAAGAGCGACTTTAAGAACGACTGGTGAACCTTTCTTACGTGCTAAATATTCACCAATGGACATTTAATGGTGAATATCATTTACCACAAGAAAGGATCACCAGTCGTTCTTAAAGTCGCTCTTAAGAGCAGCTAAATAGAAAAGGGCCCCGGGCCTATATAAAAAATAAACATACACAAGGAACACACAAAGTCACCCACCATCAATCATAACGTTCAGGACAAGATGAACGACAAAGCATATTAACATATCCTTACCCCGTACCATTAAAAAAAATCAATAGCAATTACTTTCCCTGGAAAGTTTTTGTATTATGCCATCGTCTGCATCCGGGCAATGAGTTTACCCACCTACATGTATATGGTTCATTAAACATCCCACGTTGAGGTGAAATTGAATTATATCTATCCCCCCATCTGCCTTTTAAAACTCGACTGTTTTAGGTAGTGTGCATTGGCAGCTACATGTACATGTACGATGTACACAATTTCTAGGTACATGTACTATAATCTGTATCTAATTGTAAATTTATGAAGACTTCATCTTCGTTCATACAGAATGATTGGGGATTTCTCTAATATTATGTACTGTACCAAACATCAGACGAGTACACTTTAAATGCACTATACATGTCCATATCGTAATCATAACCATCATCATCATCATCATCATCATCATCTTCATCCTCCTCCTCCTCCTAATATACATGTACATATATTTTAATCATCATTGTCATTAACATGTACATGTGTGCATATTCATCTTCATTTTTCCAACAACAGCAGCTGGAGTATATCATCACAAAATCTGAACGAAACTGCCATCGCCACCACCACCACCAACACCACCACCATCATTATCACCATCATCACCACCATCATCATCATCATCACCATCATCACCATCATCACCATCATCACCATCATAATCATCATCACCACCATCATCATCATCACCATCATCACCACCACCATCATCACCACCACCATCATCATCATCACCATCATCATCACCATCATCACCATCATCATCACCATCATCACCATCATCATCATCGCTATCACCAGCACCATGCATCATGATCATCATCATCCTACATGTAATCATTAGCAGCACCAGCAGCACCACCATCATCATCATCATCACCACCACCATCACCACCACCACCACCATCATAATTTATTATGCTTGGTCATGGGAGAAGACATCCCTTCTCCCATAGTACATGTATGCATCTAACCAAATCCTCCACAAATCCTTTACACATGTATGTAAATGCTGTTCATCATGGCCATATGAAAATAAAATCACAAAGTGGTCACTGCCATTACAGATGGAAAGGGGGGCGGTTTGAGGGATATTGCCCCCTTAAAAGTTAAAACACCAAGAAAAAACAGGAAAATGGATGAAAAAAAAAATTAAAAAGGGGAAAGGGTCTCTTAATAATTTTGTGGATATTGTGTTAAAATCTGTAACAAAAAATTTTCATTTTTACTTTAATGAAAAAATTTATCTGTTTTGGGGGTCAATTTAACTAGACCTTTTAGAAATGTCTACCCTGTACAATATTTGTGCCTCCTCAAACTTTTGACTCATTATGCCACTGCAAGTCATGTCTTAAAGCTCCACCCTGAATGACTGATGATGGCACTTGTACTGCAACTATTACTTGAATTGCACAATTTCTAGTTTTACCACAACCATTCAAATTTGCATTCACACTTGAGCGGTTGATCAATTTAGCATTCAATTCATCCTCATTTACAGTAAACATTGAGAACAAGATTCTCAAATGCAGACAAAAAATGCAACTAAAAAACAGATTCTGCCATGATGAAACATTTGGCCAAAATCTCCTAAAATTTCTTTAAAAAAACACATCTGCATTATACCAAATTCATTTGCAAGATACATACCGACAATATCACTGTGCTCTGTACATGTACGAGAAGTCAATTCCTTATCTCACATACATGCAATTCAAGAACACAAAACAAAAACAAAATCAGCATACGTTCAGTAAAAAAAATAATAAAACATTACGTGGAAAATCTTCTGCAGGAATGTTTATCTTTGCTTTCACAAAGTTTGTTTTGTATCATGTATCATAAATCATGTTTCATGAGTTGAAGTGTGCCATAATTTTGTCTGAATGCGGCCCGGATCACCAGGGCTTGAGATATATGACTGCGTGACTGTTGCTCTGTGGTCTTGACAAAGACTCAGGATGTAAGTTCAATCTTCGAACACACCACAAGAATGACCTCAAAGTTTCATTCCTACATGTAGTAGAACCCTAGCAAATGATAACTTGCAGAAAGGCATATCAAATATATATCCAACATATTCCTTTTTATACATGTAGGTCCAAAGAGTGGAACAATCTATCTAAAGACGTTAGAAATGCACCATCTTTGAATTAGTTGAAGAAAACACTTACGAAAAACTTACGCCCAGTCTCTAGTGAGTGGTTTGCTTAGTTTCAGTTGTGGGATGATTGGTTTGATGATTTAGTTTCATTTGATATAATGTTGCCCTGTTTCATTTTCGTTACCCCCCCCCCCCTTCTTGTAATGTACTTTGTAAGGATAAGTTTTTTTTTCATGTATTATGTTTTTATTCAAGTCTATATTATGTCATGGTGCACTCGTCACAAGCTCTGCTTAATACTGAGTAGCTACCTCCATTGTATTCTAACTTTTAGAAATGTAAAAATGCTTTAACCTTTGGAAATAAATGTTGAATTGAATAGAATTATCTAATACAAGAATATGATTATGCAAATAGTGAATTTGAATAATTATACATACTATTGTACATTACAGCAAAGATACACGTATGTAGACCTACATCTAGAACTATCAAAATTGATCATATCACAATATTCATTAAGTTACATTTTCAATATCTGGTATTCAATTTTAGACGAATCTTGTAGGTTACAAAAACAAGCCTGTCAAGAGTTTTGGTATTAAAAGCTGTAGTTACAGTACCATTTGAATTACAGTGTATTAAAGGTACTTGATAACCAAGAATCTAAAATTGACTTTAATACATTTCAGGTCCTCTATGTACAGTGTAGGCCCTTTAAATACAGCATGTTCTACATGTAGAAGAAATAAATCAGTTTCCCAATTTTTTTTTACCATTGTATACTTGAGAAGAAAGCAGTAGGCCTACACATGAGCCTACAAAAACCCAATAAAATCTCCATCAAATGGTGCTGCTTTCGATTGGAAATTTGCGAAGGGAAATCTAAACTGAAGTTATGCAAATTGTCTCCATTTCAAGTTCAGGTTGTCAGTCATATGAAGAGGTATTCAGGGTCAATCTTAGCAAACAGGCTTCAAGGGTTGAAGTTTGTTGACTTACTGAACGGAGAGGGTCAAATCCTCGTTACTGTATGGATCATATATATTTTATTTTTGTTTAGAAAGCAATTCTTTTATTTGCTTGTTAGTTAAAATGTTAATTTGGATGGCAAAGTTACAAAATATGTAAATGTACCTGTTTCATGTCAAGTGGCAAAATGTAAAATACCATATTGTAGGCTTACAGCCAGGGCGTAAAGGCCAGGAAAAAAGGCCAATTATTTCCCTCAATTTTGATGCTGCACTATTAAAGGGGTACTCTGAGCTGAAAATTAAATGAATAGCGTAAAATTCATTGAGCAAAATGCTGAAAATTTCATCAAAATCTGATCATAAATAACAAAGTTATTGAATTCTAGAATTTAGCAATATTTTGTGAATACATGCACATCGCCATGAATATTCATGAGGTGGGCTGATGATGTCATATCCCCACTTTCCTTGTTCTTACATGTATTTTATTACATGAAATCATAATTATTTCATTTTTCATGCATGCACACATGTGCATGTTATGTCTCCCTTATGAAAAATAAGTTGCAGCAATGAATGTATTTATTTTAGACTAATGTGCTAAAAAAATCCTTTTTTTATTTCTTGGAGGACAAAATTTGAATAAACATCATTTCATGTAATGAAATACAAATGAACAAGTGGGGATATGAGTCATATGACATCATCAGTTTACTCAATGAGTCTACAAGACATGCATAGAACTGTTTGAACTCGGAAATAATGCAAATCTTTAAAATTTCATAACTTTTTTATTCCTTGTCCGATTTTGATGAAATTTTCAGTGTTTGGTTTGTCTGATTGTGTCTTTGTCTGTTCAAATCACATTATTTTTTTTTAGACTGAAGTACCCCTTTAAATCGATGTTCCAGAAAAAAGCTCAAATTATGGACTTCCAAGATTAAACAAAAAATATAACAGACAGGACTGAAACAAATAAAAAGATATGTTTCAGAATCATTATTTCAGATATCTTTTAAAGATATTCCTGAAAGTTTATAGTGACCCCTGCTCCTTTGAGAAGCAAACCTATAGGACCTACGTATGTATACTGTATGCCTATATACTAGCCTGTATACAGGTACATCCTGCCAGTTGTTGCAAGGATTTCCTTTCAAAGCAATAGGCCCTTATCTTGTATCGACAACGTTAAAATTGGGACTAGTGTTACCCTCATTCTCACTGCACAAGTGACTCAGAAAAGGCATTAAAAAACAAACGCTTGTTTGCAAGAACCCAAACCGACCCTACTATAACAGGCCAACTTTTATTTTTTTATTCAAATTTGGAAAAATAAAATAAAAACATGTTAAAAGTTTCAGTCATGAAGGGACCTGCGCGCCCCCCAATCTTTTATTCAATCTTTGCTTGTCAATTTAGAGGGCAATGGCATCTTATCAGGGTGATTTTTTTTTCACCTTTTTTTATCCTTTAATTCTTTGCTTGGCAGGAAATTTTATCAGTGCCACTCTCGGAATGAAGTTACGCTATAAAAAGCTTGCAGCCGCAATTGTCCACATTGCCTGATATTAGCAGTCAAAATATCGCAACACTTGATTGCTCGATTGTTTACCACTGACATCCCCCCCCCCCCGGGTCAATCCTGGATCCATCCCTGATGGCATTGATACATGTTTCCAATTGTACATGTACTTTTTTTCAACAATTCCTTTTTGAAATTCAAAAGTCATTATTTAAAACGGATTTTTGAAAAATAACGTATTAAATCATTCACAACCAACATAGTTGTTGGAACGCAACTAGAGTCTAAAAAGGCCATTAAATGTTTCTCATAAACTCTATCACTTCATCTTTTCCAGAACTCAATCTTCTCTTTAAAGAGAAATTCCAGTAGTTGCAGTAAACATTGATTTCATGAGAAAGTCTGTAAAACCAGGCTTAATTGTCAGTATATCATCGAGGATCTAGATCTGGTACAGTTACATAAACTGAACTTTGTGAAATCTTGAAATCTACGCTGAATAATATTCAGACTGAACTTCCCCAACACAGATAAGCGCACGTGGGACAGTGTATAATTATTGCTTTGAGCGTCGGGCCCGACGCTCTACCCGAATCCTGTGCTTATTTGCTGATTTCTCAGCAATTACACAATTTCTTCCAGAATCCTTTGGCACATGCGTTTTATTTATACAAACAGACACTTTGGTGGTCATTTCATTGGATTCTGTACGAACTCATTTTGATATCGTTACCAAAACTAGCATTTACCTTTAAAACCCCCATCAATATCCTCACAAAACAGCCAAGCTGATGTGATTGGTCTGTCAACACTTCACAACTAGAAGCTTAATCCTGATTGGTTGTTGGTTGAATTACACTTATGAAATCATGATTCTAGAAATGAGAATCAATCATTCTGTGCCACCATGTTCAAACAACTTTGCCTCTTGTGACATTTAGGGTCAACACCATTCACAAGATGGGAAAATGAATGATTTATGTAGCTATTTTTATGTCATGGGATGCAAACATTCATTCAATACATGAGCGAACACTTGCTTGTTTGAGAAGTAGGGTTTTTCACACAAACGTTTGATAAAAAGCCTACAATAATTGCTGCACTTTCACTGTTTAGATCCAGACAACATTTATCTGTTTTTATTTACATTATAACTGCTTCAATCAATTACTGGTGTAATATTATTTATTTGTTTACTTTCACTCATTACATCATTCATTAAAATGTTCACATGTATTCTGGAGCAATACTGGAGAATCTCATGGAAAATAGACCTACAGTATCAATGGGTACTTGGTAGGATATTATTTTGTAGCTGGTCCAGCATTGCGAGTGCCTCATATGGCTATTGGCTGGAATATTCCCCAGGGAGTGGAGGATGTGCATAGATTGTGTGCGAGAATGACTGATTGAATCCATTAAACTGGGGTTATAATAAATCCGTAAAGTCCTTATCTACGCATATCTATTTCACCTTGTATATTACCAGATTATCTACAAGTCTTTTAAAATTTGTAAAATTATCATACAAAGATCATTAATGTTCATTAAATTTAAAAGTAAATATTTCATTATGTCAATGGCTACTAAGTACTGTATCCGCAAGGCTTGATATTAGCAGTGGCCTGGGGCAACCAAAAATGAAAAATGGGCCACCAAAATTCTTTAAAAGCCAACACTCGGTGGCCTGGTTGGGCTACCAAAGTTTTGATAAATTGTAATGTTTTCTATTGTTTCACTTTCAGGCCACTAAATTTGCTTTGCAGGCCACCAAAATTATGAAATTGAAGATTTTGGTGGACCGATCGGGCTACCAAGAAAACACATTAATGTGGAGCCTTGGTATCCGGGATAACGGTCATGACAATCTATAGATAAATTTCATTAAACCTTAATTAGGACTCAGAAGTAAAAAAAAAACTTATTTTCATGTATGACAGTAGATTATAGAAAGAGTAACTTTAAGTTTATAGCCAGTTACATGTAAGTTGAAACACTTGTCAAAGACAATAAAAGCAAAAGAAGGGCGGGGCCACGATGCATTGCTTTCTTAATGAGTTCATTGATTACGTTTTACAAGTGGTGGAGTAAATACTAGTACTTCCTTGTACTATACAATAACAAGACTGAAGTGGGTTTCTGGTTTGGTTTTACTTCCTTTGAATCACAAAGAAATTATGATTTTATATGTAATGTGAGACTATTCAATTAATCTGTCTTTTACAGACTTGCCCTTGGAATAATAAGGACTCTCACATTCTCAAGATTATGGCAATTAATCCTTTTATTTATCAGTGCCTGAATATTACCACCAATAACAGATGGTGATGGGTGTTTGTTTTAAAGTTTAATAGTCATGATGTAGGCCTTATTATTAAAATTATGATCTAACGTTTAGCTATAATACCATAATAATGATTAACACTCTATACATGTACATGTAGGTCATAAGTTACAAAAATGTTATTGTATGTAGGCTACATGTACATAATGATTTATGTGTATGACTTTGAAGCTTGTAGTGTTCACTATTTAATGATCATTATTATCATTGTGAAATTTTCATCATCATCAGCATCATCATCACCACCACCATCGTCGTCATCATCATCCTCACCACCATCATCATCGTCATCATCACCATCATCATCATCACCATCATCATCATCATCACCATCATCATTGTTGTCATCACCATCATCATCATCATCATCACCATCACCATCATAATCACCATCATCACCATCATCATCATCATCATCACCATCATCACTATCATCATTATTTTCATCATCATATCATAAACATTTTTATGTCTACAGATATACTGTTGTGTCATAGGTTAAAGAATACACAATCCTACCTTTCAAAAAAAAATCCACACATAATTATTTTCTGTATAATGTATATCATGTACTGTATGTAAACATTTTATTTTAAACATTATGTATGTATGTATGTCTACTACCGGGTTACCCTACATATTGCATGCCTTTATATTTACAATAGATTACTCATCATTCAGTCCAGGGTTCAGATTCAATCATCTATAAATATTTGATCATTAAACAGAATTGTATCGTATCGATACGCAATTCACACAGACCTGGGCACCGTAACACAAAGGTTAGCGATTAATCGCTAAATGAAATGACCTATCAAGATCATCGTTGCATGCGCATTTTGCTCAATAAACTGACTGGGAACCAATCAGAATTGTTCTTTCAAGTTAGCGATTAATCGCTAATCTTTGTGTTATGGGACCCTGGATAGCTAAAGGCTATGCCTTGTATGTACATGTAACTAACATCCAAATTCCAATCACAGCATTTATGGCTCAACTGAACTAGAAGAGGTGGATTTTATGAGGTGCTGATAAAAAAGAAAACTGTATTCACTACCAATTAGACTGTGTACAGAAAAAAACATAGAACTATGCACATGGGTAGTCTGGACATGTACAATGTATGCCTATTGCAGGAAAGATAAAAGCTACATGTAGAATTGTTACTTTCAAGTTCTTTTTCATGATGATTGGTGAAGTGAAGAATATTATAGTAAAAGAGTACATACATGTACGTATGACCAAATATACTGTAGCAGAAATGTTTGGACATACAATTCATAACGTATATGTACATGTCAGGCAAAAAAATGATATTTCATTTTTGGCCTGCCTACTTTTCACTACATGCAAACTAAATCTGTAACATTAAAGCTTTAACAGTGAAGTGAATGGAGTTTTTCCATGGCATTTTATTTGTTTTAAAGGACAAGTCCTCCCCAACAAAAAGTTGATTTGGACAAAAATGAGAAAAATCCAACAAGCAAAACACTGAAAATTTCATCAAAATCGGAGGTAAATTAAGAAAGTTATGACATTTTAAAGCTTCGCTTAATTGCACATAACAGTTATATGCACATCCTGGTCGGTATGCAAATTGGCAGACTGATGATGTCACCATTCACTATTTCTTTTGTATTTTATAATATGACATAAGAAATATTCTAATTTTCTCCTCCTTGTCAAGTGAAACAAAGTTTTATTTCTCCCTGAACATGTGGAATTACCATTATTTTAACAGTTTATGGTTAGGTTAAGTTAGTCCTTATTGTCAAATCTGTAAAAATTGAAATATTGTATTATTCAAATAAAAAACAAAATAAATAGTGAATGATGGACATCATCGACTCTCTTATTTGCACATCGCTGAGTTGTGCATTTACCGTAACTGTTTTGTGCAAAATAAGCGAAACTTAAAAATGTCATAACTTTCTTATTTTACATCCGATTTTGATGAAATTTTCAGCACTATGCTAGTTTCATTTTTCTCTATTCATTCAGGTCAGCATTTTCCTGGGGTGGACTTGACCTTCAAACAATAAAAAACTAAAAAAATAGTGAGTGATGGACATAATTGATATCGACTCTCTCGCTGAGTTGTGCATTTGACTGTTTTGTGAAAAATAAGCGAAACTTATTTTACATCCGCTTTCAATGAAATTTGCAGCGTTATGTTTGTTTGATTTTTCTCTACCGATTCAAATCTAAAATTTTCTGGGGTGGACTTGACCTTTAAACCTCTGACAACACACATCAATCAATGCAATGTGTGTTGTCAGAGGTTAAAACAACAAAGCTTTTATCAACATTAATGCACTCAATAAATTCTGAGCTGAAAGTATGCGTGACTTGCATGTAATAATAACTGATGACATTTTCTCTGAAGCATGCTAACCTCAGATCCCTAATAAAGGTGGTTTCAGACCGCCTCGAAGTTCGTCAGTTCCAGGTATTCTCTGATCGGGAAATTTACCCCGATCAGAAAATACCAGGTATTTTGGTATAAATGTGAAAGCAAACTAGGCCTACACGTAATATCCCCAAAATTTAACGGGGATTCTTGTGATCGAGGCAGTTTGAAACCACCTAATTTCACCTTTTTAATACTCTATCCATATATGTTTCTCAGCTCTGACCATGGTACAAAAATTGAAGGAGAGAAAATATATAGGCATGATACTTGATAGGCCTTAGGATTATGAGGGATTTATTGTTACAATCGTAGATGTTTCATTATAAAATGTAAAATTTAATTTACATTCATATAGCAAAAGGTTAACAAATTGAAATATACTTTTTTATTCCTAATTCTATTGTTATTGAATCCAAAAATTCTCAAATCAGACTACATACACTGTACATAATATTATTTTTAAAAAAGTCATAATTCATTCACTCAGTCATGTCTCAGTCAAATTCTGTCTAATCAACTCACTCTCTATCAAGCGGACTCCTTTAAAAATAATTAATAAACTCTGCTTATAAGATATAATCAGAGCTGAGTTTATTTACAACGTGTAGCAGCACCAGACGCTAGGAATACTGTGTTGACTATTGATTTGTTTTCATCCATTCGCGGAGGGGCGAACGAATGAATGAAAATACCCATATACATGTACACATTCACACGCAATGCACCTACCGGTATACGTAGTTAAGCCATAAAGCTCCACGCAGAAAAGAATAGATATGCACAGTCACCCGGCTTTTCCGGATTTATTAAGACACCAATTCTACATACATCGATTACATTTCAACAATCACACCATAAAGATACATTTATCACACATAATTTCGAGATAATCTTACCATTTCGAGGATCATTTTGGTGAAAATCGCCAATTTCGTCTCCCTTTCGTTGACAGGTGTATACGATCGGACTCCCCGCAATATTGTTAATGTAGTATAGTCTTTTATTCGATTCGTATGCTAACGGTGAGTTAGTCTATGACAAGGACAGAATAGTAAGTAAAAATATCAGGAATTCCCATATTTCTGATTTGGTTTGTTATTTTCAATACGTTACCACACTCAGTTGATTTTCATTTTTACAATTTATATCATATTTATAATTCTGCTGAAAAAGACACCCGATCCCACATAGTTTCTTCTAATATTTTCAACATCTTTTCCGTAAACGAACTGTACAGGACTAGCAAGTGTGTCTCGTTTTGGAGTTGAAAGTTCAAAGAGTTTGCCTGAAATGTATGACTGATTGATGACTTAGAAAAGAAGTGTTGATTAGCTTTGACAATGGGGATTAGCCTCATTAAAATATAATGAACCGGTGCTACTTGAAAGATGAAAGATTTATCAAACGTAACAATAGTTGTTCCTAAAGGCTTCTCCGTTAATGTTGTCTCCTGAGGCAAAGCTTTAATAGCTATTAATGGTGGAACTGATTTTTACGACTGATCATTAATATTGTTATCATCATTATTATTATTTTATTCGACGGTATAATAAATGGAATTATGACATTTGTAGCCAACCCCCATTATAACAATAATCACAGAGATAAACATCATGATCTGCAAAGAGACATGGCCACCACCACTCCTTCTCCTCTCCTTCTTAATTCTCCTTTCTTTTATTTCTTCTTCTTCTTTCTTTCTTTTATTTCTTCTTTTTCTTCTTCTTCTTTTTTTTTTCTTCTTCTTTTTCTTCTTCTTCTTCTTCTCCTTCTTCTTCTTCTATCTTCTTTTTCTTTTTCTCCTTCTTCGTCTTCTTTTTCTTCTTCATCTTTTTCTCCTTCTTTTCTTCTTTTTCTTCTTCTCCTTCTTCTTCTTCTCCTTCTTCTTCTTCATCTATACTTCTTCTTCTTCTTCTTCTTCTTTTCCTTTTTCTTCTCCCCTTTCTTCTGATGATGGTGGGGGTGGTTTAATAGTAATTTATTTGTTTCTATATTATTGACCCAAAGCTTATCTGCATAAAGTTATTGTTTTCCTTACTCAAATTCACATTCACTCAATCTTATCTGCTCCAAAAGCTAATACTATATATGCCAGTGCTTTATATAGCCAGTGCTAATAGTCATAATAAGCACTGGCGTAAATCCGGTCCGAGCAGGGGGGGGGGGTAGCAGTGTAGGCCCTATTGACCTTAAAATTTTGGGGACACCCATCACCAAGGGTTATGTATTCGGGGTATATAACCAAGAACATGATTCTACAATCTTTCAGTAAAAAGGCCTACAACGATTTTTTTTTTCGATAGCTATAAGATAATGAATTGCAGTTAAAATCAATATCCGACTGAGAAAATATTTTAGTAGTTGGAAGACAAAAAACAATGTCCAAAAACTCTTTTAAGTGGTGTGTAATTATCACATCACGACAATCTATACTTACGTTTATACTGTAAATGTGTGCATTATACTGCCATCTTTTAGTTAAAGGTCTATCATGATTTTTTTTCGATTGCTATTTTATAATGGATTTGCTGGAATATAAAGTGATGAATTACAGTAAATATCATTATGCCAGCGAGCGAAGCGAGTAAGCGAATTTTCAATAATTGGAAACGGAAGACAGAATGATTTCCGAAACCGTCTTTCAAGGGGTGTGTAATTGAAAGGGAAAATGCAGCGATTATAGTGGGCGAGCCTTGAAAAAATTTGCTTCAGTCGTTTAAAAATAATGATGTGCATAATGGGGATGATAAAGGTAAACCAGTAGCGTACCTAAGATTTTCCACAGGGGGGGGGGGGGGCAAAACCGTCCGCCAAAAAATTTGACAAGCAAAAAAAAAGGTCTTCAATCACAAATAAAGGATTTCAAAGGATTTCGTACCAGAAAAAAAAAATGACAATCAAAAAAAAAAAAAGGTCTTCATCCACAAATATAGGATTTCGGACCAGAAAAAAAAGTTTTCAAGCTCGTCAGGGGGGGGGGGCAAAAAAAGGTCTTCAAGCTCATCAGGGACGGAGGCAAAAAAGGTCTTCAAGCTCGTCAGGGGGGGCAGGGATACGTCCTTTGCATGGGTTGTGACTCGTCAGGGGGGCACACTGCCCCCCCCCCCCCCGTAGGTACGCTAGTGAGGTAAACTATCAATAAATTAAACTTTAGAAGGAAAGGGAAAAGAAATACAAAGAGCAAATAAGCATTAAAAAGTGAATATTTTGTTCAATGAAAACTAATTTGCTCACTAGTCAAAGCTGAGATCAGAATGAAAAAAAGGGATCGAAAGTTGGTGGACCGACCGGGAAAGTGCATCATCCGAAGATTAACACCGGACGAACAATTGCAAATACAAGTGTATGGTCGTCGTCCACAGTTAAGAGCCTACGCTGCTGTCCCGCCCCCGCGCGTCCACCAACTTTCGACACAAGCCTCTCAACTCTCCATTGCGATTTGACTTGCCTTTTCATAGCAATTGGTGCGTTGTCGAGAGCAGCTCGGTAGCAAATGCGAAAACTCTGTGGTTATAGTGACTGGACGGAAACTCGTGGAAACCTCTTTCAACTTGTGGACCTAGGAGTGGATGACGTCATCATGGCAACTGTCTCACCAGCTGGGGCATTTTCCCCTGCAGACATGATACAGTCATTCCTGTCTTCTTTAACCTTGGACGTGGTCTTCCTCGATGGAAAAAACACAGAATGTATGGTCATCAATTCTGTGATTCATGGATGTGAAAAGAGACAAAAAAAACCTCCGAATTTAGGCCGACTAAAAGGAGTTTCCCCTATTTCCATTGATTCCTTGTGTTCATTTCAATCGCCCACTTACGATATAGGCCTGCGCGACGGGCATAGTACAGGGGCCGCGTACAAAATCGTAAAAATTACCATATGATTGTGATTTTTTGCATTGTCAGCCCCCCCCCCCCCACTTTGAAAACCGTTCCGCGGCCCCTGTAGTATACACTGTAAAATAGCTGTTTAAATATTTTTTAAGCACGTTGTTTTAGCCCGTCACTCTAACAACTGTTCTGTAAACCTTTTCAAAAACTGTCTAAACTTTTTAAACAAGTTGTTAGAGTGACAGGCATAGGCCTAAACAACGTGCTTTTTTTTTTGTTTTACTGTGTATTAAAATGAAATGAAAGCCTATTTATCTATTCATTTATATATATATTCATTTATTCATTCCTTTGTGTCAAGTGCATTTATGTGTATTTCTTAATATATATATATATTTTAATTTGTTTATTATTTTTTCAGCCGTTGGCCGTAAGGGGGGACGGTGTAAGAATAGTGAAAGTGCAACGAAGATTATCACAAAGCCGTTTTTGCTTTGAAAGGGAATGATTTGTTACGCATTTAGGTGCATTTTCGTGAAATTTGGCTTTAAACATGTTAAAAAGGTCGTCAATTTTTCAACTGCCCCTTTCCCCCATCGGCACCCCACCGCTGCATATGCAACCTGGGGGGCGTTTCATGAAAGGACTTGTCGGACATTGTATATGACAAGTACCAGTTTATCCGACAGTTACCATATGAACAGTGCCTCTCAGCCAATCAGAATCATTGATGAAACGCTCCCCTGGAGCACGGGATATGCCACCAATATGGAATATTGTGCCATTATCGGAAATATCGATATGTTTCGGAGCCAGCAGGCTCCATTTGCTGGAAGCTGGATTTTACTTTATCATTGTACGAATAGGATATAGAAGTCCTACAAGAGCCCCATTTTCCTTTCGCTACAAATCACCGGAAATGAATGTTTTATAATCATAATTGAGTCTTCCTGCATAGGCCGAGACTAAAGTGCATGACCCCCATATATTTATCATAAATAAAATTGTATGATGGTACATGGTGAATTTCCAGGAGTGGGTAAATTGAAAAAAATAATATATATGTATATATACATCAATTTTTATGATGTTTCCAATGTCCCCAAAACGCTGTGTAGTAAAATTGTAAGCAAGTTGTTTAAGCTCATCACTCTCAGGGGCCGCGGAACGGTTTTCAAAGTGGGGGGGGGGGGGGCTGAGCCAAAAGTGGGGGGTGGGGCTGACCATGCAAAAAATTACAATCCTATGGTCATTTTTAGGTTTTTGTACACGGTTTGGGTAAAAAGTGGGGGGGGGGGGCTGAAGCCCCCAGCCACCCCCCTCCCCCGCTTCCGCAGCCCCTGAGTCTCTAACAACAAAAACTTTTAAAACTTATTTTGGAAATTGTTTAAACTTCTTTAATAATCTGATTAAAACTTTAAATGATATTCGTTAACTGGCTTAAACAATGTGCTTAAAATTCAAACATCGTTTTTACAGTGTGAATATTTCAATTTACTTATAGTTGGTAGACTTTGTCAAATCAGTTAAGTACTTTCGTTGTCAGACGCCTCTTCACTCAAACACCAAAATAATTTATATCAATCATCCTTCGGGTATATTTGTCATTACAATAATCAATCAAATTTAGCAATAGATCGATTGATAAATGAATCGATGATAAGATTAATCGACCAAACGGCGAACATCAATCAATATAATATATATTAATGAATAAATGAATGGATTATTTTATCTCTCAGTTATCAAGCAAGAAACAATGGATCAAATATCATACAGATAATTATCGAAAAGAAGTAGTCAATCAGCCAGTCAGTCGATCGAATAAGTAATTAGTAAATCAATCAAAATTGATTAATCAATCATTCTATCAGTCATTCAATCAATCAATCAATCAATCAATATTACCAATCAATCAATCAGTAATGCAGTCAATTAATTAGTCAACCAACCAATCATTTAAGAATAAAACACTCACTCACCCAATCAATCAGTAATGCAGTCATATAATTAGTCAACAAACCAATCATTTAAGAATAAAACACTCACTCACCCAATCAATCAATCAATCAATCAATCAATCAATCAATCAATCAATCAATCAGTCAGTCAATCAATCAATTAATCAACCAATCAATCAATTAATCAATTAATCAATCAATCAATCAATCAACCAACCAATCAAGTGCTGACTGGTCAAAACAATACATGAAAATATCAATTGATAAAGTAATAAAATATTCTGCCAATCAAATTGCCAACTGACGAATTAATCCTTCCTTCTTCCTTCATTCAAACAAGGCCTAAATCTGCTACCAAAATGAAATGAAATACTAAGGAAATTTAAGAGGAAAACTTTATCTTGACTGAGGATAATTTTTTTTACTGAACCAGTACCAACAGTGGTGTAATGACCACAAAATATTGTGGGGCATAGATATGGTTTATTGGGCAAAATTTATCAAAATGTTTCGAGCGAGTGCAGCGACCGAGCAAAATTATCATTACAAATATCCAATCAAGGAGACTAGATCTAGATGACTGGATAGGGTGTGTGCACGTTTATTTTACTCATTAAGGGCTAAAATAAACGAAATTATAACATAAAGGGGCACTTTTAAAAAGGACATACATTCATCAGACGGCGAGGGATTCCAATTCGCTCCACAATCCAAACAAAACATCATTTTATGTCTGATATCCCATCCATTCCAGAGGCTGCGTTATCGGGGGGGGGGTGGATGGGTCTTCAGCCCCCATTTTTCAACAAACGAGTACCAAAACGTAAAAATGACGATCTGATTGTGTTTTTTTTTTTTTGCAAAGCATGGTAAGCCCCTCGTCTACTTTCGACTCATGCACCTTACACACTCTTCAAACCATTCCAAGACCCATGTATTCTAACTCGAATATTACATTCACATGCAGACGAAGTTTTCGTAAGGTAATCACGTTGCTACAAAATGGCAACAATTTAATACTTATAAAAATCTTCAAGTACATCTACTTCGTGAACTACTTTGTGTTTGTGACACGACAGTGGCAGACAGATGGCGGCGGTGATGATAAATTACGCCTTTGTATATCATTAGGATTTTGATACAAGGATTGATTTCCAACTTTTTTTTATTTGTTTGAAACAAAGATGCAATTTTTCTTCCATATAAGATATCATATATCCGACAAAAAAGTTCATAAATGTTTTACAAGAAATTGCTGAAATAAGCGATCCCTGCAAAATTAGATATCAAGCCCACCCCCATGAATTTGTCACTGGTATTACTTTACTAACATAAACTGAATATAATTATCATAACAAATTTGACTAATATATTGCTTTAATGTAGTCATAAATGTCATTGATTTATTTTCATTAAAAAAAATTGTAAGGCTAAAATTTCGAGGTGAATTTTCCATGAAAACAGTGCTGTAAATTCACAGATATGAATATCAAAATATTTGAAATTACAAAGTTCAATAACAAGGCAAAATAATGAGGCTTTCGTCAAGTACAATTTCGTAAACTCTATTGCATTTCAATCTGTACTTTTCCTTAAATTTCATCGATAACTTACAAAAATACTCAACGTTAAATATTATAACGTATTGTAACAAATTGCCAATAAGAGTGAAGAATGTTGAATAACACATACCTTTATTTTACTAATTCTAACAGAAACATAAACTTTATAATGAAACGATTAATTTCAAATCACGAGATATTATGGTCACTCTTCTAAAATAAATAACAAAAAAATTGCACTAAGTCTAAAGGCGATATATAAAAGTATTCAAAATACAAATACCATTTAGGTCATTCTAACGAATAACATAAACTTTAATTTGCTACCATATCGACCGACAGGTCTCTAACAATGTTACTTTACATAATCATTTCACTATTGCATAGGAAATAATATACTATTATTTGGGAGTGATTACAATATGCAATGTACCTTTTATTTTTGACATTACCTTCTGATTTTTCCCCCAACTCACCATAATTACGATATTTGTCATGTTCTTTTAGTTTATTTTACATTATCATTTATCAATAATAATAATAATTATATTTATCTTAGTTGGTATTTCTTTATGTGTCTCCAAATAGCAATCACACTCTTGGTGTAATCTTTTATTATCTTGACAGTTGTGAAACAACGCCACATATCGACACAAGTCGCCGTAAAATTGGCATTTTCATATCGTATCTGGAGAATAGTAATATCTTTATGCTTTTGACGTCACGGATTGGCATACACATGCCTATGGACCCATAATCTGCAGGCCAGTATAACTTGACCATGGTCTAACCCTGTGTAAAAGTTATGGCAAGCCAAAAATGTCAAAACATGTTTACTTTGTACGTTTTTTATTCTTAATCTGCTCTTTCCATATGCTTTAATGGTGGAGGCAACAAGTTTAGTCACTATCCCAGACAATTAAGAATAATGTGAGTGCAAAATGAGCTGATAGACCAACCCTGTTGAGAGTTGTGACGCAATTGGCTTTCCATAGTTAAACCACAGCTTTAGACCAGAGTTTGCATTAAACCACGGTTCCGAATACGGGACTTTGAGACGGGTTTAGGCAAGGGCGGCATCGAATGCATGGCACGACTGGCCATCCTTGACGGTTGTGACTGGGATGTAAGGATGTTCGGACTTCTGCAGGTAATTCTGAAAGAAAAAAAATGATGATAGCGATAAACAAAAGTGATTAAAAATCAATAACAATAATTTATGATGATCAGAGGCGTCGATCCGGGTGGGGGGGGGGGGGGGGCAGGGGTGCGATCGCCCTATAAATGAAAATTAAGGGGGGGTTGTATAATTCCGGAAGTGCAAAAATATAATTGTAATGTTACAGAGAAATCGACGTCCCTGATGATGTCACTATCACAGTATCAATGACTTCCCCTATTTTCCTTATTATCATTCTTATTATTATTACTGTCATCATTATAACTATCATTTATATATATATATATATATATATTTGCTGCGGGGTGATGATCAGAATCCACTTGTTGCCAAATTTATCTCCATTTAGCACTTTAGGCCAACATGACAGGAATACACTGTGATATAACTGATATTCAAACATTGTTCATTGCCATTGTGATGACCGGAGACGATATTTATATATATTTGAAAAACAGATCACGCTAAGCACCCATTATTACGGTTACACAGCAGAAAACATCACGTTCCTATATGTTAACAAATATATTCTAACAATTTTAGTAGACTTACATGGACGTAGCCAAAAGCATTTCTGCGTTCGACCTCGTCAGCGCCTTTTCCGATCCAAACGAAACAATCCACGCGTGTATCAACGATGAAAACATCCTAAAACAACATGAAAAGAAGGGGGGAAAATCGGGAAAAAATTAAAAATATTCCGCGGAGCACAACTTCATGGAAGGGGGGGGGGGTAAAGGAATGTTCACAATTTTTGCTGCAAATGTATTGTTCTACCCGCTTTGCTTTCGGCTCATGCATAGTTCCAGTGGCGTCATGCTGAGAGGAAATCTTTTCTTCCTTTGTCTCGAAAATTTTGGAGATCCCCAAGCAGGCCCCAAACCCCCCCATGGGATGGTCGCACGCAGCGTGGAGGCAGGGGCAGCCCCCCCCCTCCCCGATATTTTGAAAACATATTTTGTTGATTTGGCCAAAATAAATATGTTAGTTAATATGTGACCGACCTGTAAAAATGGTTAAAATATTGTATTGGTTAGAATCTATCAGGATTTTGGTTGATAATGATCATTTTTTATCGGTTGGACACGTATTAACCAACACATTGGTTACTTCGAAGAACGGTTCAAAAGACTGTTTAGAACCCCTTATTTTGCCAATGTGATGAACAATGTAGCCTAACGAATACGGACAAAGAAAGGTTCTAAAGCCCCCATCACACTTATTCGGAATCAGCAGGAATCAAGCAGAAGCTGAAAAGAAAAAAATATTCAAAAAATCTAGAAATTTGTGGGAGGAACTTATGAACTCACCAAACTGGAGTTGAAATTCAGTAAATTGACCAGGTGTATCATCATACACTAGTCAAATGTACCGCAATGGAGTCAGATTGATAATTCGTGCTACGTTCTTGGACATTCTATAGGGGCATTCTAAATATCCTGACTGCATTCTGAGTGCATTCGAAATATTTTTGTCATTTCTTTTGGCCGTCCCGAAGGTTTTGGTCATGTTCAAAACATTCGAGGGATATTTTCGAACGGTGTTCGAAGTAGATTTAAATGACCAACTGGTGGTCAAACAATAGTCCTTTCATTCAGGCCAATTCTGTTTGATTCGGAATAAGTGTGATGGGGGCTACTTGGTTCGACTTTGATCTTAACACTACACATGAGGTGTGACTTATAAAACAAAGATTTCTTTCGACGATAAATTTAAAAAAGAATAACTTACGTTGGAGTCCAGTTTGTCCTTCTTCAGAGGGATTCCTTCCTGAACCTTGGTGAATGTCAGCTTTCCAGTGTTCTGGAGCCTGCAAATGATGAGCATTGTGTCAAGGTATTTATCAAAATTGTATGATGATAGGCCCGAGTTGCCCTGTTACTGCACGAATTATGTTTCTTTAAAAAGTTCAACTAAAAGTACCTTTATACACCCATATATGCAAATACGCGCGTAAGATGTATTATTAAAGGACAAGTCCACCCCAACAAAAAGTTGATTTGAAAAAAAGGAGAAAAATCCAACGAGCAAAACACTGGAAATTTCATTAAAATCGGATGTAAAATAAGAAAGTTATGACATTTTAAAGTTTCGCTTAATTTCACAAAACAGTTATATGCACATCTTGGTCGGTATGCAAATTGGCAGACTGATGACGTCACCCACTCACTATTTCTTTTGTATTTTATTACATGAAATATTCAAATTTTCTCCTCCTTGTCAAGTGAAACAAAGTTTTATTTCTCCCTGAACATGTGGAATTACCATTATTTTAACTGTTTGTGGTTAAGTTGATTCTTATTGTCAAATTTGTAAAAATTGAAATATTGTATTATTCAAACAGTAAAAACAAAAGAAATAGTGAGTGATGGACATCATCGACTCTCGCATTTGCATATCGCTGAGTTGTGCATTCAACTGTTTTGTGAAAAATAAGCGAAACTTACAAATGTCATAACTTTCTTATTTTACATCCGATTTCGATGAAATTTGCAGCGTTATGTTTGTTTGATTTTTCTCTATCGATTCAAATCAACAATTTGTAATAAAAGAAAAACCACAATTAAAAAAATTAAAACCACAGATGGAAACATCTGTTGTGATGAAAAATGAATAAGTGAAGAAATTGGGAAATTTTACAGTCGGTTGTATGATAAAGTAGAGTGCGTGTGTTCGGATAACCTCTTTGATGAATTTTTTCAAGGATTACCTAAATTGGCGGAGACATCTCGAGAACTCTGTGAAGGGTTAATAAGTAACAAAGAATGTCTAGAAATTTTTAAAGAATTGAAACATAATAAATCACCTGGAAATGACGGTCTTTCTTTGGAGTTCTACTATACTTTTTGGCCGGATATTGGAGATTTAGTTAAAGATGCCTTAAATGAGGCATATTGGTCCGGGGAATTAGCATCGTCGCAAAAACAAGCAGTTATTACGTTAATCGCTAAAGATGGGAAAGATCCTCTTTTATTGAAAAATTATAGACCTATATCCCTTCTTAACGTGGATTATAAAATTTTAACAACAATTTTGGCTAAGCGAATCAAGAAAATACTTAATGAAATCGTTGCGGGGGATCAGGTGGGTTACATACAAGGTAGAAGTATTGGTGAGGCCATTCGTACTATAGATGACGTTATTTTTCATACATCCCATTTTAATCTACCTAGTTTTTTGTTAGCTATATATTTTGAGAAGGCCTTTGACTCGTTATCACATCATTTTCTTCAAAAGGCTCTGACGGCTTTTGGTTTTGGTATATCCTTTCAGAGATGGGTCAAAGTTTTGTATACTGATACTCTAAGTTGTGTTTTAAATGAAGGAAATTCCACCGGTTATTTTGAAATAAAAAGGGGGTGAGGCAAGGGGATCCTCTTAGTCCTTACCTTTTTATTTTGTGTAATGAAGTAATGGCTCATAAATTACGAAAAGATAATCTGATTGAAGGAATTAAATTTGGAGATAAAGAAATTAAATTAGCACTTTATGCAGATGATATGACAGTTTTTGCTCGTAATGTAAAATCAGTTGATAGACTAAAAGTTTTATTTGCAGATTTTGAAAAACTTTCTGGATTAAAAATCAATAATGAAAAAACTAAAGTATTAAAATTAGGCTCATGTCAGCATTTGGATTATGACTTCTCCTTCGGCGAGATCGTTGATTTTCTTAAAGTTTTAGGAGTATTTTTCACCCTAGATGAACATAAGAAAGAAGATCTAAATTACAAAGAAATCTTAAGCAAAATTAAAACACTCAAAATCACTTTGGGATCTGTGCGCAAGAAGTTTAAATTTTGAAATGAATAAATTTAGTTGGCAGGAAATTCTTTTCGGGAAGCAGGAGAAAAGTAAAGGTAAATATCAATTAATTAATCATGTTTTGATTTTAGTTAAATATCTTATTTACAAAAACCGAAAATTAAAAAAACCTCCTTCATTGAATGAAATAAAAAATAGTATTAGGGGGATCAAAGAGAAGAAAAGAATTTAGCAACAAAGAGGGGGACTCTTACAATCCATTTCTCTAAATGGGAAAACTTAATTATTAGACCATTTACTGCAGCCCAGAGCCAGCTCTCCACCGGATAGGGGATGGGGTGTTTTAGGGAGGGTCGGGGGGAGGGGGGTAGGGTCCAGGGCTGAGTTTGTTGTTGAGATTGATTTTATTTGAGTGAAGAGGCCGAGGCAATGGGTTTAAAAGAAAAATATGCTGATGGCTTCAATTCGTTAAGTCTTATTAATGATTTATTTTTGTGTATTTGACACTGAAAAAAAATTCAATATGTTGAATTTATTGTAGAAGTTTATTCTTGATGCATATTATTATTATCAATGTTATTTATAATTATGTTTTAGAAGATGTCTGACATGATTGTGTTTTATTGTAACATTCAAGAAAAAAAATGATGTTAAATTTATAAGTTGTCAAGGTATTTATCAATTTGTAAAGACATCAAACTTCTATTTGTTATATATATTTTATTTTGTATATGAATTGAAGTTGTCAATAAAAACTACTTAATACAAAAAAAAAAATCTGGGGTGGACTTGACCTTTAAGAGCAAGTTTTCTTGATCTATCTTCTCCTATTTTCCGTTCTATTCCTGTTGTATTTGTAATCATTGTTTCTTGATATTTTTTCTTCATTTTCTCCTGATCCTCCTCCTTCTTCTTAAGTTCTTCTTCTTTTTTTCTTCTTCTTTTTCTTCTTCTTCTCTTTCTTCTTCTTCTTCTTCTTCTTCTTCTTAAGTTCTTCTTCTTCTTCCTCGCATTCTTCTTTACCATTTTCGCTTGCTTGATAAAATGCAGTATATTTTTGAAAGCAAACGATTTAGTAGAATCAGAAATTGTGTTTTTTTTTTCATACAGCTACTGAGCGTATTTTGTAAATGAAATATCTGCAAAACAATTTCTCGTTCGCAGCACTCTCCCGTAATATTCAAATCGTTCTGGTTTGGGAATGATGAGATTACCTACCTGTATATGCAAGGGAGGGAGTTGTCCGTTGGAACGCAGTCCACTTCGTCAACGGGGACATCGGGCAGGTTGGTAAAGAAGGGGTGAGAGTCCCCCACGCGCCTCTCATCCAGGGTCTCGCTCCTGGCCTTGCCTCGCTTCTCCTTCAGTTTGGAGATGTACTGAACAGCCTAGAACACAAACCAGTGGAGACACCGCTTGGGTGTTTATAAAACTGACAACTGACAACAGGACTCTGTAACACATGCTACGCAGCCGAGGGGCGGGGAGGGGGTGGGGGTTGCAGCAGTTGCCCCCCCCCCGAAATCTTGAACGTTGTATATCACATCACTTTTGAAAATGTGTTTATTAAATTAAATAGAATAAACTAATCAAACTGATAAATATTATTATACAAGATACAAGAGATACAAGATATTTTGTTTTGTCCTCGCATACATAATGATAAAACATTGTTTTCCACTGGTATAATTATAATAGACATGCATAATAGACCTAAAATAGCTCAAAGAATAATAGGGGTAGACATGCACGAACACAAAACAAAACAAAACAAATAAATTACTTAGGTATCAATTAAGCGCAATGTAGTGTAAATATATGGTGATGTGCCTTCTTGCGCTCTAGCTCTCTATTTCTTCTATATATTAATGCTTGTATTTTGTTTTGTTTTATGTTATACAAAAATGCAGGGATATTTGAACCCATGACTTTGTGATTAAAAGTCAGAAGACCTCTCCACTAAGCCACAACACCTCTGCATGTATAATGGCTCACCATAGTACGCTCATCCTTGTTGCTCTTTGATCCGTTCCATTGGTAGAGTTTGAGACCAAGATCCAGGATGAACACGTCACCGCTGCACAGAGACCTTCGAGACCTTGGGCGCTGAAAAGAGATGCAAGTTTTAAAGAAAGATAATAATAAAATATTTATGAGGCACCGACTACCTACTGGTCTATTAGTGGCGCACTGCATTACCCCAGCTACTAGGCGCTCAGTGGGGCATTCAATGAATTAATCCTGCCGGGTATATACCCATTACTTCATCCGGGTTCGATTGCAGCAGTGGCAGCACAATGTGGGTAAATTCCTTACTAAAGGGAAACACGCAATAGCTGGGATTCGAACCCATGTCCCTCTGATTGAAAGGCGAGAGGTGTAACCACTCAACCACGACACCCTGTCGGCGATAGAGCACTGTAGCATAAAATACTGGGAAGTTGTTGGCATCCATGGGCACTGGTAGGGATTTAGAAACACGAGGTTTACAAGCCATCGGTATGATTTTCTTACCCGTTTTTCCCAGTTTTGTTTAAATTTGATTTAATTTGATTTTGATTTAATTCCACAAACATTCATTACAACATTTCCCAGAATATTATACAGATATTGTCAGTCTAGAAGTAGAATAATTTATAACAAATATAATTCACGACCATGTTTGCACATTAATGTATCTAAGAGCTAAAGAAAATAGGTGGAAAGAGAAATAATAATACGTGTTGAATACATCTTTTCATTTCATTAAGTCACAGATATATCATTTTCAAGGGATCATAATTTTTTCCCGAAGTACACATGCAGAGGTTTGGGGAAAATATCCCGAAGGGAAAGTATGACTTCGGAGGAAGAGATGAAATAATATTTTTGGTAGATGCAACCCCCCCCCAAAAAAAAAAAAAAAAAAAATTCAAAGTATGATAAGGCAAAGGGAGCGGGAATCGATTCAATAGCAAAGTTGATATGTCAGGATACCTCGTGCACGTTGACGCGCTTGCGGTCTCCTTTGAAGTGGAGTAGACGTGGTTCGTAATTCTTGGGTTCCACATGACGGAAACCAGTGTCGGCTCCGCCCTCCATCAATCTGTAACCATGGTAACAAAGAAAAATAAATGGAAAGAGTAACAAGTGGAATGCCTCTGGCCGTCTCACCTGCATCACGCGATTCAATATAGCAGCAGTGCTGATTTTGAAAACTACTATAACTCGCACAAGATGTTCAGTGATACTTGGTTACTCTTATTTCCACGTTTTATGAACTAGACCAATACACTTATAGAGATATGATGGCAATTCAACAAATACCCCCAACGTGGCCAAAGTTCTTTGACCTTACATGACCTTTGACCTTGATCATGTGACCTGAAACTCGCACGGGATGTTCAGTGATACTTGATTACTATTATGTCCAAGTTTTATGAACTAGACCAACACACTTTCAAATTTATGGCTGTAATTCAACAAATACCCCAATTTGGCCAAAGTTCATTGACCCTAAATGACCTTTGACCTTGATCATGTGACCTGAAACTTGCACAGGATGTTCAGTAATACTTGATTACTATTATGTCCAAGTTTCATGAATCAGATCCATAAACTTTCAAAGTTATGATGGTAATTCAACAGATACCCCCAATTCGGCCAAAGTTCATTGACCCTAAATGACCTTTGACCTTGGTCATGTGACGTGAAACTCATGCAGGATGTTTAGTGATACTTGATTAACCTTATGGCCAAGTTTCATGAACTAGGTCCATATACTTTCTAAGTTATGCTGTCATTTCAAAAACTTAACCTCAGGTTAAGATTTGGTGTTGACGCCGCCGCCGCCGTCGCCGCCGCCGCCGTCGGAAAAGCGGCGCCTATAGTCTCACTCTGCTATGCAGGTGAGACAAAAATTAGGAGCCACTATAAAAATACATTTACATCTGTTATCACATTCAGAGCCATGTATGATTTAAAGCAATCATCAAATGAAAATGGGGTATGCCAAATTGCAAAACTTTGCCGAGTTATTATTAGGCTAATTATGTAAAGGACATATTTTTGCAAACGATATTTCATTAGATCTAGGAAATAACAACCAATAAATACATGCAATCTGTCAACTTCATTTAGTAATATGATTATGATTTGCACTTGGGTGACGATGAGGAGGGCTGGGTGAAATGAAGAAAAGAAAAGAAGAAATGAAACAAAGACAAACATAAGGAAGAAACAAGGAAGAAGACTATCGTAAAGTCGTGTTACAAAATTATATTTTTTTCAATTGATTAAGAAAATGACGTAACCCCAACATATCTTGCATTCTGTTCAAAATACCCTGGCGCAGCCCTTAGTTTGCACTCTGTGATTTCAAGAAAGTGTCAATCTATGTACCTAGTGCTTAGAAACAATGTGTATTAAGCGCTATATATTATTATGTTATTATTATTTGATAATAATGATAATGATAATAATAATAATGAATGAATGTATAAATGGATGAACAAATTATGACTGATTACATATGTTTACATGATGAATACGTATCTGTCGAAAGAAATATTAAAACAACTGAATGTGATTTATAAACTGCATGGTACATACATGGTTGAACGTGAATTTTAAACTCTTAATTAAAGATAACATTTTAACCCTCACGTGATTTCCTCGAAGTAAGACTTGAAGAGGTCGGATTCGAAGTCCATGACTTCCCTGTGCTGGACGGGCTTGTCGTCAAGGAAGTGATCGAGCTCGACGGTCTTGTAGGCTGCAGTGCCGTACTCATCCTAGCAAAAGAACATTGAAATATAGTGGCTTTTACCGAGTTAAACTACTACTACTACTACTACTACTACTACTACTACTACTACTACTACTACTACTACTACTACTAGTAGTAGTAGTAGCAGCGGTAGAAGAAGAAGTAGTAGTAGTAGTAGTACTGCTACTACTTCTACTGATATTTACAGTAATTATTGGTAATAATGATAACAACAACAATAATAATAATGATTATGATAATAATAATAATAATAGCTACCTTTACCACCACTGCTACTTCTACTCCTTCTACTACTACTACTACTACTACTACTACTACTACTACTACTACTACTACTGCTACTACTACTACTGCTACTATTGCTACTACTACTACTACTGCTACTACTGCTACTACTACTACTACTACAACTACTACTACTAATTCAACTTCTAACAACAAAACAATGACAATAGTGTTCTACTTTTCTTAAAATCTTTTTTTTTTCATCTTCCTAAAATTTATTTGATATCAGGATGGTATAATTCATTACCTGTGTGGAGTATCTCCCGATCCAAAAGTGAACGTCATATAGAAGCTCCTCGCTCTTTGAATTGGGATCTTTCTGTATAAGAACATTAAAAAGTTTAGATTCAAATATTGATTGCCCAAAGAAGTGATTCCGACAGAAGAGACACGTAAAGTGTTATATAAAAGAAAAAAACAAAGCAGTTAACATATCTATCAATTTTTTTCATCCAGTCAATAAATCAGTCACTCAGTCATTTAGTCAATCAATAACTAAATTATAAGCAATCTATTCATCCACCGATTAATCATTAGTCACTCACACATCGATTAATCGTTCAATCCATCCATTCATACATTAATCAATCAATCAATGAATTAATAAATGAGTCAATTAACCGATCAGTCAATCAATCAATCAATCAACCAATCAACCCACCCACCCACCCACCCACCCACCAACCAACCAACCAACCAACCAACCAACCAACCAACCAACCAACCAACCAACCAACCAACCAACCAACCAACCAACCAACCAACCAACCAACCAACCAACCAACCAACCAACCAACCAACCAACCAACCAACCAACCAACCAACCAACCAACCAACCAACCAACCAACCAACCAACCACCCAACCAATCATCATGATTATTAATCACCCGCCTTTATTTCGCTTCTATTCTCGTCTCTGTCTCTTTTTATTCGATCTACCTGTGCAGACTTGTTTTTTTGTTTGTTCTTTTGTTTGCTTTCTTTTACTCGTTTTTGTCCTTTGTGTTGTTGTTTTTTTATTTCAATTTGTCTGTTCTTATAGTATTTCGTATGTCTTGTTTTTGTATAACTTTTCGTCATGCCTTGTTCTTGTACCGTTCTGTCACGTCCTGTTTTTGTAAAGTTTTGTTTTGTGTGTCCTTTTCATTTTTTCTTCATATCTTGTAATATAATCCAGCCTTGGTTATCTTTTACTTGGGAGAATATGTAAAAAAATATATTTAACAAGGATTTACATTTAATTTCTACAAGAAAGATATGACGACTTGTGTATTATATACATTTTGAACTTCTACAAGAAAGATATGATTTGTATATTTTATATATATATTGAACTTTGTATTTTTGCATTAATTTGTCGTATTTATTGAAGGAAACCTTCAATAACAAGCTTTGTTTTTCAAAAGGTTTCTATTTCATTTCATAATGTTATATTATATTTTGCTTTACTTTGTAACCTTGTTGAAATTTTGAAATGAAATAAATTCGTTATCAATCAATCAATCAATCAATTTTACCGTCACTTACGTATGTATTGAGGATGATATAAGAATCCCCGCTGTAGAAGCTTCCGTATTCCTCCTTTTGCCAACGCTTGACCTTAAACTTGACGATCCTCCATATCTCAAGACCGACCTTTGACCCGGCACCCTTCCAAGCTGGTTCGGTTTGAGCCGATTCTTTCTTGATATTCTTCTCGGTATCCGAGCCGAAGAGTGCAAGGTTCGAGTCCTTCCAGTCATACTCCTTGGCCTTGCGTAGTCCCTTGCTAGGAGCAGTCATCTTGCTGATTTATATTTCCTATTATATGATAAAATATTTGAAATATAATTCACTTGCATTTTACAGAGAGTTAAAATACAAGACAATGTATATATTTCTCTTAAAAATAATTATAATGTATGCATGGGGTATCGGAAATGCACAGCTTTTAAAACTGTTTAAACGCTGTTTAATATACAAACCTTATAGTAGTTGTTTAAACAGTTTAAATAAGTGTTTAAACAACAAAGTTCAATTGTTAATGTTTTATTCTCAATTATTTAAACAGGGTTTGAACTGTTAAACAACTAATGTAAGGTACATACAGTTACAGCATTGCATAGAATTGTAAGCAGCGATATTACTGTGTAAAGAGTTCATTGGCAATGTCATTAAGCAGTTACGCATGACTTTTAATGCATACGTCTGGCGCACTTTTCTCGTGCAAAATGAGAATTTCGGCCCTAATTCTGCATAAATCTTGAAAAATAACTAATTTTACTTTGAAATGCTTGATAAAAACGAGAATGTCAATTTAAACAGATATTTCTAAAAAGAACAACACGATATCCACAGTACTTGAAGGAAAAAATAATGAAAAGAACACTTTAATAAATGGAACATGTTTCAAGGTTTACACCTCATCTTCAGCCTAAAATCATTAACAGAGTCATTGGAATTTATAAATTTTGGATATTATTTTCATTATTTTTGTCTTAAAAAGATTATATTTCAAACTTAGCTCATTTGAGTTCAAACTTGAGTCTGGTTAAGCACCGAGGAAAGGATCAACAGAGTCATTCATAAAGTCATATGTATAACGTAAGGACATTTTGAGGAAGCACTACTGCTGAATCATGCGAAATCTATTAGTTTGCAAAAAATGGGAAAGGAAATTAATCAAATATTTGAAATATAAGACATCTCTCAATAATTTTTCATTACAATTATGGTATAGTTTAATCGAGATTAAGCCATCCTTCTATACCAATATTGAGTTAAAAACAACACGACAACATTTACAACTTTAATCAAAAACTAATTTCGACTTCGGAGAAAGTTCTTTGAAGGGAGAAGAAGTTCGCCGACAGTATGCCACATCAACGACAAATGACAAAAAAATAAACTAGATTCTGGTACGATTTAATAGTTGATGATGGTGAACCTCAATATCTTTTTGGCGGCTTACATATTATTTTGCCAGCACCACTGATGGATCGGGGGGGGGGGGGGGCACAGCCGGCCCGTGCCCCCCTTTTTGAGAGACACAATCAATATTTGTAATGTAAAAATGCCGTTAAAACAGAAGACCTTTTTTTTGCTTCCAATTTTTCCTCGGGAAAATGTGCCGCTTCGAAAAATCCTGGATACGCCTCTGGCCAGCACCATTGACACACTGGCTATTTTGACCGGATTTTCTATTTCGGTTATATTAGGTCGATATTAACAAGCCCATCTGGTAGTTTCCTCATCATCAACGAACGTTGCTGCTGCTCCGCGCGTCGGACCTCAGTTCTTTGATTACTTTCAAAGGACAGCAGTCCCTTCTCGGCCCTTATATGGTAATTGGTCTCCTGCCTGCAATAAGGGTAGGAGAATGAGAAGATCTGATTTTATCCTTATGCATACATGCACCCGGCATTGGAATTCGGCAGCTCGCTTACCTGATGATATTGCTTGATGAAAATTTAACTTCCTTTCCTTATTTGTTTATCTATCTATCCATCCATCCATTCTTTCATTCATTCATTCATTCATTCATTAATTCATTCATTCGTTCGTTCGTTCGTTCGTTCGTTCGTTCGTTCGTTCGTTCGTTCGTTCGTTCGTTCGTTCGTTCATTCATTCATTCATTCATTCATTCATTCATACATTCATTCATTCATTCATCCATTCATTCATTCATTGTTTGTTTATTCGTTCATCTGTAAATTGATTCATTCATTTACATTATTAATTTATTGGTATGTTTACTAATTCATTAATTTTCATTAATTCATTCATTTATTCATAATGATGATTATTATTATCAATATCGTTAGTATACCCTTCACCACGATGAACCTCTTCCACATCATCGTTATTATTATTATCATTACTGTTTTCGGGGTTGGGGCAAGCCAAAGCCTTATTTTTAGTGTATAGTTTGGGGTCAGCATTGTATAATGATTTTGGCATCCTTGCCAAAGTTGATACATTACTATACAATGTAAAATCAGTTACTAAATTATATAACTTAAATTATCAAGATATTTAATAAAAGAGAGTGGTAGGTAAGAGAAAGAGATGGAATAAGAGAGAGAGAGAGAGAAAGAGGAGGGGGGGGGGCTTTGAGCAACAGCCAGTGCGCTACTGAGGACACGACTATTACTTCAAGCTTGGGAGTCAACTAAACGTGAAGTGCCGCTCACATATTTGCCAAGATGGGGGAGCAAAATCCTCTGCACTATTTCCCAGTTATAATCCTATTGGGGATTCATGGAATACCATCGCGTATTGCTATCTTCATCGGATATGAAATCACTACTGGGAAATCTATCAATTCCAAGCCGTTGCCGGTTTGCTGGCTTATAAGTATTTTTCTTTCATTGAATAATTGTATGTGAATGCATTAAGTCTCCGTTTTCCTCCTCACATTTAATAGTATATCTAACTCAGCCTTCCTCACATATACATATTTTGGATAATTGGCCTATGTTATATCCTGTATTATGCATATGATTATGCTAACTTATAATTATGCTTTAAAATATCAGAATGACCTATCTTCCTGCACTCTTTTGTGGATCTTATATATATATATTTTTTTAAATATATTCATTTCTATCAAACAGAGGGTCGTGGGACTGAATCCCAGCATTGCCTTTTTCCCCTTAGATGAGGTGGGATTGGCAGGATTTTATCGTTACATGCACTGAGCACAACAGCTCGAGCTAAAACCGGGGAGGGGGTAATAATAGTTTCATCTTCTATCCTCTGTAAAAAAACACTATACGTTAATCCATAAATTATTATCATCATCATCATCATCCTCATTAACACCATCATCATCATCATCATCACCATCACCATCATCATCATCATCATTATTATTGCTAGTATTATTATTATTATCATTACTATCATTATCATTGTTTTTATTATGATTATTATCATCATCATCATTATCATCATCATCATCATTTTCATCACCATCATCATTATTATCATCATCATCATCCTCATTAACATCATCATCATCATCCTCATCATCACCATCACCATCATCATCATTATCATTATTATTGTTATTATTATTATTACTATTGTTATTGTTTTATTATGATTATTATCATCATCATCATTATCATCATCATCATCATCATCTTCATTATCATTTTCATTATCATCATTATTATCATCATCATCAACATCATCATCATCATCACCATCATCATCAACATCATCATCATCATCATCATTATCATTATTATTGTTATTATTGTTATTATTATTATTATTACTATTATTATCATTGTTTTTATTATGATTATTATCATCATCATCATCATCATCATCCTCATTGACATCATCATCATCATCTCATCATCATCATCACCATCAACATCATCATTATCATTATCATTATTATTGTTATTATTATTATTACTATTATTATCATTGTTTTATGAAGCCAGGGAGTCCTTATTATGATTATTATCATCATCATCCTCATTTACATCATCATCATCATCTCATCATCATCATCACCATCACCAGCATCATTATTATTGTTATTATTATTATTATTATTATTACTATTATTATCATTGTTTGTATTATGATTATTATCATCATCATCATTATCATCATCATTTTCATCATCATCATTATTATCATCATCATCATCATCATCACCATCACCATCATTATCATTACTATTATTATCATTGTTTGTATTATGATTATTATCATCATCATCATCATTTTTATCATCATCATTATTATCATTATCCTCATCCTCATCATCACCATCATCATTATCATTATTATTGTTATTATTATTAATAATGATATTATTATTCTAACTATTATTATCATTGTTTTTATTATTATCATCATCATCATCATCATCATCATCATTAATATTATTTTCCGCTCTCTTTGGTCATATTGCCTCACACTACAGGAATCCCTTTACCAAACTCTCTTTATTCTCATCTTCATTCCAACGATGATCTCCTTTATCTCATAGATTTAATCGGAATTACGAATGGAATTCCAATGTCAATGAAGCCCCCCTCCCCCCCCCGTATTTACCATCAGATGCAGTGCTTCATGACCGACTCCAGAGCGATCAAAGCTGGTACATTAATTTGTAGGACATACCGTAAGTCGGAAGTAAGTACGTGGTACGGCTGGTGTAGCCAAATATTGACAATAATTTGTTTAAAGACTCATTATCCATACATGACTGTACTTAATATTCATGAAAAGAAATAGGTCCTCGAGAGTAATTGGGGATTGTCCACAGAGAACAAGACCGCTGAAAGACCATGAATTTTGGTTGATCTTTCAGAGGTCTCTCAATGAACCTACAATGGTCTTTGAGGTCTTACACGAGTCCTGACCAATCTTTCAGTGGTCTTCGTGGTCTTCATGGGCTCCAAAACTTTTTGAAACGGTTCAAAACAGTCTTACAACGGTCTTACAGGAAAATGGTCTTTCAGCAGTCTTTCAGCGGTCTTTCGATGAACTTTCAAAGGTCTTCATAGTCTTTCAATGATCTTTCGGCAGTCTCTCAAGATTGTGGAGATCACTGTAAGACTCATGAGAGATCATTGAAAGATCATTGAAAGACCATTGAAAGACCAGGCAAAGTCCATGGAAAGAATTCTGAAAGATCACTTGTTGCATAAAAGATATCTGAAAGACCATCGAAAGATCTTTATAGGACAAGTCTAAGACCAGTAAGACAAGAAATATCCATCAGTCTTTCAGAGTTCTTTGAGGGTCTTTCTGAGCCTTTCCACAGAGATGACACATTTCAGTGATCTTGAAGACCGCTGTAAGACCTCACCAATTTTAAGTCTTTCAGTGGTCTTTCAATGGTCTCCGTTCTGTGGAATGGGGGCCTTTAAGGCCCCCATTCCACAGAACATAAATATGGGGTTTACCTATTTCATCAGCACCTCTGGACGATGGAGATTCTTTCACCTATAGTCCACTTCTTGCACTATACCACTACAGCAAGAAGCATTTTTATGTGTAAATGTCTTAATTCTGTGATAAACCATTTTATAAATAAAGACTGTATTCCTTAGATTCTCTATTAAAATATTTTTTTAACTAAAAAAAGTACTTTTGAATGTGAGTTCAGTTATGAAAATAGAAGTATTATGCTGAAATAATGTCCAAGGGATAATCTTTTGCTTATGGGCATCCTTATCTGATAGACAACGGCAATAGGTAAGGACGTAAGGATATATTACATCATTGAACAGGAGGGAAGTATCTTCCTCTTTCTAAAGTTAATTAGCTCCAGCATTCCCAAACGGAGGTCAATTACTGCTGGGCCTATTGAGATGCGTCTGTATCGCGTGAGATTTATCACAGCTATATATCACAGACTCGTAGATTGTTCAAAGCGCAACCCGTGCGAGCAGCTGTGGCCTTCACTGCGCTCCAGGGTGTGCATGTGCGCGAATGCTCCCCATGTCAACAACTCAGCACCAGCTTTGAAGTATCATGGAGCTAATGGTGATCATGATTGTGATCTTATGTATAATGTTCCCTAAACAGTTGTAACTTTTCAGAGGCCGCGGAACGGTTTTGGAAGTGTGTGTGTGTGTGTGGGGGGGGGGGGGGGTGGCCATGCAAGAAATCACAATTAGATGGTAATTTTTACGTTTTTATACACAGATTTGGATAAAAATAGGTCCCATTTCCGCGGCCCCTGACTTTAACGGTTCGATCAGAACAAGTCATGCCTATTGCAGTGCAAGATGAGCAAGAAATGGAAACAAGTTATATGACAATCAAACACAACGTTAACATATAGGCCTACACAATAGTACACATAAAGCTCATACAAACCACACCACAGTACATACACATTCCCATCCTCACATTTACACCCCACACTCGCAAACTAAACACATACACCCTCTCTCTCACACACATACACACACCCTCACACACACCCCACACACACCCCTCTCATATTTAGCTCCCCCCCCACACACACACAATATTTTCCACGTTAATGAATATCATGGAAATTGAATGCCTAGGACATTTTACATCTATGAAACTGATTAAGTGAAAATATATTCATATCTCACGCTGATATTTCCGATATTTCAAATTATTTTTTTATCCAGAACTGCGCGAGGCTTTAAAATAGATATTTTTTTACAATATGATATATCACATTTCGCATTGATTCAAATGCAATAACATACGAGTAAACTTGAATTCTTTTATTTAATTGTCTTTCACTTACTCCGATAAACTACTTTTAATATATTCAGCTGATAGTAAAAGGACTTATAACATTACTTGCACTATAATGGTGCATTTCAAGAAACGGTCAAACACAAATGCATTTGAGCTCCCAAACCAATCATATGTCTTGCAATAATTGCCATTCTGCTTTATAAATGCATTAATTTGATGATTTTTATTCCGGGGTTGTCATTTTTCTCTTCAAACAACCGGCTTATACTGACAATCCTTCTCCTGCAAACTGTAAATGAATTTGTGTAAATTATTTGGTAGTATAGATCATCATGTATAGATTGTTCGTCTTTTTTTTTTTTACTCTGGTTTTAGTAAGTTTAGAGAAACCTATATTTTTTCTATTTTCATCGTTGTGCAAGACATTCAAATTTTAACTTAGGAACAGCTTTATGAAACGGGCACCTGGACGCCGTTTGATAATACGTGTTATAGAAGCAAATTTGCAAAAGCAGCTTAAAGCTACGGAAATAATTGAATTCGATTGGTTGATAGTAAACATGTTATCAAGTTATGCATTTTATTACGACAAGTCTATAATGATGGTCTGGAGCTTCCGAAGAAAAAAAAAACATCATCTAGGATCTCGCATCAGTATGGCTCATTATCGCCGAGACGATGAGATGGATAACCGTCAGCTGTCCACATAGTTAGGATGAACCCAGCTAGTCTCAGCAAGAGAGAAGATAGAGGCTGGTATGACACGAGAAGGATAGAGGAGAAGTTGGCGCGGGGGAGGGAGGGGGGTCTTGATGGTGACGACGCGAAGGAGAAGTGGAGGATGTGGGATGGTGAGGTATAGGAGAGGGATTGAGAAGTGAAAGTGATGGGGTGCAAATAAATGGAAAAGGGTGGATAGGATAAGAAAGAGAGGAAAGAGGGGGGGGGGGCAAGACGAGGATGAAAATGAGAGGGTTACGGGATGGGCCAAGAATATAAAGGAAAGAAATGAGGAGACCTCTTTCCCCAAAACAACAGAAAACAAGGTTATTATGGGGAGCAGAGAAGAAATGAGTAAGGCTGGGTGAAGTGAGAATACGAAATTATAGAGAGAGAGAGGAAGGGGATGGATAGAGAAGGATGGGGCAGGAAGTGGTGGAAAGGGGAGGATAAGGTAAAAAGAAAGAATTCAAAGAAAAAAGAAAGAAAGAAAGAAAGAGAGTGAGAGACAGACATAGAGAGACAGAAAGAAATGATTGATAAAAAAATAGGCTATCGAACGATGGGTGACGAAGGGGTTAAGAAGCACTGAGTTTAACCCACAAGCAGTCTTAGCATCGGCTGATGGGGCATATGACAGATGATGGTGAGATGTTTATTGACTTCGAAAGACCGCGGGTTGCGGTTATCCGATAATTGACAGAGATGTATAAACGATAGTATACCGCAATGGTCATGATGGTATGTGCTAGGTAATTAAGAGGAGGTGCTAAGGTGAAGAGTGCAAATTCCTTTGTTGTTTCTCATTCGTTTTTAACATGGGAGTATCTTCAATTTAAGTATAATACTAAATATTCATCATAAACAAACATCAACAAGTTCAAAAAGCAGTTTATGATTCATCCTATAAGTAAAACATAAAAAAATGCTTCCGGACTGCTTAAAATTGTATTTTTTTAAATGGTGAATTGTTGATTTCATATGGATATAGGTTTTTATAAACTGGCGAGTCAAGTCATTCAGGCCTATCTAGTTGCCCATCGGAATTAGTACTGGGGAATAGATATGGATACCACATGGTTCGGCTCACCTATCCATCTGCGATGTCTCGCAGATCAGACCAAACAATGCCGTCAATTGTTCACACGTGTGTAATTACCTATTTTAACACCTATTTGTCAGAATGTTCCTAGTTTCAGTTGCTCTTCTTCTATGTAATCTTGGATCCGCCCCAATCCTATTGCATACACTCTAAATGCAAAAGAGGTAAATCTGATAATCACACTCCTCCCGTAGTGAGACTAAGGACCAGTCGTTTTGGAATGGGATTTACCTCTTTCTGGAGTGAAAATGTCTAAAGAGATACTCTGTTCACTCCAGAAGGAGCGATAATGCACTCTCAAACATGTCAAAAGTTGTAAATCCCGCTTCAAAATGATTGGTCCCTCGTCTTATACTCTGAGAAGAAGGTGATTAGGGACCAGATTAGCTCTCTCGCATTTAAAGTGTATTGTCATCGGAATCAAGAAAGTTTTACTTACTTATGATGTTAGGCCTAAATGTTTTTGGACCCCATGGATTACCAGCGTGACTGTGCGAGCCACGCTGAATGTGGGCTATCCACCGTATTTTATTGTATATAATTATGCTTTTAATACGGAAATACTACTACAACTACTACTACTACATAATAATCAGAATCAGAAATTAGTCGCGATTAAAAGTGGCTGATATTTTCATAATAATTATGATAATGTTATTGGTCATTCATCTTTGACACAATCAAGCCCATTCAGAACGCTTTAGAATGTGCAACTTTGACGTAATAAATTAGAACATGTTTGGACTTTCCCGAAAACTGCAGCATCAATCATGCAACATCCTCTCCCTCTATACAGAAACATAATTATTGTTCAGTGACAAGGGTAAGAAACCAATCAACGTGGGCATGGGCGAAGCATATTCAAGATTCCATCTGATCGGTGATAGTATTATTTAAATAGCATAGACTGTAATCGTTAATGTAATGGCTACATGCCCTTGACTCTCTCTCCCTCCCCTTCTCACTTCTATACCCCCCATCCCTCCCTTTCTCACTTCTATACCCCCTCCCTCCCTCCCTTAATCGTTTCAACAGCTGACTCGATCTTTCCTCGTATAACCAGACCCCGCTTAAAAATGAGTCTGAGTTCTTCTATCGTCTGATGCGCCTGGTCTAAATGATCTTCGTTCTTCAGTGAACAATTCAATCCTCGGAGGGAGTGAATAAAATTTTAAGAATTACTTTAAGTCGTTGCTGAGTGAATTTCACCTTTTTAAATGTGAAATTTGTGTGATACTGCTTTGACGTCACTGGGATAGGACATATCGTCGTGTCGTTCTCTATGGTCAAATATTCACTTAATTAGTGATATAAGATATTATACATCGTATGATACGTCGAGTGTTCAATTCTTCTTCTTTCTCACATGCCTTTTTTTCAAAAAAATTCTCTTTTTTTCCATAGAAAAGAAGGTTCCCCATTTCATTTCATAATAAAAATAATAATAATAGGCATTTATAAAGCGCCATCTATCTAGATGGCGCTTCTATTCTATTCCGAGGCGCGTTGTTATTATTATTATTACCCCGGCTTTAGCTCGAGCTACCTTTCAGCGCTCATGCATTCAAGGAATTAATCCTGCCGGGTACCCATTCACCTCACCTGGGTCGAGTGCAGCACAATGTGGATACATTTCTTGCTGAATGAAATTACGCCATGGCTGGGATTCGAACCCACGACCCTCTGTTTCATAGTCAGAAGACTTATCCACTGGGCCACAACGCTCCACTTCATTATGTTGTATAATAATTCACTTTACTTTGTTGAACATTTTGAAATGAAATAAATTCGTTATCAATCAATCAATCAATCAATCAATCAATAATGTATTAATCAAACCGAATCAAGTAAAAGAAACTTTAAGCTTATACAGGCATGACAGACAAACGTTTAAAATTTATGGATCATAATATGATTACCTTATTTCATTCAGAACTCTAGAATATGAAAGATTATTGAGTAAAAGTAAAAATAATTTCTTCTTAGGATCCTTTTTTATATCTCATACAGAGATAGATATTGTCCATCCGAGGTCAGCAATTTATTAATAAAGAGAGAAAAGAGAATAAAATTTGGCCCCAACGAATAAGTCGACTTTTACAGCATAATAAAATTATTGCTCTCGCTATAATTATGATTGTCTTAATTTGCTATTGAAATTTCTTGAATGTAATAAATTGCATAATATTCCTCAGGCTTAAATCCTGATAAGTAGCAGTGAATAACTACTATTTTGTTGAATATTACGCCTATTATGTAACCAAATTACTCTTTACCACAAGTCCTTATCTTATGAAGATGTGAACATAGGCATATTCTATTAATGGCATTTCTATTCTCTTTTCCGGCAAGCAGTAGGCTGCAGTCTATACAAACTGTGTACATGTGTTATCACTTATGAACACACCCGCCCGAGACACTCCCACCAGAACAACAAGCACACACAACGAGATGTACGGGTACTCATTATCTGCATTTCCCTCTCATTTCTCCACCTCCCGCCCTAACTCTCTTTCTTGGTTCCGTTCTCTCTTTTTAGTTCTTTCATTCTCTCCTTTTTTGAAAATACGTCTCCAAGATTTCTACCTGTATAAAAACATGCTACAGGTCCTGAGAATTTTTGTTGAAAAAAGTTTTAAAAAAAAAAAGACAAATTATAAGGACTTTCTAATCGGTGTACATGTATATACGATCTCCAATGCATGCAGTTTTCGTGATGTTGCCCTACACATCAATCATGAAGAAAACATCGAATTAAAAATTGTACTGGCAAAAAATACATCCATTCATCAGTAATATATAAGTACATAAAGAAGGCAAAAAGTTTTAAATCATGATGAATCGGTAACAAACGCGCCTCAGAAGCAGACCAGTCCCATAGAATTTCACTTCGCAATTTCGACATCTAGCATCCCTTTGCTCAGCACAGACATTCAATAACATTTTTCATCGAGATTAATCAGCAAACATGTCAATCTCACTCTTATCTATCCTCCTTTGCCTTCACCCAAATAAGCCTAGTGTCGATAAGAAATGATTCTTTTTCAAAGCTAACTACTCGAATCTATAATCACAGCACAGGTCACTGACTAAATTTCAGATTGAAAATGTAAATCCTATGGCTTACCTTTCTTTCTGTGATGAAGATCTTTGCTCTTCCTCGAACCGCACCCAGTCTCTTTGCGTCGAATGGTCCACTAACTTCCAAAAACAAGCACTTCCCATTACACGAACAGACGATAGATGCATCGCACGAGGCCATCCCGCCAAAAACTCTAGCCCGACATCTCCCGCGCATTCCTTGCATACCAACGGCGTCTAGATAGTCTTTATCCAAACACTGTATGTTTCTAGTTCTGCCAGTCATGCTTTCAAAATGTATCCATCGTAAGAGGATAGCCTACTTCAAGCGAAGTTCTAAACGCAAGGTCGTGGTACTCTTGTGTTAATTTCTTATGCATGCCTAGACCAAAAGCTTCAGTCTCTGTATTTTGGTTGTTCCGCTGAACTGCGTTGGCTCACAATGGGGATTACAGTAAAATGTCAGAAATTGTTGAATAAATCCCCAGAAACGACGGTTATTCCTGTCTAATGCATGCCGTGAGTGAAGTTGTGATGTTATGCATCCCTTGGTTCATGTTAAGGGCGGAATCTGAACAAGCCCACGCTACATAAGTCATCCGGTGTTACATTTGCAAGTTTTCACACAGCCAGGCAGAACGAATTTAAAACACAGTAAATATAATAAAAATGCTCGTCAAATGACAATGAACTGCTGGGAAGTCTTTTTCGCAAATTGATGAACCGGAATAGCAGTTCATCCTAAGTTTCAATCAAATAGGTTTTTTATCCATGCAGAGTCTAGGATGAAGCTGTAATCTTAAATTTACCACTTCGATTTACGACAAAGACTTCCTAGTTGCTCATTGTCATGAAGGGCATTTGACACTACTTTTTTGTGTTCTTGTGGCAGTTTTCGCACTGAAATACTCCCTTTTATCAAAAAGTTTGAATTTCGTAAAGAAAAAAATACTAGCAGCCTATATAGGTCATTATAATAAAACTGCAAATGTCGCTGGCGCTTCGTTCTCGCAATGAGTGAGATAATAATCTGCTTATAAGGATAACGATGAGCTCAATATATCCCAATATAAAGTTAATTTGCATCCATCATCATGATAACAAAACTTGCTCAGAATTTTCAATTTTCGGGTCTATACATGAAATATTAAAAATTTTGAGCTCGCACTTAGTGCTTGCATGAGTTACTTTGATATTAAGATAAATATTATCTTGTTTTTAAAGTTAAGGTACTCAAAACTTCAGTCTTTAGAAAGGACATCCCCCTTTAAAAAAACACAAGTTTTAAGCTTCTCTTCAGGGAAAGTGTTTGGGGGAAATGTAGATGCTAATAATATCCCGGTCGCCCGATCAATTCCGATATAAACAATTAAAGAGAGCGTCAACATTCATTTCGCAGAGTAAGTTTTATTTCGTCTCATCCAATGAAATCAAAATTTGCAGACAAAATACCATACAGAAATTGTCGATATATCCAACGGACGTAGGCCTAATATTTGTGCATTGTTAAGAAATTATAATCCTTTATTTTAATACGACCCACTGGCGGATCCAGGGGGGGGGGGCACAGCCGTCCCAAGCCCCCCCTCCCTGTTGAGAAGCAAAATTAAAATTTGTAATGTAAAAATGCCATTTTTTTTGCTTTTCAATTTTTTTCGGATACGAAATATCCTAAATTTTTGGTTAAAAACCTTAATTTTTTTTGCTTGTCAAATTTTTCCTCCGAAAAATGTGCCCCCCTTTTGGAAAATCCTGGATCCGCCCCTGCTATGTTATTATGTTTCCCAAAAGACGTTTGAAATGTCACCTTGAGGTATGCAGGGTGGATCTAGCTTTTTTCCAAGGAGGAGGGGTCTGACCGAGAAATGTGATAAAGAAAAAAAACAGCCTCCACTACAAAATTGTTAACCTACCGAGAAATTTGACATGCAAAAAAAAAAGGGGGGGGGGGGGTTCACTAGCAAATCAAGGTCATTTTGGGGTTGACTTCAAAATGTAGGTCATTATTATTTCTATTTTACTTGGTAGCCCAAGCAGTGTTTCCACAGATTCAAAACGAATTTCCCGAAACTGAATGCCAAATTTCCCTACATTCATAAATATTTCCTGAACCCCCCTCGCGTATCGAACAGCTACTAGCGCATAGCACATGCACATCCGCTGCCGAGCATGCGCGCCACTTACCGGCGGGCGCGCGAAACATGAAAAGTTGCAGTCGATTCGCATCGCTAGCTTTTTTAATGGAAGATCAAGAGATGCCCATCGAATTCACTTGGGCATTGTTTTCATCATCTCATCATCATCTGCTGTAATCTTCAAAGGGTCGATCCATCTGCAGCCTATCTCGAAGATAGGAAGATTTTCCAAATCAGACTTGCAGCTGATTTAACAAAATCGGTATTTCTGCTTCGCCATTATTCGTCGTGGCGAAGATGGACGTAGTCATCAAGCCGGACTGTCCCGTTGAAACATATATGGTCTCTTCTGCCCTTTCTTGATAGTTGATATGGAATCAAGCATGTGCTGATTTTTTTTTGTCAGCGTCCGAAGACGAATGTGGTAAGTAATCAGCATTTAGGAAATAATGAAATTAAGAAAATCGGGACCTATATGTCACCCTAATGAAGCACACACATATTAAAAGCCAAAGGTGAACAAAATCATTGATCGGGTGCAACAAGTCTATAAATTATAGGCCAATATCAAACACTAGGATATCAAAAGCTGAAAATGACGCATTAGCAAATCTATGCAATGTTTGTAATACTGGCCCATCTTACACAGACTAGGTAGTTCTGGCATTCACACCCCTCTCGCCACATTTGACTATAAAAGTATAATGGGCCTACTAGATCTACATCGTAGTACAAGTCCAATCAAATTAGAGGCCTCTTACTACTCTTGTGACAGAAGATATTTTTTCCCACAAAACTCATGGTCTCGGGTCATCACGTCAGATAAGCGTTGTATTCAACGTCTTTCATTGGGCGATTAAGCGGCAGCACATTTTTCCCCTTAGTGCCTTACAATGTTATTATTTATTTCTTACAATATCAATATTTTTTGTGTGGTCAATTTTTGGAATACACTTTAACTCCATGAAGATTAACTTTAGACCAATTCGGCATTTCCTTATTATAGTTCACACATCACGGTGTTGGAATGTCAGCATTTACTAGTCTACTGCAACATGTTCCTTTTTATTTTACAGTTGGATTTCTCTTTTGCAGATTTCTTATCATCTGATAGTGATGCTTCTACTGCAAGCAAAATGGTGAGTTACCAATTAATTTCCAGTCATCTTGTATTATATCTAATATAACGAATATTGTCTTTTGCTTCCTTGGGTGGATTTTTTTGTGTGTACCGGTATGATATTAGGTGAAACGAAGAAGCTGGAATACCACCTATGGAAGTTATAAACATTGCGGGTTGCTGAATTGCATGGCCCGTAATTTTGAAGCCCGGTTTTAAAGACCATGGTCTAACCCTGTGCTTGAATTATGGGAAGCCAAATATGTCAAAATGTTGTTTAGGCCAACATGTACATAGTATGCTTCTTATGCTCACTTTCCTCTTTCATCATATTTTCATGAGGAAGAAAAACAAATTCATTTGATATTCCCAGACAGTTTTGAATGACCCTAGTGACAGGTGACCTGATAGATAGAACCTGTACTGGCAGAGATTTCAAGTGTTTCACAGTTGGCTATCCATAGTTAAACCACAACTTTAGGAAAGAGTTTAAATTAAACCAGAATTCAGAATACAGGCCCATTATGTTTACCTTTGGGCAATTCCATAACAGAATCAATCTTTTTGTACTTCCGACCCCCATTTTTCTCAAATCTTTCTTCACTTCATAAATTGACCACGTCATCATGATGGTCTTTTGAATCAGAGACAGAAAATTTCATGAAGGTCCCACATGTATGGGGTCGGGCCTACATTTTTTATGGAATTATTGCCCCTTTGATACATAATCACAATTTCACCTGCACATTTCCTTTGTTATTTACCTGTTTAAAACTAAATTCAGAAAAATAACCATCAATATTATCTTCATCATATTCAGCATTGGCATCATTATTATCATCAATCATCGTCATCAGTATTATCACCACCATCATCTTCATCATTGTCATATATCTTTACTGTTGTCATAACCAGCAAAGAAAGACCATGTAATCATGACTTATCCCTTACGTAATGATCCATTTTATTCAACACCTTAATAAGTGCAACATTTTATAATTTTCAGCTACGACACCTGGTAGTGTATAATCAAAATAGACATTTCATACAGTATGTAAATGGTACTTGTCTTACATAAAGAAAGCCCTCTTTTCGTCAATAGAAATTACATGTAGACTGTATTGCAATAAAAGTACAGAAAGTGCATAAATTGAGTACTAAAATAAAAGTAATTTTTTTTTTCATTTACAAGATGAATTAAAAACAAATCATACATCAAATGCATGACAACTTTGCTTCATCAGGAAACAATAAATAATATATTTTGTTATCTCATTAAGTTTTAGTTGAGAACTTGCTTGTAAATTCTAACAAACAATAGCTGCAATATACACATATAAAACAAATGTATGTAAATCATTGACAGTCAAATAAAAAAACTCAATATAAAAGTATAGTCTATAAAAAGATATGCACCAAGTTACTATTTTGTATAGATCAACATACTTAACAGATGGTCACTAGTCTTCGGGTTTGGGTTTTCGGAATTCAAAAGAATCATAATTATATTTTGGGGTAAATATCAAACAATATAAAACTATTGTTCCATCTTTGCTCGATTTAGAATCATTGGATTTGATTCAAATCCAAGATGAATATTGATACACCCGTGCTAACAAAGTATACTTTTGTAGTACAGTTATAAACGAACTATATAGAAACGAGTGAAAACAGCTATTAAAACTGGGAACACCAATACAATACTGCGTGTGATCAGATTGTCTATAAGGATAGTATCTAGTCAAGGTAACTGCCGGGCATTTTACGGGGGGGGGGGGGGGTGGAGTGGCTAGAGTTGTTTCTTTTTTTTTCTCAAATAAAATACCAATTTCAAGGAATGTTCAAGGCGCCTAACAATGCAACATAAATTAGAAAAAAGATAAAATTGTACATGAATAAAAAAAAAGAAGGTTATAATGCCAATGTAACCACACAACCTGGTATTCTCTTTTCACGTCGGGTTTTTATTCTTCTACCTCCTTTTTTTTCTACTATTTGCATATTTTCTGCTCCTTGTTTTCTCTACCTTGATTACTTGAGAAATTAAAGAATGGGCGACTACCCCATGATCCCCCACCCCGTTGAATTACCCCTGTAGGTGATATGACTGATGTATTAGAGCAATACTTAGGAACTTACATTTACACAAGTAATTGGTCGTGAAAGAAGCACATATCTTGTCAATAGTAAATAATCTAACTTACAAACATGACTAATCTCCCAACAATAAAAACATATTTAAACTAAATGATTGAAATATGAAGTACAAATGCACATATAAAGTAGATAAATCTGTACTTATTACAGTGAAATTTGATTATCTCTGTGCAAACCTACATTTCTATGTTAAAAATAAGGGGATATAGGGTGTACGTGTGAGGAAAATTATGGTGATAAAGATGAGGGAAGGACAAGGAATGAAGGGATATATATTGAAGGAAGGAATGAAGGAAAGGATGGCAAGTGAAAGGGGTAGAAGAATGTAAAAAAATGATAGTCAAGATGTGATAGTCAAGTGGATTGTCACTACACTAAGTGCAAATACAAGGCAAATCTAAAACTTTAAGACATTCTTATATAGATATAAAACCATTCTTATACACAAAATATTGTTTATACAGGCATTTATGGTGTTGCTAAGTATTTAAGAGCACCTCTGTATATAATACAAAATGCGAGTTATTCATTTTTTTTCTTGCACGATTCTGCTTTGTTCGAAAACTCATGTTCTTTGCCTCATATGAAAATTCACCTGATTGGTCATATTGGTAAATCAAAGCTGTATTCAGGACTTGTTGTATTATGATTTTCATATGTTTAAATATTATTGAAATTTGTCAATATATTTTTCAACAGTGCTTCTGTTTCTTATCACATATTTTTGTTGTTAAAATCTCAATAGCATGAGGTAAAGAAAAATACAATTGTTTGTAAACCCAGTTTCTCTCTGCCAAGGTCCAAATTTGTTTATTTAATTATGAGAAGCCAAATTTTACACCAATATCTAACATAGATATTCCATGAGCCACTTGCAGCATTCAAGTTTTCAGCAATTTACGTGGTTGTCATTTAATTGCAATTTCATGAGTTGATGATCAAAAAGGAACTCACAGAGAATAAAATCGTAACAGGACCATGCAAAAGCTACAACAAATGTTGAGACTTATTTAAAGCTTCTAAAAATCAAATTCCAGATTTCGACCTTGGCCATTTTCATTAGGGTCTGGGAACATAGTTTAAGTTAGTTGCGAGGGGGAAGGGTCATACATTGGTCTGATTGGATATTATCTCTTTCTTGCATAGGATTAGTTCTTCTAATGGAAAACTGACTCAAATGCCTTTGTCTTGTGCTCTAAACCTTCTTTCACAACCGTGACTGGAAGGAACGGGTGGTCGGTTTTCTGAAGGTATCCCTGAAAAGAGAGAGGGAGAAAAAAAAAAGAGAAAATGTAATCAGTTAATCAACAAAGTAAAACCTCTACGGAAGCTTGAGGTTGATGGTTTTCAATGGGGCTTGAGTTAAAAGCAGAAAAGAAAGCCTCAGGGTAAATTGGGTGATTTCAAGTCCGGTGTTGGGCTTGGTGTTGGTGTTGGAATTTGGATTGCTTCCCCTGGCTCCAAAACTTATTCTGAGTTTGTAAAACTGATCCAGATCACATTATTGACATCTCGTGTAAAAATTGACCAACACCAACACCAAAAGGTCAACACTGAACTTGAAATCACCCAATTGTACACTTCCAGTAATACTCTTAATAAAGATTGGTATAAGCCCGGGCACTCGACCAAAAAAGTAGTGGGTATGTGCCGCGGGCTTATTGCAAAAAGGAGGGTCCTCGGAACGACAAATGTTTGTGAAAACGGGGGTCCTTGGAACGGGTCGCCAGCGTGTGATTGCGTATTCATCCCTATGGAACGGGCATACGTGCATGCAGCTAGCCCGGCGGCACGGGCGCCGGGTGCGCTAGCGCAGATGCGATGGTCGGACAGCGCTCTGCGGCCCCTTTTCACCAAAATTGCGGCTGGAACGTCGTAACGGAAAATATGCGAAGCTTTGGAGCGGATTTTTTTCTTCTTTTTTCTCGATTATAAGAAGAAAATGCTATGCTTTGGAACGGCTTTCTTTGTTCTTTTTCTCAATAAGACAAAAATGCTATGCCTTGGAACGGAAATTTGAGTGTAAAAATGGGGGTCCCCTCCGTGGCACATACCCACTATGCATTATATACTGAGTGCCCCCCCCCCCGGGGGTATAAGTGACCTATCTTACTGAGCTTATATGTGGCTGACTGATAAAAATAGTCAGTATGATACATTTTGGCAGATTCTGACCAGAAAATTACTTGATTTCGACCATTCTTAACGGGTCTTCCATTCTACCAATGTATTGGTTATTTTGATAAATTCTTTTAAGAGATAAATATACACACAATGTAAACACGCTTTTATACAATAGGTGCAAAGAGTAAGAAACACAGTAAAGCTGATCCACCTCAAGGTGTCAGAAAAAAGGTCGCACTGAATCAATCAAGGGTATTTTGTTCTTATGAAGAGAACCTGACCAAGTATTTCAAAGCTGCCAGTACCAATTTCCATGAAGACTGTAAATCTACATAGCTTTCAATGAACCTCTGAAATGTAATGGGATCTGCCACAAGGAAATCATGGATCCACAGTTGTCCTGATGGTCGCTCCACTGGGCACAAACCATCTTTGAACCAAACATGAAAGGGTTTCCCAACAGGAATAGCAAAAGTTGAGTGGATGCTCAGATGGAACAGAAGCAAGCATGCACAGCCCTCTGCCAGCGTTGGTCTCACAGGTGGAGATGATGCTATGCCATCATTTTTAGAATCTGGGGGATTGGAGAAAGGACTAATTGTCTCACAGGATTACTTTATGTCAATAGTAAAGACAAGGCAGACCATGCCAAGGCCAACAGGTTAAAAACTTGAGAACAAAAGCCTTTGAGCGAAGATAGCAAGAGAATCACCTTAATAGTTTGTGAGAATCTAGATGTTCTGAACACTCACAAGATACTTTATCATGGGTAGAAAGGGTGTTTAAAGGTTGTTTTTTGGGGATCTAGGATGGCTGTCTGACACAACCTCAATAACTAGGCAGCCAAGAATCAGGTTTAGGGTATTTGAATGAGACTATATCCTGCAATCAGGAGTAGACAGCTCAATATGTACCGGAGGGTCATAAGAATACAAAAGAAGCAAGGCGGTGGTGGATGGCACGAGAAATGTTCTATCAAGAACTCCTTTCCTAGGCAAAAATGAAACCTTGAAGGAAGATCCGCCTTTGGATCAATACCTTATAAGAGGGACACAACATTTCCCTAAAACCTGTAATGGATGGACAACATGGACAACAGGCTTTGTCTCCAGGCACCTACAACCCAGCTCTACAAACTTTAACCACATAGATGTGAGCGTGTCTCTAAACAGGGATTCTAATTTGGCCTTAGTATCAGACAGCACCTGGCTGTCACCAGTAAGTCACGATCTTGTGTCAATCTTCGATTGTGGTTGAAAAACAAAGCTTACCGTACCTCAAAGTGGAAAATGTTGAGAAAGGACCTCTCATTGGGCAATATCGAAGCAAATCCGGAAGTCAGAAGTAAAGACCACCTTGAGAAGAGAATCCCACAAATGAACAACTAAAACATTCAGATCACGTGGTACAAATGTAGACAAATGAACAAATTTCTTCATCTTCTTTCGCATCTGTCATACTTGACCTCATTTTACACAAGAAGGATGTTATATTCCCCTAAAAACTGGAATAGATGGACAACATGAATGACATCTCTCTCCAGGCAACTACGTACTGTACAACCCAGCTACAAACTTTGACTACAGGGATCTGAGCATGTCTCTGTAAACAGGAATTGTAAATGGGCCTTTAGTCTTAGACTGAACCTGGTAAAGGGAGTCAAAATCTTGTGTCTAACTTTGTGGTTGATCCACAAAGTTTACCCCAAAGTGGAAAATGTCGACACAGGACTTCTCAGGGGGAAAAATCCAAGCAAAACAGGAAGTCAGAAGTCCAGCCCATCATAAGAAAAGAATTCCATCGATGAACAAACTAAAAGCATTAAGACCATGTGGTACAAAATCGGACCAATTAACAACTTTCTCCATCCTCTTCCACATCCTTCATACTTGATTACTCTGTGCTCTACTTGCCGAACCTAACAGTAATGATTCTACACTATTTATATATCGACCAGTATTACTTTATAACCAATGGTAGGATTATTCACTCGCTATCAATTTCCCCCAAAAACCCAACAATATTGACTTTTGTTCAACATTATTATTCATAATATTTCTTTGATAATATTTACACTACTATACACATGTTTATTGGTTCAGATCCTGGTGAAGGGCATACACCTGAAGGCTTGATGACTGGTAATAATCTTCCAAGGGCCCTTTCCATTCTTATTGATCTTGACTACACTATAACAATTTAACACGAGGGTGGGACACTGGAACTCCATTCTGCATATGGATAACCAAACTGGATACAACTAACTTTGTATTTAAAGGTCAAGTTCACCCCCAGAAAAATGTTGATTTGAATAAATTGTTTGAATTATACAATATTTCAATTTTAGAGATTTGACCTAAAGGACCAACTTTACTGAACCATAAAATGTCCAAACAATGGAAATACCACATGTTAAGAGAGGAATAAAACTTCATTTCACAGAACAATGATGATAAAATTACAATATTTCATATCTCATATAATAAAATACAAAAGAAATAGTGAGTGGATGACATCATCAGTCCCCTCATTTACATACCTACCAGGATGTACATATAACTGTCTTGTAAAATTAAGCTTAACTTAAAAATGTCGTAACTTTCTTATTTGACATTCGATTTTGAAGAAATTTTCAGTGTTATGCTTGTTGGATTTTTCTCCTTTTATTCAAATCAATTTTTATTAGGGGTGGACTTGTCCTTTAACTTACTGAAATGACTGGGTGAATCCTCTGTTCAAAAAAAGTTGGGGGCAAAGTTGCAGGGTAATTGTCATTACACTTTCATTATATATATATATATATATATAATGATAATATAATATATATATATATATAAATTACATTTGAGAAAATTAAAGACAAGAAAACTCACATGGGCATATGTCATTGCATTTTTCCTCTCAGCGACAGAGGCCCCCTTGCCAATCCAGACAAACAAATGCCTGTCGTTGCTTTTCATCCTCTTATTCTTGCTCGGTCCATCGCTTATCACACGTCCATCAATCAAGAACACGTCCTAAAAATAAAACCAAGTTGTGAGAGATGCAAATGATAGTCTGAAATGTCATGGGTTAGATTTCCTAAGCATTATTTTTGTATGAAGACATAAAGAAGGGAATTATATTGATGAATGCCACTAATGATTGATAATTGAATATGCTCATGCAGTCATAATAAAATGTATGATTTCATCATTGACAGAGATGGGCATTGGACTAATAAGTAGCTCTTTAGCTCGTGTGACTTAAACGTGACACTGAATTTTCACAGGCTTGTGTGACCTGGGGGGGGGGTAGAGTTTCACAAAGAGCTAAGTGTGTAGAGTCATGCTTAAATGCTGACGCATACATGACATGTAACACACAATCTTATTGTTTCACACGCAGTAGTGCGCATCCTCATAGCATTATTTGACCCAAGCAGTGATTCCTTTTAATAACGTATGAAATAGGAAGGTTAAGTGTGACTCTACGTCACACTTTTTTGTAAACCAGCCCCCAGGTATGAGTTTCATAAAACTTGTTCATAGGTGGTAGTTACATAGGGATACCATTTAGCACAAAAAAGTCAACAGTCGTGTTTAAAGTCATTTTTAACTTAAGCCACCCGCATTCACTTCTTCTCTTAAATTAGCTCATGTCATATTTGAAATTTTTTCCCTCATCTTCTGAAAGACCTAGTTGAAGTCAGGTGCAGATTGGGGAGACACTGCAACTACCGTGTAAGGTGTGCATTGTCTTTGCTGTATAAAGTATGCTGTGCACAACGTTATGATGTCAATGTCATAACACGACCAACAAGGACGGGCAGCTTAATTAGATGGGTCGCGAATTTGGGTTATCACATATTTGAGAGTAGAATAAATTGCTCAAAATGAGCAGGCGCGAGGAAAATTTGCCTAGCATTCCAACACTTTTGGGCAATTAGGCACGTTGCAAAAGTTACGTTGCAAAGCTAGGTTAGCTCCCCATTACTACTGAGATACTTACGTCAGTTTGAAGGTCTGATTTTGAAAGCTGGCCCTCAGCAACTTTATTGAATTCCATTTGTCCACTTGCATCACTCAGTCTGGGGATGAAAGACAGGAAATCGATTGGTGAATTTTAATAAAACATTTTTCGCGATAAATACGCCGTGCAAATTTTTTCAAGTCAGCCACCACCTACCTGGCTTAAGTCTAGCTGTCGTGCAATTTACAAACGTGCATATGCACAGTCATGCATACTGCGTCTAGATGGATACATACATTGCGCATTATTTCTAAGTAGACATGTATCTCTATGGCCCAAATCAACCAGGGTTTTATTTAAACTCTGGACGAAGTTGTGGTTTAAACATGGATGGCCAATTGTGACACATTTTCTTAAGAGTACAAGTTCCATTTATCAGCCTATTTACCACTTGCCACTCCAATCATTGAGAACTTTGAGAAAATAATGAATGATATATTTTATTTACCATTCATGCATGGTTAAGGAACTCAATAAAAAGAAGCATACAATGTGAACAAAATCTTGACATTTTTTGCTTCACTCAATTTTAGGCATCGACTTAGAACATGGTCTAAATTAAACGAGACTTCAGAATTTTGGCCCAAGGGCAGTGCCGGATCCAGTTAGGGGTACATCGGTGCCCCCATTCTGAGATTAATAAAACATAATGGGAAATGTCTACTATGCAAGTGAAGACTTTTTTTTTATCTTGTTAAAGGACAAGTCTACCCCCACAAAAAGTTGCCTTGAATAAAAAAGAGAAAAATCCAACAAGCATAACACTGAAAATTTCATCAAAATCGGATGTAAAATAAGAAAATTATGACATTTTAAAGTTTCGCTTAATTTCACAAAACAGTTATATGCACATCCTGGCTGGTATGCAAATGAGGAGACTATGACGTCATCCACTCACTATTTCTTTTGTATTTTATTATCTGAAATATTCTAGTTTTCTCCTCATTGTCAAGTGATACAACGATTATATTCCTCCCTGAACATGTGAAATTAGCATTGTTTAATATGATATATGGTTCAGTCAAGTTGGTCCTTATTGTCAAATCTATAAAAAATGAAATATAGTATAATTCAAACAATAAAAAACAAAAGAAATAGTGAGAAATAGACATCATCGACTGACTCACCTAGTTGTGCATATCACTGTTTTGCGAAAAATAAGCAAAACTTTAAAATGTCATAACTTTCTTATTTTACATCCGATTTTGATGAAATTTTCAACACTATGCAAGTTTGATTTTTCTCTATTTATTCTAGTAAGCATTTTTCTGGGGTGGACTTGACCTTTAATATATTTATGCCTCCGCAGACGAAGTCCAGAGGGGGCATTAAGCGTTGCCCTTGTCTGTCCGTCCCCCACTTGGTTTCCACACGACAACTCGAAAAATATTAAATGGATTTAAAAAGTTTTTGGTGTGTAGGTAGATGACATCAAAATACAGGCTATGTTCGAATTCGGAGTTCGCAGGTCAAAGGTCACAGCTCATTAAATATGCAAGTTAGTTTCCGCATGATAACTTATGAAATATTCAACGGGTTTAAAAAATTTCTGGTGTGTAGGTAGATGACACCAAAATACAGTCTAAGTTCGAATTCAGAGTCCGCTGGTCAAAGCTCATTTTATATGCGAGTTCGTTTCCGCATGATAACTTTGGAAATACTCACCAGATATTAAAAATGTTTGGTGTCTGGGTAGATGACACCAAAATGCAGGTCACATCAAATGACCTGACTGTCATATCTTCTGTCAGAGATTTTTATGGAAAGGGTGAGTCTTTAGGTCAAAGGTCTAAATTTGTTCATATATGAATATTGGTTTCTGCACGATATTAAGTTCAATCATATTGAATGAATTTCTGATCGGGTTAAATGGGGGCATCTGTGTCCTTTGGACACATCAAATTTCAAGTTTTAACAATAATGCCCCCCCCCCCGCCCTCTTTAGAAAAATCTGGATCCACCCATGCCTATGGGTCAAAGTTCAGAGGAACTTTAGTAGACTTACTGGAAGATACAAGGTACACTTGTGTCCTGCACCTCTTCACCATTGTCTGTTCCATCTGTACCATCATCCGAAGGCATAGGAACAAATGTATAGAACTCATGGCTCGCTGGTATCTCATCCTGATCCAGGGTTTCAGATGTTGCCTTTCCTCGCTTGTCCTTTATTCCTTGTGTATACTGTACCGCCTGTAAAATATAGTTAATACTTTATTAAACAAAAATGCAAATTAACTCTACGGTAGCATGGGTTTACCTTGCAGTATTCTGAAAATAGGTTTTTACTTCAGACCAATGTAGTCTCTATGCTCAGGCAATTATCCAAGGGTGGGACGAAGGACACTTAGTGCTAGAAATTACCCCAGAGGAAAACTGCCCTCTAGAACATTACCTCACACTGAGGACAACCACCCCCAGGGGCCCGTTGCAAGGGTCACATGAACCAGAATTTGTTATATATCGACAGAGTTTTGTAAGGTGAACCGTAGAAAAGTCTGGTTAAAGTTTATGCAATAGAAAAATGCAGGCTAGGAGCTTCCAACCGGAATTTCTTGATTTCAACCAGAAAAAAACTCAGGTTGGGGTTTTATGCAACGAGCCCCCGGAAGATAATTCCCCTGGCACAATAGCCCCCAAGTACAAATACCCTAGGACAATTGCACCTGAAGGTTATTGCACCCAGAAAAAACTTCCCCCTCCCCTCGGACATTTACCCCAGGAAAATTACCAGAGAGTGCAATCAATGCCAAGGTATCCAGGATATCCTAGGTATCCAGGATATAAACCCAGCCAATTACCTTAATAATAAATAAACCCGGACAATAAACCCGGCCATTTATTCATCTGGCCAGCCAGTGCTCTACAAGCAATGGAATCGCATTCCTAACAGTGCTGGCAACTTCTATTGTCATTTGTCAGATTTTATTCATGAGCTTTATTATTTATGTATTTTGTTTTTTAATTTGCTATTCCCCCACCCTTCTCAAAGTGACTGATATTATTTTGTGGTAATTGCCATTCTAGTAATTATAAGGGGGAGTAACAACTAACAAGAGTAACAAGGTAAGTGCCCTGGGGTTTCTTGGGGTAAGTTTTATAGGGGCAAGCATTTTCGGTGGGGGGGGGGAGGAGGAAGGGGGTAGAAATTGCCCTTGGGATGATTGTAGTAGCAGTTTGTTTCCCTGAAGGTCATTGCCAAGAAGGCTATTATTGATTGTTATTGGTGATGATAACCCAAAGAACATTTCTCCATTTATCTATTGGCCAATATGAAGACATAAATTGGGCTACAGCCTACAACCCTATATTTTTGGTAAAACCCCCAGAAAACTGGATATGCCATTTCATTTCATAAAAAAAAAAAAATCAAATCACACAGTATAGAGTCGGTGATCTCTTTCCTCATACCAACCTGCGTGAGTGCTGATCAGGTGGGTGTTTCATAAAGCAGTTTGCGGGCAAACTCGGGATCGACTGGTGATCCTTTTCCTGTGGTACATTATGTGCAGCAAATTTTCATTGGTATTAAGCTCATAAGAAAGGATCACCAGTCGTTCGCAAGGTCGCTCGTAACTTACGAAGAGATTTATGAAACATCCACCAGGTGTGGTATCATTAGCACTCTAAAGGTACCCTCAGTAGAAGCATGGAGCTATCTGTGTCTTATAGCTCCATGGTAGAAGAGTCCTGCTAATCAAATAGCATTAATTCTTTTGTTCATCCATGCTCAATAAAAGAATTAATCTAGTGGGTGGTTATATTTAAAAATCCATTTATGGCACAACACCCTACATACCTTGAATTTCTCATCTTTGTTTGATCCATTGCCAACCCAAATGTACAGCTTGAGTCCCATATCCAGAATGTAGACATCATTGCTATCGAGGCGTGCATTCTCGATAGCTAATTGTTTCACTTCGACCTTCTTCTTATCGCCACATACGTGGAAGAGGCGGTTCTTGTATTCCTCTGGTGTCACATGCCTGAAACCTGTGTCAGCTCCACCAGTCATTGTCCTAGTCAACAGAAATGGAAGGACACAGTTTAGGTCAATAGTCATGAAAATAATAATATGGAGCATTTATATAACAAAGCTACTATATTAATATATTTTACTGATTTTTACATTTGGTATCATAATATTCTCCCGGCTGTAGCCGAGCCGCTATACAGGCGCTCAAGCATTCGAGGAATTTCTTCCTATCAGGCACCCATTCACCTCACCTGGGTTGAGAGCAGCACAATGTGGGTAAATTTCTTGCTGAGGGATAACATGCCACGTTTGGATATTGAACCCACGTCCCTCAGGTTGAAAGACGAGTCGTAACCACTAGACCAAGGCGTGCCCTCAGTGTATGCAATGATGTTCACAATCAATTAAGAATGAGGAAAGAATCACCAATTGCATGAATACAACATTCATCAATTCATTTATAAATGTAAATTTGATCATTCCCTTCTTGTACAGTGTGTCCCATATTGTGTGCCACAGGTGTGTTCAAAGTGTGGAACACAATGTGAAATCACACTGTCAAATATGAGCATTTCAAAAGTGTTAATTGATTATTCATGCAAGTCGACCATGTGAACACGCAGTGAAAAGTGACCCTGTTGAGGTGTCCACAGTGTGAAAATTTCTTCACACTGTTGACTTTGAGCATTTTAACAGTGTAAATAATATTTACACATAGTCCACACTGTGAACACACTGTGATCACACTGCGTGACACTGTGTTCTTTCCACCAGGATTTTTTCATTTACTCAATCATTACATTTGCTTTTTATTGGTAAATCACCACAAACCAACCATTTAAACCAGAATGTCAGATTGCAATTGTAAAAAAAAATGTGGACACAATATCAAACAAAAATTTGACACATTCAACAAAAAGCTAGATCGATTCTTGACTGCATGCAGTCAATAGTTATGCCTTCGCCAATGCCAGAACAGAGCAGAAATGCATGCCATACCTTGGTGATTCCATGCTAAAAAAATTAGCAATTTTCACAACATTTTTAACCTGTTGTCTAAACAAACAATGAACTGTAATTTGTTTTGTGGTAATAATAAATTATTACAATTTACATGGTAGTCTTGTGAAAAGAATGACAAGTAACAAATGTCTGTTGTCCGCATGTGAAAATGTTGCGTGTCGTACGGAAATCTTGGTGTCCAGTACAAACATTCTACATGCTACATAATGATAGAATGCAGTAATCCTGTGGGGGGGGGGGGGCAGTCAAATGTATTGCTGTACCCATGCGTGACCAAATTGTTTCCAAACACCCCCTAAACAAGTTTTTCTCTGTGTGCAAAATAACCCACTAAGCAAGTTTTTTCACAGGCTTCATTTACACATTTTGGCCCCTAAACAAGTCGCCAGAATATGACCCTTAAACAAGTTTTGTCTACATGCTTAACAATAAACTTAAATATACAACTATATTCATGGGTATTGCATGCCCCCCCCCCCCCCCAGTGCAGTATAGGGTTAAAATACCACAATTGGGAAGAACACGAACACTTTTCAGAAACAAGGAGGAAAAAGCCCCGGGGAAAAAGCTTTGGGGAAAAACATACCCTAAACACATTTGGCTAGTCTTAAAAAAATAAAGGCTGTGGAAAAAAATATCCTAAATACGCTTCACCCCGCGATTGACCATTGAACAGTCTTTCAAAACCACCCTTTAAAAAAAAAATCGGTGTCTTTGATACCCTTAACGAGTGCACGCATGGCTAGCGTCCAAAACTGAAAAAAAAACCCACCCTATGAAACACCTTTTTGGTCACGCATGAGCACAGCAATACATTTGACTTGCCCCCCCCCCCCTAAGGCAGTAATTGCACAACCTGAAAAATGAGCGATGACCCTTTTATTGTCATATTTTTCAAGCATATTCGCATCGTGTTAAAGTCTAACTCTGGATCTGCACCAGTTTATGACCTTTGAATTTTGACCATGTGACCCAAAAATCTCAGTGTTTGTTAAACCTTGATAGGGAGCTGCAACCTTACGTGAAAGATTTGAAGTAAGTTTTGAAGAGGTCGCTCTCATTGTCCTGGACTTCTCGGTGTTGAACAGGCTTATCGTCAAGCAGAGTGTCTAGCTCCACCGTCTTGTATGCTGCTGTACCGTATTCATCCTGGATGGCATGAAGTAATTTCAGAAAAAGTGAATAGATTAGAAACCATCTTGGTAAAATTATTATTCAGGCTATTGTAATCTACAATGGACCTTGTAATGACAACATAATCTAGTAGCGGCCTACCTCACAGGATATAGGAATACATGTAAATGGAGGTGTCCGAGATGTGCCCACTGCAGCATCTATGATAGCGCCATCAATACATAAGGTCTATAGCTTATAGCAGACTACTTTCTAGTACATTCTGCTCTTTGAATAGCACAGACCCATAGATTTAATTAATTAATATAAAATTTGAATAAAGCAAAGTATAGGAACAGTGCTTGGACAGGATACACTCTGTGAGCCATTCTGATTACAAAGAGATGTTAAGAAGTACATTTTTACACTGGCCTGTATTCAGAAGTCATGGTCTGACACCTGTGTTAACCTGTTGACTACTGAATTCTGTCATTCCCATTAGTTTTGTACACAGATCACCCAGTTCCAGTAAGCAATGGATTAAAATTATGGAAAGCCAACAATTTCAACATTGCATGCATTTACATATATGTTTCCCATCATTATTTAACTCATTCCTCATGTTTGAAGAGAATCATTTCAGTATAATTATTCCCAGTCAGGTTATGACTGATTCAAGTACCAACATGATCATCCTTATGACTGGGTAAAGGCAGACAGTAGTTTTATCGAAAGTAAAGTAGATGAGAATGTGTGTACACGTAGTGGTAGAGTAGTCAAACATCCAAAATGCCTTGACTTGTAAATACGTTATCTGATATTTTAACATGTACAGGTTGTACATGTATATTTTATTATCACTTATGTTTTTGTATTCATGTATTGTAAATATGTTCATACTCGCATACCCCGAGAGAGGGTCGATAGAGTCAATAAAATCTTACAATCTAAGCATATGCTTGAAGCCAGCCAAGGCATGGTGGCTTGTCATTGTTCAAAACTCCTCTACATCCGCCACAGGAAATAATTAGTGAGCTTGAAAATCTGTTTATATATCTTATGGTCAATATGAACAGGTTAGCCGTAGCCATTAACCTGTCTTTGATCAAATGGTTGGGGCACTGGCATTCTAAGCTGAGGGCCCTTGTTCGATTCCTGGTGGAGGCATTCTTTGGCGTCACGACAATATAGCTCTGGAACTTTGATTACAGCTACAGGTACGCCTGCTATCATTCTCTATCCAAATTTCTTTCACAATATATATGTATAAAATATATTTTTAGGGGATGGGGGCAAGAATGTGGGAAAGGGGGTCAGAACAGCAAAAGGCTAAAACTGCCGACACTCACCTGGGTGGAATTCTCTCCAATCCAGAAATGAACGTGATGTTCTAAATCTTCCTCGCCTGGATTTTTCTAGAAATATTAAAGAACAAAACCTTGTTAATAATTTACGCAAAACCTCGAAACGCTGCACTTATCCTATACTGCTACCAGTTTAATTGAAATGGTGGTGGTGGTTATTTTAACCTCGATGCTTGTTAGAAAGCTTCCAGGAGACTGATTGCTTGACAGAGTCCTCTCCAGGGCCAGGAGAAGGGTTCCATAACAATTAAACAGCACAAGGTCATGGCCGAAGCCAGCAAAATGAGGCCTTGACACCATCCCTGCTACCTACTACTAAATCAGTGTCGTCCAATTATTTTACTAACAGTGACAGTAGTGGATGTGGTAATACTTCTTCTTCATCCCCACTTCACCTTATAACTAGACAGATATGTCCATAAGTGTCCTGCCAACTGACAGTGTTGTGGCGAGATGTTAACCCTAGACCTTGTGGTTTCTATTCCAGAAATTTATCCCCTGATCAATTAAGACCTACACCTTTACTTGAATAACAATCCATTTCACAACTTACATATGTGTTAAGGATGATGTAAGAATCCCCATCGTAAAAACTTCCATATTCTTCTTTGGGCCAGTGTGTAACCTGCATAAAGAAAAAATATAGTCCAATTTGTGGTAAATGTGTGTTTGTATCAAAAGACTGTAAAAAGGGAAGGTGGGATGTCTTTAAATAGATGCAAGTATCATCATTATTGTGACTATTCAGATCATAATGGTGTCGTACCTCTGTGTATTGCCCATTGTTGGTGCATACGGAAGACAAATATATCCAAGAAAAGCTCTCTGTCAAAATTATTAAATATTGAATTTCAGGCATTTCATGTCGGGGTGACAAAATACATTCTCAAGGGGATAACTTACCAAATGCCAAAGATCCATTTCATGTTATGAAGCAAATAATGCACATTACCCACCATCATCAATACTTAAAGGAGAATGAAACTCTTGGAGCAAGTTAGCTTTTGTGAAAGCTGAAAAATCTAAGAATAAGATCAACAAAAGTTTGAGTAAAATAGGACTAGCAATAGAAGAGTTATGAGCATTTGAATGTCGAGATCACTAATGCTATGGAGATCCTCCCATTGGCAATGCGACCAAGATCTATTATGTCACAGATGAACAACTCTCCCCTTTTGGACACTGAAAATATACCCCAAAACATCTCTTTTTGCTCATTCTAATCATATGACAAACGATTCATCAATGATATAATGTTGTGAAACCTCTGTACTTGTCCTCTCATAAAGAGAACACCTCACCTTGGGATAGACACTATAAAAGTGAGAATATAAGTGAAATAAGTACTAAAGTAATGAGGGAGTTGTACATGTGTGACATCACAGATCTTGGTCGCATTGCCAATGGGAGGATCTACAAGGCATTAGTGATCTCAATATTCAAATGCTCATAACTTTCTTATTATTCATTCAATCTTCCTCAAACTTTCAACAATATGTTTCTTTGATTTTTTTCTTTGATATGGATTCAGCTGGTTTCAAGGGTTTCATTCTCCTTTAACAGCAACGATTGAAGTCCCTTTTCGCACTTTGTGGGGTTGGACAGTTTATTTCCTTGATGGCTCTCCTCCATACTGGGGTCAATGTGGGTAATGTATGACATTTTTCTGTCTTCTTTGGTAGTTCACCTACGTCCTACCAACTGTGAAATTCAGTATTCTCTTGAGCAAGTGGGCCTCCGAAAAAAGATACTGGAGCCCTTTTGTCCTGTATTCAGAACCGTCAAGAAAAAAGGGTTCCCAAAAAGGATCTCTATGTGGTCAAGAACCTTTACTTTTAACCTTTTTTATTAGCTTTTTTGAAATGGCATATAACTAAAAAGGTACCTAGAAAGCATCCAAAGTGGCTGTCTAACCAAGGTAATTGGAACCTTTTAGGAAACCTATATGAAGGTTCCAAATACGGGACAAGCATATATAGAACCATCTAAGCCCCCCCCCCCCGAATGGCATCACTTTTATTGTTTTTGTAAGGATTTAGAATTATTTACCTTGAATTTCACGATACGCCAGATCTGAATGCCGACTGCTTGACCAGCTCCGTTCCAGGCTGGTTCACTTTCTGCACTTTCTTTCTTCACCTGTTTCTCTGTATCCGACCCAAAGAGGGCAAGATTTGAATCCTTCCAGTCGAACTTCTTAGCCTTCTGCATGGTTGCTGTTTTGATATGTTGGTGAAATCACCTGCAAAGAAATTAAAAAAAATGAATTTTTAATTAAAATAATATCTTTGTCTATACATTATATTCTACTTTTTATATTGTATATGTGTATGTCCGTATGTAAGGGTGTGTGTATGTGTGCGTGTGTATGTGTGTATATGTATGTATATATATATATATATATGTGTGTATATATATGTACATGATGTGTATGTATGTGTAGACATAATATATATGCAGCAGATTAGCTTTGCATCCCTCTCCCTATCTCTATTTTTCTTTCTATATTCTAGGCAGTTGTCATCGTACTATTGTCCACCCTCATGTACCTGTGTTGTGTTGTGTCGTGTTATTGTCTTTTGTCTCTGAATTTCACAATCCTGTATATAAGATTTTTTTTGCCCCTTTCGTTATCTTCATGTATTCCTTTACGTATATTTCAATATTTTTTCTATCCTAACTTTTTGAGGGGTTCACATTTTACAAGCTTTGCTTTTCAGTGGACCCCTCCATTCTTCTCATGATATATGATTATATTGATTTAATTATATTTAATTATATTGATTATATTGATTTAAATTTGACATGCATGTTAATTTATATTTGAATCACTTATTGAATATGTATATTATTTATTCAATGTTGAATTTTGTTCATGCTTTTATTTGAATTGATATATCATGTTATTATTTGTATTATGTTGAAAAATGAAAATAAATTAAATTGAATTGAATTGAATTGAATATTTAAAAAATCAAACAATTTTTTTTTTTTTGAGGGGGGGGGGTAGGGTCGGTGGTGCTTCGGTATCTAATATGAGCCTTTTCATAATGGCCTACTGCACATTTTTGGGTTGTGATTTTTGCCCATTCCATTGCTAAAACTCACATTTAAGCAGCCCTGTAGCCATTTCAGGGTTTTCATGGAGGGGGTTCGATCCCTTCTCCACCTTCTTATTTTCTTAACCTATTATTTCAAAGCTTTTCATTTTTATTTTATTTTATTGATATTTAATTTATTTATTCATTTACTTATTTTATTATTGTTTTTTTTTATTTATATATATATATATATTTTTTTTTTGGGGGGATGGGTTCTATCAAGCCCCCAAAACCCATGGCTATGGGTTTGTAAAGCTTCATTTTCTTGATGAAGGATGTATAGACAGGGCCTGCATACCCTTTCATGCAAAAGAATGACTATTCATCCGACAATATTTCATGCTACATGTGTATTATTCTAAGTCTATTTAAAAAATCGATATAAACTCTAAAATATAATGAATTTGATGGCATCCCTGAATTTATCAAATAACAAAGTATGTTTTTCACTTTAAACAAAAGAGACCTCCATAATCAGGACAATTTGAATTATCTTCGATATAGTCTCTTGCAATGGAATAGCCACTATTGGATTTTTTTCTGAATTACCAAGTCGTATTGCCATATCGCCATGTATAGTCTCTCTCAATGCGAATCCACTCGACTATAAACGCCTCTGCCTGTCGAATTACCATGGTAACCAATTCGATTCTATTGTGTGACAGCAAACAACGCACTATATCGAGTCATAATCAAGAATGTTTGCGACCTATACACACTGTAATTTAAAGAGAAAGTCCACTCTATGATAACAAAATGATCATTGAGATATGATACAATAAGAAATCGGTGTCATGAGCGGAGAGATATAAATATACACCATCATGCATATCTATAAGTTGTGAATACGAGCAGTATATGTACTTCCTCAATACTCCTATAGAAGAGGAAGTACCGCGCCAGTTTTAGTGAAGACGGTGCCAATCAGTGGCGCATATAGGAAGGGGGGGGGGGATCAGACTGGGGAGGATACTCTATGCTTGGATCCACCAAGAAAGGTTGGTTTAATTAAAGGGTCGATCCCCACGATGTAAGCACTGACAATACAGTATTTGTTGCTTATACTCATGGAGGTTTCTGGCTCTCCGAATTTTACTGCTGGTTCTACAAACTGTATTAATACATTACTGTTTTTGCTATTACTTTCTTGTTGTAATCCTAAATTTCCTTATCTATCTGCTTTTCATATTTTGTATAATATATTATATGAAGCGAACGTGGAACGCCCTCCGATCGGTTATCTCGCTCAATAACTTTTCTATTTCATTAATGAATCATACATGGTTTGGTAATTAGGACTACACGTGCCAGCGCTTCACAACTAACATGCAGATTCATGAAATTATAAAATAAAACGGCTCATAATAAGTTTCACGTGTAAACACGTACGCAACAGAAAAATCACCATATGCTAGTAAGGTGTAATATATGGTTGTCTCGTATTTCCTTACGACGACTTCCTCCATGCCCTGGAGTAAAAAATAACGTGGGCGTCTAAAGCAAATAGTGTTTTAGCCAATATTTACTGATTGCCGTTTCCCCCCCTCTCTCTCTTTTGTAATGTGAATGTTAGTATTGAAGATCTTCTTCCTTACTCTACTTCTATATATCAGAATTTACATAGTTTCTTTATAAAAAGGGAATTTCACTCTGAAGAAAAGATTTAAGAAAAAACATTTAAATTATTTTAAAAATATTGTTGTAGGTTTGAAGAACATCCATCAAATATTGCATTATCATTGACGTAATTCAAAAATTATAATAATGGAATGTATTTGAAAAAAAAATGCCCTAAATAAATCGTGACGTTTTTAACGGATGGTACGATAGTGGGATAGGAGTATTAGCACTTCTGCAAATAGGCGAATATTTAGATGTTACAAACGGACTTCTGAACGTTTTGCGGGTACTCAATCAAAAATGCATTTATTATCATTTGCAACAATAAGTAGAGCTACTGTTCATCGCACAAAGCGAAACTGTAACTCGGCCTAATTATTGGAACCGCATGATGAGATACTGTAATTCACATCATGAATAATTCAGTGATTTGCCCACGACTGAATCATGTTCCTCGGAATATTCCGAAGGTCAAATTTTTGTCCGTATATAATAAGCGTGACTTTTAGATATTATAAAAAATGCATTAAGGGGTGGATTACCTTCATTCAGGATCTAAAAAAAAAATATATATCTTGCATGCTAGTGGTTGTAATCATAATTACAAATCATCAGGTCTGGTCGAACAGGAATCACCTGAGATTTTGAAGGTAATCGGTCGCTAATTGATAACTACCCGAGGTACACTTTAGTTAAAACTGTAGTATATGGAGGAAAAATAATCACTATTTTACATTATATCGCGAAGCATGTAATTTTGCTTATGAAATAACATTTTCAAGGTTGCCCCTTGAAGTTTTATCGCATGCTCTAACATCACATAGATAGATAGCTAATATATATATATATATATATATATATATATATATATATCAGGAGCCCGGTCTCTCGATCATTCAAGGATCATAAAATTTGGTATGTTATACATGTACAGCGCCTTGTTTCAATAATGAAGAAAATACAAGTCATTATTTTTGCTTACGAATTGGGATTTTTCCATGACTCAATTCAGATTACTTGTACCAGGAGCACTTGGTTGTATGATTCACGTGTATCATTTCACTGGGCACACATCGTATTCTTCCGTGTTGCATCAACGTGTATTTGCATTTGTATTTTAGAATAACATAGCAAACATGCTTATTTAACCTTTGTAACCAAAACTTTCCGTAAGAAACATGCATGTGCACGAATGATAAATGGACTGCTACACAGTAAAAAAAAATATACAACGCTGTTTACTATATGAACCTTACAGTAATTGTTTAAACAGTTTTAAAAAGTGTTTAAATCTTAAGCAACAAAGTTTAATTATCAATATCTAATCTTCAATAAATTAAACATGATTATTTAGACGGTTAAACAAATACTGTAAGGCTCATATACTAAACAGCGTTTTATAAAATCTTAAACAACGTTTTTACTGTGTAGAAACGTGTAATTCGAATAATAATACCGTAAGGAACATGTGCACATTAACTCGAATGATAAATGGACCACTAGAAACGTGTAATTCGAATAATATATGGACCGTAAGGAACATAATGTGCACATTAACTCGAATAATAGACCCAACAACCATGCTCGTGTTTGAATAATTGATGTGGTCTCCTTTCAATGATTGATAGATTCCGGCCGGGTTTGAATCTGTAACTAAATACAGCTGAAATGAAACCTGTAATGTTTCATACCATTCTGCATGCAAAGAATAACGGAGCTATATCCATTCCATATTTGCGTGAAATCAGTGTTTCGTCGAATATCATTGTTAAAATTGCGCCAATCACAGACATCGCACTCCGGGGGGGGGGGGGGCAGTCAGGTATATCGCTGTACACATGCGTGACCCCCAAAAACGCGTTTAAAGGGGTGTTTTTTTCAGTTTTGGACGAGGGCCGCGCGTGCACTAAGGGTTAAGGGAATATATTAAAAACACCGATTTTCAAGAAAAAGGGTAGTTTTGAAAGATTGGTCAATGGTCAATCGCGGGGTCAAACGTGTTTAGGGTATGTTTTTTCCTTGGGGTCATATTCTGGCGACAACTTGTTTAGGTGCCAAAATGTGTAAATAAAGCCCGCGAAAAAAATGTTTATGGGGTTATTTTGCACACAGAGAAAAAGAAATACTCGTTTAGGGGGTGTTTGGAAATAATTTGGTCAGCATGTGTACATCAATACATTTGACTGCCCCCCCCCCCCCGGATCGCACTGGTAGGCATATAGGTCATTTTTTGACAAACTCTTTATCTTTAACCAACGACGTGTCCGAAATGGGGCCTGCCAGAAAAACGCATGGGCATTCATTGTCCATGAGTCAGTTTCACTTTCAGGAGTAAATACCTAAGAAATAAAGTACGAGCTGACCAAACGATCTATTTCGGATTGGTAACAGGGAGGGGGGGGGGGTCATGTGATATTTGCTCCTACCACATCCCCTTATGGTTGTTTTCACAGCACAGTACCGCCAAAAATCATTACATAATTAAAACAGAGTTTATTGAAATTTTCAGCGTCCTGCTCGTTGGATTTCTAATTATCTAATATAAATTTTAAAAAAAATTCCGGCTTCGAATGCCCCTTTAAGAAAAATGAGAAAACCAATAGAATCAAAGGCGCGGAATTTATGGTTCAGTCATTGTCATATTTTGACGATCACATTACTTAGATAGAATGGTTGCAGACACGGTTCAACTGCATGGTCGTGATAAACGGTGATATTGAATTCATCAAAATAAAGATAACGATTTTTTTTATGGCAGTCAAACCAATTTACATAGTATTATTTATAATACTCGGAATATCGTCGATATCTTGTTTACGATAAAGAGTGATGATAATGGATAACTACAATGAACACGATAAATCAAGAGTGGTACGAATGCATATGGTGATAAGTATGCAACATAATATCAACATCAATGAACAATGAAGACAGGTCTAAAAACCTATTCCAATTAGTAGATATTCCTCTTCCCTTTGACGTAATAAGAGCAAAGGGTCTAGCCTATAAGAAGTGGAAAGGGTATATATTATATAGGCCAAGGACATGATGAGCGCCATTAATGAATGAACTTAAACCTGTAATTCCCTATGCATTCATAACTTGTTGCTATGTCTGGCAAGTATACAGGAAAATCTTAGTGGCAGATTTTTTTCAACTTATTGATAAAATTGAATGTGTTGATTCCAAATTTCTGTCTGTTCAAATCGCAACGCAAGAACGAGCTTTTGGCAAAACCAATCGAACAATTTTCGGAGAAATTCGATCGTTTACATCTAGGCCTACTTTAAATGGTATCTGATAATATCTTCATTACATGCATATCTATCAAAATCAGTTAAAGGGAGGCATGTATTTAATTGAATGAAAAAAAAAGAACACTGAAAAATCACAAATCAGGGCATTGTAATATTCTTAGTGCTTTGATCAGTAAATCCTCGAGTTCATAAAAAGCTACTTGGAAATTGCAGGTATATAATACTGTTTATTCACCTCATGATACATGTTTGAATTGAACGTAATAGCGTGGGAGGATTGATGATTAGACCTATTTCAGGTGCTGACCGAATGAACAATTCATCATCTGAGATACGGATGTGTACCACCACTACGAAATATCCAAATATGGACATAATTTCAGGATTATACATACATCGACTATTTCCTCGAAACGGTAACAATTATTTACCGAACGAAGAATTGATTACTTATACATGTAGATAAATGCAGATAATTTTGTGCCCTTGCATTTGTGGCTTTGGAATTTCGGGCCCTGCCTATATACTCTTGCAAGGATTCTGTAGCATTGTTTTAAAAAAACTAACGAACGCTTTCAAATGGATATTCTCTGAATGTTTTTAGTAACGGACATACGATTGTCCGCTATAATATCAAGGAGTTTAGCTAATATTTTGTCCATTTAACAGATGTTTCAAGATATTGGTTAAAATATAGGCCTATAAAACACAACTTTAACAAATTTATCAAAAGCAATTGATCTTCGACCATTGAGTCCAACATGCCACAAACTGACTGAAACGTGCATGTGTAAAAATATTGCATTGTAATATACCAGCTCCGTCATTTACCGGTGAAATACTGGTGCCTACATACTATATATATCTTATGTGACTAAGCGACATCCTGTAATCCCATAATGATTATACCATTCCTTCTTCTTCAACTAAAACATTTCAATCCGAATTCTAATTAACACTTCAGCTCTTATGACAAGGTTTCTACGCGACGTAGTAAGAATCCACGTTACGTAATACAATCATGAAGTGTACTGAGGGTCACACAAAAACCCTATTCATGATCTCTTTCGCTCACGATATATCCGCTAGGCTATGATTCAACCAGCGCTGATATATTATAATCAACAAAGTTGTCACTCTGACAACGATACAGAAATGACGTAGTCCTAACTTCATATATTATTTTTTTACGAATCAGAAATGATTATGATACATAACATACCCTTTTGTACAAAAACTAAATGGTCTGATTAACAAGTACTAATGAAAGACAAAAGAAGACAAAATGCGATCTATAGATAACCGACTGCCACACAAAACCCCAGAAGTTTATCCGGTGAAATTAAAGCGGATAATTAAAGGTCAAGTCCACCCCAGAAAAATGTTGATTTGAATAAATAGAGAAAATCTAATAAGCATAAGGCTGAAAACTTCATCAAAATCGGATGTAAAATAAGAAAGTTTTGACATTTTAAAGTTTCGCATATTTTTTCTCAAAACAGTTGTATGCACTTGTAACTCAGTGATATGCAGATGCGAGAGTCTATGATGTCCATATATCACTCACTATTTCTTTTGTTTTTTATTGTTTGAATTAGACAATATTTTAATTCATACAGAATTAACAATAATGTAAAACTTGACTGAACTACGTAATAATAAAGAATGTTAATTCCACAAGTTCAGGGAGGAATAAAGCTCGATTTCAAATGACACGGGTGAGAAAATCAGAATATTTCACGTTTCAGATAATAAAATACAAAAGAAGTAATGAGTGGATGACGTCATCAGTCTGCTCATTTTAATACCGACCGCAGGATATGCATATAAATGCTTTGTGAAATTAAGAGAAAGTTTAAAATGTAATAATTTTCTTATTTTACATTCGATTTTGATGAAATTTTCAGTGTAATGCCTGCTGGATTTTCTCCTTCTATTCAAATCAACCTTTTGTTGGGGGTGGACTTGTCCTTTTAACAGTGTGATCCAATGTCACCCACTCACTGAAACACCAAAGAAAAACAATGAAAGAGAAAAAGAAAAGAAAAGGAGAGGGAGAGAGAGAGAGAGAGAGCGCGCGAGAGGAAATAGTCGGAAGCATGTAGGCGGGAGCAGTTCTGATGCGGATATCAGTGACGAGGAAAAGAAAGGAAAAAAAATACAAATAGCATTACGATTCGAACTGTCTGTTTTTGCACTTATATCCCGGGGGGGCCACTTCCATTGACGAGTGGATACCATGCGCGACGACGGGGTCTCGAAAAGCACCCTAAACACGTATTTTCCATGTTCTGAAAATGCACCCCTTAACAAGTATTGGCGTCTCAAACCCTACCCTTAACAAGTATTGGAAACAAAACTATACTCTTGATAAATATTCCCTGAAATGAACCCCTAAACAAGTATACAGCGATATTTTACTGTTGTGTCACGGGTCCGTCGGTCGTCGGTTTTACCTAATTTACACACCATTTGGTTTAGTACCTACGGCCCCATCTTCCTCACCTCTCGCAAATCGGGACTCTAAACACGTAGTGTTGGGGCAAAAAGGACATCCTTTATACAACATTTTAATTTTGTTTTATCATCCCCGCAAATGTGACCCTAAACACGTAGCTTTCCTAGCGAAATAGATACCCTTTTTTCATTATTTTGGTGTTTTTGACACCCTTATCACGTTACGTACGTAACGTGCCCTATCTTGAAAAAGACATCCTTTTTACGTGTTTTCTTGGTCGCGCATGGTATCCATTCGTCAATGTAAGTGGCCCCCCCGGGACTTATATATTGTATGCACAGTTACAACCAATGTCGGTGCCATCCACTACACGTGCATGGCCGAACACAGAATTATGCTTGTCTGAAAATTGCACATCCTTTTCAAAACTTGCAATAGGTTATTTACATACGAATTGCTCTACTGACTGTACTTTACAATACATTGTAAATAACATAACTGTTAAACAATGTTCCCCCAAGGTAAGGAATATGTTTCACACGTCTTGAATACATCCAGATTTCCGGGTTATATATTCATATCAATATGTACTATTATGATGAACTTTAATGAAATCTTGCAGTATTACTCAATTTTCTGTAGAAAAAATTAATTAGAAATATAATAAAATAAACACCAATCGACGACACACGATATTTTCAAAATGTTTTAATCTATATTCAATAATTCACCGACCCTGGCTGCATGTTAATGGTAATGTTCCGTCGAAATATCACCTTGCCAATGACACAAATTGACTAAACTATGACTAGTTTAGGCCAAGATCCTAATATTATGGAAAACAACGGAAGTTGCAGCTGTGGTTTCCTTTTACATGAAACTTCCTTGACTACTACCCAACCTGAAATAAATATTTTTTTCTGATAGTGTATATATCAGGTATATAGGCCTATATATGCAACCAAACGTTTCAACACAAAACTGTAGAACGGCAAAAATTAATATTTTATTTATCATTTTGCAAACATATTGAATCTAAGTACTTTTTTACCAATTGGGGTGTAAGAATTCCCCTCTTGTATACGCACGCACATTACATCCCACAAACCACACACCCACGACAAATCCCACGCCCCCTTGCCCCATAGGCACACCCTCGCTGCACCTCCAGAGCGAGAGAAAGGGGAACAATCTGTGGACATTGCAGACACGTTAATGCCACAACCCGGGCATAAACCATAATAAAATCAGAAAACGACCAAAGCTCTTTTTTCATCATCATTCATTGACTAGCAATTCATCGCAAGCAGGGTTACAAACATATATTCAATAGTAAACATCTCATCGAAAAGAGAATCGTATAGTTCCCCTTCGTCTGTAAGTACATGTAATATAATACGATTTTGACAACTGTAAGAGTCCCTTTCAACACCAAAAATGGGCGTTGGCCAACAGAACAAAAGCGATCGCTCCTAATATGGCCACAAAATGATCACCGGCGTTTAACATGAAACAAAAAACCAGATGATTTCACGTATAATAGTATATAAAGAGATTCCATGATTAATTGAATAGTTAAACAATCAGTTAATGGGTTAAGAAAGAATTTTGGTACTTACTGGCAGTAAACTAAAAAAAACAGAGCCCGGAACAGTAACACCACAGACAGGAATGAGCAGGAGAGGGGATATAAGTGAGAAGGAAAAAGAACGTGTGTGCGTTTATTTAGAATTTGTAATGGCGAGCAGCGTGCTAACAGGTTGTTCGGAGCTTTAACACAGATTCACAAAGTCGGAATTGTTCAATGGATTTCTCGTGTGCGCTGTAAGGTTGTCAAAATGCGTATGATATCATAGTCTCATTTGAAGACCGCGTAAAGGAACTTTTCCAATCAAAATACAAAAAAAAATATATACATCTACATGTAAGTCAGAAAACAAACGTTTTAAAACAAATATTTTATTTGCCCAAAATAGTCTGACAGCTGGTACTAAACTAATCAAGCCAAACCAAACCATGTAGGCCCGTCAGAAGGAATTCGAAAGTGGTCCGTTATGAGTTGAAATTTATTTATCATGGTACGCGATAGCATTAATCCTATTAGCAATTTTCTCGGAGAGGACCTTAAGCCGTCGGTCCTCTAGTCGCTTACTTACAGGCACTCATGTTTTCTTAGCAATCAGGTAAAAAAAATCACCACCATTTACCAAATATCTAGGGGCGTTGAAAAGACCCAATAAATAAAAAGGCCGTCGGCGGCATCCACGCCACTAGCTGCCTGACACCGGAGTTGGTAAGTTTTGTCTCTTGTTTTCCAAATTGCACTACAACCCCCCCCCCCGCCAAAAAAAAGGGCTGGTGACGGCACTAATATCTCAATTGTCTTGCCTACATAGCAGAGCGAGACCTTATATTAACTTAAGTTTTTGAAAAGTCATAATAACTTAGAAAGTATGTGGATCGAGTTAATTAAACTCGGTGCACTGATCATTTTGCATGAGTTTCAGTTCACATGACCAATTTAAGGTCAAAGGTAATTTAGGGTCAATAAACTTTGAGCATATGTTTTGAGTATCTACAATGAAATCCGTAACCAATGTTAAGTTTTGAATGGTATAATAACTTTGAAAGTAAATGTATATATTGCAAGATGCTTGGTCATAAGAGTAATCAAGTATCACTAATCATTTTGCACGCATGCCAGGTCACGTGATAAAGGTCAAATATCATTTAGGGTCAATGAACTTAGAATGATGTTTTTTGTGAACAATTATTCATTACAGTTGTTTCCAAAGTTAGTACTGCTACTATATTGCATCCAATAATACAGGCGAGACTGTCAGAGCTTTCCATTTGTTCTTTTGTTTTCTCTCTCCCATTAAGTTTTCAGCACATTGAACATGAACAATAATCACTAAATGAACTGAATGCGAGTGCAATGTGCAATGTGCGTAAACTTTTATATGTTGACCTGAAATCAGGACTTTTCAGAACATTTTATAATAGTGAACATGAAACATCTCCAGAACATGTCTTTTCATTCTTAAAGAATTAATGGAAACACGAAAAGCTAGATGAAATTTCTGATACATTGACCTTAAAAAGGATTTCTAATGCACATTAAACGTGAAAATGTAACATATAATACTTGGGACATAATATCGTATTAAAATTAGGAGCACAAACCGCGATTTCTAATGCGATATTTACTTTAAAAGGGGCATTTGTTTAAAGAATGTTTGATCGTTAACAGAGCTGAGACAATTTAGTTCATTGATTTGAAAACGTGTAAGACTTGTATTGTAAACATATATACATGGGCGAAAATCTCTCCTTGAAGGTAGGGGGGGGGGGGACACAATTGAGTTTTCCGTTTTTATGTTCTACAGAATTACTAACTCAAACATATATATATACATATTTCGAAGAGGGGAGGTATTCCTGACTAAAGATAAAAGGCCTCAATAAATAATGCGAGCGCGAAGCGCGAGCCGAAATATGTTGATATTTCATAAATTGTGACCTGGAAATTGAACATTCTGATTTTTTTTTGTGATCATGAACTAGATTCGAACCTACCTAAACCATTAATGCGAGCGCGAAGCGCGAGCTGAATATTTTTGATTTTCCAACCTAAGAACTAGACATTCTTAACAGCTTTATAAAAATCATGAACAGGATAGGAATCTAATAAAATAATGCTAGCGCGAGCTGAAGGTTTTTGATTTTCCAACCTAAAAACTGGACATTCGAAACACTTTTTTCAAATCATGAACAGGATAAAAAATTTAACTAAATAATAGATGCGAGCGCGAGCTGAATTTTTTTGATTTTCCAACCTAAATACTGGACATTCATAGCACTTTTAAAAGAATATGAACAGGATATGAATCTAAACAATTAATGCGAGCGTGAAGCGCGAGCTGAAAGTCTTTGATTTTCCAACCTAAAAACTGGACATTCTTAGCACTTAATGAACGGAATAGTAATCTAAACAATTAATGCGGGCGCGAAGCGCGAGCTGAAAGTTTGTATTTTCCAACCTAAAAACTGGACAATCGTAACACTTTTTTCAAATCATGAACAGAATAGGAATTTACTAAACAATATTAGATTCGAGCGCGAAGTGTGTGCTGAAGATATGTCATTTCCGGCCTAAAAATTGGTATTAGCATATTTTAAAATCAAGGACAGGGTAGCTATTTAACTAAATTTCAATTCATGTGAGCGCGAAGCGTATCCTGATTTTATTTTAATTTTCCGACCAAAAAAGTCATCTTCTTTTCACCTTATAGCAATAAACAGGATAGTATCTGACTCAATCATAATACTGATGCGACGAAATGACTTTTTTATATTCAGATCTGAAAACCGGATCTTTTAAGCACTTTTGAAATAAAGAACAAGCAGTTTATCTCAATAAGTAATGCAAGCGCAAAGCGCGAGCTAATTTTTTTTAAAGATTTAAACCTACAAATTAAGAAAAAGATGGATATCTTCCTAAATATATTATTAGATTTTATATATTTCGATCTAAAAAGTGAAAAAAAAATTAAGCACGTTTTGAAATAAAGAGATGGCTGTGTATTAATGCAAAGCGCTAGCGAATTTTTTAAAATTTTTATACGATGACCTGAATTTTTTCCCCCAATTATTCCCCTCCCCTTCCATCATTTAATTTTCTTCCTGGTCCTATCTTCTTATTTTTCTCCTCATTCCTATTTTACGCCGCCAATGGGGGGCGGGCCGCCTCTTCGCCCCATTGATCTACCTATGATGACACCTCCCACGGCAGGAATTTTGTGTAAAAATGGAATATAAAAGTCTCATTAATAGAGTATTTAAAAACAAATTTTGGGGGATTAAACATAGTTAAAATTCACTGTGAAGGATTAATCATAACTCGTGAAAACTATTCTTTTTTTACTGAGTACGCGAACAATGAAAATATTCTTATATTCCAAGTAAATTTGGAATAAAGGGAAAATGAATTGGGTTAACAAAGGTATGTTTTTACTGGGTATGGAACATTCTCGTCTATCATCAATGCACTAAATTCACTTATAAGTATCCAGAGGCGATTTTCTTTTTTTCGTCATTTTTATTAGTTATGAAATTGACAATGGCCATCGATGTCATCAAAGTCATCACTCTTTGGCTGTCATATAGGGCTAGATGCGAGTTCGAGAATAGTCGGGCCGGTATATGCCTTATCTTTTCCTATCCAAGTTCTTAACAAAGACTATCTTTTTATATATATTTCGAAATTCGAGGATATGTGTGTATAATTTCGATTTTGAATTATGTATTTTTTCCATAATAAAAGACAACAAATAGTAGGGGGACATTTGATATTATGCCCCCCCCTTTCCAAAATGGTAGGGGGGACGCGTCCCCCCTGGGATTTCCGCCAATGCATATTTACATGACACAGATTGGCAATTTATCTATTTATTTATTAATTAATTAATTTATTTATGTATTTGTTTATACTGCAGGGTAGGCCTGTTCAGTTATGCAAAACTTCTTTCCAAAGGCACCCTGTGGTTTAGTGATTAAGATTAAGATTTATTGATTTATTTCATTTCTTTTCTTTCAATTTTTCACATACAAATCAAAAATACATAAATACAATTACAAACAAAAATGAACAAAAGTAACAAATAACTCTACATCAATAGCAATTCAAAGTATGTAACAAAACAAAGTAAAAACAGAAAACATTATATACATGAGTGAATCAATAAGTATCATGGAATCATTACATCAAGTTATTCAGTGTATGACAATCAGAATTTTAATGATTTACAGTGTTTTTTTACTGCATGGAGGGACGTGCATTTTGTGTATGTCACAAGGGAGCAACATATTCAAAAGATTTTCTTTTATAATCCCTGGGAAGGGTATTTGAAGGGGACATCGTTCAGAATACCGTGTTTTATAAGTTACATTACGTTTGCAGATGAGTGGTTCCAGATAGGCAAAATTGATATTTGATACGTTCCTACACTGTTTGCCATTTGGGTGTAGATAACGATTCATGTTTAGGAGTAAGATAGTCCTTATTCAGAATTATTCGGGCATACTTATTCCGCAGTTTTTGTGTCTTATTTTTGTTGGCTTTTGCACAGCTTCCCCAGGATGTACAACAATGATCAATGTAAGGTAAAATCATGGCAAAGTATAAATTCTTAAGAATCCTAGGCGGAAGGAATTGTTTGATTGTCTTTATACAACCTATTTGTTCTCCCCACGTCATACCAGAGTCAATTGTTACACCCGAGTATTTGATTATATCTACATTTACTATGGGTTCATTTCTATAATTATTTTATCATAAATGCATCATTTTTCAATATTTTCCTATGACCAGAAGCCATACTTTTGTCTCTATTTGGATGCAAATGCATACCGTTAAGATCGAGCCAGTTACAGGTAACATCAAAATCACTTTGCAAAGTTGTTTGAACCTCCTTACATTCAAATTCAAGTTACATATATCATTGATAAAAATGTAAAATATTAATGGACCCAAAATGGATCCCTGTGGTGTAGAGGGCGGATTGGCTGTTGGTCGTAGGTCCATTGTCATATATTCATGCGAGAAGGCGTGAACGCCTAGCAAGAACATTCCAACTTTCCATCCCATATAGGATAGAATTTCGTAAATAATAGGAGACGGGCGGCTTTAATGTCAGTGAGCGTAGCGAACGAGAAAAAGAAATATTCTCGCACTGGAACTTTGCATTTTCAGTACCGTTGAGCCTACTCCCACCCGTAGTGGATCCGACAGGCAAGAATCACACCTTCCAGGAGTGGATCCAGGCAGTGGTGTAATCAGAGGAGGGGGTCAGGTGAGCAATTTGAGGGGCTCAAAAGAAAAAGAAAGAAAGAAAGAAAAGAAACAGAAAGGTAAATAGGGTAATGCATATACCGTTTGAGTTAAAAACAAATGTTGACACCTCACAAATCCATAATTTGAAGAAAAAATATGTCATAAACACATTAGTTATAAATGGTCCGAAAGAGTATGTTCTCCCCAAAAGAATTGATACCATATTTATGTGGTTTGTTATAACACTCGGATGATCAGGAGGTATTCTTTGCAGCGATGTAAATTTTGATTTGCGCTAATGAGTAAGACATGACTTCAATGAATGCATCCAGATGTCAATGATGTCATAATCCCATAAGGGTTGCCCTAAAATCCATTTCAAGACTCCTTTTCAATAATTTACATGATAATTATGTCTAATTAACACTTTTTAGTATCAATTCTCAAGTTCAATTCATTGAAAAGGGATTTGCAAATAATTTATGTCTACTAACTCAAGTAGGATAATTATTTTATTGGAATCTGGATTCATTCATTGCAGTTATGCCTTACTTTGGCGCAAATCAAAATTTACATCACTGCAAAGAATACCTAATGATTATCCAAGCGTAAAGACATACCACATGAATATCGTATCAAATTATTTGGGAGAGGATAATCTTTCCAGTCATATACATTATGCGCTCATGACATATTTTTTTCCATAAATTGGGGATTTGCGAGGTGTCAAGGTTTTTTTACTCACACGGTATAAGATTTTGCGCACTCCCCATTAAAGATTGCGTATTGTACTGGTCTAGGTTTATGTAAAAAAAGGCCCCGATGTAATAATAACAATGATAATAATAATAATATAATAATAATGATAATAATGATAATAATAATAAGAGTTACATTTATATAGCGCTTCATAGGTTGGTTTCTAAGCGCTTTACATTGTCATTATTATTACCCCTTTCATAGGATCCATCACTGTTCCACACATAAAATGTCCATCTCTACTCCCTGGGGAGTATCCTGGCCAGGCAACCGTTTATTGGTGCACACGTGTCAATCTAATCACACTGACATTCACATCCTACCGGGTACCCATTTAACACCTGGGTGGAGAGTGACAAACGTGGAAAAGTGCCTTGCCAAAGGACATTAGCGCCGTGTGGGATTCGAGAGAGGTGCATAAACATGATTAAAAAACGCGAGCGCCCTGAATTCAAGCAAACGCTCAAGCTGCTCTGACGGAGCTTGAAAAAACTCAAGCAAAAAAGTGCTCGGCACAAGCGAAATTTTCGCTTTATGCATAGGCCTACGCTTTTTAGCAGTAGCTTAATCGTCAAGAAAATGCTAGCAGTCAGTAGCAATTGCTTGAGCTTACTACAAAAGCATTTGCTCGCTCATTTTATGCATACATAATTAAGCAAAAGCAATTGCTACTTTTTTATGCATCTGACCCATTAGAGAGTTTTCGCAATAACGACGCGGCCGCTTTCTAGTCTCTACAACGCACAATTCCTTTGAAAATGCAAGTCAAATCACAATGGAGAGCTGAGAGGCTTTGTCGAAAGTTGGTGGACCAGGACAGCAGATCATCCGAAGATTTGGACCGGACGAACAATTACAAATATATCGTTGTCCAGAGTCAAGAGATTCCGATGCTGTCCCGGTCGCGCCACCAACTTTCGACAAAAGCCTCTCGGCTCTCCATTGTGATTTCACTTGCATTTTCAAAGAAATTGGTGCGTTTTAGAGAGCTACTGTGTCGTGATGGTGATTGCGAAAATTCTCTATAGTCATGATAGTTAGTCATGTTAGGTGCTTTCATGCCGAAATTTACCATTCATTATTGATTTCCACGTATTAGGGGTCAACCCGGGGGGGGGGGGGGGTGAAGGTGAATCAGGACTGTGGTATACATTTTCTAGAGAAGGGAAGGCCAAGGCTCGCAAAACTCGAATACACAGTTGGACAGCGAGCATGGCGATGGAGTGAAGCAACCACCGGCTCGTCAAGAGCGAACAAGCTCTTCCAGATTTTACTTTTCTCCCACTTTTCTTTGTTTCCCATTAATTGTTACTGATTCTGAATCCATTCGTTAATTTTCCCATAGGTTACTGATGTTTTGCAAATTATACCAGCATAATACGACGTTGAGTCTTTATTGTGTAAAATATGTAATGATCTAATTTTAGGGACTTACCGTTTATACAAGATTTGCCTTTTTTGGCAAGCCCCTCCGTTTTACTTTTTATTAACAAAAAATCATGAGGTAATTCTATTTTCGAAATATGTCTTGTAATATTTTGGACTTATGTTATGTTTTTTATTATCATATGCAACTATCATGACTTTGAAACGGAAATCAATAAATCAAATCAAATAAATTTGTGTGGTAAACAGAAGGACGGGGACGGTGTTACGCACATCCATCATAACCATGAACTAAATAGAAAACTTTCTCGTGTCTGAAAATTCAGACTATACTCTCAGTTAATGGGCTTGCACCGTACTGCCACGGCACAGTCATTGACTTTGCACACCACACAATCTGGCTTTTGTTCATGTTCACGCGAGCGTGTGAACGATGTACGGTCAGGATAATGAATAATGCTACGCTACAAATCAGTCCTGTTCACATTCTGGTATCTGCAGTGATTTGTATTGTTTCGTGGGTTATTTTCTTTCCAGTGACGTCCGCTGACAGTGTTTTCAAGGTCGCTCGTTATGAATATTGTGCCCTAAAAAGTTTCTATATATTGGAGGTAAATTTTTCTCTTCTTTAATGGATAATTGTTTTTCACGTGCCAGCTTAAAACCGGGGCTTAAAATCCATTATTTGCTGACGCGATTTTCAAAGTAGAGCATTGAGAATCCAAGCATATTGGTACTATATAGGCCTATCTTTCCCTTTAGCTAGCTGCTTGATAAGGAATAATAATATATTGCTTGATATAGGTCGTGGGAGAAGTAAGAACAACATGTCGAATCAAATTCATATAGGTACAGGGTTAGTTAATAAATTCAGATAAATGAGAAAAATATTATACCAGGTAGCCGTTTCATAAAGCTGTTCGTTTCATAAAGCTGTTCGTAAGTTACGAGCGAAATTAAGAACGACTGGTGTTCCTTCTTATGCGCTGAATAATCACCAATGAACATTAATGGTGAATATCATTACCACAAGAAAGGATCACCAGTCGTTCTTAAAGTCGCTCTTATCTTACGAACAGCTTTGAAACGGCTCCCAGGGACGTGAGAGGGAGACCCTGATTATAACATGCAATGCATTCTGATATATAGGGTGGGGACCGGGGGGGGGGCGTTTCATAAAGCTGTTCGTAAGTTAAGAGCGACTTTAAGAACGACTGGTGAACCTTTCCTACGCGCTAAATAATCACCAATGAACATTAATGGTGAATATCATTTACCATAAGAAGGGATCACCAGTCGTTCTTAAAGTCGCTCTTAACTTACGAACAGCTTTATGACAGACCCGCCAGGAGTGGAGAAGGGGGGGGGGGGGGAGTGCAAAACGGCAAAAATTTGGTGTATAATTTTCAAGGAAATCATACCGGTCGCATGTTTGGCGACGTCTCTGAACGGGACGTCTGTTCGCCTTTTCCATAAAGTGACCAAAAAGGCAAAAATAGCTACAATAAAATAAATAAAAACCAAGAGGATGGTCTTTTTCTTATTTGTTTTATTATCATTGTCCCGAACTGTGACGAATAAATAGCTTCTATCCAAACGGCCAATTTTAGCTTTACAATATATTAGCGATCTCTTTGGCCACCACAAGTGATAACTTTCGTATACCTTTTGCAATCTTTTGAGAATTTCCACCATTCTGAAAATCATTTTGTAAACAATCTCGACTTTGGTCTTTCTTTTGCTTTCCGGGACTTATGAAACTTCTCAAAAATATAGTTTTGATCTACGACCCAGTACAATCTTATTGCAATATAATCATCCTTCCATTCCCACATTTTTGTTAACTTCAAAATCAAGGAGGGTGGGGTCGCCCTCTGCCCCCTTTGCCGCCGCCCCTGCCTAAAGACGCCCTGTAAATACGATTTCCTTGAGCAATGAGAATTTGTTTCCTGCATGTCCCTGGTTCCACAGGCAAGCTTCCTGTTTATCGATTTCAAGAAAAGGTGGATCCAGCTTCATCACAAGGAAAGGGAGATTTCAGAAATGAAATTGATTATTTCCACAATCACTACTCCTCCCCCCTCCAGTCGCGGGGACTTTCCTGTAGAGGGTATGGGGAGCGACGGGGGGGGGGGGGGGGAGGCAGTTATAGCATAGGAAAGTGTTTGTTTTTCTGTGAGATTGAAGGGAAATAGAGGGATTGTCCAATTTTGTTTTGTTATCTCAATTCAACTATGAAAATGAAATGAAACTAGATCTTAATTCGTCATGCGGACGAATTAGGTGGTCTGTCGTCTCGGTTTGAATATGATCAGAACGATGATGATCACGATGAGAATGATGACGATGATGAGGACGAATATGATCATGTTGATGATATCTTTCATAAACACATATTTTCACAGATCTATATACAGTAGATACGCAGACTGATATATAGATTTAGATAGATAGATAGATAAGATTTATTGACTCTATCGACCCCCTCTCGGGTTATCAGAGTACAAACATAGAAACATATTTACAAAAGATATACAAACATAATAAATGTGAACATAATAGTATATACAATTATTCAGCCTATATTGAATACAGAGTAAATACAACATGTAATGTACATGACTGATATAACACAGAGCATAAGAGTTTAATATGGATTGTATAGATTAAATAAACAAAAACTTGTATCATGCTTGAGCTACATTTTGTTTTGTCTCGCCTGCATAGCAGAGCGAGACTATAGGCGCCGCTTTTCCGACGGCGACGGCGGCGTCAACATCAAATCTTAACCTAAGGTTAAGTTTTTGAAATTACATCATAACTTACAAAGTACTGTATATGGACCTAGTTCATGAAACTTGGACATAAGGTTAATCAAGTAATACTGAACATCCTGCCTGAGTTTCAGGTCACATGACCAAGGTCAAAGGTCATTTAGGGTCAATGAACTTAGACCACGTTGGGAGAATTTTTTTCAAAATCTTAACCGAAGGTTAAGTTTTTGAAATGACATCATAACTTAAAAAGTATATGGACCTAGTTCATGAAACTTGGGTATAAGGTTAATCAAGTATTAGTAAACATCCTGCTCGAGTTTCAGGTCACATGACTAAGGTCAGAGGTCATTTAGGGTCAATGAACTTTGGTCAAGTTGGGGGTATTTGTTGAATTAATATCATAACTTTGAAAATTTATGGATCTAGTTCATGAAACTTTGACATTAGGTTAATCAAATACCACTGAATATCCTGTGCGAGTTTCAGGTCACATGACCATGGTCAATAGTCATTTAAGGTCAATGAACTTTGGCCGTGTTGGGGGTATTTGTTAAATTACCATCCTAACTCTGAAAGTTTATGGATCTAGTTCATAAAACTTGGACATAAGAGTAATCAAGTATCACTGAAGATCCTGTACGAGTTTCAGGTCACATGATCACAGTCAAAGGTCATTAAAGGTCAATAAACTTTGGCCATGTTGGGGGTATTTGTTGAATTACCATCCTAACTATGAAAGTTTATGGATCTAGTTCATAAAACTTGGGATACAAGAGTAATCAAGTATCACTGAACATCCCCTGTGAGTTTCAGGTCACAAAACCAAGGTCAACTTAAGGTCAGTTAAGGTCAATAAACGTAGGCCATGTTGGGGTAATTGTTGAATTGCCATCAGAGTTTATGGATAGAGTGAATGAAATGTGGACATGGGTGTTGTTGACAAGTCTTAAGTCACCGTTCAAATGTCATTTATGGTCAATGAATGCGGTATTATGTCATTATATGAATGGTGTTTTTGTGAATGATTATTTTATAGTAGTTTTCAAAGTTAGCACTGCTGCTATATTAAATCGCGTAATGCAGGCGAGACTGCCAGAGGCGTTCCACTTGTTTTATTGTATATTTTTATTTCATTTTTTTTTCTTTGATTTTGTTTTTGTTTGTATTTTAAAACGTTTTACAATACTAGCCTGTCTGGCCGTTTGATTATCCTACCGCTACGGGTACGTACAATTATATTGGTATTACTTTTGTTATTAGGCACATCGTCCTCAATATTTGACTTGGGACACTGGTTAAATTGCAACATGATAGTTCTGGCAAATTTTGCTATTTTTTTAAGCTGGCAAGTATCAGCAGAATTAAATAACTTAGATATTTAAAGTCCACTTGACCTGATGTTATTGATATGTCTTGGTATATACAAGTTTCTCTCCTTCTGGAAGGACATTAAAAAAGGTAATGAAATTCATCACCTGAGTTTGAGGATAAACAAAGTGGACAATTTGTATCCTTCAATAACTTAAATCATACCTACTATTATTTACAGGTAGTGTATGTGACCGACAACGAAATTTGCTCAGAATAACAATATATTTCTGGCTTAGTACTAAAAAGTATGTTTCCATATGAGGATCGTTTTTAAACATCCTATAATTCGTACAAATACGGTTAGACCAGGTTGATGATTTCCAATCTTGTTGACACATGTCAGAAAGACGTGTTTTCAGAACATTGAGGATCCATTGACTGCTATGTCCATTACCCTGATGCAACTAAATGTTCCCGAACCCTGCATTTTGAAAAATATCTTTGATACATTTTAGCCAGAGTGATGTGAAGGATGATTCATTGACAGTGTGCATATGATTAAGCAGGTTATAGAAAATATTTGAATACTTCTGTTGTTTTCCCTTAATTATTCTTAACCAATATCCAACCATTCTACATTTAACTTGGTTCAATATCGGTCCACGTCCTGTTTCACCGTACACCATGCAGTCTGGTGTACATCTATTTACATGTAGCATTGTCCCCATGTCCTCAAGAATTTCCTATGGAAAATTTCAATTTGCTTTATGCACTCAAACCCCACACTTCACAGCCATACAGTAATACCGGCAATACCATATGATCAAATAAGTGGCACTGTGTATCTACTGAAAGTTGTAATCTTTTTGCTTTTACCAGCATACAATATAAGGCCTTTCTGGCCTGTGTTACTTGCTTTGATATTGCTTTCTTAAAACTACCATTATAATTGAATCGAATTCCAAGGTATACAAAAATCATCAACAACATCAATCACATCACCACTAAAAGTGAAACTAGGTACATTTCTAACTTTTCCTTTTGAGAAAATAACAATCTTGGTTTTGCTTGTATTGACAGTCAACTGCCAAGTATTACAATAATTTTCTACTCCGTCTAATGCTTTTTGCAATTCTTCTGGACTTTCTGCTAAAATTATGGTATCATCAGCATACAAAAGACAGTGTAGTTTAACAAAGGTTTCTACATCCTCATCATCTAGGTAGCCACGTATGTCATTTACCAAAGAGCTAAGACCACCATAGAATCTGCTAAGATGTTCTTGACAATCATTCAAGTATATTGCAAATAACAAGGGGGAAAGGTTTTCCCCCTGGCGAACGCCAATGTTACATGTAAAAAATTCAGAACATTTACCATTTACAGTAACACAAGACTTTGCATATTTGTAAATGTTGTTGATAATAGTAAATATTTTGCCATTAATGCCTAGCTTCAACAGTTTAAGCCATAAACTTGTTCTATCGATTAGATCAAAAGCTTTTTTATAATCGATAAAAGCACAGTATAGACGTTTCTTTTTTTTTAAACATAAAAATCAATTATAGACTTCAAAGCGAACACATGGTCAGTCGTTGAATAGCCTGAACGAAAACCAGCCTGCTCCTCCCCAATTATTTGTTCAGCCTCGAAAATCCTTTGATTCAAAATAGATGTAAACAGCTTACCTAAACAGTTTAACAGTGTGATTCCCCTAAAATTATCTGGGTTGGTATCTTGCCCCTTGTTTTTATAGATGGGGACAATACGCCATTCTGTGGGGACATAGCCACTATTCAAAACAACATTGAAAAATTTTACCAAAATCTTAAGCATGCTTCGTGGACAGCTTTTCAAAAATTCATTTCGTAACAAATCCTTTCCACAGGCTTTAGCATTTTTCAAGTTCATTATCATTTTTTCAACTTCGTTTATTGTAATTGGTGCATTCAATACGTCATTTGTATCACCTAAATTAGTTACAAGGTCTACTAAAGGTATATCATTTTCAGACAGACTATTACCTAAGGAGCGAAAGTGATTTGCAAAATCAGATTAAAAAAACTTTGTCACCAGAGTTTTTCTTATTCTCACTAACATTCAACTTTTTCTAGTACGCCTTTGGATCATCTGTCTTCAAAGAACGAAGAGAGTCATTTAAATTGAAATTCTTCTCATATTGTATTTTCTTTCCTCTTAAAAACCTTTGATAATGTTTACTAGCTTTATCAAGATCAGTGTGTATTTCAGGGTTCAATTTCCTTCTTCTTCTTACTGTCTTATGCGGTTCTTAATGTTTAAATACTCACTCCTTGCTGCATTACATTCTGCATCAAACCACAGTTTATTCTCAACACTTCTCTTTCTTTGATTTTTAGATTTGAGATGTTTCCATTTAGATGCCCCAACATCTTGAGCAGCATCCGTAAAAACCTTACAGACTTGCGAGTAAATGAATAGGTCAAGTTCCTCTAGGTTAACATTTTCCATTAGGCAGTCCAAACTATTTTGAATAGTACCAACTGAATCATTAAAATTTTGTGAAAAATCTTTTATGACATTGTTTGACCATTTGAAAGTCATTGCAGGCATACTTACACCTTCATCACTTACAAGTACAGACTCTAATTCACTCCCAGACGAATGAGCCTGAAAACGAGTTGACTGCAGAGTTATCATAATAGGAGAATGCACATCAGATAAACATTTATCAAAAGTATCAATTCGAAAATCATTTACATGATAAAGGAGTGGGTAAGATACCAAAGCATAATCAATTGTACTACAACCACCGTTTTAGATAGATCATGTAGATAGATAGATAAGTGGATGGATAGATAGACAGATAGAAAGACATTTATACAGATAGACTGATATATATTAGATAATAAATAGATATAATGATACTCAAACATGACAGACAGATATATGTATATAAAGTTTAATAGAAAAATAGATTAATAGATAGAGTGCTAGATATATAGTCTGCCGTCTCCGTTTTCTTGAGCAACGAATATGAAATTATTTATTTTCAAATGAACTCCATGACGATTACCACAGTAAAGATGAGAATAACTTTTGACCATGAAAATAGCTCCATGATCCAATTTTGCAAGTGAAATACGGGCATGATCCCGGCATCTGATCGGAAAATGGAGGCAACATTTGCGAAAGCGTAGAATCTTAGCTACAATAAACTAAAAAACGGACAAGAAATAGTTGAGATATGGATCACGAAATAGAGGAATGTAGAATCCTATAGAGATTACACGCAAAATGAGTATAAATGACATGCCTCTATAAATTGCAATTTTTCAGGATGATCCGTTTATCAAGAATAAAGGTAAAAATTCAGAAAGAGTAAGCCCTCAGCTACAATGATATCGAAGATTGGCCGAAAATTGACCAATTTGCATAATGATGATGACGTCATAATGCGCAAAATGGAAATTCTGAGTTCCGACGCCATTTTGATGACGTCATGATATAATTGACGATTATCTAGACAGTTTAAACTTGTGAAACTATACGTGCGTTGAAAAACCTTTCTACTGACTTAGCTTCCACTATTTAATATAATTGGGGGTCATATTAGACATAAAATCATTTCTATGATTGATACTCTATCGAAATGTGAAAAAAAATCGGGGGTCCCCGTTCGTTATGGCATATAGTTAGAGCTCGCGCGCACGCGTGCTTTAATTTTTGATAGGTGCAAGTTCCTTTATAAGTGGTCGTAGAGAGCTGATGGATGTTTCATAAAGCTGTTCGTAAGTTAAGAGCGACTTTAAGAACGACTGGTGATCCTTTCTTGTGGAAAATGCAGGGGAAAATGGTATATTTATTGACGATTGATAAGCGCGTAAGAAAGGATCACCAGTCGTTCTTAAAGTCGCTCTTAACTTACGAACAGCTTTATGAAAGGGTCCCCTGATCGGGTATATCATCAATACATCAAGACACAAAAGAAACGGCGATTCTATGTGTTTAGGTTTATATAACTCTATGGTCGCATATTGACGTAACGCACGAAAACGTGCAAAATATTTAAATGCTTAAAATGACCTGAAACGGACCCAAAATTAATCATGGGCAACTTTGAGGCGGGCATACATGCGCGTCATGACTTCTGCATCACCTTTGAGAACATCGACAGTTGACATTTGACCTAAAGTTTATTTGCTGTAAATATGATTGATTATTGATGAGAGATATGATCAAATAAAGAATTTTACAAAATGGCGCCTAGATGACGTCATCATAACTTGATGACCTTGAAAAGCTGATTACGGTATGTCTAAGATAGACCTTATAGACGACAAAAAATTCAGCATAATTGATAGACAATAGACAATCCGGAGAAAACTCTGCGACAAACATAGGTAATAAAAATAAATGATAAAAAATATTATTCTTATAGACAGACCACCTAATTACATTAAAGAATTCCATAAATTTCTTATTTACATCCGATTTTGATGGAATTGTCAGTGTTATGCTAATTGGATTTGTCTTCTTTTCATTGGGATGGACTTGTCTTTCAAACGCTCAAATCGTGTACAGGTATCGGGACCCTTTATTAGAGGCCTGCGAGTAATATTTCGCTGGCCAAGCAACAATCTCTTTTTCAAAATCACACACCCAACCGCACACACACCCTAACAAAAGCTGGAACGGGTACACACAGTAATAAAGATAAATATATAATATGGGGGAGATGTAATACAATAATGACTAGCAACTCTGATAATATCAAAGATAAACAACGAGAAGAAAACAAAAATAAGACTTTATAAAATCGTATAATGTAATGAAAACTTGGTTTATTCATAAAGTGATATATGGATTATAAGTAAAAATGTTATTAAAAAATAGCTGTTTGAATTATTATGATATATATTGTGTTAAATGTAAAGTAAAATCCTAAAGAAAAAACAAACAAACAAACGAATCGAAAAGAGAATTGCTATCAAGTATCAAATATGGATGTCAAAATATACAAAAACCGACAACAGCATCATTCACAAAATATGTTACTGAGGAGAAGTATTATGATGCTGCTGATGATGAAGATGATGGAGAATATGGTAATGATGATGCGGTAATGATGACAATGAAGGTGATGGTGATGACGATGATGACGGTAATGACCATGATCATTATGATTGAATTGATTATTTAATATTCCACAAAAAACATACATCTTGAGAAAATGACAACAATTTCATTAACTCTTTTCCAAAGAAAATAGAGTGAAATATTATGAGGGACCTATTAAAAGCACATCTTGTAAACACAGGTTTCCACAGAAGATGATGAAGAGAGAGAATAAAGGCCATTTTGCCTGGCGATACAAAATAGCAATTGTGGAAATCCTCCATTTCAATCTTTACATAATGTTGTAAAGTGCCATTTGGTCTCCTCTCACTTTGTCTAATTCCGATTAATCTCACCCGCATGGTTTAATCCTAGATAATCTGCAACCAGTTTGTCTTCTAACCATTTGGTCTACTTTTGTCTCGCTTGCATAGCAGAGTGAATCGACAGGCGCCGCTTTTCCGACGGCGCGGCGGCGTCATCAACATTGAAATCTTAACCAAGGTTAAGTTTTTGAAATATCATCATAACTTAGAAAGTATTTGGACTTAATTCATGAAGTTTGAAAATAAGGGTAATCAACTATTACTGAACATCCTGTCTGAGTTTCAGGTCACATGACCAAGGCCAAAAGCCATTTAGGGTCAATTAACTTCGACCATGTTGGGGGGGGGGGGGATCAGTATCGAAATCTTAACCAAGGTTCAGTTTTTGAAATGCCGTCAAGTCTATGTATCTAGTTCATGAAAATTTGACATAAGAGCAATCAAGTATCCCTTAACCACCTGTGCGAATTTCAGGTCACATGACCAAAGCCCGGGGGGGCCACTTCCATTCACGAGTGGATACCATGCGCGACCATGGGGTCTCGAAAAGCACCCTAAACACGTAATTTCCATATTCTGAAAATGCACCCCTTAACAAGTATTGGCGTGTGAAACCCTACCCTTAACAAGTATTGGAAACAAAACGATACTCTTGGCAAATATTCCCTGAAATGAACCCCTAAACAAGTACAAAAATGTTTTATTGTTACGGGTCCTTCGGTCGTCGGCTTTACCTTATTTGGTTTAGTACGACCCCACCTTCTACACCTCGCGCAAATCGGACTCTAAACACGAAGTGTTGAGGCAAAAAGGACATCCTTTATAAAACATTATAATTTTGTTTTATCATCCCCGCAAATTCGACCCTTAACACGTAATTTTCCGAGCGAAATAGATACCCTTTTTTCATTATTTTTGTGTTTTTGACACCCTTATCACGTTACGTACGTAACGTGCCCTATCGTGAAAAAGACATCCTTTTTACGTGTTTTTTTGGTCGCGCATGGTATCCACTCGTCAATGTAAGTGGCCCCCCCGGGGACCAAAGTCAAAGGTAATTTAGGGTCAACGAGCTTTGGTAAATGTTGGGGGTATTAATTTTGTGGAATTATAACTTTAAACCTTTTCTGGATCGAGCACAGAGGTATCTTGCAATGTACGGGTATCGTAGGACATCTTTTCGAGTATCATACGATATTTCAAAATCTTAAGTACGACCGTTTCTGTAGCTTTGTCTTTGTCCCTCTTCGATATCCCCAATACATGAAATTGCACGACGATCGTAAATATACACATAAATAATTTGAACTCGTATCCGCCTACGAGCCTGTTCAGACCGGCAGAGATAGCGCGATCTAGCGCGCGCTAGGCCGGCTAGCATAATAGGCACAGCGATATCGAGCTCTCAACTAACTAGTACGGGTTCGTAATAGCGCGCGAAATCTTTGACCGCTCTGACCTCATGACGTCACGCGTCATGGCAACAGGACCTCTCAAAAAAGGGGGTGCTACGATAGACCGCGCTATCTCACTGCGGTGTGAATCCGGCGAATGCCAATGGGCGGACCGTGGATCGCGCTACGATAGCGCGATCCACGGTCCGCCCACGGTCCCCCCTTGCGGTGTGAACAGCCTCTTGGATGCCCTCTAAAACTGATAGTAGACAAACCCACCGCACGATGATCGTAGCAAGCTAAGCATAGATGATTGCACTGTTTGTTTTCAAGATTTGAAAGAAGGAGTATTGTGGTGCTACTTAAAAATTCTTCTACCATGTGACTAAAAAAAACCTTGACACCTCACAAATCCCCAATTTACGGAAAAATATATCATGAACACATGATAATCATATATGGCCTGAAAGAGTATGTTCTCCCAATAATTTGATACCGTATTTATGTGGTATGTGTTAACGCCTAGACAATCAGGAGATATTCTTTGCAGTGATGTCAATTTTTATTTGCGCTAAACTAAGGCATGACTGCAATTAATGAATCAAGTTGTCAATTTTGTTATAATCCTACAAGTGTTGCAATAAAACACATTTCAAAGCAACTTTTCATTAAAGTACATTATAATTGGTAACTTTAGATTCAATTTTCTTGCTAATTTTATTGAAAAGTAGGTTTGGACATAATATTTACTAACTCATGTCAAAATTTACATCACTGCAAAGAATGCCTCCTGATCATCCAAGCACTAACACGTACCACATGAATATGGTATCAAATTATTTCGGAGAAGATACTATTTCCAGCGATATAAAATGAGTATGCGTTTATTCAAATTCAAATTCATTTATTTCATTTATTTATTTTATTTCCTTTATCCTTTATGACATTTCCCCCCCCCCTTAAATTGGGGATTTGTGATGTGTCTATTTTTTTTTACTCACACGCTATATTTCAAATAGGTCGAGTACATGTCTGATGAATATCTTTTGGAGAGCGCCATCTTTATGAAAGTTTACGCTAGATGGGGGTATATTATTGCTGAGGGTATTACAGGCCTAATTCATTTCCCATAGACTCGTGTGTCAAAGTGGCACTTAAATTTTTTTTATAAAAATAAGGAGGAAATTCGAGGGTTGAATGTTTACTACCAGTGGATAGGATAAATGTCTGACATTCCATATCTGACCAGAAAAGGGTACCTCGACCGGCTCATTTAAAAAATAAATCAGCATTTATGAAGACTTCACCTGACGGGATCAAATTCATCACTTGAGAGAGTAAAATGGCCCTAATTCTTCCGCCAGAAAGAATAGAGGTCAATAGTTGTGATATATCTTTCCAATTTGGAAAAAAGGAAGTTCAGTAGGTACCCTCCCTAGAATCAGTGTTAGATTGTCAGTCATATTTATTCATTTTTGTCAATCAGCAACATCAAATTTAAAAATTCAGAATGGGTTGGGTCGAATGAATATTTTTGCCTGCCAGTTGTAATTAGGCCCGTGTGACCTGAGGGTGAATAGCTGATAAAGTTTAATGGTCTGATAACCCCTTATCAACTTGGCATGAATTGAACTTTCCCTTAAATTTTTAGCCTCCTGTTAATCTCCTGTTATCATTACTTTGATTGGACTACAAACCTCTCCATTTTCTGTTGATTGGTTTGCACAATTTATTTACCACTTCGCGCATACCGAATTCTTCTCCAATTATTCTGAGATTACAATAATTAAAATTTTAATACATGAAATAGTTCCGTCTTTATGGTTAATGAAACTAAATAATCAATGATAATCGTAGTCAAGGGTAAGAAAAAAAATACATAAATTGAATATATTTTTATCCCGTCACCACAACTTATGTTAATGAGTATTCATTTTCATGTTCGGAAATACAAACAACGAAATGAATGGATTTTGTACTGGATATTTTCTCATTAAAACTTTCCAAAGACTTAAGTTCGAAATCATATTCATAAATTCCCTTCCCTCTCCATTTCTTTTTATTCAATCAATTACTTCTTACAGAGAGGTATAAATGAAGTTCTTAGCATAAATAGCCCAAATAAAAAGGGGGACAGGAAACCTCCCTGTGGAACTCATATGATTTTACACTTGTTTACTCTCAACGGTTTGTGGGCGGCGTAGTGGTTGCACAGACTGCTGATTGGTTGGTTGAGCTTCAGCTTCGTTGCCAGGCGGCGGGGCATCATCCCTTACTTCCGCTACTGGCTGCTGCCTAGAACATGAAAATTGTGAGACGAAAAATGAAGCTTATACCACCGCTGAGATCAGGTGATTAAAAAATTAAATTACGCCGTCCCCTTTACAGGATTTTTGTTCATCGAAGTCACAGCCATTGTTCTTTAAAAAAATTCTTCGGAGATTTAGCAATTAATCTTAGAAGGGCCTTATTTACTATCAATAACAATATGGCCCATTCATCTAGCGCAGCTACTATAATTGCATATACTCTACTTCGATCGCTTGATACTTGGTATCACATCATTATCCCGGCTGTAGCTGAATCGCCATATATATATAGGCGCTAAAGCATTCATGGAATAAATCCTACCGGGAACTCATTCACCTCACCTGGGTCGAGTGCAGCACAACGTGGGTGAATTCTTTGCTGAAGGAAAACACGCCATGACTGGGATTCGAACCCTCCGATTGAAAGACGAGAGTCGTAACCACTATAGAATACGGCCACTGACATAACCTCCCTTCTTTTATTGTGCAGCGTAATTAAACATCCTCGATAAGAATAATAGTTTCATTTATTTTTACAGAACTGAAGTTTTGACACTAGTTTTCTGTCAGCCCCCTGAATATGATTTAAGAGGACATGGGGACTTACTCCGAACTACATTGAGAAAGTGCCTCTCGCCGGCCGTGTAATCAAGTTACCCGGCCTTTCTCGAAAGCATCCATCTTAAAATATGTGAATCTACGATCGGTCAATTTTCCGATGTTTTCTCTAATCGAGTCTTTCACGCATGGGCCCGACCATTTGTCAGTGGTATAATACGGTTAACACCGAATTTTCACAAGTTTAATATGGTTAAAATAAACTATTGTTTTCACAAAAAACGTAAAACTACATGATCACCGGAACATCCGATATTTCAAAGTAAGCCGGACTTTGCGGTCCCAAGTGGCACCTACACTACCGTGCATTGACTACTCCCCCCCAGCAAAAATAAAGTAAATAAATGGTGTGTAATACAATCTGAAATTAGAGGTTTGAATGATAAAATAGTACATTATGCCCAATATATACTTACTTCGATTGGAATCAACATGAATTAGCATTCCATTGTCAACTTTTATGGAAAGTAAAATGTTCCATGTACGTCAGATAGGTCTATTAGATTTTCATAATTTATTGAAATGATTTCAAGTACCAAGCGACCACTATTTCTTACCTTGGAGTACTGCGGCGAGATATCATGATGGAAATGACGATATGTAGACAAATAATTCCTATCCCGATTACAATCTGTGTTGAATCTACGAGTGAAAATGGAACACAGGTAAAAGTATAAAATATTATGCGGTGGGAATTTTGGAAAATAATAAATAAGGCAATATTTTCGTACATGCAATAAATAGCAAGCGTCAAGTCCCCAAAAATGAATTACATTACGTTTATTTCATTCTCGATTTTCTTATCTTTATTCATATTTCCTTAAATCACCCATTGTCAGAGGTATACCATCCTTGATGTAACTTATCATTCAAACCAACCGAATCTAAGGAAAGCTGGCCAAGCCACCCGGGGGGGGGGGGGGGGCATTTCCATTGATGAGTGCATGGATACCATGCGCGACCACGGGGTCTTGAAAAGAACACTAAACACGTATTTTCCATATTCTGAAAATGCACCCCTTAACAAGTATTGGAAACAAAACGATACTCTTAGCAAGTATTCCCTGAAATGAACCCCTAAACAAGTACAGAGATATTTTATTGTTATGTCACGCGTCCGTCGGTCGTCGGTTTTACCTTTAGACACCATATTTTTGGTTTAGTACGGCCCCACCGTCCACACCTCGCGCAAATCGGACTCTAAACACGTAGTGTTGGGGCAAAAAGGACATCCTTTATAAAACATTTTGATTTTGTTTTATCATCCCCGCATATTTTACCCTAAACACGTATATTTTTCTGAGCGAAATAGATACCCTTTTTTCAATATTTTTGTGTTTTTGACACCCTTATCACGTTACTTACGTAACGTGCCCTATCTTGAAAAAGACATCCTTTTTACGTGTTTTTTTGGTCGCGCATGGTATCCACTCGTCAATGTAAGTGCCCCCCCCCCCCCCGCGCGGGCCGCGCGTTTCCGTTTTACACCCTGGCGAAGGCATTTTCCGGAAAAATAGTCACAAAGCGACTAGTGAAGAGTCTACGTCTACGTTTGTTTACATAATCAGCTGGGCGCGCGATCCAAAAGTCCGCACCGAAGATATCCGCAGAACATACGTGCAAATGCAGCTGAGCTTATAGACCAAAAGCTTCAGTCTCTGTATTTTGGTTGTTCTGCTGAACTATATACGTTGGCTTCACGATCTTTTTTTTTTTTTTACTTTATCGCACATGATCGTTTATATGAATGAAAACAAATAATAGCTAAAATATTGAAAAATAAAACACATAATTACTTTTTTTCATATTATAGCTATCCTTATATCTATCATATCTGTCGATCTATCCACTATCTATGTTATAAATCAATCTATGGAACTACATGATATATCTATCTGTTAATTTGTCTATCTACTCTGTCTCTCTCATTCTCTATCTACCTATCTATCTGTCTATCTATCTATCTATCTATGTAACTGCAGTATCTATCTATCTGTTAATCTTCTCTGTCTCTCTCATTCTTTATCTATCTAACATCTATCTATCTCTCTCTCTCTATCTATCCATCTGTCTTTCTCTATAGTTCTCTCTCTCTCTCAATCTATCTATCTATCTATCTTCTATCTATCTATCTATATGTAACTGCAGTATCTATCTATCTGTTAATGTGTCGCTCTTCTCTGTCTCTCTCATTCTTTATCTATCTAAAATCTATCTATCTCTCAAATTCTCTATATCTCTCTCTCCCCCTCTCTCTCTCTATCTATATATCCATATTTCTGTCTTTCTCTCTCTCTATCTATCTATCTTCTATCTATCTATCTATTTATTTATCTATCTCTCAAATTCTATCTCTATCTATCTATGTAACTACAGTATATATATATATGTTAATCTTCTCTGTCTCTCTCATTCTTTATCTATCTAACATCTATCTATCTCTCTCTATCTCTCTCTCCCTCTATCTATCTATCTATCTATCCATCTGTCTTGTTTTCTCTCTTTCTCTATTTCTCTTTTCCCGTCCATATATCTATCTATCTATAACATCTCTCCCTCCCTCAAGTTCTCTCCCCCATCTATCTATCTATCTATCTATCTATATATCTTCTATCTATTTATCTATATATATGTAACTACAGTATCTATCTATCTTTTAATTTGTCTATCTTCTCTGTCTCTCTCATTCTTTATCTATCTATCCATCTAACATCTACCTATCTCTCAAATTCTCTATCTCTCTCTCTCTCTCCCCCTCTCTCTATCTATAGTCTGTCTGTCTTTCTCTATTTCTCTCTATCTATATATCTTCTATCTATCTATTTATCTATCTATCTATGTAACTACAGTATCTATCTATAACAACTCTCCCTCTCTCAAATTCTCTCCCCCCATCTATCTATCTATCTATCTTCTATCTATTTATCTATCTATGTAACTACAGTATCTATCTATCTGTTAATTTGTCTATCTTCTCTGTCTCTCTCATTCTTTATCTATCTATCCATCTAACATCTACCTATCTCTCAAATTCTCTATCTCTCTCTCCCTCTCTCTATCTATCTATCCATCTGTCTGTCTTTCTCTATTTCTCTCTATCTATCTATCTATCTTCTATCTATCTATCTATCTATCTATCTATCTATCTATCTATCTATCTATATATCTATCTATCTATCTATCTATATATCTATCTATGTCTCTATCTATTTATCAGTCTTCTATATCTATCCATCAAACTTCAATTTTCTTTCTATTATATGTATCTGTTTATTTTTATTTATCTGCCATTCTATTTATTTAGTTAATAATTTATATTTAGAAAAAAAAAAATCATAACTTTTCATTAAAAAAAACGTAACTGCAAAAGCATGTTCGGATTTCACTCATATGACTGCTCTCTGTAGGCCTACATGAAGTGCCGAGGAACTCTATGCTCTGATCAGTAACTGCAGATTGCATGCGGTGGTGTGGGACTCGTAGACTCTTCACTAGTCGCTTTGTGGCTATTTTTGCGGAAAATGCCTTCGCCAGGGTGTAAAACGGAAACGCGCCCCCGGGCCAAGCCATAATTCATAGTAATGGATCTTATTCAAACAAAAGAGTTGTCTACAGAGAAGCTGCACTTGACAAAGTCAAAGTCGTTTCCAGGATTTCCTGATAGTGAAGCATGCTATATCCCGAAGACGGTTGATGCAGAGTATTGGTTTACTTTGATCGAAATAAGTCACAGTTTATATGTACCAAATGGGAACCAGTCATATCCCTTTACTTACTCAGTTCAGTTAATATTCAGGGGCGGATCCAGCTTCCGCCTATAGGGAGGGGGGACCCGAAATTTTTTTCACCCATATTTTCTCGATCGGCCGCTCAAAGTTGATTTTTATTTGTTTCTTTGAAGGGGCTGTCCCAGTGACGTAATGAGCCAACAAATTTGAGGGGCTTGATATGGCATATTGCGTATAATTGATAAGAAGTTGCGAGCGAGCAAAATTTTTGACATTTTTATTATAAAAATCCAAGTTCGTGACAGATTTTAATATAATATTTTGAAAATAGTATTATATATATATATATATATATTTTTTTTTTTTTTTTTTTTTGGGGGGGGGGGCAAAACGCCCATGTCCTAACAATCATTTCTTAGCTTTATTCTTATAAACAACATTAATGTGTAAAAATCTTTTAAGCCCTATTCAAATTTGAAATTTTATGTATTTTGTCCTGAAAATTGAACATTCAGGGCAAAGTTTGTGAACCTGAAGAAGATGCGTATGTAGCTAGATAATTACTGCGAGTGCGAAGCGCGAGCAGAAATTTTTAATATGCGTTCTGGCCTTATCGAAAAGGGACCTGTTAAGGACGTATTGTAGTTTGCCATTAAGACGATACCGTTTTGTAGTTAGCCATTAACACGATACATATTTCAACGAAAAAATAATGCGAGCGCGAAGCGCGAGCTTAAAATTTGTGACATTCCGACCTAACAAAATGACGTTCTGTGCACTTTTTGTAATCATTTGCCCTAAAAAATTGATGGGAGCGCGAAGCGCGAGAGGAAAAAAAAAATAGATTTCAAACCTAAATATGGGACACTCTTCATGTTTTGTAAATCATGGAAAAGAATGGGTATAATTTGGTATCTTCCTACATTAATAATGCGAGCGCAAAGCGCGAGCAGAAAATTTTTGATATTCTAATCTGAAACTGGATAGTTCTAGCACATTTTGAATAAAGATCAAGTTGCCTATTTCAATAAACATGCAAACGCATGTTTATGAGTTAGACAGAATCTGAATACATTTCTTTTTTTTATCATGAAAGCCAATAATGCGAGCGCGTAGCTCGAGCTGAAAATATTTTATATTCCGATATGAAAAGGGTCAATTTAAGCCCTATTTAAAGCACTGTGTAGGGAAATTGTGAGGTGGATGTGGATAGCAATCATTAAAAAATTATGATATTTTATCATTTTGAGCTAGGATCGGGAAATTTTAGGCCTAGGACATTTTGTCATCATATGAAATTGATGACTATCTTCCTATTCGTCTTCCTAAGCGATATATTGGCGATACTTTTCGATATTCCTTTCTGAAAAGGGACAATTTAGTTATTAGGAATTCCTTAAAATTTTATTATCATATTTATTAATCTAATAAGCCTAATGAGTGCGTGAAAATTTTTGACATTGAGGCCTGAAAACTGGATATTTCAAGCACTTTTTAATCATGAATAGGATTCATGGGTTGATATATTCTTAACAAATAATGCGAGCGCAAATCGCGAGCCGAATTTTTTTATAAACTGTCATAAATGCGGGATTTTAATTAGTTTGTTATATAGGTATACATAAGTTACCAAATTAAATGCGAGCGCACAGCGCTAGCTCATAGGCCTTCATTTTTTTTTACAATCAGACACCTGAAAATTGATATTTTGAGAATTTTATGGAATACACAAAGACAATAGTAGGCCTATTTGGCAAATCAAATAATGCGAGCACACAGCAAAAGGTGCAAAATGTTTATATTCAAACCTTAAACAGACATTTTACAGAGCACTTAAAAATCAATTGGTAAATCAAACAAAATAATGAAAGCTCGAAGTCCGTGCTGAAATATGTTTTGTATATTGACTTCAAAACTTGATATCTTAAGCTACATATCAGCCAATTGAGCAAGATATATATCTCCTCGAACAGGCAATGCGAGCGCGAGCGAAAATTTAATATAGTGACATCAAATATTTTTAAAAATTATTTTCCAAGTCTTCCCCTGATCTTATTTTATTCACTCGTCTTCCTCTTATTTTTCCCCTTCTTTTTCTTTTTTTTTTCTTTCTTTCCCCTTTTTTCATTTTTTTGCTTCGCCAATAGGGGGGGGGGCGTGCCCCTCGGACCCCCCTGGATCCGCCTATGATATTATTGAGCATCCCAAAACCTCTTTTGAGCCTCCTCTCACGTTTGTTCACACTTACGGAAGCTAGGTGAGAAGGCCGGGAAGTACCTTCGGTGGTTCATCTACTAATTAAAGAACGGTCCTCTTGGGACTTTATTTACTCTCCACTTTAGTCCTAAGAAACAATTCCAAGTTCATCTTGGGCCCTCTTTGTGTCTATATTTGCAAACTAACTACAGTTTCAATGTCATACCCATTGTAAGCAAGTGAGGTATATTTCTCCAATCAAATAATGATAACATCTCCACTTTTGATGCCTTTAAAGAACCCTGGCCATCGAAACAGTCCGTATCTCAAGGGTCCAAATTTTCATATTTCAAACAGGCTTATGTGTTGGAGGTCTTACAAAGGTCACAAAGTAAGGAAAATGAGACTGAGAATGATTGAGGGGATTGTGCTCGAAATGCAGAATTGTCAAAAAAAAAAAAAATATGCGAACCGATGCAATGGACAAGAGGAGGGGTAAATGCAGAGGCCGCGGAAGCGGGGGGGGGGGGGATTGCTTCAGCCCCCATTTTTTCCAAAACCGTGTACAAAAACGTCAAAATGACCATATGATTGCAATATTTTGCATGGTCAGCCCCCCACTTTTGGCTCAGCTCCCCCCCCCCCTTTGAAAACCGTTCCGCGGCCCCTGAATGGAGGGTGACATACATTGATCGTATTAGGGACACTGAATTTGATACTGACGTAAAAGGCGTAATGCTAGATAGGACAGCTTGAAGGAATTTTTGTTGGGCATAGGTTAATCCTATGACACTCGACCTATATATTAGTGGTAGTAGTAATAGTTGAACTAGAAGTAGTAGTGGTGGTAGTGGTGGTGGTGGTGGTGGTGGTAGTAGTAGAAGTAGTATTAGTAATACACTTGCTTACCCAATGGCGCATGCACACCACAGTCGATGACGTCACCACTCCATAGCCCATCCGAAGAACATGTTAGTTCAACTTTCTTGGTAGGTTTTCCACCACAAAAGAGCGTCACCATCTCTCCTGTATTGTACACATGTTTGTATGGCTTGGCAAATGTGTTTTGAGGAAGACTCGGTGGTCCGCAGTTTGAACGAAAGGAATACGAGTGTGGTTCTGTATGTAGAATACATATAATGAAAAGGAAAAAGATGAAATTCAAACTAAGATTCGAGACACTATGCAATAGACACATCAATACGTGCAGGTAAATCTTATACGAACGGTATTTAAACATTCTTCCTATTTATTCTCAGTCAAGACACCTTCTCGTCCCCAATATTAAAGGTCATCTCCTGACCAGAGCCAGTTTAAAATTATCCTGAAAACCAACTGATATCGCTTTGTCTGTATTATGCTATTTTTATCAAAAATTACAAATATTGGTTGGTCTGGGGAGCTATTTGGGCTGCATGAACACGATTTAAATTTGACTTGTTATTTTTTTTTTTACACATTTTCCCCCTCCAAAAGAAAATGTTTTGTCGTGTATACCTTCAGGAGAGCAGTCAACTTCTGCTTCATAATCTGAATGACACTTGTCGCCAACAGACATGTGCTTAATGCTGCAACCCAAAATGTTCGTATCGGTAGAGCTGCACCTCACTTCCTTGAACAAGTATCGCTTGTGCCCTGGCGGAAACTTTGGAGAGTCGAGTCTCCTGGCGGGACCAAACCCTAACTCAGCGCAGATGACATTGGCGTTTGCAAGGTTCCAGTCCCCACTTTTTTCCAAAACCGTGTACAAAAACGTCAAAATGACCATATGATTGCAATATTTTGCATGGTCAGCCCCCCACTTTTGGCTCAGCTCCCCCCCCCACTTTGAAAACCGTTCCGCGGCCCCTGAATGGAGTGTGACATACATTGATCGTATTAGGGACACTGAATTTGATACTGACGTAAAAGGCGTAATGCTAGATAGGACAGCATGAAGGATTTTTTTTTGGGCATAGGTTAATCCTATGAGTATATATGACACTCGACCTATATATTAGTGGTAGTAGTAATAGTTGAACTAAAAGTAGTAGTGGTGGTGGTGGTGGTGGTAGTAGTAGAAGTAGTATTAGTAATACACTTGCTTACCCAATGGCGCATGCACACCACAGTCGATGACGTCACCACTCCATAGCCCATCCGAAGAACATGTTAGTTCAACTTTCTTGGTAGGTTTTCCACCACAAAAGAGCGTCACCATCTCTCCTGTATTGTACACATGTTTGTATGGCTTGGCAAATGTGTTTTGAGGAAGACTCGGTGGTCCGCAGTTTGAACGAAAGGAATACGAGTGTGGTTCTGTATGTAGAATACATATAATGAAAAGGAAAAAGATGAAATTCAAACTAAGATTCGAGACACTATGCAATAGACACATCAATACGTGCAGGTAAATCTTATACGAACGGTATTTAAACATTCTTCCTATTTATTCTCAGTCAAGACACCTTCTCGTCCCCAATATTAAAGGTCATCTCCTGACCAGAGCCAGTTTAAAATTATCCTGAAAACCAACTGATATCGCTTTGTCTGTATTATGCTATTTTTATCAAAAATTACAAATATTGGTTGGTCTGGGGAGCTATTTGGGCTGCATGAACACGATTTAAATTTGACTTGTTATTTTTTTTTTATACACATTTTCCCCCTCCAAAAGAAAATGTTTTGTCGTGTATACCTTCAGGAGAGCAGTCAACTTCTACTTCATAATCTGAATGACACTTGTCGCCAACAGACATGTGCTTAATGCTGCAACCCAAAATGTTCGTATCGCTAGAGCTGCACCTCACTTCCTTGAACAAGTATCGCTTGGGCCCTGGCGGAAACTTTGGAGAGTCGAGTCTCCTGGCGGGACCAAACCCTAACTCAGCGCAGATGACATTGGCGTTTGCAAGGTTCCAGCCATCCGCACAGATAGATCCCCATTGTCCATCACGATTCACGAGCACACGACCTTTTGTTGATTTGTCGCCTCCGACCAACAGCAAATGATCATCTGGAAGACAACAATCAAACATTGATGTTATAAGCTGAATCCATTAACACTGTATACAGAGGACATGGCGGCGAACAACCTGATCGGTAGCTGCTGTATTAAACACCACAATCAAAGTGCTTTTCCCATCTACGTACTTAAGTTGATACCGGACCAAAAGGAAGTACGACCTTCATGGTCAGGGATCGAAGGGACACGAACTGTTAGGATTGTACATTATACCTTCACAATCGCCATCAACATTATCAATATCATCATAAAAAATCATTGCCTTCATTATCGTCCGATCCATCATCAACAATGCAATCAGCCTCGCCACCTCGTATCATCTACGATCATCCTTTTTAGCGTCATCTTACTCATCAAAATAGGGAGCAAGTGAACCTACCTGTAGGTCTACGGGAAGGAGTAACGCAGCTAGGAGCTTCTGGGATGCAGCCGTCTCCTCCATCATAACATTCTAGTCGACCACCATCCCCGCATCTCAGCTTCGTTGCATCAGAGCGATCAATGCACACGATCTCGAACGTTTCGTCGTAGCGGTAAGTCAACTTCGCCGGAAGTAGGAAGGTGTGACGTGTGTCATAAAAGGGAGCAGGACACGTAATTGTATCTAAAAGAGTTAATTGGTTTTATTAATTGTTCAAGTCAATATTTCATTAAGATGTACTTTTAACACGTTTAAGATGGGGAATCGTCCTAATCTATTGCTCTCACATTTGCCGGAATTGTTACTTTAGTAACTTTATAATGGGTTGTCTTTCCAAACCCGACTAGATCAGTTCCACTAGTTCTGATCACTCACTGTAACCGCCAACTGGCTACAACTTCTCAAAAAAGTAAAGTCTTAAAAGAGTTAATTTATCATCAAGCACATGTAGTGTAAAATTCTGAACTGTTGTGTGACACTACCAATATACACGATCATCATTTAGTGTGCGTAATTTTTAGTATAGGTTGGAAAACGAAAAGTGATTTCAGCAAAGATGGGGCCTACTTCTAATTTTTTTCTCGGTCTTTTTCTTGTTCTTGGTCATGTTTTCCTCCATCTAGAGTGTCTCGATAAATGATCAACAACTATTTCAGCAAAAAAAAAAAAGAGATTACGCATCCGTGTTCTGACGGAGTCGGATCTCGAGATCCATCATTTAGAGTTTTGCAGAGAAGCCCAGCTGCTGGATAGGGCCTACCGGATACGTCAACATGTGGTGGTCATTTGACATTTTCTGAACTTGGGACTTACCATCAGCTCTAGGTGGACAGGCCGGTGGCTCCTCTCCTTCCCACTCCCAGTGACCATTGACACACTTCATCATACCCGAGATACTGGGGTCCCCGGGACACCTGACGGTCACACGAGTTTTGTCTGGATAGCTCAGTCTAAAGGGGTGCATTACACGGTGATCGTCCCTCTGGAAAGTGATAGGTCCGCACGACTGAACTACAAAAAAGCCAAAAGAAAAACTTAATAGTTTGAGACTTGTGAAGCCGAGGCATTATTTTGCTTCCATAAAACATGTTAAATGGAGTTAGCAACAACAGCAACAGTATGCCGATTGCTAAAGAGTGGTGATCCTACTCAGTGTCCACTCATGCCCACAAACGGGTGTAATCCAACACATGTACGCACTACACACATGTGCACACACACACTCTCTCTCTAATACACATTTGCTTTGGCCTATCCCAGTGTTAAGTGGAAATGAAACATTCATAACAAAAATAATCACCTTATTTAATTCATTTGAGGGCATATTGATTTTAGGTGAATTTGTCTTGTGATTTTCTTCAAAGGTTTTAATGTTTGTAAGGCCATTTGCAAGGATTAAGTCAGAGTCTCATCTACGTCTAAAGTATTGTTTTCGTTCAAACAAAAATTAAAATGTATATATACCTACTGCCGAGCATACGATTCCAACTTCTTCATTGTTGCTTTTGCAGCCATCGCCTTCCTTGAAAAAGCAACTGTGCAGGTCCGTCGAATCTTTGTTGCATTCAAAATAACCTCGAAGTGGAACCAGCGAACTCTTCTTGAATTCCGTGCCCCTGAGGTCTCTGAGGAATCCATTGTAGCCGAGCCTACGGCACACAACGTGGTAGAACTCTTCCCGTCTCGGCGTATTGCAGTGAGTATGCCACTCACCAGAACTCTGGCTGTAGATCTCGATGCGACCTTCCCAAGGCTGGGCACCGCCTTTAAGCCTTACGTCTCCTAAACAAATGAATGCATACCAAATGCAAAATGTGTGTTTTACGTACATGTATATTCCAAACCACAAACTGTTACATAAGAGTTGCGCTCCCCGAGGCCGTCTTCGAGGACAATTGTGTGCCTTTATCGTCCTGGACTCGCGATCTGACGTCTAGTCATTGACATTGGTCTTAGCCTCAAAACCATGAATCCATCGGCCCTTGGACCTTCACCTTGGCTTCGAGGCAGGCAGGTTTTCTGAAGAGCATACTGAACATTTTTGTGAACCAGAAAGGAATTCATGCTAAATCTTACGTTAAGTTTTTAGGTGCGCGGATATGAGGGCCCTCTCCATTATGCGGATAGACAGAGACAGGTCTTCTTCTGGATCCCACCAAAGTGTTTGCACTCCGCCAAGAAGAATGGAGATTCCTCAAGGAACACACTTTGTAAGGCATTGTAAGGTGTAACGAGGAAAATCGGCGCCCTGAAAAAGCACTAATTTCTTGCCCCCCCCCTTCCCCAATATATGACGTCGGAGCGAGTGCTAGAAGGAGCATACGTTTCCTTGTTTTGACGTTGTGGTTTCTTTACTTGTTCATTTAGTATTAACCCTTTTTCCCGTCCCCTCGATCTGTATCCATTCCTCTTTATTGATTTTTGGTGTCCCCTGAAAATCGCACTTGGGGAACGGTACGATACTGCTTTGACGTGGGAGTCACTTTCAGCCAGAGTGATGGGCGTCACTACAGGGAGTATGGGGGGCTGATCACTTCCTAAAGGGGTGGAATGGAAGAAAATCAGGGGAAAATAAGATGTAAGAGGGGGAAAGGAAGAGCTAAAAGAGGAGAGTTATTGGTAGCTCGACTCTATTAGACCTCTGCATTTAAATTGAGGAAAGAGTTAGGTCCCCCACCCCCTATCAAAATACCGTGGCGCCGCCCCTGCGTTCAGTTGTTATTCAATGTATTGCTGGTCTTCCTATTCAGTTGTGGATTTTCCAACATGTCGCAGTCACACTACGGAAACTGACACCAGACCGATCAAAGCTAATACGTTAGGCTGAATGGCACTTCATCGGTCGGTTTGTAATATGCTTTGTTGGTGTGACTGTACGATCACTCTCAAGTTTTCGAAACCAGGATGATCCAGGATGATATGGTTAAAACTCCTTATATGAAAAACTTTATTTGTCAGATACTTTCATTTTGAAAGCAAAATTTAATAGCACTTTTATATAAAAAATATAAAACATTAATACGTGATGACGCCCCTTTTCCATAAATAATATTTACTCTGCAATAATACTGCTTTATACTCATGGTATGGATCATTAGTTGCGCCTTATTCAATATCTCTCAGTTGTAAAAAGAAAGGTTTACAAGAATTTATGTTTTGCCAGACTGGACTTTGATCTTACATGGGAGTTTCGATTACTGCACAAAACTTGCACAATAGCCAGGTTTACCCGAATGTTTAATTTTAATGCATTTTGTAATTATAGTAATGTCAAAAATTTTGACATTTTTTAATCCAAAAATCAAATTTTGTGATAGATTTTGACATGATATCCAGAGAATAATACATTTCATTCTTCTCTCTTTCCATTCCTTTTTTGTGTGGTCTGTACCCCACTGTGAACAGGATTCTTTGCGGCAGTAGCGTGAAGGGTACCAAAAAAAAAACGAGGGACACAGTATGGCGCATGTGCTAAGAAGCTGCTTAATCTAACTTTGAGATATTTTTTGACATTATATTCAGTAAATAAAATCATATCCTTCACTTTTCCTTTGCTTTTCTTTCCTCCTTTTTTTGCCGTTGGTTGTGGAACTTTTGGGGCCATGGCCCAACCCTTCCATACTCATATACGGCAGTGCAATGCAGTTGGGGTATTGATATCAAAGCCATGCATTTGAACCTCGCAGATTACCGCTATTTTTAATCAAATTGCGGGTATATACAGAATATAGCTTTTACACAACACATTTATTCAACCCAGTTGCGTAATGAACCAAAAAGTGCCTATTGAAATTAAATTCTAATTATGTGATTTTTCCATTATATTCAGCAAATAACACATTTCATTGTTTCCATTAATTTCTTTATACGTTGTCTCGTATAATTATTTCCTCTTGGGTGTGGAACCAAGACTCCCAGCGCCTATATGCCAGTGATTGAACGTAAAGCTTAATGCGGGAAGGGTCCCGACAGGGGGGGGGGCGTTATAGAGCCATTTGAATGATATAGATGAAGAGCCCCTACTGCATGGAGTCTGGGGCAAAGCCCCGGTAGCTTATTTGCATAAAATTTAGCAAGCTTATAGCACAATGTTGCATACTGTCCACTTACGCATGTACGTCTTAAAAGGCTAATACAGTAGATGCCCGAAAATCAAACATATTGTGAATATCAGAATAAAATCCCATTAATCCTGTAATAAGCCCACATTAATTGAATTGTCTTTCCTAAAATTGAAAAGAAAGAACTTTATTAATATTAGGGCGAAAAAATATTTCCCTTGTACCTACGTTATATTGTGCCATCATAGACCTATGGTGCTCCGAGTGATATAACCCCCCACCCACACACACACTCACAATCACAGTCCCACACACCCAACTTACTGTCCATCGGCGACAGAGTCGAGGGATCCAACACGCTCCCCGAATCCTTTACCGCCAAACATTCGTGAACAAAAAGCCAACACACTGCTAAAAACAGCGCCCATTGACGAGAGAAAATGTAAGACGACTTCATTTTGTCACGAGAGTACCAAAATTTGGTAATTTTTAAAGACAGGCCTATTCTGGTCCGTAACAGATAAGGATGTCCGTTATTTTACGAGAAGCGTGAAGCAATGGCAATGCAAGATTGTATATGTAATGTATCGATACAGTGAAAACTACAGTAATGTTCCACACAGTAAATTTTTCAGCTGTATGGCGATATGTGTAAATTGTTCGATTAAAGCTCTCTTAGTATGAGCATGATGAGTGCAGACGCGTTGGATCCTACATGTCTTAGGGATTCACCGAAAAGTTTGAGTTCTTGGTTTGTGGTATTTTTTTCATTATTGTTAAAAAGGGTGCCTTATGAAACTTTGTTGATCAGGGTGGCAGACGCCTTAAATAATGATTATGATTACAAGAAAAAATTATCGCACACGACTCCTATTCCCATATCTTACAGATTGATATCATAACTCAATACGAAAAATTGTGTAAATCATCCTATTAAACCAGTAACCATGATATGAATCCCATAATTTGGGGAAAACCCTGGCTATGTAAGGGGATTTGTAGAGTGATAGAGCATAGAGTTTAAAAATCTATAATCTCATATATAAATATCGTAGGCCTGTTATTTCTTCATAATTACCAATGGAACAAGAAACAAAAAGAAAAAAATGTTTGACCCTGGAAATGTCTTTAGACGATGAATAATCATAACAAACCAATGAATGTTTTCCCAACTTAAGGAATTTCTTCGACAAACAAAAGTGAAATATCAGAATCTTGGAAATAGTTAAGACAAATCCATAGAAAATTAGTTACCCCCTCGCAGAAAGAATTGTGTTTACCAATAGTTAAGCGCAACTAAAAAAAAACAAGCGTTTCCCAGATGCGCGCGTTTCATTGGTTAGAAATCAACTTGTGTTTGATTTTGGAATCGTGCAACAGGCCCCAGGTCATCATGCGTCTCACTTTTGACATAGATCTGCCTTCTGTGCGACCATCTCTCTTCTGAATGATTCATTCATTTCTCTTTCCACGACGCATTTTATGGTATGTTTCTCTTTTCTCAGTCTATTCTCTTTTCTTCCTCTCTCTACTGACTCAAAAAAAAAATGAAGAGCTAATATAGCACTTATAGTGCTTTTAATAGAGACTGCTCCTCGGAGTGCTCTTATTTTAGTTCAATCTGAATTCAACACTCCAAATTGCAGTAGAGGGTAATTTAAAAAAGAAAAGGGAAAAAACTTCGAGTGAGGAAAAAGTTGTGATAGATTTGAACAAACTATTAATAAAAAAACGATATCATGTTCACCTTTTCCCATTATGATACTGTGCATATTAAGGAAAAAGTGTAGTGCTTGAATATTCTCACGTAAATGTGTTCGAAATCCTGACATAAGAGCCAAAACGCCGTCCCTGGAAGGATTGTACTGGGCGCGGGACAAATTGCTGAAATACGGGACTGTCCCTTGAAATCCGGGGCGTCTGGTCACCCTGCTTTCATTTTTTTCAGAGTGAACTCTTTCCCCCCCCCCCTCTCTCTCTCTCTCTCTCTCACACACACACACCACTCACCCAACCTAACACACATACTCCAACGTGCGCGCACACACATGGTTTTTCAAAATTCAAGATTTTGTAATCTCTGAAATAAATATTATCGACATGAAGTTTAGTGTTGGACTGGATATGATGCTTTGTGGTAACTTATTTCATTCTTTGATACAAACTATCACAAAAGAATTCATAGCAGTTTTTGTTCTTGCAAGTGGTTGGTAGATAAGATTTCTGTGACGCGTATTGTACATAATGGACATTTGCAACATTTAAAAGAGAACAATTTTTAGAGGATTGTGATTGGTACATATCAGATATCAAACCAATCAAGGAGACTAATCGCCCTTTCACACGGTAACCAAAAAGAAAATCGTAATTTGAATGATGATTCCGAATTAAAATATGGCTAATGACTAATATTTAGCACATGTGAAACCAAACTTGAACATGATTAGAATCACGAACGCTAATCACAGTCACGATAACAATAGCAATCATCATTACAATGATGATTCAAGATTCACGTGTGAAAAGGCCCTTGATCATCAATAGGCAGAATATTCATTTGCAGAAATAAAGGTATACTTGGACTTCTGTAATTCGAGTATGTCATGAGCCTGATTAGTAGGGGAAGGCGGGGTAAGTTGAGCATAGGGTCAAGTTGAGCCACCACCCCCAGGCCAATAATGAATGAGTCAGACATTGTGGTGATGTCATGTATTGATGACCCATTGCATAAACCCTAACCCCAGCACATTGTTTTCAACTTTGAAAAAAAAAACATACTTTCTTAGAGGGAAAAATACAAATTTCAGCCAAAAATTAAAAAAGGGTGTGAAAGAGATAAGTGCTTTTTACACACACACATCTTTAAATATAATAAAGACATAATAATAACATTGTTAGCCCATGTATGGATCTTATTTCTTGTCATAATCTTTTACATGATGGATGCATAAGAAATGTGTGGATGCGAAATTATCGCATTAAGTTCGGACTGGGATAAGTTGAGCCAGCCAACATGGGGCAAGTTGAACCATGGTAATTCTTATGGTAATGTATATAATAAAAACAAACAAACCTTAAAAAGCCATCAATCTGCAGGCAGAAAGGGGCAATTTACATGACTGTTCTTTTCTTCTTTTAGAGGATTAGTATTTATAGAGAATTAGCGAGTGAAAAGACTTTGAATAAAAAATTGACATGCCGGTTCTTCCCCCATACATTTTGTACATAGTTTTTGTGGCTCAACCTACCCCAGAAGGTGGCTCAACTTACCCCACAGATGGGGCAAGTTGAGCCATTTGACATCTCTTTTTTTCAAAGGTGACAATGACTTTCAGTGTGGGTGTAGTAAGTAATATACATGTATAGGTGAAAAATATTTCAGTAGAATCAAATTTTAAGGCAAGGTACGTATTTCTTCAAGATTATTAATCATATCAATACTAACATGCAAAAAGCTAAAAGTGTCACAACTTACCCCGCCACCCCTATTGAGTATTGAAAAGATGAAAATCTCTGCTGGGACTGATGGTCGTCATTCGCATTTCTTGTAGGGTATCCATTAAATTCTTCATTAAACTTAAAGCTAAATTACAGTAGTTGCAGTAGAACACTAATTTCGTGAGAAAGTCTGTAAAACCAAGGTTAAGTATGACTATATCATCGTGGATCTAGATCTGGTACAGTTTCATGAACTGAACTTTGTGAAATGATAAAATCTAAGCTGAAATACGATCACACTGAAGATCGCCAACACAGATAGGCACACGTGGGACAGTGTATTATTATTGCTGGAATAAAGACCCGACGGAAGTGACCGAATCCGCGCTTACTTTGCTTATTTCTCAGCAATTACACAATTTCTTCCAGAATCATTTGGCACATATTTTTTATTCATACAGACACCTGGGTGGTCATTATATTAGATTCTGTAAAAAGTCATTTTGAGATCGTTACCAGAACTGGAATTTACCTTTAACTACCCCCTAATTGATATATTCTTACAAAAGGTCATTATGAATGACATGTGAAACAACAAAAAAGAACATGAAATACATAAATATCAGAATTTTATGCTGGAACACGAAGACATTCATGGCGCAAATAAACGAAGCAAAATCAGGATCCCGCAACACAAAGTACTAGTAATCATCGTAGAACTTTTTTATACGATTGATTGCATTGACTACAATGTACAATTAGTCATGAAAATCAAGCGTATGATCAATCGTTAACGTTTGTGTCATGCGACCCAGAACTCTGATGACAATTTATTTTCAATTAGTTCCCTGACTCACAGCAGGAATCAAAGCGGTCGATAAACCTTTCATATCGGGAGCTTTAATTAAAACTACGACTTCGAAATCAACTTCAAATGCATGCGAAATAGTCAGTCATTTAAATCGAAAATGTCACCATGATCATCTGTTTCCCTAATTATATCGAAAATGTACATGCTGTTCTTCCTCATGGGAAGCGAAGCAGAAACATACATGTTGGAAGAGAAAGAACTCGGGGTTCTTGATCTAGTATTTTTTGTCGCCACGACAGAAGGACTTTCAGAAGCATTGCCCCCGGCTGAGAACACCTTATGTTCAAGAAGTGGCGCCAGCGATGTGTAACGATATATATCTTATGTCAGAAGAGAGAGAAATAAAGTGAGTACTTCCTAATCAGGTTCACGAAACTTCAGTTTGTATTTCAGAGGATAAAAAAACGGTGACCCGACAATTGCTCCGCCGACATCTGCTCCGCCGACAACTGCTACGCAAAATACGACAACTGCTCCGCCGACAATTGCTCCGGACAGCTGCTCCGCCGACAGTTGCTCCGTCGACACTTGCTCCGCCGATATTTGCTCCGTCGACACTTGCTCCGCCGATATTTGCTCCGTCGACATATGCTCCGCCGATATTTGCTCCGCCGACATCTGCTCCGCCGAATATTGCTCCGCCGATATTTGCTCCGTCGACATCTGCTCCGCCGATAATTGCTCCGCCGACATCTGCTCCGCCGAAAATTGCATCGCGACAATTGCTCCGCCGATATCTGCTCCGTCAATGTTTGCTCCGCCGACATCTGCTCCGCCGTAAATTGCTCCGATATTGCGACATTTAAATTAATTCGTACTTTCATGCGCATAACAATATTGTAGCACAGGATGAAGACGTCAATTTACAAATGTGTATATTATAATATATATATTGCAAAGTAAATTTGATATATTACATGACATAAACAGGGACCGCGGAACGGTTTTCAAAGTGGGGGCTGACCATGCTAAAAATCACAATCATATGGTCATTTTTACGTTTTTGTACACGGTTTTGGAAAAAAAAGGGGGAGGGGGGGGGCTGATGCCCCCAGCCCCCGGTTCCGCGGCCCCTGATACATAACATAGAAAGAAATAGAAAAAGGGGATAAGCACAAAGGAGGGATAGATATTCTTAATTCTTATTCCTTGGGGGGCATTTGTTTAAGTTTTATTTCGTGCCTGGTGATTAAAATGAAGAAAAAAAATACGCGTGTTCATGTAATTATTATGACGGGACAAAAAAAAATTCTTAGCGTCAAAATCGCTCTGGCGAAATATGCTCCGAAGTGGAGATATTTGCTCCAGGTGAAATTCAATAGGTATGCTTTATGTTTACAATTAAAAAAATGCGTATAAATGTCCCCTTTCCAGGTTAATAACATCTCGTGCTTCGTGCTCGCATTATAAATTCAGTGCGATGCGTTATTGGGTTTCATGAATATGTAACTATATTATTACTGGTATATATATGTGTATTATTGTCTTTTAGAAACAACATTATTTGTTTATACGTTATGAGAGAGATACATACATATATTCATTTATTAAAATATATTTATATTGTTGCTATTGCACAGAATAGAAAAAAATACAACCGAAGTCTCGTCTTATAGTAACTCACCAGTAGCGTAATGAGCCAAAAAAAAAATGGAGGGGGCCAGACAAGGATGACATTTAGTTTCCTTTCCTTTATTCTTTTTTTTTCATTGGTAGGGAGAATGGGGGGGGGGGGATCCGTGATCCCCTAGCACGCCCCTCCCCTATCTGTACGCCAGTGATGATCATGCTTTCGTTTGAAACAAATTTAAAGAAAAAAGGTGCAAGGGTAGATAAGTACGAAAGACCATTAGTGCCACGGAGAAAAAAAAACACTATTTCTACTAATCTGTTATAACAGATTACGGTATTTCTACTAATCTGTTTAAACAGATTACGGTATTTCTACTAATCTGTTATAACAGATTACGGTATTTCTACTAATCTGTTTAAACAGATTATAATCTGTTATAACAGATTACGGTATTTCTACTAATCTGTTATAACAGATTACGGTATTTCTACTAATCTGTTTAAACAGATTATAATCTGTTATAACAGATTACGGTATTTCTACTAATCTGTTATAACAGATTACGGTATTTCTACTAATCTGTTTAAACAGATTATAATCTGTTATAACAGATTACAGATCAACAAGATACGACCTTCTTTTGTCACTTAACTTCCGCTATAGTGGCTGTGATGACGTCATTATTACCATCTTTTGTGTCCTTTGTTGTTTCAGTAGGGTTGTACCAACCATTTCCCCCAATATTAGTGTAAGTAGTAAAATATGTTCATAAAACATTTACATGTAGTTTATATATACACACATGTATTTAAAACAGAAACATAAAAAGCAATTAATTGATAATATTTCTGCTGGACTGTGTTATATAAAGTTTGGGTGATATAAGAGGACTCAAATATAAGCATATGTACATGAACTTGCCACAATAATAAAAACATTTCCAATAAAACTTGTTTTCGTTTTCGTTCAGCTTGTTATGTCATTAACTGTCGTTCATATTTAACACCGAATAAGCCAGAACACTCCTGTCTCAGTAAAGTACATTTTTATTGTAAGACAGAAGCCTTTGAAAGAAATTAATTCAAGAACTCTGGATAATGAACAAATAGCATTACCGTAAAAACGTTAGCATCAGTTTGGCATTGTGATATGATATCACTTTTTATCAAAGTTATTATAAAGTCCTTTATACAAATATATGAACATTTATTGCTACCCTCTGTTATTCATGAAGAAATAGAAATTTGGATAACACTATATGCAGATCATTTTAATGTGGTGAATATGTGAAGAAATATATATATATTTTTTTAAAAGCGGATCAGACGCTTCAGTCTTCTAGTCCTCTTTGAAGAGAGAAAAGATGTCATTGTGGGGAAAGGCATGAATAAGTTTTGGTTGCTAATCCAAGCACTGTAGAAAAAATATCTACTTGTGTTTTTCATTTAATATAAAAATACACATGCAATTAATGCAAAATAGTCTGATTAAATCATCCTCAGCAGGTGCATTCTCACAGTATGATATAGGTTCAGTCCTTCTTCGCTATCCTGCGGTACAAGTAGTTGTTCTTCAGTAATCAGGATCGAGCAAAGGTCAAATATATCTCTGTCACAAGGGTACTGACTTTTGAAAGTACATTCTTCCTCGCATACTTCAACCTCATCGTTTTCCAACGGGACAAGAAAATCTTGTGTTCCATACACCTGGGGTGTCCTGTACATCACGTTGGGGCGACCAAATGGTCCACACTGGTTCCTTGATTGGCTGATTCTATGAGCGTTCCATTCTTTAGCAACCTTGTCCAGTTCTTCCTGTTCCATATACAAAGAAGATGAAAATAATAATTAAAAAATAGCCTGCTTTCAAAGAAATATTCTTTTTGATAAAACTATACTTTTTTTCATTTCTTCAAGGATTTATTGCCAATATATTTTAAAAGATTTCAGCTGACACGTATTCAATTATGGAGTGGGTTATCCATGGTGAAGTACTGAGAAAATATCAAAACCCTCCAATGGCATAGCTAGGATTTCATTTCAGGGGGGCGGTAAGGATGAGATAACAGATTAGTAGAAATACCGTAATCTGTTATAACAGATTATAATCTGTTTAAACAGATTAGTAGAAATACCGTAATCTGTTATAACAGATTAGTAGAAATAGTGTTTTTTTTTCTCCGTGGCACTAATGGTCTTTCGTAGTACAGGCCCAAGACGTATTAAAAAATATTGATAAAAATATTAACAATTGTAATGCTGATAAATATACAATAAATCAAGCGGTAACCAATGAAAATTAATAGTGTGAAAGAACAAAACGAGAAAGAGGGAGAGAGAGAGGGGGGCGCGAATGTATGGTGTATAAGTTGCTGGAAAGCAGAAGGGCAGGGGCTGATCTAGCCTTCGCCAATAGGAGGGGGGGGGGGGGTTATAGCCATATTTTCCCCGATCGGCCGCTCGATGATGATTTTGGTTTCTTTGAAGGGGTAGTCCTAAAGTCACTTAGCTTTATTCTTATAAATCAACATAAATATATAATATCATAATCCTTATTTATATAATGCGAGCGCGAGGCGCGAGCTAAACTTTTAAAGGAAATTTTATGTTTTTTTTTTCTAAAATTGGAACATTCTGGTCAATGTTTGTTATCCTGAGAAAGATGTGTATGCAATTAAATAATTACTACGAACGAGAAGCGCGAGCAGAAATGAACTGATGGAAAAGGAACTTGTTAAAGATTGCTTGCAGATAGCCATGAAGACGTTAAATACTTTAAAAATCATATAAAGCGAGTGCAAAGCGCGAGCGGAAGATTTCGAGATTTAGACCTACTGAACGAGACACTCTATTCATGTTTTGTGAATCATGAAAAGGATGAGTAATTGGGGATCTTCCTTACATTAATAATGCGAGCGCAAAGCGCAAGCAGAAATTTTTTTAATGGATACATTTTAAAGTGATCGAAAAGATAACCTGTTAAGGACTGCTTGCACTTAGCCATGAAGACGCTACATATTTCAACAATCAAATAAAGCGAGCGCGAAGCGCGAGCTGAAACATCTTGAAATTTCTACATAAAGAATGGAAAATTTCAATCAATTTTTGTAATCGTGAACAGGATAGCTATATAACTAACCAATTTAAGCGAGCGCGAAGCGCGGGCGGAAAAATCGAGATTTAGACCTAAAACGGGACACTCTATTCATGTTTTGTAAACCATGAAAAGAATGAGTAATATGGGATCTTCCTAACTTGATAATGCGAGCACAAAGCGCGAGCAGAACATTTTTGATATTGTGATCTGAAACTGGATAATGTTTTAAATAGAATAAACTATTTGATTTTCCGACGTAAAAAAGAGTCAATTTCTGCTCTATATTTCAAGCACTTTGTGAATTTGTGAGGTGGATATGGATTGCACTTAATAAAGAGCTGATATGTTCTATTATTACTTTGAGTTTTGACATATATAATAGGACCGGGACATCCTTAGGACATGTCATCATATGAAAATGATGACTATTTTCCTATTCCTCTTGCTAAGCGCGAGACCAAACAAAAGGGACAATTTAATTTCTAAATTAATATCTTGCTCATTAATGCCTAATGACGGCACGAAATCTGATGATATTATGGTCTGAAAACTGGACATTTCAATTACTTTCGTAGTCATAAATAGGATGCATCAGTTAATATATTTTTAACCATGAATGCGAGCGCAAATCGCGAGCCAAATTTTTTGATAAACTGTCATTAAATGGGGATTTTAAGTAGTTTATTTGTATATTCAATATTGAGAAATACATAACTCTCCATTCAAATGCGAGCGCAGCGCTAGCTGATACGTTTTGACAATCAGACCTGAAAAGGGATATTTTGAAAACTTTACGGAATACACGAAAATAATAGGTACCTGATATATCAAAATTTGCGAGTGCGCAGCGCGAGTAGAAAATGTTAAAATTCAGACCATAAAACTGACATTTTTACAGAGCACTTTTTAAAAATCAATTTGTAAATCACACAAAACAATGAAAGTTCGATTCCCGAGGTGAAATATGTTTTGTATATTGACTTCCAAACTTGATATTTAAACTCCATAATTATTGAACAAGATATGAAAAATCAACTAACAGGCAATGCGAGCGCGAAGCGCGAGGGAAAATTTTATACAGTGACATGAAAGATTCTTTTTATTTTCCAAGTCTTTCCCTCATCTTATTTTATTTACTCGTCTTCCTCCTCTTCTTTTTACTCTTCTCTTTCCATCTTTTTTTCTTTCTTTCCTTTTTTGTTTGTTTTTTTGTTCAGCCAGTGGGGGGGGGGGGGGCCCTCGGCCCCTCCCCTGGATCCGCCTATGGAAGAGATATTGTGTCCAGCACCCCCCTCCCCCCCATTCTCTCCCCGCTCAAGACCGGATTGAACCAATGATAATAATATATGACCAAAAATCCAGATTCACAATTTCCATGGGGAGTGTGTCATTCCCCTTCTGCGTTACAATTTGTCAAGACAGTGGCGGCGGCAGGGAGAACAATTTGTTTTTTTTATTAAAGCAGAAAGATGTGATGATAGGGGAGAATGAAATAAATAGATAAAAATAATAAGAACAAAACAACAACAAAACAATTTGTAAGATGTTCATGCAATTGTATTATCGGAGCACATGACGGCGGAGCAATAGACTGCGGAGCAATTTTCGTGAAGCAAATGTCGTATAATTGGAGCAATTTTCGGCGGAGCAATTATCGGCGGAGCAATTATCGGCGGAGCAAATATCGGCGGAGCAATTGTCGCGGAGCAATTGTCGTAAAATCGGAGCAGATGTCGGCGGAGCAATTATCGACGGAGCAACTGTCGGCGGAGCAAATATCGGCGGAGCAGATGTCGACGGAGCAAATATCGGCGGAGCAAGTGTCGACGGAGCAAATATCGGCGGAGCAAGTGTCGACGGAGCAACTGTCGGCGGAGCAACTGTCCGGAGCAATTGTCGGCGGAGCAGTTGTCGTATTTTGCGTAGCAATTGTCGGCGGAGCAGATGTCGGCGGAGCAATTGTCATGGAACCAAAAAAACAACCTAAAATTAAGATTAATCGTGCTGATCGAAGAAGCATTATTGAATTTAAGGGAAATGCTACTGTCATAGTCACATGGGCGAAAACGCTTACTGACTGACAGAGGTTAGTGGAGAGTTTTCGCTCCGGAACGCAAGACGGATTCAAGAGCAGAGTAAATGTATTGAAAATGCCAGTTAAATCACAAAGAACAGCTGGGAGGTCTTTGTCGAAAGTTGGTAAGATTGGTGAACCGGAACAGCAGTTTCGCCCTACGTTTCGGGGCTGACGAAATTAATGCAAGTGTGCCGTTTGTCCAGAGGACGCGACAGCTGTTTTGACTCACCAATTTCCGACAAAGACTTCTTGGTCGCTCTTTATCATGAAGGGCATTTGACAATACATGTACTGCGTTCTTGAATGCGTCGTGCGCCGTAGAGCGAAAACTCTATATTACCTTGAGAATCACATACCATAGGTCAGGGTCCCGTTTCATAAATAAACAAATCAACCATTTCCATATCACGTTTACTATCAGCCAATCAAATTGATGGATTTCAGTAGCTTTAAACTGTTATTGCAAATTTGTTATTGTAACAAGTTTTAATGAAATGGGCACCTGGTTTGGAGTTTCGTTGGTGTGACTGTAACACACACAAGCAAAATTATTGTACATATCATGGAAGACCTATTAACGTGAAGAAAAAAGACAACAGCGCATTAGATTTTATTATGTAATAAAATGGTGATATGCCTTGCATCAATGCAAACACACTAAGCTTTGTATTTTTATCTTATCATTTGTTACCTCTTTCATGTTACCTGATTTCATGTACTTTTGATTTCATTTCATTTATTGTATCCATTAAAAGGGTAATTTGCATGTACGCTTGATAATTCTTGTTTTTTATAGATTCTATGGACATTCTACCTGGAATCAAACTATGTAAAAAGAACATCCTTGTACTACACATTGAAATATATTTACACAAATCTAAAATTTGAAATAAAATACAACAGGAAACGTAAACACGTCTTCACTTTGATTAGCATACAATATTAGCAATCTTGAAAAAATTCATAATTTAAATAGTTTTGATCGTGTCTCGAAATTGTTGATTGAGTTTAACAAAAAACTAATGGGTAGATATCAGATCTCAACATTTACTTTTCTTTAATTATCTCCCTTTCCTCTTTTTTGGTCGTTTAATATTTATTTCAATATTCATTCATTTATTCACTTCTTTATTCAAACAAAGTTTGAGCTTCAACCAACCTTAAAAATTATAATGGGGCGAGCTGTAAAACTTCATTTAATTTATCACCCCAGACTGATGAAAGTTTTATTTCTTTATTTATTTCTTTATTCTTTTTTTATTTATTCATTTATTTATTCATTTATCTATTCATATCATTTTCATTATTATGATTATTATTATTATCATAATTATTTCATTTATTTATCATTATTTTTTCATTATTTTTTTCGAGAGGGGGATATTCTTTTCAATCTATACCCCCTGGGTGTATATGCCTACTAAGGTACTGCAAAAATAATGATTTTTCGACTCGATTTTCTTTTATTTGCATTACAAAATGCAAGATCAGAGTATCCATTTTTAAGCAACTTGAATAAAATACCAAACAATCACACTCGGTTTTCAATCATGTTTGCGTTGAAAAAAAAATGATGTGGGTCATGTCTTGACTTTTTTTGCAAAAAGGGTCAGGGCTAATCCACTCGTATATATATGGCTGACCAAGCGTTTGATATCCCGGGTGGTAATTTGTACGCTAAATAGGGACATAAGCTGAATGTGACGCTATCAACCAAAATAAAGGAGAGCCACTTTCCCATAATTCAAAGGAATGTTTTAATTAAGATTTTTTTTACAAAGTGCATGGACATTTGATTGATAGGGAGTGACACCTTGTAAAAAAAAAGAAGAAAAAACACAGACGTTATGGTCTTGATTTTCTTAAAGTAATGAGTTCCTGTGAATCTATGTAAATTAATGGAGTGTGACAGGCTCTTAAATTAGATACGTCATTCACTGCGATTTCATGATGTCCAAATCGGAGTGTAGCCAACTCCTATAAATACAGAGCATCTTGAGGACCTGATCATCACACTTCAGATCACACATATTGAAGATATACCTGTTCTCCAGAAGGTGAGTCCAGTCGTCTTTACTCTTGCATCTAAAGGCAATATTTCGTTTGTTCTTGGCAGCTATCCTGTAGGCCATGTGGCGAAGAATAACCTGCACGCCCTTTTAGTTGAATATAGGCCTATACCATAATGAATGCATGGAAATAAAGCTCTTTTTAACAAGAGAAATATAGTATTTTCGGGGGGGGGGGGGAGTTTATTTGGATTAATACTTTAACTCCTAGAAGAATTTATTTTATTTGATTGTTCATTGGGTAAAGAATCCGCCGGGAAGAATCCTCTTTAAAGGGATTATCACTAGGGGTACCATAGGATATCGTACTTTCTCCTGTTGTATTTATTTATCAGAATGTCTTGATAACGCTGTAAATGCGGTATGTGTATGTTGACGATGTATGTATCTATTTACTATGATACTCTCGGTTCACAAAATACGGTAAATATTTAAGTTAATTGTTATAAAAGGTGCCATCTTGAAATAAATATTAGTAAAACTGAGACAATATTGATATCGACGAAATAAATAAAATCTAAATTTCTTTACTATTATATTAATCGCGAAATTATTGAAGAAATAAGGTGCTTAGGTCTTGTTCATTGAAACGTAAAAATGGAAGTATTATTTCGGACATGATATGAAAGTTAATGCATAAATACTACCTTGGAAAATAAGCAAAATCTTTGAACAGGAAGAAACGGGACTTTGCTGTAAATGTACTTCGTAAATGGTCTTCATGTGTTTATCATATGGTGTTTCAGTGTGGGAATAAATGACTGAGGTGAACTAAAATTACCTTGTGATGGAGTTCTAGCATTTCAAGAGGGAAGAGGGAAGCGCTTTTTAGAAATGGGGCGGCATGTAGAACTCGTCAAAACAGTATTGGCTGCATGTATTACGAAGAAATTAACAGACGAATGTTTGAATTTGGGGTTCAATCGTGAGAAAAAACAACAACGCTAAAGACATTTCCAGATGCTCACTATTTATGAAACATTATGTGAATCAGCTTGAGTTTTATAAAGATAATGCCAGTTGTAACGATTTCAAAATGAGTTCGTACAGAATCAGTAAAATGGTTACCCAAGAGCCTGCATAAATAGAAAAGAAAATAATAAGGTCAGATGATTCTGGAAGAAATTATATAATTTCTGAGAAATTATGGTAAATAAAATAAGGACGGAATTCTAGCTAGATGTCGGAACTGTCTCACAGAATCGTGTTATCTCTGTTGGTAATCGTCAGTTTTTTGTTCAGCTTAACATTCATGATTTCACAAAGTTCAGTTTATGATACTGTACCGGATTTAGGTGTAAGGTGATATAGCGGAATATTAGTTTTGCGGACTTTCCCATGAAATCAGTGTTTACTGCAACCACATTCATTTATCTTTAACCTACTTAACTTCTAAGAACGAATCGTCTTAACATGATTACTCACAACAGATAACCTGCAACCATCCCACCAGTCACAATGGCAAAGGCTCTATTCTTCGTCCTGGCTTGCGCCCTCATCGTTGCCGTCATCGCCGACTACGAATTGGACGACGACACTCTTGAGTTCTTTGAGACCGAGAAGAGGGGTATGGGAAGGAAGCTCAGGAAGTACAAGAGTGAGTTCGTTAAACCATTTTGTTAATGTAACACCAGCTATCTATTTCGGTCCATACCAGAGAGGTGTTGAAACAACACCAGTTTGGCGTTAGGCTGACACAATTTGGCATTTAAGCAACACCAATCAGTGTTAAACCAATATCTTACTCCCGTTTGATTGAAATGTATGTAAATACATGAAATTAATATCATCAATCCTACAACTTCTTAATAAATTTAATTATGATTTCAATCAATTATAAAGGGAAATACATTTTCGTGTATCTGTCGGGCGTCACATTGTCGGCACAGTGTGACGTCAGCTTAATGGAAACGAGTCAGAAAGCTTTTTTTTAACTACTTGTATGATCTCTTTTTCCTTTCAGCCTGTAACTCATTCGGCATGGAGTGCTGGTGCAACAGGAGATCTGGAGACATCGTCTTCTGCAGCGGTATGTTATGATATTGAAGCTTGATATGATAATTCATATCGCAAATGACCCCTGTCTTATCAACGGACATTCAAGGGTGGTTATTAGCGGTATATATTCCACATCGAAGACAGTGTTATCACACAAATTAAAACTCTTTACTGCATAAAAGAAAAACATTTTGACAGTAATGGCTCATGCTTTATTAGCAACCAGGTTATACAAATAAGTCGCCACCAACACCAAAACCGTCACTAAAGCTTAAAAAAAATTGATCTGACCAAAGATGCATTAATTACACGACATTTGTTAACATACAATTTTTTTTATATATATATAAATAAATAAATTCAGAAATTTGATGTGTGTTGTATAAATTTTTAGATATGTGTTTGTCATTTATCGCGCCTGATATGATCTAATCAAGGTTTACCAAAAAGTGGCAAAATTCCGCGTCGCTAAATTTGCATCAGATATGATTTATATATAGGCCTACATATTATGTAAACCGGCCTAACGATAATGTTTCTTCACTTTAAAATCGTGGGTGTTGAAACCGACACCTTGGTGTCCCGAGAGGACCACACCTTGGGTCACCGTGTTAAAATTAAATCTTAAAGATTGAACATAACACCGGATATACAAGTAACTACCAAAGGTGTTGTAATAACACATATTACTATTTAACACCAGAGTGAAAATGAATGTTATTCTTCTGTATATACACAAATAAACATGATAAACACCATAGTTTTTGCTGGATTGTGAAAGTCAAAGACCTATTAATTTGAGTATTTTAATGGATCAGGAAAACGTAGTGTTTCATGTTTATACCTTAAAATTGGCATCGAAATCATCAATAAGTGGAATATAAAACTCTTTACAGTGTAGGTATAGGAGCTTTATTTTATTTTTGTGAAGCAAAGGTTTAAAAATGGCGCCATACACACTAAAAACGCTGTTTTAATATTTTATACAATGCACTGTTTACTATATGAACCGTACAGTAGTTGTGTAAACAGTCTTTAATATCTCAAACAACAAAGCTTTATTTTTAATATCGAATTCTTAACAAAGTAGGTTAACAAATTAAACTGTTAAACAACTGCTGTAGGATTCATATAGTAAACAGCGTTTTGTAAAAAAAAATAACAGAGTTTTTACTGTGTAATAAATTTTGTATGAGTTTTTGCAACATTTACTCCCCTGTGGGATAACTCTATTTAGGCCTAATAACATATATATATATATATATATATATATATATATGTATATATATATATTGTGTGAAAGAAATGGATGAAGAGAACAATGGTAGGCGTAGCTTAAATCAAGGTTCCCCAGAGCTATCTACCCTTTTTGGAAAAATTGGTGATGCCGAAAAAATGTCTCTGCCGGGAATCGAACCCGGGCCCCCAGCTTTGAACGCCGGTGCCTTAAGCTCTAGACCACAGAGACGGGTTAGTGGCTAGGGCGACCCCGATCCAATTGACCGTCAGATAGACAGATTTTCGACAGCTGTAGTACATGTATAACTTCACACATATGTATATATATATATATATATATATATACACGTATATATATACATATATACATATTTGAAATAATATTTCCTTTTATTCATTTCTACTTTCACAGGTGCCGGAAACGGAGATAACATGTAAACTCATGGCTTTTATCACCTGACCAATTAACAAATTAGGATGAATGACGAAAGGACCGTCCTGACCAATCACATGCTCTGTCTTCTCTTTTAACCTCCTGTGTTTATCTAATTGGTACCAAATTAGATGATATTGTAATAAAGATTATTTACACAAAGAACATTGGTGTTATGTGTCTTTTATGTCGTTAAAATAGGTGAGTGTGCGTTTTTCTGTATGCAAATGCTTTAAATATAGAGCACCTTTATAGGGTGACAGCATGTTTTTGTTTCATAAGGCTCCTTCCCGCTATACTAAACTGGTCGTTCCCTAAACTAGTTCCATCGACTTACTACCCATTCCCACGACACGACATGCCAACACGTGACATACTTAGGCCTACTCTTTCCCTTGTCTTAATTACTAAAGTCGTTCTCTCGACTTACCAACTCCAAAGAGTTCCCATGACAAACTACCCCGCTCCATGGACTAACAACTTATTTGCCATTCCCACGACATGCTAATTCCTCCCGTGTCGTTTTATCCGTTCCCGTATCTTTGCAACTCCACAGAGACGCATGAATCCATGTCCATGCACAGTTATCCATGTCCGGGGGACTCATGAGAAAGGCGGAGAAATTGGGGAAAGGGTGACAAGAGAGAGCATGGATGGAGAGGGGGAGTACGCGAAAAACATCGATATAATTATGGGCCTTTTCACACGTGAATCTTGAATCATCATTGTAATGATGATTGCAATTCGTCTTTAGAATCATCGGACCTTTCACACCGTCGGAAAATTCGTCCCATAATTTGAGTAAAACTAATAACTGGAATTCACCTCCGGAGTAGAATTTGAATTCGTGATTGTGATTAGCCTTCCTGATTCTAGTTTGGTTTCACCAAAAAAAAATTCGTCATTAGCCTTATATTTCACTGGAATCATCATTCAAATTACGATTTTTTTTTTACCGTGTGAAAGAGCGTTTAGTGACTTTTTTAAGTATTGCACACTTGTACATGTTGTAAGGGGGATAAGCTTAAAAATTAATCGCGAGAATCCAATTCAAAGCCAATCATTAGATAGGATCTTGGAATGAGTAAAACTTAACTGGAATTCACCTCCGGAGTAGAATTTAAATTCGTGATTGTGATTAGCCTTCCTGATTCTAGTTTGGGTTATAAAAAAGCAAATGAAAGAAGAGACACAATGCATAGCCATAGAAGAGTATATATTATGCTGCGTACTGACGATCTATTCAACATTGTAATATTCACAATGACCGTGATGACCGTGATGACAGGCATGCGAAACATGCACAATGGATTTCAACTCGATTATGCCATCTTGGCCTATAGTACATGCATTGGTACTTGGTGTGAAGTTTCGGTTGATCAACCACCATGACCACCGATCAACAGTTCTGCATGCACGTTCGAAAGTATAGTTGAAACTCAACAACATTTCCAGTGATACGATTGGACTCCATGAACTCTTGCCGTTGCTCAACCTAACGCGTGACAATTCATTTAATCAATACAATCGTGGAAATAATTTATTTTCCCAGTCACTACTTTCCAATCACTTTTAACTGTCTTTTTGCCGTGAAGGCGAACTGAATATCGAAGTCCCTTGGAATCAAATGACGATGACTTTCTTTCGCATCACTGAGGTTCGTTTCCACAAGAGTCGGTTTCTTAGGAAACTCCGGCATGACTGGTTGCATAATCACCTTTGGAATCACTGGCCAACCATCACTCTGATCTATTCATTGGTCATCTGTATTCTTGTCACGATAAGGACCAACAAGAGAATGGTTCACGAAGATATACCTCTCCATCTAGAATATCCTGTAGATTGTGGCGAGATCATGAAAGGGGATCCCGAAGAGTTGGATCATGTCCTGAAGCTTTATGAACAAGTGTCCGACATATCGGTGAATGGACTACTACCGATCCCTTCGGACAGACGTGTACTGGCTTTTGCTACCAATTGCCACTTCTTCAAACAACAGAGGAAATATCCGCAAAGGACTGCTTCGCACGAGGAAGAACAGTATCCTTTAGCGTTTGTAATAGTGATTCACCGCAATGCAGCGCAGGTGGAGAGGCTTCTGCGAGCGTTGTACCAGCCGCAGAATGTGTATGCCATTCACCCAGATGCCAAATCACCTCCTGATTTCATAAAAGCTATCCGGAAATTAGCATCTTGTTTTGACAATGTTTTTGTCTGTTCCACCCTTGAGGACGTTCAGTATGGAAGACACTCGCATCTCATGGCTTACATCAACTGCATGCGAGACTTAATTAAGCATCCAGTCCAGTGGAAGTACGTGATCAATCAATGTGGAGAGGCTTTCCCTTTGAAGACCAACTTGGAGATGGTTCAACAACTTAAGAGCTACAACGACCTCAATGACGTTGAATCGCACCCGACTTCTGGTAAGAAATTAAAGAGATTCCACAGAAACGGGCCGAACCGGAAGTTAGAGGTCGGCATTACACTTCAGCACAACCCATCACCTCCGGGTGACATAGAACTGTTCTCTGGAAACGCGTACAACTCTCTTACGCGTGGCTTTGTTGATTTTGTCCTCAGCGAGGATTTACCACAGAAGTTCCTAAAATGGCTTGGGGATGTCATGTATCCGGATAAATACTACTGGGCATCACTGAACCGAGTTCCTGGAACACCTGGAGGATCCAATGAAAACACCATGGACCTCACATCCTATGTCAACACAATGCATGATCACCGACACGTCAGTAACAATAGGAATATCCACCATCGATACGTGTTCAACTCTGCAGATCTTGCCCGAATGTCTTCCATGCCTCATCTCTTCATCGACAAACTCAGCTACTCCAATGATCCAATATCACTGCAGTGTCTTCAAGATTTGCTCACGATCAGAGCACATAGTGATCATTCTTGGTTGCCTTGGTTGTAACGTATATGTTAATCCATGAAAGAAACGGTGATTACTTTGTAACAAACGTGCTCTCTGGGCCGACATTCATTACCTTGTCAGCCTCTTGTCGGATTAGGAATATGACTTGAAGAAGGTATATAAGGTCATAACGCAACTCATTCTAAACATCAATGACCTCACTAAAGGACCAAGTGACAGAGAACAGACTTGCTAGACGTTACCAAATTCCTATCGCCGACTCTTCCTTAAAGCTACCACAATGGTATACGCAGCTCTTCTCTTCAGGGAATCAAAAGCTTCCTTAATGGCCAAACTCGATCAGCAAGTTAGGCCTACTTTGGAGCCGTGGGTCAGTGTAGACATGAGACTGACATCTGCAGTGGTCTACGGTAGTGCGCTTAGCCCGCTGCTTATTCTTGTTCGACGAACTACCAGACAGAGTAAAAAAAAAGCAAATGACCACTTTGAACCACATGGGACACGATTTGACAAAGGGACCATCGAAATTCATTTACCAGACACTTCAGGCAATACAGAAAAAAGTTTGGTTAAAAAATATTCCCCGATTGTGCACGGGAACTCCCTTTTCCGACTCGAGTATTTATCCCTTTTCTCAGTTTTCTTTTAAATAATTATTTGTCATTCTGTTTTTGTCCTCTTTCCAATGACTAGTAATAATTTCATTATCTGATATTCTGCCTAGTTTTTTGTCCTTTATTTTCATATTCTAAAATGTCATTCAAAACTATTTTCTCCAACTGAAATCAATGTCCGAAATACTTCCATCAATACCTATTTTGACCAAATATTTTAATGGAAAATTCTAAAATCGAATAGAAATGAGGTCATAAAACGTTTAGCTCCGCTTCATTTATTATTTGGTTCATTGATTGATTGATTTATTCATTGATTTGTCCCTTCACTTTATATGGCATGTTAATGACAGCTCATAATTGTTTTCTTTCACCATTCCTGCCATTCTGAGGGAATGGACCGATGTAGATGTACCTCATTGCATCGAAACATGACATGAATTGATATGTCTAACCTTAAAAATAATCTGGTAACATAAATTATTAAATGAATATCTTAATTTACATGAACAATAAAATATAATGTTATTCTTTCTACCATCTTGTTTAATGCACAACGGCTACGTGTCAAACAAAGAATCAAAATAAAACAAAATATTTACAGTTAATGATTTATTTTATGTTCTTATTTTCTTGCATTAAACTATTCACATTTTGGTCTTCAATTTCCGGATCAACCTTTAGTGTTTGTTTGTGAATGGGTGGGGTGCAGATGTGTTCTCTAATGCTTCTACTGTTCAAGTGATATAACATGCGCAGGAGAAAACACTGCCTATTTTTTCAGTGGTCCATTAAGTATTTTCAAAAATATAAATGATAGTTAAATCCCAAATATATTTACAGCTCCTATTTGTAATTATGTCTTGTTTTTTTTGTACATTAGTTGTATAAATGGTTGTTATACATGCATATTCATTAAAAGTGCGCTATATGAATATCATTTTTATTTATTACATTATTCTGAAAATCATTTGCTCTTTCAACGGCCTCTCAACCATACCTCTAAAAAAACATCTCATGCCTTACGATACTGTATAGACCAGTACTATATCCACACCAGGTCAGGGGTGGATCCAGGATTTTCCAATACGGGGAGGCACATTTTCCCAAGAAAAATTTGACAAGCAAAAAGAAAAAGAAGAAAAAAGGCCCTCACTTCTGTTTTAACGGTATATTCCCATTAAAAATATATGCTGTATCTTTCGAGGGGGCACACTTGTGTAAGAACGGCATATTTGCATTAAAAATTTTGATTTCGGCTCTCAAAAGCTGCAATATTTTACTGCTGCTGGTATTCCATAGAGCCAGTTTAGGAAGTTGAGAATCGCTAATGATATCATTTTTCAACATGGAAAATTTTTGACCATATGTTAACTAATAACATAAAATGGAAGCATTGTAATCATTGACGACCCTAACCCCAATTCCATTGTTTTTTAATCCTACTAATTCGATGGAAATCATAAATATTGTTAGCAATCTACAGAATAAGAAAAGCCCGGGGTATGACGGTATACCTTACTTTCTTCTAAAATAATAATTACAGCCATCGTTGATCCTTTGGTACATATTTAATATCTCTCTTAGCACTGGACGGGTCCCCAATAAAGTGAAAATCTCCAAAGTCATCCCACTGTTAAAAAAAGGTGATAGCCAACTCGTTTCCAACTATCGTCCAATTTCCTTACTAACTTCACTATCTAAAATTCCAGAAAAACTTGTTTCATATCAGAACAAGTGATTTTTTCAAATTACACAACATTTTTTCAAACTTCCAATTTGGATTCCGTAAAAACATAGTACTTTCCATGCAATTTTGTCATTTATTAATAAAGTCACCACTTCCATCGATAATAGTTGTCATACTGTCGGTATTTTCCTGGACTTCTCCAAGGCCTTCGACACTATAAATCATGAAATTCTCCTTCATTAACTGTGTCATTATGGAGTTAGAGGGAAGGCCTTGGAGTGGTTCAGGAGTTACCTCACTGATAGGACCCAATTTGTATCAGTAAATAATAGCAATTCGACTACTCTTCCAATTACTTGCGGTGTCCCCCAGGGTAGCCTACTAGGCCCACTTCTTTTTATTACTTAAATCAATGATATTAAAAATACATCAAATTTACTTTCATTTATACTTTTTTGCTGACGACTCCAATATTTTCTTTTCCCATGATGATATTAACCAACTCGTTAAAATCGTAAATTTTGAACAACAAATGTTACAGATTGGATCAAGGCCAACAAATTTTCGCTTAATCACCACAAGACAAACTGCATGCTTTTCAGTAATAAAATCAATACTCTATCTGACAGTATTTTCTTTGATAATTTCGTTCTTAATAATGTTTCCACTACCAGATTCTTGGGTGTCCTTATTGACGACAAATTATCATGGAAGCCTCATATTGATAGTATATGTAAAACAATTTCTAGAAACATTGGAATTATTAATAAACTCAAACATTTTCTCCCTTCCCGCACTTTGTTAACATTATATTACACCCTTATTCTACCATATATTAATTATGGAATTATTGCCTGGGGATGTGCAATGCAAACACAACTAAATCATTTGTAAATAGAATATTACTTCTCCAGAAAAAAAAGCTCTAAGGATAATTTTTCAAACACACTTTAGATCATATACTGATTATCTAATTTTTTGGAAAATAACATTCTTTCAAATTAAGCAAGGACGATCTCCCCGCCATTTTCTCTAATATGTTCCGTAAAAATGCATCCGTACACTGCTACCCAACAAGGCAACGACAATATTATCATCTTCCTTTAACGAGAACTTTATTTGCAAAAAACTCATTTGTCTTCTCCGGGCCTGCCTATTGGAACTCTCTGCCTCAAGATTTCAAAGAATCCGCTAATGTAAATATTTTTAAACGCAAACTGAAAAAAAAGTTAATCCTGCAATACTCTTTGCAAACAGGTCAAGCTGAATAACTAATTTAATTATACTCGACGTTTGTGTATATGCGTATTATATGCGCTCATATTATATACATAGTCATGCAGGCGCGGATCCAAGATTTCGTGGGGAGGGGGGCCCAAGTTTGACCTGATTTTTGGCGCCCATGTGTACTTTTCGAAAAATGGCGCCCCCTCCCTCCCGGCCAGGCTAACTTAAATGTAACTTAAATGCCTTAAATGTATTTTGAATTATCTTATTACATAATCACATTGAAAAAAAAGGTAATTAAAGACCACTTTTTTAATGTGTTCTTGAAAAAAAAATCCATGAATATATAATGTAATATCAATGGGAGCGCGAAGCGCGAGCGATTTTTGGGGGTCTCAATTTGGTTTAACTTCTCACCAGAGTAGGCCCTACTAGAATATTGTGTGAACGGGAGCTGTAGTTTCTTTACTAGTTGTTTAGAATAGCCTTCAATAATATCAATGATAACCTCTTCGGAATAATGCAATCTCGATTCAATCGACTCAATCTCCTCATCAGTGGCGAAGCTGTGATTTATTCAGCAGGGTTGCACGGGGGGGGGGGGGGGGGGGGGCTTGTTGAACTCTTGTAGAGGGCACCAAGATAAAAAAATAAAATGGGGGGGTAGAAGATAAAGAAATTCCGAAATTTTATTCTTAAAGGACAAGTCCACCCCAACAAAAACTTGATTTGAATAAAAAGAGAAAAATTCAACAAGCATAACACTGAATATTTCATCAAAATCGGATGTAAAATAAGAAAGTTAAGGCATTTTAAAGTTTCGCTTCATTTCACAAAACAGTTATATGCACATCTTGGTCGGTATGCAAATGAGGAACTAATGACATCACTCACTCACTATTTCTTTTGTATTTTATTATATGAAATATGAAATATTTTTATTTTCTCGTCATTGTCATGTGAAATGAAGTTTCATTCCTCCCTGAACATGTGGAATTACATTATTTTAACATTTTGTGCTTCAGGCAAGGAGGTCCTAATTGTCAAATTTGTAAAAATTGAAATATTGTATAATTCAAACAATAAAAAACAAAAGAAATAGTGAGTGAGTGACATCATCGACTCTCTCATTTGGATGTAACTGGCTCGTTCATATAACTATTTTGTTAAAAATAAGCGAAACTTTGAAATGTCATAACTTTCTTCTTTTACATCCGATTTTGATGAAATTTTCAGCATTGTGCTTGTCTGATTTTTCTCTATTGATTCAAATCAACATTATTCTGAGGTGGACTTGACCTTTAAAAACACATTGAGGTATCTAACAAGGCCTAAATAAATAATGATAACGCGAAGCGCGATATATTTGACATAATATTTGGAAAATAATCTTATATTTCACCATAATCCCTTTCCTTTTTTCTCTTTTTTTTCTTGGTCGTGATTTTTTTTTTTTTTTTTTTTTTTTTTTTTTTTTTTGGGGGGGGGGGCAAAACACCATGTCCTAACAGTCATTTTCTAGCTTTACTGTATAAACAACATTAATGTGCAATAATCTCATAAGCCCTATGCGAGATAAAAAAAATAATTAAATTTCATGTATTTTGACCTGAAAATTGAACATTCTGGGCAATGTTTGTGAACCTGAACAAGATGCGTATGTAACTAGATAGTTACTACGAACGCGAAGCGCGAGCAGAAATTTTTAATGTGCGTTCTGGCCTGGTCGAAAAGGGACCTGTTAAGGAAGTTTTGCAGTTAGCCATTAAGACGATACATATTTCAACTTTTAAATAATGCGAGCGCGAAGCGCGAGCTGAACATTTTTGATATTCCAACCTAGAAAATTAGATTTCAAACCCCCAACGGGACACTCGATTCATGTTTTGTCACTCATGAAAAATGATGGGTAGTTTTTGGTACATTCCTACATTAATAATGCGAGCGCAAAGCGCGAGCAGAAAATTTTTGATATTCTGATCTGAAACTGGATTATTTTAGCACGTTTTTAATAAGATCAAGATGCGTATCTCAATAAACATGCGTGCACGTGTTTTAGAGTTAGACAGAATCTGGGCATTCTGAATACAATTCATTTTTCATCATGAAAATCAATAATGCGAGCGCGGATCGCGAGCTGGAAATAATATTTGAAATTCCGATATAAAATATTTAAAGCACTGTGTATATAGGGGAATTGTGAAGTGGATGTGGAAAGCACTTAATAAATGATGCGAGCACGAAGCGCGAGCTGATATTTTATTATTATTCAAAACTAGGATCGAGACATTTTAGGCCTAAGGACATTTTGTCATTATATAAAAATGATGCCTATCTTCTATTCCTCTTCCTAAAACTTGTCGATATTTTTTTCTGAAAAAGGGATAATTTAGTTATGAATTCATAAAAAATTTATTTCATATTTATTAATCTAATAAGCCTAATGAGTGCGTGAAATTTGTTGACAGTGCATGAGGCCTGAAAAACTGGATATTTTATATTCTTGTAATCATGAACAGCATTCATGGGTTGATACATTTATAGCAAATAATGCGAGCGCAAATCGCGATCCAAAATTTTTAAATGGGGGGAATTCAAGTAGTTTGTTAAAGAATATATAGGTACAGTGGCGTACCGTGGGTCACGGCATTTTGGGGAGGGGCACCACCACAAATTTGGTGTCACATAGGGAGCGCGCTCAGTTGCCAGGTATGCTGATCTAATAGAGAAATTTTAAGGACATGCAATGCCATTAAACGGATAAGTATTTCACTGATTGAATAATGCGAGCGCGAAGCGCGAGCTGAAAATTTTTGATATTCAGACCTAAAAGGGACATTATAAGCACATTTTTGTAATCGTGATACGTACCTGTCTCGCTAAACAAACAATGCGAGCGCGAAGCGCGTGCTGAAATTTGTGTATATATTGACCCCAAACAGGGACATTTTAAGGACTATATTTTAGGAATCCATGACGAGTATAAATATCTCAGCATAGTCATCTAATGATAGTGGCATCCTTTGCTGATTTTGTTAGAATTACATCTAAACATATGAAGCACTTTTTGTAGTCATTGTAATCATGATTATCATACGCATCTCACTAATCAAATACTGCGAGCGCGAAGCGCGAGCTGAAAATTTAGGAAATTCAGACCTGAAGAGGGGCATTCTGTTTGTAGGAATTCACTAAGTCCTTACGTATTTCACTAACCAAATGATGCGAGCGCGAAGCGCGAGCTAAAATTTTTTGATATTCAGATCAGAAAAATTGACATTTTAAGGACTAATTTTAGGAATTCATGAATAGCAGACATCTCACCAATCAACTAATGCGAACGTTAGCACGGACAGGAAATGTTTTATATTAAGACCTTAAAATTGGGCAATCACTTGAAGTAGTCATGAAAAAGAAGCAAATGTCACTACATAAAACAATATCTCGAATTGCGAGGAAATATATTTGGTGTATATTGATTTGAAAACGGGAGGTTTTAGTACAACAGGATTATACATCTCGTTAAACAGTCTATGCGAGCACCAGGAACAATGAAGACATAGGCCCTGAGCAAACTGTTTCATAAAGTCATGAAAAAAAATGCTTCTTATGTAACATAATTATGATATAATATAACATTATAATAAACAATAATTTCTTCTTTCCCCATTACGTTTTTCTTCCTTTCTCCCCCTTTTTCTCCTTTTCCCCGTTTTTTTTTTTTTTTTTTTTTTTTTTTTTGGGGGGGGGGGCACGTGCCCCCCATGCCCCCTGGTAGTTACGCCACTGTGTAGGTATACAGAACACACCAATCAAAATGCGAGCGCAAAGCGCTAGCTCATAGGCCTTCATTTTTGACAATCGAGACACCTGAAAAGGAATATTTTGATAATCTTATATGATGACATCACTCACTCACTACTTCTTTTTGTAATTTAGTATATGAAATATGAAATATTCAATTTTTCTCCGTTGTCGTGTGAAACAACGATTAATTCCTCCCTGAACATGAGCAATTAGCATTGTTTAATACTAAACGGTTCAATCAAGTTGGTCCATATTGTAAAATCTGTAAAAAATGAAATATTGTATAATTCTAACAATAAAAAACAAAGGAATTAGTGAGTGAGGGACATCGTTGACTGTCTCATTTGCATGTCACTGAGTTGTGCATATCACTGTTTTGTGAAAAATAAGCAAAATTTTAAAATGTCACAATTTTCTTATTTTACATCCGATTTTGATGAAATTCTCAGCATAATGCTTGTTTGATTTTTCTCTATTTATTCAAATCAACATTTTTTTTTTTGGGGGGGGGGGGGGGACTTGTCCTTTAAGAAATGAATGCGAGCGCGAAGCGCTAGCCGAAAACTTTTTTAAATGATGAAATGAAAAGGACATTTTAAGTTGTTAGATTAGAATATAAAATATTTTCGGCTTGTGCTTCTCGTTCGCATAAAAAAAACTGTGAGGTCGGGATGCGTATATAATTAAACAGTGATGCGAGCGCGAAGCGCGAGCTCATTTTTTTTATATATTGACTTAAGAAGGACTCTTTTAAGGTATAATTCCTATTCTAAAAGATTTTCCTTTTTCTCTTTGTCTTTTTTTTCTTTTTCTTTCCTTTTTTTTCGCCACCCGGGGGGGGGGGGGCAAAAACTTTGCCCCCGGGATCGGCCTATGTATATTGACTTGAAAAACACTAACATTTTAAGGACTTATGTACGTGTGATCGATGGAGAGGATACCATGGGTGTCGATCGGTATTCTTGGTTGGGGGGGATGATTGACACAAATATTCTTGTGGATGGGGATCTTTCAATATTACCCCCACTAAAATCACAAAATTCAATTTGTGTTACAAGTAGGCCCAGTTGCGTACTGTGGGTCATGGCATTGGGGGGCACCAGCAAAAATGTTGAGTCACTTAGTGAGCGCGCGAAGCGAGCTCAGTTGCCAGGTATACTGACCTAATAGACACACTTTAAGGACAGTGCCATATATTAAACAGATATGTATCTCACTGATGAAATAATGCGAGCACGAAGCGCGAGCTGAAATTTTAGTATATATTGACCCCCAAACAGGGAGATTTTAAGGACTATATTTAAGGAATCCACTACATATCTCACCACAGTCATCTAATGCGAGTGCTAAGTGCTTGCTGATTTTGTTAGAATTACACATTAAGCATTTGAAGTCATTGTAATCATGATTATTAACATACGCATCTCAATAATCAAATATTGCGAGCGCGAAGCGCGAGCTGAAAATTTAGGAAATTCAGACCTGAAAAGGGACATTCTTAAGCTTGTTTGTAGGAATTCACTAAGACCATACGTATTTCGTTAACCAAATGATGCGAGCGCGAAGCGCAATCTGAAAAGTTTTGATATTGAGATCAGAAAATGGGACATTTTAAGGACTGATTCTAGGAATTCATGGAGAGCAGACATATCTCACTAATGCGAACATAAGCATGGACAAGAAATGTTTTATATTAAGACCTTAAAATGTGGCAATCACTTTAAGAAGTCATGACAAGAAGCATACTATTGCACATAAAATAATAATTCGAAGTGCGAGGAAGTATATTGAAAACAGGAAGTTTTAGTGCCACAGGATTATATATCTCGTTAAAGTTAAACAGACAGTGTGAGCACCAGGAACAATGAAGACATGGGCCCTAATCAAATTATGTTTCATAAAGTTATGAAAAATGCGTCTTATGTAATATAACAGAATTATGGTATAATCTAACATCATAATGAACAATAATTTCTTCTTTCCCATTACATTCCCTTCCTCTCTCCCTCTTTTTCTCCTTTTCCTCGTTTTTTTGTCAGCCGATTGGATGCCCCCCCGTAGATACCCTACTGAGTGAGCCTATTCTTAACTCATACGAAAGAAAAAAAATGACAAAAATTGTCTGGACCATGTACAAAGTGATCAGTTTATTGAGCATGATGTATACAACTTCTCTCTTAAATCTAACCCGACTGGCAATATATTTTGTCTTCTTAATGCATGATGATAAAATGCAGATTCGGACAAATTAAGACTAGCACAAATTACAAACTGTGTGGCTTCTCGTGCGCCATCGGGCTTACCGTCAGACGATTTTAACCCTGGATTTTAACACGTTTTAAATATTTTATAAGTGCATGAAACAAAACAAACATAAAAACAATCAAAACTCAACTGTCATGTTATGATATTTCTCCAACATCTTCTTGAATCATCAGTGTGTAATATCAGCTAATATAATGTGTTAAAATGAAATTAATATACCGCATGAGTGTGCTCATATAGAATGCAAAACTGTCATCCCTTTCCAAACTAAAAAAAAATATCTTTTTGCCAAAATAAGAAAAAATCAACCAAGTTTAGTTATGCAAGTCCATAACAATACAGAAGCGGATCTAGAGGGGGGGGGGTTGGGGGGTTGCAACCCCCCCCCCCAAAAAAAAAAAAAATCCGGGGACCATTTTTTTAAATCTTATCTTTTTTTTAAAACTTGTAATTTTATTTTATTCTATTTCACACACAGATTTTCAAAAATTTTCCCTGCTGTGGGAGGGGGGACACCCCCCCTCCCACACCCTCCCCCCTCGCTCGCTCCGCTCGCTTGGACTCGGTCGCTACGCTCCCTCGCATACCACCCCAACCCCCCCCTTTATAAAAAGCTGGATCCGCCCCTGCAATAACAAGAATAACATGGAAAAAACCTTCCGATGTTCATATCCGAAGATACGCTTTACAGAGAAATGAATGATTATTCTTTCTGAAACCATTAATTGATTTCACTTATTAAAAAATTGTAAAAATATGATCATATTATATTGAGCTTACTGAACCTCAATAATTTCATGAGAGGTATCTGATGGGGTCACACGATAAAATGTTTAATATTCAAAAGGGTTGTAGATTAAATGGAACAAACATCATGCACTTGGATGTGGGGAGGGGTAAATCTGAGAAAAGTTGTTTCTACTTTTTCAAGATCTACCCCTCTAGGATTTACATCCATGGGGGTTTCCCTGTTTATCTTGCCACCCTTTTCCACCCGTGTATTTTTCCACCCTTTTGAATTAATTGATTTCTTTAAATCAATTTATTCACCACTGGTGGGATGGAACACCCTATCAACAAAAGTTTTTTTTCATCGGGGTCCTTTTATATCATGTGTTTAAAAAATATCATATACCGGTAGATAAACATTTAATTCTTTTTCATCTTGAACCTCCACCCATCTGTTTAAAAGCCCTGGAAAAGAATGTTTTTATTTAATAACAATATACACAAATTGCAAGGGAAACAAACTGATTGATGGCATACTATAATCATCACTATAATCATCATTATCAAACTTTTCATTTTTTCATCATCATTATTACAATTTTTCTACCCTGAATTATTGGGGGGATGATAATACAGGCCATCCCCCCTACTTGAAATATTGGGGGGGGGGGATATATCCCCCCATCCCCCCCGTGATCGACACCCATGGAGGATACACACCTCACTAATCAAATATTGCGAGCGCGTAGCGCCAGCTGAATTTGAGATTAACCCCTTTGCTGACCCTGAACAGGATACCTATCTCGCCAAATTCAAACTCGAGCACATTGATTTTTTACTATTATCGTAAAAACGGGATATTTTAAATCAGCCGCATTAATCTAACCTTTTTGGGCAGGAAATAAATTTCACTATAAACAGGCAATTCACTATAAACAGGCAATACGAGCAATGTTGCGCCCCCGGTCGAACATGAATTTGCATGGAGCCCCCTAAGTTCAAGGTCAATTTGGCGCCCTCGGTTGAACATGAATTTGGCGTCATGTGAAATATCACTTTGCCCTCCCCCTTCTGAAACATGTATTTGTCGCTTTATGGTCAAACATCAAATTAGCGCTCCCCTAGTTCGAACATCAATTTGGCGCTCCGCTAGTTTGAACATCAATTCGGCGCTCCCCTAGTTCGAACATCAATTTGGCGCCCCTCCCAATTCAAACATCAATTTGGCGCCCCCATCTAGTTCGAAAATTAATTCGCCCCCTCCCCCTAGTTCTAACATCAATTTGGCGCCCCCCTCGTTCGAACATCAATTTGGCGCCCCAAGTTCGAATAGCAATTCGGCGCCCCCTAGTTCGAACATCAATTTGGCGCCCCTAGTTCGAACATTCAATCGGCGCCCCCCGATGTCGAACATAAATTTTGCGCCCCTACGTCGAACATCAATTCGGTGCAACCCCCCCCCCCCCCTACGTCGAACATCTATTTGGCCTCCCTAGGTCGAACATCAATTTGGCGCCCCCAGATGGAACATCAAATTGGCGCCCCTAGTTCGAATATCAATTCGGCGCCCCCTAGTTCAAACATCAATGTGGTGCCCCTAGTTCGAACATTAATTCGGCGCCCCCCCTAGTTCGAGTATCAATTCGGCGCCCCTACATGTAGGTACGTCGATCATCAATTCGCCCCCCCCCCCCGTTCGAACATCAATTCGACCCCCAGTTCGAACATCATTTTTGGCATCCCTTCGAACTCAATTTGGCTTCCCTAGTTCGAATATCATTTCGCCCCCTTAGCTCGAGTATCAATTTGGCGCCCCCCTAGTTCGAACATCAATTCGGCGCCCCCCCCCCTAGTTCGAGTATCAATTTGGCGCCCGCAGTTCGAACATGATTTTAACATCCCTTCGAACATCATTTTGGCCCCCTCGGCCCCCCCCCCCCATGGATCCGCGCCTGTAGTCATGTATATTATTTGTTTTATTATTTTTTTCTTCGTAAAATTGCAATTAGCCAAAGTACCTGCTCCTGCTGCCCGCCTTCTTTCTTTTTTCTTTCTACTTAGTGTACTGCACTCCTCTGTCCCTCCTGTCTTCTCCCCCTCACCTCCCCCTCTCTTATAATATTGTAAAACGTAATATTTTCTCACACGATCCATCAGTTACGTTTTTGTCAAGTGCACAAAAATTGTTTTTATTTATTTTTAAACAAAATTATTATTACGACCCAATATTTATTTGTTGTAATGTTGTAATGTAACTAAGATAGGGGCTTGCCTCTTGTACAAGCTGTGCTTTTTTTCGGCAAGTCCCTCCGTTTTACTTTTAAATGCAAATGTCATTTGAGATATTTTATTTACTGAATTCTGTTCCTTAAATCTATGATTATGTTATATATACTGTATATATATATTATATTTTGTCTTGTAGTATTTTCGACCTTGTTATGTTATGTTTATCATATTATGTGCAATTGTGAAACGGAAATAAATAAATCAAATCAAATCATTCCATTAGTTATTTTATAATGAAAATCCCAACCAGATCATTCATTCGGTGAAACATGCAAGTGAAGGTCTTTAAAAAATAGGTCCTAGTTGGATTATAATCGTCTGAGAAATTAATCAATTGATTTATTATATAGGCCTTTTTATTGCAAAAATCAATCCAATGCATACTCTCACGAAGTCATAATGACATGGATAAGTCTACGTATACTTTTTTATAATGATAAATTGTGTATGAAGGGCTAAAATAATGAAAATAATGTTCAAGTCATTGAGGTAAAAATAGGAAATTAAACAAACTGATAATTTTGAAACTAATCTTGAGGTATGGATATGAGCCGAGCGACCTCTATATAGCCTTTGAGGATTAAGGATGACAAAACGTAATATAAGTCAATTGAATTATTTTAAAAGCCATTCAGATGAAATAGCCAAACTCTAACAATTGTATTAATAATTATAATTTGATGATAAAAAAAACACTCCTTGAAGTAGGGATCCCCAGTTTATATAACACTGAGGCCCTTATTGAAGAGAAAGGAAGAGGGAAAAAAGAAAGGCTCATAAATAGCCAGAGGGTTAGGTCGTTAATTTGATAAGAAACAAATGGATCGTCTTAACTTTGCGCAGCCCCTACAATGGAAGGCGTTTCCTCCTTTCTTTATTTCGTTGTTGCTTTTTTTGGTGTTGTTTTTTCTGGATCTTTATTTGTTGGTTTCTATGTTTTTGTTTTCTTTCTTTCTTTCTGTTTTTCTTTGTTTATTTATTTATTGATATCGTCCTTTATATCTATCTATCTGTCTGTCTGTCTGTATGTCTATCTATCTATCTATCTTCCCTTTTCTATCTATCTAATATCTGTCTATCAATATATCTATTAATTTATTAATCTAAATGTAGATCTACCTGCTTATATATCTATCTCAATCAATCAATCTATCTATCTATCTAATATCTGTCTATCAATATATTCATCTCTCAATTTATTAATCTAATTGTAGATCTACCTGCTTATCTATCTATCTATCTATCTATCTATCTATCTCAATCTATCTATCTAATATAGTCTATCAATATATTTATCTCTCAATTTATTAATCTAAATGTAGATCTACCTGCTTATCTATCTATCTCAATCAATCTATCTATCTATCTATCTTCCTTTTTCTATCTATCTATCTTATATCTGTCTATCAATATATCTATTAACTTATTAATCTAAATGTAGATCTACCTGCTTATCTATATATCTCAATCAATCTATCTATATATCTATATATATCTAACTATATATCTATCTATCTATCTATCTATCTATCTCAATCTATCTATCTAATATCTTTCTATCAATATATTTATCTCTCAATTTATTAATCTAAATGTAGATCTACCTGCTTATCTATCTATCTATCTCAATCTATCTATCTATCTATTTATCCATTGAGCTACTAGTAGCTATCTATCTACTTTCTTTCTTTCTTCGGCTTTCTTTCTTTTTTAAAGTCTTTCATTCTTTAATCTTGTTTCTTTAATTCTTTCTTTTTTCTTTCTTTCCAATTTCTTGCTTTCTTTTAAATTTCTAGCTTGCTTTCTTTCTTTCTTCGTTCTTTCTTTCTTTTTAAAATAAGTCTTTCATTCTTTAATCTTGTTTCTTTAATTCTTTCTTTTTTCTTTCTTTCCAATTTCTTTTTTCTTTCTTTTAAATTTCTAGCTTGCTTTCTTTCTTTCTTTAATTCTTTCTTTCTTTCGAATTTCTTTCTCTCTTTCTTTCCTTCTCTCTCTTTCTTTCTTTCTTTCTTTAATCCTTTCTTTTCTTTTTTTCTTCTTGTTTTTTTTCTTTTACCTTTTAGTGTTTCCGTTTGAAAAAATCTTCTTTTTTTTCATTTTTCCCCTTTCTTTCTCCCGCTTTGATTCTTTCCTTTTTTATTTATTATTATCCTTTTCGCTTATTTTTACAACTGTTCTTTCATATTTAAAAAAAAAACAAATTTCTTTGGTTTGCGATGATTGCATTATCAGCTGACGCCCGACTGAAAATTATGTAACAGAGAATCAGCCAGGAATTGGAATCAGCTGATCTGCTTAAGCTGTCTGAGTTTTATAACTGCAGAGCAGCAGAGGACAGAAACGCACAGTCAGATCAGTCTCCCCGGTATTATGGACGAATACAGGGTAAAACGGGTTTTTAAATCCATTTACAAACTTATGAGATTACTATTGATTATGATGATGAAGTGAATATATCAGATATAAGTACGATTTGTTTTATTTGCGAGTTGATTCAATGACAATGCCGGGGATTATCGTTGTGTTGTTAATGTAGTCCCATACGTTAATAATTTTGGAGTGTATGTATGTGTGTTTATGTTGTGTGTGACTGCCAACTGTATTCATGAAAGAGAATGTGAGCTGAACTGTGACATCTTGCCAAACAATTTTTGGAAACATTTTTTCCATGGCTTGTATAATTATTGACATGCCCTTATGTCTTTGCTTTACGTAGTCAATGTACTGATTAGTGCATTAAGAAAAGCAATTGTAACTTGAGTCAAAAACACATGACAAAGTCAAACTCAAGTCAAAGTCAAATAAGATTAAGAATAAAGAAAAAATGGACGGATGAGATTATGCCCAAGATTGGACATGAATAAGCTTTTCTGTAATACTTTTGTTCTAAAATTTTTCTTTTCACAAAATGATATTTGCACCAATGTTTGTTGAATATATTTGTCTATTTTTAATTGCAATGTTCATTTTCAAATTCCATCTCGATAATCCCTTAAAATCTTGAAATGTATCGCCATGTTTCAGTTTCTCGGCCGAGATTCGACATCCCCTGCCCTTCGTTCAACATAGCGCATTGCACGTTCAAAACTTTAATGCATGTGAGAGCCGCTGAATTGCACCACATGCGATGTGTAACCCGGAAGTTGCAGCGGTCACCCGCTCCCGCATTGCGATCTGGGCCCCTGTCGAATGAAGGCGACCTGCAAGCATGCCTTCACTTGATTTCTGTGCAGATTCTTCAATGACAATGCTGTTAAATTTTTTTCTTTTTTGATTGGAAATTTTGAAAAGAAATTCGTAAATTTTCGAGAAAGTTATCGTACCCGGAACAGAACCAAGGATTTCTTCATTTTTGGCACATTTTTCGGCGACCCCGCGTGCTCTGGATATAGCACATATTCCACATTTTTTAGGGAAAATTTTGACTATTTAAAGGGGATTTTTAAAGTTAAAATCAGGAATTTCTGTCGGTAAGTGATAGTGCCTAATGTGTTTGGTGTTCAGGGGGGCGCTTCCAACTAACATCTAAACTGTGGAACTAGATTTTTACTTGCACAAATAGCACAATGCTTTAAAAGCCCCAACAAGTATGCACTGCAGATGAGCACCCAAGATATTTCCTTAGCACTACATTCTGACTTATGGGTCCTGCTGAGTATCGCCGTAGAAGTAGAAGTGTGTTTTGGTGTTCGATTGTGCTGGCTTGTGAAATAGGTTTGCCATGTCGAATCTTGGCACATGTCAGATTTAGGGCATGTTACTCTAGATACTAAAAAACAGAAAAAAAGTGAAAATGAAGAAAAGTAGATCCTACACACACACACACACCCACAAAGATATGCATAGTGTGTCTGAGGTCCAAGATGAGCAATTTATTTGGCAAGCAGTTTTGTTGTATCGTTATCCAGCTGGAGAATGTTTAAGCGCAATTTTAGCATTTCTGATTGTAGCTCAAATTTTTTTCCAAAATTCACTGCAAGGTCTACAATGGACATGGACATTTTGTTTACACTGGAAGCAATTGCACATTAGACCATATATATTTGGTTTATATCCATCATCGGTATTATTGAATACAACTTTTACAGAAAGGGTATGTTACAATATGGAATCCTGAACTTCGAGTGTGAAATAATAAATAAAATTTGTTAAAAGGGGATTGATCATTGCTTGTACACGCACTGTTACAATCTCCCTGCGAGTGATTTAGCCCCGCACAAGAGCCATAGATATTTTTTTAGCTATTTACGGCTCGAGGGGCTACATGTATTCCCGGCTTGTGACACAGGGCCCCCTTCTTACAAAGAGTTACGCTTGATCCAATCAATCGTAACTCTATGGAAATCCATCAGTGTCATAATACTTTCTGCAGGAAATTTGCAAAATGTCCTTTTGTAAACAAAGGCAAACACACCAAATTATCAAGAAAACAATGAATTTATGAATATACATCATATCTAGAAAACATTTTCAACTATCATGCATTTTAGATGTTGACCTTGCTTGCTTTCCATAGTTGAGATTGATCAGATCAATCGCAACTCTTTGTAAGACGGGGCCCAGATGTTTGGATTCATGGCATTTTTGGTTGGAACTATCTTTGGTCACAGGATGGGGTTTAGACCATGCAATCACCAGTTCAGATTATTATTTGGACAGATATAATGTGGTGTATACAGACACAGACTCACAATCACAAATGGTTCCAGGGGGAAGTGGATGCATTCATGATGGAGAGGGAATGAAATCCAAGTTTTCTTAAAATACTGTTCTATCCTGTTTCTTTGTTGCCCCCTACGGCATGCCCAGCCCAACCCACCCCTGAACCTTGACTCCGCCCCTGTTCAAGTTTTCTTCTTTTATGTTGAAAAACAAAACTATGTTCATACATTACTTTTCCAATCTCTGAATAGAAACAGAAATGAAGTAATGAGAGACAAATAAAGCTATGCTTAGTTTCTACAGCCAAGTATCCCAGAGGATTTTGATATCAATTGCCATAGATGCACACCGTACATGTACTTGTATTTTTTTGTTCTCAACTGTAGGCCTAAATTGTAATTTTATTACTGAACTTGCTAGATGTGTATATGTCATAGATACTCACTCTATCTGTATTTTATTTCAGGAAATAGCACTGCTGTATGCAGACAATACAAGGAGAAAGGTCAACGAACTTTGCTCAGAACTGGAGGCATGGCAGGTCATTGCTTATTCTGTTGGGGTCACATTGCTTCTGAACTGGCTCTACCACTTCCTGTGTCATCCAAGGCTTAGTGAGTATAATTGATCATGTGATTAGAAATTGTTCATTGTCATGTGACATATGAGATGAAATCATGATTAAACCAAATGCAAACCATGCACTGTAAGACATTTTTAATACCATTCCTTGTTTAATGATATGACGATGGAATGACGACTCTTGAAGTGAAGATCAGGGCCCGTCTTACAAAGGGTACCCTGATCTTTTTTTTTACAGAAATTTGCACAAAGTCCTTGGCAAACAAAGAAAAGCATACTTGAGTTTTCAAGAAAATGGTGAATGTATGAATATACATCATATGTAGAAATATTTTGAACAAACTTGCATTTTATATGTTGATGCTGCTGGCTTGTTGTTTGGATCAATCGCAACGCTTTGTAAGACGGGGCCCAGAAATTAGAAAACATAAAGAGATGAATAAAAAGAAAAGTACAATGTAAATGTTAACTTGGAATTAATCGGAATTACTTTTTAACTTGGAATTACTTTATCACCAGACAGAAGTATTTGTACTCTTCTCCCATATGAAATCCACTGCTTGTTTCTGTTTATGGAACACATCCTGGCGCTAGCTTTTAAATAGTTGGCCCACTTTTAGAAATAATTAGTGCTCGCTTGTTTCCGTTCATGGAACACGTCGTGGCGCTAGCCTTTAAAGGGATGCTTTGGGCTGAAAATCATACATTTAAACATATGAAGAAAAATCAGACAAACAAAACACTGAAAATTTGATCAAAATCGGACAAGGAATAACAAAGTTATTGCATTTTAAAGGTTTGCATTAGTCTGGTGAATCAGTTCTAGGCATGTCTTCATGAATATTAAGTGAGCAAATTGATGATGTCATATTCCCACTTGTTCTTTTGTATTTTATTATATGAAATTAGGTTTATTCAATTTTTTTCTACTGGGGAACTTAAAAAATTGGATTGACAATGATTTAATGCATTAGATATTCATTGCTGCAACTTATTTCATTATAAAGGAGACACATTGTTCACTCATGTATGAAAAAATGAAACAATTGTAATTTCATGTAATACCATAAGAAAAAGGAAAGTTGGGATGTGACATCAGCCCTCCTAATGAATATTCATGATGATAACTATTTTCACAAAATATTACTAAAGTTTAAAATTTAATAACTTTTTTATTTGTTACCGGTATCCAATTTTGATGAAATTTTCAGCATATTGCTCTGTGAATTTTTATTTAGATATGAATATTTTCAGCCCGGAGTATCCCTTTAAATAGTCAGCCCACTTTTAGAGATAATTAGCGCTCACGAGTCTTACCTGTCTTTGCCATTATATAAACTCCCCCAAAAAAGTTAGGAAATCTGAATTTGATCGATAATCCCTCCTCGGTTTTAATGAATATTAATGTTTGATTGATACCAATGAATAGATCATTTAATTTTCTTTAAAATGATACCATACATGATGTGATTGTGGTTCACATGGATGTGCAGTACCTTGGAATGTAGGGCAAGGTCAAACTTCAAAAGTTGCAAAATGACACTGTCACTGTTCTTTTTTTCTGTGGTGATGAGTAAGTTTTTCAGCGGTTTCTTTTGTTTTCATGCACCTCAACATCAACATTAACATGGAATCAAACACACCTCTGCACAAGCAAACACATAACAAACAAACAAACATGCATGGGTATTTCAAACCACGACTCAAACCATGTTATCTCACAGAACCATCACTACATAAAACACAACATCAAAAATGAAGAAGCAGGGGCTTGATTGAATGGATTTTCATCTCTATTGACACAGACAGAAGAATCATGTTCTTTATTGGCCCTTCATGACTATTTCTGCTCGTTTTGCAGCTGTTCAATTCAGACCTCATCCAACACTTTTGAATCCTGCTCTTTTCGTGATGGCATGATCATAACAAGCATGGTATCATTTTAAAGAGAATTAAATGATCTTTTGAATGCTAACAAATATGCATTGTGTTGAATTGGGAGTTGGGAGAAATTAATGGCCAAAATCAGATTTCCAAACTTTTTTGAGGGGTTTATTACAACCCAGAAATGTAACACACAAAAATATACATGTACACCTGCAGTTAGACAGAGAGAGAGAGAGAGAGAGACAGAAAGACAGACAGAGACTAGGAGGGAGAATGAGAGGGATACACACACAGACAGAGATGGGGTGACAGAATGAGAAAGAGAGAGAGAGAGAGAGCAGACATATGAGGTGGATTGGTGTGCTCTTTTTCATTTTGAATACTTTTTTTTCAAACAAGTAAAGAAGCAAATTAACTTTATATCAATGCCAGTAATTGGGGCAATGTAATGAGCACTAGAATTGTATTCTAATCAATTTCTATGGAGGAATATTCAATGCACCAATAAGTTAATTCATATTTACTGAATGTATGAGATTTTAGATAAGGATAGCACTTTGGCTCCCATGTTCCACTTGTCTAATCAAAGTTCTCTTTTCTTATCATCAAATTAAAGGGATGGTCCGGGCTGAAAGTATTTATAGCTTAATACATAGAGTAGAATTCACTGAGCAAAATGCCGAAAATTTCATCAAAATCGGATAACAAATAAGAAAGTTATTGAATTTTAACGTTAAGCAATATTTTGTGAAAACAGTCGTCATGAATATTCATGAGGTGGGCTGATGATGTCACATCCCCACTTATTCTTTTGTATTTTATTATATGAAACTAGGTATATTCAAATTTTTTCCTCCAAGAACTAGAAAAATTGGATTGACAACTGATTTAGTGCATTAGATATTTATTGCTGCAACTTATTTCATTACAAGGGAGACATATTATTCACACAAGTATGAAATCATGACAAAATTATGATTTTACGTAATAACATAAGAAAACTGAAAGTGGAGATGTGACATCATCAGCCCACCTAATGAATATTCATGACGACTGTTTTCACAAAATATTGCTAAACTTTAAACTTCAATAACTTTATTATTTGTTATCCGATTTTGATGAAATTTTCAGCATTTTGCTCAGTGAATTCTACTCTATGTATTAAGATATCAATATTTTTAGCCCGGACCATCCCTTTAAATTATATCTTCATGTTCGAGTATTTATCATGATATATCATCATTATTTTGTCATGAATGAAGTAAATTAAAACCTCATTGTTTCTTTTTGCCCCTCCCCCTCGACAGCTCTGAAGCAGCGCATCATGAAAACCTTTTTCAACGTTGTGAAAAGCCTTCCAGTTATTAAAGACAAGGTAAAGTATGCAATACATGAAAATGCACAATTATGCATGCCTGCACCAGTAGGCTACCACTGCAAAACCTCTCACAACTAGGGCATTACAAGAAAATAACCTTCAATTCCAAATTGAGCATTAGTCCCTTTAATCGATCGTAAGTCTTTTGATTAAACGCAAACTTGTATTCAATTTGTGTTCAGTCGAATCTCAACTTTCTTATAACACCCCATTACACTTGATTTGTTCCCAAATCTGTTTAGACATTGGGGGTACAGGCTTTTGCTCATGCTTGCCCTGTTCACTGGAATAATCTTCCTCTAGTTATCTGTGAATGCACTTCTGTTGACACAATTAAAGCGTTACCTTAAGCGTTTCCTACTATTTAATTGTTCCTCAATTCATAATTGTATTTATACTTTTCCCTTTCTTTCTTTCTTTCTTTCTTTCTCTCTTTTTTTCTTTCTCTCTTTTTTTTTCTTCTTTATTTCTATCTTTCTTTCTCTCTCTCTCTCTTTCTTTCTTTCTGTTGCAAATTGGATTTGGCACGTTACAAATCCCATCTATCATCATTATTATTATTGTTATTTGAGGACTTACGCTTGATTTGCATTTGATCGTAAGGACCTCTTGGTTCCCTGTGAGAAAAATGTGAAGTTTTGGAAGAAGCAAAAAGACAATAAAAAAGTAATGCTTTATCTCCCCACTATTGTGTTAATGGGAAGGGGCATATGTTGACCTATTGTGACAGGAAAGTAACAAATTGGTTTAATTCACAAAAATTGCCTTTTGTAAGACCCCCCTCCCCCTCTATTGAAGCGATGCTGGATTTGTCATTGCTATATGTAGAAAGTTATATGAATGGAAAACTTTTGAACAGCCATGCACATTTTATATCTGTGTTATCTTGGTACAAAGCAGGGATCAAATAAGAATTTACAGTGGTGCTAGATAGTTTAATAGTGAACCCCACCACAAAATGCACTCCTTCATGCTGAGTGTTGAATGTAGACAACAACACTACGATGTTCAGCGAGCCCACAGAAACAAACTTTATTGAATGTAATATTTTATCACCTGACTTCACAATTCAATTTCTATATACCATGGCAGAACTTGAACACTTTTAGATATGTTCATTTTCTGGCTAGGTTCACTAATTTTTTAGCACCACTGGGTGATTTCAAGTTCAGTGTTGACCTTTTGGTGTTGGTGTTAGGTCAATTTCCACACGATTATAACGCCAAATATAAAATGAAGATGGTCCAGAAAAGTCACTCACTAGTTGTTGAGATGTCAATAATGTGATCTGGATCAGGTTTACAAACTCTGAAGAAGTTTTGGAGCTAGGGGAAGCAATCCAAATTTCAACACCAAGGCCAACACCGGACTTGAAATCACCCATTGTACATGTATGTATTGTCTTTTTACAGATAAAAGCAGAGATTGATAAGAATGTATCTGATATCGCCAGAGATCTGTTTCCCCTGAGGCCTGGCGATAGCTACATCACTGAGCTACCCGCTAAGGGCCTTAGCAAAGAGAACATTATGAACAAGGTCAATAAAGATTATAAACCCATGGGTAAGTCTAAAACCTGGCTTATACAGGGCTTGATATTTATGTAACATCTGTGGATTCCTTGAATTTGATTAGCTCTTGAAAATTATTTATCATCTTACATGTACGTGTACATGTACCATTGCCTGACAAGGTTACCGTAGTACATGTAGTATCATGGGACCAGTGGATTTTTAAAATCTAACATGCTAAAGTTGACTGCAATACACCTGAATCCCCTAGAGATACAACATTGGCCATATTCTGCACTCTGATTTGATTTAAACTCTTGTCTAAATGTGAGGTTAAACTATGGATAGCCACTTGTGACCCCTGTCTCTAACAGTAGAGGTTCACATGTGTTGAGTTAGGATGGTCCTTTTCAGGACCAACAATTGACCGAGAAATATACATGGTGTACCGTGAAACTTACTACACTAGTAGAGGTTCACTTTTTAAGCAGGTTTGGCGATCAATTTATTCAGGAATGTCTAGGAATAATGCCTTAGATAGTTTTAAAATTCACAATTAAAGCATGAGGATCGAACGCCTGAAATGTAATAAAAATATGATATTAAAAGAATTTTGACATTTATTGACTTCCCATGAACTAAGCACAGAGTTAGACCCTGGCTGAAGTCGCAGTGGACTTCTACATACAGACCCATATGTGTCTCTGGCTTGTTGACCCGTTGCCCTCTGCAGAAAAGGGTGATCCCTGTACAAAGCCTAAAAAAAGTCACAGAAATCGGTAGTCAACAGGTTAACTTGTCCCATTGCCTATGAGAACCGCATGATCCCTGTACAAAGCCGAAAAGAATTACAGAATTCAGTAGTCAATAGGTTAACCCATTGACTTCTGGAACTAGGTGGCCCCTGTGCAAATCCTATGGAAGTTACAGAATTCAGTACCGTACCCAACAGTTTGAATATTAATGCTGCTGTTGTACCTCTTTACTTCATAGGTGGTATCGACTGGAAGGGAGGCAAGGTATCCGGGTGTGTGTATGGAGGTACTGATGAAATGGCAGCCCTGGCATCACAGGTCAGTCCTATCCAACAGGGCCCCGTCTTGCAAAGAGTTACGATTGATCCAATCAATTGTACCTCTATGGAAATCCATCAGTGTCATAATTTTTTCTCCAGGAAATGTGCAAAATGTCCTTTGTTAACAAAGGCAAACACACCAAATTATCAAAAAACAGTAAATTTATGAATATACATCATATCTAGAAAACATTTTGAACTATCATGCATTTTATATGTTGACCTTACTGGCTTTCCATAGTTGAGATTGATCAGATCAATTGCAACTCTTTGTAAGACGGGGCCCTATTGATTTCTTTCAATACCTAACAGTATACAAATAGGGAATAGGCATGAGTGTGATGCTACAAGATTTTGCATCGAAGGTGAAAGAAGGGTACTCTATTTAATTAGGTGTAGCCAAGGTGAATAGTTTCTTTCTTTCACCGAGTGAGAAAATGTTGTAGCATTGCATGAGGGGTGTTGCAAGAAACTTGCGATCAATTGCAAGTCCATTTTCGGTCTCAGAATCATTCATATGTGTTGCAATTAATTGTAAATTAGTGATTGATTGCTAATCTGCTCCATGAAACAAGGAGTTTAATCTGATTTGCTATAACTAACGTTGATCTATCAGTTGTAAAATCGCAACAGAATATTTGCAATTGATCACAAATATTTTCTTGCAACACCCCCTAAGAGTACCCATACTCGCTATTTGTGTTGTACGAAAGTGCTTTAAAAAAGTGATAATTAAACTGACTGGAAAAACCATCCCAAATGTTATTTTCTTATCCTAACATGTGTTAATTTCCTAGGAGAAATAGTTAATGATGATTTTCATTCACGGATATCCAAAAAGTGTCCGCATGAATTTGATTTTTTGTTTCCTAGGTTTTTTTTAATCTATATGAATAATATTTGACACAATGTACATCAAAATTATCAATGTTTTGGAAATAAAGAGCTCTATTATTTTAACAACGCCTTTATTAAGTAATGATTATAGTGCTTGGTTAGCGCTAACAGTGTTTCGGAGCGGCTGGACAGGCCTGTAATATCAATAATAATGTTCATAAACTATTATCTATTTCTTTTTGCTCTGTCTACCTATCAAATGCTACAATTGCCATTCTACATGTAATTGCAGATAAAGCTGCCCTTGGCATTTGAATAGCATTCATAAAATTTGATAGGTAGGTAAAGCTCATTCCTAGTTAAGAAATCGAATTTCAAACACCGTATCAATAGAACTTTGTGATATTTCCATACAACAGATGTACGAAGACTTTGCTTGGACCAACCCGCTTCATCCGGATGTTTTCCCTGATGTACGGAAGATGGAGGCGGAGATTGTTGCCATGACGCTCAGAATGTTCAATGCTCCCAAGTCAGGCTGTGGCACAGTATGTAAAATTCTGTTGCATAAAGTTACCATTATGGTAACTTTGCCATCCAATGGTATCTTCCCTGAAATTCTTGATTCTGATTGGCTGTTGATTATCATTACCATGGTAGTTACCATTGGATAGCAAAGTCACCATAATGGTAACTTTTATGCAATGGGGCCCAGAACCCTGTTACATAAAGCTTGGTATCAATAACAAGTGCTTAATATCAACCACAAAGTTGTTCTTAGCCGAGCGAATGTGGCTCTTTCAGTAGCCTGTAAGTGAAATTCAGAACCCTGTTACACAAAACTTGATATCAATGACAAATGCCCAATATCAACCACAAAGTTGTTCTTAGTCAAGTGAATGTGGGTCTTTCAGTAGCTTGTAACTGAAATTCAGAGCCATGTTACATGAAACCTGGTGGGTGTTTCATAAAGCTGTTCTTAAGATACGAATGAGTTTACGCACGACTGGTGATCCTTTCTTGTGCTACATGTATGTGATATCCCTGTGTAATTGTTTTATGACCTAAGAACATGTTCCAGTCGTGCGTAAAGTCATTCGTAACTTTACGAACAGCTTTATGAAACACCCACCAGATATCAATAAAAATGCCAAAATTCAATCACAAAGTTTTTCTAAAATCTAAATTCAATGGAATGGGGCCGTTTCAGGAGCTTGTAACAGAATGTTATAACTTGCCATTGATTATACTCAATGCTGAAATTTTATGACAGATTTGCTCATATAGTTGATGGATCTGGCTCAAGATTTAAATTGCCTTTGATTAAACAGTTTTGTGGAACAAGGGTGGGTCTTCAACAGCTGCAATACTGTGTTGAATAAATGGTTTTTGTTTTGGTTGCCACTAAAGACAATTTTTTTCTTCTTTAGACAGGTAGCTGGTAATTTAGGTTTGACTGTATTTTCCAAATTACTTTGATGTATAAGAAGAACTTTATAGGTCAAGTCCACCCTAGAATACTTTGGATCAATCAATATAGAAAAATCAAACAAGCATTACTCTGAAACTTTCATCAAAATTGGATGTAAAATAAGAAAGTTATAGAAATTTAAAGTTTCGCTTATTTTTCACAAAACAGTTAATTCACAAAGTTATAGAAATTTAAAGTTTTGCTTATTTTTCACAAAACTTGTATATTCACAACTCATATGTAAATGAGAAAGTTGATGTCCCTCATTCAATATATATTTTTTTTCATTGTTTGAATAATACAATATTTTTTTTTTTTACAGTTTTGACAATAAGGACCCTCTTGATTGAACAAAAAAATGTTAAACAATGGTAATTCCACATGTTCAGGGAGTAATAAAACTCTGCTTCACATGACAATGAGAAATTTGAAATATTTCATGTAATGAAAAGCAAAAGAAATAGTGAGTGAGTGATGTCATCAGTCCCCTCATTTGCATACGGAACAACATGTGCATATAACTGTTTGTGAAATTAAGGGAAACTTTGAAATGTTGTAACTCTCTTATTTAACATCTGATTTTTATGAAATTTTCAGTGTTATTCTTGTTGGATTTTTCTCTTTTTATTCAAATCAACTTTCTGTTGGGGTGTTCTGTTGGGACTTGTCCTTTAAAGATTATGATCATCATCACCATTACTCTCCTTTTTTCACTATTAAGATGTCTACTGGCGGTACTGAAAGCATCCTGATGGCATTGGCCGCATATCGAGATTTAGCTACAGAGAGGGGCATTGAATACCCAGAAATGTAAGCACAATTCTTCTGTCATTAATTATCATTATTATTATCACCATTATTATTATTATCATTATAATTATCATAATAATAGTCATCATCAGTTGGTATCAGAGTAGAGGATTATCTTTTGCGTTTGGGAGAGGACGCAACATTATGATGTGCCCCCCCCCCCATGAACAAATGATAATCCTCCGCGCTGATGCCCATGATGATGATCATCTTCATCATCACCATCATCATCATCCTTATCCTCAACTTCATTTTGATCATCTTCCTCCTCCTCATCATCATCATTATTATTATTATTTACAATAATAATGTTATTTCAGCAACATATTTTTCCTGTTTTGTGTAAGTTCACGACCAATTCTATCATTTGATATTGATATGTAATATTTTCAACCAACACAGATGAACTTTCACGATTGTATTTGCATTGTAATTACGGAAATATTTTTTCTTGATTGCAGCATTGCCCCTGTCTCAGCCCACGCAGCGTTTGATAAGGCTGCTCATTACTTCCGAATGAAGCTCGTTCATGTGCCGCTAGTTCCAGTAACACAACAAGCCGATGTCAGGGTATGTCACTTTGTGCAATAATGTGCCATTGAGTAGCTACGTATTACAATTTTTTGTTACTCCTGCCAGGGGGGGGGGGAAAATCATATCATACCCCCTAAGATTTGGCCACGGATTGTGGAATCACGACAAACATTTGCAATGACAGTAGGAAATGTAATCTAAAGTGGTTGCAAAGCTCGGTTTCACTAAATCTATAGTTTTTTATTTCATATAAATTAATTATGCTGGCTTATGCATTAAGTTGAAATTTGGCTGTTCATTTCCATTTCAATTGTCAATTTCAAAATGGAAATGAATATGTAAATAAAGCCCCTGAGCTGCTATGTTTTTGTTTAGAGACTCTTTGGGAGATTCTGAACAAATATGTACGTGTATGTACATGAGAAAGGATTCAATATCCAAATGTTTTTTTATACATGATTTATATTTTTGAGATTTCCTAGGTATTTAATTGTGTTTATTATTTTTACAATCACAATAAACATAAAATTGATTGTTAAGGTTTTAATTTTACATCCCTTTGGAAAAAAAAAATATAAAAAAAATATTATAATTTGTGACAGGCCATGAGACGCAAGATTAACAAGAGGACAGCAGTTCTTGTGGGCTCAGCACCGATGTTCCCACAGGGAGTCATGGACCCTATAGAAGCTATTGCAGAGGTAAGCAGGTCTCAACTCCACCAATGGCCCATATTCTATACTCCAGGGCCCTGTCTTACAAAGAGTTGCGATTGATCCGATCAATCTCAACTATATGGAAATCCATCAATGTCATATTTTTTTTTTACTGGAAATTATCAAAATGTCCTTTGCAAACAGAGAGGAGCACACCAAATTTTCAAGAAAATAATGGATGCATGAATATACATCGTATGTAAAAAAACATTTTGAGCAAACATGCATTTTAGATGTTGAAGTTGCTGGCTTTCCATAGTTGTGGTTTATCAGATCTATCGCAACTCTTTGTCAGATGGAGCCCTGTTCAACGTGGTTATTGTCTGGCCTGAAATTAGGAAAAAATATTTTCATTTTAGTTTTCTCATTATGATGTTAAGAAAACAAAGTTTGATTCCTTCCTGTGCACACAGAATTGCCATTTTTTGTGTTGTGAGTGAATGAAGAGAGTCCTAGCTTTTTGTTGCAAACATTCACCTAGATATCTGTTCTTAACGAACAAGGTACAGGGTAACATGAATATGAGCATATGCAATGCCACTGTAGATGCCAGAAAAATGGATGATGATAAGGTTCCATGACATTTGCTGCGGTGACAATTGCTCTGCTGCAAATTCCACCCATTAAAGGAATGACCAACTTCAGCCCTGGATTTAACACTATGCCCTATCCTAAACCTAACCCTAAACCTAACATAGACCCCTATTACAACCCTAGCCACTAGCGTACCTACTGGGGGGGGGGGGGCAGAGGGGCAGTCTGCCCCCCTTGACGAGCCACCACCAATGCAAAGCCATCACCCATGCATGTATCCCTGCCCCCCTGACGAGCTTGAAAGACCTTTCCCCCCCCTGACGAAAATCCTGGAAAATCCTAGGTACGCCACTGACCCTAGCCCTCTATCTGAGACAAAATGAAGACCGGAGCAGATCTCGCAGAAGCAAATGTCGCGTCACTGATGATAAGGCCCATATAAAGAGTGCATATTTTGAATTGACAAGTCATTCTATTCAGAGTATACTGTTGAATAAGTCTGGTAATTATGTGATTGATTTAATAAATAATCATTGTATTAGAAATTATTACATGTATACTTGTATAGTTTTTAGATATTTTGTCTTCATATCTTGTATCATTTTAAATAACTGCCCTGCATAGACATTACTCAAGGGGGTCAACTCGTCGGCTCTTCTACCTTATTTATTTTTCTAAATCCTGTATAATTCAGTTCTTGCATTGCTGTCAACCATCACAAAAAAATCATATTTTAGAAAATAGTATTTTTACTGCCAAATTTTTAATTTTAAGCTACTGGTTTTCTAAAATGTATCTAATCCTTCACACCTATGTAGCTTTCGAAAGTCTGTGCTACGTCTTTAAGCAGGAATCGTTCTGTAAGGGTACTCTGCGTCCTTTCATAGCATCTTTCCTGCATCCCCCTCTGTTTTTGTCTCACCTGCATAGCAGAGTGAGACTATAGGCGCCGCTTTTCCGACGGCGACGGTGACGGCGGCGGCGGCGGCGACGGCGGCGTCAACACCAAATCTTAACCCGAGGTTAATTTTTTGAAATGACAGCATAACTTAGAAAGTATATGGACCTAGTTCATGAAACTTGGCCATAAGGTTAATCAAGTATTACTGAACATCCTGGCTGAGTTTCATGTCACATGACCAAGGTCAAAGGTCATTTAGGGTCAATGAACTTAGACCATGTTGGGGGAATCAACATCAAAATCTTAACCTAAGGTTAAGTTTTTGAAATGTCATCATAACTTAGAAAATATATGGACCTAGTTCATGAAACTTATACATAAGGTTAATCAAGTATCACTGAACATCCTGCATGAGTTTCACATCACATGACCAAGGTCAAAGGTCATTTAGGGTCAATGAACTTTGGCCGAATTGGGGGTATCTGTTGAATTACCATCATAACTTTGAAAGTTTATGGATCTGATTCATGAAACTTGGACATAATAGTAATCAAGTACTACTGAACATCCTGTGCAAGTTTCAGGTCACATGATCAAGGTCAAAGGTCATTTAGGGTCAATGAACTTTGGCCAAATTGGGGTATTTGTTGAATTACAGCCATAAATTTGAAAGTGTGTTGGTCTAGTTCATAAAACTTGGACATAATAGTAATCAAGTATCACTGAACATCCTGTGCGAGTTTCAGGTCACATGATCAAGGTCAAAGGTCATGTAAGGTCAAAGAACTTTGGCCACGTTGGGGGTATTTGTTGAATTGCCATCATATCTCTATAAGTGTATTGGTCTAGTTCATAAAACGTGGAAATAAGAGTAACCAAGTATCACTGAACATCTTGTGCGAGTTATAGTAGTTTTCAAAATCAGCACTGCTGCTATATTGAATCGCGTGATGCAGGTGAGACGGCCAGAGGCATTCCACTTGTTTCTTCTTAACCCTAAATAGACTGGGCTATTTTGATGCCTAAGAAGACTGGGGGGGGGGGGGGGCTGATTCAGCCCCCCCCCTATGATCTCGGCCGTCAACCGCATGATCGTGACGAAAATTGGCACGTGCATTACCCATGGTATAATCTCCAAGATTAGCATAATAATGCTAATTTATGCGTAAAATCAAAGATTTGCTCTAATTAACAAAATAAGGCCTCAAAATGCTTATTTTTTATTTACAGACTCAGTGAAGGATTCTGATCAAATGTACTTAAAAAAAATTCAATATCACAATTCTTTTCTTATGTATTTAATTGTTTTTAAAATTTCTTATGTATTTCTTTGTTTTTTTACTTTTTGTTTTTTCTTGTTTTTTCAATGGAAATCGTCCGCTACTTTATTCTGACCATAAACAAGATGAAATTAATTGAGTTTGATTAGCAAAATTGAAAATAATGATACATTTTTGAATTTTGGCTAAAAACACAATTTGCATTGGATTTGTACACAAATTCACGTTTTTTAGCAATTTCGGGTCGACATGCACTTACAAAATGTTGTGTAATCTCGGAAGCACGTATCCGGGTGTCGCAAATTTGGTCTCAAAAGTTGCGCAAGACTTGAAAGAAAAAAGTCATGGAACGGCGCTGCGCCAGCTTTTCGCGTTACGGATTTATCGCGAAAAATGTCGAGGGGGGGCTGAATCAGCCCCCCCCCCCCAGTCTTTTTAGGGTTAAGACTCCCAAAACACGTGTAGCATATGGTGCGCAAGCTTTCTCTGCCTCGGCACCTTCTCTCTGGAATAATTTGCCGTTGAATTTAAGAATTATATCATCACTGGATACTTTCAAATCTAAACTGAAGTCTTATCTTTCTAGCAGTATTAGTTATTGGTGCTTTGACACTCATCCAAACTCTCTCATTCTTTCTTTTTCTTGTGCTCCTCGGAATAGAATATTTCTAGATAGATGGCGCTATATAAATGCCTATTATTATTATCATTTGTCAATAATGAAGTGTGAGAATATGTAATAATAGGCCATTTGTGAGACTCCAGCATGAAAGACCCAGCTATGTTTTTTGACAAGGTACCTTATGGCTCTGCTCTTGCATAAACCAGTGCCTTGTTTCATAATGAATTGTAATAATAGCAAATGCACAATTTCTACAAGTTTACCATCAGCCAATCAGATTGAAGGATTTCAGTAGCTTTTTTACTGTTAATACAAATTTGTTATTATAACAAGTTTTGTGAAATGGACCTCTGGGGCCCGTTTCATAAAGGACTTGCAACTGTTGTAACTTTGCCATTATGGCAACTACCATGGTAACCTTGATTATGATTGGCTGCTGAGCCCTGTTACCATGGTAGTTGACATTATGGCAAAGTTACAGCAGTTGCAAGTCCTTTATGAAACGGGGCCCCAGATGTATCAACAATTATTGTTATCCCCAAATCTCCCTAGCTCGGTGACTACTACGGCATTCCAGTGCACGTCGATTCCTGTTTGGGTGGATTCCTGGTGCCTTTCATGGACAAAGCTGGTTTCCCTTTGGCTCCGTTTGATTTCAGACTCAAGGGCGTTACAAGTATATCAGCTGATACCCACAAGGTGAACTGCTTTTACTCTTTTGATAACGATAAGATGTGTGACTCGCTACCCCCAAAACCAAGAATAACTTGCCCCCCTTCAAAGAATTCCAAGATTATTATCACCCTACGTTTTTAAAACGATGTATAATGGCCTTCAAATATTTTGGTGGAGAGATACATACTGGGTATTGATTTACAATACGTACATGTAGAGTCCAAGCATTTTGAAGTTTATCCGCGTAAATATGGCGACCAGAGTATACTGGTTGTTTTCTTCGCGAATAATAACAAAATTACAGTATCCAGATTTGCTCTGTATCAAATAAAATGCGTTATTATTTTCAACATCCACATGTCACATCTGTTACAATTCATGTGTTTATTGAGTCGTTTTTATTTGGTGTACCTGTAGCCCCATCAGTTGGCTTGTACTTACACTCATAGGAAGGCATCGTTTAACAAAAAATACATGAACAATAATGAAAATTAACATTTGTGATAACCAGCCACCCCTAAACCAGTAGCAAGAAAGTGCTCGCTGTAAATAGCCAAATTATTACTTTGGTCATCAAAAAGTAAAAATTTTGAAATAAGTGTATCTTGAAGAATAAATCCTCCCTTTTTCATGCTGATGAAATTTTATAAAGCTGAATAAAATGCAAGATATTAGAGTTTCTTTGAATCCATGTTTTCCAAGTTCTGCTAGAAATTTTCATTGAGATTGCAGTGTGCACATATGCTTGAGCAAACCCAAGCTTCAAACCTTTTTGTTCTTATTCTTTGGAGCTCACAGTAAACTTCCTTTACATTCGTTCAATTACTATTGTGGGTTATCAATTTTGACAAAAAAAGGACATGTTTTGTCTAGCTCAGTAAGAATCTGAAAATCCTATTGGGCAACTTATTCTTGGTGTTTGGGTGGCAGGTCACAAGTAATGCATGATTTAAAAAAAATCATGCTTACACAACAAAAGGAGAAAATATATAAAGGGGAATCCAACCAATCCAAGTTGATAGGTGAAAGTTTGAACAATATTGGACAAACAACAAGAAAGTTATGAATTTTTAAAAGTTGTAAATATTGGTAATCACTATACTCATGGAGACTTCAAATTGGCCGCATATGGGATCTCATAGTGATGTAAGGCAAGGACTACTCTTCCATGTACTCCAATACATATTATGGCTAAAATGTCATTTTCCCAAAAGTTTTATTTCAAATTATATTTTTCTTTCATGAGGACATAAAACAATATACTACCTGGGTTATATTTAGATTACTGCCCCCAGGGGAATGGGTACTTAAAGGAGAATGAAACTCTTGGAGCAAGTTAGCTTTTGTGAAAGCAGACAAATCAAAGAATAAGATCAACAAAAGTTTGAGTAAAATAGGACTAGCAATAGAAGAGTTATGAGCATTTGAATGTCGAGATCACTAATGCTATGGAGATCCTCCTTTTGGCAATGCGACCAAGATCTATGATGTCACAGATGAACAACTCTCCCCTTTTGGACACTGAAAATATACCCCAAAACATCTCTTTTTGCTCATTCTATAATCATATGACAAAATGATTCATCAATGATATAATGTTGTGAAACCTCTGTACTTGTCCTCTCATAAAGAGAACACCTCACCATGTGATAGACTCTATAAAAGTGAGAATATAAGTGAAATAAGTACTAAAGTAATGAGGGAGTTGTACGTGTGTGACATCACAGATCTTGGTCGCATTGCCAATGGGAGGATCTACATGGCATTAGTGATCTCAATATTCAAATGCTCATAACTTTCTTATTATTCATTCAATCGTCCTAGAATTTTCAACAATATGTTTCTTTGATTTTTCTCTTTGATATGGATTCAGCTGGTTTCAAGGGTTTCATTCTCCTTTAAGAGAAAACCACAAATCCCTGATAATAAAGTACATGGCCTATGGGAAAGTTGTCATAATTTACAATGTACTTACCTAGTTGCCAATTTGAAATCTACATACTATTAGTGATCTCAATTTTAAAGCAGCTATAACTTTCTTATTGCTTGTCCAATTTCTTTCAAACTTTAACCATTCTGTTTAAATTATTTTTCTCCTTCCCAACACAACATTTTATGGCCAAGGCTGGATTCCCCTTTAACAAAAGAAAGGGTACATCATAATTTACAAATTCATGTTGACAACTAAAAATTTCATCACCTACATGTACTTATATTGCAATTTTTCTCTCTTTTTGCAACAGTATGGATACGCCCCTAAAGGCTCTTCTGTGATCATGTATCGAGAGAGGAAATTCCGCCATTCTCAGTTCTTTGTGTCCCCTGATTGGACGGGGGGCATCTATGCCACGCCCACTATTGGAGGTGAGGAGATGACAAATATTCCATTTTTATTTTCTTAAACTTCTTGCCATCTATTAAGTCATTTTGCATTATATGCTGCATATTTGATAGTGCTATGCATTTCTTCCCTTTCTCTATAAGTGTATTTGGTTGAATTTTTGACCACTAAATCATCAAGAGGAGCATGATTATTCATTTTATTTTTATTAGAATATGCTTGTTATCCCATTTGTGGGTGCATCGGGGTCTAGTGGTTCTGACTCTTGCCGTTGAAACAGAGGGTTGTGGATTCGAATCCTACCCATGGTGTGTTTTCCTTGACCAAGAAATTTATCCACACTGCTGCACTCGACCCAGGTGAGGTGAATGGGTACCCGGCAGGATTCATTCTTTGTTCATTCTTTGAATGCACTCAGCGCTGGTGATGGTAGCTCGAGCTAAAGCCGGGGTAATAGTAGCAGCGCATTTTATCCTGAAGCAAAAAAGCGCATTATAAATCCAGCTATTATTATTAATAGTATCATTAGTTAAAAAAGCACCACAAAGTGTTCAGTCATTATTTGGCAATGGGTGAAATGATTGCCGATTAATTTTAAGTTGACGATGTAACAGAAGCTTTAGCATACGGTATCTTACTAGAGTTGAATATTGCAGATTGGTGCATGGATGCTGTATGTCATGCAAGCTTACATAACATCTTCTCTAAAAAAAAAAGAAAAAAGGAATTAATTTCATACATATCCAGTTGATAAAAAGGGAAAGGTAATTTGTGAAAAGTTGCTCCAGAGCTAATTGAATATCTGAATTTAAAAACTGCCCAAGTCCAATCATTGGCAAAATTGAGTTAAAAATGGGAAATTGTTCTGAAATCATCTCAGAAATACCTTAAAGAGAAATTCCAGTATTTGCAGTAAACACTGATTTCATGAGAAAGTCTGTAAAACAAGGCTTAACTGTCAGTATATCATCGAGGATCTAGATCTGGTACAGTTCCATAAACTGAACTTCGTGAAATCTTAAAATCTACGCTGAAAAATGTTCAGACTGAAGATCCCCAACACAGATAAGCGCACGTGGGACAGTGTATAATTATTGCTTTGAATGTCGTGCCCGACGCTCTACCCGAATCTTGTGCTTATTTGCTGATTTCTCAGCAATTACACAATTTCTTCCAGAATCATTTGGCACATACGTTTTATTTATACAAACAGACACTTTGGTGGTCATTTCATTGGATTCTGTACGAACTCATTTTGATATCGTTACCAAAACTAGCATTTACCTTTAAATGAAGGAGGAAAATCTGGAATGAGTGTTAGGAAAGCCCAAATCCTGGACTTGGGTTTTTCTTACATTCATATCACAGCTCCCTCTCTCATTACTTCTACTACTTACTACAGAAGTCTACCATGTATATGAATGTAAGAATGACCCAAGTCCATATGATTCTAAAAACGACCCAAGTCCACCAGACAAAAGGCCCCGCCCACAAGTAACATGCATATTAATATTCATAAAAAATATACTCTTAAATTTTTTAATGATGTTCTCTTATGTCTTTTGGCCAGATATAATTTAATCACCCAAATTAAAAAAAATATCAATTTTTTTAGATTTTCTCGAAATGACCTATGGACTTGGGTCTTTTTTGTATTTATTCACATACTCAATTACAAAGTGGCTTAATGCATTGGATTAAATTTTATGTACTATGCTCTCCTTTGTGTGTGCAGGAAGTCGAGCTGGAGCCATTATTGCTGCATGTTGGGCTACCATGATGTTTTTAGGTGAGGATGGATACGTAGAGAATACAAGGAAGATTGTCTCTGCTGCAAGGAAGATTACTAAGGAGTGAGTAGATTATTTACTATCAGAGAATGAGGAGGAGGAGGGTGATAGTTATGCTGATAATGATGATGGTAGTTATGGTGGTGATGATGATACTGATGATGATGATGATAATTATGATGAGGATTTTGATGATGATGATGATCATAATGAGGATGATGTTTCTGGTGATGATTTATGATGGTAGAGGTGATGATTATTATGGTGATGGTGGTGAAAAAATGATGATGATAAAAGATGATGAAGATAAAGATGATGTTAAAGATGACGATGATGATGGTGATGATGATGAAGATGACAATGATAATTACCCTTGTCTTAATTTCTCTCCGGTGCGTAGGCTTCATCAGATTCCGGGCATCTTCATCTACGGTAATCCTGAGGTGAGCGTGGTCGGGGTCGGGTCAAAGGTCTTCAACATCTACCGTCTATCGGGAGCCCTCACAAAGCGAGGTTGGAATCTCAATTCTCTTCAATTTCCTTCAAGGTAGGCTGTTTAGGGTCATTTATGATTTTTTTTTTAAATATGTGCACTTGATTAATATCAAATTTGGATTATTTTCATGGTGATTACTGTAACTCATTATTTCTGTGATGTTTGTAATCATAGTGAAAAAGATTCTTGTTGTTTAATACGTAGTGTTAAATATAGGTGGTCGACCAATTGCTCAGGATTTATTGCGAATGACGTCACAATAAGGATGATGATTGTGTGCATTTATTATGAAAGACAAAATTTTAGCTTTTGTAAGACTTCAACAATGATTTAACATTATTTCTTGATTTTAGTGAGTAAGTAGTAAGAAACTGAAATTTGTTCTTCGTCATAATAGACAAGTGAGAGCCAAAACAATGGACTGCTTTTTTTTAATGTCTGTACTTACGCGGACACCACAGTGACTGTTGAAAATCAGCATTTTGTATTAGTCTGTAGAATTCTAGTACTATTGTGTAACGACATTATAACACACTTTAAATTTGTTTACAATACTTTGATTTACAATGTTTACTCCATGTTGTACCTGTAGCTTCCATTTGTGTGTGACCCTCCGTCAGACGTTTCCTGGAGTAGCGGAACAGTTCATCCAGGATGTTAAAGAGTGTACCGAAGAGATAATGAAGACGCCCAACGAGAAGGCATCAGGAAGTGTAAGTATTCCGTCACTCGCATCATCAGTTGCACGGTGGTCTGCAGGCACAGACCCTGATTGAAACTTTGATCAGCAAGTGCATGTGTCTCCACGCAAAGACCAGCACATACAAAACTTGCTGTTTCAATTCAGGCCTTCAGTCCACAAGGCATGAGTAGGCTGCACATTCAGACCCTTAACTTGAGTGAAGGGTTTGCACAGCAGACTAGTTGCACGGTGGGAGCGAGGGTGCTCTGAGAGTACATGTGCAAAGGTTGGGCTGTTAACGCATATAATATCTGACTTTCATTGGGAGAGCAATGATTGGATTAGATAAAAGTATGACGTTTTTTGCCAAGAGATACATTTTAAACACTTTGTTTGTTTTTTTCCCCTGCACAGGCTGCTATGTATGGGACTGCACAGGCCATTCCAGATCGCTCCTTGGTGACGGACCTTGCCAGAGGATACCTTGATGCCTACTACTCCACGGACCCCATAGAATAAGCACTGAATGTGTCATGATCTTTATAGTTGTATCTTAATTGTAACATGGGTTTCAATAATCCGAAGAATTCACAAGAGATTAAAGTACTGGTCGAATTTGCTCTTGAAGGGAGTATGTCTTTGTGGATGCTGTGGACAGTAGTACATGTACGTGTGTGTGTGTGTTCACTGGTCGTCACAGGCATATGATAATTATACATAAATGTACTTGCTATAACAATTATCATTGATTCTATCACTCTGTGTGCAAAAAAAGCTTGTTGTAATTAAACATCAATACAACTCAAAGGAAAGTATTTGGAAAAGGTTGAATCCTTTTGTTGTGGAAGAAACGGTAATTGCTCGATACAGTGTATGTTCCGATTGTATTCTTAATTTCCTTTTTATTTTGTATATACATATTATCATATGTATTTAATTGTTTATCAGTGCCTTTAAATTAAATGAATACAAAATATTTCATAGTTCATAAAGTAATTTTAGATTTTCCCTTCATCAACAGATGGGACAAGTGAATTATTCATTTCTGTTATGGTAATGGTGTTGGTGAATTATGCTATCTTTTGATTTGGTGATCTTTGATGGTTTGCATAGTGGTACAGGTAATGCTGGAGTGTTTTAAGGTTCACTATGTCATTACTCCTGAAAAGAACTGTTAGGTGGTAGAGAGATACGTAGAGATGAAAATTGAAAGGTGAGAAAGAGAAAGACGAGGTGAAAATTGATAGGTGAGAAAGACGAGAGTGAGGAGTATATTTTGTAATGTAAGGTGAGGTCTTTAAAGGACTTAAACCAGGTGATGACTGACAGTCAAGCTGCGCAGAACTTTGAGACGCTTCATCGCTTCTACTCATCACCGCTCATCTACCTGTTACTGCCAGGCTTTCTCGGCTTATCTCATCATCATCTGGCACCAGGTGGGTGTTTCATAAAGCTGTTTGTAAGTTAAGAGCCACTTTAAGAACGACTGGTGATCCTTTCTTATGGTAAATGGTATATTCATTGGCGATGGTTTAGCGCGTAAGAAAGGATCACCAGTCGTTCTTAAAGTTGCTCTTAACTTACCAACAGCTTTATCAAATGGCCCCCGGGACTTCTCAACTCATTTCATCTGGTTTATTGTCCTTTTATGTCACAAAAGATACTTCTCTCTAGGCCTTGAGGTTTGCCTTGGCCTTGGGGGTTCGGGCCTTGACTACAACACCATTTTACTCTAATATTTCAGTTTCATCTCTATCATTACTCCACCCAACAGTCCTTTTCAGGACTAACCACATCGTGAGCCAAACTTCTGCCACGTTATCTTAGGTTTGTTATTTTTGTATTTCATGTCATTTTGTAATTTTCTATCTGCGATCACCAGCATAATTATGAGGAATATTCAACAAACATTCACTGTTGTTTTCTACTATTATACTTTACATTCCATTTTGAAAGTGACATGTTTCTTTTGTGATGAAAACATTCATTTTTACTTGCCATGTGCAATGACATATAATTTTGACCTCCCAAACATTTTTGTTTTAATGCTGTTCTCAACATGTTTTCTCACGATTTGTATTACTCAATGTGCTACTTAAATTAAAGTATATAAAAAAAGAGATAAGAAAAAATGTATCATAGGAAATATTGAGATTTATTTTGATAGCTTGAAGCTTACTTTTTTTTTTACTAACCGAGTACTAATTACTAAGTACTAATTAAGAATATAGCTGTTTTTACAAATTTCAAAGTGATGGAATTTATGTGTATAAATTGGGTGAATTGTTATAAATAATATTCTATGTTACAACGTGTATTAATACAATATTATTTGACATCTAAATTATATAACTCGACATGTTTAGTTGATTTATACTACTTTAATTGTATTTAAATTATTGATTTTGTAAGGAATTAAAATGTCCACCCGAGACTACCTCTGGGGGTGGTTTCGTTAGGCTCGCTGAAAGTTGACCCGAGGTTGGTTTGACATGTTTACATCTAACTTCATTCCTACCCAAGGTTTGCCCCGGGCCTGCCTCAGGAAAGCACTTTTCTAGATGTAACAGGGTTCTTAGTCTAATGCCAAATTGGTCTCATTTCCACGTTGTCTACTTAGTATTATTTATGTTGTCAATTGAAAATTTGGTTCATAAACAGTCAATAGACTTAGTGATGTTAGACCAAGAATGCTTTATGCAAATAGGTATAGCCGGCCTAACTGGGAATAGGACTGAATAGTTAATAGACCAAACGATTGATATATAGATGAACTGGTTTAGAAGAACTAGGATTAGATCATGTAAAATTAAACCAAATGGAAAATAGACCAAGGGGCAATTTACCTTCATAGTGGCTTCAAAGGTTTACCTTTCATGCCTGATATTATATTAATCAGTGATGTACAGGTGGAGGGGTGGGGGGTTGCCCCCCCCCCAAAAAAAAAAAAAAAAAAAAGAACCCCAAAATTCACAACCAAGAGAAAAAAAAAGGAAAGAAAAGGTAGAAAGAGAAGGGTAAAATATATTTTTTTTCTGAATATATAAAATCTATCACAAATTTGATTTTTTGTAATAAGTCCAAATTTTTGCAATCTCGCTTTGCTCACTCGCAACTTTTTAAAATAAATTTTACCTTATATGCCATATCTGGCCCCCTCAAAATATTTGGCTTGTTGTGCCATTGATATTTAGAAGGCTCAAGATTTGGGGACATGATTTTGATATGGTGATAAGCTAATTATCACTTAAAAAGTCTCAAAGTCCAATGGTTAACAGTGATTAGAGAAGTTCAGTACCCATGCCACAGTGCTTTTATTATATCAATTTCATACCTTTAATAAAAGTAAATTAATTGTATTTACCCTTACATTACACAAATATTTTTTTCTCTAATATTACAATCTAAATCAAGTTTTCCCCAGAAAATTTGTGTTATTTGGACATAATTTAAATACTTCAGCAAGCAAAATTGTCTTCAGGCAGACTGATTATTTCTATATTGTTCGTTAAATTACTATTTTCTGTTTTTATTACAATCATGTATGCATTAAGAATTTCTAGTCTGGTTGTCTGATGTGTGCACTACAGGAGGTGTCCAAATTTTGTATGATTACAAGTATAACTTGCTATTCATAAAAAAATGTAAAAATGTGAACAGAATGTCATGGAAATCTGATTGAATTGAATAGTGTAATGCAAAAAGGGAAATAAATAAAACATGTATACATTCAGTTAAAACTGAGTAAATTTCAGTTGATCTTTGGCCCTAATCAATATCATGTAAAACATTAGATTTTTTTCTGATAATATATTTAAAGATAAACACCAGTTGTGGTAACGATCTCAAAATGAGTTCGAAGAGAATCCAAAATGACCACCGAAGTGTTGTTTGTATGAATAAAAAATATGTGCCAAATGGCTCTGGAAAAAATGTGTAATTGCTGAAAAATTAGCAAAGTAAATAAGGAATTCCATAAAATGTCGGTTATTTTCCAAACAATATTAATACACTGTCCCACATGTGCCTTTTTTGTGTTAGTGATCATCAGAATGATCAGTTTCACCTAAGATTCCATGATTTCACAAGGATAAGTTTATTTCAATGTACCAGATCTAGATCTATGAAAACATGGTGGCAATTAACCTTGATTTAAAAGACTCTCATGAACATGAAATTAACTATAGAACAATTGGGTAGAATGATAGCAATGAATATTTAAATATATGACTACTCAGTGTACATGAATGTGCACTTACAAAAAAAGTATAAAAATATGACGAGCGTTAACAATTGAAAGTTGTGTGTGATGACTTGTTAGATCCAATACTCGTGAAGATGTCTTTTACAGTCACTTAAATTAAATCATAATTATTTACAAATTATAAATATGTCATTTGTTTCTTTGATTTGTTTTATTATCCTACAAAAACATAACCTCGTACAGTTAACTGACTTCAATATGCGGATTCAATATCTTGATTGAGCTAGAGATAGTCACTTTACGTGTTCTGTCTTTTTCTGGTTTTCTTTCATTTTCTTTGGTATTCTGCCGCATTTCATAAAAGGACTTGTCTAACATTTTATCCGATATTTACTAGTATTATAAGGCTTCTCTGCCAATCAAAATCAAGGAAAATTGAAAGGAAATGCTATGGATTTGTATCTTTTTCTTTGTTTTTCTTTTCATTTCTTCCTCTCTCTCTCTCTCTCTCTCCCTCGCTCTTTCATTAATCTTTCTTTTGCTCTTTCATCTATTTTTTTGGTCCTTTTATTTTTCAGATGCCTTTCTTCTTTCCCTTTATTTCAATTTCTTTCTTTTATCCCATTTTTATGACTTTTTTCTTTTACTTTATTCTCTCCATCTTTGCTATAATTTTCGAGTCACTTCTTTCTTCCAAAGAGCCAGCCATCCTTTCTTTCATCCCTCCAAAGTTCGTGCCCGGTTTTCTCAGTATTCAGTGAGAGCAAAGCCTTAATTCTCGAGCTTGTCGATGAATCGCATATAGTCTTTGACATACTAGTATACAGTTTGCGGGATGTTTTTATCTCGTTCTGCCTCGTCCTCTCAACATTCCCAGCTGGGGTCAAGGGCGACTGTCCTTTTAAAGGTCAAGTCCACCCCAGAAAATTGTAGATTTGAATCGATAGAGAAAAATCAAACAAACAACGCTGCAAATTTCATCGAAATCGGATGTAAAATAAGAAAGTTATGACATTTTTAAGTTTCGCTTATTTTTCACAAAACAGTTAAATGCACAACTCAGCGATATGCAAATGAGAGAGTCGATGATGACGATCCATCATTCACTATTTATTTTGTTTTTTTATTGTTTGAATAATACAATATTTCATTTTTTTACAGATTTGACAATAAGGACCAACTTAACTTAACCATAAACTGTTAAAATAATGGTAATTCCACATGTTCAGGGAGAAATAAAACTTTGTTTCACTTGACAAGGAGGAGAAAATTAAAATATTTTATATTTCATATAACAAAATACAAAAGAAATAGTGAGTGGGTGATGTCATCAGTCTGCCAATTTGCATACCGACCAGGATGTGAATATAACTGTTTTGTGGAATTAAGCAAAACTTTAAAATGTCATAACTTTCTTATTTTACATCCGATTTTCATGAAATTTTCTGTGTTTTGCTTGTTGGATTTTTCTCCTTTTTTTCAAATCAACTTTTTGTTGGGGTGGACTTGTCCTTTAATAAGCTTCGCTTCCGTAAAGACAAGGACAGTCTCTCAGCCACGTGCGACGTCAGATCTGTCGCGTGCGACCTCGCCTGACCTCACACTGAGGACAGATCTGTTTTGACCAAAAATAACAAGAAAATTTGGGACTAAATTCTCATATTTTCCCAAAAAATATTAACGGGACTGTCCAGAAAATGATTTCTACTATCTATACTATCTATATTATGGTGAAATTCGTATTCATTTAAAAAATTGCCATTGTCTGTGCAATTAAAATAATATGAAAATGCCAGCAAAAATTGCAAATTTTTCGACCCCCTATGAATCACGACTTGGCAAAGGGAACATCAAGATTCGTTTACCAGACACTTCAGGCAATACAAAAGTTGGTTAAAAAATATATCATGATGGTGCATCGGGAACCCCCGCCGACTTGATAAGTCCATGCAGGGTCTCGCTCAGAGTTTGCCCTCGTGTTATATTGACATCAGGCTTGATTCATTATTGTAGTCATATGCCATAAGTTGGCGCAAATTGAAATTTACATCACTGCAAAGAATATCTCATGGCCATCCAAACGTTAACACATGAAATATGGTATGAAATTATTTAAAAGAACATACTCTTTCGGGCAGGTATAATAATGATATATGTTCATAACATATTTTTTCCTACTTTGGGATTTGTGAGGTGTCAAGTTCTTTTTTTAACTTACGCGGTATGGCAGGGCCCGCGGAAGCGGGGGGGGGGGGGGTGGGCTTCAGCCCCCACTTTTTTTTTTCCCAAAACGCAAAAATGACCATATGATTGTGATTTTTTGCATGGTCAGCCCCCCCCCCCACTTTGAAAACCGTTCCGCGGCCGCTCCTGAAAGGGGTGGTTCGCATTTGGGAAGAGTTTTCTAGGGACATCATCATCATCCTTCAGCAAGAAACTGATCCACAGTGTGCTGCACTCAACCCAGGTGAGGTAAATGGGTACCGGTAGGAAGTAATTTCTTAAAAAGCTGTGTGCGCTATGCATGAACGCCTAGCTTAGCCGGGTAATATAGGAGCGCCTTGAGCACCTAACAAGGTGGATATGTGCGCAATATAAATACCCTATATTATTATATTATTATTATCCGTTAAAGTAAAGTACATTCCACCAGGTTGGTGTATCATCGTTCTTGTAGAATTGTGCAGGAGTATGTAAAGTGCCGTGGAAGATCTATTGTACGTGCAGTTAAAAATAATCAGCGCATGTCTTGGAGTTCCTTTCAATCGACGTACTATATTTGAATTGTATCTTAATCTTTGAATGTGTTATTATTATCATTAAATGGGCATGTCTAACCTAAAAGTGAGTTCATCTACGTATAGACGCGTGCAGAGATAAACGATTTACACATTTGGCGTGAAGAGACTTTGGTATGAGAAAAGGTAATTACGAAGTATAAATTTCCAACCCCCTTGTAAATTTCGTAACAATATCAACGAATGGTTTGTTTATTCATATCATTAAAGGGATGGTCCGGGTTGAAAATATTTATATCTTAATACATAGAGTAGAATTCACTGAGCAAAATGCCGAAAATTTCATCAAAATCGGATAACAAATAATAAAGTTATTGAAGTTTAAAGTTTAGCACTATTTTGTAAAAACAGTCATCATGAATATTCATTAGGTGGGTTGATGATGTCACATCTCCACTTTCCGTTTTCTTATGTTATTACATGAAATCATATTTTTTTCATTATTTCATACTTGTGTGAATAATATGTCTCCCTTATTGTAAAATAAATTGCAGCAATAAATATCTATTATGCACTAAAACAGTTGTCAATCCAATTTTTCTAGTTCTTGGAGGTAATTTTTGAATAAACCTGATTTATTATAATAAAATGCAAAAGAACAAGTGGGGATATGACATCAACCCACCTAATGAATATTCATGACGACTGTTTTCACAAAATATTGCTAAACTTCAAACTTCAATAACTTTGTTATTTGTTATCCGATTTTGCTGAAATTTTGCTCAGTGAGTTCTACTCTATTTATTAAGCTATAATACTTTCAGCCCGGACCATCCCTCTAATAGTGCATAGCCTGATGGGTCAGTGATAAAAAATAAGAACTTTTGGAAATAATATGACTAAATAAAGAGCTGGAATATGCCATCAAGTCCTGTAATACCTTTAACCATATAAAACACCCTACTAAATGAAAACATGAGTCAATTTTGCTCATTATATACCCCTCCCCCTCCCTTTAAAAAATATCACCCTGCATGATGGTGGCTGGTTCTGTAAATCATATCAGTATATAGTTTTTCGTTCTCATTCATGTGCATATATGTTCCATTTTTATATTTTGTTTTATTTTAGAATTATTCATTTCGAGGCGTTGTTTGCCTCGGGGTCTTGGAGGCAGCTCGGGCATAAATATGCGGGGCATTATGACTCTCTCTCTCTCTCTCTCTACCCCCCCCCTTTTTTTTTTTTTTTACCTCGATGATGATCCAATTAAGGACCGAGACTGGGTGGGGCGGGGCTTGGGGGCGGGGTTTGGGAGGAGGGACATTATTTTGGTAAATAACGTGCGATTGCGAGACTGTCGTTTTTATCGTAAAACTAGTATCAAACTGAAAGACTGCCATCATTTGCAGAGGCGCTAGGCCTATAAGAGAAGAATTAGAAGAACATAGATAACGAATATCGCTTCAGTTCCAAAGTCTAATTTTCCAGGCTAATGCCAACGCTTTTAATAATTAAATCAGCCGTCATAGATTGGCTTTGAACTGTCATCGAGTGATACGGGAGCTAGCTTGCGCTCCACGCCGGAACTCTGGGCTAGTGATACACTGGGTATACCGATTGTCTGCTAGCTGCTACTAGTGCTAGATTCTCGTTGCTGCTCTCTAGGGGCCTACTCTATCTTCGTGAAGTAAAATCTGAAGATGGACATTGATTCGTTTTTTCATTCGATCCTAGAATACGGGGTAAGAGTTTGATTTTCATAGTTGTATACTGTCAGACCGACCCTTTCCAAAGCTTTTTCCTTAATAATTGGACTGATTCAAGTAGGGGTGGGGTGGATCGAATTGTCTTGACTTGTTTTGACTTTGTTATGTTGGTCTAACTAGCCAGGGAATTAGAGCAGAGGTCTTTAATCTAGTCTATTAAGTACTGAGAGTATTAACGTTAGTATGTTTTGTTTTAATACATGATCATACAATGTTTTCTCAATTCAAACTTGCACTTAAGTTCATAAAAAAAAAATAACCTGAGTGTTGGTGTTATATTTCAGGCTAGTTCAATGTTTGAATTTTATCTGAGTCTCTGACTCTGAAAGATGAAATGTAATCTCATAGTGAGACCACCACATATCGACCACCTCTTTTGAAACCGACCACCTTGCGCGCATTAAAATTATTGTGTATTACAAACTACTAGTATACGCACATGAGAGTAGGCGCAGTGTCCATATAGGAACGCAGAGCTACCAAGACAGTCTCACGCATTGTGCATGAGACTCGCACATTGTGCGTAAGACTCACGCACCCAGGGACAGGGTCCATCTCACGCATGGCACCCTTTTTTGACACGCATCGGGACCCGACAGAAAAAAAAGAGAAAAAGTAGCATTATTCGCTAGATTATACGCACTGGCCGACCGCCTTCACACGCCGTCATGTCTACCCCGGCACGCGAGACGAATCGAGAGTGCAGTCAGCGCACAGCTAGTACGTGATACGATGAATCGCGTGCGTGCATCGCATGGTTTTGTAGTATGGATCGATATCATGATGAAGCTCATATATCGCACGCGCGTGTTGCGCGCGCCTTTTCGAAACGTACAAGTGTAAGTACTGGCCGCGTGCACGCAGAGACGCCGAGTCATGAAAATCTCACGCATAACATTTTTTTAACTTGGCATCTCTGGGAACGGTAAGAATCGATTTTACGAGAGAAAAAGAAGGGGAAAAGGGTAAAAATTTGAAAGATGACAGCATCAGAATTAAGCCTTAGATCTAGTAGAATTTATCAAAATTGTTTTGACTAGACCCGAACCCGCACCATTTCCGATCGGATACGGCTTTAGAACAAATATCTTTCGTCAATCGTCGAATCATGTGCCGGAGCTCGCAGTGGAAGTAGTGAGACGATGATTTAGCATGTTGACATCATAGAACTGATTTGGGAGAGTAAAAATATTTCGCCACCGCAACAAGAATTGGCCGTAAACTTAGTGTATCACGGGTGGTCGGTTTCAAAAGAAGGGTGCAAATGAGCAAATGTAATACCGTCGTATTCGTTGATCGCATATATATATGTGAATTGAATCGGTGTCACTGATCGAAACATGGGAATCTGAAAACCAGTTAAAACCGATTTTTTTTTTTCACAGATATGATGCTTAGAAAATTAGGTGGTCGATAAGAAAAAGTTCCAACCATACCAATTTCATTTTTAAGAGATAAAATAAAATATTTTAAAGATAGGTGACCTCAGAATAGCTAAAAAAAAGAAGGAAAAAATTGTCTTTAAAAAGCAAAAAAATAAAAAGCCTAATTCTTCACACTTCATATTTCAAGTAGTAAAGTTGAATAGTTAATGAAAATTCTTGACACCTTTATTTTGCAGACTGCTTGGGAGTTTTTATTGAGATAGCTCAGTATGCACATCTAAATGCTAATGCTTGAATAATGGAAGTTTTTTTGCAGTAAACACCATGTATGTAGTCCTGAAAATGACTGTTAGTTTCTTTCTTGATGTTTTGGTAGCTCTTAAAAGAACTGTTATTGACATTTCGACCAGCGTGTTCTGGTCGTCATCAGGAATGATGAACCTTATGAATCCTTGGGTATGTATTAAGTTGTAAGCAGGTTGGTTATATGAAACTCTTGCTTTCTGCATTTTTAATCAAATACTTGTCTGGGTTATTGTTGATCAATTTCAACAAGTTTAATGTCCTTTTTAAATCTTAGGATGTCCTTTAATCAAGTTCAATGAAAATTTCTAAATTCATTTTGGCGGCTTATTGTTGGTCTTGAGCCAGTAGGTCACATAGTTTGTTGAGATATTCAAACTGCATATTGCAAAAAACAATGATCTGACATATTTTATCGGTAATAAGGTAACAGGTAGACTAAAAAATCTGCTGTTTTGGAAGAGTTTTAAAATTTTCTGATTTTTTTCAGCCCTCCTCCTTCTACTGCGAAGCCAGACAAAGTCTTAGCGGAGCATATCTTGACCGAAATAGACTGATTTTTTTGGTCTTGGTAAAATGTTGCAATGGTCAATGACCTGATAACATTTCTTTCTCAAAATAAATGATCTGTTTGAGAGTGATCTGAGCGGATTTCAGGGTCACAAGGTCAAAGATCACAGGGATCATAGTTGCAAAAGTTAGGTGACAAGACATGTTATTCCTATCTGGCGATGGCGTAGGCATAAATTTCTTCTGTGCAGTTGATAATCCATCAATTTGTGGAGCGATGTGGCCCAGTGGATTAGTCTTCTGACTTTGAAACAGAGGGTCGTGGGTTCGAATCCCAGCCATGGCGTAATTTCCTTCAGCAAGGAATTTATCCACAATGTGCTGCACTCGACCCAGGTGAGGTGAATGGGTACCCGGCAGGATTAGTTCCTTGAATGCATGAGCGCTGAAAGGCAGCTCGAGCTAAAGCCGGTGTAATAATAATAACAATGCGCCTCAGAATAGATTGTTTCTAGAAAGATGGCGCCTATTATTATTAATTTTTCTTTTTATTCTTCTTTCTTCCTGCTAATCCTGAAAATGTAGTCTTTAGCAGGTCTTGTATTAGCTGAAGCCCTGGATGATCTAGATGATGCACTCTCAGAATGGCCACCCATCCTCTTGGTTGCTATTACTGCGTTTGTGGTCACTGTTGCCATGGAAATTTATGCATGGTATTCAGATTCAGATTTGAGTGAGTATCTGAATAGTCCTGAATATCCTTCTGATGACAGTAGCATTAATGCTGCCCCACTATTTTGCTAGCATATTTTTACCAGTATATGTTTACTAGCATATTTCCTAACAGTTAACTTGTCTGATAATGTCACATTTGCCAGCTTGCAGCAAGTTTTAAAGGAGTATAATAGGTCACTGAAACTTTTATCTAAATCTGAGGTACATGTACATGAATGTATGTTTAACTGTGTTTTACCAAATCAGAACATTATAGAGCACCAAATTATAAAAATGTCTAGGAACAACAGGATCTTATATCACAAAGGTGTATAAAGAGTTTTATCAACTGTCAAAAATCTATTGAAATAGTGACATTCACCCAAGAACAAACAAGTATAGAATTAAAGCATCAGATAATGATATCAGTTTAATAGCTAAAACAAAACATGGCAGAAGTGTATGTAGGTAACTGTAAGAAAAGTATTTTGTAGCAGTAGATTTGGAACATGCATAAAATGGATCTTTATTATTATTTTTTTAACCTGTTGAATGCATTTGATTTTAGTGTGAATCAAGGACTCTGATCAGAGTTATATTAGACACGGTTGCATGGGTTGGAAATGTAATTGAGAATTTGAATTTTGGTATTTGAAATAAATCAAATATAGGATTTTCCAAAAGGGGGGGCACATTTTGCAGAGGAAAAATTTGACAAGCAAAAAAAAAAAGGCCTCTACTTTCAAAGGGGGGGGGGGGGCACACTTCTGTTTTAACAGCATTTTTATATTACAAATTTTAATTGTGCCTCTCAAAGGGGGGAAGGGCGTGGGCTGGCTGTGCCCCCCCCCACCTGGATCCACCAGTAAATACACTAATTTGTTATTCATTTATTTTATTATAGCTTTAATGCAGAGAGGAAAGAGAAAGTTCTTCAAGCTGCTTAGGAGTGCACCGATTATTGGAAGCAAGGTCAGTACTCATCAGTTCGAGCGATACCCTTTTAGGGTGAAACACAAATTCCTCAAATTTTGGAATTCATGGTTCTCAGTGAAACAGGTGCTCATTAAACCTATTCTTGTTAGAAATCGCCTTTAATTGATTTATCCATATTTAAATTCTTGTGTGAATGTGGTTTGCTCTTGATAGAGGTAAAAATGGATCTCATAATAATGATAGCTGGATTTATATGGCGCTTTTTGCCTGTGGATACAAAGCACTTGCTATTATTACTCGGCTTTAGCTCCAGCTACTATCACCGGCGCTCAGTGCCCTCAAGGAATTAATCCTGCCGGGTACCAATTCACCTACCTTGGTCGATAGTGACTGTGGATACATTTCTTGCTGAAGGAAAAGTCATCATGGCTGGGATTCGAACCCATGACCCTCTGTTTGAAAGGCGTGAGTCAGAACCACTAGACCACAATGCGCCCACATAATACCACCCGGACCCCGGCCCTGATATAGAGAGAGCCACTCGACCAGGCACTCTGCATTTACACACATGCATGCACACACAGGATGTTTGTCCCACCAAACAAAACGTTTTTGGAATATTCACAAAAAGAAACTCAAAGCCAATAATTGTTAGTTGGCTAACATTTCCTATTTGTGCTTAACAAATCTACATGGAAAGGAAAAACCAAGAGGAGATCACTCATAATCGAAAGTAACAATTTCTATGTAAAAGACCTAGTGTCGAAAGGTTTTAAGATGAATGTAGATTGTTCCTGATGAAAGTTTCTACATGAGGATTTGCTGTTTCCAGAAGATTTTGTGAGTTCAAATTTTCCCCAAGCTCCAATTCATTGATGTACCCCCCTTGAAAAAATACACATTAAAAGCCAAACCAAATCCCCCTGCTCCCCCAAACTCCACTTAGACATTAGAAAGTAAAGAAATTAAAATATAAATCATGAATAATCAAGTCTTTTATATGCATATCAAAGAGGCATGCATGCTCAATATTTATATATATTTTTTCAAGTGAGATCATCCTTTTCTATTCCGCAGATTACAGAAGAATTAAAGACTACGAAGAATAACATTGCCAAATCATCCTTCAAATTACCCAAGGGTGAGAGCTATAGGACTAAGCTCCCAGAGGCAGGACTTAGCCAAGGAGAAATAATGGCAATACTAAAAAAAAACTACAAAAGTTTAGGTGAGCTAAGGAGCTAAGACTAACTTCTTAATATTAAGTTCAAGTCCTGGGTCCCGTAACACAAAGGTTAGCGATTATTCGTACACTTGGTTTTTACGTTTGATTGTACATTGTAGCCAATGGAATCAATCATAAAAAAATGTTCTACGATCATTGCTAAGCTTTGTATTACGGGCCCCTGGTATGGAAATCCAATTTCTATAGGAAAGGTTATAAAGCAATCCTAAAGTGTTTATCATATGCCAGAATTCTTATTTAGAACATCAAACTTTAATTAGAGTAATTCAGACTTGCTTGAAACTGTATTCATTCGATTAAGCTGTTCCTGTTGCAGCTAACACAGGAAACAACTTTTGGGAGCACACTAAGGCGTGTTGTCAAAAGTGTGTGTGCGTCTTTTCCTTTATATTCCACAGCGAAACCGCTGAGCGTGACATTGTCCTTTTTTCTTACCTACGGGTCAGTGCTCTTGCCATTCAAGACGCCAGCGTGCCCTTTTGCAGCGAAAACGGAAGCGTTCGCTTTTATCTTTTCTTTTGACGCCCCCGGTTGGCTCTCCGATAAGATGTTTTTGCATGAGCGCCCTCTATGTCCACGATATCGGCGTTTTAGGCAAACTATTGAACGCCCGATCTCTAGTCACTGATCTGAATATCGTTGTGTCCTTGTGTCGGTGTGCCTAGTCGCAGTGGGGTATATATTTTCCAAAGTTACGCTTTCACAATTTCTTTTGATGATTTTTCGTTTCGGGTTTCAGTATATGACAAAGTTCAATTAAATTTAGATTTCATTTCTTTAATAGAACAATAAAGCTTTAGCCCTTTAGCACGAGTATGTTGCTTTATTTTGAAGAATATACCGTTAGATATTGACTTTCTAAAAGTAAGTATTCAGGCGCGGGTAAGATTTTTTTAAATCACACTGAGCCCACACTGTTAGCATTGTCGGGTGGAAAAATTGTCCTTCATCTTTGTAAACGAAATGCAAATCCCCTCGTAAATGATGCAATATAAATCATACCTGGGTCCAAAAATGATGGCATTTAAATTTATACATTGAAAAGCTACTGTGACAAAAAAAAACAATACATCCACAAAATGCAAGCGTTTTTTGTGGAAAAAAGGATGAAAACTAAGGCCATCGTTTAAATTCAAATTTGAGCTAAACAAAGGCCTATGTCTAATTTAGCCAAAGTGCACATCAATTTTACTCTTATTATACACATGTTTAAACATTGACATGTTGGAAACTTAAATATTCACACATAATACAGATGCCGTGCAAAACAAACGAATAAAGTATCATTAATTTGAACTTTAAAAATTTAATTGGATGCTCAAGCAGTCATATCGGTCATTGTAGCTTAAATGCACAATTCTTGAATTTCATTGCCCGAAATTCAGAACAAAAAGTACTTTCGTTACTTTGAAGGACCATTACAAACATCTTTGCCTTCGAACGAAATCAAAAGCACTTAAAAAATAAATATTGAAATTATCAAAGAAGTTGAGGTAGTCTTGACCATGAATTGAGTTGAGTGTTTATAAAGGAATTACAGCGTCTTCTAAACTTTGAATGACCGATGAAAAATGTCGCGTGAATTAAAATGCAAATTAACACATTTAAGTGACTCCGACATGATATTGGACAGGAAAACCTATATTATCTTTTTACCTGGGATCCGTCTTTATTCCCTTATATAAATTTCCCCTGTGATCTAGAGTATTATGTGACCTAGTATTCTTGATTACCACCCAGGAGCCACAGAACCGAAGGGGGTCTGGGGCTGAGGCCTCCACAAGCAGGCGCGGATCCATGGGGGGGGCCGAGGGGGCCTTGGCCCCCCCCCCCCCCCCTTCGGCAAAAAAAAAAAGAAGAGAGGGGAAGAAAGAGAAAAAAGAGGGGAAGAGGGGAAAGAAAAGAAGAAAAAGAAGAAAGGAAGAGGGGGAAGAAGGGAAGAAAAAAGAGAGAGGAAAAGGGGGAAAGAAAAGAGGAAAGGAAAGAGGGAGAGGGAGAGGGGGGAAGGAAAAGGACAAAAAAAGAGAGAGGAAGAAGGAGGAAAGAAGAGAGGAGAGAGAAAGGGGAAAAGAGAGAGGAAGAGGGAGAAGGAAGAAGAGGAAAAAAAAGAGAGAGGAAAGGGGGAAAGAACAGAAGAAAAGGGGAAGAGGGGGAAGGAAAAGGGATAGGAAAGGGGGGGGGGGGGCGAATCGATGTTCGAGCTAGGGGGCGCCAAACTGATACTCAAACTAGGGGGGCGCCGAATCGATGTTCGAACTAGGGGGGCGCCGAAATGATGTTCGAAGGGATGTTAAAATTATGTTCGAACTGGGGGTCGAATTGATGTTCAAACGGGGGGGGGGGGGGGGCGAATCGATGATCGACCTACATGTAGGGGCGCCGAATTGATACTCGAACTAGGGGGGGGGGCGCCGAATTGATGTTCGAACTAGGGGCACCACATTGGTGTTTGAACTAGGTGGCGCCGAATTGATATTCGAACTAGGGGCGCCAATTTGATGTTCCGACTGAGAGCGCCAAATTGATGTTCGACCTAGGGAGGCCAAATAGATGTTCGACGTAGGGGGGGGGGGTTGCGCCGAATTGATGTTCGACGTAGGGGCGCAAAATTTATGTTCGACATCGGGGGGCGCCGATTAAATGTTCGTACTAGGGGCGCCAAATTGATGTTCGAACGAGGGGGGCGCCAAATTGATGTTAGAACTAGGCGGCGCCAAAATGACGTTCGAACTACGGGGCTCCGAATTGATGTTTGAACAAGGGGGAGGGGGTGAGTTAATTTTCGAACTAGATGGGGGCGCCAAATTTATGTTTGAACTGGGAGGGGCGCCAAATTGATGTTCGAACTAGGGGAGCGCCGAATTGATGTTCAAACTAGCGGGGCGCCAAATTGATGTTCGAACTAGGGGAGCGCTAATTTGATGTTTGACCATTAGGCGACAAATACATGTTTCAGAAGGGGGAGGGCAAAGTGATATTTCACATGGCGCCAAATTCATGTTCAACCGAGGGCGCCAAATTGACCTTGAACTTAGGGGGCTCCATGCAAATTCATGTTCGACCGGGGGCGCAACATTGCTCGTATTGCCTGTTTATAGTGAAATTTATTTCCTGCCCAAAAAGGTTACATTAATGCGGCTGATTTAAAATATCCCGTTTTTACGATAATAGACAAAAATCAATGTGCTCGAGTTTGAAGTTTGTTTGGCGAGATAGGTATCCCGTTCAGGGTCAGAAAAGAAGTTAATATCAAATTCAGTTGGCGCTACGCGCTCGCAATATTTGATCAGTGAGGTGTGTATCCTCTCTATCGATCACACGTACATAAGTCCTTAAAGTGTTAGTGTTTTTCAAATCAATATACATAGGCCGATCCAGGAGGCAAAGTTTTTGCCCCCCCCCCTTCCCATGGTGGCGCAAAAAAGGAAAGAAAAAGAAAAAAAAGACGAAGAGAAAAAGGAAAACCTTTTAGAATATGAATTATACCTTAAAAGAGTCCTTTTTAAGTCAGTATATAAAAAAATTTAGCTCGCGCTTCGCGCTCGCATCACTATTTAGCTATACGCATCCCGACCTCACAGTATTTTTTATGCGAACTAGAAGCACAAGCTGAAAATATTTTATATTCTAATCCAACAACTGAAAATGTCCTTTTCATTTCATCATTAAAAAAGTTTTCAAAGAATACATCATGGTTAAAAGTTTGTATCGCCACAAGAAAAAGCAGAAAGAGACATTTTGAGGGTATTTTATAGTCCATCAAAGGGAAAGTTGTTCACTTGTGACATCACACATCCTTGTCGCATTGCCAATGGGAGGATCTCCATAGCACTAGTGATTGCAATATTCAAATGCTCATAACTTTCTTATTATTTATCCGATTTTTCTCAAACTTTCTTTGTTCTTATTCTTTGATTTTTCTGTTTCGACACAAGCCTACTTATTCCAAAGGTTTCATTCCCTTTAAAGTGATTGCCCAATTTTAAGGTCTTAATATAAAACATTTCCTGTCCGTGCTAACGTTCGCATTAGTTGATTGGTGAGATGTCTGCTCTTCATGAATTCCTAAAATCAGTCCTTAAAATGTCAATTTTTCTGATCTGAATATCAAATTTTTTTAGCTCGCGCTTCGCGCTCGCATCATTTGGTTAGTGAAATACGTAAGGACTTAGTGAATTCCTACAAACAAGCCTTAGAATGCCCCTCTTCAGGTCTGAATTTCATAAATTTTCAGCTCGCGCTTCGCGCTCGCAGTGTTTGATTAGTGAGATGCGTATGGTAATCATGATTACAATGACTACAAAAAGTGCTTCATATGTTTAAATGTAATTCTAACAAAATCAGCAAAGGATGCCACTATCATTAGATGACTATGCTGAGATATTTATACTCTTAATGGATACCTTAAATATAGTCCTTAAAATGTCCCTATTTGGGGCCAATATATACAAAAATTTCAGCTCGCGCTTCGCGCTCGCATTGTTTGTTTAGCGAGACAGGTACGTATCACGATTACAAAAAAATTGCTTATAATGTCCCTTTTAGGTCTGAATATCAAAAATTTTCAGCTCGCGCTTCGCGCTCGCGTTATTTAATCAGTGAGATACTTATCCGTTTAATGGCATTCCATGTTCTTAAAATATCTCTATTAGGTCAGCATACCTGGCAACTGAGCGCGCTCCCTAAGTGACACCAAATTTGTGGTGGTGCCCCCCACCCCCATGCCGTGATCCACGGTACGCCACTGTACCTATATATTCTATAACAAACTACTTGAATTCCCCCCATTTAAAAATTTCGGATCGCGATTTGCGCTCGCATTATTTGCTATAAATGTATCAACCCATGAATGCTGTTCATGATTACAAAAAATATAAAATATCCAGTTTTTCAGGCCTCATGCACTGTCAACAAATTTCACGCACTCATTAGGCTTATTAGATTAATAAATATGAAATAATTTTTGTATGAATTCATAACTAAATTGTCCCTTTTTCAGGAAAATATATAGACAAGTTTTAGGAAGAGGAATAGGCATCATTTTTATATAATGACAAAATGTCCTTAGGCCTATTAAAAATGTATCGATCCTAGTTTAAAATAATAATAAAATATCAGCTCGCGCTTCGCTCGCATCATTTATTAAGTGCTTTCCACATCCACTTCATAATTCCCCTATATACACAGTGCTTTAAATATTGCTTAAATTGACCCATTTCATATCGGAATTTCAAATATTATTTCCAGCTCGCGATCCGCGCTCGCATTATTGATTTTCATGATGAAAAATGAAATGTATTCAGAATGCCCATATTCTGTCTAACGCTAAAACACGTGCACGCATGTTTATTGAGATACGCATCTTGATCTTATTAAAAACGTGCTAAAATTATCCAGTTTCAGATCAGAATATCAAAAAATTTCTGCTCGCGCTTTGCGCTCGCATTATTAATGTAGGAAGATACAAAAAACTACCCATCATTTTTCATGAGTGACAAAACATGAATCGAGTGTCCCGTTGGGGTTTGAAATCTAATTTTTTAGGTTGGAATATCAGGAATGTTCAGCTCGCGCTTCGCGCTCGCATTTTTTAATCGTTGAAATATGTATCGTCTTAATGGCTAATTCAAAACGTCATTAACAGGTCCCTTTTCGACCAGGCCAGAATGCACATTAAAAATGTCTGCTCGCGCTTCGCGCTCGTAGTAATTATCTAATTACATACGCATGTTGTTCAGGTTCACAAACATTGCCCAGAATGTTCAATTTCAGGTCAAAATACATTAAATTTAATTATTTTTTTTTATCTCGCATAGGGCTTATGAGATTATTGCACATTAATGTTGTTTATAAAGTAAAGCTAGGAAATGACTGTTAGGACATGGGCGTTTTGCCCCCCCCCCCCCGCAAAAAAAAAAAAAATAATAATAAAAATCACGACCAAGAAAAAAAGAGAGAAAAGGAAAGGGATTATGGTGAAATATAATGTTATTTTCCAAATATTATGTCAAATATATCGCGCTTCGCGTTATCATTATAGGCCTTGTGAGATACCTCAATGTGTTTTTAAGAATACAATTTCGGAACTTCTACCCCCCCCCCATTTTATTTTTATTTTTTTATCTTGGTGCCCTCTACAAAAGTTCAACAAGCCCCCCCCCCCCCCCGTGCAACCCTGCTGAATAAATCACAGCTTCGCCACTGATGAGGAGATTGAGTCGATTGCTTCGAGATTGTATTATTCCCGAGAGGTTATCATTGATATTATTGAAGGCTATTCTAAACAACTAGTAAAGAAACTACAGCTCCCGTTCACACAATATTCTAGTAGGGCCTACTCTGGTGAGAAGTTAAACCAAATTGAGACCCCCAAAAATTGCTCGCACTTCGCGCTCCCATTGATATTACATTATATATTCATGGATTTTTTTTTCAAGAACACATTAAAAAGTGGTCTTTAATTGCCTTTTTTTTAAATGTGATTAGGCCTATGTAATAAGATAATTCAAAATACATTTAAGGCTTTTAAGTTACATTTAAGTTAGCCTGGCCGGGAGGGAGGGGGCGCCATTTTTCGAAAAGTACACATGGGCGCCAAAAATCAGGTCAAATTTGGGCCCCCCTCCCCACGAAATCCTGGATCCGCGCCTGTCCACAAGTACCATGATTTTATGCATGGTGACCCCCACCCCCTTCAAACCAGTCCGCTGGGGGGGGGGGGGAACTTAATTATTTCTTTTAATTTTCCAGTTCTACTTACAATATCCAATTTTGTCAACTTAATTCTAATGGTTCCTTTTTTCATCCAACTTCATTTCTTCCTTGAATTTTTCTAAATCTTTCTATACCTATTCTTTTTTTAACCTTCACGTTTGACTTGTACAATACGGTTCTAGGACAACTACCCCCTGGACAATCACCCCCCGGACAACTACCCCCCGGACAATTACCCCCCGAGGACAATTACCCCCCGGACAATTACCCCCCGGACAATTACCCCCCGAGGACAACTACCCCCCCGGACAATTACCCCCCGGACAACTACCCCCCGGACAATTACCCCCCAGACAATTACCTTCAGAAAATCCCCCCTTCTCTCCAGCATCAATGTTAGAATTAGGCGGGACCCATTGTAAGTTTTGGTCGGTGGCACAGGTTTCCGAAATATTTTCTACTTTATCTTACGTTAATAACTTTTTCTTTCTCTTTTATATTGCTCTTTCTCCTGTTCTCTCACTTTCTTCTTTTTTCCTTTTTTGTTTTTATATAGCGGCGCCTTCTGCATCATGAAAAATGGGGGGGGGGGGGGGCTTGCACCCGAAACCTCCCGTTTGGCTGTGCATATATACATCAGAAAATTTGTAAACTGGCCCTCATTCTAAGTTTTCATAGAACAATTGAACACGATTAGTCATAATAATCACAAATGCTGAATATCTCTGATTCCAACTAATCTGATGTTTTTAAATATTTATTTTGGGTTTAATTTCAGGTAAGAAATCAGGCAAATAGATAAAACGTAAAAAAAACACCTGTATAGGTAGAAATATTGAAAGTCGATAACGCAACTATAAACACTAACACTGTCAAGTAGACCTATAAATCTGTTTTTTTTTAACAGTTCAACTAACAAGAAGCTAAGAATTATGAAACAATTGGTGCACATTCCAGATTAAGATGTGGCTTTATAACTTAATACAGTAAGCTAAAAAACTTTATGCAAAGATAATACACACAAGAACACCTTGTAAATTACAAGGTGTTTTTGTGTGAATTATTCTTGGGTGAAAGCAATTAAACATTAAAGAAGGAAATTAAGTACCAAATTTAGTAAATTGTAAACAATATGACATAATCAAATACAGTGTTTTTTCTATACAAATTGGCAATCATGATAGTATACAATTCGTTTAAGTTTGTAAGAATTTATAAAGAAGTAGGCCTATGCAAATCAAATAATGCGACCGAGCACCGTGAGCTGAAAATATTAATATTTAGACCATAAAACGGAAATTTTACAGAGCACTTGAAAAATCAATTTGTAAATTTAAAAATAATGAAAGCTCGATATCCGAGATGAAATATGTTTTGTATATTGACTTCGAAACTTGATATTTTAAGCTCCATATCAGCCTATATCGAGCAAGATATTAATCTCATCGAAAAAGCAATGCGAGCGCGAAGCGCGAGCGGAAAATACTTGATATTCCGGTATGAAAATGGTGAATTTGAGCACTATCTAAAGCATTGTGTATGGAAATTGTGAAGTGGATGTGGAAAGCACTTAATAAATGATGCGAGTGTGAAGCGCGAGCTGATATCTTCATTATTATTTTGACCTAGGACCTGGACATTCTAGGTCTATAAGGACATTTTGTCATCATATGAAAATGATGACAACTTTCTTATTCCTCTTCCTGAGCGCGATATGAAACATATGAAACTGTGATATTGTCGATATTCTTTTCTGAAAAGGGACAATTTAGTCATTATGATAACTATTATCATATTTATTAATGTAATAAGCCTAAATGAGTGAGTAAAATGTGTTGACACTGAGGCCTGAAAACTCAGATATTTTAAGTACTTATGTAATCATGAATAGGATTTGTGAGTTGATATATTTTTAACAAAAATGCGAGAGCAAAACGTGAGACGAATTTTTTTGGTAAACTGTCATAAAAGGGGGGGGGGGGTTAAGTAGTTTGTTATATAATTTGGCAAATCAAATAATGCGAGCGCATAGCGCAAGCTGCAAGTTATATTCACACCATAAAACGGACATTAAACAGAGCACTTAAAAATCAGTTTGTAAATCAAACAAAATTATGAATAATGTCCGTGCTAAAATATGCTTTGTAATATCGACTTCAAAACTTGACATTTTAAGCTACATATCAGCCTATTTAGCAAGATGTGTATCTCATCGAACAGGCTATGCGAGCCCGAAGCGCGAGCGAAAAAATTAATATAGTGACATGAAATATATTTTTTAATCATTTTCCAAGTCATCCCCTGACCTTTTTTTTACTCGTCTCCCTCTTATTTCAACTCTTATTTTTCCTCCTTTCTTTCCCCTTCTTTTTCTTTTTTTCTTTCTTTCCCCCTTTTTTTTCTTCATTTCTTGCTCTGCCGATAGGGGGGGGCGCGGGCCCGTCGCCCCCCCTCTGGATCCGCCTATGGATGGAGCTCAATTTTACAGCTTTACGGCGTACGTTTGATTCCAAGATACTCGAGAATGCCTTGAGTACTTCTTACGTCAAACGTACGGCCGACGTATATGACTTTGTGCACTCCCTTTGTCTAGGGGGTAGTTGTCCGGGGGGGTAGTTGTCCGGGGGGTAGTTGTCCGGGGGTTAGTTGTCCGGGGGGTAATTGTCCGGGGGGTAATTGTCCGGGGGTAGTTGTCCGGGGGGTAATTGTCCGGGGGGTAATTGTCCTCGAGGGGTAATTGTCCGGGGGGTAGTTGTCCGGGGGGTGATTGTCCAGGGGGTAGTTGTCCTGATACCGTACAATACGTGTATATTGCCGTTGATTTCTTCTTCCTATCAAATATCTGAATTAATCTGCAATGTGTGTATGTCAAATTATTGCAAATTAGATTCCCAGTGTCTAAGGTAAACATAGTAATACGAAAGCCTCTTTGGCCTAGTTTCCCTTCCAACTTTGTACTTCACCTCTTAATCGTATAGCTGCATTCTGTAAAGCTTGCATGTTTGAATATGCACAAAAAATCAATAAACGTACAGGAAATGGTAATAACTCGGTCACATTTGCTCTATACGGCGAGTCGAAAACAGCCGTTTTATTCATTTTATTCAAACCTCCTATATTTAGCTGGTACAAAAACTGTTAAAACGACTGTTTTCGACTCGCCTTAAAACAAATGTGACCGAGGTATTTGGCATACTAGATCAACAAGGATGGGGTGCATGCTGGTGCGGATCCTGCCGGAGTAACACAATACAATCCAATAGGCGCCGTATTTATTTTGAACAATAGATGGGCTCTCAAAAGTATTGTGGTCTATTTTGTGACCTCTACTAAAAGAAGTCAGTGGTTGTATATTCTGCACCTGGAGGGTACAGTTATGTAGTGAATCCCGCCCCCCCCCCTATGAGAGCCATTATCAATTTTGTTGATATAAATATGCCATTTTTACACAAGTGTGCCCCCTATAAAACTCACAGCATGTATTTTAATGAGAATATGTCGTTCATAGACAGGTGAGGACCTTCACTTTAGCCTGATAAACACCCCTTTTCCAAATATATTTGGTTATTAAAATGCACAGAGAGATGGTAGGCAAAGAATATAACTCGAATGTTCATATTAAGAGGAGACCTATATAGAGGGAAGTTACATGGTTAATTAAAAATGTGTTGATAAAATATCAGTCGAATGTTATGTTATAATCTGCTTCGCCAAACAGGTTTTATGCAATATTGCTCTTTATAAAGGCAAGTATTAAACTACATTAAATGTCGAAATGTTGAGGAATATAATGGAAACCATATTAAAATACACATTACGAAAAGAAACAAAATCAAGGTTCTAGTATGGGGACAAAACGAGAACAAGAAAACTACCCATTTGATGCTTATTTTAATTCCCCGAAAGCCGGACGTTGAAAATGACATGGGCCAGCGCATTGCAAGCTGTATTTAACGGCTTACCCCATTGTCAAGGTAGACCCCATTCTTGATTGGGGAGATTACCCTTTATTCTTGAACATAGAGGTGGTCTGACTGGTGGCGGATTTCAATAGAAAGATGACCTCTTGATTAGTGGGGTATTTCAATGGGAGATTGTCACTTTGTCAGCGCTGATGACTGTCTTGATACTTTGATGTTCCCCGATGTGTCTTCTATTCGAAAACCGTGTTTGCAACTAATCCCAATTATGAGACTATTTGGCATCAAAATGAAAGCCGAACTGTACCCTTTTTATAGATTTCTTTTGAAAATAAGATATTTACGTTTAAGGTAAAATTGGAATATGAGAAGGCGCTTTATAATATGTAAACCAATATGATTTGTTCATAAGCATCTTTATAATAAATGTTACAAAATCAAGTTTCATAGAACAGATGTTATACTCGATTTAGTTACAGCCAAAATATTTCAAAGTCATCGAGAGGGTAAGTATCAGACTAAATAATGCAAGCGTGAATGACGAGCTTGAAAAGGGATCATTTTTATCAGGGCGGATCCAGCTTTCGTCAATACAGAGAGAGGACGCAAAATCCCCCCTAAGCTTATTTTTGTTGGTTTCCTCAAGGGGGAGTCCAAAGAGTGAAATTTTTTTGGAAGTTTCCTTTTTTGGGCTCTGGAAATTAAGCTATATTTCAAAGTGAGTTTGTGAAAAAAAAGATATGCGTATACATAATTTTCTTTTATTGGCATGATCGTTGGCATGACCCGTTTGGCACTGGTATGCGAGCGCGCAGCGCTTACGGTTTAGATTTCTAAAAAGTTTAGACTTGCAGTAAAGCGCTGTAATAATACGCCGCATGTGAAGCCCCTCTATTATTTACAGCCTACTGTGAACTGTGCAACTATTTCAATTTTGGGTGAAATTCCTTCTCACTTTCTATTTTTTCCTTAGCGTTTAGATACATATTTTGTGCTTCACTTGTAAGTGGTATACAAATAATGTAAATTACTATTAATCGCGTGCGTTCCCGATCTCCTTATCGAAATCAATATTAATGAGCTGAAAGCACAATATTGTTCTCTCTCTAATGGAGGGGGGGGGGGTCAGTGTTCTATCAAGCAAAAGACGTAGGCCTATATTTGCATACGTTCATATCATTGGTGTAATGATAAAGAACCTAATGAATTCTGTTTTTGTATGTCGACGTTATTATAAAGTTAATACAAATGACAATCAAAATGATTCAGGCGTACACCGGTTTAACTGCAAGGTAACATGCATCCAGAAATCGAAATATCCGATGAATTCAAAACGTACGTAGCCGGAATGGCATGTAGTTCGGATGTTACAGACTCTAACTAAGAATAATCTCGTATTACAAATGTTAATCTTGCTAAAAATGCACACAAACTCACAACGTGATAGACTATGGGGATGATGTCGTTGATATAAAATTCACATCGACCTCGACATGCAATCATTTTTGATACTGCATCGGACTTGACAACTCGCAAAATCTTTTCCAAAATTAGATGGCCATCCATTCTCTCTCTTTTTAATCTTAATATAATCTTTGTATTTCAGGATCATGATATGAAAACCCTTTTAAAACAAACATGATAAAGGAAAAACGCGTCTCAAGTTATACATGGTTCATTGCCGCAAAATATACAAATCATCTTCATTTGTTGATATTAAATCATCAACATTATCACTGATATTATTATTCGTATTATCATGTCCGTTAATATCACTTCAAAGTTATGATTATCACTTTCATCATCACCATCATTCATTATCTATTTCCAGTCGTTCTCCAGTATTAATTTTATATTCTATATAATTAAAAATATATGAAAGATAATGGTAATGATCATGGTGATGCTGGTAATCATGAACATTAGATCCGTTATGTGAGATAATTAATGCGATTTTACACGCTAATCGCTATTTGATGATGGTGAAAGAAATCTTTTAAATAGCACAAAAGAAGTCGGGACGGTAGTTACTGCATACACGTACTTAAATACACTATATATTACAAAAGATTCCCCATCGGACGGGCCAACGGTCTTTTGAAGTAGGTTCATCTATTGAAATTACGACAATAATCACGACAGCGGATATGCGGGGAATTAAAGTCTGTGAGCGTCTTTCTGTGGCACATGCTATTGTGAATGAGTATCTACTATACGGGTGAGTGATCTTGCTTTTTCATGATCATAGGCCTGGGCAATGACTAAGAACAGTTCGATGAGTATCAATGCCAAGCAATCCTGAAAGGTCAATAATGTTCAATTCTCTTGATAGAGGAGACTATATCATGGCCCTATTTGCTTTTGCTTTTAGGCCAGTAAGTGTATAAACTAACATAGATAATAAATAATTATTACATTCCATCTATTTTAGAGTAATGATCTAATGTTAATATTATTATACATATCTCCCTGCAGCTTACGGCCCCATATCTTCACCCGTGAAGTACTGAATTTTGAAGCTTAAATTATTGAACATCTTGGCATCCTAGTATTGTAATGATGTTTACCATCACTGCAATGTAGATAAAAACATTAATTTAATTCTACTCACATTGATTTTACTTTAGAACAAACTCACACCCCACCCCTTCCCGCTACAACCTTTCTCTCATTTTCATTATTTCCTTACCAAAATTATCAAAATTTCAATAACTACGATAATGACATACTAGATGGTTCTGTTGACATGATTGACTATAATGATCCTACTGATGATATTGACGAAAATTAACACTGATGATGATGGTGGTGGTGGTAGTGAATGTGGTAGCGGTAGCCGTGATGATTATAATAAATGAACATACTGAAAGTTACGAAAGTCACACATTCAGTGAATAATACCAAGAAACATACTTTTTGATGAAATAAAATTCACACACACTTTATGCTTCTTGTAGGCCTCCTATTTAATTTATTCTTATTTTCTGAACTGCAGTGTGTCCGCTTATATTCATTTTGTATGATTTAAAGCTTTTAAGTTTATAATTATATTGGTAAATCCCGGTCAGAAAAGTTCATGTCACCATTCCATTCCAGATTACTATATTATATGAGCATGGCCCTAAAATGAATATGATGTGATAGGTATGAAATCAAATGTGTTTTATTGGAAAATTTAGCCCTTTTACACATCCTTTTTTCCAGCGATTTGGCGACCGATCAAAATTTACGCGTATTTTGTATTGGAAACCATCTATCGGGACAGACTTCAAGATCTAGGTCTGAATAACATTGCAACATACTTCTTTTGGTGCTCAAAAGGCTATTTCTAAAATAGAACATCATCGAGAAATGGTGCTTCATTCATGACATCTGAAAAAAAATCCGATGACCACTGCACTGTTGTAAACAATTTAGAATGCTTGTTAATACTCGACAAAATTCAAAAGACAAAATTACGTATTATTTACCAAAGTTAATCGAAGAGTTTTAACATGACAATTAGAACAATAAATTGAACACTACCCATGCAGAAAACGATCGAGATGAGAAAAAAAACTTGATCAGATGATGTAATATACTGATAAGCAAAGCTTGTTGATAAAACATAACTTTGACAATTACATTAAAGACGACACCGCCGGTGTTTTCAAAAGTATGGGGGCTAATGGGGGAAAAGAACATTTTTGGGGTGGGGTGACAAAAATGTATTTAGGAAGAAAGTATGAGCGTCAAAAAATTGGAAAAGATTGAGTAATTTGAAATAATCCCTCTTCAGGAAATGGAATTCATTGAGTGGTATAAAATGCCAATCTTGGGCGGATCAGATTTTATATCAAAATAATTTAGCCTTATTAATAATCTTTAACTCGCAAAACAGAGTTGAAAACGTGTGCATGTATGCAGAAAAAACACTCCTTCCTGCAAACAATGTTGGATCTCTGAATTTTCGAAATTATTCTGAAACCTTAACCTGCTCTAATTAATCAGATTTTTCTGATGTACAAGGAAAGGACAGAATCGTCTGTTTTATTATTTCTTTGTGGGGGGGGGGGTGAATATTCGAATTAGCTAATATTAAGAGCTTCCTATTGTATGATTAAAGAAACTTGAGCGATATTCAAAATTAAGTTAATACTCTACAAAATTCACATTATTTACTACAAACTAAAGTTAATCGCAGAGTTTTAACATTTAGATTCATTTATTTCCGTTCAACAAATGATATAATCGAAGTAACAGGGTAAATACATGTACACAATAATACATACAGTTCAACGACATTTTATAACCACCAGTATTTTCAAAAGCAGAGGGGGGGGGAGGGCCCAAGTCAGAAAATTGTGGAGGCAAAACATGGTTTTTCGGAAAAAAATTATGAGCGTCAAAAAATGGGAAAAGATTGAGGAATTTGAAATTATCCCTCTTCAGACAGGGGCATTCATTGGGGAACATCTTTTCAATTGGCGAAACGCTATGAAGCACCGCCTTCTGGTGGCAACGGCATGGTCTTCTGTTTCGTGTGAAATGAAATCGACGGGTTGGTTCTCCCACAGTCATTCCAATCAGGCGGAACGGGTAAATATATCATACATTTGTAGGTCCAAGATCTCATGAGCAATGACAGAGCTAGGGAAGCGATCTGCACATGAAACAGGGTTTCCTATTTGCAATTCTCCATCTCCATTTTTGTCACCTGTCTTTCTTTTTAATCTTTTCACCTCCTCATTTCTTTATCCCTTCCCCTTGTCATGTTTCCTTGTATTAATTCTTCTTCCTTTTATCTTTTAATCCTTAATCCATTTTTTCGCCGCAAATAGGAGCCCATTCAACACCTATAATCATTTTGCTTTTGTTATCTTTCCTATCCTGATAATTACTGATGTGGTATAAGTGCTTTAGGTTCCTACATTAACAATTCGATAACTACATTTCTTCGATACACGATGTTCCCTTTCTCTTTCTCATGATTTTTCTGAAATCTTCTAGTTATTTATTTCGTTTTCTCTTAATTTCTTTTCACTCATTTTCCTTCTATCTTTCCTTTTTTATTGAAAGGTTTTACCGTAAAACCTTTCAATATTCTCTCCACCATGGAAACCTTCAAAGGTCATCTTTCCTTTTTTATTCACTTATTTTGCTCTGTATATCTTTTAATGAAATATTGGTAGAAGGGGTTCGCAATCAGATTAAAGTTGCGGCCAATTTAACTCCGAGTTTTGGGGTTTCATTTTTTCTTCATTCTCTTGTTGTTACCTGAATGAACAATTGAACAATGAACAAAAAATACAGAACCGTTTCAGCATGGCCATTGCATGTCTTCCCCTCTGTTCCCCTTTCACTCTTCCCCCACCCCCTTTATATCTCCCCTCATCGTCCACCAGCTCTCTCTTCTTCTTTCCCCTTATTTTCTGTCTCTATCCATTTCCATATTCCAATTCCCCCCCCCCCCTCTACCGTTGATTCTCGATCCTTAATTTCTTCCCCTCTCAAATTTCCTATTTTTTTTCTCTTTCAACTGTTTTTCCTCCATATTTTTTTCACCCTTCCTCTTCTTTCATCGCAATATTATTTTCTTATTTTCTCTCTGTTCCCCCTTCCTTTACTCTCCCTATGAATTCTTAGTTTTCTTCTTCCTCTTGTCACCTTACCTTTCGGTCCCGCTTCTTTAAAACAAGGAGATAAAGAAAATTAAGAGACAATATGTTATCCTGGGGAAATAGTTGCCCGTCCAAAAATTGAACAAACTGTTTAAAACAGCTTCTAATAAATCTTTTATCTATCTATGCCTAATAGTGTCGAGCTGTTCCGGTCATATTTATTTTTATCATTCTATTTCCTTCTATTTTTTTAGGGGGGGGGTGAAGGGGGGGGGGGGCTCCCGACACTTGTTTCAGATGTGAGTAATAATGAATATTCCAAGTTAACGTGAATTCTACGAATGGCTTGGGCCTACGAAACGAAAAGGTATGGAATCTTATTTTCCCACCTAAAACATCATGAATTGACTTTCTTCCAATTGCAAAAAAGAGGTTTTCATGGTTATTGCAGTAAATTCGAAAGATCAGCAACGATTTATGACACGTGCGTGATTTTTTATTAAGCCACCGTGGCTTTATGAATGCACCCGAACTTCCATTATAGATGCGAACCACAGTTCAGAACAGTAACCCGAACTCTCCGATCCGACAGTCAATATGAAGGCACGCATTTGTTTTGGTCGTAGAGGGAGCTATTTAGAATAGTTTCTTCGGTCTTTCGACAGAACTTAAGACATGCAGGAAAGACGAACAAAAGAACGGTGGCGTCAATGGGCCTTTGATGGCGGCCGTTCCTTTGAAGACAAGGGAACGTTGGGCGGGAAAGCTGAAGGGAAAACCCGGATGCGGTAAAGACGCTATAGAACAGTGCATGGACTTTTGACAAGCTCCCTAATGGACTGGCATTTTTCTTTAAATTTACTGATCTTCATTCGCTCATTACTCTGTAATCATACGTTTTCTTTCAAAAAATAATTTATTGCAGATAACATGTATTAAATGCATTTTTTTTTAAATTCTCTGTACACCTGTATGTTTATTCAATTTTGTGAATATTTAGGTTTCTATTGTTACAAGTAGGGTAGTTCATCTTTGAGGCCCGATGAGGCAGTTTTATATGGAGACCGAGATCATTATATTGTCACAGCCTTGTAATGAGTACATGTACATTACAATCAATCGCTGTAAATCTGTGGGATATCATATACAGAAAGTTATAATTGAATATTAGATATTGAAAATATCTCTATGTCACACCGGTATAGTTTATAGGGACCTAAAGCAGACAGAAGTCTGCCGCACATTTAGCAGAAATGTCATTCGGTGTCTTTCTCTGCAGTTTTTGTCCATTCTCAATTGTATTTTTTTTTTCATTCTGAAAGTATAAGAATATTAATGGGGATGAGATACTAGTGTTGGGTGCGGGATAGAGATTGATACTGAGAAAATTCTCTTCAGAGAATGAGAAGTTGATTCATGTCTCTAGACGATGACATGACATTTTTTTTTCTTTCAATTATTATTTTTTTTCATAACTTCATATACATATAACAAACATAATCATTATACATTGTACATATTATATACAAATTGAAATAAAATACAAAACAAAGTATAATAAAAAAGGGGAAAAAAATTAAAAAATAAATAGACATGACATTTGCTCCGGGCTTCATATTTTCCTCTTTTTTATTTCCATTCTATCCCAGAGAATGAGACTGAAGCTGATTCATGCCTCTAGACGATGACACAACATTTGCTCTGGGCTTCCTTTTTTTCTCCATTTTTTTTTCCATTCTAAAATATTAAAGAATATTAGTGCGGATGGGATGCTGGTGTTGTGTACGAGACAGAGACCGAGACTGACACTGAGAAAATTATCCCAGATAATGAGACCGAAGCTGATTCATGTCTGTAGACGATGACATGACATTTGCTCCTGCGACAATTGCTCCTGGCTTTACTTTGTCCAAGATATACATTGTAGGATTAGGGTTACGATTGCAATAGGGTTTATGTTATTTAAATCATCATTTATGATGAATGGAATAAATGCTATCAAATCAAATCTAGGGTTGTAGTTGGTTATTCCATTTGTGTGTGGAATTTATAGCGGAGCAAATGTCATGGAACCTTCTCGACATCCAAACAGATGGACAGATTTTATTGTTTAAAAACAGTGCGAACATTGCTTTGTCAAAATTTAGCCGTTTTTCAGTGTCTTGGATTCCTAGACATAAGACATTTATCGTCAAGACAGAGACAAAGATTGGAAATGTATTCTTGTTTCTGCTTTTTTTTAGAGGAGATAGATTGGCAGGAAGGCAAGGTATCGGGGACAATTTACACCGGAGAAAACTATGGCATTATGGGACAGGTTAGTATTATAAGAGTGTATGATGCTGAATGGTGATGACGATGATGATGGTAGTGATGATGATGCTAATGATGGTGATGTTGTTGATGATGATCAGGGTGATGATGATATTGATGATGATGATGGTGGTGGTTAGGATGGTACTAATGATGATGATGGTGATGATGACAATGAAGATGATGGTGATGATGGTGAGGATAATGGTGATGTGATGATGATGAGGGTGATGATTAGGGTGGTGATGATGGTGATGATGATTGTGAGGGTGATGATGATAGTGATGATGATGGTGATGGTGATGATGATGATGATGATATTCATTGTCATGATGATAGAAATGATGATGATAATAATGAACATGATGATTATGATAAAGTTGATTATGATGATGAAGATGATGATGATCATCATCATAAAGTTGATGATATCTTTTTTTCACTTAATCTCTCTGCCCTGCACAGATCTTTGAGCTCTTCTGTAGCTCCAACCTTCTGCAGCCCGGTGTTTTCCCTGGAGCTAGGAAGATGGAGGCAGAGATTGTGGCTATGTGCTGTGATATCTTCAAAGGTGGCCCAGACTCATGCGGTACTGTAAGTCTCAAGTCCCTGTTTCTCAAAGCCTATCATCAATATCAAATTAAATGCTACTGTTATAAGTTTTTGAAATCCTGCAATTTGATTGGCCAAGGGAAAATTTGTCATTGAAATATTAAAAGCTATGATTTGACTGTTATTTGTTTATGAACTACTGCAATTTGTCTTCTTTTTATTTTTTGATATCAGTGACCAGTTTTAAGCTTTTTAGAAATCATGTAACTTGATTGGTCAACAGCAAATTTGTTAATTAAAGAAAATAAATATCAATGAGTTTCCAGCTAATGTAAGATTCTTAAGCCTTGCATTATGATTGGCGAGGATCAAATTTGTCTTTAATATTAATCTTGATATCAGTGACGAGTAACATGCTACGGTTACAAAGCTACCTAAAATCGTGTATTCTGATAGGCCAAGAGCAAATTTGCCATTACAAGTTGATGTGATAATCTTTTGTGAAATACTGCAATTCGTCCTCTTTATATCAATGAAAAGTTACAAGCTGCTGTTATAAGCTACTGAAGTCTTGCAGTTGACTTCAATTGCCAGGATCTAATTTGTCACAGACATTTATTTTGATATCAACGAAAAATTACATTTTACTTTTCAAAGCTTCTGAAATCCTGTTATATGATTGGTCAAGAGCAATTTGTCTTTGATAATTATTTTGATATCAATGGTATTTTAGAAAGATAGCGTTAAAAGCTTCTAAAATTAATTGGCCAATCATTTGATTTGAATCATGTACTGCTTATTTACAAGCAAAGGTGAATTGATTTGTCTCGCCATCCACATCTAATTGAACTCTACAAAAATGTTGCTCAGAACAAGGTTTTATCATTTTCATAATATTACTAGACCACTTCTGGAGGAACCGAAAGCATCTTACTAGCGTGTTTGGCTTACAGAGAGATGGCAAAAGCGAGAGGTGTGCGGAGACCAGAAATGTAAGATATTACATGTAGGTCTCGTATGCCCTTTAAGTCTTTTATTATTATATTACAATTAAAAACATATATGTCCAAACCCAAATTCTGAATCAAATCCTCAGTCTATTTCCTGTTGTGTGTCGTGGTCTAGTGGTTATGCCTCTCGTCTTTCAATGTGAGGGGCGAGGGTTCGATCCCACGCCATGGCGTGTTTTCCTTCAGCAAGATATTTACCCACATTGTGCTACACTTGACCCAGGAGATGAGGTGAAGGGGTACCTGGTATGAAGAAATTCCTTGAATGCTTGAGCGCCGGGGTAGTAATAGCATTATCATATTATTGTAACTTTGGCAAAAGTAGGCCTATCGTTAGTTGTAAATGAACAATGTGTGTTCATCATTTACATAGGTGTCAATGCAATTTAACAACATATTTTCATCAATATCTTTCATTTGAGCGATCTTTCCTTCCCCAAATTTTGCCTGAACATGCAACATACATGTACAAAGGGTGTTTCAGAAACAACAATTACTAAAATATGACTGATTTGTCACTTGCTTCCTTTTTGCCAAAGTTGGGCAGAACTGTTGTTATTATCGTCACATCAGCTTCACACCACACTTTCCTCTCACCATTGCTCTTTCATCAGTTCTTCTCAGAATCCCTGTTTTATTTCATGCACAGTAGGCTTGGTGGGGTGCGATATATTGCCTATTGTATCACTGCATAGAATATTCAAATCCTCTTGCTGAATAAGGCCTTTGGATGAACCATTATACAAGTAATGAATGTTTGTAAGTGCAATATACAGAATATTTCATCTTTCACTGAATGAAGTATTCTATCCATTGCATGAATAAAAAAACTCCACATTATTTGTTTTATATTTATATGATACCTTCAAATAGATTCTCCTCATTTGACATTATTTTTCTTTTAATTCGGATGCAAAAGTATTTTTTACGAGTAGGGCCAGTGGTCTTGATTGTCGAGCGTGCAAAGGACATGATCGTATGGATCCAAAAGGGCACATGTGATGATGTCATGGAAAAATGGGCTGAATGATCGATATCAAACAACCAATCAAATGATGTAAGATTTTTGGTGTCATATACAACAAAATATCCCATTTTTTTCTGTATTTTTTTCTTTTTTACACTTTTTTTTCAAAATGCATGATTACAGGTAACAATGATATTGTCGCAAACAAGGGTTCTGTTTCACAAAATTTGCCATTACAGTGTAAAGCTACAGTAACTGGAATCATTCAATGTGATTGGCTGATATTAAATTTGTTATAGAAATTGTGCATTTGTTATTAAAACAAGCTTAAGTCTTTATGAAGCAGTTTCCCGATTTGCTACAATTACATAAGAATGATGTTTTTGAACCCTATAAATGCTGTTGACGCTAAAAATCATAAACATTCTATTTTTTTAATTTGCTAGTATTCTTCCAGACTCTGGACATGCTGCTTTTGAGAAGGCTGCGCATCTATTTGGAATGAGAATTATAAGAACTCCCTTGAATAAGACCACATATGAAGCTGATGTAAAGGTATATGCAGGGACGAAAGACTAAATGCCATACTCTCTTGCACGTATATGTGACATACCACCCCAAAACCACCAATAGGTTGCCAGGGAAGGTTCTCATTTAAGAGCCCAAATAGCAGACTGGTCTTCAAAAAGCCCCCCCCCCAAAAAAAAAAAATATATATATATATAGCTTGTCTGAAGGAATATTTCTTTATTTTCTTACGTATTTCAAATTGTAAAGTTGAATAGAAAACAATGTACAAGAGTTTGACAAGTTATTGCGGACTGCTTCGAAGTTTCATTGAAATAGCACATTGAGTGCACATCTCATGCTTGAGTGAACACAAACTTCAAACGTTGTTTTCCTCCTATCTTCCGAAGCTCTCGCTTTGCTTTCTCTGCATTCAATTGAGTATTTGAGTGAGTTAGTGTTGATCAAGTTTGACAAATCACGTATCATTTTAAAGCTTAGGATACACTTGTTCAAACTTAATAAAAATCTCAAAATTCATTTTGGCCGACTTATTGTTGGTTTTGGGTGGCTGGTCACATATGTAGCAAGGAAAGGGGGGAGGGATCACTTGAATTGTAATAAGCATGTGTATGTATACATGTACATGTATGCCACCTAATCGGGGGCTCTGAAAAAAAATTCCCTGGTCTTGAAATAGGAATCTTTAGTGGTAATTATTGCATTACGTTTAATGTTCTGGAATGTACTTCCGTAGTACATTTGGCAAGAGTGAGATGCGTGATAACTTGCACCCAGTTAGTAATTTAGTGGTGTTCAACTTAACGGGAATACATGCACTTTGGTTCTCAGGAAGAATAATAATTGAAACTGTCAAAATAGCCTTTCTGATTTGTTTGGTACATCCATTTTTGTTTCACCTGCATAACAGAGTGAGACTACATGTACATTGTATAGGCGCCGCTTTTCCGACTACGGCGGCGGTGGCGGGGTCAACATCAAATCTAATAACCGAAGGCTAAGTTTTTGAAATGAGAGCATGACTTAGAAAGTATATGGACCTAGTTCATGAAACTAGGACATAGGAATTATCAAGTATTACTAAATATTCTGCCCGAGTGTCAGGTCACATGACCAAGGTCAAAGGTCATTTAGGGTCAATGAACTTTGGCCAAGTTCGGGGTATTTGTTAAATTACCATCATAACTGAAATTGTATGGGTCTAGTTCATAAAACTAAGACATATGAGTAATCAAGTATCACTGAACATCCTGTGCAAGTTTCAGGTCACATGATCAAGGTCATTAAGGTCTATGAACCTTGGCCATGTTGGAGGTAATTATTAAATTGCTGTCATAACTTTCAAAGTTTATGCATATAGTTTATGAATTGTGGGGGCAATCAAATATCACTGAAAAGTCTTGGGTCACATGATCAAGGTCAAATGTCATTTAGGGTCAATGAACATCGTATTGTATCATTATATGAATGGTGTTTTTTGTGAATAATTATTTTATAGTAGTTTTCAAAGTCAGCACTGCTGCTATATTGAATCGCGTAATGCAGGTACATGTAAGACTGCCAGAGGCGCTCCACAAATGGTGTATACTCTTTCAATACTAAAAACTGAAATATGACCATTCTGACCAAAACCACTTTTGATGACCTTCAGGGGGTTTTGCCATGCCTGGGATCTTTCGCATAAAACTTTTGCCTCAAAAAAAAAACTCTGGCAAACAAAGTTATGCAAATGAAAATAACATCGTTATTATATCCAAATTCTTATTTTCAAATCCATAAAAATTGAAATATTGTGTAATTCAAACAATAAAAAAAAAATTGTGAGTGAGGGACATGATCAATTTTCTCATTTGCATGTGACCAAATTTGCATATAACTATCTTGTGAAAAATAAGCGAAACCTCAAAATATCATAACTTTCTTATGTTACATCCGATTTTGATGAAATTTTCATGCTTGTCTGATTTTTTTCTCTATTGATTTAAATCAACACTTTTCTGAGGTAGACTTGACCTTTAAAGTCATTCATAACTTTACAAATGGCTTTATGAAACACCCACCAGATCCGGTTTTCTTAATTGCGTTGACCAGTGATACTTGAATGTTCTCATCTGACAAATGCATAGAAAAGGTGTATACTCTTTCAAGACTAATAACTGAAATTTATAATTATGTGTGTGGAGCATCATATAAAGTATTATCAAACCCTGGTAACAATGATGCTAATGTGTTTTGCGATTATTTTTATCATTGTGTACACTTCTCCGTTTGTTATTTGAATTTTTTGGCTATATTTTCCAATTGCAGGCCATGAAACGGATGATAAACAAGAATACCTGTATGTTGGTTGTCTCTGGTCCAAGTTTTCCACATGGAATCATTGATCCTATCTCAGAAGTTGCCAGGGTAAGATTGATTAATCCCTTTCACATCCCTTCCCCTCATCCATGCTTTCCACATGGAGACATTGATCATATTTTAGAAGTTGCCAGGGTATTTATCCCTTTCACCCCCCCTTCTATGCTTTCCACATTGAGTCATTGATCTGATCTCAGAAGTTGCCAGGGTAAGACTAATTAATCCCTTTCCAACCTCCCCCATCTATGCTTTCCGCATGACATCATTTATCCTATCTCAGAAGTTGCCAGGGTAAGATTAATTAATCCCTTTCACCCCCCTCTATACTTTCCACACGGAGTCATTGATCATATCTGAGAGGTTGCCAGGGTAAGATTGATCACCATTTCATCCACCCCCATCTGCTTGTATTGATGTTACTTTCCTTATACAGTAATCTAGATTTGCCACTCTTGCACCCACATGTACATTTCAAGGAAGGAATTCATGGATGCTGTGAGTCTCCCCCCCCTAAAGTGGAGCGTTGTGGCCCAGTAGATTAGTCTCCGGACTTTGAAACAGAGGGTTATGCGTTCAAATCCCACCAATGTTGTAGTTTCCTTCACCAAGAAATTTGATCCACATTGCACTGCTCTCGAACCACAATACCAAGTATCAAGTGCAGTAGAGTATACACATTTAACTGTGCTATATAAATTGTCATATTAATGTTCATATTCTAAAGTGCATGTTACAATTCCAATTCAGTTGGTACATGTACATGTATGAATGTACAATATTCTCTAAAAAAGTTTTAAAAATGTGGAGGATATGATATAAAAATGTTATATTGGATGAACTTTTGCAATTTCTATGTATTTTGATTGTGTACCCACTCAAATATGATACATGTATGTTGCTATTCTGCGGTTACAACAGTGTAATCTGTTAAATTACAGAAACTCGTTAAAAGACGTTAGCAATTGAAAAGATGTCACCATTTGCTGACATTGCTATTGATTACAGAATATTTGTTAGTTTAAGATAAATTGAACTTCATGTTTTTTTACCAAACAATTACAGATAACATTATAAACTTTTTCACCCTTTTTGACCCCAGCTCGGTGTGAAGTACAACATCCCCGTTCACATTGACATGTGCATGGGCGGTTTCTTGTACCCGTTCTTGAGATTAGGGGGGCATGACATACCCCCTGCGGATTTCAGCGTGGCAGGTATCACCAGTATATCAGCCGATTTACACAAGGTAGGAATGTACTGTAATGAATGCAATTCTTGGAACAAGTTATTATCTTTAGACCCATCTCACAGGGGGGGGGGGAGCATTTTATCAACATTTTTGTCCGACAAGTTGTCAGATCTGACAACTTTCCTTGAACCTGATTGGCTGAGAGGTACTGTTACTATGGTAATTTTCGGATAAAACAGGACTTGTCAGATAAAATCCTTGCATAAAATGCTCCCCAGAATACCCTCCCCCATAATCTGTCCTCTAAGCGTTCACGTTGAAATCGACATACTGTACGGACAATTCCTCCTAAAAATGATCCAACTATAGTAGATGATAATTTATGCCTGAAAGTCAGAGGAAAGCTTTCATTAATGAAATGATCTTAGAGTTCCTCTAGGAGTGCACCTATCTCATTATCAAATGCAAATGTAAATCCATTCCTGGACAAGATAAACAGCTAGAGGACAAGGTCTTGTTTATTTTTATAGGAAGATAAAGTACAACTAAAGCTGTCTTTAGATTGGAGTTATTTACAATTTGATAAACCTGACGTTATTTCCTAATCATCTTTTTTTGGGTTTACTATATCCGAAAATATCCTGTAATCTGATGTGTTTAAATTGGATCAGATGACATTTCAATTGATTGCACTTTAGCTTCCACACGTACCATACAGGTGCATGTACATGTATTTTGGCCTATAGGTGCATTTGTTATCATGCATGACTTAATTGTACTTGGAAGGATTTGAATTAGGCATTCATGACCAAATAGATCAAGTTTTTGCAAAGTATGTGTACACTGATGACTGGACAACCTGAATTTACAAATCGTTTTGGGTCAGCCTAGAGGGAAGAGGGAAAACAAAAAGCTAATAATTTTTGAAACAATATTGTTAATGAAACATTTTGTAATTGAATAATTTATCACAATAATCCAGTTTGTAGTTCCTTTCTGCGCATGATCAAAAGATTCTACGCATGATCAGAGGAAGGTACTAAAGTGACATGGTGGTTTAAAATCTAATGAGATAAGCACCGTTTTTAATGTCTTGATTATTCATATATTCTTTTAAATAGTGGTTTTCATTTACATCCACAAAAAACAACAATGCGTCAACGAATGACTGGTAGTTCACAGTTTGCCAAGTACATTGTGCAACATGCTATGATATGCATTCAAAGTAGGAATGCAACAAATACCTTCATAAAGTGTTCATTGGTGTGCTATTCTAGTCACCTGGTCTATTCAATTTCTTCATCCTGCTATGTAAGGCAAGCTTACATAATATCTTGCTTTGAAATCTGCCTATCATAATGAAAGAAATGAAAGGTCATTTGACCAAAATTGTCCATGAAGTAACTACGAACTGGTCTATTCAAATGTGAAACTTCTGAAATGTGATGCAAAGTGATATTTCTACATGTAGGTTGATAGCATGAGCTGTTCTTAGTAATAGAATGACAGCTACTTGCTTCTGTATGAAAATAAGACACCCACGATTCCTAAAGGCAATCTGTCTTGAGCTCTAATTGTGAGTAGATAATTTTTTTTGTCTGTTATTGATGTGGATCCTTGTTATTTGATAACCCATCCCAATCTCAAATCTACGACCGGTCAGTATACTTTACTTATGACCGCTAATCACTGGCCATTAGTAAAGCTACATGCTAGGCCAAGTAAATGACCAGTCATGTACTGTATGTGTGCGCGCACAGCCAATCATATCAAAAGGATCCATTTCATCTCAAAACAATGACTGGTCATTGTAGTTTACTCATGACCGCTCATCAATGCTCATCACCGGTTATAAGTCAATCTACATGTATGTGCTAGGCCAAATAAATGATTAGTCACATGCGCACACATTCAGTCATATCATTAGGATCCTCTCCGTCATTTAAAAATCTTTATAATCTCATAAGAGGAGAATAGCATTTCTTCATTTTTTGCCTTCTACCCTTAAAGGCCACTGCACACCATACGACTGGTCCACGATCCGATTTTTGTACAAATTGCATTTTGCTCATTTTCTGAAAAGTATCTTTTTACTTGAGTTTCAAATTAACAGTAAGAATACTAATATATAATATATTCGATGATTGCAAGCCTTTATTTTTGTGACAAGACCAAATTAGTTTGAACTCTTAGCCAATCGTACGATTGCTATGACGTCATTACGACTAGATATTAAATTTGCTTTTATTTTGATAAGGATGATAGCATAGTCACAGTTTCAAACATAGGAAATTGTATGATGATTTAGAACTTGAACAGTAAAATATTCCATGTCTCAATATAAGCATCAAATTATACTACGTTTTATTCAAAAATCGGGTCGCAGACCAATCGAAAGATGTGTGGTGGCCTGTATATTCTTCTTTGACCTTTATCCAGTATGGCAAAGCACCCAAAGGAAGCTCTGTTGTCATGTACAGTGAACAGAAGTATCGTCTAGGACAGTTCTTCGTGTTGACTGACTGGATGGGAGGGATCTATGCTTCCCCTACCCTGGCAGGTTGGTGCATGGTTGCCTCTTCTTTCTTCCTGGCCTGGGGCGATTATGGCGACTGCCACGGTAACAGGGCTCAGCAGCCAATCAAAATCAAGGTTACCATGGTAGTTGCCATTATGGCAAAGTTACAACAGTTGTAACTCTTCATGAAACGGGTCCCAGGTGGGCGTTTCGTAAAGCTGTTTGTAAAGATACGCACGACTGGAACATGTTCTTAGGTCATAAATCAATTACATAGGGATATCACATAGAACAAGAAAGGATCACCAGTCGTGCGTAAAGTCATTGTATTACGAACAGCTTTATAAAACACTCACCTGATCTAGCATCTCTACCTATTTCTAAGGACATTTTATTAACACCGGACTATTGTTGATGGCGCAGTCACATTTTGCCTGCGATGGCCGTCCTGCGAGTCAAAAACAGCAGTTTTTATGATTTTTGTACCAGTTTCCTGTATGTCATATATATAGAAATCTGTAAGATGGCTGTTTTTGTGTCACTGTGCATACACATTAAGGGAAATGTGACTGCAGCACTGCACCATACTATACTTTAACCCTGTACCAAAAGTTTTCATTTTCGCAAGGGCCAAATTTTCAGCCTAACCCTCTGAGAAGGAAATACCTGCTCTTCTCACACAAAATTCAATAATCCTGGATGAGTAATAGCCATTCATGAGTGCCTATCTCTAATTGGACAACAGCGCTGGTTCCATCGCCCCTAGGGTATACATTGAGTACCGTCCTTTGTCAGGTTTCTTTTCTCACAAGTAACCCCAGACTACCCGGCTAATCCTGCTATTTTTCAATGCCAAATAATGCATAAATATTGTGAACCAAGAATGTGGGCTAAGCTTAACCTCAGAATATAAGTGGGGCTAACTTGCCATTAAACCCCTCCCATAAATTACAGGGTTAAGGAATATTTTGCCTGTGAGAAAAGGATATATTCCTTGTGTGTACTTATAGGTCCAATGTACTTTCACATGTAGATTGCAAACAGTGCAAAATTCATTATTGTATTTGTTTATAATTTGAAAAAGATGGATGTGTATGTATAATTATAACAAGAATAATAATGGTATTTTATTTTAAGACTGTTCGCAGCAGGAGCTTAATTGTACAGAGCTTTTACATGTAAAAACAAAAGAAAACATAACTACATGTACATTAGTACTTTATGAGAAATAATATCTATTTATCATCTATCATTCAAATGACTCATTTTATTCAAAGATTAAGAAGAAGGAAAAGAAAGAGAAAATGAAGAGGAGGAAAGTGAAGAGGAAGGAGGAAATGGAGATGAGGAAAAGGAGGAGGAGGAAAAGAAGGTATAAAGAGGAGGAGAAAGTGTAGAAGGAGAAAGAAAAGATAAGCTAGGAAAAAAAGGTGAAGATTTAGAATACAGTTAAGAAAATAATCTGTTTGGGTGTGCACTTATTTCTTATTACATATTTTTTTTGTAGTGTGGTGGTGGTGGTGGTAGTAGTAGTAGTAGTAGCAGCAGTAGTAGTGTTGGTGTTGTTATCATTATTATTAGAAATAGAATAAGTTGGCTCCCACTGTGGGCCGTTGGGCAGTATACCCAAAGAAGAAGAAATAGTTTCCAACTTTTCAATAATCTTTTCAGGAACTCGATCTGGTGCAGTGATAGCTACGGCATGGGCAGCTCTAATGCTCCAAGGCTTCGATGGATATATCCAGCATGCTGACAGAGTTATCAAAACAAGAGAATCCATTGAGAAAAGGTACATGTAGGCTCGTAACCACTTGGTCAACTACCAGATGGTCTGATTCTCAGATAACCTTACAGCATTTAGTTCAATCTTCAGCCAACACCACTATTCACTAGACCCACTTGGTGTGCTTTAAGGTGGTCTAATTCTTAGATCCAAGACCCAACATTATTGACTAAAGCCACTTGGTCTACTAGCAGAAGGTCTAATTCTCAGATTGCCTTACTACTATCATTGACTATTATAGACCTGCTTGGTCTTCTACCAGATGGTCTAATTCTCATATTGCCAAACACTATCATTGACTAAACCCACTTGGTCTACTATCAGATGGCCAAACACTATTGACTAAACCCACTTGGACTATTGCCAGATTTTCTAATTGATTGATTGATTGATTGAATTTATTCTTCATTTCAAACAAATTTACAAAGTAAGTACATGTAGGAACAAATCAGAATATGAATAACAGAAATGAAAAAAGGGAACTCACTGGAAAATACTAATAGAAATTAAGAATGTTCAATAAAATAATTGAAAATACTAATGGGGTCAAGCTTCGTATGTTTATGCACTATATAAAATTAATACAATCAATACAACATAATCATACCCATGGTATAAAAGAAAATATTAATAACAGGAAAAAACAAAGACAGTGTACAGAGGAGGACAAGACAGGACAAAACGGGAAAGAGAAACAAAAAAACACAAAAAACACTACAGAAAACAGTCCAAAAGACCAAAGTAAAACAGACAAAACAAACAAGAAAACTGCACATTAAGAATTAAAAGAGAAGACAAAAGTGTAAGAAGAGGGGAAGAGAGAATAAGAAAAAGAAAAAGAGGAGGAAGCTGCTTATTAGAGACGTTGGAGATCTGCGGTTTTGTGGAGAAGAATTTTCTTTAACCCATTACTGAAACTAAAATGTGTCGGTTCATTGCGCACCGATTCAAAAAGAGAGTTCCAAAGTTTTGTACCGGTAAAAATAAATGTTTTATTCAGAAGGATGGTTCTAGCTCTTGGTGGGTGAAATAGTCTGGCAGACGGTGTTGGATAATGATGAATATTGACATTTTTAGTGAACATGGAATAAAAAAACGTTTGGTAGTTCATTTCTATCTAAATTATACATAAGCTTTCCATATAAATCACCGACCTTCAAAATATTATGATTGTAGAAAAGTGCATCAGTGTGTGAACGAAAAATCTGTTTGACAAATGATGCGCTTAACCTTTTTCTGCAAAAGTATAATTCTGTTGACGAGGTAGTCAGCACAATTTTCCCATGCTATTATACCATAGTTTAAGTGCAGCAGAATCAAAGTTGAATACAAATTCTCAGGACACCTTACACTATCATTGACTAAAACCATGTTTTCTCCTACCAGATGGTCTAATTATCATCTAATTGTTGATCAATTTTGATATGTTATCCATCATTGTAAAGCTTTGGATGTGCTCTTCCAGGCTCAACGAAAAACTCAAAATATATTTTATGCAACATATTGTTGGTTTGGGGTTGGCTGGTCACATTTTTAAAATTGAATTACCCACATGTATATTCAATTGTTTGCATAACCTTGACATTTCTCATTTCAGAATTAGAGAGGTTGAGGGCATCTATGTGATTGGCCAGCCAAAAGTGAGTGCTTTTACCATAGCATCCACTGTCTTTGACGTCTTCCGCCTGGGCACTGCCCTGACAGAGAAGGGATGGCAGATGTACACTGTTCAAAATCCATCAGGGTAAGTTAAGATATGGAGCTCATGGTTTGGATGATGATGATTATGATGATGATGATAGTGGTGATGATGATGATGTTGATGATGATGGTGATGATGATAATGATGGTGTTGATGAGGATGATGTTGATGGTTACGATGATGATGATGATGATGATGATGTTGATGGTAGTAATGATGATGGAGATGATTATGATGGTGATGATGATGAGTGATGGTAATGATGATGCGGATGTAGGTGGTTGGTATTATGACATACTACATACTCCTTTGTTATTATGCAGAAATCTTGATGGTGATACGTGTGATGATTCTTATGACTATTTTTATTCTGTTGAGGATAATGTTGATGATTCTGTTGAAAAATATTGAAAAATCTTGTGATAAAATAGTTCCATTCTATCGTCAAGTTTTCATTCCTCTCTTTCCTTCAGTAACTCAACATATCTGTGCTGCTTCTTCTGCACACTTGCACACCCCATACTACATCCTAAATTCTGGAACAATCTTCCATTCATGAGGCCCGCACTGTCAATTCATTTAAAAAAAATTTATCATGACTTAACTTACATGTATAAGTCAATCCTCTTAATTTATTATTATGTAGCTTTCCTTTGTCACTTCATCTTTCTAATTTTATATTGTGGTGCGCATAGAAACATGTAAATGACACATTATCATTATTATTATTAGTAGTAGTATAGTAGTATCATCATCATCATCATCACTATCATCATCATTATTATACTATCATTATCATTTCTATTATTTTAATTCTTCTTTTTTTCTTTATCTTTGTCTTCCTCCTTCCTATTCCTCTCATCTTCTTCCTCTCATTATTATTATTATAATTTCTGTTGCTATCATTATAATGATCGTAACCAGTATTGTTATTATTATCTCTTCTACCAGTCTATGTATGACTGTTACTGATCTACTGAGCAAGGAGACGGCTGATCAGTTGGTATCCGATGTCAAGGAATGCACCGCAGAGATCATGAAAGACCCCAATGCCAAAGCGCAAGGCATGGTAAGCATGTAGAGGTCAATCTAGAAACAGTCAGACTGCAGGAAATAAGCAAGATTTGTCCTAATCCTCTCGTGGCTGAATTCACCTCCCTGCAAAATCTTGTGAATTGTGAGACTTTTTTCTCATACCACTTCATCTTTAAATACATGTAGAATTGAATATTATCGCACCGTAGGAAAGAGTAGATGTTGCCCTTTTATATTTGTCATTTATTTTGAATGAAGTATTTTGATAAATAAGTGAGTTTCGGGCCTGAAAAGATGTATTTGTTTTCTCTTACAAATTGTGCAAAACTTATTTTTAGTCCAAATACTATTTATATCATCATACAGCTCATTCTCTGTACTTTCTCATGTCACACTTGAAATGTGGCACCTTGGAAATTGGTCAAGATCAAGATACAAGATTTTTGAAGAAATTTCTGAGTAATATGAAATCCAGAGTTCCGATTGGCTGGATGTTTCAAAACAACAGGCATGGGTAATTCTAAGAGATTACTGCATGGTGACTGTGATCTTGGAGAGGCCCCCCACTGAAACCATTGGAATTTGGGTGGGTGTGTTGTCTCTTTGACCAATCAGAGTGCAATATTCTTGTTTTCAACCTGCTGAATGTACTTGGCCTATTTAGAAAAGGTGGATCTTGACCCATTTAAAGCACCTCTTATACAACCTATATCATATTAAAGCTTATGTCTTCAGCTTTATCATATGATCTAAAAATCATTTGGGCTCAAACTGAAATAAAGTGTAAAACAAAAACTTTTATCTGATGAAAATAATTATAACGTAATTTAGATCAAAGTTTAACATATATTACAAATTGTTTTTAAAAATCAGACACATTGCCTGAAAGAATAATTCTTCTTTATAAAGATACCAAAAACATGAAAATTTGATCAATATTTAGAGCAAGAAAGGCTGAATAAAAAGGTGTTTTAGTACACACCCAGCTCATTAAATAAGCAAAACCTTTCTAGTCATGAATTTTTGAGGACCTGCTGACTGACCGTTAAAGGTCTATTTGTTTTGCCACAGTCACAATAGGCAAAACCAACTACAGGGGGCCGATTCATAAAGCTGTTCATATTAAGTTAAGAGCGACTTTAAGAACGACTTGTGATTCTTTCTTGTCGTAAATGGTGTACACCAAAGTGTTAATTGACAATGGTTTAGCATGTAACATTAACCTTAGTAATTGATAATGGGAGTGATTTCTATTATTGATTAGATTGATTATTGTGCGTGCATCCATTCATCAGATTACGTGTCTAATAATGTGCGTATTGCCGTTTTAGCATGACCCAAGTTACACTTAGCTCTTTGTGAAACACCACCCCCCCCCTGATTTGGTACGCAATGAAGTCACCGGTCGTGCCTAGATCATAAGACACCACCAGGGCCCCGTCTTACAAAGAGTTGCGATTGATCCAATCAATCGTAATTCTATGGAAATCCATAAGTGTCATAATTTTTTTTACAGGAAATTTGCAAAATGTCCTTTGTAAACAAAGGAGATCACACCAAATTGTCAAGAAATCAATGAATTTATGGATATACATTCATATCTAGATTTTTTTGTGGAACAAACATGCATTTTATATTTTTACTTTGCTGGCTTTCCATAGTTGCGATTGATCGGATCAATCGCAACTCTTTGTAAGACGGGTCCCTGCTGGTTGGCCCGCAGCGTCAACATCTAAAATGCATGTTTGTTCAAAATATTTTCTAGACATAATGTATAATCATACATATACTGTATCATTCTCTTGAAGATTCAGTGTGATTCTCTTTGTTTACTACGGAGATAATACAAATTTCCTGAAGAATTTTTTTTGGCATGGATGGATTTCCATACAATTGAGATTGATTGGATCAATCGTAACTTTTTGAAAGACGGGGCCCTGGGTGGTTTTTCATGAAAGAAATCATAGTGATTGTCACTGACAAGTTTGCTCTGAGCCAATCAGATGCAAGGATTTTGGTAGCTTATAACAAAAAGCCAGTGAAAATCACTATTTGCTTCGTGAAATGATCCCCAGGTCGTATGTACAGATTTCCAGTAGCAAACAGGTATTAAGAGTTCCCAATATAAATAATAAAGTCAATATAGATTGAATCAGCAAAATCAAACAGAAGAATAAATACATAACAGAAATGTTTCGTTAAGTTAATTTTAATGTTATATCTCACAACAGCAGCAATTTTGACAAGTCAATCTGTGTATAAAAGTGTAATCATAAAAATAATGAAAACCTATATATAATTCCTAAACTTCTCATAAACATGGGTCACTATATTCTGTCAATATTTTTTTATCTCCCAGTGACAGACATCTGGGCCCCATCTTACAAAGAGTTATGATTGATCCAATCAATCGTAACTCTATGGAAATCCATCAGTGTCATAATTTTTTTCTACAGGAAATGTGCAAAATGTTTTTTGTAAACAAAGGAGAACACACTGAACTGTCAAGAAATCAATGAATTTACGGATATACATTCATATCTAGAAACAATTTTGAGCAAATACATGTATGCATTGTATATGTTGACTTTGCTGGCTTTCCATACTAGCGATTGATCGGATCAATCGCAACTCTTTGTAAGACGGGCCTCAGATCTGCCTCAATAATGATAATACATGTATGTCACACGTATAGCATGCCTAATAGTTTGTTCCTAGGCACAGTGGTTCTGTTGCTTCAGCTGATATTAGGATATTTTTTAAACAATATAAAGCTGATACGGATGACTTTAATGATATAATACTATACTATGAAAACAAATAACTTTACTTTCTATCAAAGTGCATTTTGTCTTTTTCCTGATACTTCAGGGACATTGCCACTCTCTTATTATCGTTTATGATTTGGATAATTCTCAAAAAGGGTTTGCTGTACTATAAATGTGCAAAACTTCCAATCATTTTTAAAAAGGGCCTTGCACATTTTTTTTTTTTTTTTTTTTGGGGGGGGTTCAGGATTCTGAACCCTCTAATAATATATTTTATTTATAAAGTGTTGTACTACATGTATACTCTTAATAAATATAAGGTAAAATTTATTGACTTTCATCAACAAGAAGGTCCTTTAAAAATGAAGGCTGAATTAGAATTACTGTGATGAAAGTAATGCATGTATAATGAAACATGGCAATGATAATTACACATACATGTACGTATTATGGTTCATTTCATGAACTATTTCACATACACTAATAATAATAATAATAATAATATATAGCATTTATGAGTCGCCAATTATCTAGTTGCCTATTCAATAGTGCACTATACTTGTATATTACCCTGGCTTTAGCTCCAGCTGCTAATGGCGCTTGGTGCATTCAAGGAATTAATCCTGCCGGGTACCCATTTATCTCACTAAGGTTGGGTGCATCACAATATGGATCAATTTCTTGCTGAAGAAAGGTATGCCATGGCTGGGTATTGAACCCACGACCCTCTGTTTCAGAGTCCAGAAGCGAATCCACTGAGCCACAAATGTACATTTATCATACATGCAGAAATTAGAATTCATCTGAATATGAACTCCTGATAAATATGTCTAAATTTACAAACTACATAAGAAATAGTATATCAGAATTCTGAGTTAAAGTTATATTATTTTTTTAATACATGATACTAAAAAAATCAGTTGAAAATAAATGACCATATATAAAAACGATATATCAGAATTCTGAGATTAAATTATATTCAATAAAAATATTATTTTTTAGTATAAGATTGTAAGAAATGAGTTAAAAAGTAAATATTAACAAAATTTGATGATAAACGAAAAGTTTTATTGTGCCAATTAACTCTTCTCCTATTTTCAGGCGGCAATCTATGGCATGGCGGCGACTCTGCCCGATCGGTCTTTGGTTGCTGATTTTGTTTGTGGATATCTGGATGCCTTTTACACTACAGATAACCAGCAACAGTGATTTCCATCCAAGTCTGAAATAACGACACCTGAGGTTTCTAATCTACACTCTAAATCCTGCTATAGATCCTCAACAAGCAATAGCGATTTCCATCCAAGTCTGAAATAATGACGCCTTTCGACATCCGAGGTTTCTAATCTACACTCTAAATCCTGCTATAGATCCTCAACAAGCAACACTGATTTCCATCCAAGTCTGAAATAATGACACCTCTCGACACCTGAGGTTTCTAATCTACACTCTAAATCCTGCTATCCTCAATAAGCAAAAGTGTGACGTAATGAATACTAATGACACCTCATGACACCTGATCCACACTCTTTAGCCTCCTATCCCCAATGGGCAATAGTGAATAATGACACCTTCAGTCGAGAACCTGCTATGCTCTACCACCAATGGTGAATTAGATGTCACACCCAAGTCTGAAATAATGACACCTCTTGACACCTGATGTACACTTTGCCTGCTATGGAATTCAGAAGTCAAACCTGGGCAATTCATAAAATAATTAAGTATGTCTTCATTCATGTACATCCAACCCCCATTCTTATCTCCATGAACTGCTCAAGCTATGATCATTTAAAAGCGTTATACCATGTAAACTTTTATTTCAACTAGAAAATAAAAATAATCATGTCAGGAAAGTTAAATTTTGTGATTTTAGGTACTCTGTATTATGACAGATACTGTGTAATGCACTATTCATGTATATGTACATGTATATTCCACATATTGCCTAATATTTGGACAAAAATGTCTTTCGCTTTAGGAGAGCAAAGTTAGCTGGCTCCACTGATGTTACCTCACCATAGTTTTTCCTGTTCTGTTCATACTTCGTGGGTCAGCAAATTACAATCCCCTTCCCGTGGAAGAAGAGGATAATTACTCGTATCTTCGAACATAACAGAAATGGAAAATGGTTTAGTGTAAGTGTTTGGTCTTGAGTTATGCATTGCCATGGAATATCATTCCTTTCTTACATGTACACAATTCACCATTCCAAACGACTTTTTATACTACTAATCAGTGCAATTTTTTACTTTGATTTGTTACTACTTCATGTTTTTTACTACATACATTTTCATGCACGTTTGTTGAGAATGACAGCCCGATTTTGACTAATTTTGTTGAAAATCCATTGAAATCATTATAACCTTTCAGTATTACATGAAATACTTGTATTGAATTTTTTATAAGAAACAAAATTAGGGGCGTACATTACTTTGTTTTTATTACACATAAAAAATAATGTGTTGTAGTGTTCGAATGTAAACTCTTCATCTTGCTCAATCAAAATGAATTAGACCTACATGTTTTTTTGTTTCATGTTATTAGGTATACACACTAGGATATCCTATGCAGTATGAATTGTCCATATGCAATCATAAACCAGTGTGTCTTCGTAATGCAAGATTGTATTGTCAACTTTGTCTTTATTGCCAATATTCTAATCTTCTGATATTTTGGTATTTTCATCAAATTAGCAGCAACTCTCTTTATCTTTTACTTTTTTCTTCTATGCAAAATCTGCATTGATCAAACCTATATTGATTGAGTTCTGAAAGGGGGTGGGGTTCCAACGAATCCCCCCCCCCAAAAAAAAAATGAATAAAAGGGAAGTACATTCATGGTCTCGGAAAAAAAAGTTAATGTAGAGTTTAATAGATCAAGTGACTGGAACTCGAAACATTCCTATTGACAGGATTTATAAATGTACGTGTATTGCACAATCATTTTTTGCAAGTACTAAATTGAATAGCCAGAATTTCCTCTGTATATGCCTCAATGGATTTTTAAAGTGTGTTAAAAAATGAAGTAAAAATGTGATATATATATATATTTGTGAATTACAGAATGTATATTACTGAATAAAATTCATATATCGAATTACATAACATACGAAATGGGCGTCTTCTTTTTTTCAGGGGAAATTAATATTTCTGCATGGGAGCGAATTTTCTTGAAATTGAAAAAATAATTTTTTGAAATGAAGTATAAAAAAGAAATGTATAGACATGAACCAACCCTAGCCCTTTATATATTTTTTTAAAATTGAAAATAATATGGTCTATTTATAAAGCGCAGCTACCATAATTGCATATACTCTACTGCGCTTGATACTTGGTATCATATTATTACCCCGGCTGTAGCTGAGCGCTATATAGGTGCTAAAGCATTCAAGGAATAAATCCTACTGGGTACCCATTCACCTCACCTGGGTCGAGTGCTGCACAATGTGGGTAAATTTCTTGCTAAAGGAAAACGCGCCACGACTGAGATTCGAACCCACGTCCCTCTGATGAAAAGATGAGAATCGTAACCACTAGACCACGACGCCCCCGCAAGGACTGGGCTAAAACCTTACTGCAAGTTAGGCAACTTGTCAAAAAAGAGTGGTGTCTTTGAGTAGGAATTCTGCACTGAAGACACTGAAAGTCTTTTCATTTCATTGCAGATTCCCAGCACTCCCCATTGTTTTGTCTGATGAAATATGACGATTTGGGGGGCGTCATGGTTTAGTGGTTACAACTCAACGTCTCTCAATCAGAAGGATGCGGGTTTGAATCCCAGCCACGGCGCATTTTCCTTCAGCAAGAAATTTACCCACATAATGTACTGCACCCGACCCAGGTGAGGTGAATGGGTACCCGGTAGGATCTATTCCTTGAATGCTTTAGTGCCTATACGGCGGCTCAGCTACGGGCTGGGTAATGATATGATGCCAAGTATCTGTGCAGTAGAGAATATGCAATTAGAGTAGCTGCGCTATATAAATGGACAAAATTATCATTATTATTTGTAATGAAAGGTTGTTGACATGTTTCCTGCTGAAAAGACGAACTCCGACGTTTGACAAGGTGCTGTATGAAATCAATAGATTTAAGTACTACTGTTAGTCCCTGCAAAATCATACATAATACTCATGCAGTACTACATTACATTGAGATTATTAATCAAAATAAATCATATGAAAAGTAATACAAGCACATTGGATGCAATACCAACATTTTGTAATGTGCAAAACATTCTGCCAAAACCCCAAGAACTCTCTTGTAATGTAATGAATATATATATTCATGATGATATCATATTACAGTATGAAATTCATATATTGGGAAGTATAGGTCTATAATTTATAAATTTCATACGGCGATAAAAATAATAGATTTTCTTCAGCATTTATGTATGATAATATCCTTCAAATATGAACACAATTTGCCAAATTAGTATTAAAAATGTATAAAAAATAAAACCTTTCATATCACTGAATTCTCTTATTACAATACCGTAAACAAATGACCATCATTTCCCCATAATCTTCTGGAATGAAATGCTGTTTTTTTTTCAAGATTAAATTCATGACTTTTAAACATGATGTATGAATTCATGTTTAAAAGTCCATCCACAAACCTGTGTAATATATAACTCAAATGCGTAAAACCACAATCTGTAAAATATTTACATTATTAATATGTAAAGTGAGCATTCTCCCATGGTTCAAATTCACAAATTCCCTGGACAGTTTCTCTGGTGATCTTCGAATTCCTGTTGCCTTTCGGGGGAGAACTCTTGGGTGCATCGCAGACATTTTAGCTTGCTCCTCCTTCGTCTGCCCCCACTGCTGCTGGGTTGAGCTGTTGTCCACTGGTGGCTCTGGGGGGAGGTCGCATCCTAAGGAAATAACAATAAATAATAATAACATAATAATAACAACAACAACAATAATAGCACTTGTAGTAACAGTAGTAGTAATAATGATAAAGACAATAATGGGTCCATTTCAATAGAGCACAGAATATATAATATGTACATATTCTACTATGCCAAATACTTGGTATATCATTATGCGATAAAAATCATATAGTATATGATGATGGTGATGAGGAACCCCGGGGGGGGGGGGGGGGGGCCACTTCCATTGACGAGTGGATACCATGCGCGACCATGGGGTCTCAAAAAGCACCCTAAACAATTATTTTCCATATTCTGAAAATGCACCCCTTAACAAGTATTGGCGTGTGAAACCCTACCCTTTACAAGTATTGGAAACAAAACAATACTCTTGGCAAGTATTCCCTGAATTGAACCCCTAAACAAGTACAGCGATATTTTAATTGTTATGTCATGGACAACGGTCGTCGGTTTTACCTTATTGGGTTAAGTACGGTCCCACCCCCCACACCTCGCGCAAATCGTACTCTAGACACGTAGTGTTGACTGTTGGGGCAAAAAGTACATCCTTTATAAAACATTTTAGTCCAAATATTCTATACCCTCGCAAATTTGACCCTAAACACATGATAGCTCTTTTAGCGAAAATAGACACCCTTTTTTCATTATTTTAGTGTTTTAGACACCCTTATTACATTACGTACATAACGTGCCTTATCTTGAAAAAAAAACACACTTTTTACATGTTTTTTTGGTCGCGCAGGGTATCCACTCGTCAATGTAAGTGGCCCCCTGGGTGAGGAATAGTATAATGAAGATGACGTTGACGATAATGAGACAGAGGATGATGATGGTGGTGAGTGTTGATAATCAAAATCTAAAATCCATATTTTATTGTTCGAAACAGATCTCTGAAGAAATTTTTGTTTGCCAAATTAATCGTGGGCCCAGCAGCCAATCGTGGTGGTGATAGTGACAATGATAGTGATGATGATAATGAGAAATAGGAGGAAAATGGCTGTAGTAATGATTAGGAGGATGATGTCGATGGTTGTGATGACAATGATGAAACAATGATGATAGTGATGAGAAATAGGAGGAAGATCATAAAAGTAATGATAATGATAAGGAGGATGGTGTCAATGGTGGTGGTGGTGATGACGATGATGATAGTGATGATGATAATGAAAAATAAGAGGAAGATGGTGGTGCTAATGATGATTAGGAGGATGATATTGATGACAATGATGATGATGATAGTGACGATGGTGATGATAATGATGATGATGATAGTGATGATGATAGTGATGATGATGGTGATTATGATGGTGATGATGATAGTGATGATGATGATGATGGTGTTGATGATGATGATGGTGTTGATGATGATGATGGTGTTGATGATGATGATGATAGTGATTATGATGATAGTGATGATAGTGATGATGGTGATGATAGTGATGATGCTGATGATAGTGATGATGATGGTGATGATGATGATAGTGATGATGATGGTGATGATAGTGATGATAGTGGTGATGATAGTGATGATGATGATAGTGATGATAATGATGATGATGATAGTGATAATGATGATAGTGATGATGATGATAGTGATGATGATGATGGTGATGATGGTTATGATGGTGATGATGGTGATGATAGTGATGATGGTGGTGATGATGATGATGGTGATGATGATGATGGTGATGATGATGATGATGATGATGATAGTGATGATGATGATAGTGATGATGATGATGATGGTGATGATGGTTATGATGGTGATGATAGTGATGATGATGATGGTGATGATGATGACGGTGATGATGTTGATGATGATGGTGATGATGATGATGGTGATGATGATTATGGTAATGATGGCGATGATAGTGATGATGGTGATGATGGTGATGATGATGAAAATACGGAGCAAGATGGTGGTGAATCACCATGAAGGGAAGATTAAGATTATGGTGGTGATAATGCTTACGCTATGCATTCTTAAAGAAGAAGAATCAGAATTGGAATTTCAAAAGGAAGGAATGGATTACAATGTGTGTTGTTGATACTTGACAGCACATCTAAACCCTATTGTATTGGAATGTACTCGCTATAGCATCTAAATACTTTAACAAGCTATTCTGATAAAAACATTCTAAACCCTATTGTATTTAGGATAATCATTAATAATCTTGACAAATTAAGCTCATTCTAAATTCTCTTACATTGAATGAATGGTTACTCTCCCAAGTGCTTTCCAAATCCTATTCCATTGTGATGTGCAGTTTAATACCACATGTACAAGGGGAACATTTCATGAAACAACCAGTCACTGATTTCCACCGACTATTGTGATAAGCTACTGCGAATCCTTGCATCCGATTGGCTAAGAGCAAATAAGTCAGTGAAAATTCAAGACTAAACTTTTCATGAAAAGCTCCCCGGTAACCACAATTACACAGGAATGTGGGCACACCTGTTTCACTGCTCCTACTCTGTATACATGTATATGAGGGACACTGTATACCCTCATCTTTATACAGGTGTATACATGTACCAGATCTACATGTACATCTGATTATTTAACTACGAATGTGATTCAATTCACGGAATCTTGCCCTTTTTTGAGCTCGGTTAAAAGACCTTGTTGCTTCGGTGATATGACGAAAACTGCAATTTAGCTCATGTGTATTTTGGATGCATGTATCACGGAAATGTTCAACGCAGCACTGCAGCCGTGCATCAGGAATTGTACACACCACCACCACTGTGGCAACGGAATCCTCGGCGAGTCATCACCGTCATCATCATGGTCTGGACCCACTCACACCAATGCGATATCAGCATACTAACTTATTACCATGAATGTGCTGTACCCTGGGATTTAGCTCCTGTGCATTTAGAATAACTGAATCACAAAATTGTGATATCCCTATCTGAAACGTGGGCATAAGGAATTTCACAGGGCTGTAATGATAATGGCCTCCTATATGGGGCCTGGACTAGCAAAGGAACATAACTGTACAATATACATGTATGATTCTCCTGGGGAGTGTTTCATCAACATTTTCATCTGACAAGTTGTCGGATCTGACGACTTTCCTCGATTTTGATTGGCTGAGGAGCGCTGTTACTATGGTAACTGTCAGATAAAACATGCAACAAGTCCTTTCATAAAACGCCCCCCTGATCTTGTTTACATCATCTCACTGTGAGGTTGTAATATGCAAGGAGCGGCTCAACAATTATTTCCAGGGGTATCAAGAAAGCGGACTGAAACTAAGGTAGGAAAAAAAATTCTATTAGGTGACATAATAGTAGTCAATGATGATGATGATGGTGATTGTGACAACGAAGATGGTGGTGATGATGATGAATAATGAATATAAGTAAAGATAATCTTGGCTTACATAGCATTTAAAATAATATTATCGGGTCTCTAGGTGGTTTAAAAGACCAAGAAAAGAGAAGAGTAATGTCTCTTTACAGATAGCTATCATGTGATTGACAGATCTTAGTACTACTTGTATTGTAAGTTGTAATCTAGTTCATTTTACAAGCACATGTACTGTAGATAGATGCTTGATTGAGCGCAGTTGTAACTAATGCCACCACCCTTGCAAGATCAATAACTGATACTTTACAAACAATGACCTCTCTGACCCTTGACCTCTGTGACCGTTGACCTTGTGACCCCAAAATCTAATCTGATCATCACTCGCATGTATGACCCTCCACCCCATGATAACCAACATTAAGTCGCCGGACAAGGTTCTCTGCGATAGCCAAAATATTCTTCATTCTGTCAAAATTCAAAGTTGTAAAATTTAGACAAAATTAGATAAGCGTTTGTGGCCATTGTTTGACATCATTTTTTATTTTTCATGACTGCTTGAACATTTCACAAAGATTGCAGTGTGCACCTCTCTTGCTTGAGTGAACCCTAAACTTCAGCTTTCGTTTTCTCATTCTTTGAAGCTCTCACTGAAATTCTATATTCATTTGAGTACTTGTGTAGGTTACTATCGATCAATTTTTAACAAATGATGTCACTTTCAAGCTTCTGCTGTTTTAAGCTTAATAAAAACCTCAAAATTATTTTTAGGTGACTTATTGTGGGTTTGACGGTGGAGGGTCACAATTTATACATGAGTCAGGCTTGAAGTTGAACCCTCAACAATGTCCATGTGACCTACCTCTTGTGGTGACGACATGTCGCTTCTGTCTCTTCCTCCGACGGCGATCTCTGATCGTCTGCTAGCGTATCCCGGAGTCTCTTGCCATGGATTGATATCTCGACACCGTCGGTCAACGTTCAGTGGCATGGATACCGACGTCTCATTTCTATTGGATGGTAGTAATAATAATAATAATAACCACATTTCTAATGCGCACAAATCTACTTGAAGTATTGCTCAAGGTACCTAACAAATCAACAAAACTATAACATAATAAACAGTTTAATAAGTAGAATATATGAAATCTTACATGAACAAGCAAGAATGATACTGCAATTCATAGGATAAGTTTACAAGGGTATTAGAGGAGATATTATGAAATTTAAGATAGTCTTTCAAGTTTCTTTTGGGATGAATCTATTTGATGAAATGATAACGGAAAAAAAAAAGTCCATGGGGTAAAAAAAACGGAGGCGTGATTTAATACTCTTGAATAAAAATGGTAATAATGAAAACATTATGCTTGTATATTATACACATAAATTAGGAAATAGTGTACATGGGGGGGGGGTGGAAGGAGGCTTGAATTAATCCTCTCAAATAAGAATTAGGTAATCACAAAAATATCATGCTTGCTTAGTGTGTGATAAATTAGGAATGTTTCTGCATGTAAAAATGTACTGAAGCTAATAGAAAAAATCCAGAGTCCAATTGTAATCCAAACTGATCTCGACATCGGTCAGCGAAGAGGCATACATGTAGATACCGATGGCCATTTCTATTTGATGAAAGGATAAAGGGTGTAAAAGTACCCCTGGGGTTAAAATGGAGGCTGGAAATTAATCCTCTTGAACAAACTTGGTAATCATGAAAATATTATGCTTGTATAGTGTATGATAGATTACGAACGTGTGTACATGTATTAACTGGGGTCGGTGGAAGAACGAGTCTATTTTAAATCTCAACTAATCTCGAGATCGGTCAGCAAAGAGGCGTCGATACCGATGGCCATTTCTATTTGATGGTAGGGCAAAGGAAGTCACATTGTCCATGGGTGAAAATGGAGGCGTGATTGAATAATATTGATTTTTGGTAATTATGAAGTATTGGTACTGTATATGGGTAAGGTATGGAGTAAGCTAAGCTCCCAATGGGAGATCAAAAGAGGAGTCTGGCCTCACCGTAATTGGCTCAAAGTCTGAGAGAAGTACTGATTATCTGCATGTAGCTTGCTGTTGTCTCCCTTCTGTTTCTCGAGTTCATTCACCATACGCTCCATCTAATGCAATTCAGAAAATAAAGTGTTTTTTTTTTCCATTTGATATGATTGCATAACTCTAAATCTATACTAAGTTGGCCAAAATTATTTGGAATTCATTAACATATCAGTTATATATAATACTTGGAAATCCAATTTGTGGACTTTAACTTTTGCTATACATGTATCTCACAAACTTCTGACAAGCATTCTTTTTATTCAGAAAATAAAAAAATATTTGAACACATGACAAGACACAGTCGCAAAGTATTATTGCACACACACACACAAAATCCCAAATTGAATTAAATCACATTTATGAGGTCAAAAAAGGAAAAATTTTACCAAATTTACATCCAAATTTGACAACCTTGTTTTTCTGCCCAAGAAAAATTTAGAAATGAAGTTAACAGAATGTAGTTATCAATGATCATACGTCAGTTTACTGACAAGACTGGAAATCAGCCCAGGATTATTAGGATTAGAACTCATGGTACCTGCTTATTCAGCATATGATAGTTCCGTTTCCAAGTCTCAAGCTCATTGCGAAGACTGCTCTTTGTTTTCTCCATCTCCGAGCATCGCTCTTTGAAATCAGATTTATATGTTTCCACCTGAAATTAAAGTAAGTTACATATCATTGCAATTTTCTTTTAAGAATTAGATTCAATTTCATTCAATAAACTGAATATCAATTCAATCTACAGTGCGTATCAAAAAAAAGTTTACACTTTGAAAAAGCCCTGGGAATTAAAAAATGTACAACATGTGGGTAATTGTTTCATATATAATCTTAGGTTTGGGTCTCATCTATCCAATGAAAGTAAAAGGTTTGACAGAATGTAACACTTGAGTGAGCAATGTCCATTTTTGTAAAGCTTGCAGAAATCTGTTTGCGCAGAAATGCTAGTTTTCACGCTGTGTCAAGGGGAAAGGGCGAAATCAAATTTACCTTGCGAAATATTTCTCATACATTTCCCTTGCACTTTTAGTCAATTGAAATAAAACAGATACATTCAAGCATTTTGTAACAGTTTTTGTTACCAAAATTGAAATTTCAGCACTTAGCAAGCACAACATTTACCCTTTTGTGCCAGCTGGATCTGAGGACATAACTAAATCTGAACAAAAGTTTATATCAGACATCTCCAGCATTTTTTCACTAAGTTTTTATAATTTAAAATGGGTTTACATTTCATTTTTTATTTAATACTTGTTTCTCCACACCTTTTCCAAGCTTGACAATGATTAACAAAATGAAAATCAAGCCTAAGCCATTTCATGTAAATCACAGCTCAGTGTAAAGCAAATATCGTCACGATGGCTTCGGTGTGTGGGGGAGTGGGGTGGGGCGCAATGCACTCTTCGAAGTGTTTTGAGCGAGGAAACAAGTTAAAAAGGTAAAAGATATCTTCAAATCAATTTTACTAGCTAAATTCAATGTGTTCTTCATGATTAAGGTCTACTTTTATTCGCATAACTATTTCAAAGTTCTGCGCAAATAATTTTTCACTAACTTTTCAAAAGTAAGTGGTGCTCACTCAAGCGGACATATTTTTCGACAGTTATATCGTCATTTGCTTAAATGGATCTGTACCAATGTTAAAATGTGGAAAGATCTTTAGGATATTACAAATGTAAAATTTTACAGGATTTTTTCTAAGTGAAAACTTTTTTTTGATACGCACTGTATATTGGTTTCAAAATGCATTCTAAATACATTTCAACTGGAAATGAAAGTAAATTTCTTCAAGAATTACATTCAATGTTATTAAACTGAATATCAATTCAATCTATATTGGTTTTCAAAACGTATTCCATATTATTGAACTTGGGAAATATTATTGTAGAGTTTGGGGACTCAAATAATAAGGAACTGAGGAAAGACAGCATGAACGTTACAGTGTAGCCTTTATTACATGTATAAAACTCAACGTAGCTTCAACGTTTCACTCCCGAGCGTGAACACACGCAACACGTTCAACTATGGAACACTATACATAACAATTATCTCTTCTTTATATATGGTACTGTATATGTATTGTACACTATTGTCAATGTGTTTTTTTTGTGCTACATTGGGCGCAGGCACAAAAAGAAATGGGATTTGAAAAGGGGATTTGGAGACTGTGCCTGTTCACCCATTGCTCCACTCCTTTGGAACTCCCTTCCTTCTTCGCTCTGTGAAATTGACAACATTGAACTCTTCAAATCGTCTCTCAAAATTCACTTATTTCAGCAAATGTGTAGTAATTAGCTTAATTGGATGAGCCTGCACTTATGAATGTTTTTAGCAGAAATATGGTGCAATACAAATGCTACGGACCATCATCATCATCAAAAAGAAATGTAACAAGAAATTGAACCTTTTACTTCTGATTTCAGTGTCTATCCCAAATACCACAGAACCATTGCCTACCTGGTATAGTGCTGCAGCCATCTCTCCCTTTGTAATATTAAGCTCGTCTTCCGCACGTTCTTTTGCGGCCATGAGATTCTGACATGAGGAACATCGCTCTAAACTTCGCTGAATCTCCTATAAATTGAGAGACAATATCAAAGGGATTATTGTTAACCTTTGGATAAAACTAATATTCTCTATCTCCAAAATCACTGTTTTCCATCAAAGTTATTTTTTTTTTAACCAACGCTAATTTCAATTTTCATTTCACTGTCAGCGGCTGCAGAAACTCTACTACAAGTTGGGAGAAAATCTAAAGGTGGTTGTCTTTGAGAGCAATTTTTATACAGAGCTGCCAACCTTTGGATGAAATTACACGTAATAGCGTTCCGAATTTCTCCATTCCATTTACTACTCGCTCATTGAAATGGGTGCATTTTCAGCACTTGTGTTCATGTTTTTGTATGTTTCTTCTTTAATATTATCATTATAATCATTATTATCATTCCATCAAAATATGAAATTTTCTATCATTGATTGCATGTTCTTTTGACAGTCTGTAATGTTCTCAAAAGATCATTACTTGGTCAGTTTATAAAGTAAAGTAAAACTTGAGAAAAATGGGTCGGACGTACTAAAAGGTTGATCATTTTCTGGAATTGCCCTATTATTATTATTATTTTTATTATCATTACATGTAGTATTATAACATTATCATTACTATTATTATTTATTATTATCATTATTATTATTGCAATAAGTGGACTTTAAAGGTAAAAGAAATTAGTTGCAGCAAACAATTATTTCATGAGAAAGCCTTTAAAATCAAGGTTAATTACCACAACATTATCACAGATCTAAATCTGGTACATTCAAATCAACTCTTCTTTGTGAAATCATGAAATTTTAGCTGAAAACCGATAATTCTGATGATCACTGACACAAAAAGGCATATGTGGGACAGTGTATTCATATTACTTGGAAAAATACCCGACATTTTATGGAATTCCGTGCTTATTTTGCTCATTTCTCAGCAATTACACATTTTTACCAAGAATCCTTTGGCAAGTATTTTGTATTTATACATACAAACACTAGTTGGGTGGTCGTTTTATTGGATTCTGTTCGAAATCATTTTGAGGTCGTTACCACAACTGGCATTTATCTTTAGGCTCACAGTTTTCTCAGCCAGAGCTGCATCTCTTTCCTGCCTCAATGACTCCTTTTCAGTTTCTTGCCGTTTCTGGACCTTCATCAGTCTCGTGTTTTCCTTCGTCAGATTCTTGATCTGCATCGACGGCAAAACCTGATCAACCTGTGTGAGAGGTGACAAGTTAATTATTATTATTATTTGTTTGGCGTCACCTGTGCCTTGGAGGCGTAAAGCGAGCTGAATCACTGTGACCCGCAGGTCTCTCCTCCCGATAGAACTGATTGGGGGGAGTGCAGGTGCACCACTACACCGGGGTTTCCCCCTACTCTTATACGAATAGTGCAGTGGGTTCTTAACGTCAAGGGACCCATTTCATAAAGATTTGTTACTATAACAAGTTTACGCTCAGCCTATCAAGTAGAGGAATTTCAGTAGCTTTAAACTATTTCAAATTTGTCACCATATCAAGTTTTTGTGAAACAGGCCCAAGGTTTTGATGAAGCCAACTTCAATGTTCTTCGGGGGGGGGGGGGGGTGTTGAAAGAACACATTTGCAATCAATTGCAAATTCCAGTCGAATCTTACGAGTGATAAATCAAATTTAACTAAAGATTTAACTAAAGGTTTTTTAACTAAAGTTTAACTAAAGGTTATTCTGGTTACTGGAAGGAGCAGACCAGGGCCACATCTTACAAAGAGTTGTGATTGATCCAATCAATCGCAACTATGGAGGGCCAGCAACGTCAACATCTATTATGCATGTTTGTTCAAAATATTTTCTAGCTATGATATATATTCATGCATTCATTGTTTTCTTGAAATTTCACTGCGCTTCTCTTAGCATACAAAGGACATTGTGCAAATTTTTCGCAGAAAAAAATTATGACACTGATGGATTTCCATAGAGTTGCGATTGACTGGATCAATCGTAACTCTTTGTGAGACGGGGCCCAGGGCCACATCTTACAAAGAGTTGTGATTGATCCAATCAACCACGACTATGGAAAGCCAGCAACGTCATCATCTTAAAAGTATGTTAGTTCCACATGTTTTCTACATATGTTGTATATCAATACATTCATAGTTTTCTATTAGATTCAGTGTGATCCTCGTTGTTTACACAGAACATTGTGCAAATTTTCTGTGAAAAAAATTATGAGAGATAGACTTCCATACAGTTGAGGTTAATGGATCGATCGTAAATCTTTGTAAGATGGGACCCAGTAATCAACTGCAAATTTGCAATCAATCAAAATTATTGTTATTGATTTTAGGACCTAAAATTGACTTGCATTTTGCAACCATTTGCAAGTTTCTCGCAGTGCCCATCAGACAGGCATGATATTCTTCCAATCAAAATTGGAATTCTGATTTTTTTTTTTTTTACGTGTGGCATTCTTTTTTAATTTACCATGACAAAATTATGACAATTAATTTCATTGCTTTATTCGTATATCTTTTTTCTCTATCGTTTTTTTATTTAATACCAGTATTTATTTTTCATCGAAATGGTAGCCGGAACTTCTTCAATCATGATAATATTTGGTTTGAATGAGTGGAAGAGAAATAATGGTACAGTTATGAATTTGGCTAAAAACAAAACCTCTATTGGATTTGGACATCACGAGTCTGAAATGCACTTACAAAATGTTTTGTTCCAAGTGGAACAAAATGTTTGTTTTAAACCACACTTTTGCTCACGAGATCAGAGTTACACGCAGCAAAGCGAGGTGATACTAGCTAAAGCCAGGTAAATGTAGATAAATTTGTGATCTGCTCGCTGTTGCTTGTCGTTGCTCGTCCTTGCAGGGTCTTGTTCGCATTTGATTGCCACTTGTCCTTGTTTGTACGGCTTTTGGTTGTATTCAGTTGCTGACGTTTGAAAAAGTATCAAACTACATAGTACAAAGCAGGCGCGGATCCAGGGGGGGGGGGGCACAGGGGGCACGTGCCCCCCCCCCCTTTTGAGAAGCAAAATTAAAAATTTCTAATGTAAAATTGCCATGAAAACAGAGGTGTGCCCCCTCTTTTGAAATTGAAGACCTTTTTTTGTTTTGCTTGTCAAATTTTTTCGGGTACGAAATATCCTTAATTTGTTGTTGAAAACCTTTTTGGGGGGGCTTCTCAAAAAGGTGTGAGCCAGGTTAATACCACCACAATTTCTACTTACCGAGGGATCGGCCATAATTGCCACGGCCGAGCCGTCGGAGAAGGGTGATCTCATATGTGCCATCTGGATCTCCTCCCGACGATGTAGCTTTTGAAGAGCCTTCGTCAGTTCTTCGACCCTGGAAGACAGAGCCTCGTTCATGACTTGCTTCATTTTGATAGTCCTTTCCGAGTTTTTCACCTGCAAGTGTATGTGATATATGCAAATTTAAGTTATGCATATTATGTGTTAATTTATGCATGTTTATATCAGAATCTACAAGTAAAGAGAGAAAGTACTTTCATGCCTTTGGTCTCGGCTGTAAATCATACAATTGCAATGAAATTATTTTGCATATGTCACCTTCTGGTAATTGACCATTTGAACTACATACAAAAGAAGTTGAGATTTAGTAGTAATGCTAACTTATGAATGACATTATGTCAATTGCTCTACAACAGAAAAACAACGTGGCTTCTAGAATCCTGTTGATTTTTGTGTAAATATTCTCTGAAACATTGCCGCTTGGATTACAATTACAGGTGCATGCCAGCGCACCCAGTTGATAGAGATTTTGTGTTCCACCTTCAATAGTCACTAAGATTGACAAATCATTCATTTGTGTGATTCACTCCATACCTTTCCTTCCATTTCCAGAAGCAACTTGGCAGTTTCTTCCTTGGGGCTATTAGCCTGCTGAAGAGTACGTTTTATCTTTGCGATCTCTTCCTCTTTCTCTTCCAAGCTTCTCTTGAGCTGCTTGATGATTTCTCTGTACTGAATGGTATCCTGCAAGATGAAAATACAAATAAATAAGGAAAAAAAAATCATAAAATGTAGTAAGAATACACATGTATAATGATTTCCTATGATTTCAAAAAATGGTATACTGCAAGATGAAAACGCGCACACGAAGTTATAGTAAATTGGGATACGCAGAGAAATAACAATATCTCTGCACTGAATGGTATCCTGTAAGATGGAATTGAAAAATTAAAAAGAAGAAGAAAAGAGTAAAATTGGATGAGACACATAATGATATCCTTGCACTTAATGGTATCCTGTTAGATGAAAATACATATTTAAAAAAAATTATAGTAAAATGTATGGTGGCTCTGAAGTAAGGTTGATCACAAACTTGATACTCAGTTTCAGTCGTGAAGTTTGTCATTTTTTGTTGCAAACTTTGTAATGAAAATCACTAACTTCATGACTAACAATTGACAACTTTACAACTTAGCGTACAATTTCTGCCCTTGTGTACACATGTAGCTTTGATCTCTTGCCTACTTCCGTATATTCAGAATGTAAATTATGCTAATATGCTGATATTTACATCTCTACATCTGTGCTCGGCTACCAAAATTAAGATTTCCAAAGTAAGATTCATGATTCCAATGTGATGATTTTTTTACAATCATTTTGTCTTCCCAAAAAATGTGAATTTCGGTAGTTTACTTGGGCTATAGATTCTTCTGAATAAATCTGAATCAAGCAACAAAAGTCAGATTTCGCAGGATTTGTTTGACCATGCAAATTCATGAATTTTCAGGTCGGTTGGAAATTTGTCAACAGCACTAGTTTTAAGTTTCAGGCATGAAGTTTGCATACTCGACAAGGTCTGTTAGAACTCTCAGCCATCTTGTTTCTTTGTTATTGATTGATATTAAAGGTCAAGTCCACCCCAGGAAAATGCTGATTTGAATAAATAGAGAAAAATCAAACTAGCATAGTGCTGAAAATTTCATCAAAATTGGATGTAAAATAAGAAAGTTATGACATTTTAAAGTTTCGCTTATTTTTCACAAAACAGTGATACGCACAACTAGGGGAGTCAGTGGATGTCCATCACTCACTATTTCTTTTGGTTTTTGTTTGAATTATACAATATTTCATTTTTTACAGATTTGACAATAAAGACCAACTTGACTGAACAATATAGTATTAAACAATGCTAATTCCACTTGTTCAGGGAGGAATTAATCGTTGTATCACTTGACAATGAGGAGAAATTTAGAATATTTCACATTTCATAGAATGAAATACAAAAGAAATAGTGAGTGGATGACTTCATAGTCTCCTCATTTGCATACCAGCCAGGATGTGCATATAACTGTTTTGTGGAATTAAGTGAAACTTTAAAATGTCATAACTTTCTTATTTTACATCCGATTTTGATAAAATTTTCAGTGTTATGCTCATTGGATTTTTCTCTTTTTATTCAAATCAACTTTTTGTTGGGGTGGACTTGTCCTTTAAGGACTTCATTTTTTGATGGAAGATGGAGAAAAGTTCACCATTTTAGATTATGCTATCTTTTTTCCAAATTTGAATTCTTGAAGACTAAATTATTATATTTTGCCTCATTACTTCAGAGAGCTTGGTCTGATGACTTACTTGTGGGTTTAACAAATGTGATATTTTTGGATCAAGACAAAAGCTTGATAATTGGGAAGGAAACTGCTTAAAAGCATTACCATTAAATCTTTGAGACTTGCTCCTTGATCGGTCAAAAGGCGCTTCAGATGACCTTTAAGATGAAGGTTTTCTTGGACGATGGCTTCATGAATTTCTCTCGAGACACCTATGTGCAAACCATGACTCATCAGATAGTCCTTCTTACCAGGCTGTGGGGACTGGATTCACATAGATGGGACAAGGTTAAAATGAAAGGAGTGAAAAGAGGAGGAAGAGAGGGAGAGAAGACAAAAAGAGAGATGGGAGGGGGTAGAAAAGAGGGGAGGGGGAGAGAAAAACAAATTAGTTTAGATTATTCTGATTACTTTATAATCAGGTTACCAAATTTGATAGCAAGTTTTCTACTTGTTATTTCAGCAAACATACATGTCTGGAATTTTTCTTGGCTCTTGTTTTTTTTTTAACAAGTTGATTTGTAATTTATTATCTTTGAAACCATGAAAAAGGGGACAGAAGGAATAATAACAGAACTTATGATAATTTTACGAAGAAGCATTGGTTTTAGCAAACACTCAATAATCTAGATCTACATCAAAATAATAGCAGGCCTTAAAGGGGAATCCAACCCAAATAAAAACTTGTTTTTTGATGAAAAAAAAATCAGACAAGTTGATAGGAAGTTTGAACAATATCGGACAAAGTTAAGAAAGTTATGAATTTTTAAAAGTTGTAAATATTGGTAATCACTCTACACATGGAGACTTTAAATTGGCCGCATATGTGATGTCATAGTGATGTAAGGCAGGGACCCCCTTCCAAGTACTCCAATACATACAATGGCTAAAATGTAATTTCTTTCAAAAGGTTTACTTCAAATTATATTTTTCTCTCATGAGGGCATAAAACAATAGAACACCTGGGTTTTATCTAGATTACTGCCCCAGGGGAATGGGTACTTAAGAGAAAACCACAAATCCCTGATAATTAAGTACATGGTATATGGGAAAGTTGTCCTTGCCCCTTTTCATGATTTAGTTACCCAGTTGCCAATTTGAAATCTACATAATCTTAGGGATCTAAATTTTAAAGCGGGAATAACTTTCTTATTGCTTGTTCGATTTCTTTCAAACTTTCACCATTCTGTTATATTTATTTTTCTCCATTCCAACACAACACCTTATGACCAGTGCTGGATTCTACTTTAAATTTTTAATTTCAATATTTTTAGGGCAAGACCACACTATTCACAGCACTTTTACATTAGATATTATAGATAATTTATAGCATAATGAGCAACACACACAATGGGTAAAACAAATCTCTAAAGAAAATGTGAGGGGCATCAAGCAGGGGCTGATCCAGGATTTTTCAGAAGGGGGGGGGGGCATTTTTATACAGGAAAACTTTGACAAGCTAAAAAAAGTTTTCGCTACCGTACAAAATGGAGGACATTTTGTTCCAGGAAAAATTTGACAAGCAAAAAAAAAAAAGGTCCACACTTGCATATGCACAATATATTCCCCTTAAGAATATTTGTTGTGCCTCTCGAAAGGGGGGGGGGGGGGAGCATGGGCCGGATGTGCCTTTTCCTGGATCCGCCATTAGCATCAAGGCCTGGCAAATGGCATTATTGCCTTAGATTATTTCAATACTTGTGAAACTACATGTATAATGTGTACCTTTGGCTTCTCCATTTCTCCACTGGCATGTTCCTTCTGATCTGGTTCCCCCTTCTCTTCCGCTGACCCATCAACAGATTCATCCTCTTCAGCTTTGGACCTCTCTCCACCCCCATCTCCTTCCACGCTCCTTTCCTCAGCTTTCTTTTCCTTCTTCAGCTCCTCCCTCATACCGGCCAATTCGCTATCCTTCACCCGGAGCTGGATCCTGCTGCGATTGACGAACGCCTCGTTTCTCCACACCTCCAGCTGGAGATCCTCGGCCTTCCGCTCGGCCGTTACCAGCTTCTCCTGGAGCTCGTTTACAGCTTGCGTCAGGTGGGTCAAACCTTTCAGCTGCTCTGCCATCGCATTGCGGTCCGAGACGGCCACGTAGGCCATGACAGCATAGGCATTCAGTTCCTTTCTAATCTTGGCATCTTGCGGCATGACCACGTTGTCACTTCCTGGAGCGGTTGGTGCGAGAACAGCAACTTTCTGACTGTCAGCCATGATTATGAAGATTTATTCTGTAAAAAGATAAGAGAACAAAATAAGTCATAACTCTTCAATCTTAATATTGCTAGTTTTGCGTTATAGTTAATCTACATGTATGGCAATTCAAATTAATTCAATTAAAGAAATAAGAGTTTAGAGTACAATGTAGTACTGGGTGCATTTTACTCTGTGTCAATAAGGAAAAAGATCCTAATCACGCATTAGCATGGCCATGGCTTGGTTTTACTCTTACTTTCACAATGAAACAAAATGTGTCTATCAATAATAGTAATTATCACAAAACCACCAATGGCTGGACAAGATGAGTACTAGCACTTCAGACTTGGAAGTGATCCAGAGAAGAAAACTTGGCAAGCAACCAAGGAGTAAATTGAAATATGATAGCCTCAGTCTCAAGAGCAGAAGAACCAATTGATTTTAAATAAATACTTTCCTTGACTTTTGTATTAAAAAAAGAGAGAAAAGAAATGGACAAAGACCTAGGCTATCTACATTAGTTAGCTAAACTAACAACTGAACCAACCAACCAACAAATCTGAGTACTTGCACAGTGCAACCACCTTGTCTGTGGTGAGTCTACAAATGAAAACAAATCGATTTTGCAATAGCCCCATACCATATTTCATAGATCTCCTGAATAAAGACATGCCCAATCAATAAACCCATTACTTATTTGAAAGCAATACCAGCCTAATTGCAATATCAAGTTTTTTTAATGAATGAGGAAATCAACACTTTTTTTAATGATCTTTTACAACTTGCTTATTTTGTTTTTATTATTATTAATTTACCACTTCCTCATTTTATGTATATGTAGGCCTATATCAATTTTCATTGCCTATGTATTCTTGCCTTATTAACTATATTTCTTTTTTAATGTTTGAAATATGTAATGAGTCTTTTGTTTGTACTTTGTATACGTGACCAATTCAGCCATTTGGCTGCTACTCGTGTTTTAATAAACCTTGAATTGAATTGAGTCTACCTTAGATTGACTGCAACCACCCTGCCTAGATGGGAAATCTACTTACAAATATGTAGATCTATGCAGAACACAACACACACTTGAAAACATCTTAAACTCTTCATGCGCTAAGTTCAGATTATTGCATGCCCGTAAACGCGTATCGTTCGCATTTCTGCACATTCACGCATGTCCCTATTGACGCCCCTTTGTCCAGTAGTTGTAGTTTTCAGAGTTTTTTTTGTTTTGGACACATTGGCCCGTATTCTGAAGTCGGGTTTAACTTAAACTCAGGTTTAAAGTTGTGGTTTAAGTATGGATAGCCAATTGTTACATAAATCACTAACGGTAGAGATATCATATTTCAGCTCATTTGGCTCTGAAATCATTCATAATTGTCAATGAATTATAAATAGATGATTGTCTTCACCATCAATGAATCAGGATAGAGCACTGTAAACATAAGAAACATACAACTTAATGAAAAAATTAATACTTTTGGCTTCCCATACTTAAACCACAACTTTAAACCTGAGTTTAAGTTAAACCTGACTTCAGAATACGGGCCAATCACTTTCAAAACCACGTAGTGGGAAGATTATCTCCCTTCTTTACAAAAAAAAAATCAATACATTACCCAGTAGACCCAGGAAGTTCCCTGAAAAAAAAAGGAGAGAAAAGAATCAATAAAATCGTCCTCAGAAATGACACCTAGGTCAGATTCGTTATTAGGAGTTAGGACTCATGACAGTTGACACCTATATGAAAAGGGGTGCGTTTTTGTCATTGACTAGTCAAAGATCTATTCTCTTTTCTTTATTCACTGTACTGTAGTATGGTCTATGTTTGTCAGAATACCAATGATATTATAATCATTTGTATGATGAATTGCCCAGGTGAATACAAAAAAAAATCATGCCACTGAACCAAGAACCAAAATAAAAGGCTACACAGTTTTGTTGGAAATGTAAGAAGAAAAAGTTTTGAAAAAAAATTTGCAATGCTTTATTTAGTAATGAAATAAATCCATACATGAAAAGAAAGCCCATCAAACACTGTCTGTACTCTGTAGTATGATGGGGGGACCTAGGCTAAAGTTACGCACTTTGTTTTCAAACAATAAAAACTATCCCAATTTTAATATTTCAACAAATATCTTTCACTAATTTGTGGCAAACATTCTAAAGATCATTAACCAAGAAGAAAATATCGCAAAACTCACTAATACGAAAATCCCGTCGTGTTTTCCGAACACCTCTTGATTTCGCCACCCGATGAAGGGGTCCTAAAGCTACGCACTTGATTTATCATGCAAAAAAATAGTATTTCCTATGCCTCAATTTCTAAAATATATTCATATTATTATAGGAAAAAATGAAATTTAAGCGAATATAACTCCTAAATTCTAAACAGTTGTTGGTTTCTCTGCATTTAGAGATTTACTGCAGCCTCTGTAGAAAAAATTGAATAGGAATCGTTCGTCACTCTGCAGTCACAGTTCCACACACAGAGTGCGCATTTGCCATAAAAACTGTATGCGCGATGAGTGGTACGTAGCTTTAGGACCCGCGCAGCTTTAGGACCCCCTGCCATACAACTTAAAGACAAAGTCGAGTACAAGTTTTCTTCAGTGTTTCAAACTTTCACATTCTTTTGTTCAGACAAAAGTTATAGCTGTCTAAAGAAACAGAGTATAAAAAACTAGGTCTAGATGTATTATGCCACATAGAACTTTTAGAAGGGATCACTGCTTAACGTTACATGTCAACGCAATATTAAGAGTTAAATAGTAATGTTACTCAGTCAGGCTCAGCTCGGCGAAAACGACGCCACGTTGACGGGCATCACACACTGACTGCACACCGGTGTACTGCACAGTTTGAATTAAGTAGATCTCGATCAAAGTCTTCACCTGGCTGTAGTTAGTTACCTAGTAGTAAAGTACTTCAGCAACTAGCTACAGAATTCAGAAATCGTAAAAAAACAGTAAAATCTGGAGAAACTATAGCTTGAAGATTGGACTTTACCTTATTCTCCACACACAATGTGTCATCGGAATACGCGCCGAACTACGGTGGGCCGGATCGCGGGATTCCCCAGCAAAATACCAATCAATAGGCTTTGTTGCCAGCCGCTGAGTGCTATTATGAAAATGTAGACGTCCCGGTAATTATTTGTCGCCGAACAAAAACTTCTGGTATAACGGCTAGGGTATCCGAGGTCACGCGTTGACGGGGAATCCCCGAATTTCAACACACTTGTTCATAGGGAATTTTGAGGAGTCAGACAAATATGTAGATCTACAGTACACAATCACATGTTATCAGATAATCGAATGGATTTAGGCGCATTACAATTAGGTTATATGTTCTATCCATCCATCCATCCGTCCATCCTCAGTCCGTCTATCTATCCATCCATCCATCTATCTATCCATCCAGCCAGCCAACCAGCCAGCCAGCCAGCCAGCCAGCCAGCCAGCCATCCATCCATCTATCCACCTGCATGGATTTAGTTATCTCGATGACAATGACATTTACCATGTTTTTCACGGATTCAATAATACCAATTTCCAGGGAAAATTTACGGTGTTTATACAAGTCCTGTTAGATATATAATTTCTAAATTATTCCTGATCATCAAGAGGAAACAAAAACATATTTCGAAACATATGTGGCGTCAATTTATTGTTGGGTAAAGTCTGAGTAATCGAGGTTGAATGACAAATTTGCTGATCATCGGAGCATGGCGGATCAATTTAATTTCATATAGAATATAGTCGGTAAATATATCGGCACATTCGATTTGAACAAGCTATTAGTGTCGCTCAGTATCGGTCACCACATTGTTTTATTTCTTAAGAGGAAAATTAAAAAGTTTTGTGTTGAATTCAATTATTCATAATCTATTTAATAAATGTATATATATATATATATATATAGTATTTAATTTTCTATAGATTAATCAATTCATGTTATTTTTGCATTAGCTATTCATGCGTTATGCACATTCCCTTTATTTATAATAAAAAAATGATAATTTGTATTTGGATTGATAGATAAAGTTATTTATTCATTCATTCATAATCATCTAGTCAGTTAGTTTGTTAGTTATATTTAGTTATTTTATTTTATTTCAATATTTATTCATTCAATTTTTTTCTCCAAGGATGAGCGATCTTGCAAAAGATTAATACAGCCCCTTTCTATAAAGAGGAAAACAAAGCAGCTCAAAATGATTTCGACCAATCGCGCAAAATATTAAATGAAATATATCAGAAGTATATTGTTTTCAAACGTCACTTGCCCTCAATTTACGGCTTTTAAAACGAGTAACTAAAATTGATGGTAGAATTTTTTTACAGAAGCGGCTTCTTCACACTTTAATTGCAGGGGCGGATCCAGCTTTCGCCAATAGGGGGGGCCGAAAAATATTTTCATCAACATTTTTCCCGATTGGCCGCTATAATCTGATTTTTTTGTTGGTTTTTCAGGGGGTAGTCCTAACAATAGACTGAATTTTTAAGTATATGTTAGTTTTTATTGTTATAAACAAGATAAGGTATCTCATGTGGTCTTAATATATAATGCGAGTGCGATGTGCTAGCTAAAATTATTTGATATTTTATGTCCTTAGAACTGAAGATTCTGAGCAGTTTTTATAATCATGAACAAAGATAAGTATCCAACTAAACAATGCGAGCGCGAAGCGCGAGCCGAAATTTTATTATAGTAACGTGAAAAGGGACTCAATTAGGACTGTTTTTAGTGATTAATGAAGAGGATACAAATATCACCAATTAAATAATGAGAGTGCGAAGCGCTGGACAGTCTAAGCGCGTTTTTATTCAAATAAAGAACAAGCTGTGTGTCTCAACAATTAAATGCGAGCGCGAAGCACGAGCTTAATTTTTTTATATACTCACATGATAAAGGAGCATTTTGACAAATTTTGGAAAGAATTTCCAAAGAGGATAGGTATCTCACAAATTAAACAATGCGAACGCGCAGCGCGAGCTGAAAATTTTGATATAACAATTTGTGTAAATCAAACAAAATAATGAAAGCGAGCTAAAATATTGTGTGCAAATTGATTTCAGAACTGGATATATTAAGTGTCATTTAATCCTCTTGAATGGGATTCATTACACAGGCAATGCAAACGCGAAGTGCGAGCGATAATTTTGATATAAAGTCTATTTTCCAATTCTTCCCCTCACCTTTTTTTTTGTTTCCTTTCGGGGTCGGGCCGGCCGTTACGATGCTGTAAATTACACATCATGGGTATAATACCTCTTTCCTACTTTTCTGTCTGTTTTTCGTAGTTTTAATCAAGTTAAAGAGTACACTTTTTCTGCAAGCTGTAAAAAAATAGGGGGGGGGCCGGGGCCGGCTCGGCCCCCTCCTGGATCCGCGCCTGAATTGTGTCATACATACAGCAAAATACGATTCAATTATGTGTTTATATGAGCGGTACTACAATGGGCAATAGTCTCCGTCGGTTATGATTTTTCATGCAGAGTATAAACGATAAAAAAAAGTGGAGAAAAGAGTGAAAGAAAAAACAAGAGGGCAAAATTAAGGGTCTCGAAACTCTCGATAAATAACATATCACGCCCTCTCCCGCTGTCCGCAATTTAGGTCAAATATTTCCATTGGTGATCCGGAAACTATGATATTTTTTCCAGGTAAGGATGAGAAAAAGGTACTAAAATGATGATTTATTTTAAATCGTTTTGTTTTCTTCTTAATTGAAGGAGTGAGCAATTTTTCGGTACCAAAGCATTAATTATAAAACAAAACAAAAATATGCGCAAGTCCTGATGAAGATAGGATTCATGATCTATTATTGGGCAGCGTTAAGGTTATTTTGATATGGGGAGCTGGAGCGGGAGGGGTCAAAAAAGACGGTTTTTTTAGTCCACAATTGACGATACCATGGTTAATATAGAGTTACAATTCCCAAAGCCTATATGTTTTTATATTTTTATTCCCCCTTTCCCATTTGTCTTCCTCTATTTCTCCCTTTTCTCCTCAGCCTTTCCCCATTTCCCCATGTTCTACTTGAAAATGATAATGGCGGTCGCCCCCTTAAACGCAACCCCTGTTCATGATTAAGAACAACTGCACAAATAATGGGGACAAAAATTTTGAAAATATTTCAACATTTTTCAAAATTTGAAGCTAAAAAGGTGTACATATCTGCATTTCTCATTGGTCCACCATTTTCATTGCATTGTAAACTTGTAACTTGTACATTATATCAGTCTATCAAACTGAAGAATATTTTGTTTCCCTCCTCTCTTTTTCGTGCTCCATTCAATTTCTACTCTCCTCCTCCTCTCTCTCAAACTCTCCCCATATCGCTCTCTTTCACCCTTTCTCTATTTTTCCCACCTCTCCCCTCTGGCCTAATATTTTCCAGGTCTTCGTTCCACCCCTCTCGTAATCACTTCCTCATTTCCATTTTCTATTATTCATGTCAGTTTTAATTACAATGGGTAGCCTTTTCCGTGAGCCTTTCTCATTTGTTAAACATTATATTTTGTTATGCCTTTAGTTGTGCATTTTATATATTTTTTTAACGATTTGAGCACAGTATCACCCACATGCACATTGCTATGTCATATATGCGTCTGGACCCCCCTCCCCCTTTCTATGTATCTCTTTTACCAACTCATCTCTCTCTCCCTCCTCCCTCTCTCTCCCTAAAAAAAATAAAACACTTAAAATTGAAAAGTTGCTAAGTACCTGTAATCTGCAGCTGGTAACCAATCATAAAAGGAACTTGTCAATTTTTAACTTAACTTTAAGTGCCATCCAATTAAGAGTGCCAAGTCTAGCGATGATCCCCTTGTTTTGACCAAACAACCTTAAAAAACCTCTTGGTAAATTGTATTAATAGATTCTGATTAAAAACCCTCTGCAAATAAATTTGTCACACGATATCACATGATAAAGACGACAGTTACACGTGAATATTGCTGGATAGAAATTCTTTATTTCAAATTTTATTTCATGTGATCAAAATCATTCTTTACAACAGGTAGAACACAATCTAATCTTTCAATGGCTTTGAAAAGTTAGCATATAGTATTTTGTCGGATGCAGAAGATAATTTTCATGCATATAATCTTTCGAAATTAAATAAACTTTAATTGCCAGTCAGATTTGATTTTAATTCTAGTGGATAGATGAGTTTGAGAAGTAATATATTTGGATAATAACAACAATAAACAAAGATAAACGAATCAGCCTAGCAAACTATCCAAATTAGAACAGAGACATTATAAAGACGTTAGTTTATTGACAAAAAATAATATACATCTATTTCATTAGTTACTGATATTGATTATTGTTTTTGTACAAAATATTTCATGTTTGGTTGGTCTAAGCCCGGTTGAAGAACCTCTTTCCAGCCTGGCCTTCCCAGTTGAAGGTTACGACCATCTGAGATCCGACGATCTCGCGGGAGGCTGAGTTGCCCTTGGGCCCGGCGAGGACAAGCTTGCTGCCTTCCCATGATGGGGTGACCTCGATCTCCTTGCCCCTCAGTTCCTTGATGTCGGGGTCGATGAAGGATTGGCCGATTTTGTAGGTGATCTGAGGACGAGATGAACGAAGGCAAAATGGGGGTGATGGTTAGTATAAGAACACATTTCAGGCCACAGAACAGGGTTCCGTTTCAGAAAGACGTGGTTTTGTTAACACAATAATGCGCAATTTATAATTATAACAAATCTACAATCAGCTAATCAAATCAAACGATTTCAGTGACTTTGTAGTTAACTGTTATAGCAAATTGGTTATGTAGGCGTATAGGTTTAATGAAACGGACCCCAGTACAGGGCACTGGGAATACGGGGTGCGGGGGATGTTCAAGGGAGTGCCCGCCCCCCAGCACCACTGCTTCCCAGGGGCATGCCTCGGAAGTTATTTCTACAGGTGGAAACTAATATTTCGGATAATTACAACAACAAAAAAAAACAAGAACACCATGGTCAACAACGGATTATGAATTCATTGGCATAATAAAGTAACAATCATACCAAGGCGTCTTAAATGTAATATGAAACAGTGCACACAAAAAAAAACTGATTCGAGCGTGTAAAGCAAACTAGTCCCCAAAAACGATATCATAATGATTGACATTGCTTTAATCGGAATTGGTAGAGAGTATTATTTCATATAATAAAACGCGTGGCATATAAATGTTTATACATTTCTATCATTACTGAAAACATGACCGATTTACTATATTTAAGATTACTAAAAAATAACGCAATAAAAATAGATACAATGGGTCTGTATTAAGATCATGACTATAGGATATCACCTTCTCTCTTTAATGTCCTTTAAAAAAAATATAATTTCATTTTTTTTTTCATTTTTAATTCAGTATCATTATTGTTATCATCATTTCAATTTGTTTTTTTCTAAATTATATAATTAATTTCATATTATTTTAAAGAAAATTATTTTCTATCTATATCATTTTGATTTGTTATTTTATTACATTTTATTTTGTAAATTGTATTTCTATCTTATCTATTTTTATTTTCCTTTTCTTTGGGGGGGGGGGGGACACAAAAAAAATAAAAATAAAAGAGGACTTACGTCACGGGTCTTTCCGCCAGCTGATGTTGTCTTGATGTTGAATGTATCACCATTCTGGGCAATCACGACGGTCGTGCTCTTGTCCGAGGGGATCTTGGCGGGGTCGATCTTCAGTTTCTCGACGAGGAACTCCATGTTCTCACCGTGATCGAAAGACCATTTTCCAGAGAAGTCGGCCATTTTGTTTCTAGTGGGTTTGAGTGTTTCCCTCAAAGAGCTGAATTTGGAGATGGGGAAGAGTGTTTAAATAAATTTATTTATTTTATTTTTTGCGTGACATTTCGACTCGGCAGCGACATTTTTTGATTGATTGATAGATCGATTGATCAGATGCGTTTTGGTTGGTTGGTTTGTTGATTGATTGATTGACAGGTTGATCGATTCGTTGGTTGGTTGATTGATTCTTTTATGTCGATTGAAAATCAACTGACTGAATCCTATCGACTTACAACTGATTTAAACTAACGACAGATTATTTTACCTAACAAATCAATAAACAAAAGTTCGACCTAATCTACTACGTGAACTTACACTTGTTTTTTTTTTTTACTTTAAGTTGAGCTAAAACAAATATTTAAAAAACTTAAACAACAATGTTCAATTTTCAAAGTAGTACATATTAAAAACTGAAAATTGCTTTTGAAATTGTAAACATTTCGTTTAGAATTCAAACAAGACCCGATTAGTTCATGTATTAAACCAGATGGTGTAAAGCGCAGGAAGCGGTATTCACTGTGACGAAAACCTTAAATGAATTTACGATGAAGAAAATATCACTAAATACTTTGCACCTCTCCATAGAAACAACAACACTCGATACAACTAACAAATTCCAACATGTATGAAATTAAATGTATAACCCCCATTGTAATTAGAAGGCAAAGGGTCGATATCAAATTTAAAAGTGTTAAAAAACTCTCATTGGAAAAAAAATGTGATAAACGCTCTATCACATCACCTAACATACAGTAATGTGAGGACAACTTGCTTTTTAAAACACGTATCCAGTGAGAGATTCGATATTGCGAATTGCGATTTGCATTACGGCTTCGGTAAGAAACAAACATGTTTTTATTCCCCCGAATGATAATCTCTCAAAATCTTAGTTTACGAGGTGACCGTACAACCTTAGATTATCTGATAAGCACATCAATATAAACAAATAGTATGAGGCGGATTATTGAAATCATATGATTTGCTTTAAAAGACACACTTGTTTACCCAAGAGATAAGACCGATGTCCTTACTAGACCAGACTTTGAATAAATAATCACCCTCCTTTATTTATGAATATGGTATCCTTTCCCAAGGAAATTTAGAATACCACTCTTTCCGAAAAGAATATTGAGATGATCTGATTTGTTAAAAATATTAATTAATCAATTTTTCTACACTTAAGTCAGCTTTTGAACAGTTTATTCTAAATAATACACTTGGAAGTGTGCAATCTTTTTTTTTACGAATTATATTAAAACAAAATTGTATAATAAATCCACATAATCAATCTATCAATCAATCAACCAATCAATTAATTGAAGTTTTTTTTATAAATGATTACAAGGGAAATGTTCGTGAATGAAAAAAAAATCAAACTCAATACATTTTTTTATCATTTGGGGTCGATTTTCAGACTTTTGCTAAGTGTCATAATACTGCTGGATGCCATTTTTTTAAATTAATGTCTTCACTCATTTACAAAAGAACCCTAAAGTAACATAACAAGAGACATCGTACAAAGAACGTATTGACTTTCAAAGAATTGATAACTTACAGCAATGCAAATAATGATGTGTAAGATGAGATAAAATCAAATTACAGCAAAATGACACTAATCTAAAAAGAAAACTAAATGCGAATAACAAGTCTGTATAAACGGAAGAGAATAACCACAAAAACTATGGTGGTAAAAAAAAAATGCGGTTTAAAGTAGGGCTTCAGCGAGGATAAAAAACTGGCTGTTCAATATTTAAAATCTCGATGTTGTTTGACACTAAATAAACTCAGAATCCACTGTCTATATTACAAACTGGATTTACGATATCCAGGCCATTGCTGAAAAAAAAATATCTAAAATATAAATTCTTTTTAAGATGAAAACAGGATCAACTCACCAAAGAACAGGTGCGAGATGACTCGGTGTTGAGGCTCGGAGATCTTCGGCAAAAGGTGAAGAAATCGTTGCAAAACTGTCACTTTTATATCCTTGGTCGTCCTATCCCCTCACCGACTTCAATCCAGCCTCGACGCGTGATTGGTCCTTTCTGTACGTCACGTGACCCGCGGCAGGTAACTCTGTGACCACTGTTCAATGCACGGAAATTCCATGATTCAATGTGAATGCGCAGTGCGTTCTTGGATTGGAGATTGTAGAGACTGAAGTAGATCAATTCATAGTGCCTACAGTCACACCAATGAAGCGACTTCAAACCGACCACCGGCGTGTCATTGGATATCAACGTAATATGAAAGGTCGCTCTGGACTTCGTTTCACCCGTGTGACTATGACATTTAAGTCATGAATTATTCATTAGGAGGCGCATTTCGATACAAGCTTGTTTGAAGGGGGCGTGGTTTGGCACTGGGTGAAAGGTAACGGAGCTGCTTGGGTGGTCAAAGTTTACCCATAAATTTAGCATCGGATGATTAAGAGAATATGCTTATTATGCTTATGTAGAGTATCCTAATGTATTTCCAATGATGATCTTATTTTGAAAAAAAAAATAAGGGGAGATTATTTGATATTAATTTTGGGTTCGGATAGTTTATTTGTTTTAAAATCTTTACAAAGTTATCTAGGGAAAGTGTGTTACTTTTTTTTACCGGTATTTGATAAAATTCAAATATCCATTATCCGTATGAAAGTCTGTGACTCATGTTGCCATTATGCATATATTATATTATTTGATCTAATCAACCCTCTTTCTAAAGAAAAAATGAAGAAAAAATAGCCCTCCCCTCGAATGGGATAATAATCTATAAAGAAATTTAAAAAATGAAATGAAATGAAATATGAATGAATATTATAACAAAATATTGATACAAAAGATGAAAAAAAAATTAGATAGTAAAAAAAGAAAATGTTTTTTTTAAGAAACAATATATAGGTCTTGTCCTAAATTTCTCCACCATTATAACCACTCAGGTTTTGAAATTGGGATTCATGACCCTATATGCCACGATCAAATAGCAGATATGACATGAAATAACCAGCAATCTGTCTACAGATTCCCCACGAATGCCATTATACATATATCTTGATAACAACAGGATTCATTTCAAATTCCTTCAAGTTCCTTTTTTGTCCAAGTGCGTATTATAAAAGATGACAAACTATTTAGTATACATGAAAAATGCTTAAATAAAGTACCATGAAAGCCTTTATAATGATTAAATCTTACACGTTTTGCTTTTCAAGTGAAGAATCATTTCAAAATTTTAAAGCAAAAAAGTGTAAGATTTCAGTGAAGACCTAATCTATCTTTTATGTACACTTCATTATCATAATGGATTTATTTGTGGTATTTTAAGCATTTGACTTATAAAAGCGAACATTTCACATTTCATTTTCAAACAAACATTAAAACTATCCATGCACCCACATGGCCATTGAACCGTTTTGCAAATTGACCACTATTACATGTACCTTACTTTTGCCAAATGTTCGTGTTTATGTTTGCCTTTATTTGTATACATGCAGGTACAAACGTAATTTTAAGTATATTGTTCAAGATTATATTCTTTAACATCTCGTTAACAGACAGGCTACAAATATTGTTTAATTAAAGCAAGTAAATATATGAAGTTTTGGCACACTCGGTAAATGTAACTTAAGTAATATGACATGCCAACCCATTCCATGCTTGATAAAATGTTTTTTTATGATTAACTTTAATTCTAATCGAGCACCTGACCAAAACCACTGCTCATATATATTTTTTCCAGTGAGACATGTTTTTATTGTACATCCTTCACATTGATACTATTATGTAATCTAGGGATAAATTGGAATGTGCACAGGCCTATCCGGGATTTACTGCTATTCATCATGCTGTTCTTTAAAACGTCAATAAATTAAGGGCCTTTTCACACGTGAATCTTGAATCATCGTTGTAATGATGATTGCAATTCGTCTTTAGAATCATCGGACCTTTCACACGGAAAATTAGATCCTTAATTTGAGTGAAACCCAACTGTAGTTCACCCCCTGAGTAGATTTTAAATCCGCGAATGTGATTAGCGTTCGTGATTCTAGTTTGGTTTCACACGTGCTAAAAATTCGTCATTAGCCTCATTTTTCACTGAAATCATTCAGATTACGATTTTTTTTACCGTGTGTAAGGGCGATCAGCCTCTAAACTTGTTTAATTATTTGATGCAATTTTTTATACGTTCTTGTTATAACGCTTTCCCTCAATATATTCTGCCAATGACAGATTGCGTTGAGTTTTGGCATATTATATGGACCTGGACTTCTTTTGTACTTATTCATTTTTAATAATTGATTTAAAAAAGATGATAAATAATAATTGAAGATGGATTTATGCTGTAGTCTAACTACAAATTGAAACTATCTTGATACCATTCTGCACCCTTTATCAGGTTCACTCTGTTCAACGATAATTGCTGGTCATAATCAAGTTTAACTTGCTGATCTAAGGACTATACCCAGAGTCTCTTCCAACGATCAAATATACACACATCCTTGCAAACAGTAGCAATATTTATAACCTTTGCTGTGACTGTACTTTGACATTATCATAACACCGATTACCCTCACAGTAGCGATTTCTCATTCAGTTTGATATTGCATAGGGGGCATTTATACACTGGAGTACAGATGGGGGGGGGGGGTTATAAAGTTCAACGACTGAGAAACATAAAAGGAGAAGAAGAAAATGAAGAGAAAGGGGTATTTTGAAATAATTTTCTACATGTCATGTTTAACTCTGTCTCCCCCAAAAATAGATTTTTATTTTAAGAATGTCAATTTTTTTTGCTCGTTCGATCGCAACTATATAGAAATTCCCCAACCATGCAGCCGTCGTGTTCTTTTTCTTTATTCTTTTTTTTTTCTCATCACACAGCTTGGCGCGTACGGACCTTTGGGTATCTAAGTGAAAAATAAAGAGAGAGAGAGGGGGAGAGAAGGGGGAGAAAGAGATTGAGGGAGGGGGATTGGACAATTTAGAACCTCTGCGTCCCAAAACAGTCACCCAAACCTGCTCCTGAATATGATTTGCAGTACAGCCGAAACCTTTTCTGGTCAGCTAATGGCCCTAAAGTTTTTTTTAAATTTCTATAATTTCCTATTCATTAGTTCCATATGAAACACCATTTTTCGTCACTGTATGAATAAGAATCATATACACCCCAATTCGGCATCTGCCACACTTGATCGCCATTCTCGCTCGCTGTTAGTTCGTATCATTTACTCCATCATCTTAGCACCTGTATCTTCTTTTTGTCTTTATGGTGTGAGATAAGTCCCGTAGGGTAACCCTGTACACACCCCTGGAATACTTCTTACCTGTAACAGAAACTCCAGACATTATGCAAACCTCGTTTGCTTACTTTAGGTCTCTATCAGGTCTCCGACAGTCCTTCACTTTATGGCCATAACGCTTATTAAAGTCATCAACATTAACACGTATTAGGGACAATACAGACGCAATAAAACACACACTTGAGCGAATATTGGGCATAGATCACTTGGTTTATGAGCATAATTTGTTTAAGACGGTTAATAAAACATCACTTTACCTCGTTCTAACCATCATTATGACTCACTTAGCACCCGGTGTGCGTAAGTGGTAAGCATCGTCAGGTCAAAGTTGAGTGTATTTGTCAAGAAAAGTGAGTTTACTTTGTGAAGACGTCGCCAATACGTTTTAGGAAGTTATTTGATTACTGTGATTGCTTTTCTGAATTTAATGAGGAAATAATGACATTTTGATTACAGGTAAAATGTAAAACTTATAAATCGATTATGATAATGAAAGGTTAAAGAGAAAATCATTTTCAGTCTCACTATCCTAATAATGTCTGAAAAGGCAAGATAATTTAGCCCACTTTCAATCAATCAATCAATCAATCAACGAATTAATCAACGATTATAATTTTAATATCATCACATTAAAAAACAGGATGCACTGTGAAAGCATATAAAGTATTACAGAAAATATGCAGAATAGTTATGTAAACTGTCGTTATTGGAAATATTCTGTTACTTTATAGAACATATGTTATATGAGAAAATTAGTATGCTTTCATTTCAGACACCATAGACTTATTTCTATAATTTCACAAATGTCTTCCGTGAATACAAGAGCTTTGCTTATTTTTATGACTGTTCAGTTTTCTTACTTGTGAATCTTTCAGCCGGACCGAAATCATTCCGATCTTACAAAAGTTCCTAAACGAAACGAAAGATAACTGGTTATCAACATATTTTTTCATTTATCTTATAAGGAGATAATGCATCATTTTCTGTTATTTAATAAAGCATTCAGACACTGTCAGTCCTTTTTGTTTTTTTAAGAAGACATTATCACAAACATGTTATCAAAGATAAATCGTATGTTGTCTTATTTAGGTGTACAATAAGATCACAGCATTAATCTCTGCAGATTTTGCTGCAGTAACTTCTTGTTTTTCATAAAGAAATCTTCCAAAATTGTATGTGCTAAGACGAAAGGCGGGGCTATGGTATATCAATAAAATGTACGGGGAAGCATCCCATCGTTGCATCTGCCAATCTTAGGATTATCCTTTGAACGATGTTAATAATATTCTCATAATGTACATCAAATTTTCTTAAAATATATATATATTTTTTTATCATAGCCTGTGCAAATGAAAAGTTTAACTCCAGAGAACGTCTTCATTCGCTCATATTTGTTTAAGGTAAGATTACAATTCTCATTCAGTCAAAAGGTTGCTTCTGTGCCGATAAAACACCGATAATAAGATAGGGATACCCTGTAAAATCTGTGACCGATTCAACTGTAGCAAGTAAAGGTGTCGGACTTAAGTTGTGAGGATTGGTGTAAGGTGTAGGTCTCGGGTGGGTGAGAAAAAATATACGCACTTTCAGTTCCAAAGTTTAATTTTACACCCTAAATGTAACACTGTCGTGCCTACTTTGGGTGCAAAATGTTGTACCCTATTAGGTGGAATTTTTAGCCATTAAATGTACATTAATTTTTGCATCCATGAGGTTCCTAAACGTGCTAAGGGTACAACTCTGCATCGTAAAATGGTACGAATGTAGCTAACTGCGTGCTTCACCCTGAATGGTGAAAATCGTTTTTCAGGGTGCAAAGTTACATTCAATAATGTGCATCCAGTATTGGATTTGAAGGGTGCAAGATTGCACCTTCTTTCTCTTATTACGTGATGGGTTAAGAAAATCCACACATGAATTGGCTTAAGAATTGTTTCTAAATTGTTAACTTTTAAAAAATGCAATCGAAGACCACTTTTTTATGTGTTCATGAAAAAAAACATACCATGAATATGTTGTACTACCACTTTTGGAAAAGAATAAATGCGACCAGAAAGCATATAATTTTGAAGCACTTTGGGGTTTCAATGTAGTTTAACTTCTCATCCGAGTGGTAGGTCATTGTGAAATTATGTGTGCGGGAGCTGTGGATCCAGCTTTTGCCAATGGGGGAGGGGGGGGGGTGATATTTTCATCTACATGTTTCCCGCTCAGAAATTCTAATCACTTTTTGCTACCGTGGACATGAATAGGTATACATATATCTAAACGACTGATGCACATATTTCTAAACGATTGGTGCAAGCGCAAAACGCGAGCTGAAAAATGTTGATATTCTCTCCTCAATTTTGGAAAATCTATAAGCACTTTAGGTTATCAAGAACAGGATGGGTATCTATCTCAACATTTTATGCGAGCTGACAATTTGTTAATTTTTTTACCCAAAACTGGACATTCTAAGTACTCATTGTAACCATAAACCATCTTAATAATTGTGAGCGAGAAGCGCGAGATGAAAAAAAATGATATTCTGACCTAAATTTATGGACATTCTATAAATACGGGACAGTTTTGAAAAGTTTATCAAAATTTAGTTTCAAATTAGGATATCTATAGTCAATAAAAACGGGACAGCTTTGAAAATTTTGTCAAAATTTTGTTTCAAATCATGATGTCTATATTTTGGTGTTCATAGATGCTCTGAAGTCTTATCTTCAAAAGCCATGTAAACATGTAAATTTCATTCATGCTTGAGCGAACACAGAACTTTTTTGTAGGGGGTTCAAAAAAGACTTGCGCACAAATTGCAGACAATTAGAAACATGATCATCAGACTTGGTAATCAGCAGACTCCTCTCAACGTTTTCATTTTCTTGCCATTATTTTTTAATAATCATCAGACTCTGCGTCCCCCTATGACGAACATAAATTCGGCACTCCCCTAGGTCGAACATCGATTCGGTGTCCCTATGTCGGACATCGATTCGGCGCCCCTAGGTCGAACATAAACTCGAAGCCCCCTTCTCTCTTCCTTTTTCCCCCTTTTCTTTCCCCTTTTGTCTCTTTTATTCTTCTTTCCCTCTTTGTTTTTTCTTCCTCTTTTTGGATCCTCCTTTTTGGCTACCCGGGAGGCCTGGGCCCGGAGCCCCCCCCCCCGAATACGCGCTTGCATATGTCCTCATTTCTTGAACTATATCCAAAAACTTTTAAAGTTCTGATGGTAATTCAACAAATACACTAACACGTCCAAAGATCATTGACCTTGGTCATGTGACCTGAAACATCAATTCGGTACCCACCCTAGGTTGAAGATAAATTCAGCGCCCCTATGTCGAACTTTAATTCGGCGCCCCCTATGTTGAACTTAAATTTGGCGCCCCTAAGTAAAACATCAATACGGCACTCCCCCTAGGTTGGACATCAATTTGGCGCTCCTATGTCGAACAACAATTCGGCACCCCCTAGGTCAAACATCGATTAGGTGCCCCTATGTAATACATCATTTCGGCGCCCCGATGTCGGACATCAATTCGGCGACCCCTATCATGCATATGTCAAACATCAATTTGGAGCCCCTTCTCCCTCCTTTTTTTCTCCCCATTTCTTTCCCTCTTTTTTCTTCCTCCTTTTGGCGCCTCCTCTTTGCCTACCTGGGGGCCCGGGCCCCAAGGCTCCCCCAGAGTACACGCATGCCTTTGTCCACATTTTATAAACTAGATCCATAAACTCTAAAAAAAAAGTTATGATGGGAATTTAGAAAATACAGCAACACGGCCAAAGATCATTGACCTTGGTTATGTGACCTGAAACATCTATTCGGCACCCCTAGGTTAAAGATCAATTCGGCGCCCCTATGTCGAACATCATTTGGGAGCCCCCCCCCTTTTCTCTTCTATTGGTTTTTCATTCCCTCTTTATATCCCTTTTTTCTCTTTTATCCTTCTTTCCCTCCTTTTTTCTCCCCTCATTTTTTTCCTCTTTCCCCCTCTTTTTGGCGCCTCTTTTTGCCTACCCGGGGGACCCTCCCCTCTATACACGCATGCTTATGTCCACATTTCATGAAATAGATCCGTAAACTTTCAAAGTTATGATGGGAAATTAAAAAATACAACAACACGGCCAAAGATCATTGGCCTTGGTCATGTGACCTGAAACATAAATTCGGCGCCTCTATGTCGAACATCAATTCGGCTAACCCCTTGTTCGAACATCAATTCGCCGCCCCTATGTCGAACTTCAATTAGGCGCCCGGCCCCTAGGTCGGGTATAAATTCGGCGCCCCTACATCAAGCATCAATTCGGCGCCCCTAGGTCGAACATTAATTCGGCACCCCCTCGGTCGAACATTAATTTGGCACACGCGAGGTCGAACATAAATTCGGCGCCTCCTATGTCGAATATTTGGCACCCCTATCCCGAACATCGATTCGGCACCCCCAGGTCGAAAATTAATTCGGCACCCCTAGGTCGAATATCAATTCGGCGCCCCTATGTCGAACATTAATTCGGCACCTCCAAAGTTTAACACCAATTCCGTGCCCCTTTGTCAAACATCAATTCAGCGCACCCCCCCCCCTAGGTCGAACATCAATTCGGCGGCCGTATGTCGAACATTAATTCTGCGCCCCTATGTAAATCATCAATTCGGCGCCCCCTCCCTTGGTTGAATATCAATCCGGCGCCCCAATGCCGAACATCAATTCGACACCCCCACTAGGTCGAAAATTAATTCGGCACCCCCAGGTCGGACATCAATTCGGTGCTCCCTTTATCGAACTTCTCTTCGAAGCCCCCTTGGTTGAACATCAATTTTAGCGCCCCCTATATCAAACATCAATTCAAAGGCCCTACGTCGGACATCAAATCGGTGCCCCTATGTCGAACTTAAATTTGGCACCCCCATTGTCGAACATCAATATGGCGCCCCTCTATGTCGAATACCAATTCGGCGCCCCATTCCCTCTTCTTTTTCTCCTTCTCTCTATATTTTCCCTTTTCTCTTTTATTCTTCTTTCCCTCTTTTTTTATCCCCCTTTTCTTTCCCTCTTTTTCTTCTTTTTGGAGCCCTCTTTTTTGCCTACCCGGAGGCTCAGGCCTCAAGGCCCCCCCAAATACGCGCATGCTATGTCCACATTTCATGAACTAGATCCACAAACTTTCACAGTTATAATGGAAATTCAACAAATACACCAACACGACCAAAGATAGTCGACCTTGGTCATGTGACCTGAAACATCGATTCGGCACCCCCCTAGGTTAAAGATCAATTCGGCGCCCCTATGTAAAACATCAATACTGCGCCCCTAGGTAGAATATCAATTCAACGACCTTCTTGGTTGAACATCAATTCGCCCCCTCCCCCTCAGTATGAACGTCGATTCGGCGCCTCTTATGTCGAACATCAATTCGACACCCCCCTTGGTCGAACATCAATTCGGCACTTCCCTAGGTCGAACATCAATTTGGCACCTCCGAGATCGAAGATTAATTCGGCGTCCCTATGTCGAACATTAATTCAAAGCCCCCTTCTCTGTTTTTTTTCCAGCTTCTCTCCCTCTTCCCCCTTCTCTCTGTATGTCCCCCTTTTTCTCTTTTATTTTCCTTTCCCTCCCTTTGTCCTCCCCATTTCTTTCCCTCTTTTTTCTCCTCTTTTTGGCGCCTCCTTTTTGCCTACCCGGGAGGCCTTGGCCCCGAGCCCCCCCTCCCCCGAATAAGGTCATGCTTATGTCCACGTTTTATGAACAAGATCCATAAACAACTTTCAAATTTATGATGGAAATTCAACAAATACACCAACACGGCTAAAGATCTTTCGCCTTGGTCATGTGACCTGAAACATTAATTCGTCACCCATAGGTTGAAGATCAATTCGGCGCCCCCTATGTCGAACTTCAATTTGGCGCCCTCTATGTCAGACATCAATTCAGTGCCCCCCTACGTTGAACATCAATTCGGCGCACCTACATGTATGTAAAATATCATTTCGGCGCCCCCTTGGTTGAATATCAATTCGGCACCCCCTATGTCGAACATTAATTCCGCACCTCCTAGGTTGAACATCAATTCGGTGCCCCTATGTCAAACATCGATTCGACGCCCCTACGTAAAACATCAATTTTGCGCCCCTAGGTCAAACATCAAATCGACGCCCTCCTTTGTCGAACATCAATTCAATCAATTCTCTTTGTATTTCCCTTTTTTCTCTTTTATTATTCTTTCCCTCCTTTTTTCTCCCCCATTTCTTTCCCTCATTTTTTCTTCCTATTTTTTGCGCCTCCTATTTGCCTACCCGGGAGGCCTGGGCCCCTAGGCCCACCCCCCCCCCAAAAAAAATACGGGCATGCTTATGTCCGCATTTCCTGAACTATATCCATTAACTTTCAAAGTTATGATGGAAATTCGACAAATACATTAACACGGCCAAAGATCATTGAACTTGGTCATTTGACCTGAAACATCAATTCAGCACCCCCGTAGGTTGAAAATCAATTCAGTGCCCTTATGTTGAACTTCAATTCGGCGCCTCTTTGTCGAACATTAATTCGGCACATTCGACACCCCATAGGTTGAACCATAGTTCGGCGCTCCCTATGTCAAACATCAACTCGGCGCCCCTAGGTCGAACATCAGTTCGGCACCCCTTTTTTTCTTTTTTTATTTTTCTTTCCCTCCCTTTTCCCCCATTTCTTTCCCTCTTTTTTTCCTACGCTTTTTGGCGCCTCCGAACATCAGATCGGCACCCCTAGATCAAACATCAATTCGGCGGCCCTATGTAAAATATCAATTCGGCGCCCCAATGTCGAACATTAATTCGGCACTCCACTAGGACGAACACCAGTTCGGCACCCTCTAGATCGATCATCAATTCGGCGGCCCTATATGGAACATCAATTCGGCGTCCCCCTTGGTCCAAAATCAATTCGGCACCCCCCTCTTTCGTACATCAATTCGGCACTCCCCTAGGTCGAACATCAATTCGGCACCCCCTACGTCGAACATCAATTCGGCGCCCCTATGTAAATCATCAATTCGACGCCCCCCTTCGTCGAACATCAATTTGGCTCTCCCCTAGGTCGAACATCAATTCGGCACTCTCCTAGGTCGAACATCAGTTCGGCACGCTCCTAGGTCGAACATCAATTCGCCACCCCCAAGATCGAACCTCAATTCGGCGGTCCTATGTAAAACATTAATTCGGTGCCCCTCCCCCTTGGTTGATTATCAATTTGGTGCCAATATGTCGAACATTAATTCGGCACCCCTAGGTTGAAAATCAATTCGGCGCCCCTATGTAAAACATAACTTCTGTGCCCCCTTTTCTCTTCTTCCCCCTTTCTCTCTGTATTTCCTCCTTTTTCTCTTATATTCTTCTTTCCCTGCTTTTTTCTCCCCCATTTCTTTCCCTTCTTTTTCCTTCCTCTTTTTTTCGCCTCCTTTTTTTGCTACCTGGGAGGCCTGGGCTCCGAGACCCCCCTCCCCGAATATGGGCATGCTTATGTCCACATTTCTTGAACTATATTTATGAACTTTCAAAGATATGATGGAAATTCAATAAATACATTAACACGGCCAAACATCATTGACCTTCGTCATGTGACATGAAACATCAATTCGGCACCCCCTTAGGTTGAAGATCAATTCAGCGCCCCTATGTCGAACTTCAATTCGGCGCCCCCTATATCAAACATCATTCAGTGCCCCCTTACATTGAACATCGATTCGGCGCTTCTATATAAAACATCAATTCGGCGCCCCCTTGGTTGAATATCAATTTGGCGCCTCTATGCCGAACATCATTTCGGCACCCTCCCCCCTGTTTGAACATCAATTCCGCACTCGCCTCGGTCGATTTTGACACCCCGTAGGTTGAACAACAGTTCGGCGCCCCCTATGTCAAACATCAATTGGCGCCCCTAGGTCAGACATCAAGTCGGCACCCCCTTGGTTGAAGATCAATTCGGTGTCACTATGTTGAACGTCAATCCAGCACCCCTGAGGTTGAACATAAATTCGGCGCCCCCTTAGGTTAAAGATCAATACAGCTGCGCCCCCATGTCGAACTTCAATTCGGCGCTTGGCCCCTAAGTCGAATATAAATTAGGGACCGCCTTTGTCAAACATCAGTTCGGCGCCCTTCGGTCTAACATCAATTCGGCGCCCTCCTAGGCTAAACATCAATTGGGCGCCCCTTATGTCGACCATCAATTTGGCGCCCCTAGGTATAAAATCAATTTGGCGCCCCTAGATCAGACATTAAGTCCCCCCATGTCGAAAATCAATTCAACTGCTCTATGTCGAACTTCAATTCGGCACCCTATGTAAACCATCAATTCGGCGCTCCCCTCCCTCAGGTTGAATATCTATTCGGCGCCCCTTTGTCGAACATAAATTCGGCACCCCTTAGTTTAACATAGATTCGGCGCCCCCTATGGTAAACATCAATTCGTCGCCCCTATGTCAAACATCTATTCGGTGCCCCCTAGGTTGAACATTAATTCGGTGCCCCCTATGTCTTACATCTATTTGGCGCCCTTATGTAATACATCAATTCGGCGCCCCTTTTGCCGGACATCAATTTGGAGCCCCTTCCCTCCTCTCTTCCCCTTCTTTCTTTATTTCCCCCTTTTTTTTAAATTCTTCTCACCCCCCTTTCTCCCCCTTTTCTTTCTCTCTTTTTTTCTTCCTTTTTACGGCACCCCCTTCTTCCTGCCCGCCGGCCCGAGCCCCGATGCCCCCCAGAATATGCGCTTCCTTATGTCCACATTATATGAACTAGATCCATAAACTTTCAAATTCATCATGGGAATTCAACAGATACCCCAACACGGCAAAATATTATTGACCTTAGTCTTGTGACCTGATCCTCACTCAGGATGTTTACTGTTGCTTGATTGCTCTTATGTTCAAGTTTCATGAACTAGATCCATATACTTCCAGAGTTATGACAGAAGAAAATTATCCTTGGTTAAGATTTCGTTTTGATTCCCCAAATATAATCTAAGCTTATTGACCCTAAATGACCTTTGACCTTGATCATTCGACCTGTAACTCAGGTAGGGTGTTTAATAATACTCGATTACCATCATGTTCAAGTTTTATGAACTAGGTTCATATACTTTTCAATTTCAAAACCGTAAATGACCTTTGAATCATGTGACCTTTAAACTCTGGCAGAATGTTTAGTTATTCTTAATAATCATTATGTACAGGTTTCATGAACTAGGCCTGTATACTTCCTAAGTTATGATGACTTTTTAAAAACGTAACCTTTGGTTAAGATTTAATGTTGACGACGCCACCAACGCCTCCGCCGTCGGAAAAGCGGTGCCTATAGTCTTGCTCAGCTATGCAGGCGAGACAAAAACATCTCACGCCAGTTGCGTCACTACGGGGAGGGGGGGGGGGGGGCACGTACCTCCAATGGGCTGCCCACCCCCCCCCCCCAAAAAAAAAAAAGGGGGGAGGAGAAAAGGGTGTATAATTATATAATATTATGTTATATTATATTACACAAGAAATTAAGTTTTTTTCATGATTTTGTGAAAAATATATAATTTGCGTAGGGCCTATATGCTCGTCACTCCTGGTGCTCGCATTGTCTGTTTAAATAAATAATTCTGTTCAAGGGAAGTAATGGTACTAAAACACCCCCATTTTCAAGTCAATAAACACCAAATATATTTCTTCTTCGTGTAGTGACATATCTTTCTTTTTCATGACTACTAGAAGTGATTGTCTCCCTTTAAGACCTAAATATAACACATTACGAGTTCATGCTTACGTTCGCATTAGATAATGGGTGAGATATATCTGCTAAGAATTTAAACCTCTCAGGTCAGAATATAAAAAAAAATCACCTTGCGCTTCGCGCTCGCATTATTTGTTTGGTATTCTCCGCACGAGTCACTTGCAAACAGTCTTAGACACGTCACTTTTCATGTTTTCGGGTCAGTATATTACAGATTTCAGCTCGCGCTTCTCGCTCGCATCAATTGTTTCTTCAGATAACATCCTGATCATTGGTATAAAAAATGCCTATAACGGTAAGTTTTCAAGTCAGAATATCAAACATATTCATCATTCCCGCATTATTTGTTTGATGAGAAATGTACCTTCTCCATGAATTACTGCAAACAGTCCTAAACAGGTCCCTTTTCCTGTTTTCAGGTCAGTATACTACAAATCTCAGCTCGTGCTTCTCGCCCGCATTTATTGTTTAGATCTAAGTTACTTAGATACCCATCGTGATCACCATTACCAAAATGGCAAAAATTAACTTGTCCCTGCATTATTTATTTTAGCGTCCAATCGGACTTTTTTTTCTGCCCCCCCGTATTTTGCGAAAAAAAGATAACAAAGTTAGATTCGTCCCGGGGAGAAGCGGAACCGATCTTTAAATAGAAAGGCTTACTCCTTATTATTCGGAACCCCCTCCTAGAATATCCTGGCTCCGGCCCTGGTTGGTGTTTCATAAAGCTGTTCGTAAGTTAAGAGCGCCTTTAAGAACGACTAGTGAACTTTTCTTACGCGCTAGATAATCACCAATGAACATATAATGGTGAACATCCTTTACCACAAGAAAGGATCAGTTGCTCTTAACTTACTTGCAGCTTTATGAAACGGCCCCTGGATTAACCGCTGAATGAAATGGCCTATCAAGATCTTGCATGTGCATTTTGCTCATTAGACTGACTGGGAACCAATTCGAATTGTTTTTTCAAATTAGCTTTTGATCGCTAACCTTTGTGTTGCGGAGCCCTGGATTTGTTCTGAATCCTCAAAACTTATTTTTAAATCTCGATAGATTAAATCAAATCCTTCGAGATTCAAAAATTAATATTTAGGATTAAAACTATTTCCAGATTTCGATTCGTCCATAACCAAGGTTCACTTGGATTTATCTAAGTGTGCAATATAGAGTGGATAATCCGTCCCACAAAACTTTCATGAAAAACCCCTCGGGTGAATGTGCCGTGAATATCATATATTATCTCTTTATTTGCTTTGATGAGTCACGTTAAGAATGGGGCAATTCGTGCTTACGTGAAAGAAGCGAAGATAACCACAATCTTATCAACAATGGGCTTTTGATGACGGTCAAGTGTCTGTATGAGATTAGAACAATGATATCTCGCTTTTTAAAAGCAATGAACATGGTTTTTGAAACAAATATACCACCCCATGATGCTTAACATCAAATGAAAGAAGAAAACGAATCACGGTCCAGAAAACAAACATGACTGTTAAATGATACGATTGTTATTCATGGCTTATTTCAATACATTGCCGAGACTTTGTTTGTAATGCCGAGATTAAGTTTCTCTCTAAACAGCAGAAGAGAACCTTCGATAATATGAATAGCAGATTGGTGAGAAACACTGTAACCTTTCCCGTAGGGTTTTACCACGGGGGCAAGAAGGAGGGGGGGGGGGGGGGAAGATGTATTCATTTTGCTAGGAACATTATTGAAAAAAAAAGCAAAGAAAAAGATTGAAATTATCTGATTTTAAAAATTAGGGGCCTCTGGAGCCAATAAAAGCTTGGAAGGCAAGGATGGATAGAAACAAAATCAGACGAATACAATTCATAATTTTGTGTGAAAAAATATCATACCAAAACAAGTAAAAATGTTTTAGGCAGGCTTGGCTATTACGCCATTTAATATAGCAGCAGTGCTGACTCTTGAAATAACCGAGATGAATAATTTATTGTAAAAAAAAAATAATCATTTATATAGAAGTGAAATACTAATTTTGCTGACCCCAATTGACCTTTGACCTTTATTATATCATTTGGAACTCATGCAAGTTGATCACGGATACTAGATTACCCTTATCTCGAACTTTAATGAATTATGAACAATTTACTTTCAAATTTATGACGTTTCAAAAACTTAACCTTAGTAAAGACTGATTTTAATGTTGATACCACAACATGGTCAAAGTTAGTTGACCCTAAATGACCTTTGAACCTTTTGACCTGAAAACCATGCAAGATGATAAGCGATACTTGATTACCCTTATGTCCAAGTTTCATGAAACATATTAATTTACTTTCAAAGTTATAATGACGACTTTAAAAAAAATACAACCTTGATTAAGATGATAGGAATAGCAGGTTAAACATAAATTATTTGCATACACAAGAACCCCATCCCCCACTACCACCTCGGATCCGCGCCTTACCCCCCCCTCCCCCATTCACATCAGTGCTGTTTTTTCATAATGCCAACTCACTTTCTAGACACCTTCCTGATTCTTGGAATCAATTTCTATATATGTTTGGTTCCAAGACATTTGCTCCGGCGACAATTATTGCTCCGCTATAAATTCCAAACACACTAAACGGATGACTTAATTCAACCCTGGATTTAACACTTAACCTAACACTGAACCTGACATAAAACACTATTTTCTTGATCATTTGATTATTGTTTTTGTTTATTTTAATTATGTAACCTTTTTGCGTGATTTGTTATCACTTTATAATCATTTGTACTTTTTTTTATTGACTTTGATTCATTTTGATAAAAACAGAATAAAAAAATAAAACACTATTGCAACCCCAGCCCTACATCTTAGACGTAATAAAGCCCATATCAATTGCAGGAGAAAATGTCGTGTCACCCCTGCGTTTTCTTACGTGGGACGAGCCTGAATTAGATTTGGATAGTTTGAGGAAATAATCCAACCCACAGTGAAAAAGTGGTACGAAAATTAATCAAATTCACAATGCAGGAAAAAAAAATGTGTTGGCACCTTTCAAATGCAACCCTGAAAGCTCACTATTTGGTGCAACTTTCCACCCTTAGAAGCTTAAGGGTGCAGATATATTTCCTCAAGGTAAGGTATCAATTTCCACACACATACACCCTCACCCTCACACACACACACATATATATATATATATTGAACGTTAGAATTAATGCATCCTAATAAGTAAAAACTCTTTGAGCATGTTGAGGGTGCAAACTGGACCAAGGAGGTACATTTTGCAACATATTCTCAAACAGGGTGCAAGATTTCCCCCAAAATGTGCTGCCATTGTAGTAAAGGGTGCAATCTTGACCTTCTTTTTTCCTAGTGTGCTCAAATGCAACGCTGAGAACTGCTCCTGCATTATTTGTGGACATGCACCTTGGATTATTTGATCAAATTACTATTTAGCTCATTTGGTCGAATTTCGCACCATTCTTGTTCCAGAATGCATATCACAAGCCGGTGCCATTCATCAACTCAACATTTTACGACTTAGCCCGAGACTGGTCCGGATCAGCGACTTACTGAAAGCGGTGTACGCCACCTACTAATACACGAATAGTGTGAGTTGGGTAGTACGTTGATAAGATGTCAAAATAAATTGATTTATTATATCATTGGGATATCATACTCTTTGGTGAAGGTACAATGTAACCATCCCAACATTTTTGTAAGTTTGTTGAATGATAACTTAGAAGTGAAAAAAATTGTAGGCCTACATAGTTTTATCATGAAAGTGATGATCTAGTGAATCCCTATTTCAAAAAAAAATTATACTATAAGACGGCCGTTAATGCAGGTATATATGATAAAAGACTGAGAATGCATTACGCCAAAAAGCGAGCCCTTTTTACCGAACTTGTTAATTTTTCCCCACCGACTGATGGCACTATTGCTCAAACTGGTTCTTACGGAATAAACTTCCTACGTGATGTGCAAGGGCCGTGATGTGAATTTTAAAAGAGTGGTCGCAGTTGAGCGGAAAGTGGAAGTGGGGGCAAAATATGCGTAACATTACAATTTCCTCGCATTTGCCCGTTTTTTGTACTGTTTTTGGATACTGAAAAAAGTCTATTAGTTAGAGCCAAAAGTTTACATACACCCATGGAATTCAGTGAAATTTGTTTGCTTGCCAAACATCGTAAAATTTATTATATCTTCATAAATATAAATACTACTATGACGAATTTAGTATCACATGAAAGAGCGTATTAAGCTCTTTCTCATGATTGGATTGCCGTTGGGATCAAGGTATAGTTCAGGTGGAATTTTCTTTGAAGAAAAAAAAGTAATATTCGTGCCAAATCTATTTTATTGTTAGTTATTATATTTTCACACAGAATTTTCACATAGAAATATATAATTGTCAAATCTATGATTTGTATAACATTTCCTATCATGATATGTCACTACTAAACAAAAAAAGTATAATCTGAAATGTTTGTGTTGAGAGAAAACTATCACAAATATGAAATGTTTTGTCAAGTTTTATTTTTTATTTGTCTAAAATATGAAGATTTCTATTTTTGAAAAAAATGACACCTAAATATTGTTCATACCCTGGTGACAAAGCAATGTGATGAAGGGGCATGACATACTCATGTCAAATTCTCCATGATAGCACAAATGTTTTATGAGATAAAGTAAATTTTACGACGTTTGACAAATGTCAGCTTTACTTTGAATTTCCGGGTTGTATGTCAACTTTTGGCATCAACTGTATTATATATATATGTAGACTCGCACACACACCGCGAAAATCAAAATATTTTGCTGGAAAGTGGATTTCTTAACCCCCAAATTCATCTGTTTTGGACAAAAAATCTCTGAATAGTTGCCTTTCTTTCGTTAATAGTTTCTTTGCTGATAACAAGGATCGGTCGCTGTATTCTTCTTTACTAAAGTTGATACATTTGCGAGTGATTTCACTCTATTCTCTGCTATACCATATTTTGCATACTGGCAAATATACGTGGTAATACCTATCTCCCAAATTAGATAAAAATCCACGTTCCGGTGTTATTTAAAAGTTCAATTTTTTGCGTAGATATTGTAAGACGAAGAGGTTTAACACTATTTTGGGAAATAAGATATGATGTATGTTTTTGTCTGTAACCTTACAAATGAAGGTATGATCATAAATAAAAGTTATATTCTTCTTACCAATGTATGCCATGAAGAATATCATATTCGTGTGCGCAATTATAATCACGAGTCTTTTTACTGTCACCATTCGTACGACGGTTATATAAATATCATATTTGCACAAATCGTATTTTCGATAACGGGTCAGTAATTTCTATATAAATAAATCCTAAATTGTTTTAAGACTTGATATTTGCTGAAAAAATCTCAAAGGGGCTTTTAATACGTGAATCTTGAACCATCGTTGTAATGATGATTGCAATTCGTCTTTGGAATCATCGGACCTTTCACACGCTCACTCGAAAACTATGATTCGAATTCGAATTTTCGAGCGAAGGCGGTATGTGTCATTGGTGACTTGTCAATCAAAGCACTGCTTCGCAAATACAAACTACAATGAGTGCATTACAATTGTATTATTTACTATCAATAACTGGGATATACTCATTTGATTTGCTAGTTCATTAATACGATTAACTTGCACGCCGAATAAAAAGTACCGAAAAGTACACAATTTTCCTGCGCGCGCGCTGCATCTCCCTATGAACGCACTACCCCAAGATCATCGCGCAAATTGGCGTCCATTTCCTCTTTTACTTTATAATTCTTTATAATTCTTGTGCCGATGGCTAGGCGTCGTAACTTCATCTTGACGCTTGACTAACTCCCTCTTGGGTCGGTTTTCAGGGTATCTTTCGTCTGTCTATCAGTCGAGATCCCTATTGTATCCGTTTATCTGTAACCATTTACAGCACGTAGCTTTGCATATTTATGCATCGCTCCCGGACATTTGCCGGGATTGGCGTAGATTAGGCGTGACTTCTAACCCTTGTCTTTGTTTGCCATTCTTCAGACAATTCCCAACTCTGTTCAGTTGGTTGTATTGTCGCGCGAGCCGTTTGCGGCAGCTTCTCGAGACATCATTTCACGCTGGATTGTTGAAACGATCAAGTCAGTTGGTGATGATATTCTCCTGACACTAGGCCGAGGGCCCATGATACTAAAGTATCGCTTCTTCTTGGGCTCTTTTCAATGGAATCGTCGTAGACGACATCTTGAGGATCGCCTTTTGGCGCTCTTCTAATTTGTGTGAAACTTAACTGGAATTCACCTCCGGAGTAGAATTTAAATTCGTAATTGTGATTAGAGTTCGTGATTCTAATCGTGTTCTTGTTTGGTTTCACACGTGTTAAGAATTTAGTAGCCTTATTTTTCACTCTAATCATCGTTCAAATTACGATTTTTTTCACCGTGTGAAAGGACGGTTAGAATTTTCCAATTACAAATATGTCAAAATCTGACTTTCACGAAACATCCTTGGTATATAGACATATCGGTTCGTAAAAACAGCGAATAAATGCTTCGTATCGTAGATATTGGAAGACATCGGTTCGTATAAATGCTTGTGTATCCCATTCTTCTGATCAGAAACCAGGGGAGTGTTTCATCAACATTTTCATCCGACAAGTTGTCAGATCTGGGGCCCGTTGCAGAAAGAGTTGCGTTTAAACGCAAGTCAAAAAATCAATCGCAAGTCCAAAATGCGCGCTGTTGATTGGTTGAAAATCAAGTTGCGCATGATTTTTAGAGTTGCAATTGATTGCAACTCTTTCTGCAACGGGCCCCTGACATCTTTCTCTGATGTTGATTGGCTGAGGGGTATTGTTACTCTGGTAACTGTCGGATAAAATGGGACTTGTCGGATAAAACGTCCGACAAGTCCTTTCATGAAACGCCCCCCTGGTGTGTGTAATTAGCAAATCAAATTGAGGGGGCCAGATATGGCGTATTGGGCGAAATTTATATACTGTATATACAAAGTTGCGAGTGAGCGAAACGAGCGAGCAAAAATTTCCCCTTTTCGTTTTCTTCTTTCATTTTCTCTTTTTTTGGTCCATTTATACGTCATTGGAAACCAGTATTGTCGACGTAGATCATCCGGCACTGTGGCATAGCAACACTGACTGCAAAATCTATAAATATCATGCTCTCCCAAGGAACAGTATTGCGAGATGACGTCTACTTATATGGTTTCAGTGTTCCCAACTCAATTCAAACATAGCCTTGTGACCTTCGAAGGCTACGGCTAATTTGCTTGCTCCCCAATATTCCAAGGCAGAAATATCTATAACATTGAAAATTGCATATGGTTTTAAAACGACGACCAACGATTTACGTTAAAGTACAAAAACTTTCAAGCAATGACATAAGACTTCGGATTGGAATTTATCTCTTCATACTTTCAAGGTATATTATACAGGACAGTAATACAGGTTGCATTTCTAGGTGGTTAAATTCGAATTCAGCCTGGCTGAAAGATGGAAAACCAGCGTGATTGTATGATAGGAAGAGGCTTCATCAGGATTCTTCTACTAATATTGCTTGGTGCCGTAATGATAGACGAGGTATCGTCGTGTACAAGCGGTTGTCAATGTGATGAAGGGAAGAGCCTGAAAGTCTCCTGTTCAGATGGAAAACACACCACGATCCCCAGAGGTATTCCTTGCCACATCACTGCTTTTACACTCAGTCGTAATTTTCTGCGAAGGGTTCGGAACGGATCCTTCCTCTGTCAAGAAAACATGGTGCTACTGGACCTCAGTAACAATCGCATCAATGCCATCGAGGCCGGTGCTTTCGACAAGGTTGTGTCATTGATAAAACTGAACATCAGAGGGAACTTCATAGCGACTTTGCCTTCCTTGCATATCCTTACACAGCTCCTCTATGTCGACGTATCTCATAACAACTTTTCAGAGTGGCCCACGCAGTTCCCAATTGAGAACAAATACGTTATTTTCAAAGTCGACCATAATCCAATGGAGACAGTGAAGGTGATTAACGAGATAGATGTGGTATCTGTCAAAGGGACCCAAGCACTGTACGTTGATTCGTGTTCGTTTCATCATCCAGCATTCATTACAAATTTAATGTTGTCTGACGGAAAACTAGAAGCCATAGGTTCTATGTCCCAGCTGTCTTTATCAAGATTCATAGGGTTATCACACAATCGCATCAAGATCATTAAAAACGGCGCTTTCGACAACCTCACAAGTTTGGAGGAGTTGCAACTGGCTGGAAACTTCATTTCATCTTTACCCGTGATTAGAAACAGTTCGGTTCTAAGTCGACTTGATCTGGATGATAACATCATTACCTCTTTAACCCGTGGGGCATTGATTCACCTACCATTATTAAGGAATCTGAATATCAAACGCAACAGGATAATGCACTTTTCATCGGCCCATGTTCCGAACATTTGTAATCTTGTAATCAATAGTAATTTGTTACAACAAAAAATACTAGTTCTTTCTAATCTGCCGTCCATGTTTTTGATAAATTTTGCCAATAACCATGTAGAAGAGCTGTATATAGGTGAAGGCATGAATATTAAACATATTTTTGCTTACGATAACTCTTTAAGGAGTATCAGGTTTGACAGTTCTCGTAATATCACAATGATAGACGCAAGCTATAACAACATCAGAAATGTAAAAATCTTTCGAAATCTCCATAGCCTGCGCCTCCTGTACTTGCATTTCAATCAAATATCAATTTGGAATGACTCGGGTTTATCTAATCTAACGAGGTTATTCAGGCTCCAAATGAAAAACAATTTTATTCATGAGTTGTCAAATCCCCCTTCTTTACCAAGTCTTGAATACCTTGACCTATCCTTCAATCGTATAAGATGGATACAGAGTGGTGCATTGAAATTCCCTGCCCTTGTGGAAATGTTTCTCGTGGGAAACTGTCTAAAGCATTTCCCTGTTCTGACAAGTATGGCTAACCTGAGATATCTACATCTCAGTGAAAACCATATTACCAATGTAACCGGAAGTGAATTCGGTAAAATACCATCTTTAAAGGTTCTTTATTTAGATTCGAACAGGCTGCAATTTTTTCCCTCTCTACCATATAATTGCATAAATGTTCTGAATCTCAAAAACAACAATATGTCATTCTGTCAAAGAAACGTTTTTGAAAATTATCACGCTTTGAGAAATGTTATGATGGATAGAAATAATATAGAAATTACCCCTCATTTTCCACCATCGCTGGAGAGGATAAGCCTTGATGACAACCGAATCAAAGGCAGGGACAACTCCTTAGAGTACATACCATCAGGGTTAAGAATATTGGATGTAAAGGGAAATAGCATATCTTCAGAGGAAATGAAATGGATCTTCAGTCAATCGTTGAATTTCTTAGATTTATCTTCAAACGCCCTTACTGAAATCAGACCGTTCCTTTTCTATGCGGCTACGTATCTAAGAACTCTTACTTTGAGCCACAATTCTTTATCATCTCTCGACGAACACAGCCTCCAGGGGTTACAACGAATCAACTTTATATATTTACAATGGAATGACCTAATGTATTTGCCTGAAAATACATTTAGTTGTTGTCCATTGCTTCATACTTTAGATATTTCTGGCAACGCCCTGCACACGATTACAGGTGATCTATTTTCTGGCTTATCTGCATTAACACATTTGTCTCTCTCACACACTGGTAACATCGATAATGCATCCAGCTTTTCCCCTTTTCATCATCTTCCAAGCTTGAATTACCTCCATCTGGCCAACGCTCACATTGTTAGTAAATGGTGTTCAAACTCTTCATATGTCATTCGGACTGATCTTATTGCTGCACTTTTCCAACGTAACAACTTATCCTATAATTTTCCCAGAATACAAGCAATATCTCTGCTGATCTTAAACCTATCCTATAATCTATTTCAAGCAGTCCCGGGGCAACTGACAAATGGATCTTCATTTCCATTCCTTAGAAATCTAGATCTATCTTGGAATGAAATTAGAGTTATCAGGCGAACAGACTTTTCCCATTTCGTTAAATTAAACAGGCTTTTTCTTAATAACAATTATATATTTTTAGTAACACATGGTGCATTTCATATGTTACGTTTCACATGGCTTGATCTTGGCAATAATAACTTATCTTCAATACTGAACATTGATCTACCGTATATCCACTATGGACTGCAAATCGATTTTGCGGGCAATCCTTGGCACTGTGACCTTCAGCTGATATCGTTTATCAGACGGATCTCACACTTCTCAGTTCCCCCTGTTTGCGATACCCCTTCAATATTTGCGAATCAAAGCTACGCGAGCCTTGCCATCGGGGGTGAAAGCTTCACTACTGGAGACCAGGGAGGGAACACATTCCCAATTGAGGACCAACGTTTGTTCGTCTACGTCAGTGACTTGATGTTTTCGTTCCATTGTCCGCTCAATGCCACGAATCGCCAAGAGATCGTTTGGACGTTACCTGATACGTTAACCCTAGGAAGAATGGATTCTCCCGGACACAACCCTTACCCCGTATCTGTAGAAGAAAATGGCTCTCTTGTAATAACTTTCATCTCGATGCTTTTATCAGGAGTCTACGCATGCTCCCTGCCGGGATCTGGAGAGATGAAACAAGCCTTTCTGAGGATAACAGTCGTCGATTGCTCAGACATCAGTGAACACCAAACCACCGAGAGAAACGTCTTTCTGTGTGATGTGGATTGTGATGAAGGGTCGGCTAAAGAGGATACAAAATATACATTGAATTTGGTAACAATTATTATAATACCAGTTATGGTTTCGGTTGTAATTACCTTATTATTAGTTATTGTTGTAGATCAATGTGGTAGAATAAAGTATTCAGTTAGTCTCAAAATACCTGAGCCAGCAAGCACAAAATCATAGTAAAAATATCAAAGTAATGCGAAGTAAAATTTATGAAATTATTTTCATTTTTTAAAGTGTGGTCATATGTAGTGTAAGAACAAACTGTTTGCTTGGATTTGGGCTTTTTGAAATTCATATTTCTTTCAAAGACGTTAAATGTAGACGAGTTCATGTTTTTATTTCAAACGTTTTAGAAAAAAAAATGTAAGGGAAAGGTGCAGAATATAATGTTTTATTGATAAAGTGAAACACGTTTAGATGATTAAAAATGCAAGGAAATTCGTAAAACGTTTGGAAATGTACTGATTTTAAAGCATACACTTTTTTTTACATTCATTTCTCTTTTACGTTATTCTATGTAGGCACCAGCCAGTGTGGAGAACCTTTCGACGGAATATTAAATTCTTAAGGTGATCCCAAGGAATTGGCTGGTGCTCAATGTTAAATTTATCTTGTAATGTTTATATTGTAACTGTCATGTCTGTTATTATTTTGCCTGGTAATACAATAAATAAATAAATAAATAAAATATATTTTACCCTGACTTAGAATATATTTTCTTGTACAATTGTTCCTACACAGTGTTGTATATGCAAGATAACGAAAACATGTTTGTCTTAATCAGTCTAAAATGTTATTACACTTTTTTTTTTTACAAACATCGAAGATGGATGTGTTTATAACATTTCAAACGAATATCACACAACATAGCGTAAAATGTGACGCGAGAAATATATATATACAGTGCGTATCAAAAAAAAGTTTACACTTTGAAAAAGCCATGGGGATTAAAAAATATACAACATGTGGGTAATTTTTTCACATATATTCTTGGGTTTGGGTCTCATCTATCCAATGAAAGTAAACATTTTGACAGAATGTTACGTAAGAGTGAGCACTGTCCATTTTTGTAAAGCTCGCAGAAATCTGTTTGCGCAGAAATGCTCGTTTTCACGCCGTGTCAAGGGGAAAGGGCGAAATCAAACTTATCCTGCGAAGCATATCTCTTACATTTCCCTTGCACTTTTAGTCAATTGAAATAAAACGGATACATCCAAGCATTTTGGAACAATTTTGCCACCAAAATTGAAATTTCAACACTTATTAAGTACAACCTTTACCCTTTTTGTGCCAGCTGGATCTGAGGACATAACTGAATCTGACCAAAAGTTTATATCAGACATCTCCAGCATAAGTTTCACTAAGTTTTTATCATTTAATGTGGGTTTACATTTCATTTTTCATTTAATACTTGCTTCTCCAGACTTTTCCCAAGCTTGACAGTGATAAACAAAATGAAAATCAAGCCTAAGCCATTTCATGTGGATCACAGCTCAGTGTAAAGCAAATAACGTATCGATGACCTTGGTGTGAGGGGGAGTGGGGTGGGGCGCAATGCACTCTTCGAAGTGTTTTGGGCAATAAAACAAGTTTTAAAAAGTCAAAGATATCTTCAAATCAATTTTATTAGCTAAATTCAACGTGTTTTTCATGATTAAGGTCTACTTTTATTCGCATAACAATTTCAAAGTTCTGCGCAAATCATTTTTCACTAACTTTTCAAAAGTAAGTGGTGCTCACTCAAGCGGAAATATTTTTCGACAGTTATATCGTCATTTGCTTAAATGGATCTATACCAATGTTAAAATGTGGAAAAATCTTCAGGATATTACAAATGAATAATTTTACAGAATTTTTTGTAAGAGTACATTTTTTTTGGATACGCACTGTATATATATATATATATATATATATATATAAACAAACGTGAAACAGATTTCTGAGACTTGGAAATGCTTTGTGAGCTGGATTGGGACTAGTCAAAGTCAGAATTTTCAGGATACTTTGATATTTTTCACAAACAATCTATGGTTCTATGAATTTTTATGAAAATTTTTTCATAAAAAAGCATTCTAAATTAAAAACACTTTTTAAATGTATTGCTTTCTTTGCAGTGTGATACAATAGTTTAAAAAACATTGAAAATATGGAAGTTTTTATGCAACATTTAAAAAAATCAGACAAAATATCAAATTGTAATATCAATGATGAGAAAAAAATTTCTTAATGTTTAATAGTCTTTAAAACATTCTTAAAAAAATGAGTGTGAGAACTTTAATATGGAGATGAATTCGCTGGGATGGAGCTAAGTCAAGCTCAGTTTGGATACTGGACTTAACTTCCTTCTCTTTCAGTAAGATATTAAATGGCGCCTCATTAAAATTGTTTTAATGCTGCACGCCTCTAATTTACTCGGTTAATCACTAGTTTTAAATGATGAAAACCTATTTCTAAAGCGAACCTTGTCATTTCACCCAAGATAATATTTGAGGAAGGCCTATTTATAGTGACATTGGATGTTTTAATTTGTCTGTAATAATTCTTTTCCAGATTGAGTTAAATAGATTGTAGTGCTCTTTTCAAACATATCAAATCGTCCTTAAGTTGTATAAGCATAAATTTGCTTTATCATGTTTACCAATGTGAGGGGACTGTCTGACTTTTTTTAATGCTTAAGTTTGTACAATTTTAACTGATATACTTCTGAGAACGTGCAGTAAGCATTATTTAACTGTATTTTAGTTCTTTCTCATACGTGATTTATTCAGTTTGAAATTATTATCTCCGATGAATCTCTGAGAGCTAGAATTCGTTTCATTCTGACTTTATAAAATAGTGACCAACATAATTACAAGGTTAACCTTGTAAATATGCTGCTCAATATACTCCTTTGGATTCTATCGTTGTGTTCATCTATTAGAACGTTATACCATGATTATATTTTCTTCTAAAAAACAACTTTATCTTAAATGTCTGTGTCTGTTTAATCCCTTGCTCAGCATACTCAGGTGCAGGCCTATAAAGTGGGTCCTTAGGGCCCCTCAAAAGTTCTATGACCGAGAAAAACAAAAAACTGAGAAAGGGAAAGAAAGCAGAGGGAAGATTGTGTTATATATATTTTATAAATTTCTGAATATCATTTCAAAATCTATCACAAATTTATAATTTGATTTAAAAAAGGGTAAAATTTAGCTCACTCGCTTTGTAAGCTCGAAAAAAAATTTTGTAGGAATTTTATCGACGCCTTTCGGTCCCTCACCATTTTTGGCTCTTTATGTAAGCCACTAATCACTTGCGTAATTAAAAGATATTATGCAACTCATACAAAGATTCTTGTAATTTGATTGGTTGAAAGCCATTCAATATTGCAAAAATGCACGGCGACCGTGCATTTTTTATTTTTCCATTGCACGGTTGTGCTTTCGCCTTCAGTGTGTACCACTAAGCATGTGTGTATACGTACGTTTTTTATGTGTGTGTGTTTGCGCGCATCGAATTAAGCGCATCAACAAGGCTGACTGTGCGCACTCAGATTCATGAATCAAAGTGCGTCACAAAAGAACAAAAACAATTAACTGCTTTCATAAACCGGGAAAACAAGAATTTTTCAGAGAAAATGAATTTTCAGACAAAGGCAAAATATGTCTTAATTCCATCTGCTTTAGTTGAATTTTTTCTTATCTATTGTCAAATAACAAAATCTAGAAAATTCGTTGTATAAACCAAATGATGCATGCCTTCGTTCGTCCATTATGCGACCTATCCACTCTCGTTGAGGCTGTGTTCACCCCATTGCACTCAGCCTAACGGCTTCGTGCAATGGATTGAACAGAGCCTCAACTCGCGTGAGGATAGATCGTCTAATGAACTCATGTGCATGCATCATTTGTATACTGATACTTTCTTGTACTCAGCGACCCGCATGACTCATTTCCCTAGTTTTGTGGCCCTCACTGAAAAAAATAATAATTAAGAACCAGGGGAATAGACCCATAAAAAAGCATCACCGCAGTTCACATCGCATTTCACAGTCATTTTTTTTTACTTTCAACCTAATATTATATTGTAGAATGTTTGCATTGGTGTTATGTTTGCTATCAACTTGTCACTGATTTTTTGTGTGTACAATATGACGTATTTTGTGTTTAAAGCTTGTATTAAGTGGCGTCTACTAGGCCGGGGTCACCTGGGCGACACGGTGGGTGCCGACGATTTAAAACCACCGCTTTCACCAATATTAGACCTTTATTTAACACTCAGTATTTTATGAATATCCACTTTGTTAAAATGTAGTTTTTAGCACCAGTGTAAAATAAAGCTATGAAAATTAATAAACATTTTCAATGTTTGAAGTTTCTTTTCTTATCAGCAAGCTTTTATTGGTCTTCGAATGGTTGAATCAGATAATTATTATGTGGCCCGTTTCTTGAGAGGTACCACTATGGCAACTGCAATGGTGAAATCTATCAACCGATCAACTTCAAGGTTTTCATAGTCATTGCCATAATGGCAATGCTACCATAGTTGTAATTTTTTTGTGTGAAACTTGCCCAAGACTTATCGAGAAATGAAGTTCTTTTGGTGATATATGACTAATTATTACCTATACAAGGCATTTTAGCAGATAAATAAAAGTCATATTTCGCTCGCTACTTTCAATCCGAGACCAACGAGGGTAACATTTGCCATGTTGCCTACCGGGCTTTGCCCAAAGGAATCCTGTACAAAATAGAGGGCAATATTGGCCATATTGGCTAATGTGCTTGCGCAGTAGGAGCCGATTTTGATCGCTAATTTCAGTAGTTTATGAAACGAAGTACGACGCATTGTAGACAATGCGCGGCGCGGCCAGTGCATACACAAACGTAACCCAAGCGCAATATCTCTACGCGTTGAGTGCAACAATTACGTCACAATTGCTTATTAATGGTTACTTCGCTAAGGTCTTGAATAACCTGAAATCAGAAGTAGTGATAAGCAAACAGGCATTTAAATTGTTCCGAATAGTAGCTTGAATTACACATACAGCTTTAGGTAATAATAATAATATTGACTGGCTCTTCTTTCGGGAAACATCAAATATGTCTACCTTAAAAAAACCATATTGCCTTCGTCTAAAGATTCGGGCCAATATGATTCTGTTGCGGGCGACATATTTGATGTTCCCCTCGAGGCCAGTCAATATTATACATGTATAATTATTCACTCTGAAGCCAAAAGCCATTCAGTCAAAGCGATTTAATCGTTCACAAAAAACGGAAATCGTACTATCATCCTCCTCCTCCTCTTCATCATCATCATCACTATCATCATCATCGTCGTCGTCGAAATCATTATCATCACCATCATCTCATCGTCATCATCAACATTATCATCATCACTGTCATCACCAACACAATCATGATCGTCAAATTTATCACCATCATCATCATCGTTACCATCATCATTGTTACCATCATTAATATAATTATTATTATCATCATCGTCGTCGTCATGACCACCATCGTGAACGTAATAATCCTCTCATCTTCACCATCAGTCATCATCGTCGTCGTCATCATCATAATGATTATCATAATAACAATTATCAACCATCGCCTTCACAACCATCAACACCCGTGATCGTCGTAACAATCGTCATCACCCTCTTCGTCAAAACTGATTTTCATCGATAGGATACCATGGATACATAAATCTCTCTTGCCATATATCAGTCAATTGAACACACATTAGATCAAATAAATAAAACGAAACAATCTCCAATATTTCACTGCGAATTCGTTTTCGATATATTGCTTTACGATGTACCACGCTCTGTAAGTCATAAGCGGGTTTATATATACACAATTACAGCTACCGAAGCGACATAAATCTGGATAAATATAATCAAAGATATAAACAAATATTGTTTTGAAAACGGTTACCATAGATAAATACATTGTGTGTTTTTAACATAAACAAATCAAAAGAAAGATTTTGACCGTGTGATGCTGCTATATTTTATCGCTTTAAAATTAAAATATATTTATTTTCACGATGAATGACAAAATATACAAACAATTTTAACATATATATGTTATCAAAGCGTTTAAAATTATAAATATTTCTGCCCAATAATAATTTGTATTAGGCAGAGTCCTTCATTGATTATGTAATTCATGATTTATGTGAAAAATAACAACGATGATGATGATCGTGATGATTATGAAATTATAATTATGATGGTGATGACGATGATAAAGATGTTAGTATAAATATACAATGATGACCATGATTATAATAATTATAATAATGATAGGTACAGTAATTACAACATTATACCTATTGTTAATAGTACAATCCGAACTCATAATTCTTCTCCTGCTGTTATTATTATTTTATTACTATTTTTGCATTATTATTATTATTATTTTATTACTATTTTGCGTTATTATTATTATAATTATTGTTATTACTATTATCATCATTCTTGATATTATTACTACTACTGCTATTAATATCATTAATACTATTATTGTTCTTATAATCAACATCGTTATTATCATATCATCATTACGATCATCATCATCATCATAAATACAATATTGTCATTGCTGTTGCTATTAATTTATATTGGTATCTTTACACCAAAGACTCTCCCTTAATTTAGTTCCAGGCATGATTGTCCGGCAGGTTCGGGGCCAGGGTAGTTTGATGGGGGGGGGGGGGGGGGGGGGCATTGTCCGGCAGGGTCGGGGCCAGGGCAGTTTGATTGGGGGGGGCAAGACAACCTGGGATGATGTCATTTTTTTCAATTGGAATAATAGGAGTATTAAACTTTCCCATGAACCAGGCTATTTCTTTTTTTATTTATATATTTGGTCTCCCTTTTTCATATTTTCCTTTTCTCTCTTTCCTTTCTTTACCCACTACATGACAAACCATAGACGGGCGGCTACGTCCCCGTGCCAACTGTAGCACCGTACCTTTTGCCTGGATATCGTAAATTGCACTTTAAATTACAATTATAGCAGAAAATAGTGAGTTTAAAGTATACTAAATGAATGGGTATAACTATAAAATTAAATACATACACGGTCACACGTCCTACCACCAGCTCCGAATACATCACACACACGACGCCTTAACTCACCTACCTTTATCATACAAACTTTACATAAGCTGCATATGGTATAATATGGTATACTGAATGCCTACGTAAACAAAGTAAATAAACCAGGTGGGTGTTTCATAAAAGCTGTTCGTAAGTTAAGAGCGACTTTAAGAACAACTGGTGATCCTTTCTTGTGGTGAATGGTAAGCATAAAAATGTTCATTGACAATGGTTTAGCGCATAAGAAAGGATCACCAGTCGTTCTTAAAGTCGCTCTTAACTTACGAACAGCTTTATGAAACACCCACCAGAATAGGAATATAAGAACTATACCCAATACCACCTATTGTTCAAATTGAGTTTAAATGCATGGAAACTGTTGCTCGTACACAGAACATCCTATGTGTAATGTATATCCAGAATTCCACTTATAAATATCCCCGAAATATACGAAAAATTGCAAAAATTATTATTGGACATACACACAGATTAATTCGTTTTTTCATATTCTGAAATTTCTATGATTTTATTCCAAAACAAATTTCCTGACTATTAAGAACATAACTCATGCATATCGGTTAAAAAAAACTCACTAAGCCAATATAGGTCCCACAATAATAATATCATATATTGAAAGGAAACTTAAAACTCTCCCGAAAATCTGCTGAGACATACCAAGTTCAATGTTTCCAAATTCTATTAGAAATATTAAACAATAAATTGTATGATTAATTCAGATTTATGGAGATCAGTTGTCCCTCTCTGTTACGTTTTTAACATGGAATAAATCACACGCTTTAAAATATTCTCCTGTCTAAATTATTCAGTACCGTTTTCTACTTGTTGTGTCTACTGTATGAATTCAATGCGTTGATGTGTTTCGATAATAGGCCTATTGGTTTCACTTCTGATTATGAAACATATGGCTACTCACCGGCCCGATATAATTGTTATAATGCTATACAACGATATGAAAACATAGAGTAATCATGACTTACGCACACAGAAAATGGAAAACAAGAAATATTTTCTAAGGCATGGTTTTACGTTCAATACCAAGGAAACGTTTCATGAAAATTACTGTCAGTGATTTTCAAGGCCAATTTTGCTCTTACCCAATCAGATGCACGGATTTCAGTAGCTTCTAACAGCTAGGCAGCGAGAGAGGGAGAAAAAAAAAAGACTGACAAACGGTTTCATTGAACGCTCCTGGGAATCTACCACGAATAACAAAAATATAAATAAAGTTATTTTTTATTACTTCTGCAGAGAAAAATAACCGAATACATGTATATATATGTCGTTTCGTTTGTATCTGTATAGAGGATCTGTACATTCTGGACGGCCTTTTGCGATTGATCAACATTCACAATAATTAATATATATTTTTATACATTAATTACATTATGCAATATAACACGCACGGAAGTCAGACAGGCTGGCTTAGATGACATTGAATTTCTCGAGATTGCATTTCTTCTTTATACAAGAAAGTATAAGTTAGTTACGTCTTGCGATTAGGCCTATAAAACGCTTCTGTTTCACTAATCATACCGACCGTAAAATGTACAAAAAAGCAAACTCACACAAAACAAGAATAGGGTGTTCTTTTTTTTTAGCAGACCGAGCATATAAAAATGCAATGTTTACCAAAGAAAATGTCAGATTTAAGAGAGGAATTTGCTTAAATTTGTATGGTTTACAAGTCACTTCAATGTGATTTTCGACATATTGCTGTTTTTTAAATGAAATTCCCAAATACGATATTTTGTGCAACCTTAATTTAATTTATCTATCTATACATAGGTCTATATGTCATCAAGAAATTATAAATTTTCGATAATTTCTCCAAAATAGGTCGAATAGTTGGTACAAATAAATATACCAAATGAAAAAAAAATAAGGTGATTAGGTAAAGGTTTACGTCTTTACAAATTGTGACCACCCACCTGAAACCTTACAAGCAAAAAATAATTATGTGGGATAAAAAAACAACAACCAAACACAAGATAAAAACAACCAACACGAGACAAAGAAAAACATATTCAGAAAGACGATTCTGATAGGTTGATTGTTAGCGTTTGTATGGATGTGCGCGTGCAACGATCATTTTGATTGGATGTTTTCTTTTTTCGCAATCCGTTGCGTCAATAATAGGGCCCTTCAACCCAATATCAAGAGATTTGTAAACGGGGCATTGTCTATCGAAAATGCTCAGGCTTGCTGTTCGGAATTATATGAGACACGCCTAAACGAAAAGAAAATGTAAAAACACTCTTCAGTCTTCACTACAATGTTTAATAATTGCATATCTATTAAAAGTGATTTTCATGAAGTGCATAGAAGAGTTTAGAGAAAAACAAAGTGGCTACGAAAACATCGATGGTTTAAATTATTCGGAGTATAATTTTGCGAAAGTGTTAAAAATGTAATGAATAAAAACATTAACATAGTGACTCTTATAACATTATGTTCCTTATAAAAACACACTAATTACATATCGGAGTAATATTTAAACAGTATACCCGACAACAACCTGTCTTTAATCAGGCATTTGTCAAAAAGCGATAATTGATAATCAGGTATAAAAATATTTCGATGAGAAATAAGTCTGATTCCGTTTTTTTCTTCATTGAATTAATGGTGGAACACTTATAAATCGTCTAAATCGATTCTATTAAGACGTTTTAACACTATTTTTGTACACATTAAGCACGAAGTGTCGTTTCTAGCATTTTTTTTACCACTGTGCACCAGGAGAAATGATATTTCTTTAGGCCTCCTAAAAAACGGTATACAAAGTCGATGGAGTGAGGTGAGACACCGAGTGTATGACGGGCCGTTCATGCCATAAGCCGTCATTCATTCACTCAGTCCAGTGTGTGAATGATTTTTACGTATTTTAAATTACATACAGATCATGCACTCACTCGAGTGCGTGATGGTAAAACACCGAGTGTGCCCAAACTCGACGATTGGTGCCCGACTTATCAATCGTTTTTTGACAACGTGCATTTCCCCCAAAAGTGTCTATCGCCAGGATATGGGACAGACAGTCTGTATACATGCGCATGCTGTGTATATTTGTGTATTAACCGATTATATTAATGACGTCATTCATTTAGGTGACACGTCATTTACATCACCTTACATGACAGAACTACGAGGCTGACAAATTGAAACCAACGTCAGGTAATGCTACGAACACAAATCTTACATACACCGTACGAACGATTTTTTTAAATACATAAATGAAGTAAAATCATTCGTGCGGTGCTCGTGAAGGTATTTGTGACTGTAACAAGAGGTCTCTACGGAATACGCTATCAACCCACTTTCACATGAGCCTTATAGGTTTCTCTTATCGTACGACGGTCGTACGACGCGACGCCCGTATGATATACATGTATGGGTAGCACACATGGATCACGTTTGGGTCTGGATGTCCTTTATCATGTTTAGTGACCAGATTTCGAAAAAATATGATAATCGTAAGAAACGTTGCAAAGAATTCGATTTCAAATACAGTACGTCAAAGAGCTTTCAGTTGCCAAAGATGTCGTCTATTGATGTGTTATATAAGAACGTCTTACCGAGGAATCGAGACTGGGTCACATCTGGATATTTAAGCCAGCGCATACCGACATTGTGCACGTTTGCCCAGCCGTTTTCTTGATAACAAGAAATTTGATTAGATAAAAATAGCTTTCGCGCGTCGGCATACGCTGACTAAGACATTCAGGTGTAACAACCCCTTAAATGAAAATGAAACCTTTAGCATGAATGAAAATTTAGAAAAAATAAAAACGCAATGAACAAAAATCAAGGAATGTTTGAGAACAATTGGACAAACAATAATTTTTTGAAAGCTTTTGAATGTCGAAATCACTAATGCTGTGGAGATCCTCCAGTTGGCAATGCGACCAAGGTTTGTGATGTCACACAACTACAACACCTCCCTTTGTACACTAGAAATACTACCCTAATCATCTATTAATGCTCATTCTAATGATAATACAAATTCTTTGTCCATGTTGCCTCTATTACATGACTAAGTTCCCCCATCAAAAAAACCCTGATCTATGTATAGATTTTTTAACATGAATTTGAGTAAGATTGGTATTTAAAATGTCGGAGTAGTACAAGTGTGACATCACACATGTTGTTCGCGTTGCCAATATGATGATTTCCACATCATTAGTGATCTCAAAATTCAAAATCTCATAAGTTTCTTTTAATATTTGTTCAATTTTTCTCAAACTTTCATGGATTTCTTTATATTATATATTTATATTATGTTATCACACAAAATAACTTGTTCCCAGGGTTTCATTCTCTTTGAAACTTCGGCCGATTCTAGCCAGGGCTCGTCATCCCCTTGATCTACCCTTTCATGTAACCGTTGGAGTTGTTGTTGGTGGTCGGTTTGGTCCCCGTGCAGAGCTCGTGCATATCGATGAGCGTTTGGTAAAGCTTTGCGCGGAAGACGTGTGAGTCGGTTGAAGGACAAGACTTGAACGAGGCTATGGCGAACAGTATGTAGTCCTCGTGTGGGTTGTACGAGGCGCCGTAACCATCCGGGACCACGGGCCCGTAGCACATGAATGTATCCAGTTTGGTTAGAACCTGTAAAGGAGAAGAGACATGATAGTGTTGAATGATTGTGCTAAATGTGATTCTTGCGAGGCGAATTCTGTCAAGTAAGGTGGTATGTCGTATAAATCTGACGTTGACCATCAAAATATGTTTCCTTCTCTCTTTGCATCGCGTATGATGTCAATGACATGTATGCTGCCTTAGCCAATGTCAGGCGTTGGTGTCCACGTGCCCTCTTTTTTCGAAAGTACCAGTAAGCTACAATGTCGCAACAATAATTACCATTATTATTAATTGTTCAAACTTTCAAATCTCTGTCAACATCATGCAGTATCCTTCTTGCACATCTTCAGGATGCGTGATAGCTCAGTCGGTAGAGCGGAGGTTAGACAACTCGGTGACCCCGGTTCGATTCCCACTTGGTGCGCTAGTGCACTTTGTTAATGTATTTATTCTAATTACCATATCCATCAGAGAGGACTTTACGCCTTCTTTCCACTAATTGCTTGCTCTGAATACAAGCATACACGTTTTCTTTATCAGGTAAATAATTACATGAATTAAAAACTCCACCAACTTCACTCTTTCAGTTCAGCAACAGAGAAAAACACATTCTCATCGTTCTATATCTGCTCCTTCCTATGTAATTCCGAAACCACAATAAGAAAACTGGACAATGTATACAGACAATAGTACATGAACATCTTTAAAGATGCAAATGTCAGTTTTTCAAGTGGCAGTAGAATATTAATGATAGTTACATTTATTTAGCGCTTATTACATTTTGTTTCTAAGCGCTCCACATTGCAATTGTTATTACCCCGGTCATCGGATCCTGACATGCCCCCACACAATGTATGCAATTTCTCCACTCCCTGGGAAGCATTCCAACAAGAGTTCAAAGACTCAATTGCAAGGCATATTACATATGCTTTCTTATCCTTATGGTTACCCATATAACACCTGGGTGGAAAGTGGCAAAGTGTGGATTTACGCCTTGCCAAAGGACGCTAGGTCGCGGTGAGATTCGAACACACAACCATCTGATTGCAAGGCGAGAGTCCGAATCACTAAACCACGGCGCTTCCACAAAATGAAGAACGAAGGTCTAACTCACCTGACTGGTAGAGAGACAAAACCTATTGCTGATTTCGAAAGCTTCATCAGCGAAAAGATCTGGTAAGGGCATGTCCATCTCCTTGCTGACTTCTCTCAGGCATAGAAGATGACAGTCGAAGCCTTGGCCAGTGATTGTCTATCGTATACAAATATTATTGTGATTATGAGCTGATTTAAATCGAATTTATTATAGCTATTTCCCAATTTACATGACATAAAAATAACAGATATAATAAAAATTAACAATAGCAAATGAAATATTCGTTTAAGTGATAAATCAGTACTTAGTGAGTTGGAAGTAGGTAAAATGTCAGGCATGTTAGATGATTTATATGATATGAAATATCTCTAACACGGGCTGATCAAGAAATTACCGAGGGATTGGAAACCAAGATCCCCTTGTTTCAATGTCCGGAGACTTATCTACTGGGCCCCATCGTTCACGTAACATGCTACACATTTCATTTTCGCGATTTGTATGGATAAACCAACATGTATTGACATCTATTATAGCATATTACAGTATCATTTTCAATTAACCAAGCAATCAATCATTCAACAAATCAATCGATCCGTCATCGAAATGAACTATTCCTCATTAAGGGAAATATTTAGTAAACGCCCATTTGAATGATATGCTTGTGTGTTATCGCCTAATGTAACTTATAATTGAACGTTTAATGTTATATCCGTGGCCCAAAATATCTTTAATTTATCTCGAAGGCAATTTTTGGATATGGTTCGAAATAAAACAGGAAAAACAACTAAAAATACCTGTAAACATGTCTCGGTCTGTGCCCTTATTGCTTCTCTCATTAGAAACTTCTTTTCCTCTATCTAAAGTTAGAAACAGAACGAAAATAAATGTGAATAATGCCTTAAATTATATTTATAGTGCGTCTAAAAACATAAATAGAGATTCTCAGTTATTTTCCACCCTTTCACACGGTAAAAAATATGTCTTAATTTGAATGATGACTCCAGTGAAAAATAAGGCTAATGACGATTTTTTTAGCACGTGTGAAACCAAACTAGAATCACGAACGCTAATCACAATCACAAATTCAACTTTAAGTTTCACTCAAATTACAGCACGAATTTTCCGTGTGAAAGGTCCGATGATTCTAAAGACGAATTACAATCATCATTACAATGATGATTCAAGATTTACGTGTGAAAAGGCCCTTTTATCTTCAGATATCAGTAATCGGATTCTTAGTTTTCTCAGATATTTGAAAACATCAGGCAAAAATCATGATCTTAAGTCCTATGCATTTCCTGATATATGTTTTAATATCCAGATAAAAAAAGTTTTATACAGGTAAAATCGCAAGATTTATCCAGTAAAACATACCATATGATATCCACCACATCATACTTCTATCTACGTATAGTAATGAATTGGAATGCTGATATGCATTTTTGAAAGAAATCGAAACTTGAAATACTCTTGAAGTGAGCTTCACCGACTTTGATGAAATGAGGCATTCACATTACCTGTACTGCCCTAGACAGAAAATTACTCGAACCAAAACAAAACAACGTTGGCACTTTCTGACTGTTTATTGATCTATATAATTAATGTTTTATTGGTGATTTCTATTCATTCAATACAATTATCAACAATATAACTTTACACTTTTAACGATTTGCCCAAGATGAGTTTCCAAACATTCGATATTGCTCTGTAGAATTAGATTTTTGAAGTCAGTAATTCACATTTTCCTATGATCCCCGAACCAAGGAGCTACTCCATAATTTTATAGAACATAAAATGTGCATAAAACAATTTTTATTTTTGGTTTATACATATTAGTGTTAATAATCCAGACAGTTCAAATGCTTGATATTCCATTTCAATCATGCAGCTGACAATACTAGAGAGAACAACGAGATAATAAGATGCATTTGATTAATTATGGCTTCCATATGACGTAATTGTACGCTGCGTGGAATAGATTAAGAGGAAACGTCAATTTCCCTTTCTTACAGTTGCTTCTCTCTCTCCTTTGATTGCTCTGACGAACTCTAAGGCTTCTGGTGAAGCAGCTCGGATGTTGTCAACCCTACCTTCTTGAAACCGACGGGTTGAACCGCTTTCGTACGTACTCGTTAGACGTCCGTATATTCTTCAAGAGCAAAAGGAAGATAACATTAATGAGATTATTTTTATTCATTATTTAGATATCAGGTTGTTTACCCTTCCTTCTTGAAACTGACGGGTAGAACCGCTTTCGTACATACTCGTTAGACGTCCATATATTCTACAAGACCTTTATAATGAGATTATACTTATTTTAGATATAATTTTTCAAAGAACATAATGTATACCATCAAAAAGGTAGGAGTGCAACTGTTTCATGGGATTTGTTACAGTATTTCAGCGTTTTAATTTGCCTCTTGAGGTCATACATTTACACGAATGTTTAGATGTAGGAGTTGAGATAGTTGGAAATTGTTTGTTGTAGGAGTTGAGATAGTTAGAAATTGTTTGTTGACATGAAAGCTTGGTAAGCAGGTCGTTGGATGGGGAAAGGTGAAGGTAGAAACGGGATGGGTGTGATAGTGTGCGAATAGACTGATTAACATCCCATATCCACACCCACAGCCGCTGAGGAACCATGTGGATGGGACGTGTTTATTTAAGCGTTAATTAAGTTGCTGAGAAATGATAGGAGCAGCAGGGGTAAGCGAGTTGCTGTGGATGTTTATGCAAGAGCAGAGTTGTTGAGTAAGAAAAGGGGTAGATGATAATGTGATAGGTTAAAAAGTTGGTGGATACGTACATGTAAGTTTAAGATGTTGGTGTGGGGTGGTTAAGTGAGATGAGAGTCTTTTATGTGGCTTTGGGTGCTTATGTGAGCAGTGGGTGATTTGTTCTGGGAGGGAGTGGGTGTGGGTGTTTATATGAGAGGTGAGCAATTTGTTGAGTGAGGAAGGGTGTGGATGTTTATGTGAGCAGTTGGCAATTTGTTCTGATATGAGGTGGGTGTTTATGGGAGAGGTGAGGGATTTATTGAATGAGAATGGGTGTGGGTGTTCATGTGAGAGGTGAGCGATTTGTTGAGTGAAAAATGGTGTGGGTGTTCATCTGAGATGTGAGGGATTTATTGAGTGAGAATGGGTGTGGGTGTTTATGGGAGATGTAAGGGATTTGTTGAGTGAGGAAGGGTGTGGGTGTTTATGTGAGATGTGAGGGATCTGTTGAGTGAAAAAGGGTGTGGGTGTTCATCTGAGAGGTGAGGGATTTATTGAGTGAGAATGGGTGTGGGTGTTTATGTGAGATGTGAGGGATCTGTTGAGTGAGAAAGGGTGTGGGTGTTTTATATATGAGAGGTGAGCGATTTGTTGAGTGAAAAAGGGTGTGGGCGTTCATCTGAGATGTGAGGGATTTATTGAGTGAAAAAGGGTGTGGGTGTTTATGTGAGATGTGAGGGATTTGTTGAGTGAGAAAGGGAGTGTGTGTTTATGTGAGATGTGAGGGATTTGTTGAGTGAAAAAGGGTGTGGGTGTTTATATAAGTGGTGAGCGAATTGTTGAATGAAAAAGGTGTGGGTGTTCATGTGAGATCTGAGGATTTATTGAGTGAAAAAGGGTGTGGGTATTTATGTGAGATGTGAGGGAAATGTTGAGGGTGGAAGGGTGTGGGTGTTTATATGAGATGTGAGTGATTTGCTGAGTGAGAATGGGTGTGGGTGTTTATGTGAGATGTGAGGGATTTGTTGAGTGAGAAAGGGTGTGGGTGTTTATGTGAGATGTGAGGATTTATTGAGTGAAAATGGGTGTGAGTATTTATGTGAGATGTGAGGGATTTGCTGAGTGAGAATGGGTGTGGGTGTTTATGTGAGGGATTTGTTGGGCGAGGAAGGGTGTGGGTGTTTATCTGAGAGGTGAGCATCGTTTGCTGAGGAAGATTGTGGGTGTGGGTGTTTATGAGAGAGTGGGCGATTTGTTGAGTGAAAAAGGTGTGGGTGTTCATGTGAGGATTTATTGAGTGAAAAAGGGTGTGGGTATTTATGTGAGATGTGAGGGAAATGTTGAGGGTGGAAGGGTGAGGGTGTTTATGTGAGATGTGAGGGATTTGCTGAGTGAAGATGGGTGTGGGTGATTATGTGAGATGTGAGGGATTTGTTGGGTGTGGAATGGTGTGGGTGTTTATGTGAGATGTGAGGGATTTGCTGAGTGAGAATGGGTGTGGGTGTTCATGCGAGATGTGAGGGATTTGTTGGGCGAGGAAGGGTGTGGGTGTTTATGCAAGAATGTGAACGATTTGTTGGATGAGGAAGGATGTGGATGTTTATCTGAGAGGTGAGCATCGTTTGCTGAGGAAGATTGTGGGTGTGGGTGTTTATGAGAGAGTGGGCGATTTGTTGAGTGAGAAAGGATGTGGGCGTAGAAGTTTATGCGAGAGGAGAGTGATTTGTTTGGCGAGGGAGGGTGTGGGTGTATAGGGTTGTTTATTTGAGAGGTGAGCGATTCGTTGGGTGAGAGAGGGTGTGAGTGGGTTTATGGGGGAGGAGAACGATTTATTGGATGAGAAAGGGTGTGGGTGTTATATGTGAGAGGTGAGCTATATTGGAGGAGAGGAAGGATGTGGGTGTTTGGTGAATGATTAGTGTAATAAGGAAGGGTGTTGATGTTTGTGCGAGGGGTGAGCGCTTTATTTTATGAGGAATGTGGGTGCTAATGTAAGAGATGTGGGTTTGTTTCGTGAGGAAGGATACGAGTGGGTGTTTATGTGAGAAGTGTGCTTTTGTTTGGTGGGGAAGATTGTGGTTGTGGATGTTTATGAGAGAGTGAGCGATTTGTTCAAGTGAGAAAGGGCTACGTGAGAGGAGAGCAATTTGTTTGGTGAGGAATAGTGTGTGTGTGGGATGTTTATGTGAGAGTGAGCGATTTGTTTGGTGAGGATCGGAGTGGGTGTTGGTGTTTATAAGAATGGTGAACGACCTGTTTGATGAGGAAAGTGTGGAAGTGAGTGTTTATTCGAGATGTGAGCGATTTGTTGGATTGAGAGGAGTGTGTATGTGGGGTGCCTATGTGGAAGGATGTAATTGATCATGTCCAGAATATTTCATGTTTTAGTATTTTTCATCAAAATTGTATTTAACTGTTTTCCCTCAACGCTAGAGATAAAACGAAAATCCAATCCAGTTTCTTACTCTTTCGTGAAAAAAGAGTCTTCATGAATATGCAATTACAAGTCGATTATATAATTTTAATAATATACATATTGTACCCGGTATCTCCGTCGTACCTGTAATATGTTAGTTGCAGCGCTAGTTGTACAAAGGCATCTGGACTCATGTTCTGGGATTTGGGAAAGTTTTTCCCGAACTGGGTGAACCGTAATAGCTTGACGTCAGCATCGTTGACAGCACTAAGAAAATTGGAAATGATCGATTAGAAGAGAAAAAAACAACTAATTAGATAATTGTAAAATTAAGAAGACATTCATGGCAAAGGTGGCCATATAAAGTATTGTGGTATAGTCTGATATTTAATAAGGCAGAACATAAAAATGTATACGAAATATATAAATAAGACAAAAGGAGGGGAATACTATTCTTATAATTGCAACAATTGCCTAATATGGATATCTTATTGGTGAAAATTATATGATTAATGACTGTCGGTAACATTAATTCCTTTTATATTTGCAACACAATAGAGAACTCTACATCGCTGCTTCATCTGCAAAATTACAATTTTTTTTTTTTTTTTGGGGGGGTATTTTCTATCAATCGCCGTTAAATTCTAATACGACAATTACAAAAAGAGATGAAACTAGCAATGAAACAATTATGATAATATTGACAACTTACAGTGTTTTGTTCAATCCTGTTAAATACACATGCGAAAATACCAATTATCATCTACATATTGATGAATTTATAAAACAAATGATTTAGAAAACGAAATAACTTTCAACACTCAATGCTTTGAAGATGAGTTCTGTATAGTAAATGTGTGATTTCGAAGACCCACAATGATTGTCAATCCAGACTTACTGTGTTATCTGGACCTTGGCTATTTCGATGTCTTGCATAAGAATCGGTGATATTTTCCAGTTGAGTTTTCGTGGATTCGGAAGCTCGCATATTGACTGTGCCCTCGTCAATTTTCGTTTGTGTGTTTCGGAGTCACTGCGAAAAAAAAGATAAGACGATTGTTTAAGATAAGTACATTATATTTTAAGAGGTGTGTATATGTAACTGATTTCAACAGACAGATTGCTACCTACGTCTGGGACCAACGTAACAATTCGAAAGACGCGACGAAGGCTTGAACCTCAAAGCTTTAACTTTCAAAATATCTTGGATTACAGATGCCACAATGCCCACTTACTGGACGTTTCAGCCAGAATATGCGAACGTACAAAACGTTTGGCCAGCTGTTTCTCCCTTGATTCCATTTACTGATATCGGAAACGCCGTTCCTGATAACAAGATCTGTATTTTGTTAACAACGCAAAACATGAAGGACTATATTTGTTGTTAACAAAAAGCAATTATTTTCATCACGAGATTATAAATGGATTAAGAAATGACTTATCATAACCAACGTCAAGTGTGGCAGCCCCCCCCCCCCCGGCAGAAAGTTGAGCGATTAACCACTTATGACCCAAGCACGTTTACAGGCAAACTTAACACCAGTTCATTATCACTGGATGTACACTAAATGATATATCTGCAAAGATAGTAAATATGTTGAAATTGTCGACGCGTCGACAATTTAGACAGGAGAGATGGAACATTCAAGTATGTTTCGGATGGTGTTCTCATGGCTGTACATTCCGGGGGCAATGGCTCCCCCCGGACTTTTGAAAACTTACATTTCTTTACTGAAAATTTTCATAAAAATTACGCTCTCTGCACAAATAGACAGTCTTTATTTGGAAAGGTGGTGACTTTTTGAATTGACTAATCGATATCACGAAAATACCAACCTATTAGACTTTTCTACTACTCACAAGTTTCCAATTTTCTCTGATAACATTTGTCATTCCTGTACATATTGTATGTATATCATTTTTATGCTGATTAAAAAAAAATGAACTGAACTGAAAGTTAATACCTACATGTATGCTGCTCCCCCCCGAGAGATTATTTTATCAATTTATTGCAACAGTTTCCTGCCAACATACGTACATGTATTTCAGTAGATGCTCGACAAGCTGAACAACAGCTACTCCTTCTGACGGGGAATGCTCGTAGTTCAGTCCTGATTGGCCGTCGGTACCGATGATGAACTATACAAGAACATAGAACTTGTCGATTATCTCAGGTCAATATTGTACTGACTTTGAATGTAAAAAGTACATGAGGATATCGAATAAATCTTGAAAATTAAATTTACTCTGGAAGGCACAGTATTTCAGAAATGGTTGGTTTATGTACGTGTTTTTCACTTCAAGAATAGTGATGAATTAATTACCTACATTGTGCTTTCTTAAATTTCATACACTATATATTCCAAGGATTTAAAACAAATCCAGATCGGCTGTTAATAGTGAAGCGGAAGCTCTCTTTTATAACAATAATACCAAAGTCATGAAAATGAAATCCCGCACTTACCTGCATTGTCTTGTCAAACCACCTGTTCCCGGTGTTCTTATCGACCCCTCCGCCGTGCAGCATATGGTGACCCAGAGGCTCGTCGTCCGAGTCGATGGGCTTCCCGACCTCGGGCGGAGGGTAGTCCATCTGGTCGTCAAGGCAGAGGACGAATATACACCGCTCTATCATGTCTAGTGAATCACGATTCGTTGAATCTGAAGTTGAGGAAGAAAAAACGTTCGGAAAAAAAGGTTTAAAATGAAAATTGGAGGGAAATAATAATGGCTGATTTATCCAGGGTGCCCAACCCAGGGCCCTTTTCATGAAGTTTTACAACTGTAACTTTGCCATAATTGTAAGGACAGGTACCATGCATTTTTTTCATTTTGATTGGGTGATGACCCCTGTTACCATGGTGACATGACGACACAGTCACAATGATTAAACTTTTGATGAACCGCCTAATTGAGCACCTATGAAGTTGGACACGTGCGCTATATATTGTAAATACCCCAATTAATAAAATAAATTGCCGACGTGACATGTAAAACAAACAGCATAATTATGACATATTTATAATTTATAATTTGACATATTTTTTTTTATAGAAATGAACATGCTACTTTGGATAAAGATTTGCAATGCATAAAACAAAATAAATAAATTTTGATTGATTGACCAATTTCTTCTGCAATGTATCGAGAAACTTATGAGCGAAAGTAAAACTCCAGGTGTTCAGAGTGACACCAATTGCTGTCCCTAGAGGACCACGCCCTGCAGTGTTCACCCTAGAGATTGGACAAAACATAGACAAAAATGTAAAAGTAACAATCAAGGGTGTCGTGATAACACCAATATATGTTGAAATACACCTAAATGGTTACACCCTTGAGGACCAAGTCCGGAAGTGTTTACCCTAGAGATTGAACAAAACACCAAAGAAGATGTAAAAGTAGCAACCAAGGGTGTCGTAAAAAACACCCATAGATGTTGAACTAACACCAAAATGTTAACACCAGAGTAAGATAGATGGTGTGTTCCTCTATGTACATCAACCCAACACGATAGTTCTTGCTCCAAACATACCTTCTATTAATCTCGCCCTAGAACCAGCCCATGTGGGTCTATCGGCGGTAGTTAAGAGACCCAGCGGGACGGAGTCGGGGTGTTCTTTGGCAGCATCTAGTATTCTTTTGAGTTGACTAATGAGGTCTTGGTCGCTCAGTCGTTTGAAGTTGATTATGACGTCTAAGATAAAAAACTGTAGGAAAAGATATATAGACCGTCTTTTATGATACCAATATTACGATATGTGTAAGGGCATTTAGACAAAACACACTGGACGGGATATACATAAATTCCCAATCAAAAATCATCACAAAAATGTCCAATTAGGACGATAGAGTTGAGCGCGTGTACATTATAAATATTACCTGATAATCTTTCTTTATGGAAAAAAATATTTTGTTATAATTGAATTAACAACAACAACAATAACAACGACCGAAAACACATCTGAATTCTGATATCCAATTTACGTGTATTTTAGAAATCTGCTTGTACATCAACACGAAAATATGAAAGACTTTTAGTTTGTTTCTTCTTTTCTTTAGCGTTCAAAATAAAACGTTAAAGGCTGATTTTGCAAACTGATTCTTATTAATATCCAAGTGATAATTACCTGGTTTTTACATATGACAATGATGTGTTCCGGTTCGGGCATGAGACTGCTACCCGGCGAGACCAATTCATCCTTGAAAAGACCGGGTACCCGGTAGGATGAGAATAATCGGTAGTACTGCTCCATGCAAAGCGGTTGACCCGGTTTGTTGTGCCTGGCCCGGTCGACGGGTAACGCTCGCCTGGGCATATCACACAAGAGAAGGATCAAGAATATGCAAGTTAGAGTAAAGTAATGGGAAAATAAGGAATTCACTTTCGGAGCCAGTGGAAATTAACATTTTAGTGTTATAATGCAATTAAACTTTTGCAGTTTGCAGTGATGTGCAAGGGAACGCGAAAAACAAAGAAGAAAAATTGCTTCTTCCCCTTGTGAAACTTACAATTTCGATATTACAAAACCGATATAGAGTAACTATTACACATTCTATGACAAGAAGGTTGGTGTAGGAGCGAGCGTGACAAACAATCAAGAAATGTGTATGTTTTTAGTTTTACAATCGAACCTGGTACTGGCAACAAAAATGCACTCTGCATCTGCATTTTTATCTGAGTTGTGATCATTGTGATTATGATTATGAGCTGTTCGTAAGTTAGGAGAAACTTTAGGAACGACTGGTGATCCTTTCTTATGGTATATGGTATACACCAAAAAAGGTTCACCAGTCGTTCTTAAAGTCCCTCTTAACTTACGAAGAGCTCTATGAAACGGCCCCTAGATCTAGTTGTACGGTGACATGGTAAAATAAACCTTCATTTTAAAGAGTTACTCCTAAAGTAATTGTTCGCGGCAAGTACATTCATTTAGCTTGACTTGAACAAACCCTGCATGGACCAGATGGATGATGTAATACTTACGCATCAATAACAACCTTGTAGTCCAAAATACCGGATATAAGTTTGGCGGCAAACCGTAACCTTTGACCCTCATCTCTGAAGTGTTGTTTGGGAAAGACCATACCAGGATTGTTGTTGATGGGCAAGGCGTACCGAACTTTCAGGTACATGTCATCTAACCAATAGTCGTACGTCTGTAATAAGAAATTTGGGAAAGTAATTATCAATTCTACAACCAAAAAAAGAAATGTATACTTTGAAAAAGATTCATGTCCAATGTTTAGAACATAAAGATTACTTAGGTCTGTATATGGTAACATTTGAAAGTCATTATCCATTCCGATAAAAACAAAACATAATTTTTTTTAATTCTCCGAGAAAGAACAAACAGAAAGACAAATACCTCATGCCCCATATTTTAAACCTATATGAAGAAACATCAAAGAAAAAGGAATTATAATATCGTACATTCTATACATGAAACCACTTTATTATTGTGGTATTAGGCAAATCATTTAAAGATTATTGAGATATCATGTGGAGCATTTCGGAATCATATTAGGATTAACTAGATTCTTCACTTCGATTTTGCCATTTTTAATCTAGACTTTAAGATATACGCCTCCTACTCCCTTAACAAGTTCATCACTTTTTGACGTTTATTGTGTGTAACTGACACGCGCTCAATATTCTCCGTCAGGATTCCTGCTCATGTTGTTCCATAATATTACGATATTCGGTACTCATGTCTCCCTGGATAGTTCTGAAATGTTCCCATGGTGACTTTTGACGGCGGATCTTCAGGTCTACCCCCCTCATTGATGAACCATATCATTACTGGGGCAGATTGACTTCGAGGGGGGGGGGGTACTCGAATTATAACATGATACCAAATGTGCCGCGCCAACTCGAAAATAGGTGGGTCTTGGACCAACGATTGCTAAAAATGTAATGCTCTGGAACGGACCACATAAAAATCGGGTGTCTCTGGACCTCCCCTGGGCCCTTTTCCAGACAACGTGATACCATTTTCTCCACTTTTTTTTTTACAACGCTTGCCACTTTTTGGCATACAATTACCCCCCCCCCCCTTCACCTGAAGTACGGGCATGTCGGCTCTTAAGACCACCATTCACAACTTGCCAGTCGTTCTTATTAAAGCGTATCACTTTGATCCCTTTTCATCTCCCCCGTTCTTAAGACCCTCATTTGAGGAGTCAGTTCTCAAGACCCCAAATCATGTAAAATTCCAGTTCCCAAGTACCCCATAAGGGTATGGTTTCAGATCTTGGGGGCACACACCACTGCCCTTCGAGATCCGAGTGCCTCCGGGTCCTCAACAACTGGGTTTGGGAGGCTTGCAAAAATTGTTAAATGAAATTGTAACAATTTTCTGTCCCTCTCCGATCCAAGGATGAGATTCTGGCCCCGTCAAGGGTGATTACAATGGGTGATAACAAGTTCAGTGTTGACCTTTTGGTGTTGGTGTTAGGTCAATTTTTACAGGGGAATAGCACCAAACATAAAATGGAGATGGTCCCGAAAAGCCACCAACTAGGTGTTGAGCTATCAATATTGTGATCGGCATTATTTTGTGTAAACGTAGAATAGGTTTTGGAGTTAGGAAACACAATCCAAATTGTGCTTCCAACACCATCAACAAAATCAACACTAACACCGAACTTGAAATCCCCCTTTCAGATCAAGGTACCTACCCAGTTAGTTTTTGATTCTCTAATTTCGAGTATCTTCTTCTGCAGTATCTCCCCTTCTCCCCCTGGCTTGAGGAACTTCTTGACGATTGCCGTGGTTCTTTCATGCTGTTCTCTGGAGACGAGAGGTATCAGACATTTCAGATATTTATCCAGACTCTGGCGAAGAGGCGGCACCGGGAGCGTCGGCAGTGGTTTCTGGGGAAACAAATGGCATAAGATGGCGCTCAAGTAATTCAAGATGCATTAAAGCGACTAAGATTTGAGCATCATTTATACTTTTAATATCACGAAAATGTAGTAAAAGCGATACCATTATGATATAGTTGTTTTTCTTTCTTTTGCTATTTTTGTTCTTGTTTATGTGTCCCGCACGACGCGGTATAGTTTTCATTTCAACTGTGAAGGATATGAAATCGAGCCAAGTTCTCGATAAGTGGAAGGAGTTGCGGTAAACACTGATTTCATTAGAAAGTAAGTAAAACCAATCTTACCGGTAATTATTACTATATAATCGGAGATCTACATTTGGGACTGAACTTTTTGAAAACATAATGTCTAAACTAAACACTGAACGATCATGCTGAAGATTACTAAACAGATAAGTACATGCGCGAAGTTATTATATTTATAATATATTTAAAAAAAAGACTCGACATCGTGATGGAATTTTATGCTTTTCGCTATAAAATGTCAACATGGCTAGATACGTTATCTCGCCAAGTCGACAAATGAAAAGTTGTATGTCAACATGGCTAGACACGTTATCTCGCCAAGTCGACATATGGAAAGTTGTCTGTCAACATCGAGATAACGTATGTCATCATATTGACATACAACTTTTCATATGCCAACCTGGCGAGATGGCGTGTCTCGCTGTTGACTTGCAATTTTCCGTAAGTCGACTTTCCTCGCTATGTTGACATAATGGCGTTATTATGTCAGCACGGTAAGATAATTTGTCTTGCCATCTCGTTAAGTCGATGGCACTTTAGAGCATCCGTAACCGACAGAGTGGTTATTTTGAACAATCCTTTTAAAGAGTGGAAGAAGTAGCTCGCGTGTTCTATAGGTAAATTGAACATTGTTATAACATAGGTGGGTCAGAATCATGTTCTGTAGGCCTACTAATCACTTCCGAAAAAGGATGGGTTCCACTCAGGGTTTTGTTTCATGAAGGGGGCATTTTAAGATGGCTCCCATAGTAAGGCTCCTCTCTACCTGGTCTGTCATTCCTTAAGTCTTACATATTATACAGTGCTGCTCTATGGAATTCCTGTAGTATACTATCATTACCACATTGCGCTCTCACCTACACCGTCTAATGAGCCGCCTTTGACACCGGCTTCGACATGTTTTTTTTCACTGTTGACTTTAGATTTCAGAGCAATAATTATCGATAATCTTGAATGAAATCATACCCATGCTGTCTTTGAAAATTTTGATGATTGGATTAGGCAGTTTAGGCGTTGTATCCTACGCAATGTGCCTCCATTGAATAGTCCGTACATGTTCATAATACGCGGTTTCATACGGAGATAATTAAAGGCCGAAGACTTGGGAAAATTGCTGAAAATAAGAAGAGACACTTATTTTATATTTATTGATTTTTTTTAGAAGTTAGTGCTACCATTTTCCAAAGATTAGGCAATTTTTCCCAGACCAAAGACCCTGGAATGGACCAGAAGGCATGCAATGGACTGTAGTGCATAAAACCTCAGGAAAGGCGTGACAGTGTTATGTATATTATTTTATAACGATTGCCTCTTTGACACGAGTGCGCAATTCTTTTAAAACAATTTTCGAACATTATCTTTTTAATTTTTGGCGAAAATTGTGAAGGCTTACTATAAACCAAAGGGGAGAAAATAGTTCATAAAATATCTTGCAATGAAGCTGGTCTCTACCCCTCAAGCATTCTCTCTAGAAATGACTAGTAGCAAAGATAAATAATCGTAATGAAATAACTCAGTGGAAGTCTCTCATTCAATATTAGAGTTTCAATGTACTTTCAAAACAGAGATAAATTTCATTATCCTCTAATTTACATCAACAATGTTCCTTTTAACGAAATTTCCTTTTTTACTGGTTTGGAAGTAATGGTGAACTCTATTCTAAATGTAACGTATTTTCTCTTCGATTCCGCTTCAGAAAGAGACAACGAAATTCAATTTTCCGCCAGGAATTCTGAAAGGCAATTTGATTTTTCTAATGAATTTCATTGAACGAGCCTAATTAAGCGCGCTAATTTTGGCGCCTCACTCAACGCTCACGTAGCGTGCGTGCTCCCTGCTTCATGTAAACAAGAGTCGTGCGTATCGTATCGATCAGAAATACAAAGTGTAACGGATATAGGTATTGATTACCAAGCCTCGTTCATTGTAAGCAGCCCCCTCCCCTTTGGCTTTCACTTGAAATATATATTTACCCATATATCAACATAATCTATCTATCTATCTATCCATCCATCCAACTATCCATCAATCTATCTATCTATCTATCTGCCGACCCACCTACATATCTATCTATCTATCTATCTACCTATCTACCTATTATGCCCACCGCATTATCTATCTATCTATTTGCATGTATCTATCTATCTATCTATCTCTTATCCATATATTAGTAATCATTGATACGGGTTTATATATCAACCTAGTTTCTTTTTTTTTTTTTTCTAAAGTCTCACTGTTTATAGAGTGAACGACATGAATGTGTTGTTGTAATGTTATTGTTATTATTAATAATTTAATTCATTATTATCATTAGCAGAATTATTGTTATTGCTACTACTATTACTACTTCTACTACTACTACTACTATTACTACTACTACTACTACTACTACTACTACTACTACTACTACTACTACTACTACTGGTGCTACTGCTACTACTGTTGATACTGTTATTATGATTGTTATGATTGTTTTTTATAATTATTATCATTAAATGATCAAACTAAGTTAATTCTAAAGACTCAACGAAATAGGTTATTGAATCATCGCCTGTTGAAAAACTACCTCTCTGATCATAGTAACTTTGACAATTATATTCTTTGGAATTCATGGAAATGAATGAAAGTTAAATAACAATTGCTGCGATCTGTTTATCAGTTACCAATATACTCAATATTGCCGTTCCATTTTCGTCTTCCGCATGGTGTAACACGCCTCCATGTAGCTTCTAAGATAAATAATTCAAAATTGATTTTTTTTCTCGCTTATCGTAAATGCCATTACGGTGTTAGGTGGAAAGAAATGATATGGCGTGAGATTATTTTTCCTTGAAACGTCAAGATGGCTGTCATTGGTTTGGGTTATGAGATGAAAATCAAGGATTTTCGCCCCCGCGGGCTTGCCTGCCATCGCAATGTCAGGCAGGGCCTGGGGCGATTCCGGCTCTACCGCGCACCTAGACGACTCCAATTAACAGCAGTTCGAGTGAGTACTTGAGACCGGAATAAGATGCCGGCCGGAATTGGGTGGCCGAATTTCATTTCAAGTCGGATGAAAATAAAATGAAAGTAAAATGCACTATCGGATTACGATTGATATTTATACTAGCAAATGAGACGGCGTTATTAGCCCGAACGGCGTGCCTTATTTTCATCGTAAAGTTCGCTGAAGGAAAAATATGTATGAGATAGGCTTGCGTTTTATATTGGGAATCATCCAACCCATTAAAATTTGAGATGTTTGTAATGTATTTGTATTTAATTTATTTTATCAGGACTTAAATTCAGCAAGGCCGTGAACAGTACAAGACAATGATAATAACCAAAAGCATGATACAAGCAACCATGAAAATAATACGATAATTACAAAAGAGAATGGAAGTGAACAAATATGAAAAGTACAGGAGCGTAATAGCAAAGTTATATACGAATTCAAGAATGTGGGTTAGTTAAAACATGCAAGGGGGGGGGGGGGTGTCAGAGGAAGGGTGATAATTACGAAAGCGATATGAAACGTGCTAATGCTAGTTTTGGGGCAGAGTTTAAAAAAACGCCAAACATTCCCAACGTGTGTTAGAAGGTCAACAGCTTCATTTTCGTCCACTGGGACATGCTAATGAAAATCTAATCTTTATGCAGAAATATGCTAATTTATCCATAAAGCAGTATTTCAATGAGATAAAGAATATAATAATGCATAAGAAAAGCATGAACTTTTTCTACATCTTTGTCAGATCAAAGTCTTCAAATTTCCTCGAGAAGATTTTGATGAATATCAAATCTTCATGCAGAAATATCCCCATTCATTGAAATTACTATAGTGATTTATGTATAAAGCGATATTCCAATGGGATAAACAATATAACATTGCAAAAATGGAAGAAAGGAATTGTATATCTCTCTTAGATCAATGCCTTCAAATTTTCTCCAAGAGCATTCAAATCAAATCTTCATGTAACAGAGAATGGTTACACTAAGTAACTTCCTCGTCCAATATGCGTTGTTGAAACACATGTCATCATTATTTAATATATTTAATACACTTCCATCATCTTCTGTCTATAGCTGTCATGATATATATGTAAATATTATGTAAATGTACATGTAATTTTGATTTGCAAAGATTTGCAAAGATTACCATTGAGTGTTGATTCCTCGTCAAAAATTTAATGGAATATTATCTAAAACTAATGCTTTATTCGAAAGTGACCAATAGCAAAATAAATCCTCGTTTTTAATGCTATAATATGGATTTGTATTTGAACACAGCCAATTAGCATATTATTTTGCGTGAAATTTTCATTTTCAATAGAACTTCATGGAATCTTGTTTGCCATTGATGCTTTATCTAGAAATGACCATTATGCCAAAAAGTTGGGCTTTTATCATTTCTCTACATCCGGATATACGAATGGTTGAGAGGCCGTTGAAAAAGCAAATAATAGAATATGATACAAAAATATTAATAACTCACTTACAATGAACAAACATGCATCACAACGCTTGATAAAACTAGTGAACAAACTAAAAAGAGAAACAAGAGTTAACATGGTTAATTACAAAGAGAGGCTGTATACATATTTGACAATTAACTACACTGTACATTAAAACGAAATGGCGTTATGGGCCGCTGATAAAATACATGAAGAGTTGTCGCCTTAGCATTTCATAGCATTTAGGTCGACAGCATAATTTACAAATAGAATATTAAGTTATCATAGGTTTTCTGTGGATATATTTCTGACATCGATTTCAGATGCAAAATATAGATTCGAATGTCATTTTTAAATAGAATATGAAAATATTTGACACAATAAGCCAGGTATATAAAAGAAAATGACATAATATTTCAAAGAGAATTTAATTGACATTGAAGAGAGGAGAAAACAGAATGACAAATAATTATTTTAAAAAATTGAGGTAAGGATAACATCTAAAAGACAGGGCGAGTGGGAAACGAGCAATATGGATATCAAGAGACCAGTAACACTGTTTAAAGTGAACGGAAAAACATATCAAAGTGATTGACAATACTCTATTTGCATTTTGCTACTCTGTGTCAGAAAGGTTTAGTTTTTAACTCGTATAGTACACCTCTATTAATCGAAACGATTTCATGCCAAAAATAAATTTATAGCTCATTCTGTTTGTATTTTTGAAGTAAAATAGGCTGAAAAAAGTTTTGAATTTAGGTGCAGAACTGATTTCATTTGTGGATGATTAGTGAATCTACTCACCAGGTGTATGGGGTTCGTTATGTCATCATCGATCTCTCCGTTGGCGACATAGTGAGAGTGATGACGGTTAGGCATGTGGTTCATGTATGACGGAGTGACCGGTGAAGATCTACTACAGAGAGACAGGGGTAATAGCAGGTGGGTGTGGCCTGGTAGTATGCACCCCTGAGCGTTGCTCGGTGGTGGTAAGGGCGTGGTTCGTCCAATGGCTTGTCGGTATGGTGTCGAGCAGTTCACGATGAATGAGCAGGTGCTAACGGATACCCTCAGACGGATGCAATGGGGGATGCGCCTCAGTTTGTGAAGTACAAGTAAACCTCGTATGCGGGTTGGTGGATAATGTTATCTGCTGAAAACGTTGTGACGATCGGACGTTCGCATCATTGAAACTGTGGAATGAGACAGAAAAATGAAATAAAGCCATAAAAAAATATACGCTTTTAATAGCATTACGTGAATTTCACCGTTTTATTTTCCAAGTTTGAATTTGCTTTTGAATAAACGTGATAAAGGTGATATAAATAAGACAACATTGACTAAAATGAAAGGAGAAATGGGAAGGTAGAAAAAATAAGAAAAAGAAGAAGAAAGAAGAAGGAGAAAGAAGGAGGAGGAGCAGTAGGAGGAGAAGGAAGATGAAAAAGAAGAAGAATGTGAGGAGGAAAAGGTAAAGAATGAAGGATGACATAGAAAAGAAGGAGAAGAAGAAGAAGAAGAAGAAAAAGAAAAAAGAAGAAGAAGAAGACGGAAAAGGAAGGTTAAGAAGAAGTAGAAGAGGTGTACAAAAAAAATATATTCATTTCCATTCATCGTGATGATTAGACCACAATTTGTTTAGACAAAAAAAGAATAAACAGTTGTCTTGCATATCAGATACCTTTATAGAATATTCAACATTTCTGATGTGCAGTCGGTAATATGCCATACAAAACTCATGACGGACATCATGATTTATGGTTTGCAGAGAATAGATTGTCTTAATTAGAGTTGTGTCACGCGAATAGGAAATACAAGCCACGATTGCTAATTACTGGGTCCCTGTGTCCTCGCATACAAAGTATTGATAAATTGATTCAGACTTACGCATGCTAGACAAGGCCTTCTGTTATTATCGATGGGAATATAGTGTATTATATGTACACATGCAGATACTAAAACATATTGAAACATATATTCGAACCCTAACAGCTTATTCAAATAGCATATCTTACATAATACCTACTTCTCTATTTAGACGCCATAGTTTTAGTTTTACCGGCTCTTATTACTACGCTTCTACGACAGCACCACATATTAACATTAAGGGGGAATCAACGAAATTTAGACTATTTTTTTCCCGGCTTAATACAAACTCCATGAAAATAGTAATGAAAAGAGTTATTTGTATTTATAAGGACTGGAAATCACTTTACAGAACAATATTTTTCTCAAAAAGAGTTTAAAACCCCACTTAACCCTTTTTCTGAATCTTTTAAGAAAGTACAGTTTCTCATCATTTATTTTTGCTTTAAAAGTGTAGGCTTTCTAAATTAAATGTCGGCGCACACCTAATGTAAGTTCTCTCAAAGAAAATATGTTTTAGAAGCTTTTATACCTTCCTTTGTTTCATATGGCTACAATGGTCATTATTAACTTATTGCACCATCGTTTTAAACACGCAAGGTAATGTCAGTTTACAAGAGGGACGAGAAAATTAACTAAAAATAAATAGTTGAATCAATGAATAATATTAAAAAATGCAAACCTATTCTTCACTCTACAAATAGATAGATGACGTCCTTAAGAAGAAAACAAGAAATAATCATTTCAATTCGATTTGTAAAAAACAAGCGCGAAAGTTGTCATTTTCTATCAGAGCTATCAGATATGCAACGCCCTTCAATCTTTTAGTAAAACCTTGAGCGTAGAGCAAAGCAATGATTACTTTGTCATTGGGATGAATTACAACTAATTTGTGGATATATGTTACTATACTTCTGAATTATTCCCTTTCGTACATTTGGAATTACACCAGTCAATATATTTATATATATATATTTATATATATATATATATATATATATAAAATAATCACAAAAGGTTTAGTAAATGCCGTAAAAATAAAATCGTAGATTTTAAAAGGAGCATAGCTCTCAAAAATGAAAGGTAAAGTCACACTTGTTTGTATATATATATATATATATATATATATATATATATATATATATATATATATATATATATATATACATATGTATATATACATATGTATATGTATATATACATATATATATGTACATATACATACATATATATATATATATATATATACAAACAAGTAGAAATTCATGTGTAACTTCATGCACTACATATCTGTTTCATAGGAACAGCAAGAACGCTTCTCCCATTCTTCAGGTACCTATATAGTCGAGCACTCTTAACATGGTGTTTTGCACTATCCATATGTGGATTATATATATATATATATAAAATTTTGGAAATCTGACTTTGATCGATAATCCCTCCTCGGTTTTAGTAAATATCAATGTGTAATTAATAGCAATGAATAGAGCATTTAGTTTTCTTTAAAATAATACCCTACATGATATGATATGGTTCACATGGAGGTGCGGTGCCTTGAAATGTGGGGCGAGGTGACACAATATTGAAAGTCATTGTTCTTTTTTCAGTGGTGATGAGTGAGCTTTTCAGCGTTTTTTTTATACTCTGATCGATAATTCCTCATCGGTTTTTAGTGAATATCAATATGTAATTAATATCAATGAATAGATCATTTAATTTTCATTAAAATGATACCCTACATGATATGATTATCGTTCACATGGGGGTGCAGTGCCTTGAAATGTGGGGCAAGGTCAAAATTAAAAAGTTGCAAAATGGCACAATATTGAAAGTCAATGTTCTTTTTTCCGTGGTGATCAGTGTGCTTCTCAGCATTTTTTCTTTAATTTGATCGATAATTCCTCATCGGTTTTTAGTGAATATCAATATGTAATTAATATCAATGAATAGATCATTTAATTTTCATTAAAATGATACCTACATGATATGATTATCGTTTACATGGAAGTGCAGTGCTTTGAAATGTGGGGCAAGGTCAAAATTCAAAAGTTGCAAAATGGCACAATATTGAAAGTCAATGTTCTTTTTTCCGTGGTGATCAGTGTGCTTCTCAGCATTTTTTCTTTACCTTGATCGATAATTCCTCATCGGTTTTTAGTGAATATCAATATGTAATTAATATCAATGAATAGATAATTTAATTTTCATTGAAATGATACCCTACATGATATAATTATCGTTCACATGGAGGTGCAGTGCTTTGAAATGTAGGGCAAGGTCAAAATTCAAAAGTTGCAAAATAACACAATATTGAAAGTCACTGTTCTTTTTTCAGTGGTGATGAGTGAGTTTCTCAGCGGTTTCATTAATTGTTTTCAGGCACCTTAACATCAACATTAACATGGAATCAAAAATACCTCTGCACAAGCATACACATAACAAACAAATAAACATGCATGGGTATTTTAAACCACAACTCAAACCATGTTATCTCACATGACCATCATAACAGAAGTAGGGGCTTGATTTGAATGGATCTCTATTTACACAGACAAAAATAATGTTCTGTATTGACCCTTCATGACTCTTTCTGCTCGTTTTGCAGCTTTTCAATTCAGACCTCATCCAACATTTTTTAAATCTTGCTCTTTTCGCGATGGCATAATCATAACAAGCATGGTATCATTTTAAAGAAAATAAATGATCTTTTGAACGATATCAAATATGCATTGTGTAAAATTGGGAGTTGGGAGAAGTTAATGGTCAAACTCAGATTTCCAAACCCCGTTTGCTTGTTTTGCAGCTTTTCAATTCAGACCTCATCCAACACTTTTAGATCCTGCTCTTTTCGTGATGGCATGATCATAACAAGCATTGTATCATTTTAAAGAAAATAAATGATCTTTTGAATGATGTAAAATATGCATTGTGTAAAATTGGGAGTTGGGAGAAATTAATGGCCAAACACAGATTTCCAAACATATTTTGAGGGGTTTATATATATATATATACATGTATATATATAATTGTGATGAGCAAGGACCTAAACATTGCGTGGGTGCTTCAGTGAGTAATATATTGGCGAAGAAGCTCAAAAAGCATTGAAGCTAGAGACGTAGCCTGGATTTCTTCAACTTTTATTAGTACAAGCTTTCGACCATTTAGTTGGGCCTTCTTCAGGTATCTGAAGATGTAAAAGACATAATGGATTTACAATTACCATGCATATATTTGGATTAATTTACTAAATATAGGTATATCTTAAAAGAAAATGTTTTACATCGGTAATGTTTAATTAGGATTATCCAATAGCTCCAATTTTTTTTTGGAAAGTATGTAGATATATATATATATATTCAATTTGGTGAAGGGGCGATCTCATAGTATGACTAAACAGGGTGATACTCCAAACACATAGTACCCATCCTTTACTGACCTATGTCTGTATATTACCCTAATTTCACAATGTTACAATGACGTGCGTCGTAACGGTATTGTGATATTTCAAGGGGAGGGCAAAATAACTTTAATGTCACTAGAGTAAGGAAATAGAGGTACTATATACAGTGGTGCTTAAAAGTTAGTGAACCCCACCAGAAAATGAACATATTTAAAGTGTTCAAGTTCTGCCATGGTATAGATACTTAATTGTGAAGTCAGGTGATGAAATATTACATTCAATAAAGTTTGTTTTTCTGGGCTTGCCGAACATTGTTTTCTTGTTATCTACTTTCAACACTCGGCATGAAGGGGTGTATTTTTGTGTTTAGCACAACTGTACATGAGTTGATAGTGTTAAGAGCATTTTTTTGTTATTTTTTATATATTTTTTCTTTTTTCTTCTATTTCTGCAATTTTATTAATCACATTAGGAAAATGACCCATCCTATCCAACTAACTGTAAGTTACCCTTTCGTTCCAATGTTGATATTTAAATGGTTGTGTATTATGCTGACATCCCATGTTCTTGGCGCGCTCTCTCTCTCTCTCTCTCTCGCTCTCTCTCTCTTGTACTCTCACTCTAATTTTCAAGGATATAGACTCAACCCTTGTGTATTTAAATTAAAAGCTAACAGATTTTCATTCATTTTTTTTCTATAGATTTAGAATTTAATCCATAGGACTAAAATGAATTAATTTTCAGTTAGTCACTTTTCAAAGCCAAACTGAATATATCTTAAAGGCCCGTATTCTGAAGTCGGGTTTAAATTAAACTCTGGTTTTAAGTTTAAGCCAGTTGTTACGTAAATCCATAACAGTAGAGGTTCAATGTATCAGCTCAGTTGACTCCCAAAACATTAGTAACTGCCTGGGAAGGATAAGTATGACAGCTGTCTTCACATTTAAGAATTAGTGAAGAGCAGAGTAAAAATGAAAAGTATTCACTGTAAATAAAATTTTGAAACGTTTGGCTTTCCATAACATTAGCACAGAGTTAGACCATGGTCTAAGTTAAATTCGACTTCAGAATACGGGCCAAAGGATCTATATTGTAAACTGTTTAAAAAGGAAATTACATTTTTTTAATTTACTGTGCAAATTCTACATGTATGTGAATAATTTAAATTATATTGGTATTTTCACTTCGTATGTTGCAATCGATAACCTGTAAGGGATGTTTGATTCAGTTTTTACTACGAGACATGCCTATTGAATAAATCACTATAGACGGAGCTTGAAAAGTGGTATCAAAGTTATGGTGGAGTTATCCCTATCTAACAATCAACATAATTGAATCTTTATTCTATTGCATAGAACCTTGTAGTTGTACGCTATTCCCCTTTATACCAGATAGATGTATACAGTTTTTCATTCATTTTGAAGCTAAAAATAACCCAAAAGAATTCGCATTTCTCTCTGAATTACAAGTGAAATACAAGGTATGACTTCTACCAACCTATTCTGACGACGTTTTTACTCTGTTCATGAAATCAAAAGAATAAATAACGAGCCTAATTCAATTTGACAACTATCCCCATCACTGTACGTTGCTTTATGAATGCTGACTTGGTTCTTCCTCTTCGAAGGATACTCTATAAAACAGTTCGTTGATCATCTGATATGAATAATATGAATTGCTTTATGGTTTGAAGGATGAATAACTTTGAAGGATAGGAGGTGTGTTAAGAAAACGTTTTAAATTGCTAGATTGGTTCAAGGATCAGAGGCAAGTACGGAGAATAGGAATAAAATAGGAAGAAAGAGAGCTGATGATCTAATAGGGTTTCCATCTTCCGATCTTTATATGCTCTACGTTGGAGATAAATTTTGAGAATGACTTTTGGTATTTTGAAGATGCACAGGTGTGCACTTTAATGAAAGCGGGAGAATGCGGTTTAGGTCTGGTTGTGTGTATGAGTGATGTTTAGCGAATTGTTGCGTGTGTGTGCGTTTGTGAGGGCAGAAATTGAGCATGCACTTTCCTATGCTGGAAACTGAGGACACACACATAACTTTACAAATGTACAGATGACGTACAGTGCACATCGGTACCCGGGAAGTTATTGCGTGAAGTGGGGCAATCAATAAGTCCTCGATTTACAACGTCGTTAAAGATGTCCTCGGTTGTATAGTAAAATTTCATAATTATTATCGGTGTATACGAGATTCCTACTGACACGATGTCTTCGGATACCCAGTGATAAACTTTTCTAAACATAATCTCTTCGAATTCCACAATAAATGTTTTGTTGGGTGTGTGTGTGTGTGATTAATGTCCCTGGGCATTCATGAGAGAAATTGGTACCAGCTTAAATTTGACCAAACTGATTCATGGGGTAATGATATAATCATTTCTGAAATCGCTCATCCTCTTCTCCCCTTGTGTATGAGGTTTTGTGTGTTTGTATTCTACATGTTTTGGTGAATAATTCTTTAATAAAAAACATGACAAAAATCATACACAATAAAATACAAATAAATGATGAATGACGACTAAAACAAACATAAATTAACAATTACATTACACAACAAACTAAATAAGAAAAATTTATTTTTGTAATAAAATAATACTAAACATATTAAAGCAGAAAGCATCGTATTTATACACATTCCTTTGTTACATTTCACCTAAGTACAAAGAAAAGTTCATAAATGGATCGAATTTAATCATTGATCCTTTTCTTGGGACACTCTGTGATCTCGTGCTGGAGTCAATCCAATTACATGTGGTCTAATTCTTCTGCCAATAGTGAATTTTAATTCAGCTGACAACGAGTTAATCTAAAAGCATACATATCTAATATCTCCTTCTCCCCATATAAGACATATCGAATTTTCAAGGACTTCACGGTTATGAGACCTATATAAAATGTGTCTGAACATAATAGTTTTTATCGTAAGTTACGACTTAGCACATTTTATATAATAATTAAAATACTCATACGAACGACGCGCTATAAATGAATTCAAAGGCCTTGGAATACCAATTATAGACATATCGGTTTTGTGTATATTCAGCACATAGTCATTACCAGTTTGCGCATTATGTTTGTTTAATGTAATATGATATTAACTTGCTGCTGATTTTGTCTTGCATATTCATTTTTTATTGTACTGAATTACATCAGCTCAAGCGATGTATTGCAAGGGTGTATACAATATAATTGATCACATACTACGGTTATTGTACATGTGTGGAGCCATACCCTATCCATCCCATCATCCATTGTAACTATCACTACATTGACACTTCATTTAATGGAAAAGTGCATATCGTCTATTAATCATAATATTGTCCATCTAAGACATAAGTCAATTATGGCACTAATATACATGCATGTGTATGACACTCATTTTCGAAGTCTGTTTAGTTCATGAGAATTTGCCATTTAGTGTTGGTACTGGAAGAGATACGAAAATTCCCGAAGAAGAACCGAAAACATCCGATGGTTCGACCTCCCGTCTTATATATATCAAGCTAAGAAAATACGAAGTATACATTTTACGTCACATATATCAACCTTTTTAAGTCAATTTTTATCAAGATTAGCCATAAAAGATATCACTGTTTTTTCATGTAACTATCACAGCAACGATTAACTACACTAGTGTGGAGACATGAGAGCACCATACACCGTTTAAAATACATACACAACACCTGCACTAACACCAACACTATACCCCCGATACACCAGTGCGAAGACACAGAGTATCCAGAGTATTAACCTTGTTAACATACATGCACCAACACCAACATCAACACTCTATACCCCCATCGAGTATCATCACCACTAATCCACTATTAGCACCACCAACACAAGTATTATCATTTCAGATTTTTGCATCGTTACAACCCCCCTTTACAACCAGTGCGTGAGTACATATCTTTAATTCATAACTCTCTTTGATTTATATATTGTCTTCTACAGTGTCGTCATCACTCAATTATTGTCACTACCACTATTACAGTTTACAGGCCTACTGTTTTCTAAGATGCTCTACTTATCTCATGTTATTGCTAATGGATTTGCCGAAATTCGTATTCAAAATAATTGCTAGCACCTTCAATAACACCATCATAAGTAACGCCGCCAACAGTATTTGAACCACCGATACCGCAGCGCCTTTGATCATAATCACCGGCGCCAATTCAGCTTTACGATCATAATCACCACCGCCACAACCACCAGCACAGCGGCTCGTGTATCGCTCGGAAATTCTTCACCTTTCTGAAAACTGTTAGAGGATGGCGTCTGTTTTAGTCACCTTCATGTTTTACGGAGTTGGTGGTTAAAATAAGCTTACGTACCTTAATTTCTTTTCGTGTTGCCACCGCTGAAATTGGTAAATCTTTATCCCACATTCACTTGAAAAAAATTGACAGTATTCGTTTGAAAATATAAAAAGAGTCGATGATAATTATTTGTTCTCAAGAACCAATGGAGTCAAGAGCGCAATTTCGCTGTTATCCATACGAAAATAAAAAAAGAAACATGCTCCAACTTCTCTGTTACGATTAAAAAAAGTGTTATCAATTTAACACTCCACTGGCTGAGCTAACACTACTCTCGGCGACGTTGATTGGACCAACAAATTGAATGATACTGGTTGAATGACGTCATACTGGTTACTATGGTGACGTAATGATCGGATGAGATAGAAGAGGAGGATGATGATGAGAAAGAAAATTGAATGAGAAGAGAATGAATATAATTCGGTTTGACTCCAGTTAGATGGGAAAGGGAGGATGATGTAAGTGGAATAAGCCGCCTTTTGACAGAAAAGATGATTGTGTTAATTCTTCTGTGTAATGCATTTGACAACTGATATTTTTAAGCTTAATAACTAACAGAGGGTGCAAATCTTGTTTATAATTAATAACTTCTCTCTAGGTAAAGCGTAGACTACATTTTTACGTATACCTATTGTCATTTCATTTAACGAATGCAAGTTTTTAAACGCCAGTTGTCAGTCGTCTACAGAAATCATGGCTTCACCTCTGAACCAAAAGTGAAAAGTGAAAAGTTATAAAAACTGGTTTTGAAATGCGAATAGGATAGGAGTATTGTGTGTACAGTCATTTTTACTGAATCATTTGGCACATTATCACGACTATCTTTGTCATCCATATTGAATTGAAGAGGTGAGATGGAACATAGCAATGGAAGTGTTGACAGAAATGTCTGTTTCGTCTGGAATTCAACTTTGGGTTAGTTATCAAAGCATAACCCACTGTTCCTTCTGCGGAAAATTCTTGATTAAGGTTTTCAACCTTAACGTTGATGTCAGCAATTATTCTGACAATTTTGTTTGTATTTTTTGTTGTTGGAAATTCAAGGCAAAGACAACAATTGGTAAATAGTAGTGGTTGTAATACCTGATTGGTATGAAAGCATGCATGCTTTAAAGCCAAAGGGCATTAGCACACCAAGTGGGAATCGAACCCGGGTCACCGGCATCTGAAACCCCCGCTTTACGGACTGAGCTACCTCGCCAATTGTTGATTTTCATTAAAAATTTTTATCTTGCTAGAGAATATGATTTTTTTTTCTCGAGCGTTAACAGGGAATTTTAAAACAATAATTGCTCTCCAAAACTTGAGTACTATAATAAGAGTGTAATTGATCAATGTATTTTTAATTGAAAGCATAAGAGGGGGGAGGTTCGAATTGTTTGAACTCAAACTTTGTCCGCGGAATCATATTCTAGAGTATAATCGGAATGAAATTAAATAAGGCGTCCTCACTTTTGAAAATATAAATACTATTCATTTAAACCAAATTAATTCATTATCAGATAGAGTTAAATCTCATTTGACACAAACATTGTGTTTAAGATGCTATTTAAAAGCTGATAATGTAACATAAGAGATCATGATTAAATGTCTAATATGGGTCACTCATTATTTCCTTTTGAGTGCAGTGGTATAAAAAACCACTTTATAAATACACAGACGTTGAATTGAACGAAAATACCAAGGTACAATAATCGTAAACTTTGTTTAACTCCATCTATTCGGCGACTTCCTCTTGGACAAATAGCATATCGAAGGAGGGCCATACAAATCTGAATAATGAAGAAGAATTCAAATTACAACAACAACAACGACAACAACGAATAATTTCTTTACAATTATAGTTAGGGGGAATAATGAATATGTATGTTTGTCCAGAACATTCCGTAATTATAAACATGTAGAGCGCAATTTGCTACTGTTTATTGTCTACATGAAGTGATGTCATCGGACCGTGGAGGCGAAATTAGGGAAGAAAACGCCAAGATAAATGAATCAGTAATTAGTAACTTGGAAAAGCGTTCATCGTCATAGAGTGACTAATGGCGGAAGTGCAAGGGATTATGGTGATGTCCTTATTTAAATGTCGACGAGTAAGGTTAATTGATATACTCAATGAATGACCACGTGTTCTTGCAAGTCTTATTCTTACTACCAGTTGACTAATATTGATGCCAAACGGGAGCTGGTCACTGCCTTATAGCGGGGGAGGGGAACTGAGCCCCCAAACAAGGGCGGCGCCACAAAAGGGCAGAAGTCGACTGCCCCTATAATTGCTCAATTATTGATACAATGAAGAAGAAAGTATTGAGCAGAGGGAGAAAATGAAAGAAAGGAGGAAATAATACCCCCATGATTCAACTGATGAAAGAATATGACCTCGCATTTTATCGAATTATCCACGTGCTGCCCCTGGCCCTAAATTTTACGCTACCAACAAATAAAACGATGATACCATTTTCAAATTCTTATGTCGAAATCTACCACCATTTTCAAATTCTTATGTCGAAATCTACCACATAAATAGACTGTCATTCTTTTTTAAAAAGGTCAAGTATTTCGCCTTACGCCATTGTACCCCCTACAAATAGTTAACCTACTACGCCATTGAAGCTGGACGATCTGGCAATGCAACGCGTTTACCTCCTTTTGAAGCTAATAAAACCAATTATCGATTTGCATCGCGCGTTGTCGTTTTATTAATTCCATGCATGTATGTCAATTTATATAGGACTGAAGTAATGCATTATTTGTGCACGCACTTTAGGAGGATTAAGATTGACACACCCTTAATAAATAGCACTTGTTGGATCTCCAAAGAACCATTTAAGTAATCTTGTTAAGTCGGAACAACGGAACGTCTTCATATTAGCAATAATCAGAAAATATTGATTTTGCATCGGCCAAGTTTGGTAGAGCGAGAGTCGAACGAAATAGGCACCACCAGTAGCGTTTAAATTCACCGAGTTTCACTGAAGGTTTATTTGGAACTTAAACAACCAAGGCATGTCAAGCATAAAATAGTCGAAAATTACCACTTTGTTGCTAAATTGATGGGAAAAATAAAGGCCCATGCATATGATAAAATTGTTGCAGTGTCAATCCGCACTTTGCCACTCTCCATTCAAGTGCTAAATGGAGATATTGTATATGATACGAAAGCCAATATCAGCTGAGTTTTGTTTAGAATCTATACATGTTGAAATTCTCCACAGGGAGTGGAAAAAGTACATACATCTGGTGCGGTAGGTTCAGGCCAGATTCGAATATGATAACCTAAGTTATACTAAATCTATAAAGCATTCCAAAGACGTAATTTCATTGTATTAAGCTCTACGTAGAAGCAGGAAATAGTCATTATCTTCGTTATAACAGTGATGATGACTGTGATAATTGTTATTATTGTGTTGATTAAGGAAAAATAAAAACGAATGTTACTTTCAATTACTAGTCACGTTACGTTATCATATACTATGATTGCATTATATTCGATCAACACTTTCATGGGCATATACCTATTCATTATCCTTACGTTATGAGCTCAAAACTGGCATGCCTTTTACTTCGCATACGTTCGTAATTCCGAAGCTTCGTTATTCCGAAGGTTCGTATTTCCGAAGGTTCGTAATTCCGAAGGTTCGTTAGTCCGAAAACGAAATGAGGTTCGTAATTCCGAAGGTTCGTTAGTCCGAAATCGAAGTGAGGTTCGTAATTCCGAAGGTTCGTTAATCCGAAAACGAAATGAGGTTCGTAATTCCGAAGGTTCGTTAGTCCGAAAACTAATGATTAACGAGCCTTATTTCGTTTTCGGACTAACGAACCTTCGGAACAACGAATCTTATTTCGTTTTCGGATTAACGAACCTTCGGAACATCGAACCTTATTTCGTTTTCGGATTATCGAACCTTCGGAATAACGCCACAAATGTTCGGATTAACGAACCCTTTTGCGTTTTCGGATTAACGAACATCGAGGTATAGGCAATTTACGTGTTTCGGAATTACGAACCTACGGAATAAAGAACCTTCGGAATTACGAAGTGTAACCCTTTTACTTAACATCGACATGTACACATAACACATCGTTAATTAGAACAAAATTGGTTATAAAATGTAACAGTTTGTTGACATTTCAGTTAATGATATTACATGAGATACCGTACCAACCCATTAAAGACCACCTGTGCTCAAATTGGGCACAACACTTTATTACTGAATTAAAATGTACTTGTAACTATGTTCCGGAAAGAAGGGCATATGACTATGATTAAAAGTTCCCATTATCGAATGCTGTGCCAATTGATGTGAACTGTGAAGACCGGAACACTGTCAAAAGTTTGGAATCGTCTTGCAAGTCTACACGGATCTTCCTCGAAATTATATATTTTGTCCCTATAGGTGGCGCAATTGTCATTTAATTTTAGAGGTGAGCAAGCTGCTTGAACCCTCGAAATAAATACTTGCAATGATCACCAAAGAGAAGACAGTAAAGAAAACAATACCGATAAGCGGGAAATGGGAAAAAAGTCCGATATTCGGGAAAGGGGGACTGGCGGGAGAGAAAGGGACAAATTCAAAATTAGGAGTGAAGATGCGGGACAAGAGAGGGAGAGAGAGAGAGAGAGAGAGGGGGAGTGGGAGGGGGAGGGGGGGGGGGGGACATCAACTAGATTTTGCGTAATATGTATAAAAATCCCAATTTCAAACAACATTTGGGGTGGGTGAGTAAATAGTATACAAAGAGTGTGTATGGGTGTGTGTGTGTGCGTTTGAAAGATAGAGATAGAGAAAGAGAGGGAAGAGGGGAGAGGCACAGAAGGAGAGAGGTCTGTTTGATGAGGGTACATGTAATGGCAGTGGAGAGATGTGAAATGCCACCATGCAATTAGCTAATGAAATTTAGTAGGGGTATCAGCGAATGACGCGCGTGTTTGTCATGCAGTGCCCGGATGTTATCTTTAAGATAATAAACGACATCTCTACCAAATGTCGTCTGGAAATCGTAAACCTTTACCTTTCTTTATTTCAGTCTAAAAAGGAAATGTCAAATCAACATTTGAAAGGCTGGAGGAGGACACCCTATTCTATATGCTGCATTTACCGCTTTAAATGATTCGACCCAAACTTAAAAAAGTTAGATTCAGCTTTGTAAAAGGTTGGATATATAATTGGGAAAAGTTTGTCTCTCCTCCGACCTTTCAAATGTTGACCTTTCGAATGTTGAAACGTTAAAAAGGGTTCTAGCAGTGCAATAACAATAATTTGGAACTATATGGAAAGTCAAATGTGCGACTAGATATTGCTGCAAATGGCAGTATATAATACACTGCGAAACAATGGTTTCGTTGAATCTGAAAGTTAAAGAGCCAACAAGTATGAATCAAAAGAAAATCCTTTTATCACGTAGTTGAATTCGTACGGGGATGTATTAATGAAAAAAAGCTTCCGAGAATAATAGCAAAGAGGGTGAGGATGACGATGATGAGGATGAGGCGAAGGAGAAGGAGGAAGACGGTGGTGACGATGATGAGGAAGAGCTTGAAGGTGATGATGATTAGGAGATAGATGATTATAATAAGATTAGGAAGAAATTATTAATAATCAACACATTTTTTCAAGAGCGATTTCTTTCACCATAATACAGAGGCCGCGGAATGGTTTTGAAAGTGGGGGGGGGGGGAAGGAGATGACGAAGCAAAACTCACAATCAGATGGATATTTTGACGGGTTTCTTTTTTTACACAGTTTGTAAAAATAAGTGGAAAACTTAAGCCCACCCAGCCCCCTCCTTCCGTTTTCGCCGCACCTGTGACAAACCTTTATTTTTCACACTTGTATTTGCATAAGTTTGAAATTCATCTTCATTTTGTAGCCAGAAAGTGTCTCCGTTTATGTATTGTGCCCTTTGAAGGCTGCACCACTTTCTAGCTCAGAATAAAAACAAATACAAAAGACACATGCTGCTTGTAAACATGCCATACAGCTTTGTCCTACTAACCTATCCGTAAGGTCTACCCTGCAAATAAGAACACAATGAAGACGGGGAAAAGGCGGCCCCATTAAACGTCATATTCATAACTCATAACCTACCCTTTCATTATAATTGGGTTAACTGATGCACTTTTAGCTAGGAATTTCATCTCATTAATTTTGGAATAGCAGCACACAAAGTGGCTAGATGGTGTGTAGCAACAAAGCGGCGAGGCCCACCAAAAGTTCAAAGCCCGCGAAATACGGACGGCCTATTAATTCGGTCGCCGCGAAATGGGGCGTTCTCAATTATTTACCGCTACGCTACGCTACGTCGGCCGGTCAGCTCCGTTGCCCGCCAGTTTCATACAGTAGCCTATAAGCAACATGCTGTCTGCTCGACCAAGATTTAAAGGTATATGTCACATCGAGAATACAAGAAGTACACTGTACAATAAAATCTGAATTGAAAAGAGAAGTTTGTAATTTCTTTAATATAAGGGCAAGGACGCGAAGGAATAGAACGGTGCCAAAAGGCAAACTTAAGTCACGAAACCGTATGATTCATGACGTCAGGAATGCTATCATTTAGCATCAGACTTTTACTTACTATGTAATGTTTTATTTTAGCTATATGAGAAGTGATTCATGACGTTAAGTTTTTCCATTATTCAGCATCAGACTTTTTCTAACTATGGGCTTTTGGAGCAATGAACAGTAAAAAAGACCTGCTTTCCACATATATCAATCTGTGGGACACTGCAAATACATTTTTATATTAAAGCCAGAATAATGATATGAATGCAGTTGTAGCAAACCATTATTTCATGATAAAATAATATAATCAAGGTTAAATGTCACGCTATTATCGCAGACCCGATACATTAGCATAAACCTAAGTGTGTGAAATAATGAAATTTTAGCTGAAAACGATCACTTAGAAGGTCAGCGTATGACATCTGGCCGGAATGCAATTGCCATTTTGCTTATTCCTCATCAATTACGCATTTTCGTCTAAACTCAGCTGTTTACACATGGGGGGCCTTGGGGTCGCTTGCCCCCCCCCCCAAAAAAAAAAAGAGAAAAAATAAGAAGGAAAGAGAGAAGGGTAAAATATGATATTATTTTTTAAATATTATATGAAAATCTTTCACAAAATTTGATATTTTTAATAAATTGTCGAAATTTCTGCTCGCTTACAACTTTTTTGTTGTTCATTTTCCCAAATAAACGTCCTGCCCCCATTATTTTTAGTCATTACGCCACTGTCTAAAATCATTTCGAGCGTATTTTTTTTCCAGTTATACATACTTGGGTGTTCATTTTATTGGATTCTATTCGAACTAAATTTGAGATTGTTACTACAACAGTAGCCTACTTGCAGTATCTTAAGTCTGTATAAAGACAACCGTTAACACGTCTCTAGACAAGAACTCAAACATCGAGCTGGTTTTTATTATGTTTTTTTTCAGCCCCATCTTTATTGATGAGAAGCAGAACACCTGGAAAGCAGTAGTCGGTATGAATAATGGATTTTACAAGATCGTCTAATTATCTTCCCCGTCCCTGTTTCCCGTCTCGCTTTGCATGCATACACAACTGGACTGCCTTCTCGCACGACAGCCAATATTTTTTTTTCAATTGTGCGTCTACATGCACGTCAATGATTACTTTGTTTTAGAGACACCATAAACAGAAGACTGTGTGTATGTAGGACTACTCACATAAGACATGTATTCTAAATCGTCTTGAACTAAACCGGTGTCTAAGCTCTGAGCTTGGATGTTTATATGGAATATTCAAAATGAAAAAAAATATATATGTTTCTCCTTAACAATGAACACCATTCTCTTTATTAATGGAAATATGATTGAAGTGTTTCTCTTTTAGCTATATATGATAAACAATTTAAAATTTAAATTAGAGGGCCACATGTAGGCCCTGTGATAGTTGAACATCCACCATTTCGGCATCTCAGATTTAGACTACAAGTGAGGGACCTAAAATGACGTTTTGCCATACTCCGAAAACAATTACAGCCCGACTTTGAAGTGCTTATTTTACCCCTCCCAAGTCCTATTAGGGGCATGCGCAATACTTATAGGTTGTTATATTATAATTATTGTATTATGTTGGCTCAAGGAAGTACATTTCAGAAATTGTGTTTCAATTTACATCTACTACTACTTCTACCATTACTATTATATACTACTACTACTGCTACTACTAGTACTACTACTACTACTAATAATAATACTACTATAAAATATACTACTACTGCTACTAATAATACTGCTACTGCTGCTGCTACTACTACTACTACTACTACTACTACTACTACTACTACTACTACTATTACTACTACTACTTCTACTACTACTACTACTACTACTACTACTACTACTACTACTACTACTGCTGCTGCTGCTGCTGCTGCTGCTGCTACTACTACTACTACTACTACTACTACTACTACTACTACTACTAAATACTGCTATCGCTACTATACAATTCCCACTTCAACTATTGTTATTGCTACTAGTACGACGATCCTTGCTTGTGTGAAAAAGAATCGAGTAACTTGATTTACAGTCCTGACAAAATAGTTCCTTTATTTACAAAATTGTCACAATATTTGTGAATCAACAGGTTCTAGGGAAACATAACACAAAAATGAAGACGGTTTCAGAATGAGAATAAAACCAAATGATTTACTTGCTTGTGTAGCTAGGAATGTGCAATTGATCTTGTTTAATTTTCTTCCAATTCATTTGATATCATAGTAATTTTATGAGATTGAGTATTAATCAGATAATAAGCAAAATAATCATAAAATGCATATTTAGTATAATACAATAGTCTAGAACTTGTCAGCTCAGAGAATGACTTTCAACACTATAATCATTCATATATTTCCTATACCACTGTACTCCAGCTAGGTGCATGAGGAAATAATAACCCGGCAATATCTGCGGCGAGAGGAAAGCGATCAAAGCCGGAACCATGGGAGGAAAAGCGACCCAGATAGCGGGGTGAGAGCAGGCGACATGCCCGTCAACGCTCTATCAATTTCGCATTCAACGGGAAACGAAAAAGTGCAGGAATTACATGGCATCCTTCTGAGAAAGTCAGAATACGTTGAAACACAAGAAAAATGAATGTAAGAGATATATTGAAAATGAACCAAAGGGAGGAAAGAAATTTTTTTTACAGAAATTTCAATTAAAATGAATCTACATTTTCCCACGTCCAATAAATCAATATAAAAGATTGTTGCTAAAATGAAATGAAACGAAATGTTTAAACAAAAAAGTAAAGGATACTGAATATATAGAAGAGTAACTGGAACTTTTTTTCCCATTCTCAAGTTGAATTGCCGATTGAATAATCATGATAATGATTATCATGTTAATTCAGATAACAATATTAGCACTTCGCCCCACTCCTTCTTATTAAACAGAAAATTAAATTCACAAATCGATTACGTAGACGAAATGGAAATGATGGCAGAATAAAATATGATAATTGAGATAATAGCTCTCATGGTTTCAGATAATAATAAGACACTGGCAATTGGGGATAGTTGGCCTAACAAGGCCCAAGTAGAAAAATACAGCAATGCGATACAAAATGGCTAAACGTTATGACTAAAAATGGCTAAAATATATTGGATTTGGCGATATTTCCTAGAAACCACAAACGATATTCGGAACATAGAATGTTCCTCTTTTCATATTGGAGTGTGACTGACAGTCTAATTTCCTGGCAATGTTCAAAGAAAGTTCAATACCCTTGCAAGTGATATATCTCTCGCACTCGAGAGAGGATTGACCGTAAACCTCATTAAAAAAAATACCCCAAAGAATATTGTTGTTTGCATCCTTTGCCGTCAAACTTCATTGTATTTGACACAAACTGTTGCAAAGTGGATTATTATTTAATAGGCTTTAACTAGTAGGGCTCTAAAACCAATTACCGTTTAATTGTAATAAAGGGTAAAGGTGATGGGAATATGGTCTACGATGGCGGGATATAACCTATCGTCGTTGGAATTTTGAAAGTCATGGGAAAAGATATCAGAAATAATGTTAAGAATGATTTCAGATCTACCTAAGGTAGTATAACCCTGGGGAAAGATATCAAAATATTTAAGATGATTCTAGATCTACCTTGAATACCTTACCCCTATCGAAAGATATCAAAGTTTTCAAAAATATTTTAGCTATACCTATAGATATTGAACCCCTGGGAAAATGATATTAACATGTTGAAAATAATTTTAGATCCATGCACCTTTAATAGTATACCCATGGGGAAAATATATCAAAATATACCTCAGGTAGTAGACCCCAGAAAAGGATATCAAAATGTTAAGAATTATTTTAGATCTACCTTAGAGAGTATACCTCTGGAGAAAGATATAAGAACGTTATATCCCCGTCACACTTATTCGGAATCAGCAGGAATCGGGCAGAACCAGCCGGAATGAAGAACTTTCAAAATTCGTGCCACATTCGGGAGGGAATTTGAAATTTTCACTACTTTTGCAAAAATGTCGTTCGAATACTTAGAACGTCCTTTGATCCCGCCTCTAATGATTCTTGCACATTCCGGGTGTATTGACTGTCGAATGCAGCTCGAATACAGTCGGAACACAGGAAGAATATTAAGAATGCTGTTAGAATGCAGCAAGAATATTTAGAATGCAGTCAGAGAGCAGTCAGAATGCACTTCGAATGTCGTTCGATATTTCTCCACTTCGAATGCACTTCGAAAGTTTTGAACATGAGCAAAACATTCGGGCCGGTCACAAGAATGGACCCGAATGTCTGGAATGCACTCAGAATGCAGTCAGAATGTTTAGAATGCGCTTCGAATATCCAGGAATGTACCAAGAATTTTCATTCCGACGGCATTCCGGCTCATTCCGCCTCTAGTGTGACGGGGGTTTATAGAATGATTTAAGGTCTTCCTCAGATATTATACCCCGGAAAAAAAAGATAACAAATGTTAAAAATGACTTTATAGAGCTACCTTAGATAAGATATCAAAATGTTAAGAAAAATTTGAGTCTACCTATGGATGGTATAACCCTGCAATAGATATCAGAATGTTAATAATCTACTTTAGATAGTTCACCTCTTGGAAAAATTACAAAATAATCTTATGAATGATTTAAAATCTTCCTGAGATGATATACCCCTGGAGAAAAATATAAAAATGTTAAGAATGATTTTAGATCTACCTTTATGATATAACCCTGAAGGGGGAGATATCAAAATATACCCCAGAAAGTATCCCTGGAGAAAGATATGAAAATGTTAAGATCGATTTTAGATCTTCCTTAGATAGTATCCCCTGGAGAAAGATATCAAAATGCTAAAAATGATTTTAGATCTTCCTTAGATAGTATCCCCTGGAGAAAGATATCAAAATGTTAAGAATTATTTCAGATCTTCGTTAGATAGTGTCCCCTGGGGAAAGATATGATAATTTTAAGTATGATTTTAGATCTTCCTTAGATAGTATCCCCTGGGGAAAGATATGATAATTTTAAGTATGATTTCAGATCTTCCTTACATAGTATTCCCTGGAGAAAGATATGAGAATTTTAAGTATGATTTTAGATATTCCTCAGATAGTATCCCCTGGAGAAATATATCAAAATGTTCAGAATGATTTTAGATCTTACTTAGATAGTATCCTCTGGAGAAAGATATCAAATTGTTAAGAATGATTTCAGATCTTCCTTAGATAGTATCCCCTGGGGTAAGACATGAGAATATTAAGAATGATTTTAGATCTTCCTTAGGTAGTTACCCCTGGAGAAAGATATCAAAATGTTAAGAATGATTTCAGATCTTCCTTAGATAGTATCCCTTGGAGAAAGATATGAGAATGTTAAGAATGATTTCAGATCTTCCTTAGATAGTATCCCCGAGAGAAAGATATCAAAATGTTCAGAATGATTTGAGATCTACCGTAGATAGTATACCCCTGAAGAAAGATATCAAAACATTACGAATGATTTTAGATCTTCTTTAGATATATCCCCTGGGGAAAGATATGAGAATGTTGAAATGATTTTAGATCTTCCTTAGACAGTATCCCTGGGGAAAGATATGATAATTTTAAGTATGATTTTAGATCTTCCTTAGATAGTATCCCCTGGAGAAATATATCAAAATGTTCAGAATGATTTTAGATCTTACTTAGATAGTATCCTCTGGAGAAAGATATCAAATTGTTAAGAATGATTTCAGATCTTCCTTAGATAGTATCCCCTGGGGTAAGATATGAGAATATTAAGAATGATTTTAGATCTTTGTTAGGTAGTTACCCCTGGAGAAAGATATCAAAATGTTAAGAATTATTACAGATCTTCCTTAGATAGTATATCCCCTGGGGAATGATATGAGAATGTTAAGTATGATGTTAGATCTTCCTTAGATAGTATCCTTTGGGGAAACATATCAAAATGTTAAGAATGTCTAAAATCTTCCTTCGATGAAATCCCCTCGGGAAAGATATCAAAATGTTAAGAATGATTTAAAATCTTCCTCAGATAATATCCCCTCGGGAAAGATATCAAAATGTTAAGAATTATTTCAGATCTTCCTTAGATAGTATATCCCCTGGGGAATGATATGAGAATGTTAAGTATGATGTTAGATCTTCCTTAGATAGTATCCCCTGGAGAAATATATCAAAATGTTCAGAATGATATTAGATCTTACTAATAGTATACCCTGGAGAAACATATAAAAATGTTAAAATGATTTAGATCTTCATCAGATAGTATCCCCTGGGGAAAGATACGAGAATGTTAAGAATGATTTTAGATCTAGATCTAGTATGCAGCGCTTAGAAACATTGTCTTAAGCACTATATACATGCTGCATGTTATTATTATTATCATTTTTATTGTTATTATCTTCCTTAGATAGTATCCCCTTCGGAAAACATATCAAAATGTTAATAATGTTTTTAGACCTACCGTGGAGAATATACCCCGGGGAAAGATATCATAATGAAAATAATTAATTTAGATCTTCCTTAGATAGTATCCTGGAGAGATATATTAAAATGTTCCGAATCATTTTAGATATTCCTTACATAGTATTCCCTGGAGTAAGTTATCAAAATTTTAAAGAACGATTTAAGATCTTCCTTACATAGTATTCCCTGGAGAAAGTTATCAAAATTTTAAGTATGATTTTAGATCTTCCTTAGAAAGTATCCCCTGGAAAAAATATATCAAAATGTTCAGAATGATTTAAGATCTTCCTTAGATAGTATCCCCTGGAAAAAATATATCAAAATGTTAAGAATGATTTTAGATCTAGATCTAGTATGCAGCGCTTAGAAACACTGTATTAAGCACTATATAACTGCTTTATATTGTTATTATTGTTATCATCTTCCTTAGATAGTGTCCCCTGGGGAAAGATATGAGAATGTTGAAATGATTTTAGATCTTCCTTAGACAGTATCCCTGGGGAAAGATATTAAAATGTTAAGAATGATTTTAGATCTAGATCTAGTATGCAGCGCTTAGAAACACTGTATTAAGCATTATATAAATGCTTTATATTTTTATTATTGTTATCATCTTCCTTAGATAGTGTCCCCTGGGGAAAGATATGGGAATGTTAAGAATTTTTTTTTTTTATCTACCATTATCCAATTTCACTTCGATTCTTTAATTCATTTCCATTCAAATGTGATACAAAGTAATGTAAGGCATATCCAAATTTTCGGTTTGATATTTATAGAAAAGGAGTTTTAAACCTATAGTATACCCCGCGGAAACGATTTGAAAATATTAAGAATGATTTTAGATTTACGTCATATAGTATACCCTAGGTATTTATATCAAATTGTTAAGAGTGATTTTACATATACCTTAATACAATTCTAACGAATATTTGATAATTTTCCATTAAAAAATAATGCAAAGTAATGTAAATCAAGTCCAAACTTACGATTTATTGAAATAAATGCAGTTTAAAATCTTACCATGCGGAGAAGAAAAAAATATATTTAAGATCTACCAGGCATAGTATACCCATGGGGAACGATACCAACTTGCAATAATACCTTGATATCTATACTCAAAAAGGAAAAAAAGGGCCTGAGGCAAGGTATCAAACGATTAGAATATATTCAAGAAAATGTGGTTATTGATGAGTTATGAACTGGTTTTATTTTTTTACATAAAGTCAAATATATTCATTACAGCTGAAGAAAATTTGTGTGCGTTGGGTGTGTGTGTGTAGGGGGATGGGTGGGGGAGGGGTGGAAAGAACGATGTACTCCACCCCCCTCCCTATACACCAATGCCTCTTTTCAGTAATTTCAAGTGCAACTGCATTAATGATTTGGTTTGTTTGAATGATGAATGTAATTAAAACACGTTACATGAAGCACGAAATGACGTCATCATTCGTCATCTGACAATGTTACGTTAATTCATACCGTATGACTGTCTTCGTTCGGAGTATATAACTGACGTCACTTTAAGTCAGTAAACCACGTGACTCAACCACGTGATTAATCCGCCAGAACTCATTCGTAGAGGCAGTTTGCCTACCTGTTTTGGAAATATCATGATTAAAACTCAAACATTTAGCCGGCGGAGATTTGAAAAAAAGGGTAAAGTCGTAGATGACTGGTGGGAGAAAGGTGCATGGCGATGGTTTTGTGTAAGAAGGCGATGCACTGTTATAATCTACTTCGCTTTCATCTTGTTTGCAGTAATCGGATCGGACGCGAAAACAGGATTGGCCAGATCCGATATTACCCAGGCTGCATTGCAGGTCATTCTCCTTTTGAGTATTCGTCATTAGTTTGGGAAACAGAGGAGTGTAAAGAAAGCAAGTTTTGACTCGAGACTTGTAGAATTCAGCGAGTAGGTTTTTTTCACAAACGTGTACAAAGCTATTACGCCATGACTGAGTGATTGAATTTTCATTATTGGAAGCTGAATATGACAACTATAACATGTTAGCTTCTAACATTTTACTAGAATGTTTCATAAAATGTCCGTTAAGATTTAGATGCGATTAAGAGCGGCTAGCATTTGCAATCGTAACCATATGTTAAGGGTGGCACATGATTTTCTGTTGCATATCCCTTAAAATCACATAATCACCTTATAAGGAGAAAACTTTCACATACTGAGCATACTTCACTGTACCAGTATCTTTTGATTAATTCCGAAAAAAAGCAAATGACATTCTTAACTTGAAAGCTACAAAAAGATCTGCTTCCGCAGCAATCTCTTTTTCATTTTATACACCTAATTGAAAGTAAATTTGTTTCATATTTAATATGAAACCTTTTTAGAAAACGGTTCAAGGCAAGTTTTAACTTTACAGAAATTTTGTGTTAAACATTTATTGGATGATGCTGAGGCATGATTAAGAGCCGAAGTATAGTTTTGTGGACAGTCCTACACAGAACACCAAGTATGAAATAATGTGGTTGCTTGGTGCAAGATAAATTAACAAATAAGAGAGGGCCTTAAGTAGTTAAAATGACAAAGCAGGCGTTTTCATGATTATCATGTGTATTGTGTAAGTGATAAAAGAGCAAGCTCGCAAGCTTATTCGTAAGTTAACCATTATTAGATAACCTTACACCGATGTGGACAAGTCGACAGTGGTGAAATCTTTTAACAAAAGGTCGTGTAAAGCCTATGCGGTAAAAGTGTTTAATAAAAAGGTAGTGTAAAGTCTAGACTTTGTTTGGTTGTTCGTCGATCCAACATGATGCGAGCTCATTAGCCCGTTGATGCCTTAGTAACGATGCATCAATAACGATAATGCATTAATATCATGAACAACTATTTTCTCGTGCTGAAGAGCATTTTATGGAAGAGTTAAGAATTTGAAAGGGTAAGGGTGAGGGGTGCACTAAGTATCAGGTGCTAGTAATCTGCACCCCTGTCTAGACTGCGTGGGTGTAACTCTGGTGTCCTCGTTCTAAAGAGTACGCATCATGTATAAAGTCATAATAAACCTCCAAGCGAGAAGAGATGCATAATCAATTTAGTCGATATTCGATTATACATCGCTTGGAAAAAATGTATGCTGCAATAAACACATGTGAAAGAGTGAGGGGAAGCAGATAGCAGACAATACGTGGTAATAAAAATCATCATAGATATAATATAAAAGGAGCATGTGACCTGCAACGAATCGTGAAACGGAAACTAGTGAGGTTTTGTAAAGACCTAAACCACAAGTCATTAAAGAAAACACTTCTAAAATGATAAATACGAGCTGCAATAAATGGTAATAAAATACAGAGGGGACAACTTTCACCAATAGCTATAAAATAATAACAAAAAGAAAAGAATCATCACAATAGATTGGTCTCCATGAAAAGCCATATACTCGGTCTATCAATCTATTATCATCAAATTAAACATCTTTTTTTATGACGACATATCATTGTCACAGAAGTCTCTTAAGTTTTAGGACGAACCTACTTCGCGAAAAAGTGCTATGCTCATGCGCAATACAGAGACTAAAATAGTCCCTTTTGGGGAAGCCAATAACGACAGTTTTTTTTTACCAACAAGCGTGGCACTGATGTCGATTTGCAAATCTTAAGTCACATGATGCTTTGTCTACGTTATCACTGAAAGAAGATGGGGATTTTGTTTAAGTAAAAGCTTTATTGCTTAAAAAACCGTTTAAGGTCACTTTAGTCTCGTGGGGGTAGACCAACAAAAAAATCTCTCGGGAACGAAATCGTTTTCCCGCCAAAATGGACCAAATCGTCTAGACGTGATATAGCGGTAATTGGTTCTAAAAACCACATGGGAAAGTCGCGAAAATGACGGGTATTAGAAAGAGAAATAGAGAGATGGACAGACAGAGAGGGAGAGAGATTGGATTAGAATAGTTAACCGCCAAAAGTCCAAGGGCATATATATCTTTATTTATTAAATCGGAAGGATGACGAGTTACCAGAATTCACACATCAAATAATTTTCTGCTTCTATAAGCTCCCAAATTGAATCCTGACCAATTTGTTTGTGGAAAACCTATCAGTTGGAGTGTATGATATTCCTCATGCGGTGAGCTTCATAGATCAACCGTCATAAGACGTTTAGAGAAGAAAACAAAAATATGTTCTCATTTTGGCCTACATTTCAGGAAGTAAGTGAAGGAACTGAGATCCAGTTTCATGCCCAATCGCTCTAGGATGAGGCTTCTTAAGCGTGTTGAGGCTGCGTGGGAGTGTGGCTTGGTAGGATGAAAATATATCTACTTCCGGTTGTTATAACCAAATATAATTGGAAGTCTGGTATGCTGGTTGCGATGCGTACTGTGTCAAAACTTTGAGGTGGCACAGCACGGTGTAGCCCTGGGAAAATTTCGTCTTTTTTAAGTCGCGAGTGAGCGAAGCGAGCGAGCTAAAATAGTGATAAAATTTGACAAACTATTTAGAAAATGTGAGTGTGGGTGCGTAAGTATGTAGTAGTGTGAGTGTTGGTGTGTGTGAGGGTGTGTGTGTATTTTTGCAAACAAGATATATCATAATTATTATCATTAAGCCTATAGCTGTTTTACTGTCAAATCGGTTTTGTAAATTCAACGTTGTCCTTTTATCGAGTCTATCTGTCTGCTATACCTCAATCAATTAATATATTTGCAATCTCTCAAGATCTGGAATATTATTCTGTTCTTATTGAATTAGAAATTCAACTGTGCTCTCCAATTCCCATTATATCAAAAGCGATTTCTTTTTTGCTGTTGTTGCTTTGATTTATTGGAGTCTCTTGATGCAAATAATAACGTTAGGTTAACCGCTGTTTCGACAGCACGCAACTCTCTTACCAATGTTCAATAACACTCGTATCATACAACGTTACATGAGTTTTCGACAGCGAAAGGCAGTTCCCTGCTCTCTTAAAATGCTAATGGCGGTGTCGCTGATTACATAATAAGTTCGTAGGAAAGTAATACACGCGGCGTGATCTAAATAAAGTCCGTGAAGAGGCACAGAAGTAGAGCACGAGTCCACTTCATAGTGACGGGGCCCCGGCCGCTCGGGGTATCCACGTTCACCGTCCATATCGTTGGAGGCGTAGCGACACTACCGCGGGCCTTGTTGAAATGATCAGCATGGCTAATTTGAAACACAAATAGAGGCCGCTTGTTGAAGGGCCAGAATGATGGGATCTTCAGAAGCTTTGGACGAACGGACAGAGAGAATTTGGAAAAAGCATTGTGTACAAATTAAGAAATTTGTGGAAGTTGTCATTATGATTTTGCTTAACTTTTCAAGTCTATCAAATAAAAATATTTGATTATGTATAATATTAATTTTGATAAAATGAAGGATTAGATAAACGGGATAAACCTCGAGCATCCTGATATAAACCCTAACACAAGCAAGGGCAGACAAAAGTCGACCCACTACTCAATTTCACTCAAGATGCTAATATCCACGTCTTTGTATCAATGAACAAAAGATTTGAAAGAAAAATCCATATACGATTCACAAATTCAATGATTGATTGATAATAATTGGCAGTTGTTATCATTGAAATGCACATTAGTGTATAACATCAAAATAATAATTAGGGTGTTCTACGTGACCGAACCCAACTTTGTACTTTAGTAAAGTTTCATCTCTCTTAATTTCTTTGTGACAAAATTACCGAAATGTTTTAAGCGACTGACGGAAAACAGGTTTAGGCCTACATTATCATTATTTTTTATTTATTAGTACAAAGATTATTGTTATTATCACTCAACAGCCTATTTTACATTGTTTACTTTGAGAATTTCGCTTCTAAGAGAGGGGATTAATTTTTTTATTGATTATTGTTGGGATTTTTTTCATTTTTTCTCATGGTACAAACATTACACGACATCACTTTGCACAATGTATGTTGAAACAGGTGCATTTTTTGCTCTTGGGTCGCATATAGAGTGAAAAATAAAAACAAAACAAAAATGCCGAGAATTTGCACAGACTAGATAGATGCATAGTTGTTATACTATATCACTTGTACGTTAAATAATAATATTGTGTTCTTTCTCTCAATCTCTTCCTCTCTCTCTCTCTTCCCATGCTTTCTGTCAGCTTCAACCTATCGCTTTCACTCTTTCTCTCTCCTCTCATGCACCACGTCTCAGAGCAATTATTCCTCAGTGACTCTCCAAAGATGAAGTTCCTTGCTACAGCGACAATGCAAGAAGAAACAATCGAAGTCGCTAACAAAGTCAATTACGATCGAACCTCCCTGTCAAAAAGACAGCGCAATGCTTCACCACCAACCCTCTTCAATCGAATTAAGTATCCTCTCCCTTCCAGCTCACTTTCATATCGTTCCATACTGAGAGAGATAGCCACATCGACAAATGTGATTATTGAAATTGAATTTAGAAAAATACCACAACAGAAAATTCAAGCACTTGCCCAGTACATGGTCATCGGGGGAGAATGGAGGTTTTCTATGTTGATGTGGAATATAATGGCGCTTGCCTTGGTGATGGGGAAGAAAATCAAATGATCTACATAGAAATTTAGGTTGTTTTTTATCGTGAACTTTGAAATGCATGGGTTCCGAAGTTTTCAAGGCAACTAAGGAATTAAATGGAAAAAAGAAAGTAGTAAATAGGTAAAATGATACAGTTACATTGTCGGAGCGGACTCGAGACCGCTCAAAGCTGATACGGTTATTTCCAATGGCATCACCGGTCAGTTAGGAGCCCGGGTTTGGAGTCGGTTTTGTTTGGGTGACTATTGCATGCAGGAATTATTAATGTCACGAATTTCAATAACCGACATAGGTGTAATCAACCCTAAAATACCTGAATGTCATGAATGGGGTAATTTTTGTTCAAATCGTAATGCCCCCCCCCCCCAAAAAAAAAAGGGGGGACCCATGAATATAATCGCATAAATAAAATTGATTTGCATTCAGTTTCAATCAATATTTGTGACTATTCTGTAGCATCTAAAGTCTATATGGTCGAAGTTTTCCTTGCAGATGTGAACATGGTGGTTAAAGACGTATGGCATTTTACTTACATATAGCAACAGGTTTCCCGAATCCATTCATAGATATACTAGTCTATAATAACTCACCTTTCTTATACACATTCCAGATATCGCAGATCGACACAGATTGAGTTTCTCATTTCGTTAATCATGTTAATTATCGCCGTCCAATTCGTTTTTGTTTTCAAATATTATACTCTGGACATTAATTTTCCGTTTGAATAGTAAAATGCAAAAATGACCACCTCATTTCCGATTGCTGCGTATTCGAATTGAACTCTTTTATTGAACGGGGCAATGCCCCGATACTAACCTACATGCATGGGGCAGTCACATGAAATAAACCGTTTCTAGACCGAAACAAAACTACTACGTTATTTCCAATGGCATATCATCAATCGATTTGGTGCTGGTTTCATGGATGTGACTGTATCATGAGTCTGCCTATTTCTTATGTATTATGGAGAGGTGCGAATTTTATTGATGATTTTCGTGTTTGTTTGTTAGTTTGTAAGTTTGTAAATCGGAGGAATATACTGTGGGGTTGCACGTTGATGATTCAGCCCATAAAATTTGGTTGTTGAACATGATGTATGACTGTGTGTAATAAAAGAAGGGATAACTGGGTGCAAAGGTGGCAATAGGGTACAATGTTAGAGGGCCTGCAAGTTGACTCTTGTGGGACTTAATTATGATTTTTTTTGTTGAAATATAGAACAAAATCATGCATTCAAACGAATGCGTATACCCTTTGCACTAATCGTATTTTTTTCCTTTCTCCCTCCATCCCGTGCGTTTTAAAATAATCTTGATCACTTGAAGAAGAAAAAATAATATAAAGCAGTGGCCCCTGTCTCCCACACCCCCCAAGTTGCGATAGCCATTGAATGTTGGCGTTGGTAGGATTGTGGGACAGGTTGAGGGTGTGGGTATAAGTGTTTTGGTGTAAGTGTGTGTTACTAGAAAATACAGGACCATGACTATCATATTTGGGTTTGCATTCCAAAAACCATTTTGAAGGAGTTAGCAATTATGCAAGATCATAAAATTACAGCATGTATTGTTTAATGCAGAGCATACACAGCCGATCAATAATTATGTAACCATATTTCTTTTGGAGAAAAGAGGCAAAGGACGGAAAAGCACTCAAGAAAAAAAAAGGTAATTTCTATTTACTTTCAAATTCATAAACATAAGATAAATTGCGAAACATAATAAACTATCAAACAAATAAAATAAACCATAAAATAAAGACAACGGAAATGACGCAGTTAGCAATGCACACATTCAGATCTCATTCAACCATGCACAGTTTTGGATGACGATAGATACGATTGCGATGACGAAGAAATGAAAAAAAATGACACTGCCGAAAATGATGACGTCATCCGATGTGTTGTTATTCACTTGGGAGTCTGTTAATGCTAAAGGGTCTGTCACACCTCGGCTCGGAACCGTTGCAAAAAAGAAGTTTTGTTTAAACGCAATTACCAAATCAATTGCAAGTCTCTAATATTTGCATTTGATTGGTTTGAGAATAAAGTTTAGTTTGATTTTTTTTAAAGTTGTGTTTGATTGCAACTCTTTCTGAAACGGACCCTGGACGATTAAGCTAACAGTGAGCATGGTAAGGCATTTTATCATGAACTCTTTCTGGGGGGTGTTTCATAAAGCTGTTCGTAAGTTAAGAGCGACTTTAGGAACGACTGTGATTCTTACTTGTGGTAAATTTTTCACCATTAATGTTCATTGGTGATCATTTAGTGCGTAAGAAAGGTTCTCCAGTCGTTCTTAAAGTCGCTCTTGACTTACGAACAGCTCTATGAAACACCCACCTACATGTACTATAATGAATTGAAATCTTGATATCAAGATGTGTATAATGATTGATATCAACACTTATTTCTTGATATCGATTATCTTATGTTCTCAGCAAAACTGTTGGCAATTCCTGGTCAAGAGTAATAGGATGACAAAAATGGAAAAGGTGGTGACTTCTGACCGCTGTTTATTTTCTTTTTAATTGTCAGATTTTCCCCTCCTTCTGACGGGACTTTCCCGGGCCCCGTCTTACAAAGAGTTACAACTGATCCAATCAATCGTAACTCTATGGAAATCCATCAATGTCATATTTTTTTCTACAGGAAATTTGCACAGTGTCCTTGGTAAACAAAAAGAAGCACAGTGAATTTTCAAGAAAACAAAGAATGCATAAATATAAATCATTGTTAGGAAATAGTTTAAACAAACAATGCATAATAGATGTTGATGCTGCTGGCCGTCCATAAATGTAGTTGATCGGATCAATCGCAACTCTTTGTAAGCGGGGCCCCACTGGATCATAAACGAAGAATAGTAAGCGATTTCAATCGGAAGGATTGGTTGATTCATTGGGAGACACTATCTGGACGACGCCATAAGGCTTATCGAAGATAACATAGACCACCATAACATAAATCTAGGTTTATTTTTAACCCCAGTTAATAAACGACATTGCCCTTCTATAGTATAGATTATTTTTCTTCTATCCCATTGGAGAAGTTTCATTATTATTTTGTTCCCCTGTCTGTTAACGTATCCTTTATCCTACACGCCGGTCAATTACGACAAGGGATCGGCCATGATGGATCGGGACGTCATCCTAAGGTAAACACGTGACTTGCAGATATGACGCTAAATCAAACCTGTCCGACTTCACACCCACAAGGGCCACCGATCTATCTCGCCTTGGGGTTAGGTTAATTGGATTATGTGTGAAATACTTACGACATGGCCAATTTGCCGAGTTCTGTGATACATTTTTTTCAGATAGAGATATGGCGGCCTTTAAAAAGATTTATACAGTGATCAACGTTGCTCATTGATATGTTGGATAAATGCAGACTACCGGGTGTATATCTATTCATTTTTTTCAAATTATACTTTTTGTAAATGTCATTTAGCATTTACATCCCAACCAAATCTTTTTACAACTTTTATCATAATACTGGAATAATATTCTGTTCCTTTTTTTAATACAAAACTTAATGTACGATTCCCCTTTTCATTTGTGTACAATAATCTTATGATGATAAAGAATGATTAGTATATTGTACTATAGTTTGTACAAAAAGTGTCTTTAATACGTTTTGTTATCGTGTGACTTTATTTGCCAAGCAGCAAGAGAGGAAAATAATTCAAACGATATGAATAAATTCGGGTGACAAAAGTTTTAAATACAGAGTACGCTTTCAGAGCGCACAAAAAGTATGCCTATACTTCTAGCGTCTAAGGGCGCGATAATACATGCCAAATAATAACAATTTCTGATAGAATAAAAAAACAATCATTCAAACTATAAAAATGTAAAGTAAAGGATTGAACCAAACTTGAATATCTCGAGAATATGTATCCTTACAAGAACTCCTTGTCACAGTTATATGCACACTTAAAATGTTGGGCAAAGTCCACTGTGTTTGGAAATGTATGTTGGTAATATATATATATAATATATTATATTCTGGGCAATTATTATCCTATTGAGCAAATTTTTTACCCAATTATTAGTTTTTATTACCAAATTTGGACAGATTTTAACCAATAATTATGTGGACAGAATGTTGCCCAGTCATGGTTAAAAATTGGGCCTTTTTTGCCCAACCTTTTTAAGAGTGAAAGAATAAACCACTATAGCATGAATAAAAGAAAGCCAGCCGAAAAACAGCGCATTGGATATTGTCGATCCATGGTTAAACAAAATACATCTCCCCCAGTTCCATCCATCATGTCCAGCTTTCCCTGACGGGGAAGATGATGGAATTTTCCTTTTCGGCTCGGTAATTGGATTCACTCCCCATATTAATGGCAGAGCAAACAAGAAATACTGGTGTTGTCTGGCAAATTTGTGCGATATTTAACTGCCATGGCAACAAATGAGCGACCGGAAAAATGATAGATTTCATCGGCATCTCCGAATGAGCGAACGCAAACTTCATTAAATGTGTGTAATATTCAAATTTGAAATGCATATTTATGAGACTTATAATTTGAAACTCTGAATAAGAATAATTTCATATCAAAGATAATAAAAAATATGATGATAATCCGTCAAAATATAAAAATGCGTGATTTTCGACATTCTTTCAGATTTTACGCAAAAAATGACACTTTCACGCAAATTTGCGCTTGGCATCCGGCCGTACGCTATTCCTGGGTATTTTCGCAAGACTTTTAGCTGGGATGCCAAGCATTAACAAATTTTGCCGTCGAATCCTTATCTAGAGCACTTTTTGACGTTTTTGACACAGGGGAGATGAATTTACTGTTTGATGGCGTATCAAAAGAACTCTCATCATTCAAGAAGGCAGTCAACTTAAACAAAAGAAAGAGGGGGAGAGAGAGAGAGAAAATGCTGGCTTCATCGAATGGACAAATTATACTTTATTTTGGGAGTGTTCTGTATTTGGTTCTGTACACCCAGTTTGTAGATGAGGATTTATATCTAACTTGGCTATTATTTATCTTTAATGATTATCATTGTTATTTATATTTCCTTCTTCATGTTAAAGGGAAATTATTTTCTGTGTCCCGTTTTACAATTTTCGCCCTAAGATTCTTTTGGCTCTCCTTAACGCCTCCTCCCCTCTGACGACTTTCTTCTCCTCCTCCTTCTTCTTCTTCTTCTTCATCTTTTGCTTCTTCTTCTTCTTCTCGTTCTTCTTCTTCTTCTTCTTCTTCTTCTTCTCGTTCTTCTTCTTCTTCTTCTCCTTCTCCTTCTTCTCCTTCTCCTTCTTCTTTTTCTCCTCAAGTACACACATATTTACCAAGAATGCAGGATAAAAGAGCAGTGGTATAGATTAAACACCTAGCTCATGGGCATAAGTGCCGTGGGCGGGGATCGAACCTCGGATTTCCATGTGTCTCGTCAGGGGCCTTAGACCACTCGGCCACGGCAACTCCACACTTGATAAGCCGATTCATCAACCCAAGGTTGATGCCACAGTCGCACCGGCCAAACTGACTCCAAACCGATCAAAGCCTTCACGTTTATTTCTATCGGCAGACAATCAATCGGTTTGGACTCGGTTCATTTGTCATGTTTGGTGGGACTGAAGAATACGAATTCCCTCTATGGAAAGTTTCAAGGACTTTACATTAATTGGTTAAGATAGGGGTACACCGGACCCGAGTCGGCTGCGAATCCATCCGAATAGACGTGTTCGGGACGATTCGAAGAGTATTCTGTTCTCCCTCCCCGAATGCGAGAAAATTCGGGAGGGATTCTGCTTGTTTTGAAACGTTTAAAAACCAGCCAAATACGCTCCGAAATAATGTGGTCACGTCAAATTTCATTCGGACCACATTCGGGGTGTATTCGGATGGACTTCTCTTAGATTCGGGGGGGGGGGGGTAGTCGATCCCAATTCATTCGGGAGAACTTGGTTTTGGTGTAACCATAGCTTAAAGTATAAACAAATCACCACTTGGCAAATACCCAATTCGTCTACCTTCTATGAGGTCTCTTCCCACTGGATCTTAATATCCTACTTCGTTTAATTTCTAGTTGTGCTATACCAATTTCTCCTGATTGCCGCTTAGTCTATAATAATGATAATAATAGGCATTTATATAGCGCCATCTATCTAGAAATATTCTATTCCGAGGCGCGTTGTTATTATTATTATTACCCCGGCCTTAGCTCGAGCTGCCTTTCAGCGCTCATGCATTCAAGGAAATAATCCTGCCGGGTACCCATTTACCTCACCTGGGTTGAGTGCAGAACAATGTCTATAATGATTACAAAATGAACTGTTATGAATCAAGTTTTCATTTGACAAACTGCAAAAGAATAAGTAGACGAAGTGGAAACGGGACCATCTGAGCGTTAGGCTAAGTGAAAATAGAAGTAACTTTAAGACCGAGTGAAATGCAGACCAAACGACAATTACACCAAACTTATAGTAGATCAAGTGGGTTTAGCCAATAGGTTATGAAACCTTTTTGTGACGTAATCCAAATGCTTGTAAACCAAGTGAAAATTAACCAATATAAATTATGTGATGATTCAAGAACAACCACGTTGCGAACCCTCAGGGATCTCCGCCACAGAGATTGAATGTCATCTGTTTCTTATTTATTGGTACCAAGGGTATGACTTGCTTTTCAATTTTGTTTTCTTCTGCAAATTGACTCCAAATGAGATCGATGTCAATTGAATTTGTTAGTCACCATTTCGATGCTAACGTGAAGGTAACTCAAATATTATTTGTTTAGTAACAACAGATGCAGTGTATTGAATTGAGTCATTTTTCCACTTTATTTGTGGTATTATTTTCCGAAGGACAAATCCAGAGAATATAAATTTAGTTCATATATTGAATCGTTATGATTGTTCATAGTATTGTTGTCGCATGGGTGTAAGTACATAACGTCCTGCTATTCGGGGGGGGGGGGGTGACACAATAGTTCATCCCCTTTGCTGATTGAATTTACACCAGTGGCGTTATATCTATATTATTTTGTACATTAATAATCTGATAATGATGAAGTTGGAAAATATGTGAGTTCATGACTTCTTCCCATTTTAAAATTGGAAACAATTATTGTTATTGACATTAAATAATTTGCAGTTTTAATATTGAGGGGAAAGATTCAAGCATGAAGAAAACAGTATCAGAGGATGAGCGATCGAATAATTTTATATCGAATGCATTGAGTAAAATTGATACAATAAATTCAATCATCATATAATGTATAAATCATAATCATTTTAAGTGAAAATGGCAAAGATAAGGCAATCTAAAGCTCTAATCGTTATACAACAAGTCAAAATAGGAAAAAATATATATCGAGAGAATCATTGTTTGATTTGTTTTACTCTTTAGCGTCGCTCTATAGATTTATAATTGATTCAACACCGACAATTTATATTTTGGTTGGACTCCGCCTTGAAGTTTAAGCGAGAAAATAAACATAATGAGAACGTCTTGTAGGCGCAGCATTTCTGCTGAGCTGATTTCTGAAAAGCAATCTGACTCTCCATTTGAATGTCAATCGGTCCATACTCGCCTCAACGGGCAAACATTCCCGTGTTTATCTTGCAGCCGATACCCCGACGCTAAATACTACCAATGTAAAGCTTTTTTCTTCCTCCCGCCAAAACGACTATCAACACTATTTCTTTCCATTTTGAGTCCCTACTTATTTATCAACGAAAGATAAAAATGCTAGCAGGCACCTTTTTTAAATATAGTAACCACATGATAGATCTTAACCAACATAATGAATGAAATATTGAAACATATCAAAATGTAATTTATCCAAATATATCAGGAAACATGCTTACTTAAAAGATAACTTCTTCAGCCTGTTAAGCGATTCTTAGGGCGATTGTGATAAAAGAAATGAATGAAAAGATCCAATACCAATTTTGTATTTAGTTTGAAAACTGATTTCGCGCATTATAATTATCGTTGCGATCTATTTTTATTCAATTGGTTGAGTTTTTTATAGGAGCATGTTCGCATCAAAGACTAATTATACCACCGGCAAACTCGTAATGATCATTTGAGCACTGCCGAAGGTCACAAAATCGATCATATCCCATTTTAGATTTTAGTCATTGGAATACGATCAAGTGTCAAATTGATTTATTAATTGCGTCTCTCTAATTAATGCAACAGACTTTGCTTTATACTGGTGTACGAATTTCGTAATACAGATCGTATGTATATTCCTACATGAACACACAAACTTGTCTTTTATTGCCCCCGTTCGGCAGTCAATGTCAACATCAATACCGGACAAATCGAACTAAAACATGAAGAGACCCTACCATTGATACTCAAAATGTCAACACGAGGGTCCTCCCTTTCCCTCAGAACTTCCCTTTCTATTGGAGCACAACGGGCCGATAAAACGACGCATCTTTTCCCGCGCAAATTTATTCTTCCCGCCCTTGTCCCCAGACGAATCGCATAAGTGTATTCTAATAGGCCCGTGGGAATACGCGGCGTAAGTCAAGATGTAAATGTCGATGTAATGCTTATCATTCAAATGTCACTACTTTCGCCTTCTGGCGACTAGTATCACATTAGCTGCAATTACCACCATCCTATAAATATGGTGCACTCTGGATGCACTCATATTGATGTTCATGATATCATTTCAGTTCTGATTTTGAATGTCAAATTAATGACGTCATCAGAAACCATATATCAAAATCAAAGCATTACATGGTTTTAATCATGAAAGAGATTTATTGCAATTTCTTCATTTGCATACAGGGAGTCAGTTGGGAGCAACTGATGTTTCTAGCTTGTAATATTCTCTAGTAAAAATGACTTTGTTCAAATTTGACTAGAAAATGACGGCGTTGGCATGTTTCGTACGAGTATCCGTACGACGTATATACGTGATGTCGTATCTATACGTCGTATAGGTTGCCGGGGCTTCTTCGTTATGCTAGTTTGATATTAAACTCATGATGATCGAACCCCGCACGAAGTTCGTGCAAAGGAGGAATACAAATTAATGTGCTGCGTATAAATTATGAATGCTCCCTTAACGTGCCGATGCGTCTGGATAATCATATATTAACTTATCGTAAATTCATACGTCGTGTGAGTACGATATATCTTTTTATTCTGAAAGCGCAGTTAGATCCAAATGCCATCATTTCGGAAGCCTTTTTTCTGAACGCATTCGTTTGATAGACGTACGATTTTCTCGCGAATGTGACTAATGATGAATATTGCTAAATCACTTCAAAGGTCTGTCCATGGAAACATAGCTCAAACTAAAGGGATCGTTTTCGATGTCCTATTACCTTGGAGCGCCTCAGGAGACGCGACCACGAGTGATGCTTTGAAGACAAGAGTAGTTCCAATTCTGCACTTTGTTTGCATTCGTGTGTGACCAAAGTAGCGCTCGGGGACCCCAGGCACGGCACAATCAAACAAGATTGAATTCCGATGCCGACTTGTTTGCGTCTGTATGTTCTGTCGCTCTGTTTCTGTTTAAAACGTCATGAATAGCAATTAGTGATGAAAGGGTCTGTAGAAACGGGTGAAAAACAACTTCATAATTGTTTTGTTTCGCTTTGGGTGTCTTTCTGTTTTCGAAGAATAACCAAAGAGGCTTTTGTCGGGTACGATACATAGAATAAGAGAAAATCTAGAGGACTGTTATGTTTACACTGTCTTGTGAGATAGAGTTTTGCAAAATGGCGGGCTGGATCCTAATCAGGTGATAGACTAAAATACATCATGTGATTGATATTGACCGATCATGATTTTAAAAGGCCACTCCCCCCCCCCCAAAAAAAAAAAGGGTTCCACGACCAGGAAAAAAGAAAGAAAATAAGTAAATGAAAGAAAGTGAAACTATTTTTTTTTTGTAAATTATGATCTACTATTTGTTGAATATTATGTCGCAATCTTTCTCTTAATCTTTAAACAAAGAATAAAAATTCAATTTTAAAAAGACCAATCATGTTGCTTGCTTGCTTTGTTGACTCGCATCTTTTAAGATATTTTCCTACATAGGCCATGGTGTGCCCTTCTCATTTTTTTTACTGATTACGCCATTGAAATGAATTGTTTACCAAATAATATTTCAAATTGCATTTTGATTCATTGCTGAGAACATTTATTGACCTTGCGAATATCAAAATCATTGTTATTTTCCATTGGATTTCAAACGAAATATCAATAAAGTATCCCTATTTCTTCTGTATATTTTTTTCAACCGTCATAGGCTTACAGACCACACTTTTTATCACAGCGCCATCTTCCGCTCAAGTATAATTATTGTTTTATCTTACATTGACAGATGAATTTGCAGACTTTACTTATTTAGTGTGTTTCTTTTTCCCTTTTTTTCCACAAATCTGTTTGGAAAATTCCATGAGCACTACCAGGCAAAATGTCGTAAATAAGAATGTCGTATTTATTGGCTACGACAATTACAGTGCTTAGAAAATTAAAAAGCAAAGTATCTATACACTTAGGTTTTTTAGTACCTTAACCGCAATTGATTTAGGAACAAAAGATGAGACGAATTTACCCTCTTTACTAATGGCTTCTGCAATTTCGTGTTGCTTTTTATAACTGTAAATAATTCATTCGTTCTAATTAGCCGGTGGGGTTTCACTTAGTTAGGGAAATGTTTGCACGCTATTCTAGACGTCAATGTTGACATAGCTAAGTGATATTTGCCAAAAGGAAACAGAAAATGTTTATCGATCATTATAATATTTAAGAATTTGATAGGGCTCAACAAAAGTGATATTGAATCGAAGAGTTATACAGATTTTTTTCCTTCGAACAGATAAGGGGATGAATAGTTACGCCTGTGGCTATGACATTTCTATCTAACAAACATTTAGTAACCTTTTCTTCCTTATCTCTAGAACGTTATATGCCCCCTCTTAGTCAGAAATATCGTTTCTGTATTGGCTTTCGTTCTATTCTTCTCTACATGGATCCTTGATATTCATATATGTATATACAGTAAGTATTGTAATTGAATTTTATAGTAAAAAAATAGAAAGTAAAATTTGAGTAAAAATACTAATTAAAAAATAGGCCTTAAGTTATACAGCCAGTTTTTAGCGGTTCAAGACTTCCGAGAAGAACATAGGACAAAAGAAGGAAGGAGAAAGTAATGTAGAGAAAGAAACAAGGAAAGAGAGAGAGAGAGAAAGAAAGCGCGCGCGAGAGAGAGAGAGAGAGAAAGAGGGGGAGAGAGGGGAGATAGAATAAGAGAGAGGGGGAGAGAGTTGCTCAGATAGACAGGACGAGACATGAAAGAAAATATAGAAAAATAAAGAGGGAAAAGCAGAAAAAATGATGAATTAAACAAAAAGTGAGAAATCTAGAGAAGGAGTAGGAAAGAGAAAGAGAAAAAATAAGAAAAGATAGAAATAGAAAGAAGGGGAGAGTTTCTCAGACATGGAGATAGAGAACAGAAATGGAAAGAGAAGGATAAAGGAGGAAAGGAAAGGGAGTAATAGAAATTATGAGTCTTATGCAAGTAATGTAACCACGATTACCGTAATAAAAGAAATAAAAAGTCCACGAAAATTGCAATTGGTATCGTACCATAAAATCAATTTAATACAGAGGATAGTCATCACACCAAAATGTAAACATAAAATCCAATGAATATACAAATACTAATGTTTGAAATCTACAACCATTTACCAAATAATTACTTTAATTGTAAAATAACACATCATGTAAGAAAATGTATGCATTCATATCCAATCGTCGGTCAGATTTATGAAATCTTCGCAATTCTACTGGAATGTACGTTAAATGCATAAGTATTACCCAGCCTCTCGGTAATATGTACTTTTAATACAATCTGGATATACAAACAAGACTAACGATTCCTGATAAAATTGTGGGGAGGAACTTTTATGTCCTTAAAAATTAAAGCACAACATAAAGAAAACTATAAAAATGAAGAAGGAACTTGACACAGGCCTTGTCACATCAGACGTTAATTTGATTTCACTTGAGTCAAGTTCATAACTTAAAAACATCGTTTTTATTAGGCATGTTGAAAAATATTACGATTTTAAATACCGCCATCTTACGAACATGAAATGGAATGTTTCTATCAACGCGTTTGAACGGTATTTGAATGGTTAGTGGAATTTCAAATAACCAGCAATTCGTAATTAATCCACACACATTACAATAACATGGGAGCTTAACTCCTTACCTACTGAAAAACCTACCTGCGCAAAGATTACAGGGGGAATACGGGACTCAGAAATCAATGTGTTAATTTAATAATGTTTTACATCTTTTGCGGATTATTGCCCCATATTGACATATAAACATTTGTCTATGATTATCGTCTCTTCGTTCAACCGCTGTTATCTATACTCATAATCTATAAAACAGTATCCAAATGTGTGTTTATTTCTTTATTTTGAATCTATTAGGATGAAATAGATATCATTGAATCTACTATTCTAAATCGTAATATATATTCTTTAAAAAAAAACGAGCACGTTACTTAGACTCACTTGTTTTGTTTGTGTTTTTTGTAACTTGAATTACGGGTGTTGGAACCTTTTAGGTATTATATTCATTTATTTCATACGTCACCAAAATTAAAGCATTATAATAATCCATCACACTGTTTTAAATGTAATAACAGTGTGATTGATAAGTAGCTGCCTATGAAATTATTGATGTGAAATTATGACGTTTAATCTTCAAGAACTAATGCTTAAGCATTGCATTAAAACTAGATAGGGCTCACTCCCAGATAAGATGAAAAACAAAAACATATATCGCTATAGCCTTCTAAAGCAGCTCGAGCTAATTAGCCTACTAAATAATTTAATGCGAGCTGAGATAGTCGGCGCGTCTGCAGATCACATACGGGAACACTCTCCCCGGGAAGGAAGATCATAAAGGCTCCTAATCCTGAACAAAACTGACGCAAAAGTCAGTGGAATTCATTTAGAAACCTGGCAAATCACTTACTTAAAGTATATGATCGAGTTTACGATATTACATCAAGATGCTAATGACAAAACCGTCGCAAATGCGTGCGTTTTTGCACGCAATATGAAGGAGGAAAGCGATTCACACGATGTTGTTATGCAGGCAGCGAGGAAAGCACTAATTATATTGGGCAGGTTTCAAAGTCTTTCGCCAACATGTTGGGGGGGGGGGTGGGCTTTGAAAAAGGGAAACTTTGGTTTGATCATAAATCAGATAATCAAACGCAAGTCCCACAAAAGAGTGCATCTGATAGGTTGAAAATCAAATTGCGTTTAATTGCATTTTTCCTGCAATGGTACCAGAACTATAGTGTAGTCTATACTGGCATCACAAAACCCACTGCACGAACTGATAGCCCATTCTTTCAAATTATTCATCTGCATGATAAGTTCCACCATAATTATTAACATGACACATATAATCAATAATAAAAAATGCTACTGGTCAATTAAAATAACATATACATAACACAATGTTGAAAATTTTCAATTTTAACAATCAAAATCGTTGTTTTTAATTGCGGTTAATCGTAATTATTACGTTTCTATAGGTTTTGGCGTTCGTGCCAAAAATAAAAATCGCCAACGGCAGTCCAAATGCTCCACATTTTCCTCTTTATCTTATTCCAATGATAAACCAGAATATCTCAGAACATTTGTGAACACAACAAATGAATAAAGGGAATAACGCTGATTCGTAACAAAATTTCTGAACCTTATCTTACTAACATTTACACACTATAAGTAAAATTTATTTGTTGATAACTAATTAAGGGATTTATATATCCCCTCCTCCATGAAAACATTCATCTATCAATATAGTGTTTTATGAGATACTGATTTAAACACTGCAAAAACGCCGGTGTTACTTTAACACCAGTCTGGTTTCTATTTCGGTCCACACCATAGAAGCGTTGAAACAACACCAGTTAAGAATCAAACCGATATTGGTTTAAGTTTTAACACTTATTGGTGTTCCTTTAATGCCAAATTTGTGTTAGCCTAACGCTAAACCGGTGTTGTTTCAACACCCTATCTGGTGTGGACCGATAGAGATACCAGGCTGGTGTTAATTAACACCGGTATTTTTGCAGTGAACAAATCATGTCATTAAACCGAGTTTCATTCTTTAATAAGATTTCCAACTCGAATATAATTCACATCATGTACAATAACTGATGACCAAATAGTTCAAAACATAAACGTAAAATAAACGGGTGATGATATCAAATTTCTGAAAGATATAAAAGTTTATCTTTACTGATACAGAATTTATGATCTGTATGTACAAAACCGATGTTACCATTATAACAGACTTAGGACCTCTTATATCTTACCAGAATTACCAGATGTATTCGATTTCCTTGGATCATACTTTCGTATAGCGAGCATAACTTTACAAAAAGTCCAAACACGTTTTTCAAATTTTCTTTTTATATATTTACCTCTTAATGGTAGTGAAGATGTGTTGGCCCACTGTAAAAGGAAACATGCAGGTTGGTTGAGTCAAACAACACCTAATGCTGTGTAAATTTTACGCAATGTTGTGTGACAATAACAAATGAGAGTTACCAATGTGACCCAACCAACAACCATACATTTCCTGTAACCAAATACTGGTCATTTGTGTTTACGCAACCTTTTTAGAGTGATGTTCATAAGACCTTCCAAAAACTCCTGCGTCTAATTGACGTTTCATAAACCATCTTAGCAATATTCTCTCCACAGCCACGGTATCTGGCAGTATCTATTCGTTGGTCTATCAAACGTATTATCTTTTAATATTTATGTCTACACAAAGAACCGAAATTCGATCTCATTCCAGTGGATTTCGGCGGATTAGAGAGATGATCTCTCGAGTTTTGCTTCTTTACAAACAGAGCGTATGCCGGCATAAGCGAACCTGTCCGACCGTCACCTCTAGACATGTTAGAGGTAGAACGTGTTTTGTATAATAAACCTCGCGAATCAGCCAACATGAGTTTAAATTTGGATTCTCTGTATAAAAAAACGAAGAAAAGTGAACAGTCATAGTCGATGATTCGAGGCTTTCGTTTACGAACACGCTTCTAATAGTTGTTATCTGTCTGCTTGTAATTCCTAGGATACCACGGCCATTTTTTGTTCCGGTGAATGGGAGGAAATTTGGGAGGAATGTTCCCCATGGACAGGACAATGGCACTCTAACGTGCACAAGAGTCCTTGGGGCCACAGTATACGGAATAAAATCCTGACATTTAATTGTACAATGCTGCTCTTCAGGCCATTTTTTTTACTGCTACTATTTTAGTACTGTCACTTTAGAATAATTGCTACTACCACTATTGTTTCTTGAAATCTAAGAAACATTAAAACAATTTGCATCCATACGTAACCAGTTCCTCAATTCTTAAGTAGACTCTTCAAATAAATATCAATATAATGTATTCGCTTCCTATTATATCTTGGTATTAATCTTCTTGCTCCGATAGAGAGCTATAATCCAGCTGCCTTGCCACAACTTTATGAACATAGGGATTCTTGGATTTTGCCTTATTATCTGTCCGCGAGCCGGCAAAGCCGTTCATGTTATCACTCGAGTCAGATTTCTCCACGTTGGTAGGCCCATCAAGTCTTCCATTGCCGAGTTTATCCATGCCGAATGCGTCGTACTGCTTATAGGAAGAGTTAATGCCATCCTTCTGGCTGCGTTTGTATTCGTCTTTGACGCTTTGGTAGAGGCCAGTGGCTGGTTCCTCTGTGAGAAGGATGGTGTCTTCGTGCGACTGTGGTGTCATGTCATAGACCCGGCGAAGGAATATGAGCAGCGGTACGTAAGCTAATGTGAAGACACCGATGATAATGTTGAGGTTCAGGAAACCAACCCCTTGAACAATCTGGCCAGCCAGGATTGGACCAATGGCGTAAGCGAGCGAGTAAGATATATCCGCGATGGCGTAGATGCTCCCGTAGACTGGGTTATGCCGGACGTCCACAAGGTAGCCCAGGATTGGCAGAAGAGCTGTATCAACAAGAGCGATACCGAAGCAGATGCCACACAGAGGAACTATAAGAACTCCAAATGTCTTACAGAATGGGACTATGAAGGTACTGAGTCCTATGATGGCCATGCCAATGGCTGCCATTAGCCATTGGTAATGGGGCGCTCGAGAAGCGAGCTTGACCGTTATGATGACACCAATGACGTGAGGAAAGAAGGCTGGGAGCCAGATGATTCCTGTTTGCCAACTGACTGCCTGCATCGTGTCCTCCATCCATAACGCCATGGTAGGTTCTAAAAACGCTAGTGCGACGTTTGACATTGAAAGTGCACCTGCTGCTACCGCTATATACGGATCAATGATAAGTTTATAGATTGGTGTACCACTTGGCATTTGCCATCTTCTTTCGGAGTAGGGTTTGACCACAAATAGCAGCATAAATCCATCGGTTAGTGAGATGAAGGCTAGAATTACGAAGGGTACGACCTTGCCAGCGAATTCGTAGAGAACGCCTCCGAATGGAGGAGCGACGAGACACCCAAAAGAGATGAACGCGAGGGCAATACCCAACGCACGACTTCGCTCATGCTCCGATGTGAACCGATCCGCAATCATGGCAAGACCAGCAGTATCCGCGAAGGCAGAACCAACACCCTGTAGACTTCTTGCGAAGAACAGTACACCGTAACTCTTCCCGAAGGCAAACACCGTAGTTGCAATGAACATTATCACCAATCCTATCATCATGGGTATGTCATATCCAATCTTGTCAATCAACGTCCCAGAGAACGGATTCACGAAAAGCTGGATAATTGCTTTTGAGGCAAAGAGAATACCAATGGCAACATTTTCATTTTTATACTCTACATCAACATCATCCCTGGAAGAGTTGGTAATGTTCGAATATAAGGACGAGTTTGTACCAGGGAGGGGTGTCGGTGTTACCGTGTCCCAAGCTCCTATTGACCTCAGAAAATCTGGGATGATGGGAACTATAACCATGTACAACATATTGTCCAGAAGAAGAGCTATGCAGACGATGATGAGGATGAACCGCTTCTGCGTTACCGGGTTCGTTATTCTTGTCTTGGCAGTTCCAATGAATTCCGTCATCCGCTCCTTCGTCTCATCAATGTTAAATTGCGGCATTTGCATCTGGGGCATTTGCATTTGTGGCATCTGCATCTTGGCTTACGTCTCTCCTGTCCTTACCGTGAGAAACCAAGTGATCAGGCAGGAATGTGCTACCCGGAAGTTGGTGAGCAGGTCGACCCCGTGAACAGTGGATATTTAAAACCTGGATGCAGAAAGAAACAAAAAAGAGGAGCCGACGATTAGCCTTCAAGATTTGGAAAGGTTCGAAAAAGCAATAAGTGGGGTTGGCATCCAAGTTTTAGTGTTCGCCCGCTCCTCAATTTGAATATTGTCATAATGATGTCGGGCGACAAAATGGAGGGCGGGGATGAAGTACTCTCTCTCGACATGACTGTCTGCTGGAAAGTTTTAATATATTTTCCCCCATAAAAATTCTTGCTGAGTATATGCACATTTTGTATTTCTTTCCTTTATTAGGAGGGGGGGGGGGCCTTTGGGAATTTTATCCATCTTTTTTTTTTCATTTCAATCCACTGTTCAACGGGTTCGACCTGCTGAAAGAAACAACTCAGAGTGGCAGACATTTATTGCTTTCTTAGTGAGTTTTAACGAGCAATGTTATGCATTTATACTTTATAATCTGAAATAAATGTCCTTGGTTGAGGTGCAAGATGATGTGATTAACAAATGAACGTGTTCACCCAGTATTGATAAGCAGAATAAGGATGGAAGTCATCCAGAAGGTCAGCCGCAATGATAATAGAACATTCACGATGAAAGAGAGGAACTATGTGAAGAGTTAAAATTGATGAGTCGAGCCATGAATGGTACATTTTCGAATCGATGATAACATTGATATATAGCTTGTTCATATAAGTCAGGTATGTGAATGTAAGTGCATCATTCAACAACAACAGCAACATCGAGGTTTCCAAGACGTCTCACAATAATAATAATCTCATAATAATGCTGAAGGTTACGCCGGCGAAACTGACTCAAACCGACCGGTTGTATGAGATTGGCATTGACGTTATATGTTTGATCGGTCTGGAGTCGGTTTCGCTGGTACGACTGAAACATAATAATTATGCGCTCTACCTCTTCCTGCAAAAAGAGTTAAGCATTAGCTGAGAAACCGATCTTTAAAAGTATAGGAACACGGACGACAATAATCTTCATACTTCAAATAAAATTGTACAATATAGCAACTGGGGTGTAATTAGTGTTGATTGAGTATATTTTATGCACACCTACCCTTCTTTATTTCCTGCAATTATTTGTTATTTTTTACGACTTTTACCACTTGATGTAGTATTTTAGAGGGATGGGGAGGAGCACAGGCCTCATGGCGACTGAAGGTACACCACCGAGTAGCACGGTGGAGTGAAGTGAGATAGAACGGAATGGATCGCGTTTCTTCCACAAGTGGTGTGAAGGACCTGTAGTCACGCGGTGACCAGACACTTGAATGCGCGCTACTCCCGTATTACTATCTCTATTTTCATTACTCGATCCAGTGGTGTACAGATGGGGGAGCTTGAGGTCGCTGCCCCCCCCCCCAGAAAAAAAAGGAAAGAGACAAGGGCGAAATATATCATTACCTGAACATTTTGTCGAAATCTGTCACAAAATTTAATTTTTGTAATAAAAATGACGAAATTTTTGCTCACTCGCGTCGCTCGCAACTTTTAATACATTTTGTCCAGTACACAATTTCTGCCCCCTCAAAATTTTGGACTCATAACGCCACTGATTTGATCTACACCAGCATCAGAACGCCGGAGACAAATATGAATATGGACCGGTGGATGGAGGGGGGGGGGGTAGGAGGTGTGAAGAGTGAAAGGGAGGAATTCACAGGAAGCGTTTGTGTATGTGCGTGTGCATAGGTAATTACCACCAACCGTGGACTGTGTTTGACAGAACACTATCAGACCGGGGAAGTTTGACAAAACATGGAATGTATGTTGTATGTTTGTGGGTGTGAGCGGGTATGGGTGCAAGGGTAAGCGTCCAGGAGAGGAAGGGGATAGGCTATACTGAGATGATGGTAATGATATTTCTATTTTAGAAGCTGTTACACGCTAAAGGGTGGTAAAAGAGATTGGCACGTCCCCTAGCTTCTCAATCAAGAATTTAAATATCAAATTGTCAACAACTAATAATTACCATGGTGTTAACAGCTTGACATTCGAGATATCACACAAAAATTGTTCCTCTGCTTCCTTGCCTTTGCCAATTTGTTCGATTTAATTTAAGAAAATATCTGGGTAATCAGAAAAGGGTGACGAACTTTATTTTTCATTTAATCAGTAAAACCATGGAACTACTAGCCTGATAGTACCATGCCATAAACGCGTCGAACTGATGCACTACGTATATACGCTTTTCGCTGTGCTTGATTCCGAACTTTCTTACAACGAAGGATATCATTTTTGGCCTGAAGCGTTCTGAAATGAAGCTGACATTAAGCATGTAAAAGGTTTTTCAAAGTGAACCTCACCCCACCTCTGTTTCTTGCATTGCGGTTCATACGGCAGGGTAAAACAAAAATCAAATTAGCGATGTAATACAACCGTTAATGTTCTCCTCAGATCACAGAGTAAATGTTCAGGAGTGCATGATAGGGGCAAAAGGGGGAGCAGAAAACTTGGCGTGGTATGAGGAGAGAGTAAAAGGCTCTTGACTTCATCTTGTTCTCAAGAATATCTTAACCGTGTCTACCATCAAATCGTAGGAAGTGATGTTTCCTAAGAATTGATTGTGACGCAAAGTCATATTTTGTAAGATTCAAGTGTAACCTAGACAGTATAAACAAATATCACGCTTTTTTAAGCCCGTGACCCTAACAACAAGTTGTTTAAACTTTAACACAATTGTTTAAACTTTTTTTTATGAAATTCTTTAAACGTTTTCAACATCTTATTAAAAAGAACCGTTCAGATTGACCGGCTTAAGCAACCTGCTTGAAACTTTAAACAGCATTTTACAGTGTATAGTCGTGTATTACAGGATTTAAGTGCCATTTATCAATTTTCGCAAAGAGGCCATTCTGCATTTTGATCGAGTGGAATAATTTCCGCGATAGCTCAGTCGGTAGAGCGGGGGATTCGTATTCTGGTGACCCGGGTTCGATTCACACTTGGTGCGCTAGTGCCCTTTGGTAAGGCATTTATCCTAATTACCAGGTCCTTCGGAGAGGACCTTAAGCCGTCGGTCCTATGGTTGCTTGCTTACAAGCATTCATGCTTTCTTAGCAATCAGGTAAAAAATCCCCACCAATCAATCAATACTACTTCATTTCCTGAGCAATCCCGGGCCAGTTTCAGAAACAAAAAAAAATCATATTTTCCAATCTCAAATAACATGATTAACCACTGTCTTCCTTCACTTCTTAAACTTAGAGGTTTCAAATAATTTCAGCAGGAAAATACCCTTGTTCACTTTTTTTAATAGTAACATTCTCGGCTGTCACCAAGTTTCGGATGTGGGCGGTTGCAACTGACGATCGAGTAAAACAGTATATTGGGTCATGGCCCTATGAAGCGGGGGTACTAAAGCACCTCAAGATTTTCCTTGGGGGTGCTGCGTTTATTATTTTCCATAGGCAGCACCCCCTGGAATTCAGGTGGGTTTTTAAAAGATTGAGAAATGTAATCGAAATAACTTATATTTTGTAGTGAAAGCTTTTCTTTTCTTTTCTTTTTTTTTCGGGACCAAAAGGACCTTCATTTTGTAGTGGACCCCCCTTTTTTTGCTTGTCAAATTTACATCAGCACTCCTAGTGAGAACAATCGTTCCCCGGGCTCTGTATTCGGTTCACGCAAGCGACAAACGTCAAGATAAAAGAAAATATGTAACAGATTATAAAAGGTTAAATCATTCAATAAAACTACGGAGAGAAAGAGAGAATGGGGAGAGCCTAAGAGAGCAAGGGCTCACAGAAAACCACCTCTAAAGTTATATCATTCATGTTTAATCACAATCGAATGCTGGTGATGTCTAAAATCGTTTTCGCTCTCGATAAAAGTGTATTTAGCTTCTCAAAATTGATAGACCGGAATGATCATCCTGCATACAATTTTACAAATTCATTAAGGCACATTCATGTTGTTCTATCGATCACCCGACGGGTTTCAATACCTGCAATTCTTGATGAGATTAATCCGAAACTGTCATGTATTCCGGGAAAATTAAAAATAAATTTTCACTAAACATCGAAATCAATCGAACTTCATTTATGTCTTCTGTGACAAGTGCCCGTCAGTCTCAGCAGCACTGGAGGCAACATATGAAGGGATTAATCACAGATCTCTCATTTTCATTAGCGGATATGAACGAAGTGTGACGGATGAATATAATTCTCATTTCAAGAAACCACCCGAGAGCTTCGCAGTGTTCTAAGAACTTCCTCAATCTCATTCCGCATTCACACCTATTAAACAATGATGGGGGGAAACAACCCTTCGATCATCCCAAATTGCTTTAAAGGACAAGTCCACCCCGACAAAAAGTTGATTTGAATAAAAAGAGAAAAATTCAACAAGCATAACACTGAAAATTTCATCAAAATCGGATGTAAAATAAGAAAGCTACACCATTTTAAAGTTTCGCTTATTTTCACAAAACAGTTATATTCACATCCTGGTTGGTATGCAAATGAAGGGACTGATGACATCACCCACTCACTATTTATTTTGTATTCTGTTATATGAAATATGAAATATTCCAATTTTCTCCCCTTTGTCATGTGAAATTGATAATATTTAACATTTTGTGGTTCAGTCAAATTTTACATTTTTGTCAATTCTGTAAAAATTGAAATATTGTATAATTCAAACAATAAAAAAAAACTAAAGAAATAGTGAGTGATGGACATCATCGACTCTCTCATTTGTATATCACTGAGTTTTGCATATAACTATTTTGAGAAATATAAGCGAAACTTTAAAATGTCATAACTTTCTTATTTTACATCCGATTTTGATGAAATTTCAGCGTTATGCTTGTTAGATTTTTCTGTATTGATTCAAATCAACATTTTTCTGGGGTGGACGTGACCTTTAAGAATGCTAGGGAGCCCGTCTGACTGAATGTGCTGGGGCTCGTATCATAAAGGACTTGCAACTGTTGTAACTTTGCCATTATAGCAACCACCACGGAAAACTTGATTATGATGGGCTGCTGAGCCCTGTTACCACAGAAGATGCCATTATGGTAAAGTTTCAACAGTTGCAAGTTCTTTATGACTCGGGCCCCAGATCTTCTATGCATACGTGTGCCCATTAATCCTACATGGTGTACATTGGGAACCTCTTGCGCCACACTTTCCAATATCCAGCCAACTACAGGTGAAAAACCATAATAATGTTATTCGCCTTTGGACTTGACAACGGAGGTTGGGGGATCGATTTCTTCATTTTTTTTTCAAAGCGATCTGCTTTTAGCTGGAAATCCAAGCCTTATACGTAAACAATTTTCGGATCTAGATTGATGGAGAAAGACTACAATAGCCCTTGAAAATGATTGCATCACAAGTATTATTTAAGGAGTAATCAGATCAACTACCAACCAATAGCAACGATAATGAGATGCCTTATTATCAAAGACTACGAACGAACTACCTCATGGCATATGGTTGGCTTACGTGTAAAAAACTACACGTCTACGTTTAACGTCTGACCGACCTCAGGACTTTTAATTATCAATCAATGAATGATCTACAATACTCAAATATATCATTACCGAATAGGTCATAGCTCTAAACTTGACGGATATTTGGTATGTAAACGACTAACCATTTGATAATTCACTTCCTTGACTCTGCATAATATCCTTTGAATCTTGATCGCCATGCGCCGTTCTCAATCTTTAATTCCCGACCTTTCGTTCGAGAACGCGAACGCTTATTTACAACGGTAGTTGATTTTGGAAGAGACTTTTGGGACCTTCGTCATGGTCGTAAAACTCTGTCCTGCAATGCAAATTGTGTGATATGAATTTTTTTTCGTTTCGCATCTGGAACGGAAACATTCAATCTGCGTTCCGTGTGCAAAATTCTGGTTGCTACTATGGTAACAGCGATATGTCCGATTTAGGACGACTTTCCAGAGCCACATTTGATTCTGCCCAGAGCTCGAGAGGCCGCCCGGGGGGCCCACTTCCATTGAAGAGTGGATACCAGGCGCGACCACGCGTAAAAAGGGAAATAGTGGGCAAGTACGTTACATATAGGCCTATGTAACGTTATAAGGGTGTCATAAACGATGTTTAAAATACTGAAAAGGGGGATATATTTCCAATACTTGTAGGGTTTTACAAGCTAAATACTTGTTAAGAGATGCATTTTCATAATCTGGAAAAGACTTGCTTCCCTTGTTTAGGGTGATTTTCGAAACCCCATGGTCGCGCCTGGTATCCACTTATCAATGGAAGTGGTCCCCTCGGGAATCTTATCCCCCATTTCTGGGGAAAGTAAAACGTAATGCCCATTACATTGTGTGCTAGAGGCATATCGTTTGTGTAGGAGTAAGCAAAAGAAAAAAAACCGTATGTTTAGGCCTATTGCCTATGCCGTGTACATATCAACGCATGCGAAATTATTTCGGCTGGAGAGGTGATCTGACCCATGGAATCAATTGCCAGTGATCCACCAATAATCCACATTAAATGCAATATCGATTCGATGGACTGTAATGATCTATATCTAAGCCTTAATTCAGTAACTTTTTCCTCACTCAATATGTACTCGATTTGTTTCAAAAACCACTTTCTTATCCATATGTCATAATCTATACGATGATGACTATCAGTCGTAATGTACATGCATGTATGGTGTGGGTGTCGCGGGAAAGAATTTGCACACGAAAATCAGATCTGTAGGGCCTGTAACCCCCCTGTAACACAAAGCTTAGCATTGATTGTAGAGCAGTTTTCTACGTTTGATTCTATTGACTATAATGTACAATCAATCTTAAAAATCAAGTGTATGATTAAACATCAACTTTTGCGTTAGAGGACCCTAATATTAGCGTCCGTGAGGTTTGCGAAAGGTTGCTATTATGTCCTTTGACGAGAACTCATCTATCATATATCGTGCCCACCCAGACCTGAAATCCTACTGCAAAAATAATATCCAGTAAATCATATACAAAGTGGTTAATAACTCATTGCCTCACCAGTCAGGGGTAGGCATGGGATATAGGATGTAGGCTGCACACTACAATATGCTTATGGAAAGGCCAACTTATATTTCGATAGGATCCCTCGGACCAGAGGACTTTACTACCTATCGAAAACAGTTTTGTGTGATTGTCATTAATAATGGAAATACTTCTCATTAATGTAATATCATCTCTACCACAATAAATTATGACCACTATTGTGAATAACATACATATCTTCATCTATACCGCTATTATCATCATCAGAAATAGCACCAGCGTGTTATGGCCCTCATCTTGGACGTTATCGTCGTATTATACTGGTCATCATCGTCATCATTGTCCCAACCGTAGTCATCATCATTATCATCATCACTGCCACCTTTTGTATCATCACAACAACCATCACTATAATGACCACTGCCATCATTCCTGCCATCACCATCGCCATCAGCATCATCCTCATCATCCTCAAAATCATGCTCACTATAGAATAATAATAGTTGATGTCACCAGTACTTGGGTATGGCACTCATTCACTCAGAAACTCTGCTATCTGCCTAAGCAACGTAGGAACCATACCATCTACCATATTACATGTATCTACGATAGTATTTGTATGTTTGGTTTACCATACAGTCTGTATGTGATCTAAAGTTGTAGTGACTGGCACCATGGTCATGAAGTAAAATGGCCGATACAGAATAATAAACTTGTTACTCACCAGATTTGTTGCAGTTTCAGTTCTGTATTCTTAACTGAAGAAAATCCTGTTGTATAGAACGCTGTCAGCAAAGGAACCAACTCGGAAGAAGCATTCTAAAAGAAAAAAAAAGAAAGCTAATGAATGAAAGAAGAAATTAAGCGGGTTCATCATAATCGGACATTAATCCCTACTGGAAACACATTGTGTTCACTGTGTGATAAGAGTATATTCATTGTGTTCACAGGGTGTTCACTGTGTGTTCACACTGTGTTCAAGTGTGATGACACTACATTGTATGTTCAGTGTGTTCACAATGTATACACAGTACATTCACTGTGTCGAAAGTGTATTCGTAGTACGTTCACAGTATTTTCACAGTATATTCACTGTGTGTTGATAGTGTATTGCCAGTGTGTTCACACTATTTTCACAGCATATTCACTGTGTGTTGATAGTGTATTCACAGTGTGTGCACAGTGTGTTCACAACATCCTCACAGTATTATTCACTGTGTGTTGATAGTGTATTCGCAGTGTGTTCACAGTATTTCCCCAGCATATTTACAGTGTGCTGATAGTGTATTCGCTGTGTGTTCACACTTTTTTCACAGCATATTTACTGTATGCTGATAGTTTTTTCACAGTGTGTTCCTAGTATGCCTACTTTGTGTTCACAGTATGTTCACAGTGTATTCCCACAGTGGATGTAACGACGTGATTTACTCATTTAAAAAATTCAAATCTAAAACTGTGGAAACTCCTCTAGTCTAAGTTTTCAATTTGTATTAATAATGGATTAAAGTGAAGGGTTAATTGACACAGTTAAAGTTTCAAGTTTCACATTGTGAACTCACTGTGGGGCAAATTTCTGGGGGCACTGCGTCTTTTTCAACAAAGCAATCGAAACGATTTCATCGATATATATCATTCTTCAATAATGTTTAAAGGTGTCACAAAATAATGAGTTATAACATTAGTGAGTAGATTCATATCTAACGGAGATAAAGGCGATTTTATATATGTTTTTCAATTAGAACAATAGTTTAAAAAGCAAGGAATGAAAATCGTTTGGAATGTGAATATTTGGAATGAAAGACCGTTAAATACGCCCCCAATATATATATATGTATATTTGCACTCTTCTTGTATAGTGTTTTAGTCCATATGATGTTAATGCATTTATTTGAATATATGACTAACTTCGGAGAGAATGATCAGTCACGTATTTCGAAGATTATATCAATTTTTTGAAGAGTAATGTTTTTAACGTACTGGAAAAAATAATATTCATGTAATGCACAATTAACAATAGTTTGTAGCTGCAAATGTTTTACTGGTGCTGTTTCGAGCAAGTTGCAAAAGAGAGTGTGACTTTTGTAAAACCTCCATCTCTGACAAACCCTGCACCATCACTATGTGACGATAAGCAGTCTTTATTATAGTTTGCCGGGGGCAGCCTTAACCGGTCTTCTTTTCGATCGATGAATCGATACATTGATTGATAACAAACGGGACAGTAGACAAGTGCTGTAAAAAAAAAGTTTCAACCACTAATTGATTTACGCAACGCGCCATCCGCACCTGCAATGTTCTTCAATACATACATAGCAGTGTAATCTGAATAACTATCATTAAAGCTATAAACCCTTTAAATGGAGCGTGATGCAAAGTCTTGAAAGTTACTAGCAATTGATTATGAAATCGTTCCTGGGTTTAATTGGTTGATTTGTGTGTCGTCTGTCATCAGACGGCGTGACGTATCTTAGCCACAAGATTTGATGACCACATTATGAATCATTCAGTGTTCTAATTTGGACGGTGTCTGCGTGAATCATTATAGGAAAAGGAGATAAAATTGCAGTGGTGAAAGTGGTGATGAAGAGAGATCTCGACAAGGTTCCCATGATAAGAGCTATGAACAGGTGGGCATTGATTTAACGTGTGCGGGGATGGCCATTAGCGGTGGCAATGATTGCGAAGACGCACGCCGGCAGTGTCGGGTGGTGGAGTAGTTGTATTGATGGGGTGACCGGGGCGCACATTCGATACGAAAGCGTCTGTTGTGAAATATAAGTTATATTTTTAGTGTTAAAACAGACCGAGGATGTTTTCGTTACGTGCATATTTGCAAAACAGTGATTCACTAGTGGGTGATACGGAAGGGTACAATTGAGTAAAAAATAAAAAAAGAAGTGATATTGACTCACAATGCAAAGATACAAGGAAGAATAGAAATATGGTAAACTAAGAGAAAAAAGGTAATGGAGAGAGTGGAAAAAGAATTAAGAGGGGGGTTAGAGGTAAGGAGAAGTAATGGAAGTATTATTATTGTTTTTACAGCTCTCCTCTTCGAATATCGTTCAATTCAAGAGAGCCATTTTTAAATTATACTTTGTCTATTCGGCATTTTCTCCAAGCGTAATTACATCAATTGATTGATCATAAAAACAATAAAGCATTGATATTTTATGAGAAGGCCACGCATTTCTATTACGGAGTGAATTTAATTATATAGGTAGAATATTAATGTTTTTCCCAAAGATGAAACACAAACATTTTTTTTTCCAGGGAAGTCCCCCCACACACACATCAATTTATTTATTTATTTTATTTTATTTTTTTTTACTAAGAAATTATCGACGGATGCTGATTATGCCTATATTTATCCTCGTATGAAATAAATAAGCATCGTTGACATAAACAACACAATTGCGAACAAATACACAATTTCTTTGCGTGTATTATGATAATGTAGAGGGCAAATCGATTTGTAAGATGCAACGAGCATTATGGCTTTCTTTGAATTTCGCAGTGACGAACTGCCGTTGTTGTCGCTGCCACTATGCCAATAAATTATTGTACCATTATGTAAAGTAAAACAGATGCTGAACAATGGAAACAGATCACAAGGTCTGGAGCTTTATGAAAAAAATATGATGATGTAGAAGACAGAAATGCCCGAAATGATGACTATCCAATACGTATCAACGATAATTAAGGTGATGTTGCTGACGGTAGTGACAATGGTAACGATGATGATGATGACGAAAATGATGATGATGGTGATGACGATGATGATGGTGATAATGATGGTGATGGTGATGATGATGGTGATAATTATGGTGATGATGATGATAAACTATTAAACACCATGATTATAGAATGCAAAAAATATGAAACAACCCTTCTGATTGGTTCCAAGTCAGTATTTTGGACAATATGCCCTTGCAATAATGGGTGAGAGTGGCATTATAGCGACTGATTAAAAATATTTGTGTTACAACAATGCCTGTGGGTAAAATAGGCAAATACCAAACCCCGTCGCATCGACATGTAAAAATGAGTTTTGCGTTATTCACAAAAGCATAGTGTTTTCCCGTGTTTCTCTTATTTGGCTAAATTTGTTTAGTTTTTTTTAGACATGAAACTAGGTATGAGCCACTATTCCCTGGTTTACCAAATGACTGTGTGAGAAGCCATTCTTTTCTTACCGACTAATTTTCTCGCAAATGTTGAAGTGTTTCAATATACATCATGAGCAAAACTTCCTTATCGGCTTAACCTTTTTCTATGACATACATAGAATATCCACATACTTGACATAACCCGTCAATAACACTCTCGCCAATGACTTTCAGGAAATGCCAAGGTCAAATTAATCAATCGCATCAGGCAAATACAATAGATATCGATTGCCCTACCGTATCCTTCCGCCTCCTCTTACTTTGTGTTCATTCTAGAGAATAGGGACGAAAATATGAACTCAGGTTCGCTTAAGCAGACTAAAATTGATAATTCCAGTTTCCGGATATGACGACATGGAATCTTACACCTTAATGCATGTCACACTGGCAAAGGGCCCCGTATAACACAAAGGTTAATTTGAAAGAACAACTCTGATTGGATCTCGTCAGTCTACTGAACAAAATGCGCACGCAACGATGGCCTTGATAGGCCGTTTTATTTAGCGATCAATCGCTAATCTTTGTGTTAAGGGACCCTGATCGCCCGAAAGTTGCTCCATTAGTTCCGATCACATACTATCGGTCGGCAGGGGTGGTATCGTTGATGTGACTGTAGCATTGTAAATATCTTCTTTTTCCCATCTTGATCGAGACGTGTTGCTCATTTTGACGATCAAATGAATCATACATTATCGAAGGGCATTTTGTTTTGCCTCATGGCATTTTTATATCTTAGCGTTTTCTGCATGCAGGAGAGTATCTTTTTGAAATATTGTAATTTGAATTGTTCACGCTTCATAGAAAACGTATATCATTCGATAAACATTTGCCACGGAACGCTAATTAGAACCGTCTTGTTATCTTAATTTTGAATAACGCCCCTCCCGAAATTTGATTTTCGTCTTCGTCATTTTTAACATACCTCGCGCGTTGACGTCATCGAATGGAATTTAAATAATCTATTGTCATTGTATAAAAGAACAATGTCGATATTGCTTAAAGATACTGAGTCATTTCAGTTTCATGATCTTTTCAACAATCAACATCGATAATCATGAATAAATGTTTTTATATTTGTTCAGGATGACTGCTTAAAAGGTTAATGTCTAGCTTCATAGAACCAACGCATCGTTGTCGCGGTGACGTTGCAAACATGTGTTTACTTATTCTTATCAAGTAGTTGCATTTCTTCTCCAGCATGCATGGGTCTGGAGCGTGATTAAGTTAAGACTACGCCTGTCATTTGGCGCTATGACGTAAAAGAAGGGACGTTAATTGAAACTCGTTTTAGTAAATCAATCTTGTTAGCTAAAAGAACATGGCGGACTACTCATCAGTCAGTTGCATTTCTATGACACTGTCTAATCAGAGAAAATGCTTACGCCAGTCGGGGGCTTGGTCGGCTTAGTGAGCAGGGGGTCGAGATCGATCCGAGTACGAAGCGTGATGACAGTCAGCCTACAGAGTTTTGAATGTCTGGGACTATTATGGTCTTTGGTGTTCACGTTATGTTACCGCGGTAAAATGCCCCCACCCATTTCCCTACAACACATCTTCCTTATCGTTCTAATATCATGATGCAATATATTTATGATGTGTTCTTTAGATGTTCAAGGTGTAGAACAATTTTATTACCCTCTTAAAAAGTCCTGAATTATTTGACTCTTTACCGTTATTTTTCCCTGTCTTTATCAAGAATAAAAAAAAAGAGAAGGAAAAACATGAGAAAAGGAGTGAGAAAAGGAATAATAAAAGGTAAGACAATAAGAGGTATGAGCAGTGTACCTCATTGCCCCCGTTATTCAACCGAGAGAAAATATGACGTCATACTGACCCCCCTCCCCCTTCCCCTCAAAATATCCTGACGACTTCCTGTTTGCAAAGTTACATTGACAGCGCGTGTGTGATTATAATACTTTAACCGTGAACTATATCCATTCCCCCAAAAGGGGGAAAGACAAACTTTATTGTAGATTTTAAATGTAGGCCTAATTACTTTACAGAAATTTCATTTTTGCTTGTTTTTTTGGTTGAATATTCTCATACGTCAAATAAAAACGTAAAGTCTTTCGAATATTGTAACCGGCTCCTCTGATACTAAAAGATATCTACATGTACTTTAGGGTCACTAAACACCTGAAGCTAATCAGTTGTATTTACTTTATTACGGTACACTGTTAAAAAAAAACCTGATTTTACAGAAAAAAGAAGATTTTGCAGAAAACAATTACAGAATCATTCTGGAAATTCATAAAACAGGAATTTTTCTGCAATTTAAAAGAACAGGTCTGTTTAAAAAGGGGAAAAGGGTGCTTTATTAAAGGAAATTTGTAAGATTCCATACACCAAATACCAATTTCCTGTAAGATTACACAATCTGGTAAGATTACAGGTGTTTTCGAGACTCTGCTGCAGGAACTTCTTTTATTTTAAGGATAAATTTTCTAACAGTGTGTCTTTAAAGAGGATGTGCGTCTTAGCCCGTTGTCCCCATATGCAATGACTTTTCCGAGAGTATCTTAAATCTTCGACTGTCGGAGATTCACAATTAAACTTGCCAGCTTCATTAGTACCGTACATGATATTTGATGCAATATTGATTAAACCAGTCAATGCCTGAATGACCTATGGATGACATGTAGAGTAACATTATCCAATCTGCCTCATGCGCGAAGATTAACAGATATGCCAGATTGTGTTTTAGTCTGAATGGCCACTCGTATCTTTGCGAGCATTTCATCAATTATTTTTAGTTTGTTTCATTTGGGCAGCAAGATGCAGATTAATAACTTCCCATTAAAGGGTAATGGAATGTGTATATGGAGTTTCTGGGAATTCCGTGCACGATCGCCCACCCCCCTAAAAAAATATATATATATTCTCGAGCGTAAAAAATATTGGTTACCATCTTAATATACTCCCTCTCAGTGTATCGTATATCGACACTTTGAGTCATCCAAATATATAAAATATCAATTTTGATAAGTCTATTAAACTATTTAAAAAGAAAAATAATAAACAGACAATGTAGGGAAAATATAAGGTTGAACAGATACATGTATGGGAAAACAAAAATAAAAAAAATTACTTCATTTGCAAAATTATATATTTACTTTATATATATTTAGTCACATATCTCAACTGTAAGCAACGTTTCACATTTTAAGTGTCAAATGATAAATGTTATGTTGTCAAACATGTCTTAATGTGAGTTCACTGCGGTCAAAGGTACAAAGGTACAACTTAACATGTATAGAACGCAGGCGTCACGTGTTACATTGTTATAATTCAGATGCGAATTATATAAGACTTTTCCAAACACTATTTACATTATCAGATTATTGGCTAAGCTACTACTATTCTGATAGATTGAAAACACAAATAATTTATTTATTGAGAAAGTGGGATTTCTTTATTTCATCATTGTTTCGTCCATTTTTTTTCCATTTATAATGTCTAACTTTTAATGATTTCATAACATGAGCTAAATTAGTTTATGAAATTCAAAGCCTCATTCTAAGATTATCTTGTAATTGCCATGTTGTGCATTTAATGATCTACTTCTATGTTTCACCATCAGAATTCTTTTTGATAAAAACTGACAAACAGAAACGTCATTAAGTGGGAATTGTGATCGCTATCCTCCAATTTTTTTCAGCTCTTTCCTACTACTGTCCAATGTGATAGGGCGCTAGATTGGTTCTTATGTATCTACATTAGGAGCCCGTGACGAAGTCCAGCTAGCCGTGATAATCCCCAACTTTCCCTATCAGACGAAACAATACCAAGATGCAAGTAAGAAGATTGAAGTAAACGTTACTGATGGAAAAAAGAAATGGCACGGCGCTATCTGAAGTTCAACACGAGTATTTACTTTCTTTTCAAATTCACCAAGTGCCTTTGACAGTGCTCAACGTGCGCGTCGTGCCGCCACAAGATATGTCACTGTTATCGCTTGCAGTTTGCCATGCGTGTAAGCATGTAGGTCGTGCTGCGGCATTCGACTAAAGATAAAAATTCGCTGAGTGTTCTCGGAAAATTGGCTCAACTTGTCACAGATAGGGCCTAGTCTGACACGCGATGTCATTAGTTGGAAGTTGGAAGAAAATACCAGAGTCATGCCACAATACGTTGGCTTTCAGTTTATAGTTTCTCTTCTTTTGTCAGTATGGCGTGTGGTGGTTTTCAGAATTATACCCTTTTCATTTTTATTTATTTCATAATTTGTTTTGTTTGCTTTTCGATATCTCCATACTATTCCATGCAACTTTCATAAATATATTCCAATGATCGTATGTACATGTTTCTACTTTCAGTTTGTAACCATGGGCAACTCAATCTACCCATATGCAGGATCTTGTGAAGTTATATCAAAATTAGAAAAAAAAAATTAAGCCTACATACAAATGAAATATGATCAATGATCATGGAGGATGCGATTCATTAATGGATAATGTGAAGAAAAGAGGCTTCTCCAAAGCCGACATAAGCAACGGATTCATAAAAGCTGTACTGACTGAGATAAAACTATGCGTATTCGTAATGTGAGGGATACCGAGGTTCTGATCGTATGAATCGTAACACGTTCATTCACTGCACGTGCAAAAACCTCCTGGTATGCTGAAATAAATCACTCCTCTGATGAACATTTCTTAAGAGAAAAAGACACGAAGGAAATCTCGGGGAGACTTGCACTCTTGTTTAAAAACAACAAATGAGGACGAGAGACGGTCGTCCTACAAACATATGAACTCAAGACCCGAGTCGAATCCCGGACCGTTTAGTTTTACAAGTCCACCTTCCTTTGGGGGTTACAGATATGCACTCTGTGACTAGCGGGGGCTAACGGCAATATCCGGCCCGGCGTTGGGCAGTAATTGCCCGACTCAACGATGAACGTGACGTTACTTTAGGAGTGGGATGATGATAAGGAGGAGGAGGAGGGGTGCGTGACAGAGGAGCGTAAATAATGAATTTTCATGTGAAATCCTACAAATTAATAGAATACAATAGAATAACTTGATGCTATATCCTTCGCATCATGTATAAATGATTTAGGGAATACAGTACAGCGTCTTTTATAGTTGGCAGTTCAAAATCAAGTCGTGAATCATGATCATGAATTTATTTAACCTAAAGAGTAAGAGTGAAATCTCTTGTCTGCCTCAAAACCAAATACTTGATGCTTTGTGTACGCATTGCGGAGTAAAAACAATAAATACCATGCATATCTGAACAATATGCCTACACGCTTTGCTTTGAATCTGTAGCCAACCTAATTAAGAAACTAATTAATTAAAGATACTTATCAAAGATTGCAAAAGCCATGCTAATAAAACATATATTTCTTATACGCAAGGTCGTCGAATCCAAAACCCAATTTCCCGTGCAACTTTGTTTTGACATTGAATTTTCGAACTCTTCTTGCCCATCTATGCGTGAACTATTCATATCATTTGTGGTCTCAAAATAAAAAAGGATAAATAACATGATAATTATGATAATATCAATAAAATACCAAGAATCGTTTGGCTATGTTGAGGAAGATAACACGATATCCCGTTTAATTTTTTTCTCGGACGCATGGTAAAATACTAACCTCAAATGTGGCTTCGAATCTTAGGAAGTTGGATGTTTGAAGGAGAGCCTTCCTCCTGGTGAGCCGGTGCCGATGCGACAGCTTCGACGACCATCCAAGGAGTGACAATTATCTTCCTTGATTTCATTTCAAACCCCAAAACACCCACCTGTATAATACTCCCCTCATTACAAGTGGAATCACCGCGTTCACCACATTTGGCAATTTAATTTATTGTAGATTCAAAAAGTAATGATAAGTGCACAATATGCCTTTATGTTTTTGTTATTCACAAAGCTTGTTTTCAATATCCACAGAATAATAATTTAAGTGCCGTGGTATGTTGTCTTTTGTCTGTATTTAACATATGGTCTTGAATTCCGATTACTTGAATTTGATATATTCAGACAGTATTAATCTATTGAATATTAAAAAAAGAAAATCTGATATGTAGTATACCATGTGCACTTTTTTTCTTTAAAGCAGTTTATTGCATTTATTATATGGTACCACCAGACTATGGTATTGTGATGTATTGGCTTGGAAGTAGGATCTATACCGTACCTCAAACATGTCAAACTACGATGACAAAATTAGTATTATTATTATTAAAAGTAGCAGTAGTAGTAGTAGTAGCAAAAGTAGTAGTAATAGTAGTAGTAGTAATAGTAGTAATATTAGTAGTAGTAGTTGTTGTTGTTGTTGCATGTTGTAGTAGTTCCGTAAACACAAAGGTTTGCAACGGATTGCAAATATGAAAGAACCGCACTGATTGGTCCCTGGTCAGTATTTTAAACTAAATGCGCGTGTAACATTGATATTAATTGGTCGGCTCATTTAGCGATTGATCGCTATTCTTTGTGTTACGGAGCCCTGGTGTTGGTGGTGGTGGAATTAGTAGCAGTAGCGGTAGTTATTGTAGTTTTTTGTTGTGGTAGAAGTAGTTGACCGGAAGATTACAATTTCACTATGTTCCCAGGTGAGGTACAAAGAAACACTTTTAATTGCGTAAACATTACGTTATTATATATTAAATGTAATGTCAATAGAAAAAATATATATACTCCAGTTGCACCAACCAGTTCGACTCCAAACCGACCGATGTCAGGTCATCGGGAAGAACACAATGGACTTTGCCAGTCTCGAGTACGTTTTACCGGTGCTACTGTGACATTGTAGCTTTCACAGAGACATAAGAAATGATACTTCGAGGGAATGTTCCGCACCCCAAGCTCTTTTCAGTGCCCCAGTCACATCAACGAGACCGACTCCAGACCGATCAAAGATATTACGTTATCACCAATGGCATATCGTTGGTGGTTTGGAGTCGGTATCGTTGGTGTGACTGCAGCTTGAGACAACGGCAATTTGCTGTCTTCAGTAGATATCAACTTAGTAGCGCATACGCATATTATTCAATTTCTTCCAAGGCTCCGGTACGTTACAGTGCCAACGAGTGGTGTTAAACACCACACCAGTCGATGACGTTAAAGACCATAGCAATCCTTTAACACAATTGATCGATTAATGGTGCCTAGTTCAACACCCATACTGTAGGTGTTATTCAAATACATATATATAAATATTTTTCTTTATTTGGAAGTATGTTCAAACTCAGTAGTGAAGTTTTGACAACTAAGTCTAGTGTTGTTTTTAAAACCATATTTCCTATATCAATGTAAAGGTTCAAAGTCATTGAACAAAATAGTTCAGATTAAGGTAGCCGCCAAAACCAAGGAAAATATCTGAGTATTAAACAAAACATGCAATTTGAGCAGTAAACTGTGTAAAGCAAGATGTGAGTTCTTAAATCTAATTCATTCCAGTGTATTTAATATCAGTGTGTTGGCTCAGTGGGCAGAGCGTTCGCCCCTCAACCGGGAGTCGGGAGTTCAACCCCCGGCGGCGTCAGACCAAAAGACATTAAAAATGGGAGTTGCTGCTACCCTGTTTTGCGGGAGAGCAAGGTCCCTCTATATAGTATAATTCGCCTGAAAATATTGATGGCATCATTTGAAACGTGCCTATATTCGTCAATATCAATTTCTCGTTTCTGCTGAACCCGAAAATAAGGTGAAATGTCTTGAGAATCATATTCTATACTTGAACGAGCCGCCTTCGTTATCTGGCACCTGAATAATTCAAAGGATTCTCACTTAAAGATCTCGTGCCGCCATTTCGCACAGGTGTATAGGCCCTGCATTCGTATTGTCCACGTCAGTATCTTATCATTCTTATTTATACTTCCCCTCGTATCATGCACACACACGCTCCCACAGTCCCACACCATCACACATACACCTTTTCCAACATACACGTACACACACCCTACTCCTAATGTGCTCTCATTCACCCCCCCCCTCTCCCCTCTCTCTCAGTCTCACTAACTCTCTCTTTCTCCCTCTCTCTATCAGTCTCTCTCTCTCTCACACCCCTCTTTCTCTCACACTCTCAATCTCTATGGGTCAGTGACATGCCACAATCCAAATCGACCTCGAAAATTTTTATTTTTGGACATTTTCGTTTCTACAGCCTCGATTGTTATTTCTAAAGATAATGACTAATTAAATAAGGGCACACACTTGCAATAGACCATAAGATATGAAGTAATTTGTATAAACATTCCTGGTTATGACGTAGTACGATACGATAAACAAAAATCAGTATATGCGCTTTATTTCTAGCAAGAGCGTAAGGGTCTATAAGTAGTTGTAACCTATTATAATTTTTTTGTTTTAATAAATATTTTGAGAGTTGATTATCGATATTATTTAGAAAGTGTATCCAAAGGATATGGGGGAGTCACTAGCCCACTTCTGATAAGGGATAAGAGAGTAAAGCCAATGGGCAGGGTTAATACTGTATAGAAATTCCCCTTTCAGTATAGTAATTCTTCCAATAAGCTACCACCTCTTTAAAGTAAATCACGAATTGCTAAGATAAGATTCATTATATTATATTCAATAATTTTGATATTTATACTGTACATGTATATGGTAATCAAAAGGAGCAACGTGGCTAGTCGTTCATTATCAAACTATTGCCTAAAAGGACTTGTAATCATTTTTAAAACAAAATAAATATCTACCCGTGTGCTTGATTGTTTATCGCTTCCCAAGTGGCCTCGCATCAGCTTTGGGTCGATTTAAAAACATGCAATAACTCGAGTAATGATATCATTTACTCTAGAAATTGTCAATAATCTAGTCTATCAATAATCCAATAATGACGTATTGCAAGCAATAATGAGCTTAAAAAGCAAACAAAATTACAGCGTTCTTAATAATGAACTTAAACGGGGTTATCAATTACATCCATTAGATAAGTGACGTCACCCATACATCAAGAACTTGAGCAGACAGGTGTCTTTTCGCATTTATTTCTATTAATACCAGCATCAGATAAATATAGATGAAGAATGATCAGCTGTGCAATGAGAGCGACTTTAGGGAAAGATGGTAAAATATGTAGGGGAGAAAGTACGTTGTTAAGTGATAGGTGATGGGTCTATGGCTGGTGTGCAGGGGTGCGCCCACGCGTGTGTGTTTATTTGTGTGTGTGTTTGTTTGGCGAGGTGCAGGGGCCGAGTGGTCTATAAGGCGCCCAACTACACCACGAAAGTCCGGGGTTCGATTCCCGGCACGGCTCTTGACCAAGACAACTTTATATACATTACTCTTTTATCTTGCATGAAGTAAATGAAAACACGTTATGCATTACTGATACCAACGTGAGCACGTGTTCAAAAAATGTGAGGGAGGGTGTGGATGCGCGTGGCCGTGGGTATGTAAGATGTGTGTGATAATGTGTATGACTTTATGCGAACGCGTGTCTGTCTATCTCATCTGACTAATTCTGTCGGCCTGCGCCGGGTAAGCGAAGTGGAAGAAGTGTAATTATTTTTCCTTCACCAATACGTTTATTTCCCCAAGCTCTGGCCAGCATACATTTTTCATAATGCAGTTCCTAAAATATATGAGCACACACAAAAATATAAGCGTCATTGCTACACCCGTGAACACGACCTCACTGTATCCTCAATATGGTACCTGCAGTAAAAATATATAACTTCGTAGATAATACAATAATTGGGACCAAAACATGATGTGTGTGTTTGTGTGTGTGTGTGTGTGTGGGGGGGGGGGTGACCAATATCTTCACATTGGGCCTAAAAATCCAAATGAGTTCTGCAAATTCGTCCTATGCAAACTTCCATCGCCTGTCAGCAGTACACTTACATTTTAAACAATATCTCACTTTAAATCGATGAACAAATAGATGCATCACTGGTAACAGAAAAAAAATGACCACGTGATCCCAAGCTGAAGTGCAAATCGATAGCTCAAATATATTGTGATATCGTCTGTCCTCATCATGATCATAGCTACGTGTCTTATGCAAACCAGCGTAGTAACCGCCGACATATTCTGCTGTAATTCATCGTATCTGAATTTTATATATCATAATAACGCAGAGTGCCAGGTTTTATAAGTGTATGAAAATCAACAATTTGGAATTAGCTAACCCCATCCAAAATCACTAATATGTAAGATGTCATCTGAACATAAAATATTATGTGGATGTCTCTTCGTTTATTTCTAGTTCCTCGTAAGATGCACATCTGGATTGAAAGGCAACTTTATGAGGCTTATACAAGTTCTTCACAATTAATTTTTGATAATAACAATACATGTGCCAACTACATTTAATGTAAATGCTCAAGGCGCACAGGTGAAAAGAGAGAAACGCAACATTAAATTATATAAAAGGTTGCATTTTCTTCCAGAAAAAGCACTTTGGTGATAAACGACCCCACCCTACTTTTCACAAAGAACAATTTTTTTCCCCCCGAATTTTCTATTAGTCAATCTGTTTCTTACTTTTCACAATGGCTTATAATACAACTCCATCGGTAACTGACATGAACAGGTGAATGAAAGAATTAAACCAGTCCACGTGACGTGTAATATTTCTTTTAACAAAATTCATATTTCTAAGGATGGATATGATCATGGTCTCATAATGGCGATCTGGAACGCAAGTTCATTTATGGACCTGGGACCGTGGTTGCATACAGGTGATGGTCCCGGGAGAGCGGTGAGAAATGAATAAAAAGCATCAATGATTGTACGAGGCTGAGGTATGTGTAACAAGGGAGAAGAAAAAAATCAGTGATCGTCGTTATGTAAATAGCACATTTGATCCGAAGGGACGGCAGATGGGTAGGAGAAAGATGATGATGGTAGAGTGATGGTGACTATAGTGAGAGGGGCATAGATAGAGATAGATAGATGGATGGGTGGATGGATTGATAAATAGATAGACATATGGATGGATGGATGGATGGATGGATAGATAGATCGATGGATGGATGGATTGATGGATGGATGGGTGGATGTACGGATGGATGGAGGGATGGATAGATAGATAGATGGATAGATAGATAGATAATATATAGATGGATTGATGGATGGATATTTAGATGGATATATGGATGGATGGATGGATGGATGGATGGATGGATAGATAGATCGATGGATGGATTGATGGATGGATGGGTGGATGTACGGATGGATGGAGGGATGGATAGATAGATAGATGGATAGATAGATAGATAATAGATAGATGGATTGATGGATGGATATTTAGATGGATGGAAAGATAGATGGACGATGGATCGATGGACGGATGGATTGATAGATAGATAGATAGATAGATGGATGGACGGATGGACAGGTTGATAGAAAGATTGATTAATGGCTGGAAGGGTGAATAGGTGGATAGATTGGTGGATAGATGGATGGGTGGATGAATAAGAAATAGAAAAGGAATACGAGTATGAATACGTTGAAGACGAATACGATGAAGAAGATGATGAAGAAAAAGTAGACGAAGAAAACAAAAGAGAGGAAGAAGAAGAAAATGAGAAGAAAAATAATAATAAGAAAGAGAACAAAAAATGAAAAAGAAAATAGAAGCAGGATAAGGATCGAATAACGCCAGATAATGGAATTGGCGGGGTAAGAATGTAGGAGCGACGAAGAATGAGAAAAAAATATAGGAAATTACACAAATTTTCGATAAATGTCTGCCATTCCCGAATGGCCCCGCACATGCGGTGAATTTATTGCATTTGGCCCAATATTACTATCTCTGGTCAAATATTTGCTTGTGAGTCCATCTCGATCGTCCATCGTGATTCGGCGATGTTCGGAGACGTCAATGCACTAGTTGAGATTGTTCCGAGGTGAAAGAATGATATCAAGACTCTCATTAAAATCAAACGTTTGTCAGTTGGCATGAAATGTTCCAACTTATTTGCTCCGCGAACACCACATCTTACAACTAAGGAGCAAATTCCTTTACACCTGTTATCATGATTTTGCTTTTAATCTTCTATCAACTTCTCTGACGGGCTTGTAAATGTTACAAAAAAAAATGAAAATATCATCTTACGAAGTATACATACAAGAGTGTTTCAGAAATGCTGAGGTATATATCTGAAATTAATGTTTATTCGTAAACGCGGTCATGAAGAAATATGAGTAAAATAAATTACCGGGTAAAACTCGGTATATGTTCTAAATTGTCACTTGTGAGCCAAGCGAGTGAGCAGAAAATATCACCTTACAAAATGAAATACAAATGTTGTGATAGAACTTTGTGATAATTATCTGAACAATCTTATATCATTATGTAGTGCATGCTACTGAGAATCTAAGCGAGTGTCCAGTAAAATCAGATTAGCATCCCCTCAAAAGGCTTGAATGGGTGTGTAAAAATAATTTTGCTCATTCTGTCATTTTTCATAAAACAATGAAGATAAGTTTTAATGTAATTGTTTATTTTATAAAAATACAATGGGGCATCTTTCACTATAAAACAGATACAACTCTCATCGGGGGTACATTAACTACCACTCTCTCGTTTGATTATTTGATTACAAAGAGTAATGTTCTCTTTAGGCAAATTAATATGTTCTGTAGTTAGAATACAATGTCTAAAGGCTGAATGTATAATAATTGTCGTTAATAAATAAACTGCTATTGGCCTGATTCACCGCAAAAATGTTGTTTCCTTTCAGCCATCATCCATTTTACATTTCATGATCATTCCTCTACCCCGCACATAACAATAGAATAGTATTAAAATTAACCAGGAGTGACCGCCCCTTGTGATTTTTCCAAAAAAAATGAGAAAAGAGAAAAAGATAGAGAGGGAGGCGGATAAAATAAGGAAAAAGAATATACACATGAGAGATCCGAGTCGTGTAGTTCTATAATATAATCACCCCTGTTATTAAAGTATGACGTCCGTCTTGGTCATCTCCCCCCCCCCCCCATCGAAATATCCCGACGCCACCCAAACACTCTTTCCAACGTTTAAGAGCACGATCGACCAGCGACTTGTAATTATATCAGTTACAAAATATACTATTTTTTCTGAGAATAAGGCACTGAGACAGGATATACCATTATTATTTCTTTGGCATTGTTTTTATCGTATTTTTGTGTTTATGCATAATAAAAAGTGAACCTCTTGTTAATCAAAAGAAAAAAAAAGGTGAATATTTAATGGTCTTATGTGAAATATATTTGAGTTGCTCTAATGTATCCCTAACATGTTGAATGATTTTAGTAAGAGATTTGGTAATGATAATCATTTTGATTTAACCATGAACACTGAGGAATGCCTTGCACAAGAAAGAATAAATTTGTAATGGTAGGTGCAGGTATTTTTTTTTACTCTGAAGCGTATATTTAAGCTTTATTATTAACTACAAATGAATCAGACACCTCTTGGCTATATGGATGGCTTATAAAACGTATCCATATTCTATCTATCTATTCGTGTTGTTAAAATTGTTTTGAAGAAACAAAAGGGGAAAATAATCGAGTGTTTCTATTCTAGTGCAAGGGGAAAGACAGGAAAAACACCTTTGGAGTATGCATAGCTATTCATGTAAAACCTTCCTCGCCGTTTGCATACCGTTTCCGTTTTGTGTTGTATGGTATCCGTCAAATCTGCCGCGGTGAAATCGCTCCAACTTACACCTCCGCACCTGTCGATTCAAACGACAATAGCTCACTGAGCTGATAGCCACGCTGGCGTTTCGAAAAGCTAATCGTAAAGCTTAGCATGACTTTTCGAATTGATTTAAAAAGCTAAATGGAGAGGCAAACATGTTTAAGGCTTCAATCGACATTATCCTAGAACGTGACTCTTTTTCACATTGTATATATATATATATATATATATAAACAAAATAGAAAACATTGTTCGAAGTTACGATTCTTTTGAAAGTGATGATATAAATGTAGCAGAACCGACCCCAGATCGATTAAAGCTAATTTGGTATTTCGGATGATATACCGATCGGTCGGTTTCGTTCGTGTGACTGTATTGTATTCATATCTAGATCTGTAATTTTTAGCTCGTCTATGAACTAACTTACATGTAGAAGCTATCGCGCGGTCATCAAGTTCCGTTCACATTAAGACCTTTTGCATGCTGTGCGTGACAATATGTATGATTCCTCCTATTTTTTTTAACTAACCGGGGTGTAATAGGTGATAGGCAGAATTGCTCTAATTGAAGCGTCAATATGTATTACCCTATGAAACTAATTTGCCTGTTTTGCTGTAGAATAACCATTTTTTACATCATTTTAAGAGTCAATTTTAATGAAACATTATACTAAGAACATAGACATGTTAGAGAAAGAACATAGATTGGGATCGCATGTAGAGCGGCTTTAATATTTTTTTTTTTAAAGTAATCGAATATGAATTAAGAAAATACTGTAGACATACGCTATACTGTAAACAGTTGAGCGACAGGAAGGAATGTTATTCGTCTATCAAGTTCTGTTCTTTAACATCTAAATTGGATAGATTGCGAATGTTCTTCGAGAGAGAGAGAGTAATGCAGAAAGCGCCTCAATCGAGTTTTTAGGTTACCTTAAACAACGAAGCAGGCTGCAGCGCAGTTGTATATAAGATAACCGAGTCTTCATTTATTGATAAAGCAGGACTAATTTCAACAGCCGTCGAGAAATGAAGTTGTCAGTCTGATCAGGAAACGAATAGTACACCGACATCTATGGTGACCTTAACGAGGGAAAAAAAGTTAATAAAATCAACACATGTAAAGTGAACATTGTTTATAAGCAGAGAAGCTACCGTTGATCGTTCGTTAACATGAAAACGTGGGGGATGTATCACGCAACAGTTATATTATACAAACATCGTGAACGTTTCGAGTTTCTGTACACGCCATTATAAGAAATGTTAACTCACTCACTAACGCAACATCGGATATAAAGGAAAAGCGCGCGAACTCTTCTCACTTTTGCAATGAATACATTTCGTTAACAGGATGCAGAGAGGGATGGATGAGGGGGGAGGCAACCAGGGGCGCCTGAGTGACCGTGAAAATAAATTACCGTATTAATTCCCTTTCAATTTTTCGCACTTTTATTTGATATATTGCTTATCCAAACAGATAATAAGTCATCTATATTCCAGCGGACCGGCGCGGAATCATGATGATTTGACGGGTCGGGATCGAAAGGAAATCGTGATGATTATTTGATCGTTGTTCGAGTGCGGTCGAGCAGGTCGCGTGAGCGCGCACGGAAAATAAACCAATCGCATCTTCGTCGAAATGGACAGGGGTTTTGTTTGACATGCAAGCGTTGCATAAAAACGATTTCGTAGAAAAAAAAATGTATTAAAGGGTAAGCGACTGAAATATCACGCATTGTTGGTTTTGTGAATCATTGAGTCCAATCTATTCACTCAGGGTATAGGTACAGTTTTTCTCGAAACTCTCAGTAGAATTTTGAAGTTTTAAATCCGCGCGCATCCTATCGAAACGCGTTTCAATTGGATGTTCAAAATCGAGACTTCAGAAAGTTGAATGGACTAGATTTTTTTCTGTTGGGGGACACATCAGTTGAAAGTGCAGTACATACCTTTATCGATCGAAAGACATATCATATTAATGAAAATTGAGTTTCATAAAAACATAACAGGACTATTTTTGGAAAATATGGTAGAGTTTAGGGACCAGGGGCCGTTTTCTAAAGCTGTTCGTAAGTTAAGAGCGACTTTAAGAACGACTGGTGAACCCTTCTTACGAGCTAAACCATCGTCAATTCAATATAACATTCACAACAAGAAAGGATCCCCATTCGTTCTTAAAGTCGCTCTTAACTTACGAACAGCTTTATGAAACACCCACCTGGTGCCCTTTGCAGAAAAAAGAGAGAATTGTTTAACCGAAATTCAAAAATCTTACATTAATGGAGACACAAGCAATTTTTGTTGAATGTTTATTCCACAGTTGAATGTGTGGGGATCCATAACCCTCAAACGCAGTATTCTCTAAAACAAAATGACGCCGGTGGATGCTCCCTTCCTTTCCCTTCTGTTGGCTAAAAAGTCACATTGACATCTTGATAATTTGGGCTGCCCCGTTCAAACATCCGAAAGAAGGGGGTACATTTGCGGATCGATGGACGGACAACTGGTCCAGATGGAGCAGCCGAGTCCAGCCCATTTGGGAAGCCAGTATCAATACTACCAGCATTGCGACCATTGGCGTAATTTAATAAACAACACTATTGATCGATCCTTACGACTTTTACGATTATGATTATCGACTGGTTTGCCCGTCGCGTGGCCGTAATACAGTTGCATAGGGCAGACATTAGAAGTGGAATTGGAAAAAGGGGTGGTGGAAATGTGGCCGCTATAACCCTCTTTCAACTGATATGGTACTTGAAGGAATGAAAATGATCCAAATATAACAACCGCACGAAACCCAATTTGTTAATGATCAAACACTCATTGTATAATAGACAGATGTGAAAATGTGTCGCTGGGGGTAATGGCCAATTACGTTTAGTCGCCTTTAGGCTACCGTATTTATTTTATTTGTCTATGTTCATAACTATGAATGTCTGTTTTGAGATTCAGTCTATGGGGGGGGGGGGGGGTTCGCTTTACGACGAACGACCGATTTAAGGACATAGAAAATATATTGTTAAATGCCCATCACGACAATGAACAACCAATAAGACTTTGTCGAAAATTGGAGAATCAAAACAGCGGTTTCGTCCCTGACTCTGGACAAACTACATATTTGCAATTTTTCATCAACTCCGAAACTTAAATGGACGAAATTGCTGTTCTGGATCACCAATTTTCGACAAAGACCTCTCAAGCTATTCCTCGTCCATGTTAGTGCTTTTGTATCCGTCGTGCATCGCGGAGCGAGAACTTTCTACTGTTACTTTCATTTAGGGCCTAAAGTTTTATACCCCCTTGCTGTATCACTTTATTAGCAGGCCTTTTGAATGAAAAGGAAATGTGCAGATCTCTTCTCATTTGAAGCCTTGTCCTCTCAGTAAAAAGTTCATAAATCTTTCCTCCTCATCATGTTCCCGGTATCTTTTTCATTCTTCTCTCTCTCGCTATCGTTTCCCCCTTTCAACCCGATTGCTCGTAACATGGCCAAGAGCGCAGACACGGAGGGACCTCTGCCCTTCTTTGCCCCCGGCGCCAGCCGACTCGGGTTTGTAGAGAACCGAACCCTACACAGCTTCGGGCGGTGTAACACATATACGGAAATGAAAAGCCGTAACTGACAGGGAAAACGATAGACCCTAAAAAAGGCGCGCATATAAGTGTCGGAATAATTTAATCAAATGGTTTGCTTTAGGCTTTTATCACATTCTTCAGTTATGCATTTTCTTAAACACGTAGAACTTTATTCTTTAGGCTATGTATGAAGGTGAAAATAGCTAATGAAAGTGAATGATACGGTCGTGTATTTGGTTTGTGTTACATTCATAGGGAATTAAATTGGGAACGCAAAAAAGGTCAGTATAACTGAGATTCGGTGTTAACTTGCGCATTATCTTTATAGTATTTCTACAATTGGAAGGGTTTTCAAAGTCATATAAATATTTTAGAACTGCTATTATGTCTGAAAAAGTGATGAAAAAGTTTTTTTAGTTGTTTGCTGTTTATTAAGATTTTAAACACTTGTTTAAATCGTTTTAACAACTGCTGTAAGGGTCGTATATTAAATAACCTTAAGCAAACAATTATGCAGCGGTTTTTTTTCTGTGTAAAGTTAAGGCGGAATAAAAGCAGATACACTTGGGAAAATCCAACAATCCCTTTTTAAATTAGTCACCTACTTTTATTTGGCGACTTTTCACCTTCCCCATCCAAACAACCTGTTGCACCCCACCCCCCCCCTATTCCCCTCCTCTGATGTTATCCTCTACTGCCACATGTTAAATATCAATGCCAATATTTTCTCCGAGATGATCTCACCTCTCTCGGATTTCACGGAGCATGCACTTTGGGTTCACTGTACACACGGTACATGGAACGTGTAATCAATATGAATACCCTTTATACGTCGGCTCTCTATATATATCACGTGTATTTAATACACACTGATCTACTCACATCATGAACGAACCCACAGGGGTCGGTTTCATAAAAGACTATAGTGACTTTGCCATTATTGTAACAACCACATGATCTTGATTATGATTGGTTCCTGTGCCATGTTACCACGGTAACTGCCATAATGGCAAAGTTATCATTTTTGTAGCTCTTTGTGACAGGGTCCCGGGTTGTATGGCGTAGTTTGTATTCCTCATAAATTATTGAACTCGGGATGTAGTGCATTTTTATTCAAAGTTTAATCCATCAGGAGTTTTTTTCGAAAATGATTTTAATAATAATAATTGTTTCGAGAGCGAAACACTTTATCACTTCTACCAGTTCGATAACATTATCAACGGAGTGTCGCCAGTTACATCTTGTTTGGAGCTAGAGAATATCGTTTTGCCTATACAGTATTATCACAAAAGAAGGATTCATATTCAATCATTTTCTATTGATATCCACTTTCTAAGCTCCTATCGGCTTATTTTGATGTGAATTCATGTTTCATTTTAAGTGTTGTCTGAGTATATCATAATGAGTGCATTTATCACTCTTTTAAAAGTGCATTTAAATCTCCCAAGTGACGTCAGTGACCACTCGTTGTTTAATGAATATCGATTCATTTTACACTGTTGTCATTTAAAACGCGACTATATAGTTTTAAAAACCAAGTAAATGCAGTGCATGTACTTATTATTATTTGTTTGGCGTCACCTGTGCCTGGGAGGCGAAAAGCGAACTAAATCACTATGACCCGCAGGTCTCTCCTCCCTATATAACTGATTGGGGGGAATGCAGGTAGACCACTACACCGGGGTTTCCCCCTACTCTTATATGAATAGTGCAGTGGGTTCTTAACGTGCAAAGGTGGTTACTCTCCTCTACACGGGGCCTCCACTTATCGTCCTATCCGAGGGACGGAGTGTTTTCCATTGTAACATAGCCTGCATCTATGAAACATGGGATATACGTTTACACACAACGCACTAGCTTCAGTTATCCGCCCGGGGTGGACTCGAACCCATGATCTTTGCTTCGACGGGCAGACGCGTTACCGACAGAGCCAAAACCGCTCTCTTAAATATTGCTTCAATATGTACCAAAATAACACCCGAGATGGAGGGAATATAATGTAAACTCTGAGAACAAGTGGTGGAGTCAGAATTTTGTATTCCTAATATCCGCATTATACTCATCGCGTAAATCTATTACTATGCTGGAGCAATGATATTTACCCGAACGAAGGGAACATCCGAATTAATTTTCAAAAAATCCCCATGTTTAATGATTTCTATCAAATCCTGAAACGTAACCTATCTATTCATATATATATATATATATATATATATATATATGTATATATATATATATATATATATATATATATATATTAAACACGTTATTTCGGTCAACAGCTTACGCTCTCGTCTCACCATACACGCTCTTTTGATGAAAGAATACCTAGCACTTTGACGAGTATTTATAGTATCACTCACCTGTACAGGAAAGTATCGATTAAACTTGGTCTTCAGTATCATTCAGTATCGAAGCAAAGGGTCGTAAGATATGGTTGTGATAACGATGTGAATTCCTCATCAAAATTATTGTCCTTACCTGGGAATTCTGTGAAGAAATGCCACCGTGTGTAATAGTCTACCAAATTCACATTGTTTTTTAGATAATTATTCTTCAGTTTTAATTTATAATTTTACATATCATTTTGGCACACATCTTTGAAGTTCGAAAATTATTATGAACATGGTGAACTCCATAGAAAAAAAAATCAGCTTAAATCATTCATTTCATCGTTCACTACAAGCTAGCTACTTCTTTGGAAGATTATAATCTCAAATATTTTCGAATCGAACTGACCTTTTTTTGTGTGTTCAATTATATTTCTTTCCATCTTAGGCATATACCATGCATAAAGAAACTCTAAATTCCAAGGATTCGGCTGGTCACTATTCACAGCCGATCTGGATAATAAATCCAGATCGGCTGTGAATAGTGACCAGCCGAATTTTTAATTTATTTCAAATCTTAAGGATTAACTTTTGAATCTCAAAAGATTTAAATTAAAATATTTTAGATTTAGATTTAAATCAACAAGGTTTAAATCTAAATCTAATATTCGGCTGGTCACTATTCACAGTCGATCTGGATTTATTTTAAATCCTTGGAATTTAGAGCGTACTTAACATTCAACAACCGCAAAATCTACTATGACAAGCACGTGTAGGGAAAATAATTTTAACTGTTCACATATCAATTTTAAGAAAAATAAATATGGATAAATAAGTATATCCAAAGAGAAAAGGGAACAGTGTATAAATGTATCGAGGGAATTTTGAAACAATAATAACTTCAGCGGCCGAGTAGGCCTATATGAAAAGTAAGTGGAAATAATCAGGCAAATAAAAGTACGTAAATGAAAATAATCAAGCGTTGTCTTATTCAGTGGTCGTTATTGCAAAGTCTTCATATAAGACCTGTTTGGGCGACAAAGATCTCGAAAAATAAAGCGTGTAGCAAAATTAAAGTACTTAAATGAAAACAAATAAAGAAGCGTTCTCTTGTTCAGTTGTCATTATTGGAAAGTCTGGATATAAGACCTTTTTGGGCCCCAAAGTTCTCGGAAAATATAGCGTGTAGCGATAGGTATCGCCTGCAAATAGACAATCTACTCCATTGTCGTGTGTTCGTGATGTGAAAGAGACCCTCGCAATTTGAAGATGAAGCTCCCGGGTCCACTTCTGTCACAATCATATTTGCAACGATTGAAGTGTATGATCGTCGCGTTTGAAACCAATGTGTGTGTGGGAGGGGGGGGGGTGCTGTTCTGAGGCTGGGGAGAGGGGATATAGAGAGTTTTAATGGGAGCAGAGTTTGAGAGAGGGAGGGAGAGGAGAGGATAGAAAGAGAGAGAGACAACATGATAAACAATAACAATAGAGATACAGAAAAAAGACCTAACCAATGAGGTGAGGGGTGCTATTATGTGGGTGAGGTGATGTGATAAAGTGTGTGTTAGAGAGAAAGAGAATACCCTGCTGGATATGACACAGTGTCGTACAGTGTGATCACAGTGTGTTCACAGTGTGGAATATGTGAAAATATTAGCCACAACGGTTAAATGCTCATAGACAACTCGACAGTGCGACTGTTCACAACGTGTTCACATGCATGGACGTGATTGGACGACTATGTGAAAGTGTGACCCACACTGTTGGAATACTCATATTCAACAGTGTGAAGATATTTTCACACTGTGGACATCTCGACAATGTGACTGGTCACAGCGTGTTTACATGGTCGACTATGTGAAAGTGTGATTCACACTTTCGAAACGCTCATACATGTATTTAACAGTGTGTAGGTGATTTCACATTGTGTTCCACACTGTGAACACATTGTGGGATACTGTGCTCTTTCCAGTAGGGATGGCAGAGAGAGAGAGAGAGGGGGGAGGGAGGGGGAAATGGGAGAAAATGAAAGACAGAGGGAAAAGGATAAACAAAAAAAGAGATTAAAAAAAAACCTGGGCAAGAACAAAGAAGTTGGGAACAAAATAGGAAATGAAGAAAAGGTGTCATCATGGGTTTCCGAGGTTTTCGAATTGCTTGTCCTAGCAAAACAATGAGCAATTAAGTTGGTTAAGAATTACGGTAATATTGTATTCATGATGGATGAAAAATTATATAGGTTTTCGTTCGCCAAAGCATAACAATACATGGCTGTTTCCTTCACCTTACAAGTCATTAAAAATAATACATTGTCGCATCAAATCGGTACTGAGTTACGACAGCTACATCCGGAAATATTACAAATGCAATCAGAAACTAGAATGCACTATCACTGCTATTTGTCATTCTTTAATTATTCACTAGTTTGATATCTACCTTAGATCTCTATTCTTTTTGGACTGGAAGTCACGTGGTCCCTGCTATTCTTCACTCTGGTAAGATGTGATAGTTTACCATCTACTTCAGATCTCTTCCTTTCAGAGCGGATTTCACGTGATCATTTTGAAGAACTTCTGTTTTTCATTCTATAAAGATGCAGGAGGATATTATTTACCATATATCTCGTATTTAATCCGATGTCACATGATTAACGTAGACTCGAAATCCTACATTCTAAAATTATGAGAAAGTTTACTAAGTAAGTTGGATTTCTTTTCTTTTTTTTGGGGGGGGGAGGGGCGGATGTAAAGTGATTATTTCAAAGCACTGGTATTTTTCATTCTCAAAAGTCGCGAAAGTCTACTGTCTACTTCAGAAATATTTCAATTTGAAGTCCGATATCACGTCATTATTACAGTACTGCCTTCCCTCACTCTGAAATAGTGTGACAGTTTACTTTGTACTTTAGATCTCTTACGATTTGTCCATGTGTCACGCGATTGTCATTAAACTTACATTCTCGCTCTAAAATGATGCGATAGTTTTACTATCTAGTTTAGACATTTTACAATTGACCCAATGTCACGTCATTATGATGTAGCTACTATCCCGCACTCTAAAAAGACATAACAATTCAATGTCTACTTCAGATTGAGAAATCTGCTAGTTTGACCCGATGTCACGTAATTAATGTATAACTAATATCATTCACTCTGAAAAAAAATGCGAATGTTCACTACATACTTAACATATCCTACCATTTTCCCGATGTCACATGATTAGAACCACTGCACTTCATTCCAAAATGATGAGATAGTTCCCCTATTCTTCACTCTAAGAGGATGCGATAGTTACACTATTCAACACTCTAAGAGAATGCGATAGATACACTATTTTTCATTATAAGAAATTGCCATTATATAAACATGATATACTATTACTATTATACTATTATATTGTTATACTCTTATACTATTCTTCACTCTAAGAGATTCGATAGTTATAAAAAAAATTTCACTCAAACATGTCAAGTGGCAGCGACAGTTTCGTTTACAGAGAATAATTTAGTTAAAGCCATTTTCATTTACATGCACGCGTCTCTTGTAAATATCATAAAATCTTTTTTTTTGCACTCTAAAATGATAAGATACTTAAAATTATTTTAGATCTCTTCTTTTTATCACGTGATCATGTTATGTTATTGGTATTTTCCAAAAAAAAGAGAAAAAAAAATTTTACTTTCTACTGCAAATGTCGTCTGATGTAAGGAGACGTTCCTCACCTTCGCACACACACAAACAACTTACAATGTACCTCGTCATTTCTAAACCAAATAATGTGATGTAGAATAAATAATGGAAAATGGAAGCTAATTTGACACTTCGGTACATTCCATATTATTGAATTTTACTGTGCAAGGACGTTTTTAAGTTACAGTCGATGTTTTTAATGTAGATGCGCCCTATTTTTCACGCAACATGTCCCATCTCATTCGTTTGTTTCTTTTATAAATTGATTACCGTTCGAACTTTCAGGTTCCCTGTTTCAATTCGCTGCCCTCTTTCATTCAAATGCAACTTGTTAAGCAGACGAAAACTTAAGTGCATGTCTATGTACAATATAATTAGGGTATCCAAACAAAAGTGACAAATAAGAAAAAAGAAATATACGGCTGCGCGTCCTATTTGATGTTTTTCGCAATTTTTTTTTAATTAGCAGGGTCGCGATTGCAAGTAAAACTTATTTCGCGAGATATGTCCAATGTGCAATAAAAATAGTACATGTAAGAGTCGTGACAGAAGTAAGCAAGATTTGTTGAGCATCGGTAGTAGTAGAAGCAGCAGCAACAGCAGCAATAGTAGTCGTAGAAGTAGTAGTAGTAGTAGGAGTAGTAGCAGCAGCAACAGCAGCAGCAATAGTACTAGTAGTACTACTACTACTACTAGTAGTAGTAATAGTAGTAGTAGTAGTAGAAGTAGTTGTAAGTAGAAGTAGTAGTAGTAGTAGTAGTAGTAGTAGTAGTAGTAGTAGTAGTAGTAGTAGTAGTAGTAGTAGTAGTAGTAGTAGAAGTAGTAGACGGAGTATACCATGGTGACGATGCACAAATATAAAATTACAAATATAGAAATAGTACTTTCACATTTTTCAGTCGTAACACAGACAACGCATTATATGCATCATACTCAAATATACATTTCAAATTTAACATATGCAGTGTCTATTCAGTCTACCACTACCGATGGCCTACAACTATTACTTTCGCCCTGAATCACAATTATTCTCTCTACCGAGATATAATTTCACTGATACAGAACAATAAGCATTTTACAAATGGGGGATGATTTATTATATGAGCTATGAATGGGATGTGTACATTGACAAGAGCTTGTTTGATTTTCTTGAAAGCTTTGGAGTTTGCCCAATCACTTTGCCGGTGGAGAGTAGCCATCCAATCTCGGCGGAGAGTGACGCGGGGAGAATGATGGTATCTGTGAAGCGATACTGCCAGAAGCAAACACGAGTTAATAGCTGGCAATTAAGAGGAATATCTATGCCGGGTTCGAATGAAGTTATGATTGCCGCGTTGGAGAAAGGCGATCCTGCCCCCCCCCTCCCCATACACATGTGCATCCATACAGATACACTCCCCTTGCCTTCACCCCACCCCTGACCACTAACTCACTTAAGAATTTCCTTATTGTTTCCATCACAAAGCTTTGTCGTCAGTGTCTATTCACACATTCTTTTAAGTCAGTTATGGCCATTAAATGTAATTACGACTTAATTACATAATTTGACACGTATTACTATGAGACCTAGTATAAATACTAATAAAATATACTCACTAAATGATTCAAGATTCTATGACGTCACCACTGCCGTTTACAGCTTTGCAAGACGACAGTCACACTCGCAAAAAATGACTCCAGACCGGTCAACGCTGTTACAATTCCAATGACAGACCATCGACCGATTTGTAGTCTGTTTTGTTGAGGTGACTGTTGCATTTACGACCACGTAAATGAATTATACAATTAAATGTCTTTTTCATGAGAACTACCGCACTTCAGCATTTAAATTTGTATATATGCCTCTTTCCTTCTCGTGGACTCCGCCCAGCACTGCAACTATCTTCCTTTCCGAGTACGGGTACGTGAGCGAACTACATCTCTTTCTAACTCCACTTTTGTTCTTAAACGAGTGCATCATCACTTTCTTCTACCGATATTCGTGTGAAAATAAATTCTAGCAAATTGAAACATGTCGCTTTAAATACTGAGGAATGCCAGGGAGAGCAGACAAGATAAGTGACCTTTCCTCTTTCCGTTATAAAAGACAGCTTTTTGATTCATGTCAGAACGGGAAATGTACGTATGAAATCGATTTTTTGTTTCATAGTACTTAACTTCGAGGTAGATGCAGTGAACATTATCTTCCTTTACTGCAAGGATAACATCGGAAGCAATTTCTGCGAGCTTAAAGGAGAACTCGAACTGAAATGCTGTGTCAGACAGATAATGTCATTTCAACCTTGCCCTTTCAACATCATAATTATCGAAATGAATTATGAAAATACTATACTATGGTCCTTTCCATGATTCATTTGGGTGATTATGGTAAAAGATAGTCCTTTTCTTAATTTATTATTCTGATTATGATGATGAATATTCACATAAGTTTCAGCGGTTTTCGTTTCTTTAACGTACAAGCTTATTTCGTGTATGTGTGGGTTGTGGGTGTGTGTTTGTATCAATGGAATGGATAGAGTTCCTAAAAAAGTAAGAATAGCATAATAATGAAAAAAGTATATGGACAACAATATATTTCAGGGTTGTAACTTGTATTACACACAATCACACATAACTGAATTTCTCACTATAGGGGTCCTTCTTAATACTCTCTACACAATCCAAATCGCTGGTAATGCTCTATAACAGTCGTAAATTTCTAGATTTCTATCCAAATTCAATCTCCTCTTCAATTTCAAAGCAATAAAAACACAGATAAATGGTTGAGTAAGTGGATTCTAAATACATTGACAAATAACTTTGCTATGATATTTTTTTTTGTATTTCATAAAACCAAATATTTTTAAATGTACCTTTAATTTTATCCGTTGCGACCATTAAAGAGAAGAGAGATTGATTTTACAAACACCAATTTAATGTTTTTCGTTCACTCGCAAAAACCATAAAGCCAATAATAAAATCTAATGGTATCGGGTAAGGTGTTGAAAAAAAAATAATGCAAAGTTTCACTCGAGTTCTCTAGTACCGGATACATTATACATGAAGCTTATCATTTATTACCTTTAAAGCACCAATTTTAACTTAGATTCCCAACCCTTATGCTGAACTTTATCCACAAAGCCTCCCTTAACAGATTTGATATTTTGATTGGTATTTATATATAAAGGAGATAAGGTTAACAGTTCACCATGTGTAAGGAAATACAGACAGAAAAAGGATGAAAGAGGAAATTAGAGGTATTCTTTTCGTGAAAGTGAGTGAAGTCCTGAAAAGGACTGTAAACCAGATGAGATGAGCTGAATATGGCTTGAGTGGCCATGGTTTGAGTAGTAGCAGGATGAAGTAAAGAGAGGTTACTCGACGTTTCGGGCAGGCGGACTGTCCGTCTTCCGGAGTGAAGGATGCTATTATTATATATAGTTATAGGCAGCAGCCGAGCAATGGAATTCGGATAATCTTTACTTCAATGTGAAAAGCTTAGTTTCTATGTTTAGGCTTACAGTTTAATACAATGAGATCCCGCCATTTTATAGTGTAAATGTCAACAGGAAAAAATCTTTATTGCGTGTTAACTGCGTTTATCTGAATCGATTGTTGAATGATTGAACCATAATGGGTACGAAAAAAAATCTTCATCAAGGGTTGAGAATGCTGAATACATTAATGTAACAAGCACTGTAACAAAAATTGTTACTCACTGCCTGAGACTGGTTAAAAAAAAACCTACGCGGAATATAATGTATATCTTGTGATGAATGTTCACCAAGATCGGAACGACACTGGCGTGGGGGAATTTATGAGAGAAAAAAATATAAACGGGTGGGAGGACGGGCTTTCTGACCGCGGTGCGAATCTATTTCTCGCTTGGCTACCAGTATGACAACAACACAAACCCGAAAAGAAATTCCGAAGCTGACAAGCGAATTAAACAAAAAAAAGTGATAGCAGACTTGAAATGCTCTTTGTTAAGCCGAGGAAAGCCCCTTGAAGAGGAGATAGTGCCAGTGAACACACATTTTAGTGTGATGAGCAAATAAGACGATTTTCCTCAATTTTTTAGTTTCCCAACATGGAAGGAAGACGTTTCCTCTTGCCGCCAGCAAATAGAGACAAGCTATGATAGCTCAGGGCTTAGTCTACCAGAGGAGACCCTATCATTAAAGTGTTATATTAAAATGAATTGGAAACTATGAAGTGTTAGATAAATCATATTACTTGATCTCGTGCTTAATTTCAAGTAGATTTTTAAAAGGAAATTATGCATTTATCACATTTAGCATGTTTCTGTTTTATGTTTTATTCCGTAACTCTCCTAATTTGTTATACGATAATGCCATTTTTTTTGGTAAAAACGTCATTTTCAACACGTCTCCTTCTCTCTTCCTTCTCTCTCTCTCTCTTGCTCTCTCCCTCTCACTCTATTTCTCTCTCTATTCCTCCCGCCCCAATTCCCCCTCTCTCTCTCCATCCCTCTTCTCCTCCTCCTCTTCCTCCTTACTATTCGTTCTCCTGATGCATCTGATCCTCCCTTCGTCTCTCCTAATTTGAATCGTTCTTACAGAGAAAAAATACCACTTCCAATGCATCCTTGACACATTCATTAAAAAAAAAAAATTCTACATTAACCTTTTCCAGAAAGGAATGGGTAGCACCATTTCTTTTTTCTAAAAAATAAAATGAAGGTCTCTCAAAATTCCAAATAATGGTGATGATGAAGATGATGATCTGTTACCGAGTCTATAGCCTGGTCGTCAAGCTACCCGAGTATTGAGTTTGCCATTGAGGCGGTTCCGCAATTATCTGCCCATGCCATATCAAGTGCTCGGCCATATTTACACTAATCTCACGCAGCCCGTGCCAATCCATTCAAATTTTACCCAGTAGTTGGACAATATCACGAGATGAAAAGCGAGAGGTTCATGGATAACAGCCTCATCTCGTGTCCTTTATCACTTGAATTATGTTTAAAGAAATATCAATCCCATGGAGGAAAAAAGGGATATTCTGAGCAAACATTGCATAGATTGGCGAAATGTGAAGTTATCTTATAGCGGATGAAATGCATGTCTTCAAACAATACGTGTTTGATACTTAATGGCGTACAAGTTGTTGTTTGTTGGAGCCGAACACGTCGGTTTCGTTATCCTTTCCTTCCCCTTTCTTTGAAGCTTTTGCTTGAAGACTTTAGAAGAAACCGAATACCATTTTTGTCTGGTTTATTTTCGAAATGTAATGATCGAACGAAACAATTTCTTGTCTTGTATCATTAACGCCCCCCCCCCCCCCCTGCATACACACACGCATCAATATACGCACCCTATACCTAAACACCTAAAAAGATGTCTTGTCTATGATACTGTCTTCCATATTCCTTGAACTTTTTCTCTTTTACGACTCCATACCACGACGTCTCGTGCAAAATACGCAGACCTTCACGTTTACACAGCATTGGATAAACTAATTAGAGCATTATTTCGGATAAGACACGATTGATGTGTAAAGAAAGGTGTGAGACCAGTCACTAAACTAGAATGACAAAGCCGTGAAAAAGGTCAGTCATAATAGCTCGCATTATAACTATACGTTGACATGTACAGAAAGTGACGTCATCCACAAGTCAATCTAGGCCCCCGTGTGGTGGTCAGTAATTTTTCTACACAAAACTCATGACCATGCGTCGGCGTGCAGTGGCTTTGTTGACATCAGATTTCGTTTTGTATTAATATAATCATGTCCACTGAAACAAAAAAATAATAACCTTCATACACTCGACAAAGTCAGAAGGATCCTTAAAATCATGAAAGAAGCCTGGGTATCCGATTTCAGAGGAACACTCTGTTGTGGGGCCACGGTATAAGACATAGTATCCGTTGCTCCTAAATGTGGATGAGCAGGGCCGGAATACGACTTTCTATGTGATAGAAAACCTTGCCAAACACACTTTCCCATCATGCCAATTGTGCCGTATTTGAGTAGCAAATTTCCAGGATAAAAAGAAAGACTGGAGGCCATCACTTGGAAAGAGAACTGCCGAATGATGAAGAAGCTAAAGATCGATATACCGAAAGATCAGACCCTAATTAACAGGAGCTAGCCCATGGTGTGTAGAGATCATAGTATTCCCTTGGTATTATATGTTACTAATCTCACATCCTGAGGTACCAACCGTATCGCGAGGAGAAAGCAAGACGTCCCGCCATTGTTGGTTTCACTGTTAATTAATCGCCCCTTTTAAGAAATAGAAAATAAGGTGATAATCCTCTGCTTGAGTTGCATGATTCTTCGGAACTGGGCTCAAATGCTTTGCCTGAAGACCAAAGTGATATGCCGGGAAAGGTTTCATACGGAACGAGTGGGCAGAGGTTGTTTAAGGATTCAGGTCGATTGAGGGAATAAGAGCCACCTTTGCTGTCTATGTTTCTGTTTCTCAGGTAATTTAGGAGGAATTGCTTCTTCCCTATTTTGAGGGAAAGTGGAAGAACGTTTCCACTTGCTATAAGATACTTTTCCGAGTTTTCTGTACTCCATCTTTTACAAAATCCTGGATCCTCTCCTGCAGAGGTACTGTTATGATTTACCATGTAAAGACTGACTTGAGAGCCATGTGGCTGGACAAAGGACCTAAGCTAGGAATGAACCTTGATAGTAAATGAATATCTATTAGTGGTTTCATTAACGATATTTGATGATATGTAGATCATGAAAATATAAGAAATAGGCACCGACGGATCAAGAAAGACAGCGGAAATAGGTATTTAGCAATCCGTTTATTAGTACGTCCCTTGGTCATGCATAATTATAGGCAATGATTTCATGATTAGAAAAGCAAACGAAATACCTTATGTATATTTCATGTATATTTGACCATCACAATCATGTCCAATATCATCACAAAAAAACTATGAAAGAAATAGTGTAATTAAACCTAAGCTGTAATAATCAAACACCGTTCAAAAGTACTTTCATAATAAAATGAAAATACTTTGCTTTCTACTTACATTAACCCAATGAAACTCATCTGAGAAACATGTTTTACCCCTATACTCCAAGCTCATATTTTGACATCCCTTTCTCCATCTCATCTTCATCGTTCCCAACTTCATATTCTCACACTTTATTGCCACAGAGACACAAGTGTGTGGATATATCCCAATCGGAAACTGAGAACACATAATCACCAAGACGAAAAGAAGAAGATCCGACATTCGGACGTGAGGCTCCGCCGCCGGGCTTCGAATGAAGTCGGCGGGGTCCGCGACTGAACAAACACTCTCTCCCAGTCATGAGATCGCCTCTTAATTGTGTTTTTCATCCGACATCTTTTAAACAAAACGCGCTTGCATTCCGAAGTTAAGAGGCTATGAGCCAGATTATGGCAGTGCAAATGGGCCACACTCAGTTTATGAACCTGTCTATTGAGATTTGTTTTATTTCGCTTGGCGACGGAAGATTATTCAGGAACAGAATAAAAAAGGTATTGCCAAATGCCTGTTACGGCAAAGAACAACACTGAAGTCTTTGTTGAAAATTGCTGAATCAAAAAGCATTTAAGTCCGGGATTCTGGACAAACGATACATTTGCAGTTTTTCAGCAGCTCTTAAACTAGGACTAAACTTGTTTAGGTTCACCGATTTTCGACAAAGACTTCTTATTTGTCTTTGACATTTTGACAAAACATTTACCCTGCTCATGAATCCTCCGTACGTCGACCGGCGAAAACTAAAATTTCTTCTTTTACATGATATTCTGAGAATTGTCCGCATGTCAAGATTTGACAGCAATAAAAAAAAACTTGTCACGTGCGTATTTCGTAACGCGCGAAGTAAAGTCTTTCCCGCCAAAATGAAATCTACATAATGTGAAACCACCTGTCTCTCCAACAACACCAGCCGTCCGTTCACGTCGGATGCGACATGCGTATAAGCTTGAAAAGTGACTAGTTTTGCTCTTTTTCCTGATGAATATATTCTGAAGCCAGAATCATGAATGGAGTCGAGATACTAGTATACTAGAGTGATAAAACCACATTTTACTGTATCTTGTGTAGAAATTAAAATAAAACATTGAATGTCATTTCCATGGTTAGTGTTAACTTCCCTTAAAGGTCAATGTGCAACAAAAAGAGAAATAACTAATATCACGATGTCGATTTAAACCGTTTTCATGGTCATTGATTGTGCGTTCAGTGGATTGTATCATGAGGGGGTGTATTTTAGTTTTTTTCAGGCTTGTATCATTCAGATATGATTATTTACTTCTGGAACCTACCATTAACTTTACCATCCGAAAGACGTGACCAGGGCTCGAACCGCGAGCCTCTGCAGCAATTAGTAGCTTCCCCCCACTTAGCTTGGTTTACAGGCGCATATGGCGCGCCGTTTGACCAATAATTCAGATAAACACTGTTTATCGCCGATAAACAGTGTTTATCGCCGAAAAACACTGTTTATCGAGCGATAAACACTGTTTATCAAGCGATAAACACTGTTTATCGAGAGAAACTATGTTTATCGACTGAAAAACACAGTTTCTCTCGATAAACAGTGTTTATCGCCGAAAAACACTGTTTATCGGCGATAAACAATGTTTATCAAGCGATAAACACTGTTTATCGAGAGAAACTATGTTTATCGACTGAAAAACACAGTTTCTCTCGATAAACAGTGTTTATCGCTTGATAAACATTGTTTATTGCCGAAAAACAGTGTTTATCGGCGATAAACAGTGTTTATCGAGAGAAACTATGTTTTTCGACTGATAAACACAGTTTCTCTCGATAAACAGTGTTTATCGGCGATAAACAGTGTTTTTCGGCGATAAACACTGTTTATCGAGAGAAACTGTGTTTTTCAGTCGATAAACATAGTTTTTCTCGATAAACAGTGTTTATCGCTTGATAAACAGTGTTTATCGCTCGATAAACAGTGTTTATCGGCGATAAACACTGTTTTTCGGCGATAAACACTGTTTATCTGATTTATTGGGCAAATGGCGCGCACTTATGGCGCGCCGTTTGACCAATAATTCAGATAAACACTGTTTATCGCCGATAAACAGTGTTTATCGCCGAAAAACACTGTTTATCGAGCGATAAACACTGTTTATCAAGCGATAAACACTGTTTATCGAGAAAAACTATGTTTATCGACTGAAAAACACAGTTTCTCTCGATAAACAGTGTTTATCGCCGAAAAACACTGTTTATCGCCGATAAACACTGTTTATCGAGAGAAACTGTGTTTATCAGTCGAAAAACATAGTTTCTCTCGATAAACACTGTTTATCGCCGAAAAACACTGTTTATCGGCGATAAACAATGTTTATCAAGCGATAAACACTGTTTATCGAGAGAAACTATGTTTATCGACTGAAAAACACAGTTTCTCTCGATAAACAGTGTTTATCGCTTGATAAACATTGTTTATCGCCGAAAAACAGTGTTTATCGGCGATAAACAGTGTTTATCGAGAGAAACTATGTTTTTCGACTGATAAACACAGTTTCTCTCGATAAACAGTGTTTATCGGCGATAAACAGTGTTTTTCGGCGATAAACACTGTTTATCGAGAGAAACTGTGTTTTTCAGTCGATAAACATAGTTTCTCTCGATAAACAGTGTTTATCGCTTGATAAACAGTGTTTATCGCTCGATAAACAGTGTTTTTCGGCGATAAACACTGTTTATCGGCGATAAACAGTGTTTATCTGAATTATTGGTCAAACGGCGCGCCATAGGCGCACGCCACATCACCCACCATGGAAGGAATTGTCACGCTCTTTATCCGATAATGTAAGTTTTAACTGACAGTTACCAAAGGGAATGTGATTCTTTGCCAATCCAAATCAAGGCAAGTTGTCAGGGCATGAGTATTGATGGAAGGAGAAAGTCGTCTTATCAGTTTTAATTTTGTCTTTGTTTGTTTGTTGTTTTGTTTTTGTGTTTTTTGTTTAAATCTGAGGTGAATCGACATAATTTCCTACATTGGGTCTTTGATCTTGTAAATATCCGATCATATATTTTGTTGTGGTTCGTTTAAATCTATTCGATTTATTTTCTTCTTTCTTCTAATTTTCTGAATGAGAATGTTAATCGCGTGGCGGCCATCTAACCCATGCCACTCCTATAAATACGTCACGCGGTTCTGCATCTTCATGGCAATCCTGTAATGTCTTTCATCATCTCTCCTGCTTAAATGTCACAGGGGGATTTGCGAGGAAGCATGGGGGTTTAACTCGAGGGAGCTTATTAGAGATATTGGGGGACATGATTGAATTATGTCTTGAAGATTTATGTTCACCGGGGCCCATCTCTCAACGGCTCTTCCTCTCATGGCGATCCTCGAGTTCCTCGAAGACACTGCTGTCTGATCATAGCTTTGGCGTGAGGATATAGCTCAGCCCATGAAACACATTTGCAACTTTTACAAGGGAAGGTAATGGTAGTATCGTCCTCCTGGGAGTTTGAAATAAACACATCTAATCCACAATAGCAACTGTGTGACGGAATACGCTGTTACCAAAGATAAACATTTTTACAAACACATCGAAATTTCCCACGTTGCCATTGAGCGTATACTTCAGAAATACTCACCACATGCAGTCAACACTACAACAACTTGCAATAAGTCCAAGTTTGAGAATGGAAAGCATCCATCTTTGCCTCATGAAAAAGTTTCCCCTATAACACCATGCAGTAGGTCCATGCATGATAATACGAAATGCTCTGGTTTTGTGTTACATCTGATCGTGGTAATATCAAATTACAATTCATAATTACCAACACAATATTCTTCTCCTTTTTTCCGGGAGCAACATCTTAGACTACGAAACACCTTTGGTAAGTAAACCTTTTCAGGTTTTTTTAAAATATTTTTTCTCTCTGTTTTTTTTTTTTTTTTTTTTTTTTTTTTTTTTTTTTTGGGGGGGGGGGGGGTCAATTGAATGATGATTCCTCTAGACTCTAGAGATTCCTTGCAAAATGAGGGTGTCAACGCATCTTTGAGACAGTTAGGCACGATAGTGTTTAAGTTATGGGTGTGAAGGGGATTGCATAGTAGTATTACATTCAGGTAGGGCCTCGCGACTGCCTGCAAGGAACCGCCTTTCCGACTTCAAGACGCAGAACATATATCATTGACCTAAATTCCCTCTATATCCGACCACCTTAATCCGGAGCACTTTACATCAAGATGACGTCATAACTCAGACTCCTTCGCAGCAGCTAGCTCCGCCCTCTTTCAAATTCAAAAGCGCGCGAAACGAGGGACGACCCAATATCAACCTTACATTTACAATCGTGATGTCACAAGGACAAAGCAATTTCATCTCGTCCAAAACAATCAACGGAGTAATAATCAATCATAACTCGTGATATTTCGGCCGAATAGTTGGCGACAAAATGTCACGCGCGACATGTTTGATGTTGTGTATACTTTTGTTTCGATAATAAAAGGATTCAACCAAACGACCTTTCCGATCGGCATTTTTTTCCTTGTCTGTTTCCCGCGAGTTTCTTTTTTTTTTAGGCGGATCGAGGCATTTTCAAACGACTTTTCATGAAACTGAATGAAACCGCAAAGAATCTGTCCAGGTTAGCCAATTTGTTTTTTTTTTATTTCCATGTAAATGTATATTCTTTTCATAGTAATAATTAGTAGCTGGATTTATAAAGCGTTTTTTGCCCGAGGATTCAAATCGCTGCTATTATTACCCCGGCTTTAGCTGTGCTGTCCATAATATTACAGGCGCTCAACCAATCTAGGGATTTCTTCCTACTGGGTACCCATTAACCCTACCTGGGTTTAGTGCAATATGGTTAAATTTCTTGCTGAATGAAAAAAACCGCAATGGCTGGGAATCGAACCCACGTCCCACAGATTGAAAGTGGATAGTCATAACCACTAGACCACGACGCTCTTACGGCCTACGCCAATGTTGTTGAAATTTTACATTCGTAATGAAATTATTTGGGAAAATGATTTGGACTTAACGAACGTTATACTTGGAGACTGTAGCTAATAACAACTACCTCGTTTTAATGGGGATACGTTGCCGCATTCCTCTTTTCGTGACATTATTCTGACCAATGTGGTATTGGCTTTGCATACAATGACGAAGATCCCATTCATATGCAGGGTATAATTCCGTCAATGTGTTCATTAAAATCATAAGTGTCGACTGGGACGTATATGTCTTGTAGTTGAACTGAGGCGGCCAGTTTAAAACTTTTTCGACAATTAATTACACAAACATGGCGTTTGATCTATTGATTTAAAAGAACCTCTCGACTAAAAAGGTATAAAAAAGTAAGGAGATTTGAGATAATTAAGTAACGCAGTGTTTACTGTTCGTGTTTTAAGACTACCATAACTGCGTCCTTCCCGATAACATTAATGCCACTTTTAATCTCTGACTTGAGATTACAAATCCACTTAATTTAGTCGGGGACTGAAGATATATGATTCTTGCGGTGCCCTGACAGAGATAAACCCAGTATCTGATCTTGTCATTTGTTTATTGCACGCATGAGGTCTCATGGTTGACGATAAATCACCAGTGTTGCTACCGTGACGTGGATTGCCGTGTTTAGCTTCACCCAACGACACGCCGTAAATGCATCAATGGAAGTGGGTGTATGCTCACACCCCTGTGTGATTCTTCTGGGGGCAAAGGGGTAATAGATTTACCCCCTTAGTCTTCAAAACTCTATCTTTCTTAAAAACATGGCGAGTCCTTCTTTTTTTGCGTTCATTGAGCTTCTCTTCTAGTAGCATTGGCCTATTATTGATCATACTTTGAATTCACGTCTGGGCCTCAGCACAAAGAGTTACGATTGATCCAATCAACCTCAAGTATATTGAAATCCATCAACGTCATATTTTTTTCAGGAAATTTGCACAATGTTCTTTGCAAACAAAGAGAAGCAATCTGAACTTTCAAGAAAATTATGATTGTACGAATATACATCATATCTAGAAAATATTTTGAAACATGTATTTTAGATTTTGAAGTTGCTGGCTTTCCATAGTTTTGGTTGATTGGATCGATCGTAACTCTTTGTAAGATGGGACCCTGATTTATGGATGTTCTCACAATAAACGGGTAATTGCTTTCAGATTAAAAACAAAATAGAATTGGCTTAATGATTCTTCCTTGTCTTTGCACAAATCCTACCACTGTAAAACCTTGAAAGGGTATCTGTTTTCCTTCGCCGTGAAGAACATGCATGGTGATGGAAGTAATGGTAAATAATGTACACATTATCAAGCTGTATGTTCACATCTACTGAAGATAGATCTACTGCTGCATGATATACTGGGCCCCGTCTTACAAAGAGTTGCAATTGAGCCGCTCAACCACAACTATGGATGGCCAGTAATGCTAACATCTAAAATGCAAATTTGTTTAAAATAATTTCTACATAATATGTATATTCATACATTCTTCGTTCTCTTGAAGATTCAGTGTGATTCTCTTTGGTCACTTAGGAGATTGTGCACATTTTTTGTAGAAACAAATTGAGGCATGGATGGATTTCCAAACAGATGAGAATGATTGGATCAGTCGTAACTCTTTGTAAGACGAGCCCCAGATCTTTAACCGGTCAAGTGATCCCGTCCTGGTAGTGCAAACTAAGCTTTAAAATTTAACTCTGCAACTATTCACACAAAATGGGAATTGTTACTTTAAATGTTGTCACAGTGTTGCAGGAATAAAACCAGGATGCCGTTGCAGAAAAGTTATTATTTTAGTAACTTATCCACCAGAGGTAAATGAAAAAAAATATCTTGATTTTGATATAGCTCTTGAGCCAAGTTACTATGGAAGTTATTACTGATAATTATTATTATTGATATTGATTATTGCAAATTATCATATGAATAACTTTTATGTAACGGCGCCATGGTCCTTATGGAAAACAGACAAAAAATTAAGATACTAAATTACATAGATGAGTGTGCATTTCATAAAGTGTTACAAAATTTGCTAATGCTTATTTGGATAAGATTCATTTTGCTATAACCTGGCGAAGTTTGACATATTGATACGAAGTCTTATTGTAATAATAGTTTGACTCGAAAGAAACTGCCATCACCCTCCCCTCCGTGGGCTGCTAACAGTTTAATGTATTGAGTTGAATACGAATGTTCATACCTCCACCCCTCCACCCTTCGTCAATCTTTGGGCCTTCCCATGCCCCCCTTGTCGGATCAGTCTATCGCCTTTGACATGCCCCTCTGCTTCTCTTCTCGTGTTTGTTTATACCATCGTCTCGGGGCTCTCTCCTTAATTACATGGGTCTCCGAGTCAGGTGATGATTTATACCCGTCCCAGCTCCGAAATTTTCCCGCCATTTCTTCCCGCCATTCCTTTCCCCCCTGCGAGAGCGTAAAAGCATTTCACGTCCTTTTACGACATTCATATCGTGTTTTACTGGCGGAAAGGGCGGGTTTAATGAGAAACGTCGATCTACACTATGGGTAAAATGAAAAGTGGTTGGTCCGTTCGCCCTGCGATTATCATGAGAGGATTGTTTCATTTCATAAAAGTTAATAATCATAAAAAGGTAAGTGCATCCATATCTCATTCAGAGCTGAACTTGCGGAGCTGTTAAAGTCAGTCCTAGTTGTCATCCACAATAATATCAATAATACGTCTATCATATAAATACAATCGTAATAGTGCTATCAATACCAATTCTGTATCATTGAACAAAATAAATTTAACTGAAAAATTGGCAAGCTGAAAATCATCTAGATAAATGAGTACACGTGGAGACACTTACAAAACCGCATTAGAATATGTAATGAAGAATTACTTTCTTGTTTTTCTTACTACTGACCTATTTAATTGTATTCCTTTATCCATGAGAATCACTTAGCACATGGCATTGCTTGGTACGTGTTTTTTTAATCATGAAATAAAAAATATACATCTTTTGAACACATAACTAATATAAAAGCACTAATGAAGACATGAAAAAAAAACCTGATTACCCATAGTAATTTGAGAGGCAGAAAGAGAGATGAATTTGTATGATCAGATTTCATCGTTTTTCATTGAAAAAACCCTTTTAACTTAGTCGTTTGTTTTACTCATATAGTAAATCACGCTGGTGATCACAGAGTAAATGACAGAGTCTACATTTACCCACTTTTGGTGATAACACACATTGGGTTAGCCTAATTGCATCTCTCTCTTGCCTTTGTTACATCTGTCATTCAATTAACAGCACGAAATGTCAGTTAAGGAGACAAAAAATGATATTAATGCATTCTAAAAGTCATGATCGACTTCGATGTTCGCAGGGAGAATGTATAAACCACTGTTTGGCATTTCGATAAAATGGTTTGCTTTCCGTGATATTCCTCAAGTAACATTGATGCGTACGTGGGCTTCATAATTGCATGGTAATCAAGCTCAATGGTGTTTGATTAAATGAATAGATCGGAAGCATGCTATGTTATTAGTGGAGCTTACAGGGATTCGATTCAGACGACCTCATTATAATCTAGGCGACGCATGGTCAATAACTAAATCGACAATGAAACAAAATGAGCATGAGTAAAAGTTATAAAAATGGCGCATTATCATGTCAAATTACAATTGTCATTGGATTATTGCGATTTGCAGAGTATCAGTGTGTGGCTTAGGAATATGAGCACCGTAATATGCAGGGATTTGACTTTAATACCGCTTGGTATGGTGATCATTGGTTTAACACGTGGCGTGACGTCACAATATGATGTCTAGGGATGACTGCGAAGAAGCAAAATGGCGCCCGTGAGAGATAATGTAATGAAATCACGTGGTTTATTTAAATGTAGTTTTCGATTTGCTCTTATGGAAGATGACATGGAATATTTCTTTCAGAAATGCTATCCGAAGTAGATGTAAACCAATTAAGGCCATATCGTGTTTTCGTTGTAGCATTTTAGCGCAAAGTATCGAATGTGAGAAAAGGGTAGGATATAGAAAATCAATTAAACCCGAAATCATGAATACAGACATTAGTGCGGGTAATTATCCTATACCCAATGAGAAAGACGGAGCCAACCATAGACCTATAAATGGGGACTTGGGCCACCGCAAGGACACAGTAAAAAGACTTATGTTGTGTGTGTGTGTGTGTGATGATATCAGTTGTGAATTCTATCACCTATAATATCAACGTGAATGCCTCCCAAATGACAGTCTCCTGATGCATATTTTCCCCACTAAATTGAATAAAATGCCAACCTTTTCGAGTGGGATTGTCTCAATTCTGTCGTGTGAATCTTGGTCATCGTTACTGTGAAAGTATATTTTTGTCAATGAATACGTCGTGGCTATCAATCAAATCTACGCTCAGCACATTTGCAGGTGCTATAAGTCAACGATAAAAATATCTATAAACTACAGGGTGCGTACAAAATGGTATGTTCATTTATCATTACCATTCAAGTGACACATACCTCTGTATCGTAGTATCATACAACCTTCCCTCACCGGAATGAATGTACGAATCACCCTGTTGGATGAAGTATAAGACCTCAAAATAATGAAGAGGCTTTGTTGTTGTTGTTTATGTGGAATATACGTTGAAACATAAACTTTTCGGTATCCATTTCCATAGCTAAAATACATAAGATATTCAGTTGCATGTTTGCATTGTTGTATCACTATTTTGATATGACGGAGTATTTGAATGGATGAAATCTACCTTTTAATTGTGTTGTAGTAATAAAAAAAACTAGGGTGTGGGGAAAATGATTAGGTTTACCCGGCGGGGATGACACACCAAAGATTAAAATAAAAGGAATAAATATTTGAGGTATATCCACACAAACATGAAATGGTACATAAATCATGGTCTTGGTATCGGAAAGCATACGGCTTATAAATTCTTCTTTACAACTTGAAAATATGAAGAAGAAGAAAAAAGACAATTTCCATTATACCCTGATGCAAGATTCAATGTTGTAATAATCACTTATGTGACTCTATCCAAAACCGGGACGTGTAACTAGCACGCCTTCAATTCGCTCGCTGTAGGCTACCGCTGCATTATTGATATTGTTTTCATTAGATACCCTATACAATGTCAGCAATGACGGCCAAGATCGTTATTTTTTCCCTCTCCCTTAAATATTTTATACACACCATTGGAGACCCAGTTAAATTATGCTTATGATAAACGCGTCTAATTCAATTTGCTCCGGCGAACATGCCAGGACCGTCGGGAAGCGAGCGCGGGCGATACGCTAGTAGTCAATTCAGGTCACGTGACATTATTCGTAATGATCTTCATTTTCTTGTTTCTGTTTTCATAGCGTATGTGGTTGAGTTCATTATGTAGGGGCTCTAACGACTGGTTGTAAGACATTCTTGGAAATTTATTTGGAAAATCATTCGAGTCTGAATTTCGAATAAGAATTATCAGGAGACGGGTGTGACGTAATGATGATAATAATTTTACGAATGAACTAATCATGCTTATATCGGGCTACAAATCCATGTTTGCAAGTTCTATCATTTTGTTTTCAGTTCGAGACCCTACTAGTTAAGATTTCGTAACCATAGCTTTTGTTAATCATTGCTACTTACCATTTTAAAGCAATGCGTTGTTCAATCTTAACCATTTTTTTATTGGGGGGGGGGGCACATTATATCAAAGCATTGGCTAGTTTGACCAATCAATTATTCAGAGTGATTGTGGCTGCTATTGGCTATATACTTTAAAAAGTTTGCAATAGCAAAGATATAACACTACTAAAAACAGCTTACGTGAAGGTATGTTATCGCAGTATATGTGTAACCCACATCATAATTTGAAGTGAACATGTGAAATTTCATCATTTATTACAAAGAAAAAACATTGGTGTTACGCAAAAATAAAATATTTCGTCACCCTTTAGCGTGCATTCGACATTACGACCTAAGCAACAGATAGCGGAAAAGAAAGAAGAACATTTGATTACAAATATTGCATAGAACCTTCTGTTTGAATGTATGTTTATGTTTGGATGCAGATCATGTAGCAATATCATATGATGCATGTTTGCGAAGATCATGCAATATCGAAGATGACTTTCTCAATTAAATCTCGGGGTCACGTGCAGCAGAAATATTGCTGACACGGCATACGCTCCCATCGCGTCCATAATGAAGGGCGGCCCCCGTGTAAGTAGAGCGTTACTCGGCTAGCATGCTAACCTCTGAATTGCACGCCTTATATTTGTGTTGCCTTTTGTCATATTTTGTTTCACTTATTTGAAACTCTCATTGAGACGGTTAGATTATTTTCTGCGTAAACTTCATCTAAATTATAATCTTCCTTTTTTTTCGTATATAAGATTGTGTAAAGTGTTTCCTACATCACACTTGTTCGGTCTTGTTTAGTGAAATATATTTTAAAGCACTTAAATAGGCACTTAAAACAAACTTGATTTTTACATTTGATTATCAAATACGAATTTAACACTTACCTGAGATTCGATGTGAAGAAAAGAGCCGAGATTAAGCGATTTCCAGAGAAGAATCGATGATAAATGCAGTCGTTTATAAAACAGAAAAGAGAAAAGTCAGAAGAAAAGTAAGAATGAAGAATGAAAGGAAGGAAGGAAGAAAGAAACAGAATGGAGAGGAAGAAAGAAGAGAGAAGAAGAAAAAATATTAATTGATTGCAATGATATACACTGTATTTATTAATTATTTCCGTTTCGTACTGCATGCATGAAAATATATAAATCTATTCTTTAAGGAACGTAGTACTTAAAGCATAGAAATATTTTACGTTGGAACGGGTGTTAAAAGGGTCAATATAGTTTATGTAATTCTTCGGTTATTCATACACATGAAGCAGAGCACAAGCCAGGGGCGGATCCAGTATTTTCCAAAGGGGGGGGGGAGCACATTTTCCCGAGGAAAATTCGACAAGCCCCCCGAAAAAGTTCCTCACCTATGTACGAACGACATATTCGCATAAAAAAAATATGCGGTGATTTCAAAGGGGGAGGGGGGGACAAATGTGTAAGAACGGCACATTTACATTAAAGATTTTGAGTATGGCTCTCAAAAGGGAGGCATGGGCCGGATGTGCCCCCCCCCCTGGATCAGCCACTGGGATAAGAAGATTCATGTATACCTATTCTTATGCAGTTGCACACCCAAAGAGAATCAAATTTAATGCTCCAGTCTCACGGACGAAACCGACTCGAGACCGATATAAACTATTACATCATTATAAGCAGTGACAATCAACTACCAATGTTGTTCCATTACCTCGACATGACTGCACCATACATGTAAAGATCGCAGTTGTTAACACACTTTTTTTAAAAATGTATATACATTTATCTTTATGTTGATTAAAAAGTCAAAACTCAATTTATTTTTCATGAATAAATCTTCGATCAAAATACCCGACGCCACTGATCCACTCACGATTGTTGCCTTAATTTACGCAGACTATCAGAATAAAACTTATTAAGATGTGAACTCGGGGCTTATCCGTCCCGTCCCTAGCCCCATATACCATGCATACAACCCCCCCCCCCCACCATAGGCTGACAGTAAGGTATAAGACAGAAAAGAAATTCATTAAACATATATATGCGAATAGGTAATGGCGATGTCAAATCTATAAATCCTTTTTACCGTGGTATCTCGCTTTTTTAATTTCCCAAACGGACGATGACCCCCCCCCCTTGTCCACACCCTTCCCCTATCTCCAAAGACGAAAGTGCCCCTCGATGACCGAACCACACTGCCCCTGGACGCCCACACCCCCTCTGTGCCCCCTCCACAACTGCATTCATTATACCCACGCAGGGCCTAATCAACGGCCCACCCATCCCAAACACGTTTGGCCATGGCAGCTTCCGCTAAACGTTAACAATTATTAGTCCCGAATGATTGATACACCAATATGTACTATTCAAATACAAATCGAGTCTCATTTTTTGGCCTCGGTCCCACGCGTGCTTGTCCATGCAAGGTGATAATTCCCGCATCCCCCGCCAGATCCCATTCAAGTTCAATCTAATTTTCTATTTGACTTTCAAATACTGGACTCGCTTGCCGACGCATGCATGCCGAGCAATTTGAATATGGAAACCGTCCTATCACCAATCGAACCGTTCAACATGGTTTGGTAAGGCACTATGCGGTTCTAAGTGTTACTTTATGCATTGAAAAACATTATGATCTACATTCTAGCTGAATACAAACTGAATTACTAAAATACCTTCCTCATAACCGAAAATGTGTAATAGGTTTTTTTGTAAAAAAAATATTACATTTGAAATTCAAATGGTATGGTAGTCATTAAAACGCGCATTTAACAAAGAACGATATTTGGGGCCCACTTTCCAAAACCATTAAAGTTCTTTTATTGGAGCCCTCATTACGTAAATCGCCAAAAGCCTACATTATTACAAGGATCAAACATATCATACATAACATTACACATTTCAATGAAAGTTTGTAAATGCATTACATGCAATATGCATTCAATTGAATTCAGGGTCAATTACGAGTTGATATGAAGTGACAATCGCAGAAATTATTATCGTAGGCGTATCTGTGATGGCCCAAACCGTAAAATACAGAATTCGATCGAATGAGTTTATTCTTTGAATTACATGAGGACAGGCCATTTTTATAATAATACATTGTTCATGACACACATATATTTAACAGTTATTCTAACGTTTAGCACCTGAAGTGAATTCTAATGTAATTATGTAATAGACGACTTTTAAACAATAAATACAGCAAGATATTCATCATTATGTTATTAATTAGTGATGGGTTCTATTTCCATTGTTTTTACTGTAGATAGGCTTCCATTAATCATATTACCACAACTTTATTTTGTCAATGTCTTTCTAATTATCCAGTTTTCCACGATTCAGAAGACGGAAAAGAATCACGGAATTCACAAATAACATACATTTTACAGAATTTCATTTAATTTTCATTGCATTTCCCCCTGAAAACATGATTTAAGGGCAAATGAATTTACTTAACATGCAGCTAAATGTTAATGCCTCTTGAGCAAATATAAAAAAGAGGCGCTTTGTTAGAAAATCCGAATCGAACCTATCTGCCTATATTGTGAAGTGTTTAGCGGAGTGTTCGAAGCTGCTTTTATGGACGTTTTATGGCAAAATATGTTTTTATGTATTTATTTTAGGTGGCTTTGTCATCTAACCGAACAAAACAAAATTTGAATTTTATAGAATGAAAAGGTTTTTAACAGTAAATCTGTTTTTCCAGGTAAAAACGAAAAAATGAAGGTTTCAATGATAGTCAGTCATCTTCCCCCTCCTCTCTTTCTCTCTTTCGCAATCTCCCTCTTCATTCTTATTTTCTTTCTGTATCGCTTTCATTTTCTCTCTTTGTTCATCTGTTTTTCTCTCTCCCTATTAGCTCTGCAATAAGCTCTAATTCATCCAACTAAATCCTCTCAAAAATTTAATCAAACCATGACATTTGAATACAAATTACGCTTTCTCCAGCAGGCTCAATCTCACGATTTATCAATTATCAAGCACGTGGCACAGAAATGAGTAACTTAACACTTGTTTTAATGCAACTTCTGTCTACCCCAAATGCATCCATCTTCTTGACCTTTGACCCCGTCAATCTTAACAGCTTTTGGGTAACAGCAAATGATCCATTATCAACCACTTATAGGCCCGATTACTTCGCTCATCGAATCGAAAAGCTCAATTTCTCTCAAGTCTCTAATCTCAACCAACACCGATCATTATAGGTGGGTGCAGGGGCGAACGTAGGCAGTAGAGATTTAAGGAACAATTCTTATTCCATTTCTTGATTGTAAATAAGGGACCAGTGTTTCATCTTTAAAAACAAAGGGCGCCTTAAAAAATCACCTTCATTCCAAGACACATAATAGGCTTTGACAGAAAAAAATGAGTGTTTCTCTAAGAATAATCGAGGGGGCTCCTTAATAGGCTGCAGCTTAAGTGTGAATTGAACTCAACGTTGAACTTAACGTGACTACTTGAAGTTAAGTTAGTACGTTATGTATTCAAGAAAAGATCCTTTGATGATGACGTCATATCAATAATAAATTTTAAAAGCCTTTGTCATTATATCATATTGTAAATAATTGATATTCAATAAATGTAAAAATGACTAATACATTTTAAGTGTGATCTTAAAATCTGTGTATAAAAGTCCAAGGTTTTTAGATGACAGGTTTGAATCCCACTGGTTCCAATTTTTTTTCTGACTTACGATTTTCATTACAGATCGAGCATGCGATCTTAAACACATAGGGGTAATGCCGAAAATTTGTTCACAATTTAAAGTCCAAGGTTGTTAATCAAATTTACAAAATCGGGGTTGAAATTGTTCCACAGCTCACAATCTTAATGACCTTCCCCCATTCTCCCTCCCTCACATGAAGTAGTAGGCAAAATGCTCTATATTCTTACCACCTATGCAAAAACCCCTATGGGGTTGACAATCATTCAGCTATCATCGTCGATGCATTATCAAATATGAAACGAGAGTGAACGATAACCTTGCCACAGTTTCCATACTATATCTCCCTCTCTCTTTCTCTTTCTCTTAACTACAAACGTTATTGCTGTTTTTTTTTTTAATGTTTTCTAGACACTTTCTCTATGTATACATTCTACTTAAAGTATCCATCTTCCTTTGTGAAGTTGTGTGTGTGAGGGGGGTAGGGGAGCGTGTGTGTTGGTGTGTGTGAGGGTGTGCGTGTGTATGTGTAATGATGTGTAGGGGGGATGAAGCTCACCAATCACCCCTACACACACACTTTTTTTTCAATAAACGATTAAAAAATACCCCGTAACATTACCCATGTGATTGTGATTTCTGCGTGGCCACATCCCCACTTTCGCCCCCCACACGCACTTTCAAAACTATTCCGCGACCCCTACTATTCGTCATTTTAAATATTTTTGTATTTTTTGTAATCATGTGCTCGTACACCGACTAGCCGTTTCTATCTTGATCACGTATTCTCTATTCTGAATTATGTATGTGCAGGCATTCTCCATTTTATGCAATATGTCCTTTTCAATACATTGTTCCGTGAAAACATGAAAAGTGCATCTCTTTATTTTATTTTTTTCTTCTGGCACGTGGGCATTTTATCTCCATATGTTTAATAACACTCAATATTATGACTCTACTTTTGTCAATAAGTTGTATCGTATTGTATTTATTTCATAATTCCGTCAATAAAAAAAATGATATATATTTACAATTAAAAAAAATAATTAAAAAGATACCAGAACAACGCTATTTTTTTTATTCCGTGTGACTTTGTGTGCCGAAAATCGTGAACTTTACCTTTTCTCTCGCTTTCATTAAAAAGGAAACGAGTAATTTCAAAAATATTACCTATCTGATAACGTATGTAAGTTTACGATTCCTTTACCTATTTTCGTCCACCGCGCCCTCTCTCACCCCTTCTTTCTCTCTCCCTCTCTCTCTCTCTTCCTCCTCTGTCTCACTTTTCTTGTTTTTCTCTCTGTTTCACTCATTCACTACGTGTACACTGTAAAAAAAGACACTTTCTCTCAAACACACTCTCTCCCTTTCTCCCCCAATACAAGTCCAACCTTAGAAAAACCCTCTTACTCTCACCCTGACTCCAAGGCGCATTATTTTTGACGGACGCACCGGAAAATTTCCCTTGACAAATTGTATCAGGCCTATTTGACGGTCACTAAGCAAAGAACTCAACCGCGAGTCATTGCGTTATGGATCTCTCCGCACGGTATATGGCAGCGCCACTGAAGGCCTTTTCAGGGCATTTTCAGGCCCACTGCCCCTTTTGCCTACGTCAAGTGGGGCACAGGAAGTAAGCGCCCCATTTTTTCCTTTATTGACACATTGGTGCTCTTAAAAAAATGGTAATTGCCTCTTTTTTTGTGAAAAGATAAGATCTTTCCTCTTCTTGTCAAGGAAATTTCAAAGAAATCCATACACTTTATGAGCCCAGCCCCCTCCAATTTAAAAAAATTCGAGTCTAGCCCTCAAATCAGTTGAAATGAATGGACAATTAAGCAACTATCTTACCCTTCAAACGCTCTCTAGTCATGCTAGTATAGCCTTCACATTTTACACCGTGCATGCATTCCCACATACACCTACCAATTTACAACCATGCGGTTACCACGGAATCGGGGGAGAGGCAAGCATCTTTTTTATTAATGGTGGGGGGGGGGGGTCGGCATGCCAAGGAGACAGTGGTTCATCACTACAAACAGACGTTCACTTTTTTTTCTCCAATAAAATGTTGATGTCAAGCAGCTATAGGACAAAAATATTATCTAAAGGGGAAGGGGGAGAATACGACATACCATAGATTATTATTCATGTACAAAGTGGGGCTGAAATTTTGGTGAAGCCACCACCCCCTCCCCCTTCCCTCAGTTGATCCGCGCTTGATACTGATCCAACACAAAAGTTGTGTTTTTTTAAACCACATTCAAAGTAACTGAGTCGGAGTCAATCGGAAGTCTCGCCGTCGCCAGGCAACGGGCATCAATTATTCTATGCTATTGGGCAAATTTTCCACAAAGGCTCTAATAGGGACGTGATTTGTGGACGGCTGAACTTCAAACTTCGCCGCAGATATCAATTATTGAAGGAATGTGATTATGAAACCTGGTCGACCTTCACTTTCCATGACAATTTTACACTTGCCTGAAACAGCAGAGACCACCAAGGGCGTTACCCAAAGGAAAAAGCAAGTCGCCTTTTTTTCTGGTAAGAAACACTCTAGAAAACTGGAATCAAGTTTGGTCTTTTTGTTTTAAATAGCCTGAACAAAATAAAATCACAAGCTAAAATTATGCTCTACAAACCCAATTTAACATTTTTTTATATTGCATTTATGGAAAGTAATGAACATTTTCATACCTAACAATTAGAACAAAGAAACACTTATTTTATGTTTCATTGTGTTTCATTACAAGACGCACAGAGGCTGCAAAAACGCCCTTACCATATATGCTTTTCGTCGAGATGCATTATGATGTGTTTTGCGATGGGTCTTTCTCATAAAAAAAATGAACGTATCATGTCACTTTCATTCGCAAGAAGCCCTAGTATTCATATTTTGAGTATCAAAAGTGGCATTCTGTATGATCAGACACGCTTTAATTTCCATATGATCTATTTCCTTCTACAGTGGTTATCATGGAGCAATGCGAACGCCGTTCTTCCTTTAGCATTCGATGGCAGGGGTCCAAGCTCATTATAAATAACATTAAGGCGAAACTTCCTGTTCTTTTTCCCCCAAAACTAAATGTCTCTTATCGTTTTTATATTTTTTCTACGAGCCTCGTTGTACGAAGAGAAACACGCTCCTGCCTTCCATAATTGAATATAGCGACGGTTAACTTAGTCAATTTGGCCTACGTACTACGCTCACTTTGGAATTCAAAATTAATTGAAATTCACATTACGGTAAAAGTGCCGCTTGCATTTTCTCTCTCTTTCTTTTCAAGCAAAAGCACGGACTGAACAATGGCGCGTATTCAAGGCTCCAAGCTGGCGAGTCTGACATTGCAGGTGTACCTATACCCTTATCAGGTGATGGGTACATTAATAATTGAAAGGTGACTGCCCCGGTGTAAAGTCAATTCCTTTAATTGTTGGCAAAATGACGAATAATTCTTTCGATGTTGGAAAACAGGACGGAGTGGTGATATTTTCAACGGCTTTTGTGCAGCAAAGTACGACAAAATACGTCATGAAATCTCTCTTATTGACTATGAAAACACAGGAACATGTCTTCCGGCGTTGAATGTCTATTTTGCTTTTGTCAAAAAGAGGTTCAAAATGGGTTACAAAGTATTGACGGTAGACTTATGGTCGTCAATGGCCAACAAACAAGCCTTTAATTAATAAAAAGCTGGACATTTTATGCGTTCGATCCAAGAAGAGATATTGTAATATGAAATCAAAGAATGAACAAAAAGTTCGTGTTATTAAGACAGGAGAAACCATAGGCATATCCATTGTCACTCAGAGAGGTCGAGTCGTCACCACTAATTCAATGAATCGTGTTATGTATTCTTTCTCTTTCTTAATGTTCCAGAGGGAATGTGTTACATTCTCCTGACGGTCATGGTCGAATCCAACCTTAGCACCGGACAGGTGAACGACGCGTTGTGGATTACGCATTTACTTTGTACACGCGTTCAAGAATGTACGAGCCATACTATTACCCCCAGGTTGACACCACCTGGTAGTGACCGATATCGAGTGTAGCTCAATCAAAGGAGATGTTTAACGTGTTCACCTTCAGGGTGGCAGTGTTAGCTAGACCTTTCCTATTTTCAGTCATTTTTTTTACATTCACATTTCCACTCGTGTAGTTGATCACCATTCTAAATGGTGGACACATTGCATGTCTATGGATAATATTAGAATTGAAACTAAGTTTAGGGGCTTTCCTTCTCTACAAGCTTTTGCTTTTCTTGGCAAGTCCCTCCGTTCATTTCTTGTTTCTTTTCATTGATAAAATTACTGCAACAAATTGTAGTTTTGTTTAATTTATATTCAACATTTGTTACGAAATTTCATTGATTTGTCTGTTTCATCGATTATATTGAATATGTATTGTTACTTTGATTATATTTTGAAAAAAATTGTTGAACGGAAATAAAATCTAAATCTAAATATATATGAAGCTTATGATGTGAATACTGAATTTGGAATTTTAAGATGATGGATAATCGTTCTATATATACAGTTGCACTATGGATATGGTGAATAAGTAATGATAGCCAAAATATTGTACACCCTCTCACCGACAATCTTTTCGTTTCCCATCTTTAACCCTTTGCGCACTGATGTTGCAATCTTGCACATTCGTACAAGTAAATCCAGCAATCGTAGTAATTATTTTTCCCCTACCTTCAAATTAGATAGGCTAATGAAAGGCAATAGATCTTGGATAACATCTATATAATGATAATAAGTATCAATGGTGCAATATGCAAATCTTGAATTGAAGATAATAACATCGAAACAATTGCCATTATTATCCACACAAAAAAATTAATTCAGCGTGCAAATAGTTAAACAACGTGGTAAACGGATTATTGTAAAAAGAGACTAAATACAAGGCTTACAAATGAACCAAGTAACTTAACCTTTACCAACTGTCACATTCGAAATGTTGTGGAATGACGTTTAACATATAGTAATTATCGTATGAATAATAAACGAAGGCACCTGTGACTTTCTCGAAATTCCCTTCTTTTACGTCTTTTATGGCTTCCGCCTTCTTACAAGTTGCCCAATGCATATGCCACGGTCACACCAACAAGGCCGACTCCAAATCTGCCGATAGGATGTCATTGGTCACAACATTGTAGCTTTTTATCGGTCTTGAGATGGATTCGCAGGTGTCACTGTATCACAGCTCTTTAACACGACTCAACTAAATTCCTATACGACATGGAACGATCATGTCCATTATCTTAAAAGGATACCGGCAAGCTATGGATGTTCAACTCTCTGCTGATACATTCGATGTTTCAGTACAATCGTCATGATGAGATGTGTCAAGCATTGCATTGCCCGTCTGTCATTTAAAAGCATCGCTACGTCTTCGTGTCACACGTGTTCACACAATAATATATAAGTCTCTGATGGCGTGTTCATATCGCTGGGTGCGTTTGTACTAAACTTGGCATGGACTGTAGTGCATGGAAAATTCATTAAACTAAGAACACTGGTATGTTGGTTGGAACTGCTCAGTTTGCAGCCCATCCACCTTTAGCAACAACCTGTAACTAGCGCATTTCAGCTATTTTTTTTTTGAAGCATGGATGCGGGCTTGTCGGTATTCCTCAAGGTTGAAAAAATTTACGCATGTGGTACTTCTGGCCAAATAAAGCAAAATTGAAAAGAAGGGGGACGGAGAGTTCACCCTTCAATATGCCTTTATTAGAAATGGCTGAATGGCTGAAAGTATACTTTTCTAGATTCAAATAATCTACAGAAGTTTCAGTTAGTGGTAGCCGTAAAATGTTGTTGCATTGACTGAACAAGTAGGCCTACAGAGGATGATGACCGGATGACCAGATTAAGGATGCAGTTGCAAGAGTGTCATCAAACACGTCACACCAAAGGCCATACCTTGACGTTTCATTACCAAACGCACTAGAAAGCCCCCAGCCACACTACCGGAACTGACTCCAGACCGATAAAAACTGTTACATTATGTCCAATGGCATGTTATCGGCCCGTTTGGAGTCAGTCTCGTAGGTGTGACTGAGCATTAGGCCGCGGACGCAATTCTCCAAAAAAAAAAGGCAATTCACGTTTAGGCTACAGTTACACCAACGTAACCGATTCCAAACCGACCAAAGGGTATGCTATTGAAACGTAAATACATTTAGTATGTGTGGATTCGATATCCCCGGTGTGGCTGTTTCATCACATGACCTCAACCAGTTTAATCGAAGTTTAATGTGCTTATTTAATCAATGTACATGTAAATTGCCCCTCCAGTCATTATTACCCAACTGATATGGTAATGATGGCGTTTTAGCATAAGTTATTAGCTGGGGGATTCAAATGATTTGGGCCTCCAAGTGATTTGTACACAGCGGCAAGAATGCATTACCATTTAATGTTGTACAAAAAGCTGTAGCGGAAAGAAATGGATGTTCGGAGAATGTGCAGGCATTGGGGAGTGCTCAGGTCAGGCATGATATTTTCCAAATGAAGATCATATCTGTCCCCTGATTAATTTCAAAATGAGGGCAAATATTAGACGAACTGCACTTTTGATCAAACATGAAAAGAATTATGATAGTAACAACTTCTCATTGCAATCAAACACGATGCATAGATGGAAAACTCATGAATGTCTATGTTTGGGCATACGAAATATCTACAATTTCTTAACAGAAATAAGTATCCCTTCTTTGCTAAGAATGCTTGAAGAAATCACACCATCGTGTTTGCATTTGACGTCATAGTGTGCTACATCTTCTGCTGATGAAATGTACGTTTAATCGATGAAATGAGTGGATATATCTGATTATCCCCCCTCTACCTGTACACAATTTGATGCTCAAATAACTAATCATTCTTTATTTACTGATCGTATTTATCGCAATGAAGCAATATAAACTATGTAAAATAGAGTTGAGCTTGGAGAATAAATCGTAAATTCTTTTCAAGATATTGATACTCAAAACTTTCTTAAACAAGCAAACCCGCAAATAGTTTTGATAATAAATTATTTAGGACAATGTTATATAGACAGAAGTTTTAATATTTCATACAAATGAAAGTTTGATTAAATATTCGAGAATGGCAAAAGCGTCAAGTAATGAATGGAAGCATGGATGAATGTAAGGGTGACAAAATGAATGGATGATTGAATGTATCAATGAATAAATTAATGAATTTAATGAATGAATTAATGAATGGATCAATAAATAATTGAAGGAAGGAATGCATAAATGAAGAATGGAAGGAAGGAAGGAAGGAAGAGGAAATGATTGGTTAATGGACTAATGAAAGAAAAAAAAACACGAGTGTTTAGAAAGACCATGGGGACGTTTCATAATTTCATTCATACACAACCACAAATGCAACTTCAAGGAATCCTTTACCTACTAATGAGGTACAATCCAGCGATGTCGATATGAAACCCTACACCAAACCCTAAGAATTTAGCAATCCACAAGATAGCAAACATTATCTAGGCGGGCCTAACCAACCTCAACATCTATCTTTCGCCGTGATTTTGTGTGTACAAGAATTCATCAAGTATAATGACCTGGTTTTCATGTCCCTTAAGTCTTCGTACCTTGTAAACTTGGCTTTTCGTGGGCCATCTCTCTATCTGTTTTCTTCTCGTATATCTCGCCATATTAGATTAAGTGTATCTTCTATCACCTCCAGTGAGTATCTCAAGCTTACGCAAACTTGGCGTCGGGATAATTTGCGAGTCTCAAGTTCCACGTTTTAATTGGTTTGATTCGAGCGTCAAACCGGTTCACTTACACTCACGCCCTAAACGCGCTTCTCACCACCATGCTTCTTATATACTCCTGCTTGGGATGTTATAACGCCCTCCGAACACGCGCTTTAGTGTTTTTCTTATACCATTCCATGGTGTGGTGCGTGGGTAGTATAAGTCAATAATTATGCCCGTTGTACTTCCATAGCGTATCATGTCATTTAACAGTTCTTTAAATGTTACTAATGTAGCTAAATCAAACAAAGGATAAAAAAAGAAAACAACTGCTTGTTGATAACCTGTTGCATTCGAAGGCGCTCTATGAGCATTCCTTTTGCCGACTACCTCCGCGATCACCACCACCACATGTGTTGCCTCCCGAATTTCATCTCAGTCTATAGGATAGTCACTAAACTAATGCAATTCCGAACCGCCCGCGGGTGTATTTCATCGCCTTTCCATCCGACGAGGAACCAAGAGGTAGGCTGGGATGGCACGACGGCCTTGCAAGGAGTAATTGGACCCTGTTAATAAAGTAAACTGACGGTCCCCATCCGGGTCGGATACTGCCATGTATCCGCCTTCTATCGATCCAGGGTTGATATCAAACTCCTCGGGTTCCCACAGCTATTTGCATCTCTGAATACCAAATAAACACCTTTATATTTGCAAGCAAATGTATACTACGGGTACTCTGATTTAGAAGGGTAGCCCTGTAAATCCGCTGTAGTGTTACAATTTAGTAGTTGGTGAAGGTGCTAATTTGCCCTCTTTTCATGTAACTTCGAAAAAAAAGACATTATGTATGCAGCTGTTTCTAACATAAATCATATTCAATTATGGTGACAGTTTGCCATCTTTGATCAAATCATTGGCCCCAATTTCCAATTAAAATATGAAAAAAGTATGTCTTTGAAAATTGCATTCCCATAGACATAACGAATTATCCCCCCCCCTCAAATTGCAGATATGGGTCTCGCTCCTTAAGCAATTAATCGCCTCATGTGTCGAAAGTAAAATACTGTCCAGAATTAGAGTCAATGTAATGACAGCTTTCATATTCGTTCAATTATGATTTGGACCCGTCCATAAATTATTGTTCATTACAAAATGATTATTGCTTAAAACCAGTGCATTCATAATTATCCATGATTAAAATAACAGCTGGGACGGGAGGGCCAACACGCAGTTCCAATGCACGTATTTTCTGTTACCTGTGCATACTGACTCTTAGAACTCCATTCCATTGTCTTACAGAACAAGCATCAATCCTTAATAAAGTATAGTCAATAAAAATAACCTTTCACAATTTATGTTGAAGCAGGTTCTTCCATATTTAGATTGTCTGACTATAACCTATGGTTAATTGCAATGAAATCGTAATGATCATGGTAATACATTCGCGTATTTTTCTTTGCCTATTTCTCGTGACAATGGATTATTTACTTCATCCATTATACCATCCTTCTAGGAAAACAAAAATATATAAACGAAGGAAGCATGGTGGGTGTGTGTTCAATCGTTAATGCTGTCACTCGATCAACATTCATGTTACCAGAGCTTCAGGTAATGGGTCACGATGTCAGACCATTCCCCAACAAATGTGTTAACCTTGACAACTTTGTCAGAGTTATCCAAACTCGGATGCGAGTTTGATGGACAGCGGTAAGGCAAGGGCACGACCCCAGGGCCGAACCTAACATCAAGGTGTAAGGTTTCTTGACATTGAGGTTCCATCCAAGGAAAGTGGTGTTTGGCAACTGTGATGGGGACAGGAGTGATGGCAAGAGGAAACATCACACGGCCGAAATGAGATGGAAAACATGAAAAGATGGGACTTGACGGGAATTCGGGACAGACAACACTATTATAAATAAACCCTGATGACCCGAAGCCAGAACGGATCGCCCTGAAGATGGCACAGATCTTAGCACTCTTGTATTCCCTGTGGTTGTTTGGAAATGTGAAACATGAAACAACCAGCAGTTTCATGGAATGTTGCCTGCTTCGGCACGTATCATTCCGGGAGAGGAATAAGACAGTGTCGAATTATTTTTTCTTGAAATATTTTTTATCTTCGAATTATAATAATTTTGAAAAAGAAAGACATGATTTTTGAAATGCCTAAACGTCAAGCTTGCTGAACAACTGCAGAAGAAGAGAAGATGAAGGATAATTTAGATCCTGACATAAAAGAATAATATGCCTGCCTACAGAACCTACCTAGTTATCCCTCGGTATAGGTAAGGTAGAAAAATAGAAGTGAAATTGGGAAGGGGGCATGGACTATAAGAAAGTTTTATAAAAATATGACTCTGAATTACTGACTAGGAAACCTCCCGATATCTGCTCTTTCCAATTGCTTGATACCTACCCAAGTATAATCATAAGCTAAAGACAATGTTTCAATGAATCTAGAAGATTCCTGAACCTCTATTCGATTCCTAACAAATCGTCAGTGTGAAGGCTCTTCGACACTCAATTGTTGCATTCATTTACTGACCACTATTCTTAATATCTTATGGATCGCTAGTTTAATAATGCAAATGCTTGCGACTGTACTCAGCTTATTTTGCAATTCACTTTCCTTCACTTTAAGCATGAAACATCCGTAATGATGATCAGCTTCCTGTATCTCTAGATTCTAGATATCTGAGATCACTACTATAGCTTCTCTTCAACTCAAATCTATTCACGTCACACAACAAATTTTACATTTTCCAATCGCTTGTCAGCTTATATTCCGAAGCACTGTCTATGATCTTTGTCGGATATTCGATCTCAGCACTGACACGGGGTTAGAAATAGCCGGCAGTCCGACCGGTATCCGATTTCGTAAAATGTCAATATCCTACTGGGACCGGGGTATGTTTGGAACAATACTAATGATTATGTTCATGAGTGGAAAGGAATTTATCTGCCACGATGGTGCCAAGACGAGTTGACGGATTCAGAAATAGCATCACACGTATGCGAGAATATATACCGCTCCTCACAACTGCCTCTACAAAATAAGCCATTTCCTCCACTACCCACAAATATATGTTTTATACATATACATATTCTTTTCATTCAGTGGAGCGTTGTGGCCCAGTGGATTAGTCTTCGGACTTTGAAACAGAGGGTCGTGGGTTCGAATCCCAGCCATGGCGTAATTTCCTTCGGCAAGAAATGTATCCACTTTGTGCTGCACTCGACCCAGGTGAGGTGAATGGGTACCCGGTAGGATTTATTCCTTGAATGCTTTAGCGCCTACATGGCCGCTCAGCTACAGCCGGGCTAATAATAATATACCAAGTATATTTCAGCGCCTTGAGCACATAATCAATGTGGATTTGGCGCTTTATAAATACTCTATATTATTATGCCTTAGAAAGGTATCCAATTGAGAGATATTGTACACTGTAACAAATATTGAGTACAATTTTAACCATTACGAGGCTAATTATGTGCCCAACCGATTTTGGGCAGTATTTTACCCAATGCGGGAAGCATATTGTCCAGTAAGGTTGAACAAATAAAAATAAATTACTTTAGAATGGGCAAACTTTTCATCACATTGGATAAATAGAAATGCCCAATGTTATACTTGGACCATGGACCTACCCATGCTTGGATACATAATTACCCTCATGGTGCATTTTACCCCATATTTTTAGAGTGTAGGCAAATTAGGCCCGATTAAATAAACTTTATGAAGAGTATTAAAAAAGATAAATGAGATGACAAAGATCAATAACCGGAACTTGACCCTTTTCCCTTTTTTCCAAGAGAGGAGTGAATCACATCTCCCCCGCAAGCCTTACTCGCACAGAGTGTGGTACTCCCTCCCTGTATACCAAACTTATACACAAACACGCCTAACCATTTGACGGGGATATCTAAAGCGTATATTCCTTTTAATCTGAGTCCTTACCTGAAACCAAGCTGGGAATCAAGCATGTTAATGCAAGGTTTAAAAATGCAGATCAGTGTCACACCCGTCAGAAAAATGATATTAGGCTATATTCAACTATTCATATCAAATTTAAAGCATATTGTACTTTAACTTTGACATGAAAAGGTGAGTATAACTTCATATCATTTTTCTGACGGGTGTTGATTAATATCTCTATACCTATAAAAAAAAGAATATGAAAAAAAAACATTCGTACTTCATATTTACTAGTGCCAATTTTATATTAAATAAATTGAATGTTTTTCATCCATATCCAGGTGACAATATTTGCCGGGCTGAGCTTGTCATTGTTCTTATGATAGCCGGTGTACACGCAACAGCATACAATTTGCAGAAATTAATAATGCGTACCATTTAACCGACCCCACTGTCGACTACCAATCGATACCGACACAAAAGTGTGTACTGAAGGCTTCAAACAGGGGGCTCTCCTTCCGTTCATACATTCTGGATTGGCGCTTTTGATATCGGCTCACCCGACACCATTACGCGCCAAAATGGGGGCAAATGGTCACGTGGTATTCCAAGGCGCCATTCAATCTCCCGACATCATCATGTCATCATACATTGTTGGTATATTTTTATTAACCTGATTTATCTTGGACTGGGATTTTTCGTTTGTTTTAAACAGGGCTCTTGTAATAGATGAATAACATGCGGGTTTTAGAGAAAATTAGATTTGAATATTTAATTGAAACATTACGTGATTTTAAGGAAATGTGTTTGAAGTAGGGGATTTAATGAGCTAGAATACAATTATGTAAGTGCACTTGGTAAGGGAAATTGATACCTAAGCCCGATCATAGTTATGTGTTTTTGGTATAATTTGACAAAACATGAAAAGATAAGAAATATAAATGTATTATACAAATATATATACATGTGTGTGTGTATATATATGTTATTTTTCTTTAACATATTATTGAATAAGTCAGGTCAGTAGTAAATTGGCCGAATTAGTAACTTAATCCTTAATTTATCAAGCATCGGATATGATATTTAAAAGGAACGGTGAGTCATACTGATAATTTGAAGATAATCCCCACAAATAAATAAATACAAAAATGAATATGAAATAAATAAATAGATAAGCAAAACATTCATTGCTTTAGAAATATATATAACCCATTGTTGTATTCAATTATATGTGTATGAAAAGGGTTATTTTCAGGTCCATTCACTGAGAAGCACTTATTTTCAGGTATATTCAGTGAGAGATACCACAACAGAGTAAAGCATGGGGGACCATGCTCATGCAGGAAAGAGATGTAGCCGAGTGAAGGTGGTGTCATGGCGTGACCACTCCTAGGTCGAACTACGTGCCCCTTAAGCAAAGCGTAAAATACATGTGTTTCCTAAAGCTTCAGTAATATTTGAATATCAAATTATGTGTGCGTACGTTCTTTTTTAATGAATGTAAATATACCTTCCGCTTCGTTTAAAGCAGTAGAATGAATTTCCAGGGAATGGGGGTATCGCTAATGTATGCAGTGGAAGCAACGTCATACCCTTCCGTCACCAACACTGTGAGGACACGGTGCTAAGTTTCGTTTCGGACCCCTATTGTATCACGGATTCCACGGGAAGGCAACCGTGGTAGACAGCTACCTGTCGCCTTCGTCAGCTTAAGGTGTTAAACTGTTCTGCGTACACACGTCTCACTGAGGAGGATCACGTGATTACCAAAAGGGAATATTTCCTGATATGTCCCCTCTCCGATGGCAGAGTTTAGTACTCCGCGTAACAAGGAACACACATGATGTGAAGCTAAAGGGAATATTGCCTACTATATCCTCTTTCCGGTGACAGAAGTTAATAATATGCGTGACGTGAAACACATGATGGAGAAGAGATATTTCCTTAAATTTCGTTGTTCAGATGCAGAGTATAGTAAACTCCGTTACATGCGTGACGAGTAAACAGATGATGACAAGGGAATATTTCGTTACAGTTCCTCATTTTGATGACAGTGTTTTGTTCCTTGTTACATGCGTAACAAGGAACACAATGAAAAGGGAATATTTCCTTATATTTCCTCGTTCCGATAGCAGAGTAGGCCTCATAGTTACATGCGTGGCGTACGTAGAACATATGATGAAAAGAGGAAATTTCGATTATACATGTTTGCAGAGTTTTGTATCTGTTACATGTTTGGTATTTGTTACATGCAAATCTGAAATACTGCAGATATTTTACGTAATTTTGATAACAAAGCACGCATTATGCAAATCTTAAACAAGCCATTATGGTATAGTTTCGCGACAACTTGGTATGCGCGAGGATGAAGGTTTGTGAGTGGTTCAGTTAGTTGTATTTTCATACAAATATTTTTTTAAAAAAAATTCATTATAATGATGCACTAAACCAACGATAAAGCAGTTTTCTTAAAGCAGATGTAACGAAAAAATGTGAACACCGGCGTCTGCAGGTTCGCGCTTAAAGTTTGTATTGAAATGCTTTTGAAATTGAATATTGATCATAGAATTAGGGACAAAATAGCAATATCAATAATTCACGATGAGCAGATTGTGCCGCTGTGCGTAAATCAATTCAATTATGACATTTGACAAGACCACAAAAAGTGACCCACTGGGAGATGGGGTGCTTTTGGTCGCGAAACGGAAATTTCAACTTAGCTCTACAGCCACATAAGTAAAACCGACTCAAGACCGATCAAAGCTATTACATTATTTCCAATGACATATCATCGGTCGGTTTGGAATCGGTTTCGTTGGTGGGACTGTATCGCATAGAATTTCGCTCGATGTAACAGAATTTTTCGATTCCCGGGTGCAACGCCACCAAAAATGGCTAGATAAGCGTAAAAAAGATACGCCCCTGGACATGTACATGAACAAGTGAAATTCGATCTTAACTCTTGGGTATTCATTTATATAGAATTGCACGTCTGATTTGAAAAGAGTGTCGCTGTAACCTGCATCATGTGGGGGATTTATCCTATGTCACTAATTGAATTCTTCAGGACATTACATAGATTTTTATAACATCGGAAAATCATTTACTAGAAAATATATGTCTTGAAGGACATATTATTTGTTTAAACAAAAATGACATCAGTATCATATAATATCTTAATAAATTGCATCGAGGCATTCCATATTAGCCAAAGTCTTCTATGCCTTCGATACCTTGAAAGAAATATCACGTATGTCACATTTATTATATTCATAGTTGTCTCTTTATCCTTGAAACATCAATAGGCCTATTCAACACGCTTATTAACACAAAGCAATTACTCCATAATAAGTTTAGTGATATGTTACAGTCATTGGCGGCGGAAGCCAAAAAATTCAGGGGGGTCCACCTGAAATTTTGGAATTGACACTGGTAAAAAATTGGACAAGCAAAAAAAAAAGTTATCAACAAAAATTTTAGGGGAACACAAAAATTTTAGGAGGGGTCCACCTGAATTTAGGGGGGACGCAGGAAACAAAATTGACAAGCAAAAAAAATAGAAATAAATAAATAAAAAAAAGGTTATCAACATAAATTTTAGGGGGTCCGTCCCCCCCCCACCTCACATTTAGGGGGACAGGACCCCCCCCCCCCCGCTTTCGCCGCCTGTGGTTACAGTCACATCGACTAAACCGACTCCAAACCGACAAAAGCTTATGCGTTATGTCCAATTGCACACTATCGATTAGTCTGGGATCAGTTTCGTTGGTGTGACAATGCGCGGGGAATTCTTGAGGTTTTGGGGTTCTAATTCTAGTAGAGAGGAACAGACATATCTTTACCATAGGCTGCTATAGTTAATTCCGGGGGGGGGGTGCATGTCACCCCCCTCCTTGGGATCGCAATCCATCAGCATGTTACCAGCGATAACCCCCCCCCCCAAACAAATTTAGTGTAGTTCTCAGAACGAAGACACTTATACAACGTTGTGCCCTTATGGCATTAACATAGACTGAGTGTCTTAATGAGGTCGATTATAATATATGACCTAATTAACTTGACTCGCTTTTACCTGTTAGTGTATCATACGGTGGGACGGCACCGTGAAAATGGGGTTACAGGCGGGAAGTTCTTTTCTTTCTTTTTTCTTTTTTTTTTCATTTTGGGCATTCGTGTGTGTGTAGAACTTGACATTATAATACCAATATCATCTGAAAATTGCTATATTTGCAAAACATAACCTCGTGTATATACATGTCATTTCCCTATTTTACCTAAATGCACATTTGTCATTGTCATTGTCACTGTTATTTTCATACCCGAAATACCAACAGTTTTGATTCCTTTCTGATAAATTATGTTATGTTAGAGATCACCGGCATTAAAAGTATTCCATTAGTATAACAGAAGATTATTTTTGTCATGATACTGAAGGATGCATAATTTCCATCGTCTCTTTGCGAGTATGGCTTCTTGTTTTCGCCGTTTGTGGAAATATGTTACAAATTATACAATCGAAACATTAACAATCCTCTATGACAAATACACAACTTCACATATACCATATAATAGTGTCATCTTTTCTAAGACGGGGTTATCATCTAAATCTTAAGCTTACAATCACCCCCGTACACACACACCCTAACACCCCCACACACACACACACACACACACACACACACACACAAGTGGTCTCGCTGCGCACGGCTACGCAGACTTAAGCGAATTCATTGAACCCACGTCACACTCTCTTCAGAACACATAGCTCATCGTCTCGAAACTCCAAATTGGACATACATTAGACGAAACACAAAAGCATCGATGATGATATCTTTCCTCTCCCTCTTCAACCATGAATATTTTATATCCGTATGTAGGTATACCATTGTTGAGGTAAAATTGAATTTCCACCGATGGTGCTCAGTCCATTTATCATGAAAACGCAATCACCTTGCCAATTAAAATATTCAACAAGATGTATGGCAGCGCTAGATGCTCGTGAACATGGTGAAATGTCGTGACATTACCATGGTTTTACGAAGATGATTGTAATATTAGTTCTGTAGTTCTTACCAAAGTGAGCTTCGAAAGCAGTGTTAATGGTTCTTGCCCGGTTGATTGCATGCAAAAGCTCATTGTTTTTCTATCAGCAGCATGCAATCAGATTAACACAAGCCAATGTAATCACCCCTGTAAGTCATAAAAAGATGCAACTGATATTTACAAATGTTTGTTGATTTTTAACACGGTTCCCAAGACACTAAAATCAAGGAATTATGCTAAGTTGTATCAATGAATTCACTGGTTGTATAATTCAATAATTGCGAGTGACAAGCCACAGTTTTCATTGATATATGAATTTCAACAAATTCTTGTGGATTGTTTTTTAGACTGTGAATGATATCTTCAAATCAAATACCATAAGTCATACGCAAAGCGAAATATGATTCAAGAATGGATCTACCGCAGATGGACCTTACCTTTTCTCGGTCTGTCCCATTTAAGGTGCGACGAGTGAACGAGTTACCACTTCACTCTATCAATGCCACCCGATGAAATATGAATTCTTAATCATGCTTCATCAGTCGGGAAAAGAGGGTAACATTCGATGTCACTTTAAGAGGGGGAGGCGATGAAAGAGATGGGAGTTCTGATTATAAAAAAACCAAGACATCAAATATATTTCATATTTTGAATAATTAAAGAGTATCTTAAATGTGTTATCTTTTGGTAATAAGAAAGCAGTAAATTCCCCCCAATAATATGTAGAAAGTTCCGATGTTCCAATGTTACTTTGAAGGGTGTAAGGATGTGTGATGGTGTGTGTGTGTGGATGTGCCTACCCCCCCAAAAAAAAATATATACGTATATATGATAATAACAATATGATATCATATGATAATAATTATTATTATGATAGCGATAATAAAATACAATGAGGATTAATAAAAAATAAAATTGATGAATAAAAAATATGAAAAATAAAACTTTTCGGCGATTTTTATTTTCAGAATTCCATCTCAAGCGTGCACTGTAAAGATCATTCAGTTTAAATGCAAAATTACATTAGTGTGTTTTCAGCTCGGTCACTTCGCCCTATCACTTGTATATATTCTTGAGCCTATTCCTGATCTTAGGAAGTCTACTCCCCCACCCCCTACCCGGAAAAATGCATTCAATCAGGCTCTCTCAGAAAAAAAGTTTGAATGCCGAATTTCAAATTAACGATGAGATAGTTGTGAAAGTGCATGCTTAACACTCGGATGCACGACAAAGTATACCGTCACCATTGGTAACACATTCGCAATCGCACTTTCACCATCCCTATCTCTTGGACTGACTGCACCTTATTATTGGTTGATCACCTTCCGTTGTTCCTTTGAAATGAAATTAGAATTAATCGAATTCACTTTGCATTTCAATACGCGGCACCATGGATACATAATGAATACTGCAAATAATAACAGCACGAAGTAGACTGCATGTTATATCAATAATAAATTAATGAGAGGGATGTTTCAAGTATCAGACACACAAACTTACCACACACCATCGTCGCCAATGTTTTTTTTTTTGCTCTGCTTAAGTTTTTCAGTAATTCTCACTATGATTACCCATACATGCATGCATACTTATGAAATGTTATCAATACCAACAGGAAAGCCTTCCATGGATTAGATATAGATTCAACGATAGCAAATGTTATTTAAAGAACTATTCTTCATTTTTATTGCTAAGTTACGGGGATGCTTATTCACTCTAAAAACACTGATTAGAATTTTACCCAATATTGGGTAGAAATGGAACATGCAGGTTTGCTGGGTAATTTTTTACCCCATATTGGGCTATTTCAAAGCAGCATTGCGTAAAATTTAAAAACATCTTTGTACCCAAATGTTCCCATTTTACCCAATATTGCGTAAACCTTTTTTTAAGTGTGTAAGCGAAGAGGAATATGTACAAATCTGATAAATTATATTAAAAAATGGTCAAGAGATTTGTCGAATTTTTGTATGCCTTAATTGAATTAATAAAGTTTTTACAACTTTGTCATTAGTAAAAAAAAAAAACAAGCAAAAGGACGTTGGCACATTACTACGATATGATGTTGTGTATGTCCTCTTATCCTCGTCAAATCCTTTAAATTTAACACATCAAAACATTTCTTACGATGTTGAAATCGTATGTTTCTTAATTGAAAATTGATGACCTTCATCTCTCTGAAATGAAATATAAAAAGCGTTGGTAATGTTGGTAGAAAATAAAGACTATGGGATGCAAGTCAAATTGATTACATCTTCAATAATGAAAGAACAGTATCATTGTTTCATTATTTATCTCTTTGATCTTTCGCCTAACATTTTTAAAACCTGCTTCTTTGTGTCCCATCGTCATATTCTGCCCTTGTGCGCTGCTTTCGATGGAATGTGCTCTGACTTCATGATCGTGGACCCCTCCCCGACCCCACCCCTCTCAATCCTTCTTCTTTGACTCCCAAGCAGGGGCGATGATACAGAACGTGCCTTAATCAACTGGACTAGGATATTCCTGCCGTATGCATGATGAATTAATCTTCTTTCGCAGCTCATAAATCATTATTCCATAATCCTTCAGTGGAACCACCGCATAATGAAACGATGTTAACATGCAAGGAAGAAAGTGGTCGGGGGGGGGGGGGTCCAGGGACATCCTTAAGGAAGAACGCCCCTCCCTCAAACCTAATACAGTCCATCCTGAATGTTTTCTTGCCATCGATTCTGGTGTTCAGACGTTAGCATGCAATTGTAAAGCTTCCCTTCTCTGAAGAGTGTATCCTATTAAATCAATTAATCGCTACCGACCCTTTAACCTCAACCATTTAAGCCTATACATTCCCTCCAACGAAACCGACTCCAATCCGATACATGGTAAGCCATTGGAGAAAAAAAGAAGATGTTGTCGATCTTGGGAGCGATTCATAAAAACACTCCTTTTTATTTTATTTCATTTATTTATTTATTTATTCATTATTTATTTATTTATTTTTTTATTAAAATATCTTTATACAGGATAACAAGCTCAGATTGACTGTTTTTCAGCATGGTCCTGTTAACATAAAATAACGACATATACATAAAGGATAAAAGTGTAACTTAGGTTCTATACAAGTAATGAATGAATTCAAGAACATTGAAATCAGAATTATCACTAATACACAAATTGTTCAAATATAACATATTCAATTTTTGAGGAATTGATCAAATGAGAATAGTTATCCTGTAGACAACACAATAACAGTAAAATATAAACTAAGGTGTATGATATCATTGACATAGTAAATAAATAATTCAATCAAATTTATGAAGGAAATTAGGGATATAATTATCATTGAGCATAATATTAAAAGAAAATTTACAAAATAAATATCGCCAATCAAAGTATTGGAAGCTTGTTTGCTAAGAGTACGAATTATATTATAATATATTGGATATCCCAACAATGTCTGTTTTATCCAAAAGTCACCATGTAGCATCGGAGGTTGTCAACCAATCACAGTTTTAAGATCCAGCAACTTGTCCAACGACAATATTGATGAAATTCTCTCATGGACTCGGTTTAGCTGATGTTACTTTGGAATTACTCTCGCATCCAAAGCGTTATGTATTTGAGGGGGTGCTTTTAATATCAATATGCACTTATTCAGAGCAGCTATACCTCTTAGCCAAAAACGTGAAGATTCTGCCCCCCCCCCCCCCTCCAAAGATAAGCAGATCACGTCATACCCCCCATTTCTTACGGAAGAACAGAGATGGACATTCATGCTCGCGATAGAAGTGTCGTTACAACGTTCATAAGGAGGACATGAATTTGGGGAGCCAGTGTCATTAATTTTGAATTAAATTAATCCTCGGCAAGTCCGCGTGATCGTGACTAGCCGAGTACACTATGTGGTTGTGTCATCTTTAAAAGAAAAAGAGAGTTACTGGAGGGATGGAGTCTGGGGTGGGATAGGGTGATTGTAGAGGATGAAGGGAGGGGAAGGGAGAGTGAGATAGATAGATAGATAGATAGATAGATAGATAGATAGATAGATAGATAGATAGATAGATAGATAGATAGATAGATAGATATATCGATAGATGGATGGATGGATGGATGGATGGATAGATAGATAGATAGATAGATATATATATAGATAGATAGATAGATAGATAGATAGATAGATAGATAGATAGATAGATAGATAGATAGCCAGATATACAGACAAAGAGGCAGACAGACAGGACATTGAGAAAGTGAGCGATGGCAAGAAGATAATCATCATAATATCATTGGAAGGCAAGAGTGCTATTTTATTAGAGATAATTGGAAAAATGATATTTGAAATAGAGATTTAAAACCAGTGAATACGATACAGTTTAATTTGCTGGTCCTGTCTTCCAACCTATGGCATATTCTTGGAATCCCATTTAATACGTCGATCCTCTTAATCCCCCCACCCCTGGAAGTTTCAAACCATAGGTTTATTACAAATATCAAAAACAGACAAAGGGGGGGTTACAACCGGGGTATGCACCGGATCTTTAAATATTGACAACAAAAATCATCTCAATCAGCACGAACGCCTTGCTCTCTTGCATCTACATTCTTAAAAGTTCTACGTGATTTAGGAATAAAGCATGATAGCGTAGCACCTAAATACATCTCTCAATAGTAGGGAAACAGAAAATTACGAACCAATTGCAATAGGTGGGTCAATCGGCAAAAGTATTTTAATTGTATATTAATAAACTAGTTTGTGCAGTTACAATCCTAAATCCACTTACTGTGTAAATATGTTTGCTATCATTGCCCGCGGAATTGAAATGATTAGAACGCGTCACTGCTCCTCGGTGAATAAACGGCTATTACCATTAGGCTGATACCACGTGTCCCGAAGACCATCCCGTCAACTACCAGAGCATCTTTCAGTCATACCGCTACGGGGCAGCGCTCCGTGACCGCCGCGATCAATTATGCATGATGCAAGACCCCCGGTAATTTACCGTAAACAGACGCTTCTGACTATTAATGTATTTGTTGTGAGTGTGTCCATCCCTCATCACTACACATAACACGGCAGGTCTGAACCTGGGGTTGGGGAGGGATAATGGTCGTCATCGACACCATTTCATCTTCATTTTCTCCCCCAGATTACCACATCCATCATTGTCGTTTTATTACTGAATTCCGCGCGCGCGAAATTATATGATGCGATGATGATAATAATGATAGTAAATTATTAGCGTTTACTGAGAACTCGATCACTGATGTTGATTACATTATAACATTTAAAATAATCGTACACGGTTTCACTTTTTTGTGTGTGTTATTCACCTCGTAAGGGATCTACACCCGTTGATATTTCAGCTGATCAATAAGGTTTAAAATATTACCATTCCATTATTCATCAAAATGAGACCGTCACGCCCAACACCTTATTGTGTTAAACCATTCAAATGATTTTGAATGAGGGTTGTACAAAGTGGGCTTCTACCCTAAATTTAAGTTTAATTTTACTTTCTGCATCATTTTGTTCTTCGACGGATTTTCTTAAAATTCCACCAAAGTAATTAAACTTAGTGAAACACGGTATTTTAGAGTTAATTCGCGACAACAAAACATACTGTTAATGTGGCTAGTTACACTACTCCAACGGAGGGGAGGGCTTTCCAGGTTGTGTAGTGTGTTTCTGAAGTACGACAAGAATATAGGGCGCGAGGATAAATACCAACAACTCTGTTCTCTAAATCTGAGATCAAACTTTTGATCTGCCAAGAATTGGCAATCGTTTCAGTTTAAGTGCAAGGAATTGACGATATTGATGACCAATTTACACTATTATGCCATAATTCAACCAAAAAAGGATAACTTATCACCCTCTTCTTCCCTTGCCGCCTCGATCTAGATCCCAAATTTAAAGAAATGTCTTTGGCAGTGGCCGAAATAAAATCGGGTCGGACATGGACCCCCATCCAGCTCTTCAATTGCCATGGCAACGAGCTGGAAGCGTTGAATACGCTCGTGTTAAGCGGGCATCGGCGTGGCTCGGGTGATGGTAGATCGGTGGGGAGGATGTTGTCTCTGGTGCTATTTAATGCCAATCAGGAGCAAATGAGTGAAGGAATGAGAGTTTGATTGGGGAAGAATGGGCAATGTGTCGCGATCACGCCTCTGCGGATGGGGGCAAAGCGAGACCGGTTGGGTAAGTATTGATAGAGAAAAAGAAAACAGGGAAATTATTGCATCTTGTCAGGCCTCGATTACGAGAGCCTTAAATGTATACATTCGCTATTTGCACGGCATCGCAAGAGATGTTTTGGGAGTTAAAACAAATTTTGAGTGCCTTGGCTCAAATTAGCGTAAATATAAATATTTTGCAATAAAATATCACGGAATACATTACCGAACACGGTTTTGACATAGCAAAGGGTAAGAAATTCATCAAATCGTTTTAAAAACAAATAAGTGCTTCATGCAGAAACATTGAAACCAAAGGATGAAAAGTAGTAATAGAAAATAAAAGAAATGGTAATTAAACACATGTTCATGAATGTATGCAGTTTCAAAGAAATTGTGGTATTGTAAAGCCGTAGAATAATTAACGTGATTACTGTTTCAAATTAATTTAGACGAAACTGGATAGGTCATTAAAGAATATTGCTCCATTATCCGTAAAGAATTGATAATCGGCTAGGTTTAATTTTCAATAAATCAGTACTGAATACCGAAAGATCATTTTATATCATTGTTGTGAAAAACATTTTTTTTTTCCAAATTGTTTTAGTGATAAGGCTTTCTTGTATAAGTAAAACGACAAACAAATTTGTTTGATGTATAAATATCGCTACGGGGCTTTTCAAAGGAAATCCTCGTTTTATCCACACAGAAGCCAAAGAGTACACGAAATGTAGAAGCAATCACCGAGGATGTTCATTTCAACAAGAGAAAGGCGGGAAATCATTGTAGACGTGCGGGAATGATTATGTACACGAGGACACGAGGACGAGGGCGGGCAATTCAATCAAAGAGTTGTTAGTAGGCACTTTCTGCCATTCAAACTCAAAATGTCTGGACGGGTGTCGATCGTGATTTCGTACAAAAAGCCAAAAGGTGACGAGAGAGAAAAAAACAGTTTGAAGGATGTTATAAAGTTTGCGCGGGAAGATGTCGTCGTGGGTGAAGATTTGACTGAAATCTCGAAGAGGGACACTCGTATGTGACTTAAAGATGAGGTCTTCTAAACAGAGGCATCTTATTTTTTGTGCTCAATTATGAGTATTACCGTTCTGCCCTCATCCAACATGATTCACATCGAAAAAATCTATAAAGGTGTTGCGCCTTTTGAATGATACTTATCCCTATAGATACGCGTTCTGAATACCGAAAAAAAATCATATAAAACAAGGATTAAACAAAGGGAATTAATCATGATAATTTTTACTACCAGTGGACAGGAAATATATCTGAGACTTGACCATAAAAGACTATGAAGGGTAAGGGGTAGAGGTAAGTGAAGCGGAAGAAGAAGAAAAAAAGAAAAGAAAGAAGAAGGAGGAGGAGAAGAAGAAGAAGGAGGAGGAGAAGCATGAGAGGAAGAAAAAGAAGAAGAGGGAGAAAAAGAAAAATAAGAAGAGGAAGAAGGAAAAGAAGAAGGGGAAATGAGAAGAAACGAAAAAAGAGGAGTAGGCAAGAAGAAGAAGAAGGAACAGAAGAAAGCCAAACAGATAAAGATGATTATGTTCAAGATATCAGATTGTATAATGGAGTAGTAAAATACTGCTCCCACCACTATCAAGCAAAAGGTCTAAGGAGCTGGAACAAACAAAAATTTATGTATAAACAAAATGAGACGACTTTTCAGACGGACCACGGACAAACAGTAACTCGATTTGCAGTCCAGGTAAACGTGAATTACTGTAGGTTTATTGTGTAGGCCCCCGTTCGTTTTGGCCTTGAAATCGAATCAACCTGCCTATCCTAATTCCAACAGATAATATCATTATTATCATGTCGCCTGGGTTTCAGGTGAAAAATGAAAATTATCATAACCCCACTACCATATGGCTATGGCTTCCATTTCCCTTCCTAGGATGGTTGTGGTCTCGATGGTAAATTGCGAGAAAAATTAAACATTTAGCGACTATCCCACAACTAAATAGAAAAATTCATCAGGTATATCCCGTCAATCACTTTGGAAAATAAATTGCGGTCGAGGTCTACGGAACAGGGACAAGAAAGACCAATTATTATCTTTCATCGAGAGATAACACCCGCTTTATTGAATATGCACTTTGATCAAACTGATGCATAAAATATCCATTCCTAATCTATACAAACATCACCAATTTCCAATAATATATAAACACTTCTCTGCTTACTCGAGTTTATTATCATTAAATGGTATTTTAATGATTAACCTTCTTCAAATTATTTTTGCTTGGTCGTGAGCAATCGTCAATTATTGATCTATTAAATATCCCTTTTTTTGGAGATGGATTCGGATAAGATGGCTTAGTGATTATTTCCACAAATGAACGCATCATTAATATTCATGGCGAAGAGCCACGTGAATTTCTACCCTATCGACGGAAAAAAGTATTTCAAATATTGCTTTGCTATAGACATTTATAGATCAAATGGACGTTTGAGAGATACTCATAAGATTCGGGACGATATTTCAACAAAATTGTATTGACGGAAATGCTTATATCACTGTGTAGACATTATTTATTTAGCAGAAAAATATCAGATTAGCTACAAAAGAGAGAGAGAGAGAGAGAGAGAACGATGATCTACACAGTATAATCTGCAGTAGATATTAAACTACTACTATGTGTTTAAATTGACAGTTATTCAGCCATTCCTCAAATTGGCAATCCAAAAAAAAACCATAATAAAGTTGTTTTTTTTCTTATGCAAAGAATAAAATAGAGGTTTATCAGCAGCAGATATTAAACTACTGCTATCTTTTTTTTTAATTTCAATTATCCTGTAATTTCACAAAAATTGGCTACGAAGAAAACTATTTGTTCTTTTGAAAAAAAAATCATGAGCAGTAGATATTAAACTGTAATTATATTTTTAACATGTCGGTTATCATGTATTTATTCAAATTGGCCACAAAGGCAAAAAAGAATCTCTCTGTTTTGTGACAAATATAACATTAGATTTCATCAGCAGTAGATATTAAACTACTATTTTTAAAGATCAGTCTTACTGTATTCCTGAAATTGGCAAACAAATCATACGGATTTAGTACATACCTACGATATATCCTGTAATCGTTTAATTTGGCAACTAGGGCAAAGATGAAATTGTTTCTTTTTTTGAGAAAGGTAACGTTAGATCTCATCAGCAGTAGATATTGAACTACTATTTTCAATGATTAGCCATACGGTTATTCCTCAAATTGGCAACCAAATCATTTGAGTTTATTACACACTTGCTTCGATTTTGAAATATTGATAAAATTTAAATAGTATTATTGGAAGATGTGATATAAGGATTCAAAACAATAACGAGAACCATTTCTCTCGTGTACTACAAGAAAGAAGATATAGAAAAGAGAAGATGAACACAAAAGTGTCATATTTCAGGATGTTAATTACAAAAAGCCTTTGAATTGCAATTCATGTGATTAGATAATCAAAGCTTAAAACATATTATTTCACACTGCTTCTTACCGAGTCTAGTTTATTGTCTTTCGATTATATATATAACCAAAGACATTGTGATGTATTCGTGTGTTTCATAAAGTAGAATCCCATTACTTTCAGATCCGATTTTCTGGCCATGTTTTCGTATCAGTGCAGTGTCGTTGACCATTATGCAAATAAACTCAAACCTTCCCACCCCCAATATAGCCCGTGCCCCGGGGGCAAGCAAGCCGATACAAAATAGCAACAATGTTAACTCACTTCCCCTCGCAGTAAACATGTCCACGAGCGTCATAAAGCGCCATGCGAACGCGATCGGAAGCAGTTGGTTAAGAATGTCATTTCTTTCGCGAACGCGAGGAAACTTAAAAAAAGCGCACTGCGTGCATGGTTCGCGCCGCGTGTAAGCAAATCTTGGCTAGTGTCGTTTGCAAATCACAGCTCGCTCTCTTTCGCATCCTCCCCCTATTTGGTCTTTGATTTTCATCTCTTTATCTACCGCCTTTAACACAAGCAAGAGGGGCTCATTACACGGTACTCAGTTAAGTCGGAAGGTACTTCAACAGACATTATATCCCCCTGTGATATGGCTGAGATATTAGCCTCTAGCCTTCGGAACTACACTTGAGAACCAGTATGCATATTAATCAGTTTGTTCGGTTCTCGGGCGAGGAATTCTGCCCAAGAATTAAGTCTGAAATATTTTCGATAAAGAGAGAGGGACTCCAGGACCAGCGGTTTTGTCGGTTAGAATCGTGGCTGTAGATGCAGAGTAACTTTAGTCGCTATCGAATTAAATGCCTAGATCGTTGCAGTGCATTGATGTAAGGATCTTATTAAACAAGAAGAGCTAATGCTTTTCATTTGAATTCGTAAAAGATAGTGTTTAAAATCACCGCCATACCTTTCAGCATAAAAATATACATGTTTGGGGGATTTAAAATAGCAATAGTAGACAACCACGAAATGTGGACGAAATATCGTCCTTCTCTGGACTGTTACTGAAAATTACATTTTTTTTCTCCCACGGCCGTTTTGGTACCCATTTCTTCTGCAATGATTAAGTACAAACATTAACTATGTGGTAATTTTGTTGGATTCTATTTAGTATTGGCATTTGTTTTGCGATCGTTCTTTCAATTTGAATTAATCTTTCAGGAGGGCTCGAAAGAATGAAAAAAAATACGTAATATAGATTTTGTTTGTATGTTTGGATGAATGCGCATCGCCATACAACCGAGGTCGTGGATGAAAGAAGTCAAACGTAGATTTTGATGAAAACAAGACCTGGAAATATCCATGGTAGCGCGTCCATGTTATCTTTTGAGCGGATGCTTTTAAGAAAATGGCGGGAAGGTAAAAAAATAGTGGAATGGAAGTGGAAAATATGAATGATACTGGTGTGAAATATGTGAAAGACGAGATCTGAGAGAGAAAACTAAAGGGAAGTGGTGAGGTGAAAAATAAACCGGGGGAAATGTGACATCACGAGAGTGGATATCTCGATACAAGGTCAGTGTCAGAATACTCCTATTTTAATATCATGAATATTGAATAGGGATGGTACAAACAAAGAATAGAGAAAGGAGAATGGAAGGTGGGAAGGAAAGAAGAGATGAGAAACAGAGTCAAGGAGAGAGGAGAGAGAGAGATAAAAACAAAGAAATATCGATAGATAGATAGATGGATTGATGAAAAGATAGATGGACAGATAGATGGATGGATGGATGGATAAAAAAGATAGATGGACAGATAGATAGATAGATGGATGGATGGATGAATGAAAAGATAGATGAACAGATATATAGATAGATAGATAAATATATAGATATATATATAGATACACTCTAAATTACAGGGATTTAAAATTAGTCCACATGGACTGTAGTTAGGGACCAATCGAATTCCGGATTTAATTGAATCCTTCAGATTCCTTTTTTAAATCTCGAAAGATTTAAATTTAATTTAAATTTAAATCATTTGAGATTTAAATTTAAGTCTTTAGGATTAAAACAAAATCCAGAAATCGATTGGTCCCTAACTACAATCCATCTAGACTTATTTTAAATCCCTGTAATTTAGAGTGTAGATAGATAGATAGATAGATAGATAGATAGATAGATAGATAGATATATAGATAGATAGATAGATAGATAGATAGATAGATAGATAGATAGATAGATAGATAGATAGATAGATAGAAAGAGATAGAGACAGGGAGTTAGAGAGAGGGAGAAAAATGCGAAGAAATTCGCAAATAATTATGTACCATGCAAACGTTTGGCATGATTGATAAAAAAGAAACGAAACTGTAAGAGAAAGAGAGATCGAGAGAGGAACGGGTGAGGGGGGATACCGAAGATGGAGAGGGGGAGTATGATAGAGGCGAAGTTCACTATGCTGGTTATGGAACTGATTCGCATGATGGATGAAAAGGGAAAGAGGAAGCGAAACTGGGAGAGGAAAGAGGTGGGAAGAAAAAGAAGAGAGTAGGGGGAGTGAACAATACAATAAATCCAAAGAAAGACGAGATGGAGAGACAGGAAGGTAAAGAGAGTGAGAGTAGAGAAGAGAACAAAAGACAGTAAGATAAACCGCGAGGAAGGAAGCGATGGCGGAGAAGGTGGCAGGGGGTACAGTGAGAGGTGCAACCGATACAATTACGTCTTCCTCTTCTTGGCCAGCCTGCGGTTGTTTAACGATCTTACCCACCACCGTCCGTTATCTCCAAGAGTTCCTGACGCTCCCGACCAAGTCATACACCAATAGCTCGCAGCCAGCCCCTTTCGAACGGACCTAGTTCAGGAAACATCCCCATCCCGATGGGGTCTATTTCGGCATGATGTGGTCAAATTCGGAGCTATATATTGAAGGAATTTGGTGAGCAATCGAAAATAAAAATCCGACTCGTTCGCAATTTCAGATTTTCCATATAAGATAAATCATGTTTGATGATTCGAGGGTTAGGGTTTCATCATTTCCATCGTCTTTTAACGTGGAATGTAATATGCAAATCAGACTGTGTCGTGTTTATAATTAAGAGGGTTAAATAAATATACTGGGTATTTTTTGTTCTTCGTAAAAGAACACCAGAAAAAAAAATCGGGTTTCAGTTGATTTCCTTGATAGACGACCCCACCTAGTAAACCTTCATCATAACCAAATACACGTCTGCTTAATAAGATCCAGCCTAGTCAATTCGCTGTGGTTTTCAGGAAAATCCAATGATACGCCTTCATTCTCGACTATGAAGTGATAAGTTTATCATTCATATTCCATAATTGGAGCGTGAAATATATTAGCAGACTTCTATTGATATGCTTAATAAACCCAGGCCGAACCATGCTAATTGCATGCAGACAACTGGGCGACACTATATATTACTATCGGTTTCTAGATAATTATAATTTATTTACCTGTAATCTATTTAGCATTTGAACTCTCCACCTGAAGACAATTCTCAAAAATATAAATATTATATAAAAAAAACCTTAACATTGCCATTTTTATGATGTTATTTCTTATTTTCTTTTAACCTTCTTTTCACATGATATTGAAGTGAAAATGTTGATATGGTATATTCGTATATTGCGTTGTTCTTTATCGCAACGTTACATGAAAACAACAATAATTGCCATTCAATGATAAAAGCTAAGATTATTCCATTTCTACGAACTACTATTAAAGAAGATGATGGTTATTATTAATAACAACAAGTATGATGATAACATGAATAGTAATACGGTAACAAATATTATTAACATCAATAACAATATTGATTAAAATTATGATGATGTAAGAACGATAATATAGTTATGAAAGGATTTATTCTTATATCTGTGTATTATATCACAGAAATACTACATTCGCTTCAGAGTGTAACCTTTATCAATGCAAGCAACTAAAGGCACGAAAGACGCCGATTCTATTTTTACAATCTCTCACATCTTTTTTCCGTCTCGTAATTGTTAAAATGAACTGAATAGTCTGGGGGAAATCGACTTCGTATTCCGCCATATACACGCATTTATGGACTATCAAGTTTCACAAATATCATCTAGGATTTCGTGTAGAAATCCTGCCATGAATTGATTCTTTGCATTGTCAATTTTTTCTTCTTCCATTTCTGTAGGCATTGTGTGCGCGGAGAGCTTCCTCGGGTGTCAAAGAATTGGCGCGGAAAAGGAAAAGCAAATCTATCGCGATTCTGTCGCGTGAAAGGTACGTATTAACATTGGAAATAAGCAAAGGTCGAGGTTCCGTGGTGATAATGCAGTTAAAGTACACACTTTGTAGTGCTACAGTCGTACCATCGAAACCGTCTCCAGACCGATCAAAGCTATTACATTATTTCCAATGACATCGTCAGTCGACTTGGAATCGGTGTGACAGGTGTGACCGTCGCCTTGGTATACTTCGCGTCTTGTCACTTGAAATGTCTTATTCAATTGCAGTTGAAATAAAGACTCAAACATGTTGACGGTGGCATATATCACGTGATCGTGCATCGACACAACCACCTGACAATGAAGTAACATGATCACATGACAATGTAGTTACACGATCACGTGATAATGTCTTAACATGATGTAAAACCACGACATGCGATGGCGTCGACTGGACTAACAATAGTAGAAGATGATAAGAAGACATTAACCCTATAAAGCAAGGAAGCCCCCATTCATAACGAGAACCATCTGTTTTAAAATTCATCACTGATTCCATCGTTAATGAAGAGACATGTATTAGTAAGTTGTTCACGTGTACACGATGAATGTCTTGTTAGAATCGTGTCTGCTGCTCCGCTATCTTCCTTTATGGAATTACATCAACTACATAGGTAATAACTCTAAATTCAATTACGCAAAGACATAGGGATGATAAGAGATGAATCCGGGACTTTATTAAGGGGAGTGGTTTCATTCTGACGGAAAATGTGATAAGCAATGAGTGCTGATACTTGAATATCCCTTTCCGTTCACTCATAATATCTTCAATTTCACCAATTTCTACATTTTTCTAAACAAATATTCATACGAAATCAATTTGTCATAAAGGAATATGCATACCATACAGATTATCGAACAGAAGAGGACGCGATAAGCTTGTGGTGGGAGGAGTCTGTTGTCATGTATGCAATACAGGGGCCGCGGAACGGTTTTCAAAGTGGGGGGGGGGTGCTGACCATGCAAAAATCACAATCTTATGGTCATTTCTACGTTTTTTAACACTGTTTTGGAAAAAAAGTGGGGTGAAGTCCCCTAGCCCCCCCCCCCCGCTTCCGCGGCCCCTGCAATACAATGCAAAATACAATTTTAAACAAATAAAAAAGGCCAAGAAAGGGGGCTGTAGGGAGAAGAAAGATATTCAGCAGTTTAAAAAAGCTTAGCAAGAATTGCAAAGGACATAGCGCTACAATGTATATTCTGTGGCATGAAACATAGTAATGTAAATTATTATTGGTACATAACCGCACTCGCATTCCATTACTACTCAGATGTGTGATAAAAAAACAAGTTTGAATAATTCGTTATTACCAGAAAAAAAATGTTTTATTTATATTCTTCGTTATCCCCCCCCCCAAAAAAAAAAAGTGACGTACAAAATACTACGCTATTTGGTAATTCTGTATTTCAAATTAGTTTTTTTTTATCATTAGTTGCAACGTTAGATGTTAAATTGACCCTCATTAAATCTGATGTTATAGCTGTTATTTCCTAAACAAAATCATGATATATAATGTATATATACACACACCAATCAAACAGATACGAGGAGCATTCATTTTAGCAAGGGGAGTTGTTTTTAACCAACATATTGTCCTGTTTAATCATCCAATAGGCAAATTAAACAAGTGATGTTAATCGAATCCGACTTCGCTGATAGCTGCTAAATCCTTCTTCTGTGTAACCCATCTAAAGATTGACACTGCCGAGTTGTTACTTGCACTGCTAAATTAATTCCCAAATGCTCTGCATGTCGTATTTGCTTTGTAATAAATGTGGGATCGTGAAAACTTCATTACCTGTGATTACGACAAGCTGCAATTATGTGCTATTTGAAGAAGCAATTACGCTCCGCGAGTATTTTTTTCCTTTACCCTGTCCTTGCGTTGTGGCTAATTAAAGAGACAATCACTCTTGTCTTTAAGAAGCTGTGGATGTATCCCCCTTCATCTTCATGATCTTACAGTAGTATACCAATCAACGATGATGATGGTACAATGACGTCATGTGAGTGATATTGCTATTTTCTTGGCCATGAGGTCGTAGGTAATTGGGCAGCACGGCCTTGGTTTACCATGTTTATACGGTGTAAAAGGGGGAATTGAAGCATTAACCATGTAAGCGCATTTAATGTTGTCAAAACAGCACATATGAATTGTGTGAAAGGGTCCTCATATCCGTCACATCCCGTTTGATGCCTTAGAATCATTGAGATCTCGGGGTTTTTGAATATTCATGCATGATTTACTTCGAATGGAAGAGGTTGTACCCGTGTATCGGTTGGCCTGCTTCTTCAATATAAAATATCGAATCATGGGGATGACTAGACAATGTGGTTGGTAGAGGCCTATTCCGTGAGTTATGAAATAAAGTAGTGATGTGAGCACACGTTTGCCAGACGAGTCCCTTGATAAAATTTAGCTTTCAAATCTAATCTTTTAAATTTAGTTTTCAAATCTAATCTTTTCATTTTATCAACTGACTTTAAGATTACTGGTCGATTTTTCACAAAAGTTTCTGAAATCTCCTTGCAATTAATTTACTTTTTACAAATCGTATTCAACGAAAACAGCGTTTAGGCTATCGCAAGATTAGTAGTTCGTATCACTTATTGGTGGTGATGTCAAGATAACGATCTACTGTAGCCCGTAGGCCTATTCATAACTTACATTAAGATTATATATACTCACTCATCTATCAAGTGACGCGTCGAGTCGATATCAAAAGGGAAGGGTTTCGTGATCATTTATTCTATATTGATATATGTTTAAGCGAGTGAATTGTGACTACTCAATTCATTATCCTAAACGAATTCGAGCAATAGATTTTTTTATTTGTATAACAATAACTAATGTGCATACCAAACCTATGCTCATTAAGTTAAAAAAGGGTATGGAGAAAAAAACCTAATACGTGTACTTGTATTACAAAGAACGTCTGGCGTTACGCATTTGCTAATGTACAAGTGAAGAACTTGAGGGCGCTTCACAGCCTGTAAGGCACTGTTTCTGAACATTATCAATAATATGCAACATTTATATAGCGCTTAATTCAAGTTTTTTAACTGCTGAATACTATTACCCCGGCTACCCTGATCGGGCCTTCGGGTATTCAAGGAATTTCTTCCTACCTGTGGTACCCATTTACTACACCTGGTTGCATGCCTGAGTAGCACCATGGGATTCGAACGCCGGACCTTGTGGTTCAAAGTCCGGAGGCTTATCCACTGTGCCACAACACCTCTACATTAATAATTAGAACATTGTGGCGGTAACTGTTACTGAACAACTTAAAAACTAGCGCAGTATCCGAACAACCATATCATTAAAATGCAAAATTTTGTGTATGCTTTGAGGGATGAATAACCTCGTTTATTTTCCCCATCAAATCCCAAATAACGTCCTCTTCCTTCGAACTTTGACCATGTGAAAACAGTCCTCGCATCCCACCTGGCTCGTCCACGCATTCTACGATCATTCATAACGCTACCGTCACATCAACGAAACCGACTCCAAAACCGATTGATCGTTTGTTATTGAAAGTAACGACAAAGCTGTGATCGTTCTGGAATCGGTTACGTAGGTGAGGCTGTGAAGTAACTTTCGTACTCGGTGTTGACAGAACATCATCGATGGGTTCCCATTTTATTAAATATAACAGCGCCATAAACGGAGCAATATCCTTGGCATCAGTCGTCGCCAGCGTGCCATTATCACTTTTGAGAATGGAGGATGACAAAGTGATAGGAATTGGGGCGTAGAAAATTAATAATTTGACCTTGACTTATTTCATCATGATTCAATTCGCATTTTAAAATTTGTGAACCCTTTTTATTTTCTGCATAAAATTCAAACCATCCTGCAGATTGATATTTCATACATTGATGAAGAATGAAAGAGAAATTTGTGTGAAACGTGTGCTTCTGCTGCGTCCAGACCTGTCACTCAACAGAAACCGATGACACGAAATGAGTTCGAAGTTGAAAGTACACACCAAAGAAGGATATTGATGTCTGACCATCATAACACCAGTTAGGAAGGTTGGATCTCACTTCTAAGAAGGGTATTTTACATTGTTAAGAACTATATCCAAATTAAGGCAAAATTTAGCCCTTCAGCGTACGACAGTCGAAAACAGAGTTTTCATGACGTAGTTATTTCAGTATATAACATAGGTATTATAATCTAAAAAATGACTTGTCCCTATGCTAAAAGTATATACATTAACCAATATTCAAAGGAATGGGGACAAAGTCTCGTCTAATAGCTTCACTGAAAAAGATATTCTGACGCATAAGGCTCTAGTACGTCATTTTCATTTCTCTTTGGTTCCCTTTACGTTAGAGTAATGATAAAGCTGAATTAAACATGTTAAAAGAGAGTCATTAAACCCTGTAATCATCGGCACATTGACCTGACCAGATGTGTTCAATGATTACCGATGCACCAACGCTTCGACAAACATTCACACGTAGGCATACGTGTCCACTCTGAGTTCAACGATCTACCAACTAGACGCGTATACCATAATAATTTAGGGCGTCTAGGATCAGAAATGTGAAATATTATGTAAGCTACATGTGGTAAGGTGTACTTGTCCGCAACCACGGAAGTTTGCTTCTAGAAATTACATTGTAAGTTACACTTGTACATTTCGGAGTTGAGTTGCGCCTACAATTTATCATGTTTGAAGTAACACCTGTTTGATTGTTACATTATCAAATACATTTTTACGCTTGTATGTTACCAAGCGTAGTTACGCCTGCATGTCATATTGGTAAGCCAGTCTTACAATATTATTTTCCCCATTGTTTGTGCCTCCTGAATGGCACCTTGAACTACCAAGTGTCCCTTGTAATTTATTTTCACACCTGTAATTTACCAAGTGAATTTAGACCTGTAAATATCCATGGAAATTGCAGCTGAAAGTTGGCAACGTAATTCACGCATGCAACTTCTCAAGTCAGTTATAAGAGTACGTTACTCATTTAGGTCGTTGTCATTGCAAGTAACCTTATTCAGTTACCATAGTAACACATTTGCTGGGGTACAGTAGGTAACATCCGAAAGTAAACATTGACATGGAAGTTAATTCTTCAATGTTAACCAAACAAGTTAAATTAGTGCATGATTAATGTTTCAATTTCAATTTCACATGTTGTCGTTTACTAGTTTGTTATCCTTTGCATCTACCTGGGAAGTGTTTCGAAAATTCTCTTGTTAGTGATTTTCATAGACAAATTTGCTCTGAGCCAATCAGATGCAATGATTTCAGTAGCTTATGACACATAATGATCAGAGAAAATCATTATTCGTTTCATGAAATGCTTCCATGGTCTTTATGGCTGTACTTTTAAGGGCACAGTTCATTCACTTCATATTTTAATGGCACAATGTTATCAAGGGTACTTTGTACATCATCGTAAAATACAAAATGTAATGGTGTCAGCCTTGGAAACATTTAATTTGTCATATAGTATTCAATGAACACCATACTCGTTGGAAAATGGCCACTCAAAATTTCAGGTTAATTGGGCGAATATGAAATTCGGATCCTTGAAAATGCTGAAATGACAAACAAAAATCATGTGCTCCTTCGGACGATTTTTTTTTCGTAAATCAGATAAGATTACAAGCTTTTGACCACAATCGGTATAATCTAATATTTATGTGAAGCTATTTTACAGAGTTATCACGGCTCTTGTGGAAGTATTGACCCGCCATTGAGTATAATCTTAATTAATATGGAATTTCTGTTCTAATACTGTACTAACTAGGCTGCTTAGGTTGCTATTCTTGTACTAAAAGCTACATATTTTATCAAAGAATAATATTTTAAGCTGGGAGGTAACCTTTAAAAGTTGGATCTTAGTCGCAGCATCTGCAAATCATAGTGTATATGTAGTTTGTTAACATTTTCATTCAAATGTAATGTACAGTGTAATTTACCAGCTTTGAAGAATTACTACAAGATTACTAACGATGCTCTTCTCAGTTCGGCAATGATTGCGATTGTGTTGTTTTGTTTTGTTTCATTGTTTGTTCTTCTTTTTTTTTTTTTGGGGGGGGGGGGGTCTGACGTTGGACTAGTATAGGAGACCTTTGGTCATGATGGTAGGACCACCAATTCTCGAATTTTGCCCAATTTAAACCAAAAAATTGGAGGAAGTCACGCTACATCACCCCACCCCTTCCAACGAACCCTCTAAATTATACTCAAAATCGACCGATGATCTGTCATTTGTAATAACGTTATAGTTTTTTATCGATCTGGAGACGGTTATAGGCATGACTGTGGCATTACAAGGCATCTGCATATTGCATACACAACACAATGTCCCAATGCCTTATCATCACTTTCCACTTTGTAATTGACAACATACCTATAGCCAGCACTTTGATGATATTCCACACCTAAACACATTTAGTGAATTGGCAACGCACCATTTCTTTCTGCATCGGGAATAAACCGATCCAGGTCTGACGTTTGCCGCACCGCATCCCCCTCTTTTCCCGCCAAAAACCAATCACACTAACGATACCGATACCGCACCAAGCGTTATTGGCCCGTATTCTGAAGTCGGATTAAACTTAAACTCAGGTTTAAAGTTGTGGTTTAAGTATGGATAGCCAATTGTTACATAAATCACCAACGGTAGAGATATCATATTTCAGCTCATTTGGCTCTCAAATCATTCAAAATTGTCTAGGAAGTATAAATAGATGATTATCTTCACCATCGATGAATCAGGAAAGAGCACAGTAAAAATAAGAACATACAGCTTAATAAAAATTTTGAGACTTTTGGCTTCCCATAATTTTAGCACAGAGTTAGATTATGGTCTAAGTTAAACCTGACTTCAGAATACGGGCCAATGCGTTTAATATTTAAGATTACGCTATTCTTTTGATCGAACTGGAATCGATTGCGTCAGTGTTGCTTCAGCAAATAATAGATATATTGGTGAATATGTCAGGGCACTGCAAGGCCTTGACAATATCAAGGTAAGCAAGCAATGTAGTGACAGATCACACGACGGTAGGTGAACTTTTCCTCGGCAGTGGCGGGTTTTCGAGACTTTCCAGCGAAGGCGGCATCCATTAGAACAATTGAAAGGAACGTAGTCTATTTTGCTAATTGTTTCGCTCGATTTCACCGGCGTACGAGGAGGGGCGGCTTTAAAATGATGACAGTATCCCTTTCCTCCGCGGACGATATATCGTGTTTATTGCCAATAAAAGATCAACATGGATGATCGAGCCCCGCGGCATATACAAGAAATCGAGCTTCATTTGGAGAGGGAATGTCAAAGGACGGCGAATGCTACTTTTAATGTACAAACTAAACATTCACATATGCTTCGAGATGTATGAATATATTTTGTGAATTGATAAACGAGGCCAGTTATTCTGCATTTCTAGTTCTTCATTTCTTTGCACTATGCATCGGTATGCGTGACAGAACCAAAACGGCGACACGACAATTGCTCCTGCTCCTGCTCCGGTCTTCATATCTCAGTGGGAATAGGGTTAGAGTTAGGATTGTAATATAGTTTTTGGTTCCGAATAATGCAAAGATAAGGATTATGGTTTATTTAGTTATGGAGGTTATATGTTTTATGTTTGGTTTAACGTGCGGTTTTTCCATCAGAGCAATCGTCGCCGGAGAAAATGTCATGGGACCATAAAATCATGTTAGAGCAAGAAGTATTACCGCGATTGATATACACTCCCGTGAAAATAATTATGAAAATAATAACAATACAACGTTGAATTTAGTAATCATAGAGATAATAATGGCAGAAATGATGATGATGATGATGATGGTGATGATGGTGATGATGATGATGGTGATGGTGATGGTGATGATGATGATGGTAATGATGGTGATGATGATTATGGTAATGATGATGATGGTAATGATGATGATGGTAATGATGATGATGATAATGATGATGGCAATGATGATGATGATGGTAATGATGATGATGATAATGGTGATGGCAATGATGATGATGATTATGATAATGATGATGATGATGATAATGATGATGGCAATGATGATGATGATTATGATAATGATGATGATGATGATAATGATGATGGCAATGATGATGATGATGATTATGATAATGATGATGATAATGATGATGTTGATGATGATGATGATGATGATGATGATGATGGTGATGATGAAGATGATGATGAAGATGGTGATGATGATGATGATTATGATGATGATGATGATGGTAATGATGATGATGATGATACTGAAGATTGGAATGAAGGTAATTTAGGTATAACGATGAAGATGATAATCATAAAATACATAATACCAATAATAATATGTCAAGCGGAAAAGGAGAAAAGAAGAGGGCAAAGGAAGAACAAAAGGAATGATATTAATGAAAAAATGATAATGAATTATAATGATGAAGTAGAAAATGAAGGAGAAGAAGGTGAAGGATTAGGGGGGAAAGAAGAAAAAACAGAAAAAAGAGGAGCAGCAGTAGAAGCAGCAGGGGGAACCACTAGATATGACAATGATGAAGAAAGTCTGTCATTATCACAAAAATAGAGTAATAACCCAGGGGGGGGCACTTCCATTGACGAGTGGATACCATGCGCGACCATGGGGTCTCGGAAAGCACCCTAAACACGTATGTTCTATATTCTGAAATGCACCCCCTTAACAAGTATTAGCGCGTGAAACCCTGCCCTTAACAAGAATTGGAAACAAAACGATACTCTTGGCAAGTATTTCCTGAATTAAACCCGTAAACAAGTACCGCGATATTTCAATTGTTGTGTCACGGACGTCGGTTTTACCTTTACCTACATCATTGGGTTTAGTACGGCCCCACCGTCCCACACCTCGCGCAAATCGTGCTCTAAACACGTAATGTTGGGGCAAAAAGTACATCCTTAATAAAATACTTAAGTCTTGTTTATACCCTCGCAAATTTGACCCTAAACACGTAGCTTTCCTAGCGAAATACATGTAGATACCCTTTTTTTTCATTATTTTAGTGTTTTTGACACCCTTATTACGTTACGTACGTAACGTGCCCTATCTTGAAAAAGACATCCTTTTTACGTGTTTTTTGGTCGCGCATGGTGTCCACTCGTCAATATAGTGCCCCCCCCCCCGGGGGGGGGGAGTAATAAAGATAATTTAAGGGACCTCATCAATTTTTAAGCATCGGATAGTGATAACTTTTCGTCAATATTAATATGGGGAAAATGATTTTTAATTGTTCTGGACAGTGAAAGGCATGAGGCCTTGAAATACGTTTAGAATGGTATATACATGTATAATAACTTCCGACATTTCGATGAATGAATAATGATGGCTGTAATTGAGAATGGATAGTTGTAGTTTCAGATATTCTTATATTTTGAAAAGTAATACCTGTCAGTTTCACTATTTAGAGAGAAATCCTCAAGCGTCGTATACAACCAAAACGATAATAGAATAATGCATTTTCTGCTCGCTCCTCAATTACGTTCTAATGAACATAATAACAAGCAAATGTCTTGCCAGCAAAGTTTGAAATCATGTTTGATCATCATTTCCAAAGATCGTCGCATAGTTTGTACTTTTTGGGGAACAAAATGATGAGTGATGGCATTTGACGTTCGTTTTCAAATTGATTACTGGTTAATTCAACTTTACGAAATTGCACGGTTTGATAATGATGTAATTATGATCTCGATGTAAGAGTTTGTGTCTCAATTAATTTGCTTCGATCGTAAGAGAAACCCACAAGTATGCAGGGGTATGTAAGCATGGTGAAGCGGTATTCGAAAAGTAGTATGTGAGTATGGTGAGAATAATATACTTGCTACTGTATTTGAGAGAACGTTGTACTCTTTTGTGTGTATCTGGGAGCGTTTGGGGAATGTTGGTCAAGGCGCTTGTATTGACTCTCCTGTGTGAAGTCCGGGGTTCAATCCAGGTTCAAATTCTATTTCGCCAAAAATTTTGACATAATTATCTATACCAATAAACAATTTCACGTGCCTGATACCATGTGGTTGCTGATTCCACTCCACTGAACTATATGTAGATGACAATAAGTTTTATGTGCATGTTCTGTAATTGTTTTCTAATGTATTTGGTGTTATTGTATTCCAGGGCCTCTAAGTATAACAGTGTTTGAACCACTGACAGAGTCACCCTGGTAAAATAAGACGTAATAAATAAATAAATAAATAAATAAAATAAAGTATACTTTAGAGATAATCTCAAACTGAGTAAATAATGCCACGATATTTATTTGTTGTTTATATTAGGTAGTGACCATGCATACGTGAAGTACATGTAGGTGTCAAATGCACAAATGACATTGACACGATTGAAGTAGAATATGCATTCAGTAGATAACGGTTAAAAAATGACAAGATCCTGTATTGATTCAGACACGTCTGCTATTTAATGAAATATATGGGGTTTTGTGCTCCTATTTCCGTTAGAATTTCCTATGTCAGTACAAATTTGCTATATGGTCGGTGCCAACCATCAGTTGTAAAACTAACGCCACGCGGTCCCTCTTGTACGATCAACTCCTACATTATGAACACCATTTGCATAATATGCACCATCAATAAAAACCCTTAATTGAAACTATTAATTGCTCTTGCGTTCATCGGTAATGACTATCGATCGCCTAGTGCCGCGGAATGCACCTAAAATCATATTTTTGTTGTATACATCGCAGCATAGATACATACATCGTAGTAAAATCAATTAGACGTAGAGGAGCATGGAGAGGGTTAATGCTTAATAGATTATTTTTACCGCGCAAACACACACCCCTCGTGTCGAAATTCGCAACATCGATGTCTGTTGAAGCTCCGAGCGAGCACAACAGCGCAAGGAATCGGATCCCGTATTAACCACTCCACTAATTTATTCTACCAAAGCATTTTGAAGGGAAAATTGAAGAAGACTTTTTATTCTGGTAGTGCATGGCTATCGACCTGTAATCGCATTATATGTTTCGCTTCATTACACGCTCATGAAGTGACACGCAAACCCCTAGTCATAATTAATTTTCAGCATCTACATCCCCCCCCCCCCCCGCTTCGTTCAGTTGATACACAAAAATGAATTGGGTAATTGTTGGAACAATTTTTTTCTGCATCGCATTGTAAAACTACGCGATGACCCTCGACTAAATCAGTTGTTATAACCGCAAATTACGTTCCAAAGTTTGTTTTTGCTTAATGGAAAGAAGATGATATCAATAAGGATAGAGAAACATTGAAAAGATTATCATTTCTGCTTTAACACAGTTGACGTTCGACTTGAGAACGCGACTATTTGCGCATCAAAGAATATTTTTTTTACAAAATAACAAGGTCTTTCATGCAAGTGTCATTTTCCTAACATTCGATTTGGCGTTACGTAAGTTTTCATCGAAACAAAATGTCTTCTTTCCTCAGTGATCCCCTACATACCCTATGTGAAGCTTACCCCCCCCCCCCCCCCCCACTTCAATAAGTGTAGAAAAAAGCTTTTAAATAGTTGACTTATTGGTAAAACACAAATCATCTGTGATCTAAATGATAATGGCAAACATACATGCAGGGGCGGATCCAGAATTTTTCAAAAGGAGGGGGCACATTTTCTCGAGGAAAAATCTAACAAGAAAAAAAATGTAAAAAAGGTTTTAACCCAAAAACTAAGGGGAATTCATCCACGAATAAAAAATGTCCCCCGAATAAGTTTTCAATTTCAAAAGGGGGGGGGGGGCACACTTCTGGTTTAACGGCATTTTTACATTACAAAATGTAATTGTGCCTCTCGAAGGGGGGGGGGGGGCAAGGGCCGACTGTGCCCCCCCCCCCCATGGATCCGCCAGTGCATACATGCAAGTGTTTATATCTTTGCTAAACAAATTGGAATTCCTTCTGAATATCAATCAAATATTCGCAATTACAGCCTCCGATGCAAAATTTCGAAGCGATGCACACACAACGGCAATAATTAAGTTAATCTAAAGTCGTGTTCTTTTCTAAACCACAATGTTAACGTAAACATCCGGAAATCAGACATGGAAATGTGGGGATCTCTTCGCTCCGTGAGGAATTCACAATTAGGGACAACAAAAATCAATTTCTTCTTTATAATGCCTCATCATTTGGTTTTCAATTTATATAGAAGGAGTGTTGCTTTTAGGAAGTACTTATCTGTATCCAAAAATAAATAGTTAATACTTTCTCAATATCTTACTTCATTAAATTACAGGATTATACATGAATAATAAAGTTAGAACGTAAAGCCTCGTCTATCATGGCATTAAACATATAGTTCATGCATTAGTAAATCTAAAAAACTTAAATTTAAAAAATTAAATCAGTCACATTTAAAGAGGAGAATATTATGTATCCCATTAAAATTAAGAAGATACACAAAAAAGTATTATTTCAATTCATGAAAAAACAACATATAAGGGCTTGTGATTTATTACATTTATATTCCAATCTATAAAAACTGCAGAAAATTTGTAAGATTTAGTGGTAAACGAAACACATAAAACACAAAAAAGTATATATCAAACTCATTTGCAAGAAAGGAAATGCCTAAATGTAAACAGATGCTAAAATCTCAATATAAGCAGAAATAAAAATACATCTTACCTTCTACGAAACAAATCCACAAAATATTACCAGACCTTGGTTTGAATGTTCAAGCGACACCTAGATGCAGTAAGAGCTTCGAGAGAACACTCAACGCTCCTGACGAATTGTTAGTATCACAGTTTTGAAGAGCGCGGAAAAAGAAAACCCAGTTAGCTCCAGAACAATCCAAATTCTTGGGTTAGATATCGAAAGTATCACTTTTAAAACGTTTCCAATTTGCAAGGATTTGAGAGAGAGAGCAAACTGGAATGATGTGAGCGGTTGTACTGCGGAACGGAATGAGAGAGACTGAAAGAGGTTGCTCTGAATGATGGAATGATGACGAAGGTGGTGGCGTCGATCAGGTGTTCTGCACCAGGCTCGATCACGAGGTTTTCTTTTAGTGTTTTATGAAGAAAAGTACTTTGACGAGAATATCTTCTGTGGGCTTCACAGGAGCAGAAGGGGAACCAGAAAAAAACACCTGCGCGCTGTTCGGCGTGTGCTATGCTGTGCGATGGTGGGGGAGAGTGGAAGTCGCCGAGCACAAAGCGCATGCGCGTGAATGCTGGCTCCTCATTGGTTGGAAGAAGAAGGCGACGATTACGAGGTTAGGAAGATAGATGTGATGATGCGAAAACTGTTTCTCTTGTGTCTCGCTTTGGATGGCATGTTTTTAATTGATAACCAAGTTCGTAGTAAACGGAGTCTGGAATTATTACAGAGGTATTCGTTTCTCCGTGAAGTGTACCCATACTCTTGCCTGAACTGACATGCTTTAATTCTAACAATGAAAGAAAAATAATTAAGCTATATAGCAACGAATTAATTAATTAATTTTCAGAATAGGTCTTAAACTAGGCCGCGGCAAAATGAGATGCATATGGCAGGGGGGGGGGGTCGCGTATCGTTTAGTTTTCCCTATTTGACCCATATAAAAGAACCAGTAAAATACTGTAAAGAGAAAATAGGGGAACAGAGAGGAGCAAAGGTAAGTCCGTGGGAATATTTTTTTCATTTTTCCAACTTATTTTTATACGAACTTGCTGCATATTGATTTGATCCAATTTGATCTGAACTTATCTGTATATCACACAATTCACACATTCATACTAAATAATAACAAATATAAGACACCTAAACAATAGGTCATCGAGACATACGGCAATAACATTCGTATGAAACTAAACACACACCGATTTATAAGCAACATGGCGTTTAATAGTTGCGTTGGTCATAAAATGTAATGATAATGAATGATAAACTTCATACATTGTACGAAGAAATACAACGAATTCAGCAGGTGCCAAAAGAAATATCTAGTCTAAATTGCTTAGATTGAACGCATTAAATGCATCAACTTGAAAGTAAAATATGCCAAAACTGAGTAGAATGACGAGAAATTGGAGAGAATCTGATATTTTTTTTAATAATGCAAAATATTGCCTGTCACACTCACTTTTGTTTTCATAAGTGTGAAATAAAGAGTTACCTGACCAATACATATGAAAGTCTTCTTTCTTCAACTTTCTTTCTTCTTCCTCCCTTCTCTTCGTTTCCTTTTCGTTTATTCTCTTCGTTTCCTCTTTCGCCTTTTTCTGTTTCAGCGCTAGACAAAAATCTGCCCCCGTAGCGCAATTCCTGAATAGCGCAAGTATTGCATGTAAAATCACTGTGTACAGACGTACAAATCACAATAAAACAATTCACAGTAAAAATTTTACTTTGATCATCTAATCTCAACCATTTAAAATCAGAAATTTTAAGAAAGATCGTGTCTTTATGAAAAAGTTCGATGTTAAAAAAAAACGGTAATCGAAAAGGCACACCAAAATACCCCGTTGATCACGGCCAGGTAAATTGTTGTGGGCAGGGGCGTAGACAACGGGGGGATGAGGGGGATGGCATGTACAATCATCCCCCCCAGGTTTTGGGGAATGATATTTGGTTACTTAATAAGTCATAATGATGATAATAATAGTAATAATAATAATGATAACAATTATAATATTAATAATAATAATAATTATGATGATGATAATGATAATCCTCATCATTATTGTAATTGTGTTTATTGTTATTAGCCGCATTTACACGGTGAAAGCCAATTCAGACGGTAAAAAAAAGAAAATCTTACAAGTATTTTGTGGTTATCTTGTGGTTTGGAACAGGCTCCCACTATATGACTATTGTTACACTAATACTGATATCAGGACTGACTGGTATACATTAGTTTGTTGTTAAGCTTGCAGCAGCTACATCTTTTCTGTATTGTTAACTATTTATTTATTTTTGTTTTATTTAAGATGCACTTTGTTTTGTATTCATTTAAAGTATGTTGATTGATGCATGAAGACATAAGTTTGAAATGTTTAAAGAAGTTTGTTTCATGTAAAGCGCAGTGTGAATTTACCCTGTCTTGAAATGCGAGATAAAAGGAACCTATTAGTATTAGCATTATTATTTGTATTAGTATTATTTTTTATTTGTATTATTATTATTATTATTATTATTATTATTATTATAAGACTGAGATCAAATAGAAGTAAATAATGCCCTAATTTGAAACGATGCAATGCCGTTATGGTTCCGATTTCTTCACAAACTTACAAAGCAGTATTGTTACTCCATGGATCATAGTGATACTGTTTATGTTTTTTGTATCTGTATGTTAATGAGCCGCCAGCCAATATCCATCTATGGATACTATGCCTGTTTCTTTGAGGTAAAAAAAAAGCATAGTATGTACGTATTCATTATGCTTTATAATGAACAGACATATTGTTATTTGTTTGTTGTTTATGTGTTCTATTCACAAATGGCCACAGAGGCTGTTTTCATTCATAACCACATACCCATATCAAGACAACAAAGACTATACCTGCGTGTACACAGTTGACATTGGTTTTTTTTCTGAAGAGGTGTAACAGCAAAATTCACAGAGATAAATAAATACGTAGTGTGGTTCAATATGCAATACTATGTGTCAATCCATTCTGTATTCGTATGCCACGGTGTGTAGATCTTGTCGATGTATGTCTGTCCATTCAAGGCGTAGTATGTGTGTGGTGCGCGCACCCGTGTGTGTGTGAGGGTGTGTGTGTGTGTGTGTGCGTGCGCGCTTGTGTGTGTTATTTTACCTCATTAAGTATGCATCAGATTGCACGATTTCAAGTTCAAAATTGCAAAAGCTCCCTACCGTGGGAGGGGAGACACCCCCCTCCCACACCCTCCCCCGCTCGGTCGCTTCGCTCCCTCGCTCGGGCGCTTCGCGCCCTCACTAGCGTTGGCAGCCCAGTCATCCCCCCCAGGTGTACAAACCTGTCTACGCCACTGGTTGTGGGGGATATTAATTCGTCTTTTTACAGATGCCGAATTTCTTTAATATCCTATCCATTACTTGCTTTCATCTCCGCATATATTTTTTCTTGTTTTCTTTGGGGGGACACTAGGAAGGAAGTGTCACTGACCCCTTCCCCCCGGTCTGGGCCTTAACGATGATGGAATATACATTTTCTGCAGCATTTGTAGTTATTTTCTGAAGGCATTGAAATCATATAATGAACTGACGAACAGACTTTGGAAATATTCATCTTTATTGTTAAGGAAATTATACACTGCAGTCCTCTATAAATGTGTAAATCTTTAGTAGATATGTACATCTTTAGTAGACATATCTGGTAGACATGCCCCCCCCCCACTCTCTCTCTCACTCTCTCTCTTTCTCACTAAACATGCTAAAAAGAAAAAAAGGGGGGTTTCGAGCAAATTGTTCATTTGCTTCGATCTGATTTGCTTCTCTTCGTGTATAATTGATTGTTTTCCTCTTCATGTCAATGAAATGTCAAGCTATCTTATTCGAGTACTTCCCTCTTCAAGCGGGAAAGATTTTCATTAACGGCGAGATAGGTTGGTCTTAAAGGATAGATCGACTTCTCCGAGAGGTGAAAATATTTCTCATTAAAGTTGTTTTCTTTTATGTGCAATATGCAGCGTTGTTTGACATTGTGCTCTTCGGATTCAGGTTAATAGAGCATCATTGTGTTCATTCTTTCATTTTATTTCTTGTTCTTCTGTTTTTCTTTTTCCAATGCTTTTGGGGTCCATGCCGCCCAAGCCCACCCCCTACCCTAATTTACACGTCAGTGTTCATTAGGTACCTCTTTAAAAAAAATAAACAATATATGTGACCAGCCAGCCACCCCGAAAGCAACAAAAGGTGGCCTAAAATAAATTTTGAGATTTTTATTGAGCTTATTAGCACATCCTAAGCTTCAAAATGATATACCAGAAAATTGATCATCATTAACACACACATATACTTTATTGAATGCAAGGGGAAAATTAAGCGAGAAATAAGGAGAAAACGACAATTGAAGTTTGGGGTTTCACTCAAGCATGGTATGCGTCACTGTGCAATATCAGTGAAAAAAAAATTCGTTAAAAAATTGTGTCAAAGGAACTCTTGTATTTGTTTTCTTTTCAACTTTACTATTTGAATTTTTGCCAGTATGAAGAAGAAGAAGATGATGATGAAAAAGAAGAAGAAGAAAAAGAAGGAGAAAAAGAAGAAGACGAAGAATGACCCTTTCAGATTAAGCCGATTTTTTTCTTTTATCTTCTGCTTTTTTTAAATATCAAATTGCTATTTTGGCTATTTACAGAGAACCTTCAATGGCTACTTACTGTTGGTTTTTTGGTGGCTGGACTTTTCTGAATATTGAATCTGGAACGTATACTTTGTTACTTCAAAACAAGTTCGCTCGAGAAAAAATCCCCCAAATTGATTGGCTTGTTTGCGATGATGCAAATTATAAGACTCTTGTTAATTAATGTGTAATCATAATTTCCATGAAATGATCATGTTTTTCATACACATGTTAGTGTATGGGATGAAATTACGATGGTGTTTCCGGTCAGTTTATATTTCACTTTTTGAAGCACTAAATAAAGTTCTTGGGTGAGATTTTTTTAATTGGAGTCATGTTTATAAGTAACAGATCACATACACCGATGACAAGTGGGACCTCGCAGTCAAGATTGTTTAAGTCAAGGTTAACTCATACCTTTAAGACAGATCGAAGATTTGCTCTTTAAATTCTGTCACGTTCCAGCGAATGACGAACATATCTTTTGCGCAGATTTGATGCCACGTCCGTAAAGTTCTTTTTTTCAGACCATACTGCTCCCTTTGGCCACATTCGGATTGTGTTTAGTGATTTCAACTAAGTTCATCAATTCATCAATATCAGATAATTGATGATTCTAGAATAGTTTCGCTTTGAAAAAAAAACCTTATACATTAGACAGAAATTGATGCCGTTGTTACGATCACTCTGTAATAAGGTTTTACGGGTTTTGTTAAAATACATATCTTTATATCTTTGAGTTTTTTTCTTGTCAAATATTCCAGGAGTAAAATATCGACCTTCTTTGAGTTGATAATTTTTCTTTGATTTTTTGTTGTTGTATGTTTCAAGGGCCGCGGAACGATTTTGAAAGTGGGGAATGAGCCAAAGTGGGGGGGGGGGGGCTGATCATGCAAAGTCCGCAATCCGATGGTCATTTTTACGTTTTGGTACACGGTTTTGGACAAATTGTGGGGGGATGGCTGGATCCCACCTAGCCTCCCCCCTCCCCGTTTTCACGGTCCCTGTGTTTGGTAATGGAAGTCTATAAAAGCCAGCCTCAACCACCTTTCTCTGATTTTTGTTTTGTCACTAATTTTGGTTGCCATATCCAGTAGGTTATAAAGTTTTATGTTCGATAGCCTTAGTCCTTATAAAACCAACCCCTACCCCATTCCAGGCTATGTCTATGGAAGCATCATCAGCCTGTGAAAATCTTTTTAACTCGGTCAGGTGTTGGTTTATCGGTTTGACTGTGTGATCAAGACCAACGCACATGCCAGTAACTACTACTAGTATACGGAGGTTATAAACTGCTACCCCCACCACTCTCCCCGCATAATTAAGAACCTAAATTCCTTTTTTGCTTTTACTAGTATTTGATCTAGGGTCTATAACTTTATAAGCTGTTTATTATTTCCAGACCGCACTTAACACATGGACCTATCAAGTGTCGGTTAAGAAAACTTTCCACCCGTTGCACCCGTTTGACATGCAATTTCCTTTTAACCAATATTCGGTAGCTTCATACATTAAACAACCTATTTCTGTTCTGAGAGAGTAAATACAATGACCTTGCCCCTTGAATATGATATTACGGTTCTTACAATGCATGTGAGTAAAATGTATGTAGAGCGTTGTATTGTGGCCCAGTGGATTAGTCTTCTGACTTTGAAACAGAGGGTCGTGGGTTCGAATGCCAGCCATGGCGTAATTTCCTTCAGCAAGAAATTCATTCGCATCGTACTGAACTCAACCCAGGTGAGATGAATGGCAGGAATTTATTCCTTTAAATGCCACCGCACTGTAAAATGCTGCGGAGCTAAAGCCAGAGTAACAATATCCCAGTCCTTCGGAAGCGCATAGGGACGTTATGACATAATGTGATATGTGCTATACAAAAACCGCGTTCTTGTCATTATTATTATGTTTATGACACAATATATTTCGTCTTATACCCTTATCATACATTGTGGATGATATAGACACACAAAAGTACGATGAAATGACACGATCCTTATAGTCTCAGTAAGCAAGATGCTGTTCACGTAATAAAACAATCAAAGCTCGATGAGATGTGACATGGATTAAAGCACACGCAAGATAATTGGAAAGTCAAAAATAGATGCCGTATGACGGGGTTTACACAAGAAAGAATGGATTGTGGCTTTGGGGTTTTAGACCTGAGCCTAGAATTCCAATGCTTTGGCAAAACAAGAACTAGTTTCAGAAGATTTGCTACTACGCCATAATGTATTTTCGGTCTGAATTTCAACCTAACGGGAACTCCCCCACGTAAAATAAGAGCATGAAGAAAAATAACTTGGCGGTTTTTCATATTTCGCACTTTAAATAGACACAGAAGAAAATCAAGTTTGCTTTCAAGATTCATTTCAAAACATCATTGCCACCATCAAATGTAAAGCAGGTAAAGAGTGCAAATGGCTTTTTTTTTAATTTGTTAAAAGGCCTATGAAACAAAAGATCCCTTATTCTCAAAAAGTTCGGAAGCGAAAAATATCGATTTTGAAATAATCTTTTTCACATATTAAACATAATAAAAGTCGTTATCCAATCTTATACGGGGAACACTCCCATACACAAATGTACATTATCGAAAACAGCAAATATTAGATAAGCAACTCCCTCAGGCTAATCTGGAATTTCCCTTGAAGGTTGTTGGGAAAATAACGGAAAGAAAAAAGAAGACATCGCCAAAAGAAAAACGGTATCCGAAAGATACGAGAACAAGGTTGAAGCGAAGGAAATGCATCTTGTAACCGAAGCCGCCGTGTAAAGCCACTTAACCAACCAGCCGAGTCCAGGTAAGCGAAAAGAATGAAACGGGATACGGGAAGGCTTTGTTTAGAGATGGTCACAAAATGGTGGCGGGGATATTAGGAGGTGTCAGAAAGCTTGACATCTTGCTAAAGAGAGGAATCCAAACAGGTCTTCACTTTGCATTGCTTCAAAGTCCGGGGGATGCGTACCTCCGGGCAGCGTGATCATGGTGAAGTGTCATGGTTTTGTTCCTTAAGTCCTCGCTCTCCATTATTGTCAAATACGTATATATTTTCTAATTCAGTTTCATTCACTGTTATTTTTTCTGAGATCGTCGTCTCCCGGTCTACCCCCATCCTCTCTACCTGTTCTGTATGTATGTACATGCATGTCCGTCTGTCCTTTTCTCTTTGATCCGTTTCTTTCTTTGAACCCAAGACTTTATTTTTTAAAAACTTCCTTTTCTCTCCAGGCGTCCCATCATCATCCCTATCCATTTTCAACCCACCTCCTTCTTTCCCTTCCTTCTTTTTTTTCTACTCTCTGTCCCTCTCCCTCTCTCCCTCTCCATCTCTATCTCTCTCCCTCTCCCTCCCCCTCTTTCTCTCCCTACATCCCACTTCATTTTCTTATCTTATTTTCTTTATTTATGTTTCTATATACCTATTATTTTCCCCTTCTAATACTCCCTCCCTTGTGTTGGTTTAATCTCCATTCTTTTTTCCACACAATTTCAATTTTCCTCAAAAGAACTAAATAGACTGTATCTTCAACATGTAGGATTGCCATTGTCGTTTTATAGCATGCTTAAATCGATAGTTTTTCATCAGTAAGAAAAAGTGAAAAAGGGGAATTTTATATAAAAAAATAATGTAGTGTGTGGCATAGTTGCTCTCTCTCTCTCTCTCTCTTTTTAGCATGCAATCCCAGTCAAACATAAAATTGTTTTACGAGATTACGCGTTTTTCCTGGTTAATGTTTGAGTTTATTCGAAGTTACAAAATGACTGATATTTGGGAGCGACTTTCACAGACAGAAATTCGTAATTGTATTTGATTTGCAACCCTTTAATTAAGATCCAAACGCTCATGTTTGGTGTCCAGTGGAGAAAAAAGAGATGAAAACGTTCACGATCTCGACAAAATGTGACATTTAGACGGAAATACTGGCTATTAAGAGACAAAAAAACACTAAAAATCATACAGACACCAATCCTGTAAAGTGACACTATGATTCTACTAACAGTTATTAAAACGACGAAACATCAAACTTTTGCTTGTATATAATACCATGGAAGTATACAAGGGCTGTTATCCAATCGCTATTTGATCTCCAATATTCTGATATACACATAAAACTCGATTTGAGGCTTTTCAGCCTCGAGGCCGAATTTCAGGCCCTCTATCGGCAACAATCTGTGATGATATAGCTGAGCATCCAATCGGCAAACTTAAGGCATGCAGCTTTTAATTGGTCACTCTGTCACTTGCGGTATCGGCATCTAAACTATAATCGTATTGTTTATACTAAGCATTTCGTTCACTTTGTTGCTCATGTACACGAACGGGTAATTCCCCCCCCCCCTCCCCTGCCGAATAATAAATGGCCGCCCCATTCTCTAACCAAAAAGGCCAATAATGATAGAAATCTGTCTTGTGACTCAAAGGCACAAACTCTCGTTTACCAATAGCTCCCCGGAGTGGAAGAAGTGCAAGCATCGTGTCCTATGCAAGTTGGGATGCTATCACTAGTAATAAGATACATATAAATATATAATATTATGAAACTTCAGTTTAAGTCTTCCCAAATTGTCATTATTTTTAATTAGGTAATGTTTCTTGCGGTGTCCCTCAAGGCGTATTTTAGGCCATCTCATTTTGTTCTTAAAAATCATCGGACTCCTTGTCATTCACTCATATGTGAACGATGAACGATTTCATATAAGGCATTTTAATCTTCTATATCAACAAAAATATCAATAAATCAATCAAGCCAAACCAATCATGTCGATTGCAAGTCCAACAGGTCTCCACTTTGCAATTTCTTTTTTAAACTGGAATCACGAGCGCGAGTGAGTGGTACAGCCAATTACTTCAGCTGTGATAATAGGGTAAGGCGAGATGTCCACAGTATCTGAGAGGCGTGTGCCCGGTCGGATGGTATGAACGCAATTCAAGATACAATGAATCGATGCCCTACCACCTGTCACCCTGCGTTCACTCTCTTCGATTGAAGATTTCGAGACTTGATGGAGAAAATGGAAGACGTGGACGGTTGTCTTCGGGGCTTCTGAGTTCCAGAAACACTCTGGATTCCGTGGATTTAGATTTTTTTATCCAGATCAGATGTGAGTACTGATTGGCCGAACTGTGGGCTTAGATTAAGATTTTAATTGATGCTTGATTTAAATCATTTGTAAAATGAACATAAATCTTAAGGATTGGAATCAAATTCATAGTTTTGGCAGGTCACTTACAATATTCAACAGAAGAGCTAATGTCATTAAATGTTTGCATGAGTACATCAAATAACCAACAGAAGAATGAAAAATGTATGCTTCCAAAACATGTTAAACTGACAATTATAACATTTCCCGTCAATGTAAAATAGTTAAATGAGTACTAGTAGTTCAATTTGTTACAATAAAGATGGCCAAAATCATCATTCGCAACAAAATATTGAAGTAAAGTTTTTCTTCAGATATATTTTTAGGAGCCATTCCCTGATGCCATGGCGTCGCTACAAATACCCGATTGGTCAGTCTCATATTCCATTAACAGAAGCTGCAATATCGGGGACATTTTGTAGTAAATGCAGAAAAATATAAGCACTATTGTAAGCTATGTTATTTTGTTGTCGGTAGAGATATAGAATAAGATTTAAAGACAAATAATATATCCTACCACTCAAACAAAATCAGGAGATTGTAACTTACTCACTAAATCTTTACTCTATAACCTCAAAATGGCAACGGATATATACATTTTTTTTTATAGATATGAATGGTAAATGCAGTGTAGGCAACGCAAGGTTTGGCAAGGGCCAAACACAATTATGAACTTGATTTAAAGAATGAAAACAGTGTCTTGATTCGGGATTCATTTATTACATTCGAAAGCTCCCATCGTGAAAGAGGATATTTGCGAAGTAGCCGATGACCTTTTCATTGAATATTCTTACGTGTCTGAAATCCCCCGGACTCTTCCCATGGACAGCACCGAAACTAGGTCATTAGAATGACAGCTGAATTGGAAGGCTACTATTTAATTATTTTGGCATTCTTTATAATGGAATGTCCGGAAGATGAATTTGCATGTTATGTATTATGATTAATTCTGGTATCGAAATGTCTTGATTATCAAAATGCTTTTTTGCAATTATTCTATTATCATTTCAGTTTAAGAAGATTGTAATTTCGTGGCTTGTATATTAAAAGTGCGGAATAATTTCAAATTATTCTCTCGTAATACAAATATTTGGGGCGGATTGCAGAATAAGCTTTAGTCAAATGCAACTTTTAACATCAAACTAAATTGATTTTAACAAAATAGAAGCGCGCATATTTTAGTTGCGTCTTGTCAGCGCCCTGGGAACGATTTTCTACTGGGGGTTTTCACTAAGGAATGGAGATCAAAGGGGTCCGGAAAAATTTAAAAAGCAAAAAAAAAGTTTTACTACAAAATGAAGGTCATTTCGGTTGAACTTTTCCATGTATACACATCTGGGGGTGCTGCCTATGAAGAATAACACACAAAACATCCCCAAGGAAATTTTTTTTTTGGGGGGATGCTTCAGCACCCCCGCTTCCCAGGGCAATGCGTCTGGTTGCAAATTAATTACTTAAATTATTTTTTGGTTGTTTTTTGTTCTCTTTCCTTTCATCTTCAGATTTTATATACATTCATTGTACAGATACATACGTGCCTGAGCTTTTCTTAGATATAACATGAATTTTAATATTTTTAATCCTATAAGAATAAAGTGTTCTTATCAACAACGCAAATAACTTTTGTTCACAGCAGTGATCTCCACAGCCAACACAAATCCAATTAAAACCGTTTATGCTTCCTCATCCATTTTACGAAATCGTTTGCAACACAAATGGGCTATTGTTATTTCATTTGATTTTTGCTGAAAAAAAAAATTAATAGATGAAATGAAATAAATCTTCTGCATTGTTGAAAACTTATAATTCTTCGTTAAATTCATCATTCCAGCGTTTTTTTTCTTCTAATCATGGCCATTATTCGTCTTCGGCTGTTTGGTTGTATTTTTTTATCAGAAAATTGGAAGCCAGGTACGTTTATTGTTATTTTCATCAAATTAATGCTTACGAAACAAACGAATGTGCATGAGGATATACATAATAGCTCACTTTGGTTCTTAGAATCCCTTTTCTGGGGGCTATTGATGTTCATTAGCATTTATACCGATACAATTTATAATTTGCCTTTGGAGGAGGCGTCGCTTCCAATGTCTTGAAAATGCGATAATTTGCAATATCAAATGGTTACGCGAATCAGATATTCCTCGGGCAAGACAGTGCTTTGTTATGGTGACCCTCTGAGAATGAGAATGGTTTACAATGTTCAATGGGTTTAGAAGTGAAGTTGGTAAGATAATTCTTTAACTCTAACATTGGGTAAGTGAAAAAAGGAACAATAAATGAGATTCTCAAAATTAGTGAAACTTGAAAAATTTCAGTTTTATCTCATTTGGTCATTTTCGATGGATTGTAACGGAATTACTTTTAATAAAGAAAATTATATTCAATTTCAATTTATTTCATGTTCACCCGTTTAACAATATTCTTTATATACGAGGCGTATTGACCCAAAAAATTTGAGTGGCAAGATTTGGCGTATCAGGCAAAATTCATAAAAAGTTTCGAGGAAGCCAACATTTTGACATTTTTCCGTTTTTGTGATAGATTTTGACATAATTTTTATAAAATCATATCACATTTCGCCCTTCTATCTTTCCTTTTCTTCTTTTTCTGTACGCCACTGTTCTTTGTGTAAAGATATATTGTAAACAGATACAAAAATCAAAACCTTGGAACAAATGTATAAAATATGCGATATCTAGCGTGTTTTATTTTATCCACCCGCGGCTTTTGTTTTCTCCATGATCTATGAACTCAGATAGAGATCTACAGTATATAAGCTATAAGAATGAATTTTTTCCATACCTTTTTGCACTTGCTGTTATACTATTCAATTTCAATGACCAAACGTATTTTCATGTGCATTATAAACACTAGTTATTGTTTGCAAACTTATGTCAAATACGAGCGCTTAAAAGCTAGACTGTACACAAAAAAATTGATGCTGACGAATAATAATAGCCCATTTAATGGCAATTCTTAATTCTTAATTACCCCAGTCCAATGAAAATGCCATGTATAGTTATAACTACCCATTTCGTAATAAAATTGAAACATTTGTGAAAAGTCTGAAATTCTGCAGTGCATTCTGTCGAGCAGAAAACTAAAACCTCACACATTTGGATATTGGGGATTCATCGTTGCCAATATCTGTCAAAGTAGTACAAAAAAAGCAGGAATCGCCTCATTTTATGCAAACTGTGATGATTTCATATTGTAACACAAGCATAAAGGCTGAATAAAAATTCTCGATAACGTATCGTTTGGCCGCCGATGCATGCTCCTGACATTTCGACTAATCTTTCTTTGCACCCCATAAATCCCCGTCTTGTATTCGTTTGCATGTCCTAAACACTTGAATCGGCTCCTCCGACCCCATGGGACATTTACAAAGTGAAGATGTGAGCAAACTCTGACGGTTTGGGTTACCGGTAGCCGGCTAAAGTGGGCCGTATATTATGGAAGTTTAATATTGGGGCTTGCTTCTGGAGTGCAGTTGTAGGGGGGGTTGACGGCGGTAACGTGGAAAGTCACGTTGCCTTTGGAGTTGAGGTACATGGGGTTGGGGATGGAATTGAGAAAAGAGAAGAGAAGACTTCTGATATGTCTGAGAGAATAAGCTATCGGGGAAAGTCGGTTGATCCTTCTTGCCTACTAACATGACTAATATGCAGGGGCAAATACCCAATCTGTGCTTTCATTCATTCATCTTTACCCACATTTCCATATCCTTCTCCCGACCCCTGCCCCACCTCTGCAACCTCTTCATTGTGACAATTTTTACTATGTAGTAACCTTCACCCCAGTCATGTGCAGTTCATCCTTACAGATATACACACGCACACACACACACACATCACATCACCCCAATAATCATCTTCTCCCACACGCACACACTCACAGTAACACTTTCGCCTCTTTCTCTCTCCCCCTCCCTCTCTCTCTCCTTATCTTGATATCATCTCACCCTTAAAGATACACACACTCGGCTAAATTCACGCATGTTTCTTCACAGAAGCCCATGCATGAACACAACACACACACACACCCTCCCCTCACGCATGCACGCTTTTTTCTCCCCTCTATCGACTCTCTCTCCCCGGCCCCTCCTTTTACTCTTTATTTCTTTCTCTCTCTCTCCCTCTTTTCCCTCTTTAACTCCTCTTCAAATCTCACTCACAATTTCTCTTCATCGCACACACAAACACACACACACAGCCGTTTCCTTACTGCCCTTTTCCCTCCTTTCTCCTTTTCCCGTCTCATGCAGTGGTGCTCCCTGGCCTCCCGCATTTTTTTTTCGTGGAATTCTTCTTTCTAGTCACCTATCCCATTTTTACATGAGTTAAAAAGTTTCTTCAAGGTCACTTATTTTGGATGAACACATTTTCACGTTATAGAAAAAATCCTCAATTTCCTAATAAGAAATTAAAGCATATCTTTTCTATCTTGCACTTCGAGTTCATCAAAGCCATCCCGATGTATACAATCTTGATGCTACAGTCCCACATGCGAAACCGATTCCAAAGCGACCGATGGTATATGACATTGGAAATGACATACATAGCCTTGATCGATCTGCAGACTGTTTCGTTGGTGTATCTGTGGCATAGTACTCCCTTCGTTCAAAAACGCGTTGACTAAACATTCCGACGAAATCTGGACTCGAGAGAGCGGCGTCAGGAGCACAAAATCCTTCACTATTTCACCAAAAAGCATGAAGATAGTGTCAAGAATATTTGCAGTCGTTATCATCTGAAGGTCGTACACGTAGCGGTATAAAGAGTCCGACATACGCCGACATAAGTCCCAATGTTGATGCGATAATGATGGAAGTGGAAGATTGGTATCCCAATAACTCACGTGTTCTGAATCGTTGAATATTTTCGAAGATTCGAGTGGGTGGGGGAAACTATTATTATCGAAGGTTGGGCAGCCTTGTGTCGGATTCAGGCACTGTCATGATGGCGGGTGCGAATGGACAAGAGGGAGAGAATTGAATTCGAAAGCATGTCTACAGTTTAAAAATAATATGTACATGTATATTCAGCAGGGCGAATCCGTACATACTCTTGCGTAAGTGTGTGTGTAAGAGTGTGGTGCGTATTCAATTTCATTTCATGGATTAATTTCTGCAACTTTTTAAGAAAACAAATTAATAAAGGAAAAACAATAAACTATTGATAATTAATTGAAAATTAATGTTATGTATTTTGAAACGGAGGGGAGCAGGGTTTTGCTGGAAAATCTGCAGTTATTCAACATATTTCATAGCGCCTCGTATTTGAGGGGACTGATTTGAATTTATTTTTTAGCATTGAGAATGTTAAAATCATTGTAAAAAGTTTTTTCATGCACTTTAAGAGATTGAAATGAAATATTATGACCAATAACCATTTGATAATTAAAATATCCTGGGGTGGGCCACTGCTAATGGGGGTGTTAAACCAGACGTTGTCCATATAGTGGACCACGCACTAAGGTGTATTATAACACTCTATAATATGTAGACTGAACATAATACTAAGGACTGTAAGGGTATCAGCCAAAGGTGTTGTAATGACAACCATATGAATTACACTAACACCAAAAATTGAACACCGGTGTAAAATGACTGGTGTAATCTTCTTTGTACACAGATCAACACCACAGTTTTAATCAATCACTTTGCAGACGCTCTCTCTAACTCTGATAATCTTTTGTCCAAAACCCTTCATAACAAAGCAGTCTTTGTCGAAAATATGTGAATCAAAAGAGCAGTGTCGTCCTGGACAAACGACAAATTTGCAATTATTCGTACGGTCCGAATCTTAAGACGGTGTGCTGTTCTGGTCCCCCAACTTCCGACAATGACCTCTACTCTGTCCATTGTGATTTGACGGGCATTTTCAATAGATTCTCAACGTTCCAAAAAGCGTCTGCGAAGTGGATGGTAAAATACGCTATTAACTAAAGCAAGTGCGTACATATATGGACACCATTAAGTTACGATGAACCAGCGATGGATATTTTTTTCAACCTGCGATTCAAATATGCTCAAGGCGGACAATTGATAACACTGTCACAATAATTATTTGCCCAAGTGAGCGGCATTGTTTATCCAGGCCATTTCGCTGACCCCTTTCAAACATCAACTCCCATATCACTTCTAGCATGTATAATCACAAGTCAAACCAATTTAGGCTGCTTCCTTTCAAGATCTACGTTGAATTTTAAAAATGAAATACGTTTCAATGGTGTGGCCACCGAACTGTCGGATGAAAATAAAAAAATGATAATATTTAGGTTGAAACCTTATTGCTAAGAGTTATCAAATAGACAATATTATTAGTGTATAAGCAATAAATTAGATTATATTTGGTGTAAGGGACAAAAATAGCAGTAGCCGCTAATGAAGTGTGGTACCGTGTTAATTTTCATAATCTAGTAACACATTGAAATAGATAAATAGGACCTACACGTTTTTTCTAGACTACTCGAGTATAAACATTCAATTTAATTCAAAAAAATAAATAAATAACCATATTAACACAATGACATGACAAATAGACATCACACCATTTCAGTCATTAAGAAGTGAAATAAAGAGCGGAAAGGAAAAGCCCATCAATTCCCAATTCAGCAACGCTTTGATACGATATTGGTAATGATATCAATAATCATAATGGCGCAGTCTCACTTTCCCTACCGCGGCCGTACGGTGAGTCGAAAATAGCAGTTTTAACATTTTCTGGTACCAGCTACATAATAATTTTTCATTTCTGTTATTCATAGTCTGATTTGTTTCTACTTACTTTGTAAATATGTTTGAAATGAAGAAGAATAAATTCAATCAATCAATAGGTGGTTCGAATAAAAATGAATCAAACTGCCGCCGTAGGGGAAATGAGACTATGGCATCAGGAATGGAAGACATTTTTTTTATGGCGCCATTTTTTCTTAAAATTAACTGTTCTATGGCTTTCTAACTACGATTTACCGAGTCTAACACCAAGTGCAGATATCGATCCCACCATAAATCAACTGTATATCTCATGGCTATAGGATTCGATCCGTTGATCCTCTCCATTGGATAGTTCACGAGGCAATGTATAAAAATGCAAAATATAGACCAATTGTTCGTTCATTGAGGATTTATTGAAGAAAATCAATCATTATTGAAATGGAACAGGAGAGTCATTCGTTTATTTAATGACATGCCTGCTAAAGGACTGCGACAAATATGCTTAAGGGGGGTCCAGACTTTTGAAAAATTCAAAGCGAAAGTTCAAGCAGTTGTCATAAAAGTAAGACCCTACAAACGAGGTAGAAACCGTTAAGATGTTAAAAATGCACAGATAACAACATGATTCTGTATTATACTTCTCTAGTTATGCCTATATATTAATTTATAATTGATGTACCTATTAAATATTACCCGTTTATTCTTTTATTCATGTGTTGATTTTCCAGTGACTATATTTGTTTCTTAGTATGAGGTCTTCTGTTTTAGAGAGGGAAGCATTTTCGGCTAAATTTCATCCTCTGTCCTATATTACGGTAATGATCCGCCATATCACAACTCGTCATCGTTTCGCCTCGAGCATGTCCAAATAAGTCAAATACATTCCTCGCTTCATCTCATGTATGGTATGTAAAGAGCAAAGCTTTTACTCCATTTTGTTTTAATGGGAATGATAACAAAAACAACAACAACAATAATAATGATAATAATATGATAATAATAATAATAAACATGCACTATTCATGTAGTGCTAAATGTAATGTTTCTAAGTGCTGCACGACAGATTATTACCCCGGTGCGCCACGGTGAGATTCGAACCCCGGACCTTGTCATGGTTCAAAGTCCGACACTAATACCTCGGTCACATTTGTTCTACGGCGGCCGTACGGCGAGTCAAAAACAGCCGTTTTAACATTTTTTGTACCAGCAAAATATAGGTGGTTTGAATAAAAATGAATAAAACGGCTGTTTTGGACTCGCCGTATGGCCGCCGTAGAGCAAATGTGACCGAGGTATTATCCACTGGGCCACAACTGCACTCTACACTCTGAAAATAATGCTTATCCTTTTCCCTGACTTTATTTATACAGACAATACACGTATTCGTAAGCATTCCTCCCCAAGTGTTCTTTTTTCCCCCATAAGAAACCGACACAAGTTAGCCGAATTATTTCATTTGAAAAGACACGCCACAGTCACACCAACGATACCGATTCCAAATCGACCGATAGTACGTCACTGGAATCAATGCAATAGTTTCGGTCGATCTCGAGTCATATCGCCGGTCTGACTGTGTCGAAGGGTCGGAAGGTCGGACGACCAGATCAAAAAAGGCGCCAGATGTTGATTTGTAGTACTACGTGTGTGCGACCTACATGTTGCTTGCCGCCAAAATGTATTCGTAGTCCTGCCAGATTTCATTTCTTGTTTGTGGATCATGAGCTGGGTTGTAAAGCGAAAATGCAAATATACTTTGTATACTCAGAATATTGATAATATCGCATATAGAAGGGTGAAGTGTGGTTTTGGTTTCGGTAAATTTGGGATTTTTCTTTGTCTTCCTTTCTTCAGAATCTTAGAGTGTTTTATTGTCTTAGATATATGAAATTGATATTGCTATGGCATAGGCCTGTAGTCTGAATTCATTTATTTCTTTTATTTACAGCTTTTTACTTTACCTTGTAATAACATACCGTATATACAGTCAATTATGAGGTGAATTCATTCCCATAATAGTATGTAATGTGCATGTATGGTACTATTGATATACCACATAACGCAATATGAACATTGTTTTCCTGGTGCTATTTATATACCCTCTTTTATGTTGAATTTAATTCAGATTTCATAGAGCTTGTTTGTAGATTAGATTAGAAATATTTCACATTCGGAATATGTATATATTTGATTGTTTTGTTTCCTGTTTTTGTTCTTGTTTCTGTTTTTTTTTTTGCATTTTGTTATTGGGTTTGTTGAAAATGAAAGAAACCCATTAGTATTGGTTACATCGTCATTGCTTAAAAAGGAACACTAAGAACTGGAGGGATTTTTGAAAACAGAATATATCAATAAATAGACCCACAGTCTCCTCTGGAATGGTGTTATTTTTTAAATCTATCATTTTATCGTGTTTCTTTTTTTATTTTATGTTATTGCTTTTATAATAAACCTTCGAATGAACAAACACACATCTAATAAAATTGGTATCTTTCGTATACTTCAAGAGGTTACATGCATTTGATAGTTTCATAATAATGATAATTAACCCGTGTTTTTAGGAAAAAAGGATTGTTTTTAACACTACATGAAGAGAAGAAAAATGCTTATTCATGTACATTACAAGGTAGTCATGTCACGATCATTTTTTGCTTCGCACTAAAAAAGGTAGCTATTCTTACGACACTATTTTTTCGCACAAAATGAAAAGTCTTCGAAAGCAATAAAGATACACAATTAGACAAATTAATCATCATATCCTAGTGATATTCATATTCCAACGCACTCCCATTCTAAAAAAAAAACCCTTTCGTACGCGATCTTATCCCGAGAAGATCTCACTCCCCCCAAAAAATTGTCTGCACTAAAATTAATTTCCTGTAACCCCTTGGCCGGCGCGCTAAAGCGATCCACTGTATTGGATTACTCGCCGGCTAATTGGATTATTTTATTGGCATATTTTCGTTCTCCTTATTTTTCTCGTCTTTCGTCCTTATCCATATCTATTATTCGAGATGAGTCGAGGTATCTAGATGGGAATAGAACACACTCGTGGCATTTAAACTGAAGTGGTGGTAGGTTCGTCTTCAGGCCTTCGAGCCTTGATGATCCTAGCCAAAATTAGTCAGTCCTTGATGAGGGCGGCTTTAATGTAGGGCATGTGGAGTCGGACAGTTCAAATGGGGTCTTGACCTGTTTCGATAAACTGGATTTATGTTTTTTTTCATGAAGAACATGCTTTGAAAGAATGCGCGCTCTAGAAACGATCATAGTTAATGTGCTTACTATTATTATCAGTAGTAGAAGTAGAACTAGTAGTAGTAGTAGTAGAAGAAGTAATATTAGTAGTAGTAGTAGTAGTAGTAGTAGTAGTAGTAGTAGTAGTAATAGTAGTAGTAGTAGTAGTAGTAGTAATAGTAGTAGTAGTAGTAGTAGTAGCAGCAGCAGCAGCAGCAGCAGCAGCAGCAGCGGTAGCAGGAGTAGCTGCATGGTTTAGATTGTGGTTCGTGGCGGCTTCCTCCAGAAGTTGGACGCAGTCTGAGCCCTTTAATAATAATAATAATAGTAATAATGATAATGATAATATGCACATTTATACTATACAGCACTTCATAAAATATTTGTTAGTGATACCTACTATTGCGCCGGCTCCTCTGATTGGGCACTCGAGTATTTAAGATGGCGAGTGGCAAATGTAGATAAACGGATGGGCAAAGGACTCGAGTGCTGCGGGGTATTTGAATTTTAGACCTTGTGTTTCAAGGTCCAAAGACTTATCCAATGATCCACAACACCCCTACTCTATTATAAAGTTTGGCATTGTTTAATCGTCCATTTAGTGATACCTTCAAAATAAGAATGATGACAACTTGTAGATTGGTAGGTGGCGGTATGCTACAGTCTATCACCAAGAGGGGTGATCAACATCAAGATGCCTCTGTCACAATTAAGGCAAATTTGGTGAGATATTTAACGCTTAACGACGACCAAATAATGATTTATAATATAGGCGGTGAAAGCGGGGGTACGTGCCCCCCCCCCCCCTAAATTTGAGGTGGGGGGACGATCCCCCCCCTAAATTTCTTGTTGATGACCTTTTTTCTTTTCTTTTTTGCTTGTCAAAATTATTTTGGTAATCCCTCCCTGAAATTTTGTTTGAAATTTTGTTTCCTGCGTCCCCCCTCAAATTTTGGCTTCCGCCGCCAATGTATATATATTATAATGATTATATATATATATTATATATATATATATATATGGGGTTTTTCATGGAATCAATGCACGACAAGGCACTAAACTTTAATATGCTTAAATGATAACATATAGATTCTGCTGCTGGAAGTGTGTCATAAAGTAACAGTGTAAATCGCAACTCCAAAGAGTCCACAGTGTGAATTTCTATCAAGGAAAATCAGATTCAGTCACAATCCTGCTCCAATGTATCAGTGATACATCATCATGCTAAAAAAAAACGAGAACTTCCTTCTCCGTTGAATGAAATTTCAATTTAAGGGAAAGTGGGGAATAAGAACGTTTGTCATCTTGACCGCCTAACTGGAATTGGGTGGACGTCCGTGTGAAGACAGAATATTGAACAGAAAGACAAGCCAAAACCGCGTTCCGTGCAGATTTTCATTAGATTCTCAGTCTTAGAGGATATTGTTGTTCTGGATTTAAGCCTATGCCTCCATGTTATGAAAAAAGAATTCAATTGAAACTAAATTGGAAATATTAATAATGTTGGTGTGTGTAGAAATACCGCCTACATGATTGGTATTTTGGGGGTTTGCGTCTGAGGGGCGAGTGTGGGGGTCTCGATTAATGTGTGCAAGTTAAGTAGATTTTAGAGTGTGTGAATGGTGGGGTCGCACTCTACTCCCTCCCTCCGATAATTTCTTTATTTATTGCATATCACAGAAGTGTTCAATACATATATCTAAAAATACCACCCAAATGCAAAGTTTCATTAATTGCCTTGCTTCCTCTCTTTTATGTTTTCTTGAACATTTTTAGGCTATATAGTTTTGCTCGCTTGGAATAGAAAAACCCGTGTTTTGTGGGAGAGTGAGTGTTCGGTTTGTGCATACAAACTAGTACAGGTATTTAAAAGACTGAAACTGTTATATAATATGAAAAAATGAAATGAAAGACAAAGTAAACAAATAAGGGGTGCCTTTTCCTAGTTCTGATTTAAATTCTCTGTTTTAATAGTTTGCACAAATAATGTTGTTTTGGTTTAAAAAAAATGTGTTTGGAAGCAACATATAGGGGCGTTTTTTAATTAGAATTTGTACCCGTTTGTTTAAAAGGGGGTTAAAATTGCTCGAAATGAACTTGAAATATCACTAAGAAGAAGTCAAGTGGCACCATCACGCCCAAATTATATTGGGGTAAATTTAAAAGAGAAACTTTTGGAAAAAAATATAAACTTAGCATGAAGAAGTTGATATCAAATGCTTGACAGAATGTATTGATGACATTACCAATTTTATCACTTGGTCACAAAACAACAAGTTCAATAGAATTTATGCAAGCGACTTTTCCATTCTTTTGTCCTTTTTTGTAGAAGAGTTTATATCAAAGGTAAGTTACAATACTAGATTTAGTAACATTTTAAGATTAGTCATTACATACAGTATGTTCCGGGAAAATAACATTTTGACACACACTTCAAACGTATATGTCATAATGCCTACAATAAATTTGTTTATCAGAAATGTATAATTATGAATAACAACAATCTGTAAACAAGTACCAAACACAATATAAAACAATAAACTACACTCTAAAAAAAGGTATACCCAATATTGGGTAAAATGGGAACATGCATAATGGTTGGGTAAAAGGATACCAAATATTTTGTAAATTTTACGCAATGTTGCGTTGAAATTTACCCTTAAAACATGCATTTCGCCCAATATGGAGTAGAAAAATTACTAGGAAACATGCATGTTCCCTTTCTATCCAATTTGGGGTAAAATTTTACTTAATGTTTTTAGAGCGTATGAAACCTAATAGCATTTATATCGACTTTACTCACCAATGCAACAGGTCCAAGCAGCATATATCTACGTAGTAATCCGCACGGTATCCGCAATACGATGTCAAATGATATATCACGGTTCCTAGGGGTATGTCATCAAAATATCGTCCTCCCCATGATTTTATTATTAATACTACAAGACCATGAGCCGCTCCCACTCGTTCCGAATACAAAATAATGTCTTGCGATTGCGCGCGGGATCAGTAAAAAACAACAACAAAAACAGTAATAATTTTAATCTAAAGGACACCTTGTTTCGGAGCTTAACTAAAAACACGATTTATTTCTTTTTCGTCTGCATTTCTCCTCCTACCCAAACGGTGCCGTCCTACCCCTCCCCCCTCTCCCCCCTCTCCCTATCTCACATCCCCCTCTCTCTCTCTCCCTCTCTATTTCCATCTCTCACCCTTTCTCCGTACACTTTTCTATCTCCATCTCTCTTTCTATCTATCTATCACACTCTATTCATCTCTCTGTCTGTCAATCTCCATATTTCTTTCTCTCCCCCTCTCTATCATACCCCCCTCTCTTGCGCTCTCACTCTCTCACTCTCTCCCTACTGTCATGTATCTATTCAATGCGAGATTTCGTCAAAATGAAAATTTGATGCAGTAGAATGGGGATAAGTCGGAGAGTACAATGAGGAGGTTATGGGAATGCGTGATGGTCATATAAATTGGCTTAGATCATGAGCAACGAATCTAGCTACCGAACGAACGCGTTTTCTGGGGGGGGGGGGTGCGTCCTCCTTATTATTAGATTTCAACCCAGTTACATTGTGAACATGCAACCAATAATTGATAGCATAGTACAGAGGGTCATTACATGTAACACTGCAATCATTATCTTACGACTGAAATGTGCATTGCTGAAATCTTTCATCTTCATAACGTCACCGTATGAAGTATCGCCCCACCCCTGCATCCACATTTTGAATACGAAATGTATGGCAAAACTAATAAAAAGTTTGATTATCCACATTTGAATCATATGAAATTAAAGAAAAATTACCTCATTTGTGGGATATAATTATGTGATGGGCATGACCAATGTAATCTCACTTGTCCCTTATCTCTTTCTTTCCCTCTCCCTCCCTTACTTTCTTTGTCTCTTTTTCTCTCTCATTCCCTGTCTCTCTATATCTTTCCCATTCTATTCTATCTCTCTCTATATATACATAATATATACATTTATCTATGTATCTATCGCTCTCCTATTTCTTTTTTCCACTCACCCTCCCTATACATGAACTCCAAAAAGCATAAATAATACCCTTTACCTTCTCCAGTCAGCCAGTAATTCAGAAGATTGATTCACTGCGTTACGAATTTCGATGTCATATAATCATGATTATGTCAACTGATTGTTTATTTTAAAAACGTCTTGGTTTTCGCATTGGTTCATTGAGGTTACATGCCCTCAGGAAAGAAAATCAATGCCATGGATTTGTCACAAGAAGTGTCAAAAAAAATGTGGGGGACATCTTAAATACTTCAAAAGAGACTAAAGCATACATGTGACATTCATTGCGAAAATATGCATTCTATTGCACTTTCCAAACAATATGTAAACATTCATCTTTTTGTTCGAATTCTCTCCTAGTAGTAGGAGTAGTCGTAGTAGTAGTAGTAGTAGTAGTAGTAGTAGTAGTAGTAGTAGTAGTAGTAGTAGTAGTAGTAGTAGTAGTAGTAGGAGTAGTCGTAGTAGTAGTAGTAGTAGTAGTAGTAGTAGTAGTAGTAGTAGTAGTAGTAGTAGTAGTAGTAGTAGTAGTAGTAGAAGTAGAAGTATTATAGCTGTATTATTATTATTATAATTAGTAGTAGTAGTAGTAGTAGTAGTAGTAGTAGTAGTAGTGGTAGTAGTAGTGGTAGTAGTAGTAGTAGTAGTAGTAGTAGTAGTAGTAGTAGTAGTAGTAGTAGTAGTAGTAGTAGTAGTAGTAGTAGTAGTAGTAGTAGTAGTAGTAGTAGTAGTAGTAGTAGTAGTAGTAGTAGTAGTTGTAGTATTAGTAGTAGTTGAAGCAGTATATTATAATAGTCTTGGTAGTAGTAAAAGAAGAAGAAGTATAGCCATTGTCGTAGTAGATAAGAGTACACTGCAAAAACACCGATGTTGATTTAACACCAGCTCGGTATTTATATCAGTCCACACCAGATAGGTGTTGAAAAAAAACACCAGTTAAGAATCAAATCGATAATGGTTTAATACTAAATGGTGTTGCTTAAATACCAAATTGGTGTTAGCCTAACGCCAAATTGGTATGGACCGATATACATAGATACCAGGCTGTTGTTTTTTAATTAAACACCGGCGTTTTGCAGTGTAAAGGAAGACGGTGTAAAAGTTGATGACCATGGGAGCATTTCATCAACATTCGCTCTCCGACAAGTTGCCAGATCTGACAACGTTCCTTGCATTTGATTGGCAGAGAAGCAATGTTACTATGGTAATTAACGAATAAAACTTTTCGAACTTTTTTGGATAAAACATATTGACGAGTCCTTTCATGAAACGCTATACCCGATCGTAAGCCATTTCGAAATATGAATGAAATCAAATCAAAATGCAAATCGCGGACATCTCTACTTTCCTTCTATGAAATTCAATTTTTATGACATAAAGAAAAGTAGACAAGAAGCCAGAGAAGCGCGTCTTTCATATCTGTGCATGTGTCCGAATATCATTAAGGATTTCGGCGGGCTCCACAAATACTAAAATTTTGTCATTTTTGTTTCCAAAGCTGATTATAGTTCCGTGTTCAGGGTGTTTGTATTGTCCCTTTTTCGTGTGCAAGAAGAGTATTTCGATTGCATTTCCCGATTTATTGAGTGGGGTACTAAAGCAGGGGGGCGGAACATTTGTTTTGTAAGGGTTAGCTGAGCTGAAATGGAGAGGTTGACCAAAAAGAATCACAATTAGATCGTAATTTCTATACGTTTTTGTATACACTTTTACTAAAAATATACGGGTTTTAGAGAATTACACTGCCCAGGACTCCCCTTGTCCCACTTTCCTTCCTTCTTTATTCCCGCCCCCCCCCCTCTTATTTTCTTTTTATTAGTTTTTTAAACTCATTGGGGGCGATCGCCTGCCCCTCATATGTCATCGCCCTTATAGCAGTCAACTGATGAAGCATAACCTCACTGATTTACCAAATAAGGGCCTTACTATTACTTTTTCCTTATTGTTTGACTTTAACATGTATCTTTTTAATTTAAGGTGTTTGCCTTTTATCATTTTCTTCTTTTGTTTGCTATGTTTTGTTTTTGTTTTTGTTATTGGTTTGTTTCTGTCACAATAACTCTGATCTGTCACAATAAGTTGCAAATATTGAGAGTTTACTTTGATCACGACTGTATGATTTAATAAAACATACAAATATACAACAAAAAACATATATGAGGGCCTCAAAAGAAAGCCCCATTTCATCGACTCGACGATATTGCAGAATAAAAAATGTCATGTAGAAAGTTCGAGACTTTAATAATGAATATAATGCTTCTTGCAGACACTGCTCATGTTCTATAAACAATCTCATGAGGTTGAACCACAATGGCGGAGAAAAAAAATATATGATTCACTCATCATGCCTGAAAGGTCACTCAAAATTGTTAACATCCATTTTCCTCATCTACCAACTCCTATATCATATCATATTTCATCTACTTTTGCATCATGTACTCCATATTTCATATACCTGCTCTAAACAAGGAGACTTTATATCGACTTGGAGGACGCCGGTCTTGTAAAACTCAAATAATATTTTATATCCTCGTCGCTAATGTTATTTGCGCGAGCATGTTTGTTTGAAGTTGGCTAAAGGTAATGTCTGTTTCGAACGTATTATTAAATTTCATCTTCGGCTGCTCCAGACCCTGCATATAACTCGTCTTGTGAGTATTATTTATTCATTGTAAGGATTTGGTTTTAAAAATGTTGATGTGATTTTGGGGAAAGAGCACGTTTCGTACAGACGAAGGTCATGTCGTGAGTGAATGGAGAAAGCGAAGGCGGTAAAATGGATTATATTTTTATGCAATCGTTGAAATTGACGTAATAGTGGTACTGGGTCGGGAACTCGGTACGCTCGGGCAGGCGACATAGTGGATATTGTCGAGTTTCAAAATCAGCCAATATTCTTGTTATATCATTTCAAAAACAATAACAGTGTACTTTCAGTTACTTATCATTTTTCATTACAATGACGCACTCCTAGAAATAAACATCTAGTTTAGGATTAAAATGAGTCATTACTTCTCCATTTTCGGCCGACTATCTTCCTCTGAGTCAGTATAGGACAAAATGTTACTCACTTTTCTCTTTACTAAAGCTCACAGTGTTTCCTTGAAACATCAAATGCTAGCAAAATATCAGCTCCGATATTATAAAAGGCGTAACCCGTTTTTGTGTAACTTTAATATCCCTTGGCATACATTTTCACAAACTACTTTGTAAGATATGGTAGTAAGGAAATAAATTCTTCAAGTTTTCTCAGAGTTATCATGGCAACCTAAACTGTCATATACTTATTAGATAAAAATGTTCCTCCTTGATAACTGGAGTATTTCACCTGACTTTCCCCGACATAACTCCAAGTCGTAGGCCTATTATGCAAAATATGATTCAATTTGAATGCATGAAACATTGCAATATGTGGCTTTGCTAACACTCAAACAAAAGGAATGCACCAAACATTTTACACCAATGATGTTTAGTGTTAATGCAACACCTATTGGTTGTAATTACACCACATTCGATTTGTAACATGTCACTTGACTGTTTGGTGTCATACTCTGAATCGATGAAGTATCCTCTTACACCTTAATCGTTAGGGTATATGGTGCTCTCGGAACACCAATCTTTGTTGAACTTAACACTGCTGTGCTTACAGCGTGCGATTCCAGAGGATGTTAGTATGTTTTCTCACTGTCTTGTCTTAACACCCTGCTTAAAGGAGAATGAAACCCTTGAAACCAGCTGAATCCATATCAAAGAGAAAAATCAAAGAAACCTATTGTTGAAAGTTTGAGAAAGATTGAATGAATAATAAGAAAGTTATGAGCATTTGAATATTGAGATCACTAATGCCATGTAGATCCTCCCATTGGCAATGCGACCAAGATCTGTGATGTCACGCACGTACAACTCCCTCATTACTTTAGTACTTATTTCACTTATATTCTCACTTTTATAGAGTCTATCACAAGGTGGGGTGTTCTCTTTATGGGAGGACAAGTACAGAGGTTTCACAACATTATATCATTGATTAATCGTTTGTCATATGATTAGAATGAGCAAAAACAGATGTTTTGGGGTATATTTTCAGTGTCCAAAAGGGGAGAGTTGTTCATCTGTGACATCATAGATCTTGGTCGCATTACCAATGAGAGGATCTCCATAGCATTAGTGATCTCGACATTCAAATGCTCATAACTCTTCTATTGCTAGTCCTATTTTACTCAAAGTTTTGTTGATCTTATTCTTTGATTTTTCTGCTTTCACAAAAGCTAACTTGCTACAAGAGTTTCATTCTCCTTTAAACTGAGGGTGGTGTAAAATGTAAGATAAGCACAACTCACCTCGGTCACCACAATATGCTCCATGGTGGTTGGCAATCTTTTCTTGGCGGGAAATTTTCTGGTCGCATAATACTTATCCATTCCTATTTAAAGTAGCGGCACAACATGATTATCTTGACAAAATCGGTTTGCATAAACAGAGCCACGTCGTCTTTGAATGTTCTATAAGTACCACACATCACTATATACCACTGCGGAAGAAATTATTCAGAATTTAGTCCAACAGACAGTATTTGGAAAAGTGGTATTTTTACATACCATTTTTTGGTATAACAATTAACATTGAATTGTGTTGAAATTCTCTCCTCGCCCCGATGGAATGCAGACAACATGACAGCAGACATTGCCAATAATCAATAAGGTTTTGACAAACGTCGCCATTATCATGGTTATAATAATTGTTGTCGTAAGCAAATCAAAGTCTGTAATCTAGTTGTCTAAGTTCGCGAGGTTACGAAGACAAGCGGTTCTACTTTTCTTATCGCCATCATCATCATCATCACCATCGTTATCGTCATTACCATTATTAACAACACTACCATCATCATCGTCGTCAACAACACTAAACAATTATCATTAACAATGTCATACATGATTGTATGCTTTAAAAAAATGTCGTATAAAATGCACTCTTAAAACAAATCAGTCAAATTGACTAGACCAGTAGTCAGCTGGGTGCAACTGATATGGAAATCACTGATTCTCATATTTCTTACATATATTCTAGTCAGAAATCTGTTCTAGTAAAATACGACTAGGAAAAACAGTCAAATCTGACTAGAATAACAATTGCACCCAGCTGACCCTATCAACTAGTCATTTTTGACTGATGTGTTTTTAGAGCGTGATTTTTCTCTAATGCAATGCAAGTTAATTAAATTGATATGAGAGTGGATTATTAGTGTAATCATAATAGGTCCATAATTGATGAATTAACTAGAAACAAATAGAGGCATGCCATATCGTTAATGATACGATGTTTGTTTGGGTGTGAGGGTTCTAGAAACTTGAGAATGAGGTTTTGAATGTATACATTCACTGTATGACGTATTTTATTTTTTCTCCCATTTTTTTTCAACATCGTTCACATGGCCCCTGCATGAAATCAGCGAACACTTCACGATCTCTCTTAATCTTGCACATACTGCACAAGAATTGAACTCGTACGTGCGTGGTAAGACAGCAATTTAATTAGGTATGTGATCTTAGCATATACGTTCTTTGACAAAATAGTTCAATTCAATATTAATTCAAAGCGTTAATATTACACTCCATAATCAATATTTCCGTCGATATTTGGGGCATGTCGTGTCTGCCTCGTAACGGTAAATGCATCTGTTTTGTCCTCGTTTATTTAATAAAAATATAAATGGAAGCGGATGAAAAGCGTATATACAAGCCTATTATTATTTATTTTTGGTTGAAGTAAGCCTATACAGGCCTACATTTCGAGTTTTATTATGAAATAATTATTTGAAATGATCTATCATGGCCCTCAAGAGCTCAAGTGCTACGCGCATTTCTATGAAATATATAGACGAAATTCAAGCGGGAAGAAGAATCAAATAAAAGTATGTACAAACTAAAGACAAGGATATACTGTAGGCCGTACAGAAACATTCTAGAAGTCAGGTTCAAAATGCATCTTAATCTAAATCGAATTTACCATACAAAAATCACTTGGCCCGGTTACCCCCCGCCCCTCCTATTTCTCTTTTTATTCCGCCACCACTCTTCTCTCCCCGCTTTCTCTTCATCTCTTTCTCATTCGTCTAGCTCCAAATCTCCACCCTTTCACTTTTCCTCTCTCTCTGTATCTCATCTTCACAGGGGCGGCTCTATAGGAGACAGGGGCGACACCCCTTATGGTTTTTTTTTTTTAATAGAAATATTAAAGCAAAATAAAGCAAGAATTGAGGAGGAAGAAAAAGTATTAAAAACATATGTATTAGTTATGGGTCGCGCATCCGTGGTTACACTAAATTGAGAAAAAATGAAGTCATCTTCATATCGCCTTCTATCCGCCGCCCCTCCCACCCCCTTTATGAAACAAATGATACCGCCTCTGAATATTCATCATCATATCATCATGTCCTCTTTAAATTTCGTTCCAGCCCTACAAAATAGGTAGTCGACCTCGCCATGTAAAATCGAAGTCACTCTTGTTCAATAAACCCACTCCAACACGAATGACCGACGTCATTGTAATCGATACTTGAATTGGTTGATCGATAGCCTCGACCCTGACAAATCGTTAATTAACAGTTTTAGAAGCCGCGGTACTTGGATTAGAGATATGGCATCGTACTGCATCTCCTGTGGCACCCGCCATCTATTTCAAAACGGACGAAAATCTAAAAGATGAAAATCGATCGGTGTGAGGTTTGAGGACAGTGTATGCATGCTATCAACTTTAAAATGAAAAGTTATAGCGGAAAATATGAAGTAATAAACAATGTATTTTTGGTCCTTACATTGTCAAAGAAATAGAACATTTTGTGAGAGTAGGCCTATAAACAACTATCCTTTTTTTTTTCTATTCATAAAATGCAAATTTAAATGTAAAATTCCAAAAAAAGATAGATTTCATAGAGACTATAAACTATGCTTGCACGGAAACGTGGACGTATTTCGTGGCAATGAGGTAGCCCACAACCAAAGGAAAAATGTTGCAAAATGTTCCGAGTCCAGCGAACAAAACAAACAAGTCTATGTTAAAGTAATCGTCAATGTCAGGGGACGGGAACGGTTTTCAAAGTGGTGGGGGGGGGGGCTGAGTCAAAAGTGGGGAGATTGACCATGCAAAAATCACAATCATATGGTCATTTTTACTTTTTTGTACACGGTTTTGGAAAAAAAAAGTGGGGGGGGGGCTGAAGCCCCCACCCGCTTCCGCGGCCCCTGAATGTTGTATCAAAATTGGCGTTTGTAAGAAAAGTTTGTTCTGTCAAACCATGAAATGTCGAATTAAAGAAGATTCGATAAAACAAATGATGTTGAAAAATACAGATTTATGATTCAACCACAACTTTAAAATTGTGTGAAAAAAAAATTGGGGAGGGGGAACTACCCCTGACCCCAAGGAAAACCACACCCCTACACACAAAGATTGGCATCACATGTAACAGATCAGTAGGAGGGATACAAATAAAGTGCCTTACAACTCAGACACAAATGAGGGCGTTCTACCATTTTACTGTCGGCAGTTCATAATGTCACTGTGCTTTATCTGAAAATAAATATTTAATAATTCACCAATGGTATGTAGGTACTCAATGGTCTGGGCAGTCATTTCTTGGAATCCACCCTCTCCCTCAAAATTTTACCTTAAATCAGGGCAGGGCATGGCCCTGGGAAGCGGGGTGCTGGGGTGCCCAATATTCTTCATAGGCAGCATCCCCAGGAATTCTGGTATAAAAAATGCAAACAAAATTACCTATATTTTGTATTGAAATTTTTTTTATTTGCTTGTCAAATTTATTGGGACGGAAATAACCTTAATTTCGTAGTGAAAATCTTGTTTTATTCTCTCTTTGTCGCAACACCCCTCCCCCAAATACAACTTGTGGAAACTTTTAGGAGTGCTAGCCTGTTGGAAATTTGTGTGGACAGAAATTGTGATTATTATAAGAGTGATAACCCTATTCTATATTTATTCAGACCCCTTCAAGATAAATGTTAAATGTGCTTTAAAACATACCCCCCCCCCCCCTTCCTCACCGCCCAACAAAGAATCAATCAATAAACAAAGGGGTAAAATTAATTCAAATAATCCCCTTGGTCAAGTCAATGCAACTCACTTTGAAACGTGGTTCAAGCACTGGCCCGATCTTAAGTATCCACTTCCAATATGTTGTTTCTTCTATGTCCGAATACTTTCACCGATAAAGATGGCATCATTGATAAAATGTAAATTTCAAAATACCACATTACTTGTTTAATGACATTAGAGTACATTCCATACTTTGCATAAACTTAAATAAAAAATCAAGCTTTTTTTTATTATCATTAAAAAAATCAAGCTTTGTTTTATTATCATTAAAAAAATCAAATTAAAATGCTTTTGGACTGGTTAATACGCGGCCATTAATCCTGACTTAACAATACATTTAAATCGCAGCCTGAGACTCCTGAAAGCCGCTACCGGTTGATGCTCTCTTTGTGTGTGAAATGAATCAAAGCGCGCTTAATCCATCGATATGAAAAGAGAAAGAAAATTGATTTAATCTCTGCCGCGTGCATGTAGTGTGGCGAGTGATTAATCCTGGACAGATGTTCGGAAAGAAGCCGGATAAAAATAGTACCAAGCATGGTGAGAATACGTAATTGATCAGATCAATTAATGCAGACGTGTCTTTTTGTGAGAGCAAAATGGATGGGGTAGCTTGCTTGGGGCAGTGTTGCCAGGTCCAAGTTGAAGAAAATCCCCAAAAGGCACTGAAAAATCCCAATTTTTTTCAAATCACAAAACTTTCTGAAAAGAGGGAGCTATAGTATAATTATGGTCATTGTTAATGCGTGCCCGTTCACACCGCTGCATATATATTTTTTTTTAGGTATCGGGGGGGGGGGGGGGGTTCTTCTTTTTATTTGGCAACCAGTCAATTTGACTATTTTCGCCATCATAAATATTGTATTATTCACGTTGTTTTCTTTGAAAAAAAAAATTATCTAAAGTAAAATTCAAATATTTCTTTCTTATTCTTTTTTTTTCTTTTTCTCTTCTTTTTTTTTCTATTTATTATTTATTTTATTTTATTTTTATTTTTAGGGTATCTACTAGGATTTAAAGTCGAGTAGGTGTGTCTCAAAAATTAAAACCAGGACTTTTATTCAAAACATGTTAGATATATAGGCCAACTAGTATACAAGTGAACCTAGGACGTAGATGACAGAGAAAGGAAATGAGGAAAATCACAGATCCAATCCTAAACCCGTACCGGAGTATAGGGATACGTCTGTCCCGTTGATGTGAACATCAACGTCAGTGAAGTCTTGATCTTTCCCGGAGACAGGACGCCTTTAAATCCTACCTACTTTGGGAGACAAACCCTTGTAGGATGAAAAGTGATTTTGGGTGAGATTGGGGGAAAAATTGAATACATGTATTTATAAATATATACATATATGTATATATTATACATCAATCCATATATATACATTAACTGAATGCATACGTATTTCATCATTTAAGTATACTGTAATACATGTATACGGTAAGGCAATTATCTGAAGGCTATACACTCTTAAAAATGTTGGGCAACATACGGTCCACACAACAATCGGTTAAAACTTTATCCAATTCTGGGTAGTTTTACACCAATAATGTGTGCTTTGGGTGAAAACTACACAGTATTGGTGTAAAACTACCCAGAATTGGATAAAGTTTTAACCAATTGTTGTGTGGACCGTATGTTGCCCAACATTTTTAAGAGTGTACATATAATAATTTTGGTTAGTCATGACCATATAAAGATGTAATTGTATAAGAACAGTATTTAGCTATAATTTAATGTAATTAAAAGTAATCAAGAGCAGTCCAACTATGATGACCCAGACAATGGATATAGTAGGACCTAAGTTTATAGGCCATATATCATCTCGATCCGTTTGCACGTATACGTTGATCAGTTTTAAGAAATAAAAAACAAATGAAAATAAAAATAAAACAGATCCTGTATCGATAACAAAAACTTTTTACATAAAACTATTTCTATTTTGTCTCTCTTTTCTTCTTTCTCAATGCTTCCTCCACTTTTCTCTATCTCTCTCTCTCTTTTAATTCTTTTTTATGTCGTGAGTGTGAATTTCCCCCATGAAGCTTGGCATATGGTTATTGGCAAAACAAAAAAGCTCAATTTTTTAACTGCTCCTCGAATAGCTGGGTAACTGATGAATATCGATGCAATATGTACGTATAGATTGGCAACACTACCGTTGTATTGTACAACTAAGTGTAGTTTACTGAATGCACCGGTTGCTATAGAACAGTCGATGTGTTAACTATATACAGTAGAATGAGTAGATCGTATAGCATTATATTACTGAAAAATAACAAGTTTTATTGCTCTTCACCAAAACCTTCAAAAGTCCCCTTTAATGAACAAAAATTCTAATTTCTTTTAATACCCCAATATTTTTTTGCATCCCAAAGGCTTCTGAATTTCCCAAAATTTTGAAAATTTGGGGGATGGAAATTCCTAAATGGCAACGCTGGCTTTGGGTATACCGCAAAGAAAATTTAACAATATTTATATATTTTATGCAGTAATTTGTACAACGCGCTGTTTATAAGTTAATTTTATCGCTCAATCAATCAACTGATTCTGAGTTCAGCAGCTAGGCGCTAGGCTAGCTCGATCAGAAAAGCCCTCTATCGGCAAAATACATTACATTAATTATCCGTGAAAATGGCTGCCAAGTTGGAACTTCAGAGAGTACAAATTTTGTGCTCTTGCAGTGCACGCTCTTCCATCACGCAACTTTATTTTTGCAAACACTGCTTGAAATTAAGATGCGGAAAATGTGTTTCCCACGAGGTGAGTATCTCATTTATTTTGCAATAGGGAGAGTATCAAATGACCAGATGGAAACGCCCGCAGCTCAGCAGCAAACAGCTGCATCCACAAAAAAATTAGTGTGGTCCCACTTATTGAAAAATAAAGAGGGTCGTTACAATCTACGCAACTTAATCAAATTATTCAAAGATTAATCATGAATTTCTTTAAATTCCTCAAAAATTTATATTGATATTGTTCCTTGAGAGTTTCTTTGTGTAGACTACCCAAAATAGTGTAAAAATGATTGTTGTGAGCAACGACTGCAAGTTGAAAAATAGGCCTACGCCGTTTCAGAGGAATTTAACATTTTCTGAATTTTCTCAGACTCTGTCCTAGTTACACAGACAGAAGAGGTGCTATTGCAGTTTCAAGCAAATTTCCCTACCAGAAATTGTTCACAAAACTCAGTCATGGCAAGCCTCTCAGTCACATTTCGATGTCGCTTTTCGGCTTTTCCGAATATCGCAATCAGGAGGAACGACTATCGCATTCGGCTTCAATCTCAACATCATTGTTCAAATCCTCAGACATTGATTTGCTTGGCTTCGCTGTAATTTTGATATGGATTGAAGGTAGGGTCCAAATCATGCGAACTGCCGCAGCCAAATCTTTTGGTTTGCCAACTTCAGTCATATCAACATTTCGGCGATGCCAAATGTGATGTCTGACTTAGCCTGGCTTGAGGACTCCGTGATAATATTTTTTTTATGATCTTGATATTGTCATTTGATCGCGAAGCCTTGAATCCCCTCCAATATACATAGAATTAGAAGAGACACATGTAAACAAAGATGGATTTCCCTAGGAAATCCATCTTTGAAGATCGAAATCACAAATTTTTTTTATTTTACTAATCTATACACCTTCATACGCCTAATGCGTATGAATGTGCAAAAAATATCTTAACAAAAAGGTTAAAAATGAGAGGTTTCTTACCAGACCGATCTCGTGTAGATCCCTCGATCTATTCGTATACACCGCACATACAATAGGCTTGACCATTGAACCGCTTATGTATGACGTACCTTCGATTAACGATGTTATAAAATGCCGTTTTAAAGAACAGTTTATAGATAAAAAGTATTATTTAACAAATGATAAAATCTAATACGTGATTATAAATAATTATTATTATTATAATAATTATTTTTAATCGAGTTTCAAATTTCATTATTTGTTAAATAATAATTTTTATCTATAAATTGTTCAAATGGGCATTTTGTAACATTGCTTTTCGAAGCTACGTACATGTACGTCATAAGGGGGGGTGCATTTGTAGAAAGTCAGCACCTGCGGTAACACACAAATGCACACAGTGATTGTGACAAGTCTGTTGCAGGGTGAACTGTTGGTTTATTTCCATTTGGTCCAATGCCACTTCATCCAATTGCCAACTGGTCTACCATCAGTTCGTCCGATATTAACATGGTCTACTTGCCATTTCGTCGACTTACCATTTCGTCTAATAACCAGTTGGTCCTAAATCCATTAAGTCCATATACATGTACCATTTGGTCTAATTAGACCAAGTGTTAATTGGGCAAAATGAATGAAAATAAAACAAATACTAGACCAACTGGTTATGAGACAAAATGGTCATAGACGAACTGGTGATTAGATAAAGTGATGATTGGACCAAATGGTTGTAAGACAAAATGTTGATGGACGGAATGGCATTAGACTAAATGAAGGTACATGTAGACCATGAGGTGAGTAGACGAGTTGGCAGTGGACGAATTGGCAATTTACCGAAATGTCTAGTGATTTTTTTTTTTTTCTTTTAGTTACAAACTTCTAATGTACATGAAGCTAAACATTTCAGTCTATGGAGGGAGAGGATACCGTGAAGCTAGACAAAGTCTCTGTGGATCATATCCTGACCAAAATAGACTGATTTTCAGTCTACGCAACAACTTTCTTGCACTATTAAAGTAAAATGAAAAACCACTGCCTGTCTTTATTTCATTCATGAGACTACTAGGCCCTACTCACTTCTGCTCTGGAGTTGTTTTAATTTGCCTTTTTTTATTTTTCACATTCATACTGTAATATAATATATAGATCTAATCGTGCCCAATAGAACGAGGATTTACCCTTGTAAAGAATAAAGATTATTGAACTTTAAGATGCAATAATATAATGACATGATAAAATGTTTACATGTAGTATGAAGTATCTTCCAACACTTCACTTGTCTTTGATATCCACACATGTAATCCCAGGTGGATTCCCACTACTGCCCAAACTGTCTTGAGAACATGCCATCGGCTGAGGCCAAGTCCAAGAAGAACCGCTGCGGGAACTGTCTGGACTGCCCCTGCTGCCAGCACACCCTGTCCCATCGGGCCACCAGCGTGGCCGTTCCAGACCCCAGAGATCCCACCAAGACCACCACCAAGAAGGCCTATTACCTGGCCTGCGGACTGTGCAGGTGGAGCTCCAGGGATGCTGGGATGCCGGATAAAGATTCTGGTAAGCTTCGGGTTGCATGTCCTCTTCAAGGTGTATTGCCTACGTGCTTTCATTTATTTTGTCAATTGGTGCTACATGTGGAAGCAAAAAGGCAGCCTGGAGAAATTGCAGTGTAATTTCCATTGCCCCCTATGTAGGAGAATGAAACCCTTGAAACCAGCTGAATCCATATCAAAGAGAAAAATCAAAGAAACATATTGTTGAAAGTTTGAGAAAGATAGAATGAATAATAAGAAAGTTATGAGCATTTGAATATTGAGATCACTAATGCCATGTAGATCCTCCTATTGGCAATGCGACCAAGATCTGTGATGTCACACACGTACAACTCCCTCATTACCCTAGTACTTATTTCACTTATATTCTCACTTTTATAGAGTCTATCACAAGGTGAGGTGTTCTCTTTATGAGAGGACAAGTACAGAGGTTTCACAACATTATATCATTGATGAATCGTTTGTCATATGATTAGAATGAGCAAAAAGAGATGTTTTGGGGTATATTTTCAATGTCCAAAAGGGGAGAGTTGTTCATCTGTGACATCATAGATCTTGGTCGCATTGCCAATGGGAGGATCTCCATAGCATTAGTGATCTCGATATTCAAATGCTCATAACTCTTCTATTGCTAGTCCTATTTTACTCAAACTTTTGTTGATTTTATTCTTTGATTTGTCTGCTTTCACAAAAGCTAGTTTGCTCCAAGAGTTTCATTCTCCTTTAAATGGATCTCGACTATTTACATGTGTATGTACGTAGCATGTGTATTTGAGTGGTATGATTTAAGTCTTGTTCAGCTTAATGTTGAATATATCATTAATGCTGAAAACCAGTTTTCAAGTGGTGGGGCATACCAATTTTCTCTAGTGATATCGAAATTGCCCATTTGAACTCACTATTTTGTCTTATTTTAATTCCAGGGATGTTTTTTTTTTTTCGGGGGGGGGGGGGGGTCCAAGGAAGAAAAATGAAGTACATGTGAATATCATCCCCTCGAACTATGTCACCCTTTCTTTTTTTCTCTCAGTGATAAGTGATATTGACTTGCAAAAATCTGTGGATACTGTAATTCCAACTCTTTCCTTTTTTTTCAAAAATGATTCATTGTGTTTCTTTCAACTTCGAGATGAAAATTATGTGCATTCTGTATTCTTCTCTTCCTTACCACTAGCAAGTGGACCTTGGTTGGAGCCTGAGAACACTGGAGCAAGAAGGGTAAGCTTGTTGTGATCTTAAAAGACGTCTAACTGTGAGTTCAGGGCCCCATCTTACAAAGTGTTACGATTGATCCAATCAACCTCAACTGTATGGAAATCCATCGATGTCATATCTTTTCTCCAGGAAACCTGCACAATATCCTTTGTAAACAAAGAGAAGCACACTGAATTTTCACCCCCAAAAAATGAATGTATGAATAACCAGCATATCAAGAAATATTTTGAACTAACATGCTTTTCAGATGTTGACGGTTTTGGCTTTCCATAGTTGAGGTTGATTGGATCAATTGCAACTCTTTGTAAGACGGGGCCCAGATTTGGTTCAAGGGCTAGTTTATCCAGCTTGACCAGTGACTAGCTCAACTTCCAGTAAATGGAGTTACTGGAACTTACAGCTGGTCATCAAACTAATACATCCTAGATCCACTGCACCAGGGTCCAAGTCGAAGGTGACACGACACTTGCTCCTGCGACAATTCCTTCGGGCTTTACATTGTCTAAGATGTAGGGTTGGGGTTGCTATCTAGGGTTTTATTGTAGGTTTAGGGTTGGGTTTAGAATAGGGTATAGTGTTAAATCCAGGGTTGAAGTTGAAGATTCCATTAGTGTGGAATTTGCAGCGGAGCAATTTTCACTGGAGCAAATGGCGTGGAACCAATTGAAAGGCTCATAAAAGTTCAACATGGACCTTGGTGCGTCGGATTAAACCGACTGTTCAGTTCAGTGTTTGCCAGAAAACAGAATGTGAACATTGTTTGGCATTTATTGATAGGAATGATATAGGGCAGTTCCATAAAATAACCTTTTGTACATCCGACCCCCCATTTTTCTCAAGTTTTACTTCACTTCATAAACTGACCAAGTCATGGTCATTTGACGGCAGTATAGACTGTCATAACTAGAAATCACAGACTAAAAATGTCCCTGAAGGTCTCACAGACATGGGGTCGGACTACATATTTATTATGGAATTGCCCTTTATCAACTTATCATAAATGGTAAAAGTCAAATCCCAAAATATCCAATATCAAATTGCCAATTATGCAATATCGAGTTGCCAAATATGCAATATCGAATTCCCAAATATGCAAATTTGAATTCCCACATATGTCATATTTAATTCCCATATATGCACCATCAAACATCGCAAACGAACATCAAGCACATGTCGTCAATCGAGCACATTTGCTAGATTTTGGCGATCTAGAGCTAGGACTATTCTGCCATATGATGTTGCAATGGTCAGATATACAGATATTTTTTCCAGTAGCAGGAGTGTAAAATTTTTGACTGGAAAAGTGGCCTTCTGCTCTGTCCTCCTTTGCTGCAAATTGCAGGAGGTCCCTGTGGAAGGAAAAAATTCCTGAACTTTCTGTTGCCATCAGGGCATCCAAGGGCTTTCAGGTTGCCGATGACATCCGAGAAACCGCCTATTTCCAGCCCTGTAGAATTCCTTAATTCTTATTCAATATTGGGAGCATATCCACAGTGTCAATGGCCATGTGTAAAAAAACACACACAATTTTCCCTCACAGATCAATGATTTGTCAGACTACTACCACCAGCTGGCCAAGCAGGAGAAGATGGAGAGGGAGCATAAGAAGTTCACCAGGAGACGAGCCTACTTCCGGCTCCAGGAGAAGTACCTGTCACCAGGAGCTGGCAGGAGGAGGAGCAGTGCGCTCCTCTCATCTTTCACTGGATTGGCGTGAGTGGTTTAGAATTATGATCTATATGGGTATTTTAGCGATGCATTAGTGGTCTTTGTAATGTACCTGTGCAGTATTGGAGCGTAAAGAATGAAGTGCCGTTATTCTGACAAATTATACTGTATATTAGTAATTAGTAGTAGTAGTAGTAGAGCTTGTAGTTATGTTCATGACATGAAACTTGCCTGTGATTGAGTTCAGATATTGTGACTTTAATCACACTGAGTTAGAATTTTTGAGATGAAATACATTTGGGGAATTTTTAACTGGAAAAAATTTTTGTAGATTTTATTTCCTACTTGGAAAATAATAGTGACAACAGGATTATACTTCTCCCAGAAATCAATCACCGTGATGGTGTTCAATGTTATCAAAATCCCCTTTTCCAGTTTTCAGGTCACCAAATCCTCTGAAATGTCCCGTATGTAGGGCACAAATTCTTGGACTTGCCCATACATGTGTTTGAATACACAGAGCCTCTTGGTCGAGCAGATTTTTACACTGAAATGGTTACTCTGTTGAAAAAAGGGGGAAAATAAGTGGATTTTTATATTATATACGGTGGTCATAGATCACTTATCACGTTATGCCATCATCACTTCATATGATCAATTTTCGTTGTCGACATGCTACTTGCATGTAGCTCATTATGACGTCATCAAGCGTAGTTGTGCTCTATGCTGTGCATCTCATTGCTTTCATTGTTGTACGCATTGTATATTTCATGCATTCGCGCACGCGCTCTAAACTGTTGAATAAGCTCTCATATTCAATAGCAAATTTTGTACAGGAGCCTATGGGATATTCGTCGGATTTTGGTCCTTTTTAGGGATATGCTCTAATACTGCACGGGCAATTGATGCAGACCAAAAGCGTTTTTTAATGCATCGCTTGAACACTCTAGAAAGATGATAATTTTTTTTATTCTCTTCATCAGTCTGAAAAACGAGCAAGCAGACATCATTCCTGTGGATCCTTCTGTGGCATCCGAAGAAGTAGACGCACTTCCAAACAAGATACTCACGCAGCCGGTTGTGTTGGAGAAGAGTAAGTATATGGTTTATACCCGCAAGGAAAATAAGACACAATGGGAGCTTTGAGCTATAGTCAGAAGATGTATAAAATTTGGATGAGATTTTCTCCATTGAAACCTTATTCACATGCTGAAACATGTATTTATATGTGATTCATGAATGGCTTCGTTAATGTCATCTTCAAGCAAATTTCTGGCAAAGTGCTTCTGCTTGCACGACTGGTGATCCTTTCTTTTGCTTAATCAGATACCTCAACATTTCCCTGTTGTAATTCAATTCAGTTTGGAACATTTCGTAATGAAATTTAAACATTTTTCTCTTTCGGCAGCCAGTTATTGCAATGAGGATTTTTTACATGTGATTTTGCAAATTCAATACATCAATTTTCTTGTCTTGTTTCTAGATATTGTAAACCACATTGTGTGAATGCATTTTAATAGTTTATATAATTCATTCCAAGAATTTTACATACTCTTTTTGTATTTTCTCAAAATCTATTCCTTCAATGTTGTATTTTTGTGTAATATGATGGCAGTGAATTTTCTATAATTTTTATTAACTCTCTACGAATAACAAAATTTTTTATGTACTGTGGCTGCCAGACCGAGAAGTTGTAACGTAGTCTTCACTCTAGACATGGTGTAATTGGTGAAAGTGTCAAATTTGAGTCTGTGCTTGCAGACTAATCATATCTATCGAGTCAATAGTCCCACATAAAATTGTAACTAACAAACACATTCATGAAACACCCTTGAGAGGATATTTCCAACATTTATCAATGAATACTTTGATAATTTTTTTCTCTCTCTCTACATTATCATAAAATATCACACAATAAATATATATATTTATTTCATTCTCCCAAGTTTGCACAATCAAACAGCGACTACAGCACCCAGATCTTAACTGTGTGGCCGTAGAACAGATGTATCCGAGGCACAAGCATCTGCTCATTAAACGTTCTCAGAGATGTAGGGTGAGTATACAAAAAATACAATATACATGTACTGCATTACTTAAATTTTAATCAAGGTCGTCTAAAGGAAAATATGGATAAATTTTTGCAATTATTTTCAAGGCAGAAGTTTGCTTTTCTGAAGTGTGGAAAATCAAGTTACACGTGTACATTAATTTGTATTTTCTTCTTCAGGTCTGTTTGCAAATGGTATTATTTAAGAAAATGGCCTTCGGTAGGAATGTTTGAACATCATGCGATCAAAGAGATTCATCAGCATTTTACATAGAGAAAGCTTTTCATGTATCATATAGCAATTTTCAGGCTCATTTGGAAAGGCCAAAACTGGATAATTTTTTTTCTAATTGTCAATAACAAGTGAGGCTTGAAAAAAAGAGAAAAAAAATCATACCAAGTAAGGTTGCATTATTTGACATTTTGAGAGCAAAATAGATGTGGCCCAATAAAGATATGAATTCTGAAAAAAAAATATGGTGTACTCATTTTCCTCTGTTGAGCATTTTGGCGAAAATCTCTGGGAACTTGTAAAGTTAAGAGCTGTGATAGGTTCAAATCAATATCAATCTGTGTTTGATCTAAAGTTCTCAACTCTTATTAAACTCTTAATTTAGTTTAGATTGATCTATTTTCTATTCTTTCTTTTTTTAGGAATGTGAACATAACCTGAGCAAACCAGAGTTTAACCCATCTTCAATCAAGTTTAAGATACAGCTAGTTGCCATGTAAGATATTTTTTTTGCAAGTCTGTGCTATTCATTTTGACAATTTTATCAAAACTCTACTTGAAGATACAATGTAGATCAGTGCATGCCTCGTATGCACATTATGCAGGGGCCGCGGAACGGTTTTCAAAGTGGGGGGGGGGGCTGACCATGCATAAAAACACAATCATATGGTCATTTTTTCCGCGGCCCCTGTTATGTATACACATATTTTATGACTTGATGTCAAATGCAGATCGATTGGCTGACTGAATAGCTGTCTGAATAGGCAAGGACATGATATTGCAATTTTCAAGATTGTTGAGGTAGATCAGCCAAATTTTGTCTCAAGTTGACCAGATTGCCAAGAGCTTTAACCCTTTGAACCCAATAGACTGGTATTCCGGCCTCACAGTGAGATTGCAAATACCCAAGAGGGAGGAATGCCAGTCCAAAGCCATGTGACTTGACAAACATGGGTTCTAAATGTCAGGTGATCTTTAAAAATGATGTCCTCTTTCTAGTACATTTAGGGATGTTCAGTCGATAATTTCAGTCAAGATTAGTATTGATTTTGGAAGATTGTAGCTTATCCCCGGCCAAAATATGTATTCTACCGAGGAGGCTCATGTGACATGTGCGGCAATATGCGGCGAGTCATCTGCTGGCTGGGTGAAGCTATTCGTAAATCTTTGAGGATAAAACACACACTAATGATGATATTTTGTCTGTAGACTAGGGCTACAAGAAGCTAATCAACTTCAGCCGGGCCAGGTACCAGCCGGGGGAAGATGTCACTGGGGCTCGAAGCATGGGATTTTGTGAATGTGGGAGATATGTTCAAATAATTCAGGGTATGGTTCACGACCGCCCAAATAATTCAGGGGTCAAAGCATTATCTTTGTGCAGATTCTGTTGTAGTTGAAATGAATCCGTAATATCCACTTCTCTCTCGTAGCCAACACATCCCTGATGTACGTATCTTCCTGGTACCCAACCTGCACTACGGCAAGGAGAGTATCGTCACCCTGATGGTCAGTAACCCTCATGAGAAGAAAATGGCTGTCCGGTTCGGAGGTTTGAATCCAAAGGACTGCGACGACACACAGGCTACTGCCCAGGTTTGTTGATCATATATTGTTGGTATTATACCAAAAGGCACAAACTCGTTTGATTTTGTACGATAATAGTGCCCCTCTGGTATAACACTGATGTGCTATTGAACTAAGAACTAAGACGCATGGCGAAAGGTCCTTCTCCTACAGTGCCCCCACCCTTCGGAACTCCCTCTCCAGTACTCTACGATCACAAAATAATCCTGGACTTTTCAAATCACAACTTAAAACATGTCTCTTTAATGAAGCATTCAAATAGACCTTTCCCTATACTTATGCCATGTGTATTTGATTGATGTTAATGTTTAAGTGTTATTTTAAGTAATTCCTGCTTTTATTTCTTATGTTGTATAATTTTATTTCTGTAAAGTGCATTGAGAGTCATTGCAGGTCTGAAATGCGCTATATAAGAATTTCATTATTATTATTACCTAATTCCATATGTTTTATCCCCGTCAAAGTGATATCTTTTCAGTTTTTTTTTTGTAATGCCTTTTTAAAAAAAATTAGGAAAGAACTGGACATCTGCAAATTGGAAATACCAGTTTTTGCAAGAAGACAACACTACATTCACGTGGATTGGGTATGGGTTAGGGCGTCCATGGACTACACTCGTTTGGTTAACTTTGTACAATACCTGGCAGCTCATGTATATCCAAAGTCTAAATACTGTATGTTGCTGCAACAAATTTTTTATCGCCATGAGTGAAGTATTTCTTTATTTTCTATATTGTGTGTTGGATTATATGCCTAATGAAATATTATTGGAAGGAATCAGAAAAGAAAAAAAAATGGCTCTACATTTTGTCTGATCAAAATGATAGACGATACTCCAATTCAGGTCACTGTAGAATTGAAGCTTTAGTCAGGCTTTTGTAAAATATCAGCCATTTTTTTTTCTCTTTTCTGATTGTATGAAATGTTCGTTAGGTCATCCCACCTGAAGATGAGCTAGTGCTTGGACCCAAGGACCCAACAGCTGAATTTGATGACAATATGGCTGACATTCAAAATGATAGTTTTAATGACAACTCTGAGTAAGTGAACTATTTACCATATTAATGTGTGTTCAGTGAGAAATGGTGATCACCAGTGGGAAATTTAATGCAAAGCATATTGTAGAGTCACTAACCATAATACAGTCTTTGTTACATTAAAACAAAATGCGAATGAACAAGTATGAAAGGACATCCAAACATTAGAAATTCAGGACCAAAAAGAGGAAAAGCAAAAACAAGGATGCATAAGAGTGTTCACTTTTAAAACTTAATGTCCAGTCTACCCCAACATATTATACTGTAAACATTTACATGTTTCAGCAAGTGCTGAAACGACCTAGTTTCTGGGATAGGTAGTCATAGAAGTAGTCCACATTGTAGCTCGTGCTTTTCGATTGCAATCCAAACATTAGAAATTCAGGGCCCAAAAAGAGGAAAAGCAAAAACAAGGATGGATAAGAGCAACTTTCAAAATTTAGTCTACCCCAACAAAATATTTTAAACATGTAAGCAAGTGCTGAAATGATCTAGTTTCTAATATAGGTACCAGTAGTCATAGAAGTAGTTCACATTGTAGCTTTTTTTTTTTTAACCATTTTGGCATTTTATTGATACGAATCACTTTTAAGCAGTTTGTATTTGGACAAAAAATTAGGAATTATCAATAGGATTCTGCAAGATTTAATCTTTTTAAAGAATAAATACATGTACACAACTTGCATTGTCTTTTTCTTGCAGCAAATCCAATCTGCTGAAGGCGCAATGAGAATCGAGAAGAAAATAGAAAGCAATTTTTTAATCAGATTTTTGGAAGATTCAAGAGATGTATATTATAAGTTTTGATGTTTCAGGAAGGCTATTCCACAAAGTGGGGCACGTGTAAGCAAAGGATCTATCCCCCAAGAATTTAAACCTTTGGGAATTACTGTACAATATGTTGATGAGCATAGTTTTGTTAGGTTGAACTGTGATGGTGTGGGCACCTACACCAGTTGTCTTTTCATTCCTTGATGCCTATTTCAGTCAGATACTATCTTCAACCAAACTTGCTCTGTGGATAATGTAAATTCACTCCTAATTTTCTACTCAATAGATATGCAATGCCTTAATGTAGAGGTGTTGTGGCTCAGTGGATAAGTCTCCGGACTTGAACCACAAGGTCTGGGGTTCAAACCCCACTGCAGCACTCGCATCCTTTGGCAAGGCGTTTATCTGCATTTGCCACTCTCCACCCAGGTGTAGTAAAGGCATACCCAGTAGGAAGGAATTCCTTGAGTGCTCCAGCGTCCGATCAGGATAGCCATGCTAAAGCCGGGGTAATCGTAAGCAGTGCTTAGAAGTATTTGTATTAAGCACTATATAGATGTTGCATATTATTATTATTGATGCCCACTTCTCGCACTTTACCTATTTCAGTCTGATCACCATCTTCAACACCAGTTGTTGCTGGCTGGCTAACCTTAATTTGATTAATTTCTTATTTTTCTACTCCGTAGATATGTGCAATTTCGCAAAGCCCACAAGCTTGGTGTGCTCTTCAAGGTCATTCCACAAAGAGCAACTGGCAATGTGATGGTAAGTTGACCTTCATGCTATAGTCGCACCAATGTTACCGACTCTAATTCAACCAATCGTTTCTCATTGGCAGAATTGTAATGAAGATTATTTGCTACGAAAATATGACAGGGGTCTGCAAGTATGAAGAGGTACTAAAATGTACAAATTCATGGCTGAGAAGAGGAAAGGAAATAAGTTGGGTGGAGAGAATTGTTTTGTATGAATACTTTGAATATTTTATGTAAATTTACATAACTGTAAATGGCTAAAATGCATACTCTTGTGTGCACTACAATGAGTAGCCTTCATGTTGAAGAGCTTTATATTTGGGTTTATGTCACCGCAAAACCAACATTAAGTTGCCCAAATGAATTTTGAGATTTTCATTGAGCTTGAAAATGCACATTCTAAGCTTTAAAATGTTATATAATTTTGTAAAATTGATCAACAATAACCATCACATGTTCGGGATTCACTCAATTTTGCAATCTTAGTGAAAATTCTAAGCAGTCCGCAAAATGGTGTTGAAGAATCTTTTGTGTCTTGTCTTTTTTTTATTCAAATTTACAACTCCAAATATTGGCAAAATGGCATGTTCGCAAAATTTATTCATAATTTTTTCTTTTATTTTTGACACTTGTCTTTCTCCATAGATTGTGTTTGATCTGAAGTACCTGTACAAGAACACTGCCCCAGCGCTCAACAGCTCCCAGGATGAGTCCAGCTATCCTCCGGCCATCTGGCTAGAACACGAGGTGACCATCGATCTCGGTCCTCTGGTCAGCGAATAGAAGACTTAGAGTCCAGTGGGGTGTTCCAGGAAACTTAAGTGTACATTCAATTAAAAATCCTTTGGAGTTGTTTTTGGTTCAGTTGCAACTCGACATTCTTCCAACGCCCCATTGTGGTTGATCGGCAATTGAATATTCAGTTTCTTGCAACGCTCCATAGAGGAGCTTCAAATGGTTTGTGTAGCTTATAAAAATCACATTTTATTTCTCATCTTTGTGTAGTATATAATCCCTTGTCCCATTGGTCGGATAAAGCAAGAATGCTGCCCGTTGCTCAGCAGTTCCTAGCTAGAACATGAGGTCACCAACGATCTCAGTCCTCTCGTCAGCGAATAGAAGAATGAGAGTCCAGTGGGTCATTGCAAGAAATTTATGATCTATGGCGAATTAATCGCGCATGTAATTGCTTTGATTAAATGCAAATTTGAATTCGTCTTGCGTTCAATTACATCTCATCTTTCAATGAAAGCCCCATTACATTTGTTTGGCAATTGAGTGTTAAGTTTACTTGTGACGCCACATAGGGGGCTTCAAGTAGATAAGTGCTACGAATCGCTTTAATATCCCAATTTTGGTGTAGTATTCAATGCCTTCCCCCATTGCTTGGATAATACAAGAATAGCGTTCATCAGTTCCCAGGTTCGGACAAGCTATTCTTCGGCTTTCTGGCTGGAACACAAGTTGCCAATGAAGTTACCATTGGCACCGGTAAGGTTGACCACTCAAAATTTTTTGACTGGTACTGGATGCATTAAATAAAGCTTTCATTGTATATTGTGCTTGTAAAATAAAGGCATCACATCTTGCCAGTTGTATATGATAGGTATGTGACAATTATGATAGTAAAAATGTATATAATATAACTACATCATGTTTCTAATATTTATTTTTCTGTGCCGGCAACTTAACTATACCCACACTTGTAGCTGTATGTGCAACAATATTCTCTCAGTGACCTTTACAAAGCTTATGTATAAACTGAGGGACATTGCAATGCAAGAATATTGCAATCAATTTCATGACGCTTTTCGTTCTCACAATCAATTACAAACTCGCAATTCATTAATATGCAAGTTAATAATATTAGGTCTGAGGATCAATCACAATATTTTAATTGATATGAATGTATTTATGAAATATGAATAAATTAGTATGATTTAGATTAATATATTAATCATAAATATTTACAATGATTTTTGCAAGTATGTAAATTTCTTGCAACATCTTGCAACATCTGCATAAGTGTCGCTCAAATTTTATACTTTACACACAATTCTTCACAATAAATCTACATGTGGGTTGCCGTACGGCGAGTCGAAAACAGCCATTTAATTCATTTCTATTCAAATCACCTATATGTAGCTGGTACAAAAAATGTTAAAACAGCTATTTTCGACTCGCCGTACGACTGCCGTAGTGGAAATTTTACTGCGCCATTATAGTTCATGTGGAATCATTAATTTGGGACTTTTCCGTCAGGAACGCAATATGTAATGTCATCATTACCAACATTTGTTGTATGCAGTGATTGTTTTTGAACAATTTCTGAATGGCTATATACCCAAAGTTACCAAAGGTTTCTCAAAGAAGTGTATGATGATGTCTATGTCTCTTGACTGTGATTTGCAGTATATCATGATGTGCTAAAAGCGTAAAGTGTTGTCCATGTGTGGTTTTTTTTTTTGCAAAAGATAATGAGGGTGATTTATGGGCTGTGTGTTTGGAAACCAAGTTATAATGATTTGTCCTTTCTTTTGAGTTCTTTTAGTTTATAAATAATGACATCCTTTTGTCATGATTTTGTGAATCTATGATATATTATACACAAATGAATAATTGAAATTAATTTTGATTTGTAGCTGTTTCTTTTGTTAGGGGAAATTTTTGAAAACCTATCCATTATTACACATTGACAATGCAAAACGTTTTTTTTTTTTAAAGAAAGAAAAAGAAAATATGAAATTTTATTTCAGTTCATTGGTTTGCTAAATTCGAGAAACTTATAGTTATGAATTTAAAAAATGTAGTTTCCGTTGTACCATGATACAAAAGCCATTTATAGTCAGTTTATTTTATCATGTACACTACGATAAGTCCAATTATAAATGTGCGCTTTTGGCAAAGGATGCTAAATTCATACTTCATTGAAGTGCGATAATACAAGAAATCTGCATAGTCCATGGTGCAATTGAAACCACCTATGTGAATTCTGGGCTACTAAGGTTTCATTTATTCATATTCATATAAAATCATGATTACAATATGTACACATATTTCCATTCCAGAGAATATGGTTTGTTCGGATAGAAGAAATTGTTTAGCGTATTATTGCATGTGAAAGCATCTTGTCCTCTATGTAAGAAATAATAAAAAGTAGCAGTAAATATGGAGCCTTTCCGTTCAAGAATTTTCATTTTTAATTTGATTAGTAGGTATCAGTAGGAGGAAAACGGTGATGATTAAAATTTAGAGTACGTGTATGATATTAAGAGAGAAAAACGATGATGAACATGGGATGATGGCGATGATGATTATGGTGAAGATGAAGATGACGATGATTGTGATGATGATGATGGTGATGATTATGGTGAAGATGTTGATAATGATGACGACGATTATGATGATGATGAAGATGATGGTGACAATTATATTATAACAATTATAAAAGCTGCGAGAGAGCGAGCAAAATTTTTAACTCGTTTTAATACAAATGTCTAATCTGTGAGATGTAGACACGTAGACATATTAAAAAAATGATGCAATTTTCACCCTTGTTTTCTTTCTTGTTTTTCCCCTTTTTTGTTTTCATGGTCATACAATTTAGGGGGCCCATACACCCCAAACCTCCCCCCCCCCCATATGTGCACCACTATTGGCTATGAGTAGATTCATAAAAACCGAAATAATTCCTTTATGGGCGTATCCGATCTACTTGAAGAAAACGACTCAATTATTCCTCGCGTGATTTTGGATCAACAAACATATTTACATGCTCACCTCACCTCCTTTATCAGAATGATATTTTCAGGGCAAGGACAGCTCACAAGGGGGGGGGGGGTGACGAGATGGTACCGGTAAGTTAGCTAGGGAGTCTAACAACTGCTGTCGTACTTTGGCAAAAGGAAGCAATTCAGAAGAGTATCATTTTTTTTGTAAATGAGCAATGTGTGTTCGTCATTTACATAGGTGTCGATGTAATTTAACAGCATATTTTCTTCAACATCTTTCCATAGAACGATCATTTCTTCCCTAAATTTTGCCTGAACGTGCAACGTACAAAGGGTGTTTCAGAACCAACAATAACTCAAATTTGACTGATGAGTCACTTGCTTCCTTTTGCCAAAGTTGGGCAGACTGCATTAGTCATGATTATATATTATACTAAAAAATAACAAAACAAAATTTGTTATTATTTCATAACAACAATAATAATAATGACAATAATAACCATAATGATAATTACATTAATAACAATAATAATCAATATGTTAACCACAAAATTGAAAGTAAGCACAGCATGCATGAATATATGAGGAGAACACATAGATAAAAGATAATAATGATTCAATTCAATTCATTCATTTCCTCTTTCAATCTTTTTATATTTACAATGATAATTCAATATACATATCACAAAATATAACATTTAAATCAATTTTATAATACAATAATACCATTGATTCGAAAGGGAAGGAGACCAACTTAAAAAGCAGAGCTTGTAGGGTGGAGGCCCCCTTTTATAAGTACATTTTATGAATTAAAATAAGATAAAATAAAGAAAACAATGAAAAAAAATACATTGAATAAAAAATAAATAAATAAATAATGATGAAAATAAATGATTCAGTATACACTGTTCAGACCTACATAAATCATAAAGCGATTAAACATGTGAAAGCTCAAGATTAAACAAATAGGCCCTACTACGAAAAAAAGATATCATATAGGGAAAAAAAGTAGCGAGAAAGATGGAAGAATCTCAACAATTGTTGAAATAATTGTAATGGTTGGTGTCAAAGTGCGCTCAAACTGCCAGGTTTTCACCGGGGCATAGTGAACGATTTTAACAGGGGTGCTGGCTGGTTAAAATTTGTCAAGAAAAAAAGAGGGTTCGCTACAAAATGAAGGTAATTTTGGTCACGAGAAACTTTAGAAGCCAAAATAAAAATGGTTTCGCTACAAAATGAAGGAATTTTTGGTTGAAGAAAATTTTGACAAGCAAAAAAAAAAATCTTACAACAAAATGCAATATGAAGGAGATTTTGATACAATTTCTATTTTTTATCATACCTATCAGCTTTCCAGGGGGTGCTGACCATGGTGTATAAAACACGCAGCAACCCCCAGGCAAATTATGGGGGTGCTTCATCAGCACCCCCGCTTCCCAGGGCCATGTACTGATTGGTGTCAAAGTACGCGCAAACTTTCAGGCATTCACCCACATTAGCATTTACGCTCTTCAAAATATGCTTGCTCGTATAAGTATATCGGGCAAACTGATGCTGATTATCGGTGTTGTGTCAACAGGTAGTGTTTAACTTCGATTCATGATATGACCGTCTTTATCTCCAGCCCGTGGCCGTTCTTTTCAAAATATTTTGACATCGCCTTAAAGTGATACCTATTTTCATTTCAGAGTGACAGACAGAATTGAAATACCGCTGCTGTAGAATAACATTCAAGTAAAAGAGGGTAAAAAATGCAATCTGCCCGGGTTCTTGCCAGCCGGCTCTTGTCTTCCAAGATTCCACTTGGATCTTCAGGATGTCTTATCTCGAGACAACTGGTTTGCTTTGATCCAAGAAAGAACACACAGAGTAAGCTTTTTGATATGAAAATGTGTACTTGTTTGTTTCAATATTAGAAAAGTTGCATTTTACTATGACTCATCTTCATTTGATTATAATATCATGAATTATGTTTAATTTACATAGTGGAAGAAATTTTCCGAGAGCTTTGAAACACTGGCGGTCACTCATTAGTTGGTGAAGGATTTATGCCCGGAGAGGGGGGGGGGGGGAGTACTCAGGTATAATGGAAGTACGGGTATGTGCGGTCCTTATAGGGCCCCCTTTTCACGCCATGCCAGCAGTTCAAAATAATATAATTTTTCACCCTTTTTCATAGATAACTCCCCCCCCCCCGTGTCCAAGCACCTCATTTCAAGCGTCAATTCTCGGAGACCCCCAGTCATGTTTATAAATTCTAGTTCCCAGCACCGCCATTGCAGAGGGCCATCCAGTTCTCAAGCCACTCATTTCATGGCGACTTCTGCTCTTGAGGTGAGGTTATGGTTTCAGATTCTTCGGCCGCGCGCCCCTACCCTATCCAAATCTGAGTGCCCCCCCCCCCCCGATGAAAAGAGTGAAATAAAGTTACTACGAGACGGTCGTATAATCTTCTCCGTCTTTATATGTCAACATGCAGTGGCGAAAAAGGAAAGAAAGGGAATGAGAGAAGGGTGAAATATAATATTATTTCCCCAATATGTCAAAATCTATTACAAAACTGGATTTTTGCTCGCTCGTTTCGCTCGCTCGCACCTTTTAATAGATTTTACCAGATACGCTACATCTAGCTCCCTCTTTTTTAAAATACTAATTACATCATCAGGGCGAGCAGGTCCAACGGGTTTAGAGGTGCATGCTTCGTTTGTTTTTAAAATAAAGGATAAGTGGGCTTATGTAGGCTGCATGTAGAGATGTGGCGTCTGGCATGACAACAATATTGGAGACCTGTTTATTGGTCCACCGTAGAGGAGCCATGGTGTAGTGGTTCTGACTCTCGCCTTGTAAACAGAGGGTCGTGTGTTCGAATCCCACCGCGGTCTAGCGTCCTTTGGCAAGGCGTTAATCCACACTTTGCCACTCTTGACCCAGGTGCGAAATGGGTACCCGGTAGGATGTGAAAGTCATTGTAGCTTGTCCAGTGGGCCTACTGTGTGCGCCTTACTGGCGACTGACTGGAATACTCCCAAGGGAGTGGAAGATGTGCATACATTCTGTGCGGGAATGACTGAGTGAATCCGATGACCGGGGTAATAATATATTTAATTGTAAAGCGCTTAGACACGTCGTTCCGATGCATTAAGCGCTATATAAAAGCGGATTGTTATTTTTATTTTTATCATTACTATGAGAGACCTGAAAAAAAGAAATAATAAAATAGTAGAGACCTGTATAGAGACTTGGATTATACCGAGACATTTTTATGACATTTTAAACCTCCTTGATTATAGACCTATAATAGAGACCTGTATTATGAGACCTGATGAATATATACATATAAATACATACATGTCAAAATGGGAGCGCATATTGACCTAAATATTGGTCAAAATGGGAGAGGTAAAAATGACTTGGGTAAAAGATGGTAGGAGTAAGAATTTCAGGGGTAGAAATGGCAGATGTAAATTACAGAGATTAATGGCAGATGTAAATTGCAGAGCTGAAAACATTTTTTAAATGGCAGGGGTAGAAATGAAAGAGGTTAAAGTGACTGGGACGAATTGGAGGGCGGAAACTGTTGTCAATTTTGTTATGATCACGTTCTCGGGCTAATGACGATTACCCCCCCTACCTAAACAAAACAATAAAAATAGTGGGTGTCACATGTATCTATATTATCATATTTATTTTTAGTGATAACAGAGTCAAACAAAAGAATGATCTTTGACTTGGATAATTCTACCGCCTCCAGATTTCAAAATATTTGCTATCGTTGATACTCCAGTCACATTTGCTCTACGGTGGCCGTAAGGCGAGTCGAAAACAGCCGTTTTATTCATTTTTATTCAAAACACCTATATACGCAGCTATTACAAAAAATAAATAAATAAAAACGGCTGTTTCGACTCGCCGTACGGCCACCGTAGAGCAAATGTGACTGAGGTATTAGTATCGACTTCAATGAAGGCGGCACTTTGATAAGATTGTATACTTGTATTTGGGGATTGAAAAAAGAAGATAAAACGAAATGTTTGTATTAGTTAATTTGATAAAGGATGATTAGTAATGATAGAATTACGTTCACAGGCGGACCCGGGGAGGGGGGGGGGCACATCCGGCTCCCCCTTGAGAGTCCAAAAACTACTTGTATGCATGAATTTCGTGGATTTTTAAAATATTTAAAATATGATGATCAACCATGGATGTATTTGTTTGAATTTTGGAAAGCGAAGATAGGACTGCAACTGCCCGTTCTGTCTCCGTTTTGATTGTTCGAAAAAAGATATGTTAATTGTGTGTACGGAAAAAAAAAATTACTTCTTTTTATACAGATCTATTGTGCAGAGCCTATATAATTTTGGTTTAATTTATTTATTTATTTGTCTGTGTGTGTAAACGTCCACAGATTGGACTGTTCAAAGATGTCTATGATGCTTAACAATCGATAGACTTTTCGGACTGCAAGATTCCCTGTTTCAAGAAAGTTCATTACATATATGTTTATGCATTCATTATGATTTTGTTTTGTGTCATTTATTTGAAGATTTGATATTAGTCTCGATTCGGTATAGTGGTATATACTTATGTTATTAATATCTATACATAGTATGGGGGTGTGTACGTCTGTGCGAGTGTGTGGGGGGGGGGGTCGTGAGCGTTCGTGAGGTGCGCACGCGTCTGTGTGTGCGTCTGTGTGGGGGGGGGGGGGGTCGTGCGCGTTCGTGAGGGTGCGCGCACGTCTGTGTGTGTGTGTGAGGGTGTGTGCGCGTCTGTGTGGGTGGGGGGTTCGTGAGCATTTGTGAGGGTGCGCTCGCGTCTGTGTGTGTGTGTGAGAGGGTGTGTATGCGTCTGTATGTGGGGGGGGGTCGTGAGCGTTCATGAGGGTGCGCGCACGTTTGTGTGTGTGTGAGGGTGTGTGTGCGTCTCTGTGAGGGGGGGTTCATGAGCATTCGTGAGGGTGCGCGCGCGTCTGTGTGTGTTTGTGTGTGAGAGGGTGTGTGCGTCTGTGTGGGGAGGGGGGGTCGTGAGCGTTCGTGATGGTGCGCGCGCGTATGTGTGTGTGTGTGGGTGAGTGTGTGTGTGCGTCTGTGTGTGGGGGGGAGTTCGTGAGCGTTCGTGAGGGTGTGCGCGCGTCTGTGTGTGTGTGTGTGCGTCTGTGTGGGGGGGTTCGTGAGCGTTCGTGAGGGTACGTACGCGGGTGTCTGTGTGTGTGTGTGAGGGTGTTTGTGTGTGTTTGTGTGTAGATAAAAGGGTGCGTGTGTGAGAGGGTGTGTGTGTGTGTGTGCGAGTTTGTTTGTTTGTTTTGTTTGATCGAGCTCATTTGGAATGTTGATTCATGATTTTGCCCCCCCCCCCCCCCAATCTGGAAAACGGATCGACGCCCCCGTTCTAGGTGTTTCTGTTTTCAATCAAACGTGTTAAAATTGTATATAAAAATTGTAACAAATTAATTATCTTATTGTTATTTCATCTTTTTGATAACATATAACAATATGATTAAAAGGGTATTATAATACGGACAAAATATAATTTACGAAAGGCGAGACATTGTTTGTTAGTTTGTTTGCTTTCATTTCTACGTTCAAAATACAATACATAATATAAAATGTGTTTACATAATTATACAATATACAAATTAATCCATAATAAAGACAATATAGTCATATACAAAATGTAATACAAAATAACAAAGGAATCATAATCTTCTCTTTGTATTTAGGGAGGCGCGATAGCTCAGTCGGTAAAGCGGGGGTTTCAGATTCAGGTGATCCGGGTTCGATTCCCATTTGGTGCGCTTGTGCCCTCTGGTAAGGTATTAATCCTCATTACCAGATCCCTCGGAGAGAACCTTAAGCTGACGCGTCGGTCCTCTGGTTGCTGGCTAAAAAACAAGCATTCATGCTTTCTTAGCAATCAGGTTAAAAAAAATCACTATCAATATAATTTACATTAAACAAAACCGTGTAATTAATGAACGCCATCGTGAGCGGTTAAGCTTGAAATTTGATGGCGGCCTCATAAAATTAATGAACAATGAAAAAATACGTAGTAGGAAAGTGTTCACTATTTATGTTCGTAAAAGATGCACGTTCCGATATCGATTCACAGTTCTACAAAGGCAGAAATCAACGACCGCCTCACGATGGGGCCAGCCAGCAAGCTCCGCCTTCGACGACCACGCTGCCCTGTACGCTGACCACAACTGGGCGAGATCGATCCCCATCACCGACGTCGACAAGGACATCGATGCGAAGATGGTGGTCGTTCAGTGGGAAGATGGTGACAGCCAAAGGTACCCTAATGTCTGGCTAAAGAGCAATTGTCACTGCGAAGGATGCTACAATAAAGGAGCACATGGAAAACTGAAGTACACCCAGGTAAGCGGGACTAAAGGCACTAGATAAACTTATCTTTTTTTATTTATAAATAACCCTTCCCACCATTCACGTATGTAAAAAGGGTTCACCGTATAGAGACAAGATGAAGCTCTGACAAATTCACGTCAAAAGAATCATTAAACATGTCAAACGATTTTAAGTGACTGGAAACATCATATAACCCCAACCCATAAAACATTCATTTTCCACATTCTTTTATATTTCCTCTTTTTTTCTTCATTTTTTTTAAATTACTGTGTAAGTTTATGTTTATATTTCACTGCTTATGTGACTGAAATAGCCTAATATTTTTCCCTATCAATAATATTTTTCCCTTTTCCACGTTCTTTCCCCCTTTTTTTTTCTTTTTTTTGTTTGCATTCTATATCTTTCTCCTCTTTCATCGTCTGAATCCTTCTGAACTATGCGCATAAGGCATCACCCCTCTCCCCTTCAGAGTAATGCTGATCGACAAAAGTTTTTTTCATGTTATTGTTACGTCATAGCATCTCGATTTGGACATCCAAGCCGATGACGTCACAATCAACCGAGACGGTCAAATGCTCTCCATCAAATGGAGCGACGGTCACTTGACGAACGTTCCCAGCAACTGGCTCCGGTGTAACCGATTCGATCAATCCGATCGCGATCCGATAGCCGACGCTAAGCTTGATTTGTGGGGTTCTGACGTCATGACCTCGGGTCGCCTCCGAACGTTTGAGTTTGATGAGCTTATGCAATCTGATAAGGCTCTCCTGGACTGGCTTTCCGAGATAAAAGTAAGCATAAAGTATCGATAATCATTATGATATTATTGGGTACAATTATAATAGTGTAAGTTACAATAATTACTCTAAATGAATGCGAAAGAGCTAACCTAGGTCCCGTAACTAAAAGTTTGGCAATATTGATTGCCAATATGAAAGACCGCTTCCGATTCCTCATCAGTGTTCTGAACAATATTCACATATCATACTTATCTTGATTGGCCATTGCAATTTAGCGATTAACGGCAAACCTCTTCATTATTGAGCCCTTGTCCATAACAAAACTTGTACCGGAGTTTTACGATATCAAACAATATTGAATAGTGTAACAAAATAGTATGGCCCTCAACAAAAACTAATTGCTATTCCCTAATTTATAGAGACTTCAGCGGCACACCCATTCCTGAAATTAGACTTAGATCTAAGAAAAGCATTCGTTTTGATAGCCGTTATCCCTTTTTTTCAGGTTCTTGGCATATCGCTTGTTAAAAATGCCCCCAACATATCGCACCAGATTCATAAGTTGGCTGATCGTGTAGGCTATGTTACACCGAGTACTTATGGGTAAGTGATAGTTCATAAATTGCACAATTTTGATACTACTTTGTCATGGTTGGCTATAATTTTTATGAATTGATATTATCATGAAAATGGTGAGAGTGAGTGTTAGATTGTATATTATAATCAGCACTGGCGGATCCAGCGGCGCGCCGCTTTTCCGACGGCGGCGGCGTTGTCAACATTGAAATCCTAACCAAGGTTAAGTTTTTGAAATGTCATCATAACTTAAAAAGTATATGGACCCAGTTCATGAAACTTGAATATACGGATACTCGAGTATTACTAAACAGCCTGCCTGAGTTTCAGGTTACAGGACTAAGGTCAGAGGTCATTCAGGGTCAATGAACTTAGACCATGTTGAGGGAATCATAGTTGAAATCTTAACAAGGTTACGTTTTTGAAATGTCGTCATAACTTTAAAAGTATATGAACATATAGCACATGAAAGTTAGACATAAGGATGATGGTGTATCACTAAAGAGCCTGCCTGAGTTTCAAGTCACATGACACAGTTCAAAGGTCACTTAGGGTCAACGAACTTTGGCCATGTTTATTTTTTTTTTTTTTGGGGGGGGGGTATTTGTCGAATTGTCATCCTAACTTTAAAATTTCATGGATCTAGTTCATTGAATTTTGATAATACAGCAATCAAGTATCCCTGAACATCATGTGTGACTTTCAGGTCACATGACCAAGGTCAAAGATCATTAAGTGTCAACGAACTTTGGTAATGATGGATCTGTGGAATTGTCATCATGACTTTAAAAGTTTATTTGACTTGATTTGATTTAAATTTATTTCTGCATTCACTTCATAGATATACAATATATACGGAGGTAATAAACATGATAAATATATAACAAATCAACCATATTGTGGTCATAACATGAGCAATTAAAATGAAAAACAAACATATTGTCCATTTAACGAAATGATAATTAAGCGGAATGCATTAGTCCGCCATCGTGAGCGATTAGCCTTGATAATGATGGCGGCCTCGTAAAAAGTACTTGTGATTCTACATTGATCAAGTGGGTGCAATGCAGGTGCAGGTTCTGTATAAATATAAGGAGCAGTTGAGGTTTTAATTTCAAGAGTGTGATGCATAAGATAATATATATTTATATATTCATAATGTATATTTTAAGATTAGTTTTCAATGAGTATATTGTTGAGCATGATTTCGAATTGTCTGAAAATTGTTCAAAATGGAACAATGAAGGTCAATGAACTCTGGCTTGAATTGGCATCATACATGAAACATAGACGTAAGGGTAATCAAGTATGTTTTGCACGCATCTTAGGTCACATGACCATGGTCAAGGGTCATTTTTTGTCAATGGACATAGTACTGTATTATCATATGAATGTTTTCTTTTGTGAATAATTATTATTCAATAGCTATTTTCAAAGTCAGCATTGCTGCTATATCGAATCCCGTAATGCAGGCAAGTCTGCCGGAGGCGTTTCTCTCGTTAATTTATTTCAGGAGTTTTGAATATAGTTGTCACAGTGGATTTAGAATTGCATTTACTTGTGCGTATCTTAAAAGAGAGGTAAAATAGAGAATGCAAGAACGTGCTTTTTGTGCCATTGGTGGTGAATTGTGGTGAATGATAGAGAAAGGTGATTAAATGAGATTAGTGATGAAATCGAGGATTAATTTTATAATGTGAAAGAAGTTCTAATAGCTAGGCCAGAGGTCATTGAAATGTCTGTGAGTCGATTTGCTGAAAGAGGTTTAATTTCTTAGTGTGAAAGGGTCTAGTCTATAGAATCTTTAATGCAAGATTTAATTGAGTTGCATGCCTTATTTTATTCAGCCCAGGATAGGGTTTTGTGTTTAGGAATTTTCAGGTGCAAATATGCAAATTAACTTTGTACATGTTCCTTGCAGTGGACATGTAGAAAGATACACTTGGGGCAGACACACCCAGCCAGTTAGAGAGGGAGGACATGCCAAGCCTGAGCATGGATCCTCAGGAGAATTTGTTCATTTAATTCTGTCAATAATTTCTGGTTTGGTCTTCTAATTCTCCAACTTTGAGAACAGGAGAAGAACCTGTTTTGACAGGGTATTTCATCAATTCTGTATACACGTAGTTAATTCAGCACCACCGGTGAGTTGTATGTTTTGAAAGTAAAATAAATAATGTATGTGAAAGAAACAATACTGATTACTGACTTGATATGATAAAGGATACTTTATTATAGTAAATGGATAATTCTTTATGACCTATTTATAAATTATTGGAGTAAATTAACCCTTTAATAGAATTGTTTGATTTCATACTTATTGTTGTTTGAACTTTTAGAAAACCCATTTATGTCAGCATTGAAAGACGGATTGTATATTTATAGGGAGTCATTGGACTTTAAATGGAATATGGAAGGATGTCATAGATTCTGAATTATTTAGTATTTATTTAGGAAGATGCTTTAATGCTTTAAATATGAATAACTATTCATAGAATCTGAACCATATACAGTGCCGGCCGCAGGAAACGTCACGCCCGAGCACGCAAACACCCTAGGGTGCTTTCGCGTCTAACCGAGGGTATTCAAGGGGAGCAGACTAGGGTGTTTAGCCGCGCCTGCAGTTTCCCGCGTGCTCTATGATATTGGCCGTGCCCGCACTTTTCCTAGGGTACCCTTGCATTATGTTTACATGTGCATGTACTTAGGTTATCTTGTGATAGACCATTATGTTTTTAAACAAGTGTGATCGGAATCTATTGTAGATTAATTTTTGATTTAAGATGTTATTTGTTTTCTTTTCTTTCATCCCTTCTTTCATTCTTTAATTTCTGTTTTCCCTTTTAATTCTTTTCCCTTATTCATTCTTTCACTTTCTCCCTTCCTTGCTTCCTTCCTGTTTTTCTTCTGTCTTTGTTTCTTTCAAATAATGAAGGAAATATTTTTCTTTCTTTCCTTCTTTCTCTTTTCCTTCATTTTTCTTACTTTTCTCTTTTTTCTCCTTATGTTTTTTTCTTTCACACATTTATTCATCTTCCCTTCCTTTATTTTAATTCTTTCTTTCTTTATTCATTTCAAGTAATTTACGGAAACCGTTATCTGTCTTTTATTCTTTCGTTCATCCTTTTATTCAAACTTTTTTCCTTTTAATTTTTCCTTAATTTTTTTCTTTCCTCTCAATTCATTTCTTGTTTCCTCATTTCTTCCTCTTTCTTCCGCTCACCCTCCCTTCCCTTTCTTAATATATTTTATTAACAAGTCTAACATTGTGTAGCCTTTTTTGTTGATTTTTTGGCCTGGCTCGGTCGATCCGATGGTATATAGTGCTTTGTCGATTGTCCCGTATTTAATTTTGTGAAATCTGGTCACCCTGGCTGGAACATCGAACTTATCATTTTTCGTTTACCGCAATGAATCTAATTAATTAATCTAATTTAATGCATTAGGTAAACTTTTTCCTTACGCCTTACGTGGGAGACATACATGTATCATACAAACTTGTATTTAAAAAAATAGGACACAATTGTGGTTTAACCCTAAAATGGCCGGAGGGGGTTGAATCAACCCCCCCCCCCCTCAATATTTTCTGCGATCATTCCGCTGCGCGAAATTTTTTGATTGCGCCACTCGCACAGTTTATACTTTTAAGTCTCGCGCATCTTTTGAGACCAAATTTACGACGCCCGGGTACTTGGTTCTGAAATTAAGCAACATTTTGTAAGTGCATGTCAGACCAAAAATTGTTCCAAAACGTGATTTTGTGTACAAAGTCAATGCAAATTGAGTTTTCTCATCTTATCCATAAAGATATGATTATTTTTACTTTAAACAGTTGAAAGCAATTGATTTTAGCATAATTATGCTTCAAAAAGGTTGTGCAATAAATCTGGTGAAAAAAACAAAGAAAAACAAAAGGTTGAAAAACAGAGAAATACATAAGAAATTCATAAAACAATAAAATACATAAGAAATTGATTTTCAAACCGAAGTTTTTTTCAATTGTCATTGTTAAGAATGCTACAAAGAATATTTTCACCAAAAATTAGCATTCTAGGAGCTTTATTTAGTGAATTAGAACAAAAAGTATGATTTATGCATAAATAAGCATGCAAATTTTTGCGGCGCTCGCGCGATCGGCGGATCTCAGAGGGGGGGGGGGGTGAATCAACCCCCTCCCCGCCACAGAACAGCCAAAAAAGCCAGGCCTAGTTAGGGTTAATGTAATGGAGATCAATTCTCTATCTTTTGGGATAAGTTTTTTTTTTCTCCATACGCACCCATTCCTCTCCCTTCAGCGTGAACTATACACCTAATCCCATCTCCTTATGAACAGTGTGAGAACTAGAAAACATTTGAAACATTCTTCCTTGAGTTTTAACGGGGTGCACAGGGTGGAATAAGAAAAGAAGAAAGAAAGGCATATCAACAAAACAAAACACCAAAAAAAAAGAATTAAAATAGATTAAAGACACTAATAAGCAGACTTGATTTTTATTTTGTAAATCAAAATTGACAAGTTATTAACAGAGGTCCACACATCACCAATTGAAAACATCTCATATCAATAAAAAAAACATTAATGACAAACTTAAAATAAAACAGAATTATGAATATCAAGGGCATTTGCGAATTCTCATTATGTTAAAACAAACGTGCGGTCAACATTGGGATCGTCAATTCGTTGACATTGTTGATAAAAACAGTTATTTCAAACCCTAATGAAGGGAATAAAAGGTAGGTTGAAACGAATACTAGTATGACCAAGATCATACAAAGTAGACGTTCAAAAAGCGAACGCCAGCAAAACAGGTTGTGCTCATCGATTTTTTATTTGGTTCTTTTGTTATTGTCAACAGTCTGGGAGAGTCTTGCTCCCCGCCCACACCTTTGATCTCCTTTGATCACATCCGCTTCCCAATTTATGACAGGATGTTCATAGAAATGGGGGGGGGGGGTAACTTGTTGATGCGTTAACAACAATAAATGAGGATATTCTTTTCATGTCGGTTCAAATCGGGTCTCTAACACCCTCACCCTGTAAAAAGTATAAATTTACCTCAATGTAACAGATGGAACAGATTTGTCTTTTTGCTAAAACATCTGATTACACTACCTGCTCTCTATTGCGGTTGTTAAGTTGCATTGGTAGATATTCGAATTGGGAAGAGATGAAAGTGGTGGAAATAATAAAGGGGAAGAAGGAAGAGGATGATGAGAAAAATGAAGAGGGGTTCCAGCTTCTTTATGAGAACAACGCATGTATTACGCGCAATTTTTACAAAATTATAGATGGGATTAAAACGAATATTAATATCCCTGATACACCTACAGGATGATAATAACACGAATAATTGACGTCGAAGTAAAGATTAAACTATCATATTTACGAATTGCGGTTTTATATTGATAGATTAGTCGGACATTAATTAAAGTTATAAACATTTTTTTCAATTATTTTATTTCAGTAAAGCAAGATTTTCCTTCAAAATATAATTTGTTATATGAATTGGAAATCATAAAACCAAGTCACAATTTGGTATAATACAGAATTCAGTGTTATATGGCAGATAAAAATAAGAATACATGGCATTTGTAAAGCGCACTTTCCATCTTGATTAAATGCTCAATGCGCTTCAGAGCAAAGCAACAAAAGCTATTTACATAATGTAACTATTTAAAAATTTCCTAGCACATTTAGCTTCAATGTTTAAACACATACCCAAGTAAAAGTATGATTTCGAAAGCTACTATGACGTAGTGTGTGGAATGGGTACTTAACGAGTTAATTATCACTTGCCGACAAAGCAAGAATGGAGCTATACAAACCATTCTTTTCTTTTTGGTGGGTGCTCACGCAAACGCTAACTATCAAACCTAACTATTCTTTTCGGGGAACAAAGGAGTTAGTCAAGCCAAGTTAAAGAATGAAAGCCCCGTCCCGGTTCACCTCTGTATAGTCGAAAATCCCTTTAATCATCACGCGTGAGCATTACTGAGTAAACAAGTTTCATAACTAAGTACTGCAGAACTAAAGGGTATCCCTATTACCATGAAACAATAAGCCCCCTCTATTTTCTCTTTCTCCCCTTTCCCCTTCTTTTCTTCGCTCCCTTCCCCTTCTCTCAATTTTTTTTTCTATTTTGTATTTCTCTTATCTCTTTCCTTCTCGTTTTCCCTCCATCCCTTCCTTTTTGCCTTTTTTCTTTCATTTTTCTTTCTTCTTCTTTCTTGAATGAGCGGATGTTAATTTGGGACAAGTTTTTAATTGATGCAACGAGAGCAGGAAATTGTGAGCATAGTGAGAGAAAATAATTACAAGACTGAGCGCAAGAATGTTCAGTACTTGTCATCGCGTAGAAATGGGCAGATGCGAGTTACTAAAGAATTTTCTGACATGAAAAACTGGACAATTCCCCAATTTTTTTCTTCCCGCTTTCTCTCTTTTCCTCTACTTTTTCTTAAGTCCCAATTCTGTTGTCCCCTATCCTTCTTACTTTTTCCTACACCCTTCCTTCTCTTCCCTCCTTCGCTTTTTTACTCCATTTTATTATGTCTCCCTTCTTCATTTTATTCAATTTCCCCCTCCTTATCCTTCTCTCTTTCTCATTCTATCCTTCTTCCTTTGTCTCTTCTTCTCCCCTTCGATTTTCAATCTATTTTCCTTTTCTCCTTTTCCCTCTTTTATTTTTGTCTCACCTTCCCTTTTTTCATCCCCTCTGTTTTCTTCTCCATTTCATCTTTTCCTTATTTCTTTTCTTTACCCCCTCTCCCTCTTTCTCATCTTCGCCCCCCTCCTCTATTTTCTCTTTCTCCCCTTTCCCCTTCTTTTATTCTCTCCCCTCCCCTTCTCTCACTTTTTCTATTTCTCTTATCTCTTTCCTTCTCGTCTTCAATCCATCCCTTCCTTTTAGCCTTTTTCTTTCATTTTTGCTTTCTTCTTCTCCCTTTTATCTGCATCTCGTAGATCCGCACCTGAAAGGCATATCAGGGTATAGAATAATAAAGGATGACCATGCAGGGAAAGAATAGAGTAAATAGTTTTAGGACGACCTCCGGAATGTAGGGTCAACATCGACAAATACCAGCTCCATTGTCAGAAACTCATTTACGATCACGACTAACCATGTCAGTGAATGAAATAACAGACACCACGGGAAGAATATTTATAGGAAAGGACCCTTTACGCTGGTGCCAGTGTGTAATCGAACACAATAAGCCATTCGGTGAAAAAGCCTAAAATCCCAGTTATCAACCCAAAACTTAGTAATTTTCATAACAGATTTTATCCACGATAAAGGATGCGAAAACGACTTCAAAAACTTATGCTTGATATGAGATAAAAATCACATGCAGTCTTGAACGAATGTGTCAAATCAGACCTCTTCTTTCGACCAAAAATGCACGGCCGAACACTCTAGGAAAACACCCTAGGAGAGCCGCGGACACTATCCTCGGGCGCTCCTCTAGGGCACTCATGCCCTAGGGAATCAACCGCGGGCGTCTTCCCTCGTCCGCTTCCCTCAAATGTCCGCTACGGGCTACCGCGTTCACCCTAGGGGGCACTGTGACGTTTCCCGCGGCCGGCACTGATAGTAGAGAGTGTTTTCTGGCCGTACATGACTGAGACGCCGATGGAGTGCCGTTTAGCGAGGTGGGCGACAGCAGGACTCCGACTTTGTCGATTTAAAGCATTGACTCTTCTTCGTAGTATGAACATCAAAGACTGGTGACGTATATGGCAAGCCATTTGTCCCATAAAGGCGATAAACTAAGTTTATCACTTGAAAAACTAAGTTTATCAAGAAAAACTAAGTTTATCGCCGAAAAACTAAGTTTTTATTTGATAAATAAGGTTTTTTGATAAACTTAGATTTTCAATTGAAAAACTGAGTTTATCGGCGAAAAACTGAGTTTATCAACGAAAAACTAAGTTTTTCAATAAATAACTAGGTTTTTCAATGAAAAACTAGGTTTTTCGAGTGATAAACTTAGTTTTTCTTGATAAACTTAGTTTTTCAAGCGATAAACTAAGTTTTTCGAATTGAAAAACTTAGTTTATCGAAATTGAAAAACCTAGTTTATCGGCGAAAAACCTAGTTTATCGCCTTTATGGGACAAATGGTGTTCTTTGAAAAACTCAGTTAATCAGATTCGAAAAACTTAGTTTATCAGAATTGAAAAACTAAGTTTATCACTTGAAAAACCTAGTTTTCGCCGATAAACTAAGTTTATCACTTGAAAAACCTAGTTTTTCGCCGATCAACCAAGTTTATCACTTGAAAAACTCAGTTTATCTAGAAAAACTCAGTTTATCTAGAAAAACTCAGTTTATCAGTCGAAAAACTTAGTTTTTCACGAAACTCTGCTTTTCACTTGAAAAACCTAGTTTTTCATTGAAAAACTTAGTTTATCGGCGAAAAACTAAGTTTTTCGATCGAAAAACTAGGTTTTTCGGCGATAAACTTAGTTTATCATTTGAAAAACTAAGTTTATCGCCTTTAAGAAACAAATGGCTTGCCATAGACGTATGGAATTGAGACAATGAGCGTGATTGGCTTTTGAGAACAATTATAGGCGCATATTTTCAGTTAATTATCGTAGAGCGAGTGCGTCTACTTTAATAGCACATAAGGCAATGGTTCAGAATGATGTGTTCAATAATGTTAAAAGGTATTTGTATATTAAGTAAATGTGTTAGTATTTGATTAGGAGTAGATTTAGAGAGGTCATGATCAGGTCAATACGGGATCTGTTTTGTGCAGAGCCTTAGTGGCAGTTATACAGTTATGCAGTGTGGAAATTGTTGGAAGAATATTGTTATTTGAGCCTTAGTGGCAGTAACGGTTTTGTAGCTTGGAAATTGTTTGAAGAATATTGTTATTTGGAGAGAGATAAAGCATAGTATACTTTATAAATAAAGAATCTGATATAAAGGCATGGCTGATGTGAGTATTGTGTTTATTTTGTGGTTCCCATGTGACAATAGTGAACCAACGTCTAATTTACATGAGCCTTAAAACATACAGCAGAGACACCAAATAATTACTGCTCTAGAAGTGACAATAATTATATGAAGAATGGCCATTGTAATGGTTGTCAATTTGAATGCAGTGTTCTTAGCATTTTTTATTAATTTTTGGACACACTGCACAAAGTGTATCTGTGTATTCATCTTCTTAACCTATTATTTGACCCTTGGAATCATGGTAAAGACACAAAAACATGACTTTAGGTAAAGAATATAATGCATTTTACAGCCAAGTTTTAATGAACAGCAACCATTTTAAAAAGCCATTCTGGATTTTTTTTTTTAAAGTAGATTACTGAAAAACCTTGAAACTTATCAAAATGCATCATTTTACCCTTGAATCCCTGATGTACATGAACCCCTAGATTATTCCTTCTAACTGAATATCATATGAAATAGAACCATTCCAAAGTTATAACGGCCATTTTAGGCGCCATTTTGGAAGGTTCATCCTGGATTCTTGTACACATTGGATATTGACTGTGTTGTAAACTTCCCCTTATGTATTGACCTTTGAAACTACTGAATAGAAACAAATTTGATGACGCTGCAGTATGAATATAGCTAATGTGCTAGTTTTGGATTTGATGGTATACAGCATAATATAGACAACTGCAGTTTTGGACGTCATCTTGGATATTTAGTTACCCTGGACTACTCATACACTCTAAAGAAGTTGGGCAAAATGTGCCCAACTAATAACCAACCCTGGGCAACATACTGTCCACACAACTATTGGTTAAAATCTGCCCAAATTGGGTAATAAAAATCAATAATTGGGTAATAATTGGATAATAATTGCACAGAAAATATATCTTTTTACCAACATACATTACCCAACACAATGGACAGTATGTTACCCAATATCTTAAGTGTGTATAATCTCTCAATAGATTATTTAACTCCCTACACCATAGAATAAAACACCAAACTTGGATCTTTAGATTGGTGAAATACGGCTATTTTTAGTGAACGATGGTCATTTTGGACGCCATCTTGAAAAACCACTTTCCCCGCTGTTGTAGATTTTTAGTATGTTATTACTGAGTTCAAGTACATGTAGTACCAAAAACAGTTGAAAATTCCTTCGTTACAATTTTATTTTTGTTATAGGTATTTTTGGTTGTATATTGTCCCGACTAAATCCCGAGCTGCCTTTTTTTAGGGGATTATAATATCCACATAGGCTTATAAGGAAGAAATATGTGTGACAGAAAATTTGCCACTAATAAAGAATTTAAAACGAATTAAAGACATCAGGGCCCCGTCTTACAAAGAGTTGCGATTGATCCAATCAATCGTAAATATATGGAAATCCATCAGTGTCATAATTTTTTCTACAGGAAATTTGCAAAATGTCCTTTGTAAACAATGGAGAACACACCAAATTGTCACGAAAACAATGAATTTATGTAATTTACGTCATATCTAGAAAACATTTTTGAACATTTATGCATTTTAGATGTTGACGTTGCTGGCCGTCCATAGTAATTTGTGATTGATCGGATCAATCGCAACTCTTTGTAAGACGGGGCCCCAGGGTTGTCCTTATTCCTGATGTGGGATCGTATCTTATGTTATCATTTAGTTGAAAACTAGGATGGAAAAAAAAACCTTACTGCATGAAATCATGTATTCTTTTAGTACAAACATAGATAAAGATGAAAATATGTTGTTCGGCAGAATTAATACGATGGATCATGCAAAAAACATCAAATAAATAAGCGTATTCTATTTTCTACATTCTATAGAGCCACGTGATGAAAAATAACGACAAAACACTTTTTTTTTCTTAAAGGGGGCAGAAACATTTTATGATATTCGAATTTCAGACCTATCATATCTAATATAAAACTTGTGATGATTATAGATAGAGTGCATATTTATGATGGAAAATACACCAACGATTAGAAAGTAAAAAGAAAAGGAGAAACTTTATGAATTAAAATTTTTGACTTTTGGCAATTTCTGAACCAAAATATTTCCCAAAATAATCATATTATGCAAACTTTATGACCTAATTTGCATATAATGACTCCAGTTTCAGATGACAATGTGTTTGTTGATTTAAGAAGAAGCCTACTACTATACATTATACTGTATATTCCAAAAGTTTCAATGAAAATAAACATGCTTTAGCTGAGATGGAATACCTGGCTCTGGCACATTGGCAAAGCCCGTCTAATAAGTGTAAAATAAGGTGTTTGTAGTGACATCACCAGATCACGTATTGTGATTTTAGCGGTAAAGATTGTATACCCGGCGAAACACACGAAGCGCAGATGATAGGGGCATTATTTTTCCACAGATGGAGACAGATATTTTCATGTCAGAAAACGTTGTACTGGTAGAGAATTCAAGAACTAAGTCAACATTATCGGGTTTGTTCAAAATTGTGATATAAGAACATGCATTCACACATGGTATAGGATTGTTGTTGAAAACTAGGCTGAAAACGTAGCCTAGACTGCCCAGTGAGCAATCAATCTTTGCTGAAATCATTTATTTATTAACAGAGACATAGTGAAGATAATATGTTGTTTGGAAGATTTAATATCATGCAAAATGCAGGAAACATCAACAAACTGGGCATGTCATTTACACACCTCAGCTAAATGGTGAAAAAGGGGCAAAAACACACGATTTCTACGTACGCACCATGTTGAAAGGGGGCTAAAAACCAGACTATGTCAATTCAAATTACTGACATATATTCTGAAAGTAGAGGTATAGACCAACAAAAATTATATTATGCTTGACAGGAAATATATTAAAGAAAGTACACTAAAAAATAAAATAAAATCCTTAATCGAGTTTCGACAATTTTTGAAGCAAGAAATCTCCCAAACTAATGATATGCAAATGTTATGACCTATTTATGCATATACATGTATGTAAATGATCATTTCTGTTGCTGAAATTTTTCATGTCTGTTAAGCACTATTCTTTTGGACAATATATTTTTCATAAAAGTTTCATAGAAAAAAAACAGGCATAGTTTAGTTGAGATACTTTGTCTTGACTTCATGCTATAAATAGAATGTCTAAAAAACGGTGAAATAGGGTCATTTTGTAGTGACGTCATATATTACGTCATATCGGCGGGAAGACCACAAATAATACCCGGCAGCAATGCATTTTTGTAAACTTCAGGGTCCATACCATCCAACTATGGGATCATTTGCATGTCCAGCTTTCGGTTGAATAGATCTCCTGGGCTACCGGACTAAAAAGAAAGCCTTTATTTGACTCTTATTTAGCGCCTATATTGTGAATATAGTTTCAGATTTTATTTCTCTCTGTCTCTCTCTCTCTCTCTCCCTCCCTCCCTCTTTCTCTCTCTCTCCGTCTGTAGCACTCATAGTGACGTCATGGCTGTTCAAGGCGGAGACATGCTTGGGTTTTCGAATGGCTATCTTCAGCCCCATACAGATTTCTCTTACTACGTTAGCCCACCGGGGGTAAGTTATTATCAACGAACGTAAAGGAGTCTACACTTTGCTGTGAAAGTGTATACGACCTCTTGGTGCTGTTGGTTATACAGAGTGCATTTCAGGAAAATTAAGTAAACGAAATCTAGAGGGTTGATATTCGAATCATATATTAAATTTTATGAAATCATTCTGCATGGATAAGAAAGGGGGCTCGTCAGCTTCCCATTGATACCCTTTATTTGTACCATTAATTGCAATTAGCATGACCGAATTAATTGCTGTTCAACTTCAAGACAACAGGTGCAGATACCACTTTTCCAACGTTGTGGTAAAGTGGGTGATTAACGTGCGCTTGATAGAATAAAATGTTTTTCAAAGTATTTTTGAATGAATTAAGAGCCAAGGCATTCGTCTGGAATGATGATTTAAATGTTAATGACGAAGCCGGCAGCCTGGAAGGATATCTTGAAGGGGCCAGGCGATCTTAACGGCCATTCTACGTCATGGTTGATGGCAACAACTCGATGGAAGAGTTCTCAGAGTCTATCTCAAACGATGTTGGAACGATGGGCAGGAGCGCCGTCCTGAATCCACCACAAATACCTGTACACTCCTTGAACCTGTCTCTGAAAGTGTTGGTACAACTGTGGTACGATCTCCTCGTTATAATCTTCTGCAAGTACATTCGCCCATTTACACTCCGTTGAAGAAAAAGGGTCCAATCAAAAGATTATTGCCAGCTCAAGGATCGATGAAAGTTCGTCAAGTTTTCACAAATTTCGAAAAAGTGGTATCTGCACCTGTTGTATTGAACATCAAGTAATTTGGTCATGCGTGACACAAAGGTGCAGATGCGTCAAAAGGTGCAGTTAGAAAAGCTGATGAGTTCCCTCTCTCATATCCAAGCAAAATAAATTCAAGCCTACCCTCTATAACAGGTCGCCCTTTTCCACTGCATCAAGAACACATCGACGGTCGGCGGTGAAAGCCTGCTCATTGACGGGTTCAAAGCTGCCATGGAGTTGAAAACCGATCACCACGACGACTTCATAATGCTGACCAAACACGAGGTCGAACACGTGGCCATCGCAGCGAACAAGAAAATCACCCAGCAGGGATTCTATCACCATGCCAGGCATCCTCTGATCAAGTGAGTTGGGTTTATATCATCGATATTTAAAAAATATGGATAGAGTAACAACGCGCTCTTAATTTAGGCAACCGGAAACACTTAAAAGTACTCCAAATGGTCAAGCGCGCGCACTCAGTTCCACACTTTCTTCTCTTTCGTGTGCGTGTGCTCGTTGTTTCTTACTTGTTGGTATGGTTAACTCTTAATTGCGTCATGGAGTACTTTTCCTGTCGCTTCAAGGTCGTGTGTGGGGTAGCATACAACAAAATTAATCCAGTTTTTTTAAGTACCAATGGTTTGTACCTACTGGTCACTGGTGGGGGCGGGGAGGGGCTTAAGGGCTATCATAGCTACCCTGGCCTTGCCCCCCCCCCAAAAAAAAAAAAAAAAATATATATATAAGAAGATAAAATAAAATAAATATTTCAACGAATAAAATAAATAGATAAAGTCCCACCGCCAAGAAAAAAATGAGTTAAAAGAACAGGGAAAATGGTGAAATAATTATGATATGATTTTCTATACATAGTGTCAAAATCCATCACGAAATTAACTATTCCTATAAAAAAAGGTCACATTTTCTCGCTCTCGACTTTTTTTTCTCGAAATTTTGTCCCACATTTATATGTGGAGGAACTGGTTATAGACCATTTATAGGATTAGACCACGTTTGGTTGAGGAGGACGGCAGCAGGATATTTTAAGGGGGCAAGACGATCCATTTTTTTTCCAAATTACATCACAAGATTAATAAAGATTTACATGTACACGACCTTTACCGCTCATTTTGATGTTTTTTCCTTCTCTCTTACCCTTTTCCATTTTTTTTTTCATTATTTGAAAAAGAAACCGTAGGGGCGCAGTAGTAGACTACCAGTGAAGCGCGGCTCTGGGATATTTGGATGGGGGAGGACAAGATGGGTAAAAGTGACGTTATTTTTCAGTTAAATAAGAATGGTAATTTCAAAGTTACAGTATATGGCCCAGACTTCCCCTTTAATACTCTTCATCTTCCTTATTTTTTATATATGCTTTGTTTCCCCTACGATTTTCTTCTTCCTTTTTCACTTAGGGTCAGTCACCCCCCCCCCCCCCCGGTGCAGCCCATGAATATGACATGGCGAGATCCGATTGTGTGTTTTACAGGGTTACTATTATGGTAGTTTTATCATATCCATCCATGTTTCAGGTTAGATTCCTTGGGTCAGCTGAAACAAATCACATTCAACGAGATATACCACGCCTCTCTATTCCGTGTTCCAGTTGATGACGTCATACCTATGTTTTCTGCCATCAAGAAATTCAACAAGATACTACTCCGGGATGATAATGTATTCAAACATAAATTGGAAGAAGGTATGGCTGATAGATTGGTAACAATAATGTTGCCTTAGTCGTAAAAATTCGTTGACAGAGGGGGTGTGGCACAGAAATTGAAGACTGGGGAGCGTTTAAACAATATTTTCATCCGACAAGTTGTCAGATCTGACAACTTCTCCTGAATTTTGATTGGGCGAGAGCCACTGTTACTATGGTAACTGTCGGATAAACCGGGTTAAAAACATCCGACAAGTCCTTTCATGAAATGCTCCCCTGATAATATCAATTCGCACTTAAAGGGGAAGTTCACCCGGACAAAAGTTCAGAAAACATAATCACAAAAAATATATTTCCTTTCCTGTTTTTTTCTTGGTCGTGAAATTTTGCGGCCAAGCCCCCGCCCCCTCCGTATCATTATAGGCCTACGCCAGCGCATCAAAGCTAATCAAATAATTTGCCTTTAATAAAACTCGTATTAAATCAACCTAAGTCATTATTTTCCCTCTTCTTTTTTCACAGGGGACATACTTACCTTCAACAATCACCGCATGCTCCACGGTCGTAGCGCTTTCACGTTGGACACGGGCAGGGTGGAACGCCACCTACAAACGTGCTTTGTGGAGTGGGACTGCGTTCTCTCAAAGTTGCGTGTTCTCAAAAAATCTGTATAAATCACCCGGATGGGAGGGCCGTTTCATGAAGTTGTTCGTAAATTAAGAGTGACTTTAAGAACGGCTGGTGATCCTTTCTTGTGGTAAATGATATTCACCATTGAATGTTCATTGGTGATTATTTAACGCGTAAGAAAGGATCACCAGTCGTACTTATAAAGTCGCTCTTAACTTACGAACGGCTTTATGAAACACCCACCCGAAGGGTGTTTCATAAAGTTGTTTGTGAAGTTAACTCATGATTTTACGCACGACTGGAACATGTTCTTAGATGGTAAGTCAACTACACAGGGATATATCACATAGCACAAGAAAGGATCACCAATCGTGCGTAAAGTCATTCGTCATTCGTCATTCATGAACAGCTTCCTGAATCACCTACCAGGACGTACATTTTAGGCCCATCCAGCTTCGCGAATATTTTTTAATTAACATTATTTTTTTATCAATCTCTAGTAATTTTTCTTTTTAATTTCGTTTTTTATATTTGTTGTCGTTATTTATTGTTATTATTGTGTTGTTATTGTTGTTATTATTATTATGATTATTATTATTGCTATCATTATTATTATTAGTAGAAGTAGTAAGTAGTAGTAGTAATAGTAGTAATAGTTGTTGTAGTAAGTAGTTGTTGTAGTAGTAGTAGTAGCAGAAGTACTTAGATTTGCCAACATTCTTCTAAGCGATGCCCGGCAAAATATTTTTCCTGGAATTGAAATACAACACCACACACACACACACACGCAAACATACGCACACTGGCCCACAAACACTGAGATTGAATTGTAAAATATCCAAGCAAAGTTGCACGGGACTTTATTACTCTTATGGAAGGTGATAATTAAATTTGAAAACAAGAATGAAACTTCTCCCTATTCTGAAGTACTCTCATAATAGAATGAAATATATATTGCGGATGTTTCACATTCACTCTCGGTAAATTCTTAAGTGAGGAAAGTATTTTAGGATGACATAATGCACCAATGTATCTTGAAGATGTTTTGTTTAGAGTATGACATCAGTTGTGTACAGGTGGGCGGCTTGGGGGCTCTTGCCTCCCCCCCCAAAAAAAAAGAGAAAGGGAAAGAAAATAGGGTGAAATATATTTTCTGAATATTATGTCATAATCTATCACAAATTTGATTTTTTTTGTAATAAAAATGTCGAAATTTCGCGCGCTCGCATTTTTCCCCGATACGCCATATCATGGTCCCCTCAAAGATTTTGGCTCATTGCGCGCGCCACTAAGTGACGTGTAAGAATGGTCGGATCTTTTTAACGGTAGATATATTGTATATGACGTGTCAGTCAATGCCATCGTAGTCATGGTGAACTACCAAAGTCATGGATATGGATAGCTTAAACGTTTTTTTTTTTTCAATTTCATTAATCTGATTTTACTTTTGTTATAAAATGGTATGGATCCAAATAAAATGGCTGAAATATGATATGCGAGAGCAGACATGTATTTTATCTAAACAGGAAAATATCCTAATAACTGGTACATATGACTATAATTCTATTGACTGGTCGTTGTTCTGAGATTAGTAGGATGGGTTATAAAACAACGATCCCACATCACTATCTAATCTGGGACATTGGAATATTATACTAGCTCAAACCAGACGAGAAAGCGTCATAAATGATATTGTTTCCTATTCGTATTAAAGATAACAAGTTTTTACTTTTTTCGTCATGAATTTTGTGACTTTAAGGAATAAGACATTAACTTTTTGTTCAATCTCTAATGGATTTATTTATATGGTTTACGTAATCAGAAATGTTGTAATGTTAATAATGTACATAGTTAGTCCGAAGTGATACTAAAATGAGGCACCGCGCATAGTGTTTTCTTTCTATCTCTCCCTCTCTGTTGTCACCGTCACCACTCTCCCAATCTTTCCCTCCATCTCTCTCTTATTCTATCTCTCTTTCTTTCTCTCCCTCTCTCTCTTCCTCCCACACTCTCTATCTCCAGCTCACTCTATATCTACCTATCTCTCTGCTATTATTTCAAAGTTCCGCTCGAGTTGCCATTTCTTCGTCTGAGTAATAGATATATTGTTTCTTCCGTTAGATTTCACCCGAAATTTTCGACATTAAAATTAGGAAAATTCAAACTGGATTGTTTGAACTTGAACAACGAACCATGTCCATTAACTTTATTCAATGTTACACATCAGTTATTATCCAGATACAAAAAAACACATTTTCCCCTTCACGTGATAATATATATATATATCTCTCCCAAATTCATATCATTTTCAAGTATAGAGTATAGCCAGAAAAAAATTGTTCTTCTCGTTTTGTTCAATTTCGGAAATAAGGAAGTGATACACAAAATTAGAAGGGATCTATCGAATTAAAGTATAATAGTAGTAGTCGCGATAATAGTACTATAGTTAATTCCTCTCATTCTATTGTCTATTCACTTCATAGTTGTGATAAATAATGTATATTCAATAAAAGTGCTTTGTAATGATATATTCTTGATTTCAATGACTGAGAATTAATACCTCATTGTTTCCTAATCAGTATACTACATTAAACGAATGTCATGTACTATCTCTAGATATATCCCCATATGATAATTATTATAGCACACATACATTAACGATCGTTCAATATATTATTTACAATTATATAAATTGTTTCAAAGTCGCCTGTATATTCATATAAAAAGAAGCAATTTAGTAATTATCACAGATTGCAAATATCCGAGACATGATTTTGAAATATAAAATAATGCAGTATATTTGAAAGAAACATGATTAAAAAAGCATTTTATAATATCAATAAATACTTGTATATAGAACAATTATATACGCACATGTGTCTTTCATTATTTGACGCAACTTGTGTTAAGAAATGCCAGAAATTGTATGACGATTTTTCCCTCGTCAAATCAAACATAATGTTTTCAGTAGCTTGCAACAGCAATTTGTAGCTTTCCATTCAAACCTAAAAAAAAAAAACAGGTATACAATTTGAGGGTCCCTTATTCTGCGAAAGCGGATCTGAGCGGCAATAATATTTTTTCCACTCTGATTGGGAATAAAAATGGTACTAGTACTTCTGGCTCAAAAACACAAACGATAGAAGTAGCTCTTATCGCCACAATGACAAATGCAGTAATAAGACACATATCAGTATTAAAAAGAATAAATATATTTTCTCTGCTCTCATTAACTTCATTGTTCGGAGAGCAATTACATAAAATCAGTTACATATAAATTTCCAATGTCATATACGATACGATACATGTGTATACTTACGGATTCATCCTGAAATAAAACCGTTTCTGGTTTAAAATTGATTGCTACAGAATAATATAATCATACTGATACAGCTAATTCAACTTAAAACAGTTGAAACACCTATTCCCTTTTATAATACTAGTACTATACTCAGTAAAATTATAGACCATTTATTTTTGTTAATATTTTTAAAATTGAGTACAAAAATTAGAAGGTCCATTCCACTATACCAGAATAGACGCAAATTATTAAATGACAAATCTTTTACTCGAAATGTCTCTTTTTGTACCCGCACAAATAAAACAAGGCTATTAAATATAAAATGGCATCATAATGGGAAAATCCATCTCTTTAGAATAAATATATACAGAGCCATATTTACATGTTGCTGAAGTATTCATAATAAATATATACATGTTTGAACAAGCCCTGCTAACATGCGTATGCCGCGGAGTGCATACTTTAAAAATTGCAATAAATGTTTGTTTTGGCATATACTTGTGCTGTGCGTAAAACAATAATGCCTCAGTGGAGTGATTTAGAATAATATGTCATTTTCCTAGAAAAGACAATAACCTACCACAAAACATTTCACGTTTCATGAACGGTTGCTAAAGTAACTTTGATACAATGGCAACTACCGTGGTAACAAAGTTCATCAGGCAAACAAAATCAACATGGTAGTTAACAAAATGGCAAGGTTAATTGCAACTCGTTACGAAACACGCCCGGTGATATAATGCATATGAATAGTGCTTTGTATTGCACTTCTGGAATATCAATTTAAAACTTGATTTTCAAAAATATAAATCCAATTAATATTCAAATCTGGTTTTAAATTTACATTTCTCAACTGTGATACCACTTTGCTTTCGAGTACATCAGCTAGTGCAACGTCAGGTAAAGCTTTTGCAAGGCATTTAATACTTGAATTAAGTCCTTCGGAAAATCATTATTTTTTTTCAGTGCCAAGGTTTGCACAATACAAATGTCAATTTTTAGTACTTATAACACGTGCTGTCACTTGAAGAAAAAAATGGCGCCCGGCGTAAAGCCTAAAATTTCGCCTCTTTGAAATTACATCTAACATTCTCGTTTTGAGTTGGCCTATTTTTACCAAAATTTTTGATTGCGATTAAGCATATCGCAAGTGTACCTGATAATAACAATGACGAAAACAATGTAGTAGAACAGGTTCCTTTGTAGTTTCGTTACCTATACACAATACTCTTACCACACATACTTCTGTCTTAGACATCACTGGCAATGTATAGCTTTACCTGATTATATCTACATCAGTCATTTTCCTGAAGAAAAAAAAATAAACAAAAGTCCAATCTTTCCTTAAGGGGGGACATAATCCAATATGATAAATATGCAACAGATATGCAATCAAATATGGTTGTCCCCAGAAAGTTGAGAATCGTCTTGTCTTGTGCACTGTCTTCCGTATGCCTCTGTACTCTGATCCAAATTTCGTTTATTTTGCAATGTAGTCCTTACACATTGCACCTCTTGAGTTCCAAATGAGATATCCTCTCTGAGGTCTTCGCGCATCTTCTCTGAATTTTCCAGTCTTTATCTGTGGCATTTACACTGGATGTTCACATTTTGCGAGAATAGCGTCAGTTTCCGAATCATCTTCTCAAGTCATGGTACATCTCAGACCATGCAGGCAGCGTATCCATCAATGCCCAGCTTTGAAGATCAGTGCAGTCAAAATGTCTTAATGTCTGCAAACTAAATGTAAAAATGGTGTGCGATACTCCAAGTCTTGGCTAAAGAATGTCCGACACAAACCACGACCATTCCGTTAACCCCTTGTCGCCATAAACACGGCTCAGACGATAAAATCACTGTTCCGTTCCGGGTCTATATATATAAAAAAAAGAATTCGTCGGCGGCGATCGTTTTGTCTTCGAATGCCTGTCGGCTCCCGTTTCGAAATATTCCTTCCATCCGAATGCACATCTGGACGTTTCATCGGAGGTGATCGTTTAGTCCTCGGGTGCCGTCGGCTCCCGTTTAGAAATGTTCGTCCCATCCGGACGTTTCGTCGGGTGGCATCTCGACGTCTTTCGGGTAGCTGTCGAAGTTACTGCAATCATCTGGTCCTTTCACCTGGTGAAAAAAAAAAGAAGCAAGGTGATGCTAGGAATCGTGAAATTAAAGGTCGAGTCCACCCCAACAAAAAGTTGATTTGAATAAAAAGAGAAAAATCCAACAAGCATAACACTGAAAATTTCATCAAAATCGAATGTACAATAAGAAAGTTATGACATTTTAAAGTTACGCTTAATTCAACAAAACAGTTGTTTTTTGTATTTGTGTATCTTTTGTATTTTATTATATGAAAAATGAAATATTCCAATTATCTCCTCATTGTCAGGTGATACAACGATTAATTCCTCCCTGAACATGTGGACTTAGCATTGTTTAATACTATATGGATCGGTCAAGTTGGTCCTTATTGTCAAATCTATAAAAATTGAAATATTGTATAATTCAAACAATTAAAAACAAAAGATATAGTGAGTGATGGACATCATCGACTGAGTCACCTAGTTGCGCATATCACTGTTTCGTGAAAAATAAGCGAAACTTTAAAATGTCATAACTTTCTTATTTTATATCCGATTTTGATGAAATTTTCAGCACTATGCTAGTTCGATTTTTCTCTATTTATTCAAGTCGGCATTTTCCTGGGGTGGACTTGACCTTTAAGTGTTATCTCCCTCCATTCCATTTGTCTCACTTTTCCCTAAGCATCTTTCTTCCAATCCATTTGCCCGTTTCCTTCATCCTTCACGCCATCCAACACACTACATCTCTACCGTGTCTCCGGTTCACATATCCCCCTCCTCAATCCCTTTACCCTCATTCTAAATGTTAAATCAACATTTAAACGGTTGGACGAGAGGAGTGACAACCTATTCCAAATGCTAGATCCAACCTTGCCTAGAGCTGGATCCAACAATTTTAGTGTCGAGTCGATCGAAACATTTGAAGTGGTAAATGTAACATTTAGAAACTCCTCCCCGTTCAGTATTGATTTAACATTCCATTTTTTTAGAGTGCTGTTTTCTCACTCTCACCCGCCCTCTCTCTGACTCTCTCTTCCTCTCTTCACGATCCCTTTTGCTTAACCTGTGTTTTTTTTAATAAACTTTATCCATTCTGCTTACGCACCTTTGGAGGTAGCGGGGGTGGCATCTCTTGTTTTCTGAGGCCTTCCCAGTCGAAACCTTGGAACCACCTGAATAATAAAATAAGAAAGTTCTCATTAAACTGACGATATTTTTTCTTCGAATTCGACAAGAAATAAAAGTCTCAAATCTACAAATGAGAAATGAGTCGATTTCAGTTCGATCGGATTTCGCACAAACATAAAATCATTTATGGACATAAAAGACTTTAATTGTATGTGGCATAATGTATAGTGATCATAATACAAATAGATAATGATCAATTCATCTTCCTTAAATAACAGTAAGCATAATGCACTAATAATTCTTGAGAATTGTACAAAAAATAAAGATATTTAACTTTTTTCCCAAAATGCCCTCGAATTGGCAGACAGCTTGAAGAAACACTAGATACATGTTACTTTCCAATATGGTCACATATGAAATTCAAAAACATTCTTGATGAAAAATGAATGTAGAAATATTTTTTTGCCATAGTTTATAAATACAGTTTTAGGATTTTCCCTCATCAAGATTTGAACACTAATTATGGAGTGTTTAATCATTTCAGAGTGATTTGCACTATAAATCTATTATACTTCAAAACTCACTTGTGCTTCTTGATATCGGCGAGCCCATTCTTTTGGTACCCGATTCTCTCGACGGGGTTATCCCTGCACAGACGCTTTATGAGGTTCGCTGCACTACGTGGGATTTTGCGTGGGAACTCCACGATATCGATGCCCTTTAGAATGACATTGTACGTCTTCATGGGATCTGTGGCGCTGAATGGAGGGCTGCAGATGTAGAGACACAAATTCAAAATAAAATAAAATTTGAAATTTATGTAAGGAAACACACATCAAAAACACAAAATACTGCTGAAATATGAAAAATGTACTAATTTTTCCAAAAGACAATAACATACATGCATAATGTACATACGTCTTAACCCCTGTATGTTGGATATTAATGAAATGATTTCATTTGTATTGTAGTTCGTAATAAAACAAATGTAAAAATCTGAAATCACCATGGATAAAGCAGTCCCCAATTAAAAATTGTGAATTTTTGGAATAAAATATACAAAATAAAATAATCCAAGTACAAACCCTGCAATTCTCATGAAAATGTCAATATTTTCTCATCAGTTATTGTTTTTCAAAAAAGAAATCCCATCCTTACTTTCCGGTTAGCAGCTCAAAGATCAGGATACCAAGGGACCAGTAATCGCATGACAGGTCATGACCTTTGTTGAGGATGATTTCCGGTGCAACGTACTCAGGCGTACCACAGAAGGTCCAGGTCTTGCGACCAAATCCGATCTTCTTTGCAAACCCAAAGTCGACCTGTGAAAAAAAAAAAACATGACTGATGATTAGATGTATAATAATTATTCTGTTTTAGTCTTATTCACATTCTTATCCACGCTTCCACACAATATAAAACACTGGTCCACACTCTCATCCTCAATACCATCCACACTCTCCTTCACTCTCCATTCCATTATCATCCACACTCCACCCACACTCATAAATACTCACTATCACACTCTCATCCACACTCTAACCCACAACCCATCCCCACTCCCATCCACACTCTATCCACTCTCCGATCCTCACTCACGTCCACACTGCCATCCACACTCCCATCAAAACTCCCATCCACACTCTTACCCACTTTCTTCCACACTCTCATCCACACTCCCATCCACATTCATCTACATCCCACCAACACTCTCATCCACTATCCCATCCTCACTCCTATCCATACTTTAATCAACACTACCATCCACACTCTAACCCACAATCCCATCACCACTCTCATTCATTCTCCCATCCACTCTCACCAATATTCATCCACACTCCCATTAAAACTCCCACCCACACTCACACCCACACTCTCATCCACACTCATCAAAACTCTCATCCACTATCACATCCTCACTCCTATCCATACTTTAATCAACACTACCATCCACACTCTAACCCACAATCCCATCCACACTCTCATCCATTCTCCCATCCACTCTCACCAATATTCATCCAGACTCCCATTAAAACTCCCACCCACACTCTCATCCACACTCATCAAAACTCACATCCACACTCCCATCCACACTCTCATCCACACATCCATCCACATTCATCTACACCCCACCAACTCTCTCATCCACACTTCCATCCACACTCCCATCCAAACTCTCACCCACACTCTCATCCACACTCTCATCCACACCTTCATCCACACCTTCATCCACACTCTCACCCACACTCTCATCCACACCTTCATCCACACTCCGATCCACACTCCCATTCACACTTCATTCCACTCTAATTCACACTCTTACACAAACTTTCTCCACACTCTCATTTACACTCCAATCCACACTCCTATATACCCATACGATCATCCAAACTATCATCCACACCCCATTCACACTCATCAACAGTGCCTCTCACACTCCCATCCATACTCTACCCACACTCCCATCCACATGCACATCCACACTCTTATCCACATTCCCATCCGCACACTCATCCACACTCCATCCACACTATCATTCACTCTCCCATCCACTCTCACCGATTCTCATCCACACTCTTATCCACACTCCCATCCAAAACCTTACCCACTTTCATCCACACACACTCCCATCCTCACTCTAACCCCCACTCCCATCCACATGCACATCCACACTCTTATCCTCCTTCTTCAGTCTCATTCACACTCCCATCCAAACTCTCATCCAGACTCCCATCCACACTCATCTACACCCCACCCACACTTTCATCTACACTCTCATCCACACTGCCATCCACACTCTAACCCACACTCCCATCCACACTCTCATGCACACTCTCATCCACACTCCCATCCACACCCCCACACTCTCATCCACACCCCCATCCTTACTCCCATCCATACTTTCATCCACACTCCCATCCACACTCTATCCCACACTACCACCCACACTCTCATTCCCACTCCCATCCACACACACGTCCACACTCCCATCCACACTCATCTACCCCCCAACCACACTCTCATCCACACTCCCATCCTCACTTCCATCCCCACCCCCAACACTCACATCCACACTCTAATCCACACTCCCATCCTCACTCCCTTCCACACTTTCATCCAAGCTCTCACCCACACTCAGCGTTAACACACTGCATGTAGTCCCATACATACCAATTTGACGTAGCCCTTGTTGTCAAGTAGCAGATTCTCAGGCTTAAGATCTCGGTAAACAACACCCCGACTGTGCAAGTAGTGGAATGCTTCAACCACGCAAGCAGTACAGAACCTTGCAGTCCGATCATCAAAATGACCCCTAAAAATATAAGGATAATAATCGACAACAGTGAAATTCATTTCTGTTTAACAACTTCTAATTTTTTAATAAACTCTCATCCCTGATTTGATCATTTGAATGGAAAAACTGCATACATACTCACTGAAAACCTAATCAAACTCGAATAAAAAACAAGCAGGTTTTAATATGACATCTCGCAATATTTCATATTGAAACTGTTTGTTCATATTTTCTGTCAGTATAAAAATGATCCTTAAATTACAATAAAAAATGTGACCACTAAGAGGAGAGACATTAAACAACTTTTGAACTTAACATGAGGCTGAACTAATTAAGGATAACTTTTCGTTACAGTCACACCAATGAAACCGATTCATTCATTCATTCATTCATGCATTCATTCATTCATGCATTCATTCGTTCATGCATTCATTCATTCATTCATACATTAATTAATTCATGCATTCATTCATTTATGCATTCATTCATTCATTCATTCATGCATTCATTTACTCATTCATTCACTCATTCATTCATTCACTCATTCATTCATTCATTCATTCATGCATTCATTCATTCATGCATTCATTCGTTCATGCATTCATTCATTCATTCATACATTCATTCATTCATGCATTCATTCATTTATGCATTCATTCATTCATGCATTCATTTACTCATTCATTCACTCATTCATTCATGCATTCATTCATGCTTTCATTCATTTATTCATTCATTCATTCATGCTTTCATTCATTCATTCATTCATTCATGCTTTTTTGCATTCATTCATTCATTCCAGATAGATCAAAGCTATTACGTTTAAAATGGCATTTTGTCAGTAAGCTTGGAGTTGGTTCATTGGTGAGATATGTAGTATTACGGCGGAGATATTAAACTTAAAGTGAAAATAGAAGGGGATCTTACTTGTCCCTTAGAATGGTCCACAGTTCTCCGCCAAGACAGACTTCCATTAGCATGTATATATACTTCTTATCACGGAACGTCTTGAACAATCTAAAAGCAGAAATTGGCGATGGTTTAAAATACAATAATACAGATCAGTAAAGGCATTGGTAAGAATTATCCACACGAGTTACTCTGGGAATAGTTTAACACGCACGAGCTTATAGACGGGGATGATTAATAATATCTCAGAATGACGATATTTATCGCGGGTTATAATACAACTTTACACATTGGGAGGGCACTAGTAAGAATTATCCACACGAGGTACTCAACGAACCGTTCTAACACGCACGAGGTGATAGCCGAGAGTATTTGAACTGTTTCAGAAGTACTAAATGAATAAGTCTACGGTAGATGTAATTAAAATGATGTGTTTTATGAAACTGAAACGAAGATATAAAGTTAAATGTGTTATTCTATTTCTTTAAGCTAAATGAAGTTAAAACTTTTTTTTCACGTAGCTGTATGCTTCATACTTTTAGGTATTCATACCAATTATTTCATTAAGCATACCTTGTTTTTGTTTTCTTCAGAGGAATGTCTAGCTTTGAAATTCAAAAGATGCTCATTATTGAATAAGGGACTAAATGTTTTTATATACTCAAAACTAAAACTAGGATTGAATTGGATTAAACTGAAATGCAGTGCGCGAAGCAGCTGCTCTGCTAAAGCAAGGGTAATTATGGGTAATTACAATGTATTATTGGAGAGCTCCTCGTACCTCCTGAGACAGAGCTATATTCAGTAATACAACCTTATTATTAAACTTACTTGACGATAAAGGGGGAGCTGGATTCCAGCATGATTTTCTTCTCTGAGAAGATATGTTCCTGTTGACGAGTCTCGACGATATGATGTTTCTTCAAACATTTGAGGGCATATGTTCTCTTGTCACCAGCTAATTGAACCTGTATAAATAAAAAAATAAAAAAAATTAAATAACTTTTTCCTCTTTTAAAGGGGAGCAAACTGACCAATATTATGTGTATCCTCTCATTATTATTGTAAATAGCTATTCTTAGTATTACAAATATAGAAATAAACTACCCTACGATCTTATAGATTTTTTATCTCTTTATATGTATCTGAGCCTGACTAAAATGTTTTGAGAGGAAACAAACTTGTCTGCTACTTGGTAATATAATTGCGGTCAATTTTTATATTTCCGTCAATGTTTAGGGGGATTTTTTTTTTTTTTGCCTGGATGGGTGTTTGTGTGGTTTCTATTTCCGTTCTTACCAGCTCAACCCGTCCGAACCCGCCAACACCGAGCGTAGCGACGATATCGAGATCGTTCAGGTGTATCGATGCTAGTTCATCCTGTATCGGTTTCACTCGTGCGATCTCAGTATTGTCCATCTCCGAGCTTGATCTAATTGGAAGAGGAAGAAAAAACGATTAACCAATATTGCAATATTCTATCGTTATCTTTTCTTACGACATTTTATTTTTTACGATACTGTTTTTGTTATGACATTGACTTTTGTAATAAAAGACAATATACTTTCTGAGGAGAACTGATCCATCAACGATATTACACTTTTCTAGCCTAAACTACTGTCTTAAATATATGTATATATATTTATAACTTTTTTTCTTGAAAGGGTATTAATGTTTGCTTTTGCTATATCACTCAGGTTTTGAATCTCAAATAAAACGAGCTCTGTGATGATCGTTATTTACATTCAGACAACTTCACAGCGCTGGTTAATTAATAACGTTATCAAGTGGCTTTGCATTTGTGGTGATTCTTAACTGTTTATTTACAGAATCCCACGCAATTAATGCAAATCGATTCTTCATTTTTCATCTGAATAATCTTAATCGAAGTAGTAATATTCATGGTTGACCAAAAATGTGGTGAAATATTTTGTATGCAGTCAACGTATTATTTTGGGGATTCAATGTTTTTATGGTACGACATGAGGTTTTATGAATAAAAAATCTCGGATTCACTTACCTTTAACTTAATGCAATGTAGAAAGCAATATGAATGACCCAAAAACGATAATCAGAAAAGACTATTATGCTAATTTTGTTTCCTAATGGCTATTGAAATTTTGTCGAAAGGACTTTTGCTTTACAACCCTAAAGGCAATTTTCTGACCAGAATTTGCAATTAGCATTTTCAGATTAGATTACCTATTTGAAATTTCTAAACATTCCAAAGACAAAGATAAGATGCTGATAATAAAATTTCAACGATAAGAAATACATACCATTAAGGCTGTAGCGGATTTAAGGAAGAGCTGCTATGATTTGATTTCTTTATTCATTTATTTGTAGAAAGTAAACAGAATAATCTTACGAAAAAGTAGGACCCTGAATGTAATTATTTCGAAATGTTTCAGCCCGACCCTACCCCATGATATACTTATCCCCACTTTCGTTCTTTGGTTATCTTTGTTTCTCTTTTCTTTCTTGAGAAATCATAATGCCATCGATGTGCCCCTACACCCCTAATGGGAGAGCATCACATCTGCATAAACTTAAGGGGTGACGTGACCGTTTTTTTTTAAGTTAATGATGAATTATTGAAATAACAAACTTCAAGTAAAAAAATATCATGTCTGTATTATTTCTTTGTACACAATCATTATTAAACAATCGCACAATCCGGTAACAATACAAAATGAAATTATGTGCTCTAATTGTTTTATATTGCATGCATATAAATGATATATTAATTTTATTCTCAAAATAAAGTATTAATGTAAAGGCCTTGACAATTTTGAAAATTATCTATTTGCAAATTTAAAAGAATGATGCAAAGAAGCAATGTGAAATATTTGTTAAGTGAATGTTGCAAACGAAGTCTCCAAAATGTGAAACGGGTTAATTTAGCTCTATAGCTTATAAGACTAACATTGTTTTTTATTTCAATGACCTAAATGTCTTTTGAATTTTCATATCTAAATATCGTATGTATTATCTGAAAACATTCAAGAGTCAATCATCACTGGAAGTATTCGAAAGCCTCTACCTTAAATGCAAAGCAATATATTATGCTTCGGTGTTTGGATTTAATTGCAAGATAGTGTCTTTAAAAAGACATAGGTTTGATTTTAATTAGATGCACTGCAAATTGTCAAAAATGAATACCTTTGATTGACAAGCAATGAAAAGGTCTGAAAATTAATTCACATCGTTAGTAAAACAGTCAAAGAACAAAAAAGACGGTTGATAACTGAGGACAATAATGAGGACATGATTAATCGAAATAGAATTATAAGAATGAACGATAAGGAGACACATTAATAGTTCAGAAAGAACAACTGTTACGGGGTTATGGTCAAAGACTAGGCAATAAAAGTGAGAAGTGATACATGTGTTAAAATGGTTAAGCGTGAACAAGGGTTGGCGAGACTTGCTATGAATTTTTTTTGACGTTTGGTGCTTCAGTGCCACCATCACCGCATTTCAGTCGAAGCAATAAAGTTCTAAACTGTGACGTCACATTTTGGGATTTGTTTGTTTTCTGCTTTTTTGTGTGCATGGAATATCATTTTGGCTCGGGTTTTTTTTCCATCATGCTCCATCGAGACAGGGTATCCGGAACGCATAAATACAAAAGGAAATTGTGACGCCATCACTTCAGTACTTTATGCAACGACTAAAAGATACTGTTAGGATTTCAGTGACCACTTACATTAATCTCATCTCTTCCTGATGTCGATTAAACCAGCTGTGAATTTAGATGACCAAAGTTGGCAAAATTGTTACCTAAAATTACCCTTTAATTAGTTTGTTTATTTTGGTTTTATAAAAAAAAATGCACTCATTACCCACTTAGAAAAAGAAAAATCATGTTTTCACAAAAATTGGCTTGTATCTTTGTTTTGATTTTTTATTGTATTGATTTGTTGCTATGCTATGATCTTGGGATGATAAAAACAAAACCGTCAACGCAAATATTAGCAAAACGTCATATAGCTAATTTTGAACTAACAAGAAAAAAAATACACCAACTTAAGCAAATGGTCACAATAAGTTGGACTTAAAACTAAGAAAATTGTGGACAGTTTATTTCTCAGAAAAAAAGTTGGGTAGGATTTTCTTATAGTTCTTTCAAAAGTGAATAAATAAATTGAAATTATTAGTCTCCTAAACAAGAAAAGTTACCAATTTCGGAAAGATCCTTATAGGAATAGTATGAAAACCGAATAATGTCCAATATATAAATTTTAGAAAAGAAGAAAATTCGAAATCAGACAGCAAACTATAAAAAAGCTAGAAACTAGATGATTATGTTTGAAGATGAAGAGTTGTTTTCGAGCGATGTTATTCATCAGAATTTTAAAAGATAATGGGAAATATCAATATCTATTTTGTAAATTTGCCAAGGGTAATTTATTCAAGTTCTTGATCATTTTCACAGACCATTTATTTGGACGTACTTAAGAAAAACGGAGCTGAACAGGTGCTAAGTTGGAAAAAAAATGTGATTGAATGCTTTATCCGATAACTGAGGCTAACAATTGGTATCCCCCCAAAAAAAATAATGATAATAAATGATAATAATAAATAAATATAATAATAATGATAGATAGATTAATCAATTAAATAGATGAAAAGTGACAAAATGAATAAATAAAATACAAAATATAAATGAAAAATACCCCGCAGTAAGCGTAAATGGGTGTGGTTGATAGTATCCTGCCCCTAGATGTGAATGGTCTATTTAAGATGTATGGGAGTCAGTGAGGTATGGACTATTATCTCATACTGGTTTGACTATTTGGATCTAATGATACTTCTAAATGAAAACAGATGTTTGGAGAATTTTACCGATTACAAAATAAATAACATGGTCATGATAAGCTAAGCTAGTGAAGGGTTGTGTAAAAGTAACTCAACAAATGAATTTCTACATCTGAAAATATATATATGTACCCAGTTATACTCAATAACCAAATGCCAACTCAGCAAGATCATTGGTAAATTAATTAGGCGCGGCTTTTGACCATGGTCACACGAAAGAAATCGAAGCCAGAAAGATTGAATGACAAAAGTTACGGAACAACTCTTTTCGAATCGTGTTGCAGGTCGTTTGGTGGGACTGATCCCCTCACCAAAGACTGGTTTTCATAGACCCACGATTTCAACGATGCACGAGAGATATGAATCCTTTTTTTTATTGTAAAATTTATTCGAATTGTTCGTATTCTTTGGGCTCAAAATATTGGATGAATCCGAATCTTAGAAGCATTGTCAAAAATTTGTGAATCTTTTTGTAAATTTCCTGCCCAATTAAAGTTTAATTCCTGCTAACGAAAAAATTATGACGCCTTTTCAGAATGATTTGCTATACATCGAACTAACTTTAACATCGTAAAGAATTTATGTTGATTTTTTTTGGCGAATCGTGTTCATGATAACCGTACCGGTCGTCGGATCGTTTCACACCACCATTTTTGCCATTCTATCCGCCGTTTTTAGTCCGATCTCTCTGTGGTGTGAACGAGGTGTATGTCTAAGAATGTAATGCGATGCGATGAAAGGGTATACCGAGTTCTCTCTAATGTAAAGGTGTAACTGTGGATGATTGAATGAATTATTAGAACATCCGAACTCACTTGTGTAATTTGCTGACCGGGACACTCAGGTCGTCGACACTCGTTCTATTCATGTAAACATTTTCGTTTGACATTATAAATTCGTACTCAGGATATTGTGTAAACTTTTTTTTTTTTTTTTTTTTTGGGGGGGGGTAACTTAAATGCACAATAATATCCGTTCATATGACTCCATTTACACATACATGGAATTATGAGTGTAACGTTGTAAGGTTAAAGAAGAATGTATTTTGTGAATTTGTCAGTCCAGGCAGGTTTTCCAAAACAAGAAATATAATTTGATATCTAAATGATGGAATACTTCAAATAATTTGGGAAACAGTGAGATATTTCTGCCTTTTCTCAATGATGTAGGTAGTGTATGCACAATGGACTTACAAAATCATTAAAGAAGTGAATGTATTTTGTATACCACGTAATTTGTCCCTTTTCCTGCTGCAGTACATTTGGTTTGAGCAATAATCTTCGTAATTAATCAAGACAAGATGAATTGGTTGATAGAGCCAACTTGTCGTCCCATTTGGTGCATTCAATTCGTTTCCTAAAGATCCGCTTTAGATATTCACTAAAATCTACTATTTTATTATTGACACTATTATTCAATTACGATCCATGTCGACAAACAAAGCTAGATTAATAATGGGTAGAATGAATACATCATCTAGGACCAGAGGGAAGAAAACATTAATTGCCAAAGTGTAAACATTCCCTCACACAGGCCTAACTACCGCAAAAACAAAACGACAAATGGGGAAGGAAAAACGTGTCTCCTAAAGAAATCTATTTTCACGTGTGCAATGTACCCTACTCAACGATACTATTTCAGCACAAAAAAAGGTCAAGCCCTAAAATTTTAAAGAATCCACCCAAAAATTAGGGGTGCAATATGAAAAGACACGACCAAATTTCCCAAACGGCATTAAACTAGGATTTAGTCAATACGTAAAAAAACCAAATACAGTCAGTGATAATAATAGCAAGAAGAGGTTACGGAACAATTAGAGAAGGAAATTTCAGAGGGAAATTGTTCGTAGTGTATACCGTTTTGTGACTTTCGATATCCATTTTAATAGCCCCTTTATTGGGTCAAAGTCAGTAGAGTCCTCTCCTTCAAACAATCTGGATTAAAAATCAAAAGAATTACCGCTAAAAAAAACAGGACATTCTTCTTCCTGAATAAGAACTGTTTTTAATATCAACTCCATTTTCCGGTGTAAGTAGCACTCTCAATTGTGTTAACCCAATACATGCTAGAACCGTGTATAGTCCCTGTATTATTATGGGCATTGCAAAAGTTGTTGGTCAATATGGGGGGGGGTAGGGGGTGATAAGATGGACATTCTTTGGTCGGTATATCAAACACTCGTTATGTCTTATAACCAGACTACGGCTTCAGTTGCTCGGGTTGTTTTCTTGTAACCAAGAAGTCTACATTCCCTAGATTCGTATCCGAGGAGCAGGTATTGAATTCACCCTTTTTAAAGAAATAAAACTTAGTAATAGCTAAGTCTTTTGAAAATCAGGCAAACTTAGGGACATGATAGCGCTGCAACAATGTTTCAAGTAGAAGACATATCGAATTCGTAAGGAATATAATTTATCAAGTTTTTGAAAACAAATACTGATTCATCTAGAGACTTGATATTGCACCCCTTATTAAATAATTATACAGTGTATACGATCTAGAATAAGTAACAAACACGATGAAGTGTTACATTATTTTGTCCCTTTAACTATCGACCGTTCTAAAATGTTGTTGCTACTTACTGAGAATGAAATAATTTAATTACCATTCTGATTAAAAATCCGAAAGAGGAGAAGAAAGGGGTGATTATGTTACGGAAATTTACCCAATGCTTCAACAGTCCCAAACCGAAACCACATTCTATTAAGAAGTAAAATGGATATAAGGAAATACCTATCTTATCTCTGCAAACAAGGAATTGCTGTTATGATATATATATATAGTTTTTATTATATTATACCGATAGCAAATAATATATTGTCTCTTTTTCGTGGGGAGCTTATGTGCAAGGTATCATGCATTTGGTAGAGTGCGGGGCACCGGCCAGATGAACTTTACATGCATCCGTTTGCAAAGGAAAGGGTTGGGACATAGGTAAATTATCATTTGCCTATTAGCCTCAAAATAATGGCATCGACTGTGTATAGAGGAGATAGCTATTGGGAAAGATGTTTGAACTGTCCCGGCCTTACCTTGTAGCTCCCCTTTCTTTGTCTCCATAATTCTTGTTCTGGAGGGCCTGGATGTTCCCAATCAATTCGTTGAAAGACCTGTTACCATGGAGATGGAAAATATTGAGAAAGTGTTATGAGAATCAACAAGAATCACGTGGGTGACTAGGGTGTCTACAAACTACACAGCGCGATGATTTGCACGGTGGCAATGGGGGTATTACGATTTAAAACGGGAGCTTTGCATGAGGACGGTAATTCGGAGAATGATGTCTTGAAAACAAGTAAGATGGAACGTGGTAGCATTTCCATGCGAAGCAGGGATATTCGATCGGAATAGCATTTATTATCAGCAGCAGCATCAATACCACCTCATTATAATCATCATCACCATCATCATCATGGTAATCGTGATCATGATTTTCATTATCATCATCATCATCCTCACCATCATCATCACCATCTTCATCACTGCCCCGTCACTGCCATCATCATCATCATTCATTATTCATTATAATCACCATCATCATTATCATCACCACCACGATGATTATCAAAATCGTCGTCGGCGTCATCAGAAACCAACATGTTCCATATTATGTAACTACAAGTATATATACATGTGCCACCCCCCCCCCCCCCTTCTGTTGTTTTCGTCTCTTTCTTTTTTATTTGTTTATCTTTGTTTCTGGGAGGATAATTTGAATGCATAAAGGTCGCAAAAGCAATGGCTGCATTTCCTTCCCCTAACCTACTTTATCTTTGGGGCAAATTTTCTTTCTCTTTATGCGGTGGAAATCGGAACCCTTCACGCACGAATCAATCACAAAAGTGTCCCCATTTTTCGCTTCACCTTTCTATTATCTTCTCTTCTCTATCTCCCAACATATCTCCATTTCCCAAAGGTTCTGGTAAGAAACCCTAGACGCGTTGAGGGTATATCCATCTATTCTGAGAAAGCCGCCCGGGTGAGTGTTTCACGAGCATCTTGTCAGTGACTTTCCCTGACCGATTTGCTCTGAGCCAATCAGATGCAAGGATTTCACTGGCTTATAACAAAAGTCAGTGAAAATCACTTGGGCTTGTTGTTTCATGAAAAACTCCCCTGGACGGAGCCTTTTTCCGATTTGTAAGGCTTATCAGCCAGGCATTACTAGCCGCAAGGCTCTTGTGAGATCCTCCAGTGCAACCCGAAACGGGATGGTCGCACTTGGTTGTAATTCCTGCGGGGGATGGACGAATTCATTGGGCAACTCGGAAGAGTAGGTGACAATTCAGAGTGAACTTTAGTCAATAAGGTGTCGAAATGACAATGGGGTGTAGTAAATTAAACTCAGGTAACTAGGGAGTGCCAAATTTATCTATTACCCTTTACAGTACAAAGGTAAGCCATAATATGACAAAGTATAGGCCTAGATCCCCATGTTGTGACTGGTTCCGCGCACACACGCCACCGATTATTTTATTTGGCCCAACGATAGATTAACTAATGACCGGTGATGAGCGGTCATAGTAAGTTAAGTATAGTGACCGGTCATGGTTTTGAAAAGAGAATGGTCTATCACATAAATGGTTCCATATCATCATCCTATAAAACGTACAATACATCCTCACCATTACTTTTCTGTTCCTAAAGCACCTCATGTGTGTTATTCTTACCAATGCCCTCGAAAATATGCGTTATTTATATACTAATACGGGACTAATACAAACTGCTATTTTATTGATTTGATAGACCCTGGATGAGTGTGGACCCCAGAGGGATGTATATCAAATTACGCCCACATTCTCTCCATGTTCAAACATGTTTTTCACAAACATTCTCACACAACTTAATTTGTTACCCGGCAAAGACGGAGCTACGCGTCTCTCATCGTGAGAAAGGGAGAATAAAATGCTGAGATCATTAATGTTCTCTCCCCTATTACATTTCCCACTTCCACGCATACCCATTATAATTGTATTAATGTTAGCTATAAAAGGAAATTCAGTGAAGTTTCCATTAAACTGGCTTGTTTTTCCTTCCATCTATACGTAATTCTCTTTGAATGTTTTAACATTTCAACTTTGTCATCTACGTTTATTTACAATATTGAAATTGCTTTGAAATATACTTCCCCTATAAACTGCAATAAATCTGTTTTTGTGGGGGGGGGGGTTGGTCTTAGAGCATATAATTAGTGATTTTAACAAATTTTCAGGAAGTTTATCAGAGGTAAGGATTTCAGTATCATATTTATTTATATTTATATATTTATATTTTGATATTATTGTCGATACAAATCTTGTATATTTTTTCCTCGCTCTCTTCGCTCATTCCAATTATCAGGATGTTTGGGAAGACAAGAATTGAAACAGCGAGGTGCAAAAATAAATTCCTTTTCAGCAGTGAGATAAAGGTGACAACTGAAAATACCCAGTTCTCATGTTCTTTACTTCAACTGAAAAAGATCACTTCTCATGTAATTTAGTTGTTCATTGTTATTTTTTTTTTTTGGGGGGGGGTGGAATGAATATGTTCAATGATCTAGCTCGTTCCGCTCGCTCGCAAGAAACCACTTAATGTATTACCTCAGCAGCGGGAGAAAACAGAATAATTACTGTCAGTCCACACGTTGAAAATTTTGAAGCGACGCCCCTGAATAAATCCATGGATTATGGCTGGTAAAATACTAGTGACAAATTCGACAAGACTTAAATACAAAATCAGCAGCAATTCACTTCTTAACTGGTATGCTAATGTTAGTCGACATACAGAGTAGCTTCGTAATCTCAATCCTCTTTAAATGGCCAAGAGCATTTTGTGACGTATTTGCGCCTAACAATTATCGCTTGAATGATAGATGATGGTATTTAAAAACCACGGCAACTCCCAAATGTAATGTATTTTTAGTCGAAAGAGGGGAATAAACACGCAATTAAATTTCATATCTTTGTCACGGGAATTGAGCCGTATCAGAAAGGCGACCTAATAATGGCTCATCTGTCCACGATTGTTTTCAAAGTGGCACATTACAAAATGCATCCATTAGGCCTTTGATCTTTGATTATAGGCCTTAATTCTTGTCAATAATATGAAAAGGAAAGCCAAAAGAAAGGTTTCCCCCTCATGAGCACCTAATACATTGCATCAATTCAAAATTAGTTTGGGAGGGCGATGCCCTATAGGATGGCGCCGGCGCACAGTGGGCCAGAATGAGTTGAAAGTGCGCCAAAATTATATTCCGTATTAGATTTTTACTTTAACATGTTGATTATGGGTAATTTGGGGCGTAGAATCGACTGAACATAATTTAAAGCCGATATGACGTCACCTTGATACCAAATTTTGATTGGCTACTTAGAACCTAGCTGTGAAAAGACAAATTACGCTAAACAATGTGTAGTATATAAACTTTGTGTTATGTGCTACTTTAAGATTGACCAGAGTGAATGTTGGTTTATGCTTCTCACATTCCTAAAAAGTGTGTATGAGATGCCGAAAATAATTTCATGGCATCAAAAGGATAATTAATTAGATTTATATAAAAAAACCTTTAAAATCTGAAAATATCAACCGTGTTTATCGAGCTGTGTTGACTTGTGAAAAACACAGAGTATATAACACCACGAATGTATCACTATGAGGAGTGTTTTTGGCTGAAATTATTCTACAAGTAAGTTTTATCTCTGGGGGAGGTCTGGATATAGCCCTTATTTGCGTTAGCAACCTTTATTTTGTTTACATTATGCCCGGAATTCATGTCATTTTCATGGAATGGAAGGGGAATCGTCCTAGCCGTGCAAAAGCGTACGGCAATGTACACCCATACGGTGCGCTACGATGACTGTGCGGTATAAAAATGACCGTTTTTGAACAGGTTTTTGGGGTGTTGTGTCAAGTAAAATCGGCTCTAACATGAAAACGGACAAAAACGGGCAGCTAAATTCGGTATCGATTTAAAGCTTAGACATCGGGAAAAATGATGCTTATAGAATTTAGACGGAAATCCACGGAAATCTAAACGTTTCTAATGTAAATGCAAAAAACATGAATTTTTAGCCTATTTCGAGGAATTATCATCCTATTAGCCACCTGAAAGGTGTCTTTTATCTACTTTGAACCCTTTCACACTAAAAATGAATATATCAGGATTATGTGGGAGCCTTTTCAGATTCCTACATGAAAAACCTCCTGTGAAATGGCCTGTTTTTCAACTAGGTTGTCATATACGCGACATTTCGCAAAATGTCACATTTTACGATTTGAGGTAGGAAATTAACAACCTTTATGCAAATTCCAGAATGAAATATTTTGCTGAAGCATTCTTCAAAGTGTTGTCTTTCAGCTGGGCATGACAAAAATTCAAAATCTGAAATTGCCCAAAATGACTTTTGGCGCACTTTTGTTTCACCCCGGCCCACTGTGCGGCGGTGACGCATATCAGCTATCATGCATAGCCGTGTGTGTGCCAGTGTGAGTGGGAGAGTGTCTGCGATGCGTGAGGGTGGGTGTGTGTGTGCGCGCGCGTGCATAAGACATCTATATGGTGTAAGCTGACTAAACAAAATAATATCCTCCTCTTTTCAAATTGCCATAACTTTTTGATAAAACACGTTTGAGCAGAGTAATTTGGCATGCATGTTTCTTAACTAATCGACCAAATTTTCCACAGAAAATCTGATTGATTTTCATTTCGTATTGCATGTGTCAACAGGACTGTACTGGGCATGCTGCATAAACTTGAGCCGAAACTTGAGAAAAGTGGCATTTTCTCTCTTTAATATTAGCCCACTCGTGCTTATCATTATTGACTGATCAAGTACATGTTCAAATAAAAAACGGGTCAATGAATTAATTAACACTTTGCTAAATTATGTTGCTCCAAACCATTTAGTCAGAAAGTTGTTTTTTTGTTTTGTTTTGTACTGTTTTTTAGAAAAGGGAAATAACTTTGGCTGTGTGTTCAAATCAACGATAGCAGTATCCAAGGCATACTGCTCTTTCCTATCATTTCATTTAAAAGACTAGTGAGAATGGATTCTCGTGATGGGAATGAAATCGCCTGGATCAATCCGGGCCTTTGGGGCGAAACAATTACGCTAATGTTTACCGCGTCCATCTGCCCATTTCCCTACCTCATTTGATGCACAAATCAACATTTAAAAAAGGCTCGCGCTTAAAGACGGATTCGGACATTAAGACAAAGGCAACAGTCGTCATCTTAAAACTCTTGACGTACAAAGCAGCCGTCGACTAAATGGCGTCTAATGGGCTGAGATGCAGAAAGCAAAAACATCACACTGTTTTGATAAAAATTTCGATATATCTCGGATAGACTTCAATCCTGCATCGTTTGGTGTATCGCACGTAGATTCGAACGTGGGCGGATTCCAGCTCGAATATTTTAACTACGAATTCTGTCTCCTTAGTTATCAAGTAGTATTTCTTTTTACTTTCATGCTATATACCGTCGGCTTCCCGCAAGAGGGACTTAGTGGTAGTCATTACGATTATTTTCTTATTATGTCACGTTTCATTTGCTGTCACGCTTCATTTGCTGACATTTTGAGTTTCACTTGAAGTTTGGGCATGATTTTAGCATCGCCTAAATAGCCAGTCGTCGATATACTCTAAACGGTGACTTTAAATTGACTACAATCCTATTCCTAAAACACAAAAGGGCATACAATCACTCCTTGCTTTTAGGTGATGTTTACACCATGCACAATCATGGTTTGTACCTCAGAAAGTTGGTTGAAAGCGGACCTTTCCATGTATTTCTGATGCCATCATTATTCATCAAAGCAGGAATTAATTTTCTGTATGAACGCAGCCCAAATCGGATTAATTCCCTGCCGACTTGTCCTCCATTGGGAAATCTAGTAACTTTGAATTTCTTATTCACCCTGGATATTTATATCTTAAAGGTTTTTGGTGGATGACGTTAAATCTTCATTTAAACCCCTTATGAGAGCCGACGTGAATTTTCAAATTTTACTCAATGCTCCGTATCCATTTTCAATTAAGAATTACGATTTCAATTCTAAAAAAGATTCCTTTTCATAATGAAAATCTTCCATTTTAACTCATTCTTTTTTTCTTGTAAGTATACTCCAAAATACAATAGTTGCATAATACATACGGTGTACATTACTTCATTTTTTGTTTCTGCGTTTCGCAAACCAAAGAAATATTTTTCAACATATATGACATCGGAGAATCACGTAATTCAGCGAGGTACATTGCGCTTAAATCCTTGCCATTCATTGTGTATAGCTTCGGAAAGTGATTTTTATTTTGATAAAGAGAGCACATATTCTGCACGCCATGCAGCATAGTCCGATCTTTAAGTCCTAAGTGGGGATACAACTTTCACGACATATTTCAATTCCCTTTAACTAATATACTACCAGCAATCTACAAAATAATTGAAGGAAATGTGATAATTTGGAAGACATTTTGAATTTCATTGACTCACCTTCTGTCAACGGCTAAGCACTCACAGCCGCCCGTATTCGCCAAGACATTTGCCGTTCTGACGTCCTCGCTACACAAAATAGAAATAAAAATTATTTATTTACTTACTGCAGTAATTAAAAGTAGTATTCAAATATAAGACATCTAAAAGAATGCCAGTAGCTGGTTACTAACCAAGTATAACAAAAATATACACAATATTTGTGTAAAGTTGTGACAAATTTCTTTTTTAATACAAAAATAATTATTATGTGAAAGTACAGAAATTGTAAATAACCTTCACCTGAAAACATATTCGAAAGAAGATAAATGATAATAGAGATTCTTATCTTAGAAAATAGAACAATCTTGGTGTAAACATTGCTGTAGCCCTAAATACACACAAAAAGTCAGTTTCAGTTTATCAATACACATGTCCACGAGGCTACCCATTGCAATTTTATAAGGATATCAGGGCTCCGTCTTACAAAGAGTTGCGATCGATCCAATCAACTTCAACACTATGGAAATCCATCCATACCATAATTTTTTATCCAGGAAACTTGCACTCAGTAAACAAAGAGAATCACACTGGGTTTCCAAGGGAATGATGAATTTATGCATATACACCATTTCTAGAAAATATTTTGAACAAACACACATTTTAGATGTTGATGTTGCTGGCCGTCCATAGTTGTGATCGATCGGATCAATCGCAACTCTTTGTAAGACGGGGCCCATGTGGGTGTTTCGTAAAGCTGTTCGTAAAGTTAAGTGTAACTTTACGCACGACTGGAACATGTTCTTAGATGATAAGTCAGCTACATAGGACTCATGTAGCGGAAGAAAGGGTCACCAGTCGTACCTGAAGTAATTCGTATCTTAGGAACAGCTTTATGAATCATCTACCGGGTATAATATAATAATTTATGGACTATAACTCTCAGCTAGAACCGACGTTGTGGGCATATAAAGTGCCATTAACTTTTTTAAAACAATAATTCAATGTCAATTTGCCATATTTTCATAAAAGCTTTCAACACCCCCATTTAACCAACTGAAAGAGATAAAATAGGGTCAAGGTATTAAGACATGGGTTACACTGTAAAAAAAACAAGAGTGTCAGAACCAACAACAGTTGGTGTCCCAAGAAGACTACACACTGAGGTGTTAAACTTACACCCTAGAGTTTGAACATAAGACCAAAGAGAGTAAAGGTAAACACCAAAGGTGGTGTAATAACACCCGTGTGGGTTGAACTAATACTGTAAATTTAACACCAGAGTATTGATGTGATCGTCTTTATATGCACCAGTTAAGGGGCTTTCATAATTGCTCGTGCGATCGTTTGCAATCATTTGGTCACAATATATGTTGCACAGAATCGCAACGGTTGTAAGCAGTCGCACCACCAATTTTGAAAGGGGCTTAAGCACCACATTTAAGGCTGTGTACATACCCAAGGAGAGCTTTCTCGCCGAAGAAATCGCCTTTCTTGAGTGTTCTAACCAATTGCGGATCCTTTTGACCTTGGACGGATTGGGTTATCCGGACCTACAAACAAATAGATATCCGAGATCCGTCATAAAAGGGAACCACCAGTTGGCGGTTATTTCCCAAAATATTGGCATTGGTACTTTCAAATCAGAATTTATGTATACCAAGAAATGATCAATTAATGATATACAAATGTAATTCATCGGCTGTGTAATGTTGAATGGTCTTCTTTGTCATCACCACCACCATCATCATCTTCATCATCATCGTCGTCATCCTCATCCTCGTCGTCCTTATCGTTCCCCACACAAGCCTCATCCCCATCGGTACGTCAGTACGTCAACTTTATACATAGGTCTACTATAGTACATTATTCACTTTATCAGGCATATAGATTTGTCCGCCTTCTTGAATGTTGAATGTTTATAATCATGATCATTATCATCACCACCTCCACCACCATCATCAGCATCATCATCATAGTCATCATCATCGTAATCACCATCATCATGACCAACACCACCACAATCATCATCATCACTACCACCACCTCAACAACCATCATCGTCATCATCATCATCTTCATCACCACCACCACCACCATCATCATCATCATCATCACCACCACTACAACCATCATCATCATCATCTTCATCACCACCACCACACCACACCACCATCATCATCGTTGTCACCATCATCATTATCATCACCAACACCATCATCACTACCACCAACATCATCATCATCACCACCACCATCACCACCACTAAAATCATCATCATCATTGCCACCGTCAATGCCCCCATCCCCCTCCTCGCTCTCCCACCACCACATCGGTACCCCAGTCACCATCAACTTACCTCCCCTTTGCTAATGATGTAGAAAGTATCACCCCTGGAACCCTCCACTATGATATATTCATTTTCATGGAAGTAGTCTATCTCCAAACTGTTCGCTAACTTGAAGAGATTATCGGAAGACAAATCTTTGAGCAAAGGCACACTAGGGAAGAAAAAAATGGATAAGAGTCAACATTAATATAATTATATCAAGAGGCAACATGATGAAAGACAAACTATTTAAACCATATCAATACTTACAATGTCTAGTCATACACTATCGGGCAGGACTGTAATTTCCCGAATGCATTTGCACTGGGCTGATGAAAGCCTGGGTAACAATAATTGCACTTTGCATCCTCTGAAAGAAAGCTATGTACATTTCGACGACTGCTTTAGTTATAATAAGTAAATTGAAATTAACAAAACAATAGTTGTATCAAGCCGAACAAAAATGACTAGTGCGATGGAACTGTCCTCCAATGAGCACAATCACACAAAATGGTCTTCCTTAGGCCCATGTGATATATGATAGTATCGATATTTACATACACAATTTTCGAAATTAATAGTCCGATTATGTTTGAAGGTTTGCATGGTGGCATCGATACCATCGTGGAAGTGGTCTACGGTACATCAGGGCCCCGTCTTACAAAGAATTACGATTGATCCGATCAATCTCAAATATATGGAAATCCATCAATGTCATAATTTTTTTCTTCATGAAATTTGCTCATTGTCCTTTGAAAACAAAGAGAAGCATACTTAATTGTCAAGAAACCAGTGAATGAATGAATGAATGAATATACCATATTTCTAGAAAATATTTTGAACAAACATTAATTTTAGATTTTGACGTTACTGGCTTTACATAGTTGCGATTGTAAGACGGGCCCCTGGTTTAGAGTCCTGAAAAGGACTAAGAGAAAGTGGATAGAGGTTGAAGTGAAAGGGAGAGGCGAGAAAGTTAAAGTTAGAAAGTACAGTATCTTTAGGAAATGAGTGTAGTCTTCGGAAATGAGTGTAGTAAGCGAGTTAAAAGGACTGTAAGCCAGAAAGAGTAGATAAGCTTGGGGAGTAGACATGATGAGAGGATCGGTAGAAGGATATTTTAAGATGGAAAGATGAGAGTGGTATGAGTAGATTGAAGAAGGCTGGCTTGAGTTGGAGAGATGAAAGAAAGCTGGCTTGAGTTGGCGAGTGGAGTTGTAGAGCAGGAGCAGATGAGAAGACCCGATGTTTCAGATGGAGCGTTGTGGCCCAGTGGATTAGTCTTCTGACTTTGAAACAGAGGGTCGTGGGTTCGAATCCCAGCCATGGCGCAATTTCCTTCAGCAAGAAATTAATCCGCACTGTGCTGCACTCAACCCAGGTGAGGTGAATGGGTACCCGGCAGGATTAATTCCTTGAATGCATGAGCGCTGAAAGGCAGCTCGAGCTAAAGCCGGGGTAATGATAATAACATCGCGCCTCGGAATAGAATATTTCTAGATTGATGGCGATATAAAATGCCTATTATTATTATTTTTATTAGGTTGACCGTCCATCTCCTTTTTAATCAAGTGAAATCATCAAGAGTTCCCAGGTATAGGAAACCAATTCTTTGTCATCCGACCTACCTCTTAAGGAAGTTGAAATACTCTTCGTGTCGCTGCATACCAGTTTTCATCATAATCAGTTGGAACACGGTTCGATCGATCGCCCATACCTGTGCATCGGTGATGGCTGAAAAATAAGGAATAAAAAAATAACGTGTCATCAATTTGTCGTTATTTATGTTTGGACAGAACATTGCGAACTGAATCTCACAAAGACCATCGCATGTTCTCTTAACATGCTTAGTGTATAATGAGAAAAGGAACAATATATGTCTTGTATATCACATACACGCCTATTACGGTTTCGTCAAAATCTCCAGCTGACATTTTAAAGTTCACAACATAATATAACTCGCTAGTAAGTGCTTAAAGGGATGGTCCAGGCTGAAAGTATGTATAGCTTAATAAATAGAGTAGAATTCACTGACCAAAATGCCGAAAATTTCATCAAAATCGGATAACAAATAAAAAAGTTTTCGAATTTTAAAGTTTAGCAATATTTTGTGAAAACAGTCGTCATGAATATTCATTAGGTGGGCTGATGATGTCACATCTCAACTTGTTCTTTTGTATTTTATTATATAAAATTAAGTTTATTCAAATTTTTCCTCCAAGAACTAGAAAAATTGGATTGACAACTGATTTAGTGCATTAGATATTTATTGCTGCAACTTATTTCATTATAAGGGAGACATATTATTCACACAAGTATGAAATAATGAAAAAATTATGATTTTATGTAATAACATAAGAAGACGGAAAGTGGAGATGTGACATCATTAGCCCACCTAATGAATATTCATGACGACTGTTTTCACAAAATATTGCTAAATTTTAAACTTTAATAACTTTATTATTTGTTATCCGATTTTGATGAAATTTTCGGCATTTTGCTCAGTGAATTCTACTCTATGTATTAAGATATAAATATTTTCAGCCCGGACCATCCCTTTAACAGCATAACCCCCTTTCGGATCATTATTCATGCAATTCCTAATTCTAAAAATCTTGCTGGGCAAATAGAATTTTGTTTTTCAGGGACAGGATTGGGGTAAAGGGCAACGGAATGTGATTGTTATCTAGATGCTCATACCTCAGTCTCATTTGCTCTACGGCGCGCCGTACGGCGAGTCGAAAACACCCGTTGTATTCATTTTTATTCAAACCACCTATATGTAGCTGGTACAAAAAATGTTAAAACGGCTGCTTTCAACTCGCCGTACGTCCGCCGTAGAGCACATGTGACTGAGGTATTACTGATTGGATAGATAACTTGCGGGCATTACAGTATTATTGGTGACAGGGGTAATTCCAGTAAGTATCTATCTCTGTCTCTCTGGTCACGTGACAAATCTAGCTACAATGTACAGGCGACAATGAGGGAAAACCGCGCGAAATGAGATGGCGCGAAAATTAGATGAGTGATTTCCTTGGGAATATCAGTAAACAAGGTGACCCAAAATTAGAATTTCTCAGGATCGTCAGAGAAGAAAAAATGGAAAGAAATATTTTTTTGAGATTGTTGACGCGGAGAACCCGGTTTAGGGGGAATATCACATAACATTCAAGATGGTTGATTTGGGAATTGTTCGTTATGGAAAATGCTTATTGAACGGGGACATATAGGATTCCCAAAGGAAACCATACTGATGCACATGTATTTCTCACCAAAGAAAGAAGTATAATTTCAAAAGATAACCCAAAACTTTATATTTATTTCAGGTTGTATCAACATATTAAATCGATGGGAGAAAAATGTCAACACAATGTGGAGGTTATGCAGCAACGCTTATATACAGTAAATACCAATCGTGAAGAAATTTAAAGCCTTTCTTCAATGAGGCCAACATTTCAAAGTGTAGTATAGTGGCAATAAACGCCGTGTTTCGTTGTTCTTTTCTTTTTTCTTCTTTCCATTTTTCATATTGCACTTCTTTTCTATTTATTGCATGAGCCTAATTCCAGCCAGGCATAAAATGAACCATTAAAATGGAACCTAAGGAGACTAAAATCTAGGCCAGGCTTGGGAAAGGAATAGAATTGAGTGTCGTGTCTTCCATATCCATTTTGTTCGTATTAACGAGATGGATTAACTTTTTTTTAAGGAGAACAAAATATTTCATAAGGAATGAGATATGAAATAGAAGCTTGTGTATGATATTACTAGACCGATCTAGCTAATCGACTTTTTTTTTATTTATAGTACATAGGCTTATTTGTGACGCAAGTTACAAAAGCAAACTGCGATTATAACGATGCATAATCTGTGCAAACCTTGCGTGTGACTTGAGGGTAACTATTTTTGCTATCTGCAGATCGCCCGCAAGTCACCCTCAATGACAGTATCTGGCAAGCATCTCACACGCAGTTGCCCGTCTGATTTGCACGCAGAAAAGTTTTGAACATGCTCAAAACTTTGTTGCGGGTGAGTTGCGGCAATCACCCGCAACTCACCAGCAAAGCTTGCAAGGAACGATGTGACAGGGCCTTGAGCGCTTACATCTACTCTGCTTTTATTTCTATCCAATAAATCTGTCAAAATATTGCATTATGTTATCAAACGAAAGTTTATTGATCATTTCGATTTGTAAGCTACAACGTCACGTGTTGTCATCCTGGTGCCTGCATTGGCTTTTAAACTCAATACAAGGTGCATGTTCTCTTCACGGCAGCTTCGTTGTTTACGACGCCTTTCAGAGTCGGACTCCGTTCATATGCGCATGTTTCCATCATATTTCCCAGTCATTTGTCATTTTCAGTCTCTCGTTCAGGGTATACTACTAATAAAAAAATCAATTAAGCTGTTTTACTATTCATTACCTGTGCTAGCACTTACTTCATTCTTTCAACTCGCTCCGAGAGGTTATTTCAAGTGTTTCGCTAATCTTGAATCTCATCTTAATTTTTTTTTTCTTTTCTCGTCTCAACCGATCTCGGCTCTGCTCGAGCAGAATCTTATCGATTTTCTGCTCCCGTCGCTCCAAGCAATTTGCATCACTGGATGCGTTGCCATGGAAACCCCTCCCCCGATGTTGGGAGGAAAGTGCGGTGGCAAACGAGATGAAGAATGAACAGCGTGCAGCTTTTAAAGTAAAAGAAGGATTAAATCACCGCTTGACGATGGCTATACACTCATCAAATAAAACAGATTGACAGGAATAATAGAGAAAATAACGTACTTTCTCACTTCAATTATCTCAAATCAAGCTGAAGATTTGTCAAACAAGAAACATGAGAAAAGTGGACATCGGATTTTTTTTTTCTCTCTTCCTTTTGAGGGTTTTTGAGTTGTGAAACCACGGATGCAATCAGGATAAAAATGTTCAGGAAGCATTAACAAAGCGGATTGGCAAACACGACGACATACGGGGATTATTGGACTTATACATACTTTTGATCGCATCAGTTTAAAGATCGTTATCACTTCCGATTACTTTTTTGTATACCTGTTCATTACAGATGATGTTTATTGTGGACAATATTGCTTTTACGCAAAAAAGATCACTGAAAGAGCCGCTATCTCAAGAGTTTTCAAAATTCGTCGATAAAATCAGCTATTTCTTTATTGAGAATTTTTTTTTCGTTTATTCATTTAAAACCATCCAATTGCAAATAGGACATCGATCAAAATCTCTTTTCTGTGAGGTTCCATGCGCTTTATTGCATACCCGACCGTTCTAATGCAATTTCGAACTAAACTTTGAACTGCACGATCTCCACTCCCTGAGGAGAAATCATCTATGGATTTCTTCCTTACGAGGACCTACAGAAGGACCCTATATGGATTTTCACTCGGTCAACAAGCAGTTGGTCTACTTCTCTCAGATCTGCAGATAGTACCCCATGGGCACCACACATTGGTCCGTATTCTCTAGTCGGGTTTAATTTATACTCTGGTCTAAAGGTGTTGTTTAGCTATGGATAGCCAATTGTGACAGGTATCGCTATCCAAGTACAAGTTTAATTTGCCAGCTAATTTAGTTCAAATTACACTCAATAATTCATACCTGACTGGGAACAATTATTGAAATAATTCTTTTTATCATTAAAATATGAGAAAAGAGCCATATAACGATAGGAAAACTGTAACCTAAAAGCAATTTTTGAAATATTTTGGCTTCCCATAAGTTAAACTGGACATCAGAATCCGGGCCATTTGGACATTAGACGAAATGGGAAAAGCCTAACTGGAAATTAAACATAATTGCAAATGGGCTAAATGATGGTTAGTAGACGAACTGGTTGTTAACATCTAGGATTAGACCATGTGGGAAGAGACCAAGAGAAATTAAACGAAGTGGACGTAGACCAATCGGAAGTTAACCTTAGAGTCGTGTATGTTTGGGGGTGGGACTTGTGTAGCATGCCTTACCTGTGACTGTGGCAGTTCTTGTGCAGTTATAGAGGATGGCCAGCTCACCGAAGACCTTTCCTGGACCCATGGTGGCGAGGATACGATCCCCCTGACTGACCTGGAGGGTACCCACTGAAAGAAAAGATAAACAAAAATAACTTTATTGACGATGATGACGATGATGAAGATGATGATGATGATGATGATGATGATGGCTAAGATGATGATGGGAATGGTAGCTGTGGTGGAAGGCTGTTGGTGGTGGTGGTGGTGATGATGATGATGATCGAGACGGAGATGATAATGGTGGTGGTGATAATGATGATGAAGGTGATGATGATGATGGTGATGATGATGATAATGATGAAGATAATGGGGATGATGATGATGATTGATGATGATGGTGATGATGCTTATTATAATTATGATGACGATAATGATGATGATGATGAAGATTATGATGCTGCTGATGATAATGATAATTATGATGGTGATGATAATTAGGATGATGATGATGATGATGATGGTGATGATGATGATAATGATGATGATGATGATGATGATGATGCTGATGATGATGGTTAAGATGTTGATGACAGGGGTGGGGTTATGTACCCGAGAAGCACCCCCATCTAAACGCCAGTCAACATACTTACTATAAGTTGGTTTAATTTCATTTGAAGAAGGAGCCAGTGTGGTATTGCGGGGGCGTTCGAACAAATATTATTGGGCGAATACAGTGATATCTCCCCTTAGAGGCCCCAAAAAGGTACGTCCAAAACTATCATGTTTCATTTTTTGCATGGCATCAGTTATTATTCAAAAGGAAAACAAATATGGATTTACTTCATGAATATTTTATGTCCAACCACAATAAGCCTTCCGGTCAAACAAACTTACAACAGTCATAAGTAGCAGTTGGAGCCAAAAAGTATGTACATATCCAACATGTTCAAACAAATAGACAGTCTAGACAGTGGCCGAACCAAGGAGGCGTAGGCAGCATGTTTGTTATTTTATTTATTTTGAAAAAAATAACAAAAAAGTTGTAAGAGTATCCGCCCTTACCCAAAAAAATATTTGCCTTCCACTCCCCCCCCCCCTCCAACTTTAAATTTCCTGTTGTAATCACTAATTCGATTAAAATTCGAATTGATAACGAGTCGTCCTCACCTCCTTCTATTGCATCTCTCTCTCTCTCTCTCTCTTTCTCTCCCCCTCTATCTCTCTTCTCTCTCTCCAGACATTTATTTAGTGCCTGTTGTCAACTCGTCTATCAATTAGTGATAATGAATCCTTCAGTTAAAAGTGTCCTAAAATAATGAAAGGGAATGTCGTGCTATTAGTAAAAACGTTCGACATTAATCTCAATTGATTTGTACAATTAATTTATACAATGGGGGACTCTCCTGACATAGTGTGAATGCATATTATTGCTACATCCCACAAGGTTACTTTCACATCTAACAAAGATAGTGGCACGTGGTATTATTTCTTTTTTCTATTCTGCAATATTCCATGGTACTTATCCCCAAAGAAACTGATACGCCTCTCTTCAAGTTGATCTCGCCCCCACCGCATTTCAATTTCCTTCCTTACTCTCTCACCAGCTCCTCTCCCTCACCCTTCTCTTCCCCTCTCTCTCTTGTCTTATCTTCCTTCCACCCCCTCTCTCTATCTCCCCCTCTCTCACACACACTTAATTGTTCGAATTTCTTTTATTCTGTAACTCTCCCCCTCTCTCTCTGTCTTTATCTCTCTGTGTCTCATTTATTTTCTCTCCATAAGCAGAAAATGTATATGTACGGGTAATACAGACAGCAGCACCTCCCCCCATCCTCCTCCCGATTTTTCAAGAAGTTGTAAGAACGCGAGAATTTATCAGATTGAGGGAAAATCAGGATAAAATTGATAAAAGGATGAGAAAGGGGGAGAGGCAAAAAAGGGTGGACAGAAAAGAAATATAATGTTAAATTGAGAGGTATCGGCTGTGCAATGGTGCTATAATACACCTGTCATTCAACTGTGGAAAAGTAATGTCAACTTTAGATCAGCCCCCTCCCCTACCCCTCTCTATCAAAATACTATATTGCCACTGTTTTCTTCTCCGGGAGTTTATAGTGAATATACCCTCAGTTTACTTAAGTTGACTTATCCTTCACTGAAATGTTTTTTTTTTAAATAGCAGCATAAGAATTAAGTATACAATATCAGTATAAAATGCATTAATCAGTGAATGCTTTACCATTTTTATCTATGACGCAAATAACTGAAGAACTAGAATAAAACTTGGTATTCGATAGAAGCTTGCAACAAAATTATTTAATGTAGTCTGGACTATGATACATTGTTTTAAAGGTGACATTGGTGCTTTGTGTGATTAGTTTATGGCACGCTGAGTGCAAACGGTGGACGGTAATTAGTGTGTTGACTTTGTCACACTAATGAAGGCAATGAATCTCTTTATCATTGACGTTAAGGGGGGCTAAGTAAATACACTTAACTCTTCCAACTCTTTCGAAAAACATCAATTTATTGTGCAGTCTGTATGACAAGTTGAGTGCAAGAAGTAGAAGAGGCATACATGTTTGATTGAAGTGACGGAATGCGATCTTGGATGAAGGGTTAAGTCATTACTGTTGACTCCAAGTAATCGCTGTTGTCAGAGTGATAGTGTTATTTGGTATCTTTTCTTGACGTTTTGGAATTTGATAAATGACGTTGAATACTCCCCCCTCCCTCTCATTCTCCCTCCCAACGCGCATCAGGGTCGAACAGGCCTTACCAACCACCCAACACCCACTTATTTATTTTTTTGGGGGGTGGGGTACTTGTGTTATTTCTTTTAACAGAAAACGCTCTTCATGAGTGATATTACCCCTTAATTATATTTGGGGGGGGGTGCTTGTAATTGTTTTTGTTTTGCCAACACCCCCACATATTATTATTGCCACTGGAACTAAATGTATATCAAATAAATACACTACAAGCCGTCAAAATAATTTATTCATTAAACAGTTAGAGGAAAGCATACATTGGGGAGTCGTAGAAACAATAATCAAAATCTTCAGAGCCTTTCATTCAACTTTGCTCATATTTCGTTTGGCTGTATTTTTTTAAATCATTTTTCAAAGAAAATTGCAAACACGTCACTCAAAAGTAGGCCAGTGCAAGCTTCCTTGCGGAGAAAATAATGAATATTTTTTTCGAGGTAGAAACCACGAACTATATTACTCGGGTTCCACTTAAGATTGCAAATAAATAAAACGGGAGGGGCGCTGAACAGGTAGTCTTTCCTCAAAGCAAGTACTTATTTGTATCCTGTTTTTCCGTGACTGGGAATATGTTTGGACTGAAGGAGGATCGTGTAAATATCCTTTTTCATATTCCACTTGATTTTCCCCGCCATCAACAATTACCAAAAATTAGTTGTGAATCCTTACTATCATGAGTACATTGTTCATAAAGTTTTCTCTCTTTATTCTCTCACTCTCTCTCCCCCTCTCCTTATCTCTCTCTCTCTTTATATATATCTATATTTCTCTCACCCCCCCCACACACACACACCCTCACACATATTTCTTTCTTGCTCGACCCTCTCTTTTCTTTTTCAACTTCTCTCCATTTCCTTTTTTCTACAGCTTTTGTTGCACCCCTTTCTAAATTGCGTTCCTAGTTTCCTACTATACAGCCTATCCAATATTCGTTTGTACAGCAACCGAAATTAAACATTTTCCTTAATATTCAAGTTATTCAATATTTTACCCATATGATCGAACGTAGGTATTGGTGTGAAATATACAATACAGGATGGGTGTCATAAGATAGATGAACTATCAGCCCTTTGGGAAGTGGCCTATGTAAAATGTACGGTATGATGGATGTTATAATAGGTTAAATGCACTGTCACTCGTTTGCAAATTTCCTATTTTTGGTTACTTATTGTGTTTGATTTTGCGAAAGTCTGAAAGTGTCCTTGTACCAAATAGGTTATAAGACCATTTAAATAATGGTCTTTGTCCATTTTCGATCAATGATTTCAGACAATCGCTATCCTAAGAAATCAACGCGTGATCATCATGTATCCTTGAAAAATAATCAATAGTAAGATACTGCCCCCAACGTTGCCCACGACAACACCCGTATATGTGCAAGGTTATATTGCCCAAAACATAGATCTATGATAAATATAATTTATCATAGAACAAATTCTTGCGATCTTTTACGTTTACTTGTGAACAACAAACTCATCAAAACAAGTTCTTTGTGTGTTTTATCATGATAAAAATAATTGAAAATAAAATAAATTAATAAAAAGGTAAATTAATGAGTATAAATCTATTAATTAATTAATTAGCAAATGTATCAATTAACTGAATAATAATTACGAGAGAATCAAAACAAGCAAACGAATAAATAGATTTATATGATTATACACAAATGAATACGTAAATTAATGATTAAATGGATTTTAAAAAATACATGAATAAGTCAAATTCAAATCAGGTTCAAATTCATTTATTGCCATTTCCGACAGAACAAAATAGAATAGTCGTAATTACGATGTTTGCAAATGATAATTGATTAGCAAATAAAATGTGAATAAATAACCAAGTAAATAGTTCAACAAGAAATGAAAAAAAATACATGAATGGATTAATAATGAAATGAATGAAAATAAAATAGATAAGTAAAAAAAACAAATGAATAAACAAAATAATAAACATTTAATAATAGGAAATAAACACATTTGAATAAATAGATACCTAACACATCAAAATAGTGATAATAATTCAATTAATTCAAATCAATTCAGTTCAGTTCAAGATTTACGTAATCCATATTAACATCTAAATTCAAAATTTTATTTCTTCCGACTCACCTGCCCCAACGTAGAAATGAGCCCCTGTGTCGCCCTCATTGATGACTATCTCTCCCTTCTTATAACTGATCGGGAACATGCAATCCACTATTTCACGGGTCTGGGAGATGTCGAAATTCTTTGTGAAGTCATTGAGGACGATCGCATCTCGTATCAGCTGCTTAGCACTGTATGATTAAGAAGAAAATGGTAAATAGATTTGATTTAATATCTATAAGCACGATTGAAAAACCTGAAGAGTTTGGGACATTGTGACCGTGTTAAACCATTCATCAGCAGACATTCAAACACGTTAGACAAAAAAAATAAACAAACAACAAGTACATAAAAGAACAAGGCAGAACAATATTCACACCGATCACGTGGTACTGTAGCACCCAACCCCCCCCCCCCCTCCTCTCCACCATTTTCGAATAAATCATCATATCAAAAATCATCACACGTTTTGCGATGATATTCATGCACTTTTGCAAGACCGCTCAAACTATTTATCAACTCAATCATTTGGCATGTAAGTCAATCATCGAACTTATATGATCATTGCTTTACATTCCGGCTGTAGGCGTTTATTTATTTGATAGCTGATCAGTCGGGATTGCGCTCGTACATTGTACATGGCTGTCGACAAATACATAGGCCCTGTCACACAATGCCATACATCTAACCACTGGCGTATATAGATTGAGGGCTTGGGGGCACTGGACCTCCAAAATTGTCACGACCAAGACAGAAAAAAAAATTGACAATGAAAACAAGGAGAAGGGATGATGTTTCGAAGAGATTACTCCAATATGATTATTACCATTATTACTGTTATCAGCTCATAGCCTATCACAAAATTTGATTTCCTTCAAGAAGTTTTTTTTCGCTCGGTTGCGACTTTTTTTCTGTTTTATATTTTGCCCCAAACGCTATGTTGAGCCCCCTCAAATGTTTGGCTCATTAATACGCCTCTGTCATCTAACGACAGCGTCCTCAAAACGAAAACGTATTCATGGTTTGACTTTTCTAAAACAATTGCTCTGCGGCTAGTTCACAGACTCATGACGACACTGACAGTTGACACTTGCCATTTTGAATTTTAGACATTTCAACGTTAAAATTCGACCCATCAAACATCGTCTATAAAGTGAATATTTAGACCGAGGCGGACATTATCTAAACACGGCACAGTGTGACAGCGCCTAAATGGATGACATTAACCCTTTATGCTTTAATAACCACGCTCTACCGTTGCTAAGGGGTACAACGTGGCTATGATGCCGCTATTGACACTGTCATCAACGGTGGATGCGGTTGCTAGGCAACGGGAGGAGTGTGTCTCATTAAGAAGAAGAGGATGCGCCGAGAGGGTGGTTATAGTACGCACTGAGTGTAAGTGTTCATTTCGTTATCAAAAAGCATGTTCCAATTTACAAACCATGAGTGCAAATACGTAGTGGATTTGTCATCTTATGCGTATTATTATGACTCGCCAAGACGTTCGCGATGTATGGGGTCTTGTCATAAATTCAACAAGTGATGTGTACAAACAGTGAATGTATTTTAAAGAAGTTGCAATGTTAACGTTTGTTTTTTGTTTGACTGTTGGCATTGGTTGGTCACGTTCTTGCTTTTTATCGCTGTCTTGACTAACTTTACCGTATTTAAGTTCGCATTTCCACTAAGTGATATTGATTGAAATAATGGTTACCTTGAAAATTACTGAAATTCTTAATAAAACTATAATTATCATTCCGTAAAATAATTGTATGTTCATAGAGGAAACACTATATTACATTGAATAATAGTAGTAGAAGTAGCAGGAGCACTAGCACCACCCCCCCAAAAAACCCACAATATTAATGATAATGATAATAAAAATGATGATGATGGTTATGATAATGATAAATGCAATAGAAGTAACAATAAAGACAATAATAATGCTAATAACAACAATAATAATAATAATAAAAATAATATTAATAACAATAACAATAATAAATAATAACGATAATAATGACAACAGCCCCTTAACTTCAATAGCGGGTTTTTGCAATTACAATTGGGACGGATTGTACAACAGTAGATCCATTGGAAAACGACGATGAACAGCTTAGAGGTCTGTGTCGAAAATTGGTGAACGGTGACAGCAGATTGCGCTAAGTATCGGAGCTGAAAAAAATGCAAATACGTCGTTTGTCTAGAGTGTAGGACGACATTGCTTTTTTGATTAACCGATTTTCGACAAAGGCTGCTTTGTCATGAAGGGATTTTGACAATAGATTCTCTACGTTCCAGAAAGCGTCTACGTAGTGTTGCCGCCGCTATTGAGTGAAGCACGTTGCAAACGCGCGTGAGCATTACATTGATTATCACAAAGATAACGCAAACAAGGAGCCTTAATGAATTGAAAATTCATGGCAATGGCAAATGAGAAACAAAAATGAATTATCAAAATTAGAGTCATAACGCATGACGAAAAAACAATATTACATGTATATCATTCTAGAATCTCACAATACAGTATAAAGCAGAGAGTCATCTAATCCTATTGAAATTCTCAAATCCAACCTTGCGTACCACTGACTTAAAAAACAAAGATTTTCAGGCAAATGCAATATATTTCTAAGGGATTTTTTATTTTAGTCGAGTTGTTTTGAAATTCGTGTAGCTGCCCTAAAAAAAGAAAAATTATCATATCATATAGATCTAGAAGTATTGATTGATATTTTTTTAAGGTCAAAGTACACTAAAAGTTTGCGTCGACTGGTTCAAATAAACAAATTAAAATAGAATATAAAATAAACAAATAAATGTATGGCATACTCTGAGTGGTTATACGCGCTGTATGCACATGAGTGAGCAAATGTATTCATGATTATTGCAAATAATCTGTGACTGAAAAATCATTAATTTTTTCCTGGGGAGTCTTATTGTGACACATGTAGTACATTGAATAAAATCGGGAAGGTATTGCTAGTCACTTCTAAACTTTTAGAAATATTTTAAAACACTAAATAATGATTTTCTTTCGGACTGCATCTCTACAATACATCCCAGGTGCAGCTCAATATTTTATACAGTCAAATCAACGTGAAACAAAGTTGGTAAGCGTTTCTAACGTATTATGTAAATTCTGTCGAACTCTCTCTCTGAAATTCATTTTTTAAAAACTAGAATCAAAGGCTATTCTTTGAAGAATATCGGGGAATAGAAGATGACAAGGTGAATAATAGAACGTCTTTGACAGGAGTCCGCAACTTATAAATATGTAGGCACTTTGCGGTATCGGTTGCTACTTATTCATACGGTGATGCGGTATTTTCTGTATGATAAAAAGTGAACGAATGAGGTTGAAAAATCTCTCCGGGATTTCCTTGAAAACGTCTACGGTTTCAGAAAAGCTTTACGTATAATCTCTCCCTCCCTCTCCCTTTCCTCTGTTTTACAGTTTTACATTTTCGGTTTCACACATTTCTATTTGGCCGGCTTGACACTTCTTTGTCTCAACATTTCTTGTTATATGTTCTTCATTCTATTTATGTTACATTTTCTATTCTGATATCTCTATTTGCATTCACATCTCACCTTCGTATTTCTGTGTACATTTCATCAAAACAGAATGCACACTATCTGGTGACAGTAAGAGTAAAGTTGCGTTCGTTCTATATTGACACAATGATGCATTATACAAACGCAATTACAAATACATGTAGGTAAATGCTGATTAAAGTCTCATTAACAGTTACTGTTTGTGAATATCCCTGGACTATCTCAATGCCATCCGCACTCTAAAATACTTAATCAAGTCATCGCTGACTCTATTTGGTAACTAACACACTCTGATACATATAACGTACACGGGCTTGATGTTATACTCGCTGTTATCATGCTTATCGATCTAGAGTAGATATAAAACAAGTGTTGTATTATGTAAGATATATTCACTACTTTACCGTGAACTAAGTTATTCTAATGTTTTTGAACGACTATTTCCGATCAATCACAATTATTTTTTTAAGTCCAACAATCAATGATATTCATCAGCCTTGCAATTAATTGTAAATCAACAATTAATTGCATATCTACTTCATGAAACCGTATATAAGTACACTCTAAAAGCACCGAGTAAACTTTTACTCAACATTGGGTTTTTTTACCCCGCAATGGGTTAAATGCATGTTTTTAGGGTAAATTTCAACGCAACATCGCGTAAAATTTTAAAAATATTTGTTATCTTTTTACCCAACCAACATGCATGTTCTCATTTTACCCAATATTGGGTAAACCTTTTTTAGAGTGTATGAATTATTAAGTACAAGTATAAAAAGATTGGCTAAACTGAGTTGTTGATTTGCAAATTTATGAGATGAATGCAATCGATTGCACTATTTTTAAATTATTTTCTCAAACATTACTATGAGTATAATTATGTTCAGGCACTAGAGAATTCATTGTTATGGAGAATGTGCTGTAATGTAATATAGACAAAAGTAAACAAATTGGCGGGAAACAACGGCTTTATAATAACCGCAAATCATATTCACCATATGTACAACTAGGCAAATTGAGGAAATTAAAATGAAAAAGAAAATCTAACCAACAAAAAGCAGAAGATATTTATTTACATGATTTGTGCTTTGCAAAGCATCGACAGTGTAAGGTTGTTTTGGTTAGTTTTGTTAATTTCTTTTCTACATTAATGTCTCTCATTTCGGCCGGCACCAATAGAGCTCACCGTTTTTAGCGCGCTTAATCTGATTATGACTTATTGTGCAAACTACTACGCTCTGTTACGATATAGATTCTCAATGCAAGCAGATTTTGCACAATGTCACACAGGAGGCAGCACATGGAATGGAAAATAAGAGACTCATTTTACACAAAAATCGTACTATCATACCCAAATATACCCGACAATATCACTTTAAGTGTGTAAGACATTATTTAACTACAGGTATATGTGTTGACGATATGGCGATCTATAAGGTGGGGAGTCAAATGAGATGGTGGGGCGATGTTGTTTCCAAAATGTATCCTTTCCCTAGAATGGGGATGGCAATTCATCCATTTTTTATAATAGTGTAGCATGGTGCTTAATTAGTGTGCGGTTGACGTTAAAAGGGAAGATCGCTTGATAAGCTACAGACGCATAAGGAAATGTTCGTACGAATCTCCCTCTGAAATTTGTCAAAACTAGAAGTAGGAGCCAACTTTCCCATAGAATTTGTACTAACGCCCTTTGATTCGTACGAACACGTCAATTCCTTCTGAAGAACAATGTTCGAGATTTCGTACCTGTGACATCTCGCAGGCGTAACTCCGCGGCATTCTCAATTCATTCGAAAGAATGACATGAAAATGACTTACAGACAGGTTCTTTACCGCTTTCCTGAAATTCCTAAGATTCCTAAACCCGGTCCTAAACTACCTAAAGTTCTAAAAATTCAAATTCATATTTCCTCATCAGGCATGCAGACTTTAATAATGGTCGTGTCGTTAAGATATACAAAATACAAAACGAATTTACTACCGTACCGTTGATCGAATGGATCCCCATAAGTTAGCGTCCAACGCCTAACCATTACCACAGAGATAGATATGCTAATTCATAAACATGTATCTCTATGTTACACACCAACAACAGCAACAACAACACACACACACGCACACCGTCATACCTCACACTATTCAAGCACATGCGCAAGGTAGTTTGTTTGGGGAGTTTTTTAAAATGAACGAAATATGAAATAAGTAAGAAGAGTTTAAATAGGAGTTGCCAAGGCCTTGTAAATCTATAAAACCCGCATAAAATGCAATTGAGATACTCTTATACCAATCATTTTCTTAAGAGGGTAAAATACGATGCAAAACCAAGTGTCATCTTATCACCTGTCTACTTTTTTGTCGTGTCGTCAAGATAATCATACAAAATGAATTTACTACCATACCGTCGACCAATCCCAACAAGTTATCGTCCAACTAATTTATATATCTCTATGTTACACACCCACAACCACACACACACACACACACCGTCATACCCCACACTATTCAAGCACATGCGCAAGTTAGTTTGTTTGGGGAGTTCTTGAAAATGAACGAAAATAAGAAATAAGTAAGAAGAGTTTAAATAGGAGTTGCCCAGGCCTTGTAAATCTATAATACCCGCATAAAATGCAATTGATATACTCCTACATCAATCACCTTCTTAAGAGGGTAAAATACGATGCAAAACCAAGTGTCATCTTATTACCTGTCTATGTTTTTATTACGTAGGTACAATTACGATTTACTTCTTTCTATTTTAAATTAAGTTCATTTATGTTATCTTTGAAATTATAATAATAAAATTGCCAGCGATTTCCATATCAGTTTGATTTAAATCCGGAATTGCAATTTGTACACTTTCCTGCAATTATGTTTGAAAGATTTAAGAATAGCTAAAACCATTACGTACACAACACCACTCACCGAATTATCTTCTGGATAATGCCGCACACCATTTTCTGTATTCTTTCTTTTGTCAATCTTCTACATAATCATCCCCTGTCGACACTTGATTTCGATTTCGACTCTGGCTTTTAAATGAGCAACAGTTAGTTTTTGTAAAAACTGAAAATTGTTCCCGGTCGAAGCCATTCCTATTCCCACCTCCCCTTTGTTTATTTCATTGTTTATTTTCCAATAAATTACGACAAGTACTATCAATTTCACCTGAGCGGATCATGACGTTTTGAGAATTACGATTTATTATTATCCACTTTCCCGCTATACTTAAAAGCAAAATCGATTTTCCCGTCCTTTGACTATAAGCATTTTCCCCTAAATACCCGAGCTCCTCGGAAAGGAATCGATATCCTTTTACCGTATGACTGGAGAGTTTTTGTTCTTCTTTTTGAGGAGCACTTTGTTGTTGACTATCATGTTAAGTCGAACTGCCAGTGTTTAAAAGGATTTAGATCATTCCAGTACTTGGCAGTTGTACACAAGGTTTATCATATACATGATTGTGCGCAGCGTTGGCAAATAGTCATACACTTATGCATGCAATCATTGAAATTCAATTGAAATGCTTCGCATCGCTCGAGGTATATTACACTCCGCCGTATAATGTATATGCATCTTATTCCAAACATGGTGTGAAAAGGAATAACTGTGGAAAATGAAGAAAAAAAGAAGAGCCAGACCGGGCGGTGCACGGGTATGTTGTACGGCAAGAAGGAAAAACAAGCGAAAAGGGGCTTTAAATTGAAAATGCCTGATTGAATGATGGGGTATATCAATGAGTTATACTACCAAGCCTCTGGTTTTATAATTCCCTTGGTTTATATTCTCCTCTTTCTCTTTTTGGAATTTCATGAATTTCGTACAAATATTTACAAACATGATGAACACAGTTAAGTACGAGTTCTCTAGGGTGGACACACTGTATAATGATGAAAAATAGCCTTCAACCAAATTTCACGTAAATAATTCGATGGTAGACACAGTAGTTGTAAACCGGATATACGTTTTTCTTATATTATGTGAACAACGCTTCAGTGACGTCTCCACGGTTCATTATGCAATAATCCCATTTCCCCCAACACGCTCGCAAACGTGTTAATTAACACACATACAAAAATGAAAATAGTAGACAAGAAAAAAAAAATATATATATACCGCTCTCATTATCCGTCGAGAATGCGTATGTTTTCTATTCCCATGGCGCTCGTTAGACATGATTATTGATAATACATTAAAAAGAACTCACTTTATCATCATCACAACCATCATCATCACCATCACCACCACCACCATCATCATTACCACCATCAACATCATCAAAACCACACCATCACCATCATCACCATCACACCGCTACCAGCAACATCATCATCACCACCATTAACATCTTCACCACCACAGCAATCACTATCATCATCATCATCACTATCATCATCATCATCACCATCATCATCATCACCATCATCATCACCGTCATCATCATCACCATCATCAACATCATCATCACCATCACACCGCTACCACCACCACCAACATCACCACCATTAACTTCTTCACCACCACAGCAATCACCATCATCATCATCATCATCATCATCATCATCATCATCATCACCGTCATCATCATCACCATCATCAACATCATCATCATCATCATTATCACCATCACCATCCATCACCATAATCATCATCATCATTAACATCTTCACCACAACAGCAATCACCATCATCATCATCACTATCACCATCATCATCACCATCATCGTCATCATCAACATCATCATTATCATCACCATCATCATCACCATCATCATCACCATCATCATCACCATCATTATCATCATCATCATCATCACCATCAACATCATACCGACACCACCACCAACATCATCATCATCACCATCACCATCATCATCATCACTACACCCACCATTACCATCATCGCCACTATCATCACCATATATTCACCATCTCCTTTATCTTCTTCCTCATCATTACTATCGTCTCTATTATTCTCAAAATCATCTAAAACCAAAAAAAAAATACCGCACTAAGTAAATATAATCATGTATTTCAACATGGTGTATTTTCAGAACAACCATAAGACCTCGTATACATCAGAAAACGCATACTCGGTGCGGCGGATCCTGTAATACTCGAATAAATCTAGCAGATGTCAATTCTACATTTGATTAAAGGGGGTCCGTGACATTTTAAAAGGCTCGCATTTCGAATTATTCAAGTCGGTATGCACGGGCACATACTTCACCTAGAAGTCCGTCTTAACGATCCATTGTTTTAGGTTGATCCATTATCGCTGTTTCAATGAATAAAACACACCAGATCAGATCTCTGTGGAGCGATTGTAGGCATATCATACGACGCAGAATGGGTGGTGATGACAGAAACTCAATATTCAGAGTCTTCAAAATTGGTTAATCAGATTATCAATCGAGATTTTATCGATCTTAAATTAATTGATTTTAAAATTTAGGCATTGAAAACGCAAATTTGCCTATATAGGATCTTAAAGCTTTGTCTCGACAAAAAAAAACAATGGTCGATGTCTGTTTAAATGAATGATAATAAATGGTTACCACTACTTTAATATGGTCACGTGACACAACACAAAAATACGAAGTAATAGGCAGAATATACCCTTTTCCTAGAAAAGTAAAATGGACACCCAATACCTCCCCTATTTTTAAGGATATACGCAGTATTTTGTTGGCAAATCATATTCGAAAGCATAATGCACGAGAGAACGAAGCGACCGAGCTGATGGTGACAGAATGTTTAATCTGAAATTGCAGGATGTTGTTCACACATTTGTGTAATATTCCCTCGGTATGTTAGGGGTTAACCTATGCGCATGGCCATGATATTGTTGCGTAAACCTCTTCGCTATTAATGAGGATGTCATTTCCTTATGATAAATACACTGGCTACCCCCCCCCCCCCTGTGTGTATTTAAGTTCACTCTGTCCCCAGTAATGACTTCCTTTTTGTGCTTATTATGCCGACAATTATCGTGACGTATAGGAAATATTGCAAGACTAAATATTTACCCAATGTTGGCGGACTAATTCTCATCTTTCATGGGGTGTGCGCCATATTCATAATCATGAACAATGTACTTTCGTAGATTTCGATTTATGCATGGAGCCGCATAAATTGCTCAAACAAAGGAGGTATCTTCTAATGGCCATTGCATATATTTTATCTAGAGGTCAAAACCACTATTTAAGTAGTCCAAGAGTTTAGCCAGTCCCGGGAAACTCTATTTAAAACCCATCTCAGCTATCTGAAAATTCGATTCAAACTGATTGTATGATATTCTCAGTCCAAAACCATTGCCCAAATGTATACCACACATTAATGTGTATCATAACTCGGTTTTTTACCAGAATCGGATTTAGCGCCGTTTGAGAGCAGCCTCTCTTGCTATTATTGAAGAACATTAATAGAACAAAACTTCATCATCATTAGACTGAACATGTCATATTTATTAGAGTGAAGAATAGCCATAACTCAGTTTTTATCATAATTAGATTTAGTGCCTTTCGGGAGGAAACTCCCAAGCTATAATATAGCAAAAGTTTATCATCATTATAATATCAGAGTCAAGGATTAGCATAACTCCGTTTTGTCATAATTGGATTTAGCGCCGTTGGGAAGGAAACTCTCTACCTATATGGAAGGGCATTAATAGAGTAAGACTTCATCATCATATTAGATTGAGCATGTCATATTTAGTAGAGTTAAGAATTATCATAATTCAGTTCCTATCAGAATTGGACTTGGCGCTTCTTGTACGGAAACTCTCTCTATATATGAAAGGGCATAAATAGAGCAAAACTTCATCATCATTAGACCTTACGTGACATTTATCATCCCCTGTTCAAGCTGTCACTGCGTTGGTCATGCACGAGAGTCTTTAATGTCGACACCCTAATTAGAATGAGTGAGTTGTAAGCGAGCGTAGTAAGGTGACAGTGATTAAACAGAGTAAACAAATTCTTTAATATAATAAAGAGAGTTGAAGGCTCGTCATTTGCAAACGGTGCATGTCAGGTCAAGTGGTTATACTGTGCGGGAACGAGAGGTGCAAGGTTCGATACTCGGTACCAACAAACTGCAAAATGTTCTTGTTCAGTATTCTGTATTATGATTATCAATGTTACCATCATTATGATTTTCATTATCTTTATCACTATCGTTATTATTACTATCAATATCAGTAGTATTAATAATAGTTTATAACAATGATAATAATAATTAATAATAATAATAATAATAATAATGATAATAACGATAATAATAATAATACTCATACTACTACTCTCCCTACCCATACGACAACTACTTCCACTATTATTACTACTACTGCTGCTACGACTACTTTCACTACCATGACTAGGTGACAGTTGGTCGATTTCCAACAAAATATTTCAAATACGATTTTAACTGGCTAGCCTACAACTAACACTACTACTACATTATAATCAATTTGATCAATTTCCAACAATTAGACAATTTGACTGAAAGCTGACCCCAGTATTTTGTTCATTACTGGTGCCACAGGAATCGGGTAATCTACTCGTATCATATTTACTCAAATCTTGACATTTTTCTACAATTTTTGTCAACGATCATGAAACGAATGGTGAAGTGCTAAAACAGGTAAACTGCCAATTCGTCTATTGCCAACTCATCCACTCATCACATGGTATACCTTAATTCATTTAGTCTAATGCCATTCCGCCAATCAATATTTTCGTCTAACAACCATTTGGTCCAATAACCATTTGGTCCAATCATCACTTCGTCTAATCACCAGTTTGTCTATGACCATTTCGTCTAATAACTAGTCGGTGTAATAACCATTTTCTTTTAATTAATTTCGCCAAATTAACACTTATCCAATTATACCAAATTGTTTATGGACTAAATGGCTATAGGACCAACTGGTTATTAGACGAAATGGTAATTGGACGAATTTGCATTAGACCAATTGGAAATAAACCGTCTCGCTCTCCTTTATACGAGGACTATCACACTCACCCATACAAACAACTTTTTTCTGGACTGGACAAAACGGATGTGAACGGACGGGAGGCACGTCCCTGTATTCTTTTATAGCGAAGTGATGTGGCGAAAAACGTGACGCGACCATACTCCAAGGCATGCCCATGATGCCCCCCCCCCCCTCGATCAAATTATTTCAATTCAAGCCTTTTACATGAAAGATAATAAAGTATAAGGTTGCATGCCAGGAGGAAAATCGATATCAGACCCGGGTCCTTCAAGGAAGCGCATCAAATGCTCTAGAAAACCCTTAACAAAAGAGAAAACACATTTGTAACATTAAACGTGATGAAAAGGAATGATAGAACTGCGTACCTGCAACTTTTATACTAGTAAAAAAATATTAGTATGTGTATAAGGACCCCTTCCTGAATAATGGTTGAACTTACTTTGCTGATATATTGTGAGAGAAAAAATATAAGCTTATATTAATTATCACGTTTTCCCTGACGGGCAAGTAAATCGCCAATTCGTCTGTTGCTAACTCGGCTCTTCCGCACTTCACACGGTCTACCTTTATTTTGTCTTATGCCATTCCATCCATCAACAAATTCGCCTAACAACCATTCGGTCTAATAATCACTTCATCTAATCACCAGTTCGTCTATTACCATTTCGTCTCATAACCAGTCGGTCTAATACTCATTATCTTTTCATTCATTTCGCCCAATTAACACTTGGTCAAAGTAGATCAAATGGTATATGGACTAAATGGCTATTGGACGAAATGGTTATATTAGACGAAATGGTGAGTGGACGAAATGGCAAATAGGACCATGTAGATAATGAACGAACTGATGGTAGACCAATTGATAATGGACGAGTTGGTAATTGGGCGGATTGGCAATTGAAAATAAGCCGGCAAAGTGACCCCCGATGTTTAAGCACTCCCAAAATACCTCTTTGAATGTTGGCAAGTGCCCTATTCCTATTATATGCAACATAATTATTTACTTATGCATGATAAATATGTAAGCGCTTAGTTATGTACATAAAGCGCCTGATAAATAACCAGTTTATCATCATTATTATCATTTATTTATCATTATTATAATGCCCTTTCTCCTTTTAAAGATGTCCTTCCTACCTTCTGATAAAGTGGCCCATTTAATATTACAATTATGTTCAGCAGAGAGCACCCTATATGTTCCAATTTGCACGCCCCCCCCCCCGAAAGAAGTTCAGGCTATCCCTGCAAATGATCGTGTGTTTATATATTACTAACACATGTTGGATTCATGGATTGTCCATCGTTTATATTTCCTTTGTGACATAAAAAATTGATTTTTCAGCTGACTTTTAGACAATGAACGGAAATTAATATATCCCACCGACTAAAATCACACGACATATGCAAATAGCGAGGGGAGAAGAAATACCTTGCTTATCGCTGACCCATGTAATACTTATACTATCGTTGTTTGTCTTTTCTCGTATTTAGTGCATATTTTACAACGTTGGTCACCTCATAATTTGATTAGAAAATTATGACGTCATGGCTCAAGTGTTAAATAGTTCTGATATTTACATGTTTCTGTTTGTTTCGTGCGGAATTTCTGCGGCTTTGCAATGGTCTGATATTTTACCGTTTTCTTAGAATTTTCTGATAATTTTCGTGAATCATCCAACAACCCAAACACTGCTAGAGTCACGAAATTGTTGCTCATTTTTGTTCGACTATAATCAAATTATAAAAGAACCAGTTATAACCTGAAAATACATGAATTACCTCAGAGAAAGTTAGTTTGTCATAATTGTGTACAAGAAAGCATTATCACCATTAAGATATCCGGGTAAGATATATACATGTGCTTAAAATATCATTGCGTTTGAGACAAATTTATTAACCGAAAAGCTCTACAATATCCAAAGTATATAGTATGTGTTACTTATTTCACCAATTATCTCAATAACTATTAAATTAAGTGTCAGATATGATATCGTAACGATCCAAATTACACATTATAATCACCATTTTACTGTTTTCCACATGATGATAATTCTGTATTCAATATAAGGTATCGTTTAGTGTTTGATATAGTCCAACCTGTCAGGCTGTGTTAGTGGTCATCTCTCTATAGCATTCACCTACGTACATAGTAACCACTAAACTGATTCCCTTGCATGCGGATTATGTGTATAAGAACCTGTCTATAGCAGCCACTTGCCTATCTAAAACCGATTCCCATGGAAGATTGTGTGTATAAGAACCTGTCTATAGCAGCCACTTGCCTATAGTGATCACTAAAACCGATTCACATGAAAGAAGATTGTGTGTATAATAACCTGTCTATAGCAGCCACTTGCCTATAGTGATCACTAAAACCGATTCACATGAAAGAAGATTGTGTGTATAAGAACCTGTCTATAGCAGCCACCTGCCTATGGTGACCACTAAAACCGATTCCAAAGGAAGATCGTGTGTATAAGAACCTGTCTAAAGTGACCACTAAAACAGATTCACATGGAGGCAGATTGTGTGTATACGAACCTGTCCATAAAGGCCATATTGGGGCTTCCCTTGGGTGACCACTGCAGTCAGATTTCACTGTACACAGCAAAAACTGTGGTGTTAACCGGTGTACATAGAGGACCACACCAGTTATTTTACACCGGTGTTGAATTTGTGGTGTTAGTTTTACACCTATAGGTGTCATTACAACACCTTTGGTTGTTACATTTACACGCTTTGGTGTTATTTTTAATCTCTAGGGTGTAATTTTAACACCTCACGGTGTGGTCCTCTATTAACACCAACTGGTGTCAGTTTTAACACCGCAGTTCTTACAGTGTACAAGCTTTAAAATATCATTGTTTTGTGTAATCTAAATAATCGAATAAATGTACTGTATTGATTCTTTACCTACTGCTCGACATATTTATAATTCCTTTTTTTTTCATGTATTTACCATCCACTATTTGATATAAGTTAATCATTCACTGTTTGTTATAAGTTGCCACTAACTGTTGGATATTAATCAACATTTATTGATAGATATAAGTTGCTATTTAGTGTTAGATGAACGTTTTCATTTAGAATTATATTATTAACCATTCATTGATTGATATATGATTTGGTATATTGAAAGTTGTCGTTAGCTTATTTCATATAAGTTACCATGCACTGTTTGATATAAGTTACCATTTATTACTTTGATACAGTGATATAAATAGCCATTCACTGATAGATAAAAGTTATTACTGACCGTTTGATATAATTTTTTATCAACTGTTTGTATAGAATTCATTGTTTTATATATATTGATTGATATAATCTGCCATTTAATGTTTAAAATATATTTCTTACATATTTCATATTTCTTTTTTTCTCTTGTTTCTTACTGTATATTAGTTGTTAGTTGTGCATAAAAAAATGTCACTCATTACGACTCCCTCAAATCAATGCGGTTTTCGGATTCACGCTTGAAGAATATGTCATCGTCGTCTTAAACATTTTCCGCCCGTTACAATATTTAACACATCGCTTGAGACTACCTGTACCTATTTTCAGAGGCGCGGAAGGTAACTTGTGGAGGGAAAACAGCGAATATAAGTCCATAAAAGGCTGCATCGATCGGCTAATTAGCAGTGCATATTCACAGAGTCCTATGATAAGCAAGTTCTGAACAGTTAACTCTACTGATTACAAGATGAGTTAGGTGACGATGTTTTGCTGCTTTTCCATCGAGTTCTAAACATTAAGAAAAATGTGTGATTCAAAACCTCAGTCTGTATCTAACAGATGTGACACTCCGTCCTCAAATTCTGCTATAGCAATAAGATAGTCTTTATGTAGTGCATACGCTCGATTCAAGGGGAAAATAAATTTGGCAAAAACTGCACAAGAGTATTTATGACGACTCATACAACAAGCGGATAAATGTACATTATCAACTACGATCAATAATCATACATAAATTTATCTATCTTTACATACGATATTTTTGTCATTGAAGGTAATGTTTTCATATGCCATTGTTAATTCAAAAACAATAACAGAAATACAATAATGTATCCAATTGATATATTGCTCCTCAGGCATTCAAAATAGTTTCGTGTGAATAGTTTTGTATACTATATTCTATATGGAATAAATAAATATATATGTATGTGAGTATATAATAATAATATTATTGCAATGCGCAGTTGAGTATATACATATAAAAACTGCGCAATGTAAATGTACAATTATTATTATTATTATTATCATCATTATTAGTATTATTATCATTATTATTATCATTATTATTATTATATATGCCATGAACATATTGAAATTAGATTTTTATATATACATACAGGTATATATGCATCAGTATGACGATATGCATTGGTTTATTGATCGTAAACCAACAGATCTATTCGGTAATAGTGTATGTATAAACTATTATTGCAGGTATTACGCAATCTTGTTTTGCTAAACACAAGTATCAATCAGTAAAGGTATAGTGTAATTACTTTATAAAAGAAGGGGACCCTGTTATTCATTTTCTTTATATGGGACATTATTTAGTGCACGCATCATGGTTTATGGTTTATCTTGTGTAATGCATTGATATATACTCGTACTGCTTGAGGGAATATATTCATTATAGATATTATTAGGGTATACGATGTGTTGAGCTGTTGATTGATCATTTAGTAGAATTCAAAACAATGTATTTTTTTCCAAATGATTCAAATTTATCTACGCCCCTTGGATGAATTGGTACATCAGTAACCCTACTTAAATATAGGCCTTTTATTCAAATATATAAAGATAGTGTGGATAATATCATAAAACTGTGTATCAAGGTCACTTACGCATGTGCCCCCCCCCCCCCTCCCCGGAGGGGAAACACCCAGCGGGAAATCTTTCAAAACATAAGAAAACAAGGAGGCAAAGCGACCATTTTTTTATGAGAGGTTTTTTTTTTAGGGGGGAGTGGTCATTTTAGGATTGGAAAGGAAGGATTTGTACAAACTATTATGTAGAAATTTTGACAATTTGTAATAAAAAGTAGCTTTAATAATTGTCTAATTCACGTGTTTTCCATTGCTATGACCTATATGATGACATCATCTGCACTTTGCCTATTTCACTCCTTTGTTATTTTATGTCTATCCTTGAAAGTCAAATCTCCCAAATTAATGCCGCTTTGTATAGATATTTTTTATGAATCAGACAAGAATGAAAAATGGCTCATTCATTATAGCCCTGTCCTTCTCATGTCCCTATATCTCTATCTTGCATATACTTTCCATTTTCTCACCTTTTTAAACCTTATACCTCATCATAAAAGACATCTCTCCAATATCTACAATACCTCACTCTTGTCTAGATCTGATGAGAGGAGACATACTGATATATATGCTCGTTGCTACAGACGCCCATGTACATTTCAATATACATCATAAACCTCCAATACAAGTCATTTCTTTCGAATTCAAAAGCGTCCTAAAAGGTCGCACGGAAATAAGCCATTCATTGCGCTTCGCATAATGCGATTGATAAGCCACTAGTACTGATTCTACGATTTCCATTAATGTCACAGACCAGAACTGATATTTCAATAAAGCAATTTCCATGATCAGTAAAGTTATATTTTATTTCATGGCCTGCAACTGATAGTTCATCTGTTTTATTGTATAATATTTTAAATGTCAGTGAAGGGATCACTTTTCATTATTTCGATAAAGCTATTGCAATGGCCAACATAAATGATACTTAGTGTAGGATTTCAAACGGTAAATAGACCATCGGTTTTTATTCCGATACTTTAACTTCCATAGATTAATATGATACAAAATAATATATCAATAAAGTAATTTTAGTAATCGGTAACAAAAGGTTTTTCACATCACGATGGTGGATTTTCGGCAATGATTTAACAAGTTATGTTATATCACATTTTGCACTACGTCTGCCGGCAACAAATCGATCAATTTTGTTTTCGTTTTTCAATTAACTTCAATTGATGTTTACGTTTTTGAATTATTAAAGTAACAGGGCTGTTATGAGGAATTGGACCTCTAAGAAATATAATACCAAACATATTACCAACGTTTACATACTTGTAGTTTTACGGATAATTCGTTACCAAGTACAAGTATTTCTAATTATTCGTCTCACAAGAAAAGGTCAAAAGCAATAATAATAATATTCCGCTTATATACATCGCCGAATAAATCGGAACGACGCGTCGTCTCTAAGCACTTTACAGATATTACCCCGGTTATCGGATCATTGCATGCCCGCATACAATGTCTGCACCGTCTCCACTCCCTGGGGAGCATTCCAGAGATCCGGCTCAATTGCTATGCATACTACATAGGCTTTCGCATCCTACCGGGTACCCATTTAACACCTGGGTGGAGAGTGGCAGAATGTAGATTAATGCCTTGCCAAAGGATGCTAGACCCCGGCTAGACCACGTTGGGATTCGAACACATGACCCTCTGATTACAAGGCGAGAGTCAGAACCGCTACACCACGACGCTTCCACAAATATATAATAAAAAGTTACATTTTTCATCTCTTCAACTCATCATGCATATAGGATGATCATTTATCATTATTTCAGGTTCTCACATAATAATCATCACCAAAGTTTTGTTCTTCCATGATACCCAGTTTACTACCAATCAAGAGCACAAAGAACAGTAATACAGTAAACAAACATCAAACTAGGTAATTTAGATACTCAAGCGAGATTTCATTCTATAACATCCACTCCTAAGAAAGAAACATACCACACAGTAAAATAAACATAATAAATAACAATAAACCGAAACAAAAACATTATTGAGCAAGTATCATTGCATAATGTATAGCTGAACAAGAGTTAAAAATGTTATGATATATAAAAATAACAAAACATGAAAAAGGTATAAAACTTACGTGGAATCTTTCGGGTGTCTCTTAAGTTCTGTATCTTGTACCTGAACGCTGGTCTGCATACCCCCGCTTTCACCGGACACACCCTGTTTCTTGTTCCTCTTATTCTCCAATAAAACGGCGAGTTTCTTACCCCCAGACCCGTCAATAACTCCTGTATTCTTCTGGCTGAGCACAGCCCTGAGTTTATTAACCTCCTCCCTGACTCTCTCGAGTTCATCATCCCGCTCCTCCACCATGGCCTTCCGTATCGCAAGCTCCTCATGGCACTCCTTGAGCTGGAGCTGGAGCTCGTGGACCCGGACCTCGAGCTTCGTCACCTCCTGGGTGCCCGGGGTGGGCTTGTGGTTGAGATTCGAACCCGTGTTGTTCTTGTGCGGTGCGGCGCCATTGCCCCCGCCGCCTCCGCCTCCCGCGTCCGAGCGCGCCTGCTTACTATGCAGGCCCGCGCCATTTCCCATTTCGTTTGCTTCTTCCGACGGTTGATTAGCAGTCTGATCGGCTTTGCCGTCTTTACCGATTCGAAACGAAAAAGGCATGATGATATCGTTGACGCGCGCACACAAGGGGTAAAAAAAAGATCACACACGCCACTGCACGCAAAAGATACGGGTGATTGCTCGCAGCTATCAACACGGTGCGTGCGCAACGAATCTTATCATAATCAGTATCGCGATCGGAGTCCACCTGTCAGAGTTTTATTGGCGCGTTGCGTGGCAACGCTTATTGTTACTCCACGTGCTTCGTCCGTACGTAAATTCACACCCTGATCCTTGCAAACGACAAGTGTGATCGATTGTTATCTATATCGGTACAAAGGTTGTCAGAATCTGATTGAGAGATATCGAGATAGTGGTCTGCGATCCCGAAGTCATGTATCCATTTTGTTTCCGAGTATCTTTACATCAATAACGTTTGATCGTTGAGTTCAATAAATCCATAAACAAGATAAACAGCGATAGAAGAATGTCAATATGAAATAGAAATCACTGGAAGCGATCTCAAGTGCCTCTTTGGGGTTGGATACTTTGTCACCGCTTCATCTGCTGGCCATAAAAGACGCTTCTTCAGTCTCTTGAAGTGTATGGACTCTGTTACCTCAGACAGGGACTTTGGACTCTGTCCTACCTCAAACTTCCTGCCTAAACATCCAGTCAGTGATTTTATTGTAGATCTGCATGGAAAGACAAAGACAGAGAGAGAAAACGAGGTTAAATATTATGAGTTTTATTGACATACCGACCCACTCAAGAAAACCAATTGGTCATAAATTGGTTAACTGGAATATCCTGCACAGTTTCCTGTCTGATATTGTATTATCTCGAAAACTATTTTTTTTTTCATTATTTTTAATGCACCTACTTGAGGATAAACAATCATTCATGGATATTAGAAAATAGTCATAAATATTGAGATAACATATCAAAAAAGGGACATGATATTAAATAACAAAAAATGAGAATATTAAAAACAAGTGAATATATTTTTTTATAATCAAGATTTTAAGTTGACCATGTTGAATGACTCTTGTAAAATCACGAGATGATACAATTTTCTTCGAGAGTTGGGATGTTTTATATACTTCTCATTTTGGTTATTCTCTTATAATTATTTTGCAATGACACATGAATGATGCATTGTAGAGTATTTGTCATTGTAATTACTTTTGGTCTTGTCAAATTTAGTTTGGGGAAAAACGGGAAGCTTTAATTATAATTGAAAATACTACCGATATAATTAATAAGTCGAGAAAACGTAGGTCGCCATGACAACATACAACTATAAAAAAGTCGGTTTGGCAAGATAACGCATCTCGCCATGACGACTCGATAATGCTATGAAATTGGCAGGGCTAGATACAATATATCTCCAACTCACATGCCGATGGCACTCTAAAGCATTCCGTATAAATGCAAAGGAAATGGAAGAGAACTGGAGAGAGGGAGTGAGAAGATGAAGAAGAAGGAGGAAAAGAAGAAGAAAAAGGAGAAAAGGAAGAAGAAGAAGAAGGAGGAGGAGGAGGAGGAGGAGAAGAAGGAAGAAGAAGGAGGAGAAGAAGAAGAAGAAGGAGGAGAAAAAAAAGAAGAAGATGATAATGATGAGGATGATGAAGAAGAAAATAAGAAAAAGAATGAGGAAGAGAAGGAGAGGAAGAAAACAAAAATCAGAGATAGACTTCGAAAGAAAATAGTTCTTGTGTCGTTCTTGACGTCATAACCATTAATTTATTTTGAACTTCAAGAAGATTCACGCTCTCAAAATCTCTGGGCATATTTATCGATTTATCATTTCTTTTTTATTTTTTCAGCTTTCCAGGCATCTTTCTTTTTTACATGTCTATGCCAGACTTCAACAAGATGATCATATAATCTTCCTTATTCTTTCTTTGACTTTGTCTCCAAAAGCAATCTATAATGTCGGGTCGATTTCAGATGGAATAATGATCACGCTTAAATAAAATGAACAGTATCATTTTTTCATCAGTTGACAAACATATCGACATTAAAGTACTATTAAAAAGGAGTTAATGCATTTTTACTGCCAACAAATATAGATTAAAAGGCGTCGATAGAGGGCAGTATTCAAATATTTCATTTCTGATAAGCAACAAGCTGCAGGACAAGTTAGGGTGGAATTTTGTTTAATAAAGCTACAGTGATACCACAATTGCAACATCCGCTGCTGCTGCTGCTGCTACTACTACTACTACTACTACTACTATTACTACTATTACTGCTACTACTACTACTATTACTACTATTACTACTACTACTATTACTGCTACTACTACTACTACTACTACTACTACTACTACTACTACTACTACTACTACTACTACTACTACTATTACTACTACTACTACTACTGCTGCTGCTGCCGCTGCTGCTACTACTACCACTACTACTACTACCACTACTAATACTACTACTACTACCATGGCTACTGCTGCTAATGCTATACTACTACTACTACTCATACTTTGTAAATTTTAGATTGGAATGTATTCGAAAACAATTTTTGGTCTGTCTTGCACAGGGGCAGATTCAGAACTTTGTTTTTTGAGAAGGGCACTGAAAATTTGTGGCGAGCACAACAAAACAGATCGTCACTCCAAAATTAGCCGCATTTGCCATTTCTGAGCTAAAAAATTGGCATGCAAGAAATAGATCTTCCCTTGTTAGTGAATGGACAAGAGCCTCTCTAATTTATTTACTCAGATGGCCTGATCGCTATTTCATTCATAATCATTCCGCTGTTATGATTAACGAGAGTACGACCCTTAATATAATTCATAAGGTGTGCCAAGGAGCCAATATTTTAATGTCAAAAGGCAATTCACAGTGAATAGTTCATATTGACAACGGGAGAACAATAATCACTTTAATTTTCTAAAAGAATACAAGGTTGAATGCTTGGCCAGAATAATACAGTAATTGTGATAGGACGCGCTATTGTTTGGGTACAAATTAATAATTCCAAACGAGGCTAACTTTAGTTAATAACAAGGCTTCCGCCCTTGAAAATATAGGATAAAAGTCCGCGAGAAATTTCATCAATAGAGAATGCGTGTCAATAACAATGGATTGGTCATTAACTCTTAATTATTGTCCGTGTATTGTGTATTGGTTGTTTAGTGACGTCATCGATAATACTTTTTTTCATGGGAATAATAACTTCATAGCAATATTTGTCCTATAGTGTATGCGAAAGAGGTTTAGTTTTTTATTATATCATTATCATTTTGTTTTTGGTACTCCAAAATCATGAAAACAAAACTATTAACAAAGCTTTCTTATTACTCTTCATTATTGTAATATGCATATTATATTATCATCATTATTATTGTTTTTGTATTAAATTTTGTCGGTAATTGTCATTGCATATTGTATTGATCATTGTTTTCTTGTTTTCCCGAATATGAAATAAAAATATAATTATGAGTAACAATGACTACAGATCCTCGCTGATGTGCAAGTAAAGATAGTTAAAACTATATAAATATGTAGGTAGCTAGACTATAGGCCTAATATACAGTGACATCATCACGAGTATTAAGTTAGAGGGCAATTAGAGGGTAAATGATATAACTGGGTGTAAAAGAGACGAGATTAGGCGAAACATACAGTTGGCACAACATGATTTTTAAAGAGCATGTAGGCAGATGGACGGTGGGGAATTTAACTAGCTCCCCCCTCCCCACCCCGATACTGAATCGTTCAGAAACAGGGGGGGGTTCCCCTTGCCTCACCCCCTTATACGTGCTCGTCACTGCTTATGTCATCGAATTTGTTTCGAAATCAAAATCACCAGGTGGCTTTACTTGATACACACAATCCCTGACAGGAGGCTCGGACAATGAATGCACCTCCTTACATTTTGTAGAACAACGCCATCTCTCGGTAGAAACATGCATATCTCATGAAGATATGAAACTATTCGATTACGGGGGCCGTCGCCGGAAGGGTTGCAATTGAAACGAATCTAACAAAAATAAAATTGATTTATTGTGGTTTTTTTTTTTCAAACATATATTTCACTCGATATGTGTTTATATAAATATAGATATTGAAAGAAATTAGATAAATGCGAACAAATATGTATATATACATAATACAGCTGTGGCCAAACGTTTTCATACATCCATGGAATTCAGTGAAATTTGTTCGCTTGCCAAACATCGTAAAATTGACTTTATCTTCAGAAATATGAATACCATGACGAAATTGGTATAAAATAAAAGAGCGTATTTAGCTGTTTCACATGATTGGGACGCCGCTGGGACTAAAGTATATTTCAGGTTGAATTTTCTTTGAAGAAAAAACGGTAATATTTGTGCAAAATGAATTTACTGTATGTAATTATTTTTTCAAACATCGTTTCATAGAATTATAAATTATGTCAAATCTATGATTTACATTACATTTCCTATCAAATTATGTCACCACTGAACAAAAAAAAGTGTAATCTGAAATGTTTGTGTTGAGAAGTAACGAGCACAAATATGAAATGCTTTTCTCAAGTTCTTTTAATTTTAATTTGTCTAAAATATGAAGATTTTTAGGAAAAATGACACCTAAATATTTGTCAGCTCCTGATGACAAAGCAATGTGATGAAAGGGCATGACATACTCGTTTGTTTCATATCAAATTCGTCATGATAGCACAATTTTTTTGCAAGATACAGTAAATGTTATGATGTTTGGCAAGTGTCAACTTTTCTTTGAATTTCTTGGGTGTATGTAAATTTTTGGCCTCAACTGTATATATATTATATATCTATTCATGACATTACCTTTTTTCGGGAGATTAGAAACTTAGTTACGTTTGACTTTTTTTTAAATTGCGTTTGATTGCAAAAATTGAAATTAAGATTATATATAATATCACGAATGTTAGGATTGAAAAATGATCGCAGAAAAAATGAAAGAAATCGAATAAGTAAATCAGAAAAACATTGAATTAATCAATTAATTAATCATTAATATTTTCAAATGCTTATTCATGTTCTCCCAATCGCATAAAATTACATATGAAGAAATACTACAAAGAGTCATATTAGCATTTTCTTCTTCATTCCCCCCTCTCTCTCTCTTTCCCTCGCCTTCTCCATTTTTCTCCTTTTCTCACCCGCCCACTTCATCACAACATTTGAAACATGTTATCGATATTTTCACTCTTAATATCAATATCGTGCATTTTTTTAATAAAAAAAACATTAGAGACCCGTTGATGTGGGTGTATGCTTTGAAGTTCTAAACTATAGTGAAAAATCAAAGAGATTATTGTCCGCATTCTAAGTGCTGTTTTCACGGGGAGGAAAAATAGGGCAAGGCAACGCCGATTGTCTACGTCGTACGTCGGAGCAAGCAGCTTTCATGAATTATGCTTCATTAAGTCGTCGAGAAAATCTCCCATTGTTATAAGCAATCCAAGGACAGATTTATGCCGAGAAAGTCGGTCACTTACCATCATGGAATATGGAGATAATGAATATGCGAAATAAAAGATCGCAAAGTCCATTCAAGACTTGTCTTTGATGTATGTATCTCACGTCTTATCATTCACAAAGTGTTATCATCACCCCCCCCCCCACCGCGCTTTGCAATCTCTTTTTTTTTTAACTCACATGTATCAAAAAGCGTGTGATTGTAATTTATCTTTAAAAAGTATAGACGAGGCATGAATATTTCTCTTTAAAAAATCAATTATAATTGTACTACTTGATCAAACACATTCAAGGGCAATTGAAAAAAAAATCTTGAATGTCCGACCTATTTTTCATCCATTCTTACTTTCACTGATTCCGCAAGCCATGAACATTACAGCTTTTCATATGAAATGAAAAACAGAGAGAATGAAGTTGTGTAGGGAATCAGACGTACAAACTTTTTAGCAAATGCCCAAAGGTAGTGTAATTAGCCCCACCAAAAAAAAAATGAAGGGGCATGGTGTATCGACAAATATGTTTTTTTTAGCTGCAAGCGAGCAATAATTGTGACCGGTTTAAAATGAAAATCTAACATCGAGATAGATTTTGACAAAAATAGTATTCAGATAACAATTCTTCTTCATTTTCCTTGTCTTTCATTATCTCCCTTTTCTATTATACTTATCTTGGTCGTGGAACACAATAAAAACGATATTTGACATTTTTAAACAATATTATATACTACTAGTATATGAATATATATAGTAATTGTTTAAAAGTTTAAACAACCATGCTTAATTAGAATTACATATTAGAAATTAAACTTTGTTGTTTTAGATTTTAAACACTTGTTTAAACTGTCTAAACAAATACTGTACGATTCATAAACAACATTGTTTAAACATTTTTACAGTGAACTTTTGAGTGGTCGTGCGTCCGCAACCGCCACATATTATATGAAAAATTTAAGCAATGTCATTCGTAATAATCACTCAATCGTTTCATTAAATTTAATTGAATTTCATTGGAATACGCCTCAAGTAGCGTAATCTAAAAGTGCTTGCGATATTATTTTCGAGCATTCATAAATTTATAATCCTTCATCCCATTTGGTTTAATATTTACCGGTCTGCCTGTCTAAATCTTTCCGTTGTATCTAAAATAGCCACTCATTTGTTTAGATTGCTTTTCCTTTAATATTCTGCCCGCCCCCCCCCCCCCCCCATGCTACGACCCCCTGACCTTAGCACGAATGACGGGTAACAGTACAATACTGTCAGTACCACTGATGTGCAATCGATAATGTCAAGGGTATCGATCGATAGGGGAGGAGTGGCCGAAAAGTGTGTGACATTGACACTTTCGGTTGACAGTGGATCGATTAAACGACCTTCATGAATAATTAACCAAACGACGCAATCTGCGTCGAAAAGAAACATTGATTTTTAAAAAGTAAATCACGACCAACTGAACAGTAAATATTCTCATAAACATTAACCATGTTTAATACGTACTACAATTACTCCTAAATTTAGTTTGTTGGATAAACAATTTTAAAAAAGAAATGAGTTGAAATTTGTTATGCACATAGTAATCTAACATTAATAGATGATGTTCTTTAAATCATAGAAGAAAGTACTTTGTTTATTTTGCATACAATCTGCTAACACCGGCACCCACACACAATACAATAGTATGTCTTTCGAAATTGGGGTTGATGTTTTCATATTATTGCCAATATCCACACAGGGGTATATTCAATCATTCGCGAACGGCCAGTTAGGGAATATGCGCGTACTGCGTGTGTGAGAACCCGGATATAATAGTAAGAGTAAGAGTCAATTATGTTGAATTGTTAAAGCGGCATTACACTGCCTCATTTAAAAACACCATCTGTAGGTTATTATTCGAAAAGAGAATGCCAAAATATATATATCTACAATCCATCCTTCCCTCTTTAAAGGGGAAGTTCATCCTGTAAAAAGTTTATTGTGAAAGTAGCAGAAACAATGACAAAAAAATATTGCCGAAGGTTTGAGAAAAATCCATTGAAGAATTAAAGTTACTACACTTTTAATTATGTGATTTGTGACATCATCATTTTTATGTGAGCAGCATTACTACTTAACGAATGGTAAAAAATAAATGAAATTTAATTTTCTCAGAAAATTGAAAACGGTTTTTACTGTGCCTTTTTTATATCAATAGACAAATCATTTCACACCTGATCATGAAGAGAAAACATCAAAAAAGAGGTCATCAGGAACCATGAAAATAAATGAAATCTAAACCTTGAAATTATAATAACTTTCCAAGTAACCCTTCAATGGATTTTCCTCAAACCTTCACCAATATTTTTATCTACTATTCTTACAATAAATTTTTCTTCACGGTGTAGGCTATTATAGACCTAGGACTATTAAAGTGGAATTTCGAGCCATTTTAAGTCCTAAAATACGGGGGCCTAATATTGTACAGATAACGGAAAATACGCATATTTCAAATAGGGTCAATATGAGTTTCTCGCCGTTCGTCAGAACAGTAGTGAACATGCATGTGGACATTCTTTTTGTATCTTGTCGAAAGATGGCGCTATTCAAAATATAGTACCTATTGGTCTATTATCATGCCTACCAAGATGGGTATTCTTGTCAGAACAATGATAAAATGAATTTGAGTACCTCATATTTATTATGTACATGTCATACTGTGTCATGTATAAACAGTGTCACTTTAAGCACCATTGAAATGCAGCAAAAATTTATGTAAATCTAATTTGCTATAATGTTTCTGCCATATTATTCAACTAAGCCCATTTGAGATAATTTATGCAAATGGGGAATTTTGAATGACAATTTATGTCATATTTTACAGCCATGCAAGAAAATCAGGATGTATTCGGAATATTAAATTATTCTGATATTGAAATATTATCATATGAAATGATATAATGCAATAAAGGAATCGATACTTGTGTTAAATGGAAAGTATCTATTGAAATATTTGAGAGCAGAAATAAGATTTAATATCAGTTTGAATATTTAATGAAATTGTATTTCAGAAGATGCGTAATTAATGACCAGCGTATATTCATTTATTGTTTATTTCTCTCTTTTTTTCTCTAAAATATTGTTGTGTGAAATTGTATAAATTTCTGTGATGTAGAACTTGTATATTTTGATATATATAATATTATGGACAATAAAGTAGCAAAACCATGACAACTGAGGATAAATAGAAACAGAAATGTTATTCAACTATATATAACACGATCAAGGCCATGTTTATTCGGAACGACCCCTCTGTAAATATGGAACAATGTTTGAGAAGGGGTGTAAGGAAACGGGACTGTTCGGATCAATCTCCTCTTTTACTTGCCTTGTTTTTCCATGCCTTCTTTGTCTTTGTGACGTCAAGAAAATGTCAATGACCAAATCTGTATCCTCGGTGAGCAGGTTGACAAGAAATGTCGATTTTTGTTTTATTATTTAAAAGGAGGGGGGTGTCCATTACCCGTTCTGCGTTCAATCCACGTGGTATTCTAAACGTGTTACGAATGCGAACATTATACTTGATTCTGTCATGTCTGTGTAGTCTGCCAGTTTTTATACATTTTGCATTTGTCACTGTTTCGGAAGATGGGTGATTGTGGTCTGTTTAATGTCAATCAACACTGGCAGAAGATGATCAAGAGATGTTTTATGGTAAGATATAAATGTGAGAAACGTGAATGCAATAATGCATGAGTGGCAACTCGTAGAACATAAGATAATATAATGTCACGAATGTTAGGATTGAAAAATTATCGCAGAAAAAATGAAAGAAAAACTAGACTAAGATAAGATTTGTTTGTATCAGTGGTTGTGGCACAAATTCAAGAGGGCGTTTTATCACCGCGTAGCGGGGATAGATTACTTGGAAGAGCACTGATCGTGCAAGACAAGGTCCCTGGTTCAAATCCAGGTCGGAGCAGTGTATTTTTTTCTCACTTTCTTTTTTCATTTGGACATTAAATTATGTATACTCACAGTTTCAAACAGAAATAATTTGGAGTTCATTCATCTACCTCGCCCGGATGCACCTTGATTGTATTTCAGGTCACCTTCACAAAATACCTCAACCCTCCCCGCCCTAAATAAAGTACGGTGACTTCATCATAATTATTATGTAAACCGCCCCCAACATACAGAAACCATATTGGCTATTGATCAGTCACACCGGTGAATACCGACTCCACACCGATCAAATATATTACGTTATTTCCAATGGCAAAATATCGATCGATTTGGTGTAGGTTTCGTTGTTGTGACTGTAGCATAAATACTGCTGTTTGAGAAACCCTTCATATCTCTGGCGCTAAGGCTTCGCCATCATTAAAGGTAAAATAAAGTTGATGCAGCAAACAAATATTTAATGAGAAAGCCTTTAAAATCAACGTTAAATGCTACCATATTATCATAGATCTAGTTCTGGTACATTGAAATAATCTTATCTTTGTGATATCATGCCATCTTAGCTGAAAGCCGATAATCCTGATCACCAACACAAAAAAGCATATGTGGGACAATATATTAATATTGTTCGGAAACATACCCAACATATTTTGGAATTCCGTGCTTATTTTGCTCATTTCTCAGCAACTACACTTTTTGCACACATTTTTTTATTCATACGTACAAACATTTGGGTGGTCATTTTATTGGATTCTGTTCGAACTCATTTTAAGATCGTTACCACAACGGTATTTATCTTTAAAGCATGATATCCTTGGCAACAATAATTCTTACCAATAAAATATTATACAAAGGAGGTAGAAAGCACATGGCGGCTGGTTTCATAAAACACCACAATGTGACGCACGAAGAATTATAATATATTTTTTTGCCTGGAGTATTAGTGGTTTGAGGTTTCGCGTTATGGTTTGTGGTTTGTGGAAATGGCAAAGACAAGGCAAGAAATGCAGATTATTTTGCATTATTAACGAACAAGAGGAGTATTAATATTTCATATTTGTGATAAACTTAGAATGAAATATTATACCGATATATTCATTGTAATTATTGCCATGCCTGATGTTAATATCAATTCCCCGTCCCGTCTGCCCTATCTGCTTTCATTCTTTGGCCCCGCCCACGCCCCTCTCTTTTTCTCTCTTCCTCCTCCCCCCCCCCCTTCCCACTCTGTCTCAACATTTTTTTTTCTCCTTGTAGAAATTTTACTCCATCCGCCATAACTGACCCCCTCCAAAATTTTGATTCATTGCGCCACAGAGATATAGCTGTACCAATTCTTCATAGAATGATACTAGTCACTTCGGCAGATCATCATGACTAGTGTTGTTATGACGAACTTTCTTGTGAAATGTAGTCACTGGTCTTGAACCTACACATCGCAACTCACCGCGCGATCACCACCTTAACACTGAAATCTCATCCAAGTTCCAAACTATTCATTCTTGAGAAATGGTGTGGCTTATTCAACTCTATACCCCCAAGTGGTAATGCCAAAGACATCTGGATATGAAGCACATTTAATGGAGAATCATTTTCCCCAATCAATCTCAATCGGGGTTCAATTTGACTCAGAAAGGTCCCCTAATTGCACCTTTTCCACGAGTTTGATACCAATTAAACACGGAATCATGGGATATGAACGCGAGGCGATGTGAAGATTTCAAGGAATCGCACCTAATCAAGAGAGAGGGATATAACTTTGATATTACCCCCATCCCCAAATGGTTACTATTGCATGCATATTTCGATACGACTCTTGTGAAAGAGAACTTTGATATTACCCCCTAATTGTTACTATTTCATAATTCGAACGCGCAGCGATGTTAAAGTGCTTTCCAAGGAGTCCATTCTCACCGACTCAGGATGGGGGAATATAATTTTGATACTACCCCGATTTGTTTCTTTTCCATGGATAATTCGAATGCACAGCGATGTCAAGATGAAATGTTTTCTTAGGAGTCGTTCCGATTCTTGTGAAATATGACTTTGATAATTACACCCCATCCCTGCACTGATACTATTCCACGGATAATTCAAATGCACAGCGATGTTAAGATGAAATGCTTTCCGTTTCGCACCGACTCAAAAGGAGGATATAACTTTGATATTACCCTCCAAAATGGTTACTATCAAATCTGGAGGATTCAGGAGCACTCTGTTCTCCCTCCCCAGATGCGAGAAAATTCGGCAGGGATTCGGGAACATTCGTGGAGGGATTCGGCTCGTTTAGAAATGTTCGAAACAAGCCGAATACCCCCCCCCCAAAAAAAAAAAAAAAAAAAAAAAAAAACTCCCACATGTGGCCACGACAAATTTCATTCGGGTCACATTCGAAATGTATTTAGATGGAATTCGGATGTATTCTTGGGGGCTTTTGGGCAATTCTTTGAAGTCACTTCATGGCAATTGTGCTCCGATCCGGGACCTATTCCGGACCAATTTGCCTCTGAATCGGTCGGAACTATAGTAATAATTCGGGAGAATTCAGTCTTGGTGTAACCCTAGCTTTACAAGCTATACGATGGGCTCCGAAAGTAGGCTCAAAGTTTAAATGTATATTGAGCCTTTGAGGCATTATACTCTGCGCGCTCTCATGCAATCAAAATCAGTAATAAACTAAAGCTCTCAGTAGGTTTTCAGCCTCCCTCCGCCTCGGGCGTCTAGCATTAACAATAAAACAACGATTAGGCCTACATATCAAAAATTTAGAAAACACGGGAAGAAGGCGATGGGTTGTGTGAATTGATGTTGATATCTTTGCCAGGGGGTATGGGTGAACTTTTCTTACAAGCTGCAGAATATATCCCGGGACAGGTGCGGGGGAAATGTCAATGAGCGAGCGGTGGATTTAAATATCAAGCTCCTCTACTATAATTCCTCCTATAGTAAAGTTTTAGCCAGCGTATGTCAGCTTACGTAGGCATTGGCAAGCCTTTTTATTTTAAATCCCAACATCCCAACAAGTATTGCCTTTTGTTAACAGCACTAAGGATTCCTCGTATGAATTATTTGAATTATTAATATTTCGTGTAAACAAAATGCTTCCACGGCGCACAACGACTTCAAGAAAACGTACAGTAAATTTATTAATAATGCCCGTCAAGCTGGGAGGTCTTTGTCGAAAATTGGGCTACCCGAATAGCAGTTTCGTCCTTAGTTTCGGAGCTAGCAGAAAATGACAAATAAGTCATTTGTCCAGGGCCCAGGTCTAAACTTTCTAAATTTTCGACAAAGTCCTCTTCGTTGTTTATTGTCATGAAGGGCATTTGACAATACATTTTCTATGTTCTTGAATCCGTCGTATGCCGTGAAAGCAAAATCTCCCTTTTTCTTGATTTCAAGAAAGGAATGTTTGAGATCGAGAAATTGTATGAGAGACTTTTCGCAATTACTACGGAGACACTCTCTACAACGCACCGATTCCATTGGAAATGCAAGTCAAATCACAACGGAGAGCTGATAAGAGGCTTTTGTCGAAAGTTGGTGGACTGAGGCAACAAATGATCCGAAGATTTGCACCGGACGATAAATTACAAATACGTCGTCGTCCAGAGCCAAAAGATTCCGATGCTGTCCCGGTCCACTTACTTTCGACAAAAGCCTCTCAGCTCTCCATGGTGATTTGACAAGCATTTTCAAAGGAACTAGTGCGTTGTAGAGAGTAGTCTCCGTAGTAAATGCGGAAAAGTTCGGTTTAAACCGGAAACGACCGGTCCAGGGTCAGTAACGTTACACAAAGCTTAGCAGTCATATTTACGATTGAATGCATTGACCCCAATGTACAATCAATCGTAAAAACAAATGTGCGAACAATTGCTATCCTTTGTGTAAAGCGACCAGTTGTGACAGCCCGTTCACCATGTTTACCGAGAACAAGCAGGAGAGACTGCTTGCAGAAAATTAAATGAATTCGCAACTGAATTGCATATTGATTAGTTAACATAGTTAACAATATGCTACACAAATAAATAGGACCTATATGAATCAATTAACTAGGATAATAATATCTTAATATGTTTAATTGATTTATTTTTTACACAGTACACACCTGCCAGCCTTCCTGTTGAAAGAGCAATGCCATCAGTTAAATCCAATATAATTATATTTGATGGCATTAAATATCATTACCCAGTAATACCATATTTCTTTGCCATACATGCCGTATTTTGCATTGGCTTGATGTGAAAAAATGGTAAATGGTAGAATATATGACGTGCTTTTTCTATTTCTTCTACTTTTTGTTTCACTCTGCATTTTTTATACGCCTACTTCTTCTGCTTATTCTACGCAGTCTGCCCCTTTCCATTCAAACTGCAACAAAATTATAAAATCGTTTAATCAAATATAATTATAAGCATGTCATTTAAGAAGATCCTATTTTAATAGAATTCATTACATGTCATGTAACATTTTAGTATGTGAAATGTCAAGTCAAATTCCCCTTCATTTCCCCCCTAATCACCTTGATTGCTTAAAGCTACCTTACCATGTTGCGTATAGAAGATATCCATTATAATAATTAGGTTTTGACGGCTGACATATGGTTGAGTGTTACCATACACCGTCAACGCCAACGGGTAAGTACACCTGAGAGGAAAATGATGCTTACAATAACGATATATTTTTGTCGTAGAAAAATTAATAACGCCCGTGTCCGAATGATACCTTCAAATATGAGATATGGATCGTATCTTTTCTTGTTCAAAGATTCTAGCCATATTATGGCGTAAAAGAATGACAGTGAGTCCATCGACAGCAATGGGGGGAAATGGATTTTCAACCGCGCTGGTTCTGTTTGATTGGACATACAAATGTTTGCCTTGAGAAATTTGAATGTCCATCACACATTCATGTGAACTTTTCATGAGTTGAAATAGGGGCTTGGTTGGAGTATCACTTTACAACTCAAAATTGCAATCAGAAGCTGACAGGAATGCACTATGGTTTATCATGCATTGTGGGAATTAGCTGCATGCCCCTTGGTTATTGTCATTCTTGTATTATTTACTTTACCGTTGAACTGATTTTCCAAGTGTAGTTCCATAAATGTCAAGGAAATGGTTAAGACTTATTCCGTGACATGTTACCTTTGATTGATACGCCATGTATTGTTACCAGACTTACGTTTGTTTTTTGTTTTTTTGCTTGATACAGCTATAGGACTATAGATATGAAGTTTCTTCGAAAGTCACTTCGTCAGGTGACTTCAAATCTTTTGAAAGAATGGCCACATTTTCATAAATGAACCCTGTAAACTGTGACCTCCGTCTTCGAATAGTTCGCAACCCATTTACAAACCATTAGGATTCATCTCCTGCACCAGTTATGACAATGAACCCAGTCCGAAATAGTAAAAGTCCTAGCGGACGGACGGACGAGCGGACGGACGGACATCGCAAAAAGATAACGTTTTTGCCACCTTTCGATAAGGAGACGAAATATAGGGGGATTTTCATGAAAGTAGTCAACTGAAAAGCTTCATGCATGGTGGTTGCTTTTGGTTGACAGATATGGAATCGAGTAATAAAACCGCTGTTTCCACTTTGGATTATGTTCATATAACCGTGAACGGAAGCTTGATACGGGGTGATGAGCATAATTAATTACCTGTACATGTGTATCATCTGAAATGTCATCTATTGTATCTAATCTATGCATTAATTTTTTTTTCGTTGTTAAATAAATTAAGCAGAAGTACTAGAAGATTATGGTGAGGGTGGTAAAACAGTATAGGTGTATAGTGGGGATGGCGGCAGTATGTGGTGGTGGTGGTGGAGGTGGTGGTAGTAGTAGTAGTAGTAGAAGCAGTAGTAGTAGTAGCACAGAAGCGGATCTAGAGGGGGGGTTGGGGGGGTTGCAACCCCCCCCAAAAAAAAAAATCCGGGGACCATTGTTTTAAATCTTATCTTTTTTTTAAACTTGTAATTTTATTTTATTCTATTTCTATGTATTTATTTTTCAAAAATTTTCCCTACTGTGGGAGGGGGGACACACACCCTCCCCCCTCGCTCGCTCCGCTCGCTTGGACTCGGTCGCTACGCTCCCTCGCATACCACCCCAACCCCCCCCCTTTATAAAAAGCTGGATCCGCCCCTGTAGCAGTAGTAGTAGTAGTAGTAGAAGTAGTAGTAGTAGCAGTAGTAGTATCAGTAGTAAAAGTAGTAGTAGTAGTAGTAGTAGTAGTAGTAGTAGTAGTAGTAGTAGTAGTAGTAGTAGTAGTAGAAGAAGTAGTAGTAGAAGTAGTAGAAGTAGTAGTAGCATTAGTATATAGTAGCAGCAGTAGTAGAAGTAGTAGTAGTAGTAGTATAGTAGTAGTAGTAGCAGCAGCAGCAGCAGCAGCAGAAGAAGAAGGAGAAAAAGAGGTGATGAGCCCATATTATTGTGCAGTAACCCCGCTCAATATTTGTTAAATATTATTTTGAAGAAAAAAAACTCTTCCAGTAGTCAACCTTTCGTGATTCCATGACATTCTCTCCGGCGACAGTTGCTCCGTTATTCATTTTATTATTAAATTCAACACACTAAATCGAAAATAGCTAACATCATATCCTCGATTTAACACTATACCCTAACCTATAAACCTAACATAGCATCCTACTGTAATCCTAACCCTATATCTTAGTCGAAATAAAGCCCGGAGCAATAGTCGCAGGAGCAAATGTCGTGTCACTATTTAACGACCCTCTATTGGGACAAATACGCAAGAAACAGGGGAGCAATTACATCATTGAATAGTACATTATATGCAAACTCGCTTGCAAGTGTTATCGAATCAGAAGCGTTATAGTCCGGGGAATGGTATTTATCAGCTCAATTAAAACATCTCATTCATGTCGTTGCGCAAAGATAATTCGATTTTTATGAATGTTTCATGCTCTGCTCCCAAAAGCAGCCGCCAGAAATATCGCAAATAAATATTTGATTTTGATGCGCATGAAAACTGATAAGGCTATCAATTTTGATCAATCAGGCTTTCGCACGACAAGGGAAACATCGTGATATAGAATCTGCTAAAGCTGGCAGAAGAATATTCACCGGGGATTATTGAATCATCTCGGCGGTGATCATTACACCGTTGCCATGGTAATGATAAGATGAAATGAGGAGTTCGATAATGACAGATTTGAAGCCATTGGCCGGAGAAAACCCTCCAACTGTACTGGAATGATAGATTTTATACAGAACGAGCACGAGTGACGCAGAAAATAGTGCGTGGGACGGAAATCATACACGGGCGGCGTTATACAGGGGGCTATACCCCTCCCCCTGACCCCCCCCCCCCCAATGATTTGTTATGGTAGTGTAAAGAATGAAAAAATAAAAAATACATATATTCTGGGCAATTATTATCCAATTGAGAAAATTCATTACGCAATGATTAGTTTATATTACCCAATTTGGACAGATTTTAACCAATAGTTGTGTGGACAGTCAGCAATAGTTGTGTGGACAGTATGTTGCCCAGGGTTGGTTAAAAGTTGGGCAATTTTTGTTCAACTATTTTAAGAGTGCAGTAGGTCGTACAATTCCATTACCCCTTTATTGGAATTGAGAATAAATAGGTCGTCCCCCCCCCCAAAAAAAAAAAAAAAAAAAAGACGTTGACACCGCCCCTGAATCCATACAACGTAAATTTGACTCATAATGCTTCTGTCTTTCCATAAAATTAGGATGAATTCTGCGCATAACGGCACACACCATCATGAGCAACTAAGACTCCAATGACAACAATGGACTTATAAATTTCCGTATAAATTTATAAAGCGCTCATCACAAACAAGTCGTTTATAATCATGATGACGAGTAGTTATGTAGGGCGGTTCAGACAAGGTGATTGGCAGGTGTCAATCACCTTGTCTGAACCGCCCTATACATAACTACTATGACGCGCAGAACCTTTCAACGCGATCAAATCACAGCAAGTCAAAAATAATACTAAGAAAGAAATTTCTTGACAGATTTATTTTTCGAAATCTAAAAAGGGACCATAATTGACACTTGACAATACATTAGTACAGAAAGTGTCCCGTCATTTGCTTCCTATAGTCAGCAAAAAATACAAAATAGTAATATTTGTATCTGGAAGTATTGCACTATTTAGTGTGGCACAAGCATGGTAAGAAAACACAGAAGTACATGTGCCCCATTGCTGAAAGATTTAAATCAAACGCAACCCTAAAAACAAACTGAAGAATATTTTCAACCAAACAAAGTCCCGCATTTAGGACTTACGAACGATTTTCTGCGTTGTATTCAAACGCATATCAATATACAACGATCTCCAGGGCCCGTAACACAACGGTTAGCGATTTATCGCTAATTTGAAAGAACGATTCTGATTGGTTCCTATTCGGTCTACCCAGCAAAATGCACATGCAACGATGATCTTGATAGGCCATTTTATTTAGCGATTAATCACTAACCTTGTTTGACTGAGAGGCTGGTGTCTGTTTCTCGCAACAGCTACGTAGACGCTTTCTAGAACGTAGAGAATCTATTGTCAAATGCCCTTCATGACAATGAAGTTTTTGTCGAGGGTCGGTGAGTCGAAGCAGCAGTTTCGTCGGTGAGTCTTGACAAACGACATAATAGACCAGTTCGGTATTACCTCATGGGCAGTTTTGGTCAAATGACCTTTCATTTTTTACATTATGATAGGCAGATTTCAAAGCAAGATATTATGTAAGCATGCCTTACATAGCAGGATGCAGAAATTGCATAGACCAGGTGACTAGTATAGCACACCAATGATTACTATATGAAAGGATTTGTTGCATGTTTACTTTGAATGTATTAACAAGTTGCTATAACATAGTACTTGGCCAACTGTGATATACCAGTCGCTAGTGGACGCATATTTGTTGTTTTTGTGACTGGTAATGAAAATCAAAATTCAAAAGAATATAGGAATAATCACGACATCAAAGTTGGTACTTATCTCATTAGATATTAAACCACCATGTCACTTTTACTCCGAATGACCTTCTACTGATCATGCGCAGAATGGAACTCCGAACTGGCTTATTATATACGATTTTTCGTCAGCTCTGAGACGTCAGACGAAACTGCTTTTTCGATTCGGCGACCCTCGACAAAGACTTCATTGTTATTTGACTGAATTTTCAACGCAATTGCTGCGTTGTAGGTTCATTTCGCGTTGCCGAGCGAAAAGTCGCTAATGTCAAATTCGATAGTCAACAACAGGCGCTGCCGGCGCTCCTAATATCAAATATCCCGTATTTCTTCAAGCTAAGCTAGCTATACATTTCCTACCACTGATCCAATTGATTTTAAGTTGTTATTGCAAATCATTTTCACAAGATGATAGTGTAATTTTATCATGTTTTGACTTTCGAGGGAGATCCAGTGTACTGAAGCAAATGGAAGTATCCACTTACCACGTGTGTTGTTTTCGCTGAAGCGATCGTTCATCAGGGAATATATGAAATGAATTTTCTTGATGTTGGTATACAGTATAATATGTTATTACAATTTCACTATTGATAAGATAGAAAGATAAGAAAGTAAATCCAATATAAAGTTTGTTTTAAGAGCCCCAGTTCCGCACTGGGGACAAAAGTGAAATCTAAACTCTCCATCAAAGAAATGAAAAATATGCCTAAGTTAAAGGGGGCAAAATAAATGCATGATGATTTGGAAGAAAGTGAATTGAAATGACACGAACTGAGCATTTTGCAGGAATAAATAGGGTATTTTAGAATAAAAAAAGTTGAGCGACTCCGAAGCTATTTCCTTCACATGGTGATGTTGCTGTCTCATACGTTTGGTCCTAGTCGGTTCCCATAATTCGTGAGAGAACGTATATATTCATATCTTAAAAGTAAATGAACATTTAGTGTGGATGCATGGATGTATTTGGATGTATCATATGAATCATAAGTCGTTGGTGCGTAAATTAATATGATACCAATCAATATACATTATTCCCCAGTATTATTTCAGAAGATGATCTCGGTTGTACACTCCCTAATATCATTTCCAAATTATAGCAGGATTTTTTTAGCCAAAACGCGGAAATAGATAATCGTGATTATACGAAAGGCTTAAGTAGAGATGGCAGGCTAATAAGTCCATAGTGCCAGTGAATTGAAAATGACCGGCAAAGTACTTTCCATAATTTGGAATGATTAGAGAGGAATTACTCCTGTTAACCATAATATTCTTCCTATGATAAAAATATTCATCACAGGAAAATGTCCGTAATTACTAGACAGCTAGGCATATTTTGTGTTTTAATAACGGTGTGATTTGTATTTTTTTGCACAAACCACAAAACTGCGTCGTTAAAGTGGTGGATGTATTTTTCTATTGGAAACACTAATTGAAATAATTGGTTTGACAGTGTGATATCATGCAGATTAAATGCCATACATATATTCTTTAATCAAGTCGACTTCAGACCGCAATAATAAAATATTATTACTATTCTCAGATGTACTGAATGAAATAATAGATGAAAGAAGCAATACAAAAATCATGAATATTGCTATTGAAGTTCATCCAGTGGCAAATCTAGGGGGATATGGGTTATCCCCCCCCCCCCCACCTCCCCATAAAAGAAAGGGGGAACAAGATCCAACCCCTTTCCCTGCTGACGAGGGTCCCGTAAGCAGAACAGTGGATCATCTACGGGGGGTATAGGAGGCATGCCACAGCTCATCGTCATTGGGTCAAACTAACTGGTCGACCCCCCCCCCCCCTCCTAAGGGGAAAAATATATCCGCCCCTATATACTGCAACTTCAACATTCGTTGAATATAACTTTTTAAAACAGTCATTGGTATACAATGCTTAGCACAGCAACCGGTAAATGCGTGACATTCGAAAAGGATTAAATGAGAATGTAACACGACTATCTTTAATTCTCTTACAGAGGCAATATCGTGTATTTCTCCACAAAGATATTTTCATATGTAATATAAAGAGTAGGAAGAATAGGGAGAAAAGACAGAGAGAGAGAGAGAGGGAGTGTGTGTGAGAGAGAGAGAGGGGGGAACGGGGGAAAAGAGGACAAGACAGAGAGAGATACATGTAGAGAAAAATAGATAGAGACACAAAAGATCGGTGACGGGAAGATCAAAGACAAATGACTCGATTACTTTTTTTAATGAACCGTTTCAAACACGCATGATGTTAAACAAATTCAAGATATCAAATTTACTCTCAGCCAATAAACACACGGGATTTCGGTAGCTTGTAACCTGCAGCTGTTCACATGTCACTGATAATTATTTTCTATGAAATAGGTTCCAGTGATTTTTGTTATTATCAATAAAGTTGTGCTTTATAGCAGCGGCTCGGGAAGGGAGGATCTATAATGAGAGACATGTATTTTGATCAAACATGTATAATTGATTTACTCTAATGCTAATTCTTTTTTGCCATTCCAGCAAGCAGGTGGTTTGAAAAACCGTTGAGGTAGAAAGAAAGCTTTTCTCCTTTTAACGGTCAAAAGTGATGCAATAATAGTTGGTTAAAGTGGTACTCCTGCATGGGCCCCGTCTCACAAAGAGTTACGATTGATCTGGGCCCTGTCTTACAAAGAGCTGCGATTGATCCGATCAATCACAACTATGAACGGCCAGCAACGTCAACATCTAAAATGCATGAATGTTCAAAATGTTTTCTAGGTATGATGTTTATTCATAAATTTATTGTTTTCTTGACAAATTGGTGTGCTTGCGGATATTTACAAAAGACATTTTGCAAATTTCCTGTAGAAAAAAATTATGACTGATGGATTTCCATAGAGTTATGACTTATGTTGATTGGATCAATCGTAACTCTTTGTAAGACGGGGCCCAGGCTTAAGATAGAGTTGATTTTAACCTTTAAAGACCAACAAAACTCTGAAAATTTGATCAAATGCGGATAAGGGATAACAAAGTTATGGCATTTTATTTGCATTATTTCGATGAAACACTTCTGTGCATGTCTTCATGAATATTCAATAAGCAAACTGATGCTGTCGTATCCCCACTTGTTCTTTTGAATTTTATTACATCAAATTATGTTTATTCAATTTTTTCCTCCCAGAACGGAAAAGGATGGATTGACAACTAATTTAATGCATTATTGCTCCACCTTATTTTACTATAAGGGAGACACAAGATTCACACTTGTATATATGAAAAAATGAAATAATTATGATTTCATGTAATATAACATAATAAAAAGTAACGTGGGGATGAATATTCATGAAGACATGCTATAACTGCTTTCACAAAATATTGTTTATTTCTAAAATTCGATAACTTCGTTATTTGTCAGCAGATTTATATGATTTTTTCGTGTGTTTTGCTCGGTGAATTTTACTCAGTTATCAGTTTTATTTAGATATATACTTTCAGTCCGGAGTACCCATCATACCCACAAAGAGATTATTATGAATAACCAATTATCTTGTGCTTTTTGTGACACATACTCTATCATCATCGATATGTTACGGCATGACACTTATTTGCAAATTGTTTTCAAAGTACAAATAAATTAATTGAATTGAAATGAAATGAAATGACGGTCGAGTCCGTATCAATACTACAAAGCATTTGGTGACGCTTTCAACCCCCCCCCCTCAAGATTTTTTGAAAACCTTTTTTTTTTGGTCAATTTGTTTTTGTTACGAAAAGACCTAAAAACTATTTTTTTTTGCTTTGTCAAATTGTCATTCAACTCGAACCCCCCTTACAAAAATCCTGCGTACGCTACTGGACCCTTTGGTCGGTTCAACATGGCCAATGTGACCCCATGGACCATTCTAAATGACTTTGTGTCCTGTCCTAAGGGCATAATATACATTCAATTATCAAAATACTCATACCCTGGTCAAATGTGAATAAATAGATAATGATAATAAAAAAATGCGCATTGAAGAGTAAGTAAGCAAGACGAACTGAATGGCCGCTGTTAATGGTAATTCACTCTTTTGTGGGCACTTCTCGGAGATTATATTACGTGATATTCACACCTATAGATTTCGTGATTCGAGATAATGTTTTTTTTTAAGATCATCTACATGACCTATGTAGTCTGATCAAATTGCACACTAAATGTGATCAAAATAGCCGGGATAATTAATTTAAATACACAACAGGATATATCGAGAGTTATGTGGTGGCTATGCGGTACATAGACCTAATAACATATACAATAAAGGCGAGAAATTTTTATATGGTTTGTGTCAAATTTCGTACATCGTCCCTATATTTCTTAAATCAAATTGAATCGAACATACATTGTACAAATAGTGACACGTGTAAATTGGAAAGTTCGTTATTTTATTGAATTTAATTTAATTCGATCTGAATCGATTTGGGCGTTCATTCATGCCCGTCTTGAATTATTAGGTTTATGGAATTTATACTTTATTTACAGTACACATATAATCTTTAAATAAAAATGTTGGCCTTTTTATTTTCAAATGGATTCCTTTGAGAGTTTATCTTACTCCCTTTCTTTCTCCCCCCCCCCCCTCTCTCTCTCTCTCTCAATCTTTATCTTTCTCCTTCTTCTCTCTTGTGAAAACGGCTGGTTTTACTCAGTTTGATTCCAACGCGAGATTCAACAATACGTTTTTATATGCTAAACACCAATACAATGAGATATTCATATGGATAAATGTGGATGGAATGAAGAGGGAGTCCCGTTACCCAAGAAATTCTGCTTCCATGGCTAATATGCATATGCATTCAAAAATGCAATATCAATAGAGAAAAGGAAGTAAAAAAGAAACAAAAATACATAAGTGTACATAAAGGCTCACTTACCTAGTAGACTGATGTCACGCCGAACGACTGGGGCCGATATAATTATGTTTAGCTGTAGATCCCAGTCCAAGACAAAATCACCAATTCTGAAATGAAACAAAGCAGTGAAGAAAATGTCACTCAAGATGTTTATCTGATTGGCTTGGTTATTAGAGATATAGTTTTTCTCTCTTTTCGATAGTGTAATGATGAAAAAAAAATCTATCAATTAAGTTACAATGACAAGTAAAATCAGATGCCTACCTACAAAATGGGTCTAGAAGATTCAAGTCATGCACTAGTAGTTATTGGATATCAAACAATAATATGAAGAGTAATCCACATCCTAATGCAGTTACTGGAATTCTTATTTTATGCACCCCCCCCCCCCCATCCCGTCGCAAACTGAAAAGATTTAAATGAAAATGAGTATAACATCTATAATTTCCTAAACATAAACTGAAGAACGACCCAAAACTAAAACCGATTAAAAAAAACTCGGAAAGAATAAACCCATAAGAACTTACAGAATCTTCAATGAATCAATTTCTCTGATTTAGGCTAGCCCAGCCCCCCCCCCCCCTCCCCCACTCTGTAATTTCACCCGCACACACACACACCCTCTCACACACACACATTTTCACTCATGACTAGAATTACGCTATGTCTAACCAATACAAGACACCAACTCCGACATGTCCGATGTACACTTGACCTACAAATTAAAGGTTGTTTTGTTGGAAAGTTGAGAGACCTGGGCCCGTCTTATCAAGAGTTGTAATTGATCCGATCAATCGCAACCATGGAAAGCCAGCAACGTCAACATCTAAAAACCATGTTTGTTCAAAGTATTTTCTAGAAATGACGATTATTCATACATTCACTGTTTTCTTGACAATTCAGTATGATTCTCTTTGACTTCAAAGGACATTGATCAAATTGATGTCCAAAAGAAAAAAAAATTATGACATTGGTGGATTTCCATATACTTGAGATTGATCAGAGCAATCGTAACTCTTTATTGATCCGATCAATTACAACTATGGACGTCAGCAACGTCAGCATCTATATTTGTTCAAAATATTTTCAGCTATGATATACTGTATAGTCATGCATTCATTGTTTTCTTGAAAATTCACTGTGCCTCTCTTTGTTTACAGAGGGCATTGTGCAAATTTCCTGTAGAAAAAATTATGACACTGATGGATTTCCCTAGAGTTACGATTGATTGGATCAATCGTAACTTTTTGTAAGACGGGGCCCTGATGGAAATTCCTCAAAATCCTATTACACTCCGATTCGAAGATCAAAATACTCCCCGCACTTCACGATATTCTTGTTTCTTACTTTTCCCTTCCTTCCTTCCTTCCTTCCTCGAAACCGAGCGAAAAATTAAATGGTTTAAATATCATTACCTAATCCAATCTACTTAGTATACCTCTCACGAGTCGAAATAACCGACTTAACCAAATTCGCATTTTTACCGGATTTTGGACTTGTCAAGTGAAATAGCAGACACCACTTTAGCCAGTGCGGCGAGTGTAGGAATTAATTTTCTTGGCTGTATTTCTTTTCTAACTCCATTGCATTTTATTTATGGAGATGCCGAGTTAGTTTGCTACAAAAGATTACAAATTGTAATGTGATCCGTGTCAAGGGGCCGCAAGCCAGAGAAGTTTTTTTTTTAATCAACAGGTATAGCTGTTTTCGTGGTTTTGATGACGATATGACGGATTTGGTTGTTGAAGGAGAGTGTGTTTAAAATATAGAACGAGGGGGTGTGTGAAAGAGAGATAGAATAAGAGACAGAGGAAGAGAGATGGAAGGAGAGAGGGGGACAGAGAGGGGGACAGATGCAGAAAGGAAAATAGAGAAGTGAAATAGTGGACAAAGCCATGGTAAAAAAAAATGAAAATTCAAAGAGAAACATCGCCCTGTTCAGGAAAATTTCACAGCAACCGAAGCGAGCAAGCCCCCAAATCTGTAATTCGTAGATCAACAATAATTTATTCCTGTAATAATTTAGGCATGCACAGGTGGTCTACATGTATATATTAAGGGAATTCGATGCTAATTATATACAACTAATAAATATTAATGTAAAAAAAATCGGGGTAGCGCCCCCTAAAAAAACACTTAAGTGATTACAAGTGAAAAATGATTGCCAATTTAGCAAAATGAATTAGAATCGCAAGTAGAGCATTTCATATGCATGTTATATAACCTTGTCAAAGATACTACTTGTCGCGGTCTCTATTATCTGATAATGGATCCAAATTAGATATGAAAATATCGAACGCCATCATGACAAGCGTTAAGTGGTATTCAAGGATCTCTCATTGTATTATCGCGGGAATAATAATGACAATATGTTATTTCATCCCACCCTGCAATGGAAAGTGTTATCAACATACTTTACCAGTTTATTTTACGCGATACAGTGATGAGGGCTGCGTCACGGGGTGGAAGGAGATGACCGCCCCCTATGATCTCCAAAAAAAGGGACATTATTTTTATTATTGATAATACTTCATGATCATTTGAAACTTTACACGTTCTCTTGTAAATATCCACATTAGCAATCATATCTATTTTCATCTGCTTTAGATTTATTTATTATTTACTAAAGATAAACTGTACTCGTTTCATGTATATCTAGCTTACAAACTGTTTGTAAACTCAATATTTTTTTCCGGTGAAGTCAAACCATTATTTATTTTGATCTCAATCTCATTTCCAGTCTTAGCTTTACAAGTTAACTATCTCCACCACCCCTAATTTTCACTGTGTAAATGTCGGACTCAACCCCGACCCCCCTCCCCCCCCCCCCTTCTCCCCATGTCAAATACATGAACACCGCCACCTTTAACACATAGAGTAATCATTTGTGCAGTCAGGGGAATAGTCTTTCAAGCACAACCAAGGCTATAATGCTAATTAGAATTCTATTATATTGAAAAGGCAAATTGAAGTGAGAGCCTTATTGAAATGGAGCATGATTAATACCTCGGTCACATTTGCTCTACGGCGGCCGTACGGTGAGTCGAAAACAGCCGGTTTTTAAACAATGTTTTGTACCAGCTACGTTATAGGTGGTTTGAAATAAAATTACTAAAAACGGCTGTTTTCGACTCGCCGTACGGCCGCCGTAGAGCAACTGTGACCGAGTCACCGGGACGACACAGACGGTGGGTCCTATTATAACATGGAAGCTTGCGCCTGTAATTTAAGCTCATGCTATATAGTTTCACTGTTGTTTTGTTTATCGAAAAATATATCGTCTTAAAAGTGAAATTAAAAAAGGTGTATAAGTTTTTATTGGGATCAATAAGAACAGAACTTGATTAGTCTTGGACTTAGTGCATGATCTTTTGAGTTAGGCTACAGCAGAATATTCCCTTGATGGAGTTCGAATTTATTTGTTGGTTTGGTTTTATTCACACGCGATTGAAATACATAAAATATGAACAGAATATATATTGCATGATCAAATAATTTCATTTAACAATATCTCATAGTAACAGTAAATGTTAAACAAAATATAAAAATCATATCGTAGGGATAACATCTTTCAGATTGGCTATGAACAGCCAATCTGTTCTTCCCCGGGGTTCGATGGAGGGGAATGTATTTGAATCGTTACAAATATATTTACTCTTATATGATACTGTGGATTCCTGCAAAAATAATCACAGAACAGAAAATTATTTCAAAATATACAAAGAGAAATGGCACTCGAAATTGACCTAAATCTTTACAGCATTAATTTGAGCAAAGAAAAATGCCCAATTCTTTCAAAGAGTGTTTGATAAGTTTGATAATCTCATTCATAAAACGTTTAAGAAATAGAAGTGATGACAGTATCTGCTATTTAGTGATTAGCAAATTCGGATAAAATACTGTAGGCTTGTTATATAACATCCGTCCGATACTTATGTGTATAGTAACTTTACGAAAACCGGTGAGCATTCCCCGGTCAGACTTAACGACGCGTTTCACGGACGCCACAAAAACGTTATAGGCCTGCATGTAACACTATTATCAGATAGTGACTTAAACTATATAGTTCTTGATGTTCTCATCCTTTCCCTTTCCTCTTTTTTTTTTTCAAGTTGGAGCAATTTTCTCTTCATGTGGTGTCAAATGGATCCTCGAGTCTTTTGGGGGTCCGTTTTCATCTTGTTAGTAATGTTACGCCCTAGAAACACTCTATGTTGAGAGTGTCTCCATAGTTACAACTTAACCCATTTTGAGAAGAACACTTTATATTGTGGATTAAAGATTACAGGTAATAGGTAATAGGTCCATGATTACAGTAAGGGGTTGTGGGGACTTCACGCAGTCCCCACTTGAAGCCGATAAGATGCACATTTTAATGAATGGTCATCGTTATAGCAATAAAGACGACATGTTCTGCGTAACTCTCCTCTTTTTCTTTAATCAAATTATATTGAAGAAAATATAAAGTAAATATAAAATACAAATTGATAGAATGCCTCAAAACTATTTTCTTCTCCCCCCCCCCTTTAATTTAATTCTTCTTTCTTCTTTATCCTTCCTTTCTTTTATCATGTCTTTATATTTTCTGTCTTTGTTTAATATATGAAGCTGTCATACATCTCTTTCTTTCCTATAATATCTCTATGTTCTCCCGGCGCTATATGTTCTCTCCTCCCCACCCCCCCCCCCCCCTCTCTCTCTCTCTTTCTCTTTCTCTCTCTTTCTCTCTCTAATTTCACAATTTCACTCTCCTTCCAGGTCCATTTGACTTGAAGTTTCATACAACACTTCTTAAAAAAATATATATTTAAAAAAAACCGACAAATAAGTTACAAAATAAGCAATATACATGTACGTATTTTGACACTTTTGTGTCACGAAGTGAATAATAGTAATATAGTCTATTTAATTTCAGTCTGATCCACATTTCGAAGCCATAGTAACCATGATAATTGTCTCCGTTAATTATTAATATATTTACGATGAAATAGATCATGCGTGCATGGAGCAATTCGAGCAACGCAAATTTCGATTTAGATATGAAAAGTTTGATAGATATTTAAAGGCAAGTTCTCGACCTTTTCTATTCTGTGCTGTTTTGTATAATTTTGTTTTCAGATGAATTCTAGAGTCGAATGAAATGCGTGCGATGCAATTGAAATTTTTGCAATGCCAAATATAACTGCCAAGCTAAAATAATCTAATAAAAAACACATTCCTTTTAAAAGAAAATAAAATTGTACCGTGACGAACAGGCGCGCCTCTTTTGGCATCTCATAATACATGGCGACACGAAATGACGGTCCTTGCAAAAGCTGATTTATGAGACCGGCCCTATATGCAAACAGACCAATTGATTGAAAACTAAAATTGTACGAACAGGCCCGCCTCTTTCGGCATTCCATGATAAATCGATGACATGAAAATAATGAAGGCCTTGCAGAGACTGTTTTATGAAACTGGCACAACATCCCGACATACCAATGTATTCAAAAGATTGTAGGAGAAGTACCGCCTCTTTCGGCATCTCATTATAAATCGATGACATGAAACTACAGTCCTTTCTAAGTCTGTTTGCCCACATTCAAACATATACCAATGATTAAAAATAAAATTGTACATCGGCGACATGAGATCACGGTCCTTGCAACGACTGTTTTATGAAACTTGGCTCACATCCAACAAACCAATGTATCAAAAATAAATTATAGGTCCGCCTCTTTCAGCATTCCATAATAATCGGCGACATGAGATAACGGCCCTTGCAAAGACTGTTTTATGACAGTGGATCTACATCCTAACATACCAAAAACAGATGAATACCATGGTCAATGGGGTCATTATTCTTGGATCAACTAACTCATTCAGATTCTTGACATTGTAAAGATGATTGTCAAGTGAGTCTACAAAGACTGCGTTAACCTTTCTCTCTCCTTCTACAGACATGAAAGAAGGCCGTTAAAGCAATTACCATTTGTTTAAATATCATTTGATCATATTCTGAAGTCAGGTTAAACTTCGGCCTTGGTCTAAGTTAACTTTTGTACAACAATATTATGGGAAACCAAAAATGTCAAGATCCTGTTGACGTTGTGTGTTTCTTATGGGAAGCCAAACATGTCATAATCCTGTTAACGTTGCATGTTTCACTTCCATCAGGCTAATGGCGAAGAAAATTAATTCAGTTATTATCATTATCTGACAGTTTATGAATGATCTGTGCCACAATTGGCTATCCATAGTTATAAATCACAACTTTACAGGCCCGTATTCTGATAGCAGGTTTAATTTAAACTCAGGTTTAAAGTTGTGGTTTAAGTATGGATTGCCAATTTTTACATAAATCACTAACGGTAGAATCATATTTCAGCTCATTTGGCTCTCAAATCATTCATAATTGTTTAGGAAGTATAAATAGATTATTGTCTTCACCATCGATGAATCAGGAAAGAGCATAGTAAACATAACAAAAGTACAACTTAATAAAAACAAATTGATACTTTTGGCTTCCCATTCTTAAACCACAACTTTAAACCTGAGTTTAAGTTAAACCTGACTTCAGAATACGGGCCACAGAGTTCAAATTATACCCGAGTACAAAATACTTACTTACTTAGAAAAGGGTGCTACCATTTACACACCAAGAAAAAAAGTTCAAGTTTACAGGCTAAATGCAACAGTGGCAGCACGTTTCGGGACAATCTGATTTTTTTTTTTTTTACTTTTTTTTTTTTTTTTTTTGGGGGGGGGGGGGCAACTTTGCAAATAAAAAAATATGAACCTTGGACTGTCTACCCGGAAACGTTCGTTTGCATCCTAAACGATTCGTTACAAATTTCCACCTTTTACGTTTTAGGCTGCAGATTTAGGTAACTGCACCAATAGAGGTGACTAGAGTCTATGGGCAAAGTAGATTCAGAAAATGAGCTTCCAGGAGATCAAAATTTAGATCTACATCAACGATATGATTAATTTTAATATAAATTTTAAGATACAGACTTTTATTATGATAGAAATTAGTTTTCATTCATTATTGAATACTTAAATTTGATTCATGAGTAAATCCCCCCTTCATCTCTCCCAATATTCTCTCTCTCTCCCTCTCTCTCTCATATACACACACATCCAAGCCCCATATCCACCCACACGCACACTTAAACCCACAAATTTCCTGAATGGCACATGTACTTTGAAAGGTGGGGGATGATTTCACACCAATGGTGATTTCCCTATGACGAAATCGAAGGCTGTTTTTCGCGGGGAGGTGTTACATTTCACTCCTCGTCAAATCCCTATCTCTTGTTCTTCACTCCCATAAGTCAACAAGGCCCATCACATGCATGCAACACTCACATCAAAGATTTATTTTTATTCGTCTGGTATGGGCAACCAAAAGGGCCAAAATTAACAATCTCAAAAATAAAGAAACTCTCAGAAATAAATTATTTTTGTGATAATCTGAGAGTCTGAGAGACTGCATTTATTTCTGAAAGACTACATGTATTTCTGCGATACTACATTTATTTCTGAGAGTTTCTTTATTTTTGGCCCTTCTGGCTGCCCATAATATTGTACCTAAATATGTCTCTCTTCCCCCAAAGGGAACAGCATAGGATGTCGAAACTCGAGTACATACAGTTGCAGGTAGAGGGAAAGAGGTTATCTTGTCTTATTTGTGGTAGATTTTTTATTTAGAATAATTATTTAGAGATCGTTTCCCACCGACATAATAACATTCTCAATTTTTCACAATCATGAACTTTTACCCGTGATTAAAAGGAACATTTTGTCATGTCATCAAACTAATCAGATGACCTTTTTGACCTTTTCAGTGATCGTTTGCAATGGAGACTTAATTGTGAAACGATTTACAGTGAAACATATATAATATCTTTTACGTTTTTAATGCAAAGTTCATTACAAATGTGTACCTTTCATCGTATGATATACTTCCAATCTGTTTTTAGTTAAGAATCTTTTTTTTCTCTGCAATTTCAACACTCCATTTCTTGTTGAAGAGAATTGGTGATGTACTAAATTTAAAAAAAAATCAAGCATTTTGGGTTGAAAGAAACCACAAAATATATGCAATAAAAGGCCGATTATTAATCCATGTTATTTTTTCAATAAAAAAGGATAATGTAATTATAAGGGCTTCGATAGGGATATAAACATGTCAAATTACATTATCGTCAACATGGTCAAAGCATGATCCCCTTTTTTCTCTTAGAAATTACCATACGAAATGTAATAATTTGCCACACAACTCTTTCTAACAGGAAATGAACACGAATTCCAAGGGTAAAAGCGAAAACGCAGAGAATGAGAATGTAATGAAATGGGGAGTTTTACACATAGCAAGTATCTCAACACCGGGGCGGATCCTGGTTTCACAAATTATAAAGAGTTCAGTGAAATGGGTCGATTTCTTCCAAAATACTCTTTAAATGCTTTTTTAAAGGGAATCTCAGACAACAAGGGATGTTTGCTCTCGAAAAAAAATCCGTTAAGGGAATAATTAGAATCACTTTAAATTATGAAATGGGACGGACTTTTCAAAAAGAGGGGGATTAATGCAACTTTAGGGCAAGGGGTGCATCTACTCCTTGCTGAAAGGTACTTTTTGATACAAAGTGACATTTTTGTTTTAAATCTCTTGTCGTATTTACGAAATTGATATACTATAAGTCCCCAATGCCTTTAATTTGATTAGTCCCTTATTAAACATTTGTTTCTCTCTCTTAATCATTTCAAACATAATATCTTGTTTTTTTTTATAAAAGCAAGAATATCACATAGGCTCTTTCGGTTTTGTATCTTTTTTATCGTAATGTTTGCTAAATTATGGAAAGATTAGGAAGTAATATGTAACACAGTGAGAGTGACAACTATTGTTTTACATACATGAAACCACATAACATAATGTGTACATTATTTTGCAGCACTTATGGACCAAATGTGATTTCTCCTACTTTTCATTCTTACCTCTTATAGTTCTAAATATATAGCAGTCTGAAGGCTATTAATTAATCGACCAAGAAATTGGCAATCTGGAAATGCAGGGGTGATGCAATTATGCACATTAGATTTTTTACGAAATGATATAGCAGCTTTTCTTTTCTTAGATTCGACCCACAGAGAACTCGTTATATTGGCATAAGCTATAGCAATCCCTTTTCTATAGCCTTTCTTATCCCCCCATGTCCGTGTTTCTCATAAACAATATGGAGATCATAAATAGAAAGAAAAAAAAGTTTAGTCAGAGGAAAGTTCATTATATGTTTTTTTTTTTCAATTTTACGTTCTCCTTCAATACGCATCATAACGTGGAGGCGATCAGTGAAGCTCATTGCGACCTAAATGGTCTTTGGAGATCATATTTTCCTATCAAAGTAATTACTTTACAAATGAGAAAAATACTGAATCTAGGTCAAGTGTTGCAGATGAGCATTAGTCATCAAGATTTACGACTATTTTAATTAAAGGCATTCATGTCATCCTTAACATCATAGTTGAAGATATAATATTTCATTCACACTTTTTGGTCTTTAAACAATGTCCACTATTGATTTGCTTTGGGTTCAGAGGTCTATTTGGTTAAAAATATCGCAAACTTTGAGAAAGTTCTATTCTTTGATAAGCTTACTGTTATTATCTATGTAAATCGATGATCAACCAAAATTTTACTTTCTTTTACATGTTATAAAAAAAGAGTTTGGCAAATTTTAAGTACTCTGTAACGACTTTCATGCACCTGACTTTAACATTTAGAATTGCAGCTGTTCCTCTACACTATATATTATCTACCTAATCTACTCTGTTTAAGTCTTCACCAACCATTAAAGGAACCTAACAAATGTCAGTTTCATAAAATTACCTATTCATTTTCCATGTTATTTTGTTTTAACTAACAAATGATGGGTTTAGAATTTAAAAAAAAATTAGTTATCAACAGTTAATTGTTAAGGTTCATCGTTAAGATTGGTTCGACAAGTCTAGAAAGAGAATATTATATTTATTTCACCAATCAATAAGTCTGCAGGCACAGACCCTGATTGAAACTGTGATCAACAAGTGGGTCTCCACGCAAAGACTAGCACATACAAAACTTGCTGTTTCGATCCCGAGCGAGAGGGCCTTTAGTACTCACTATAGGCTGCACATTCAGACCCTTAACTCGAGTGAAGGTTTTGCACAGCAGATCACAGTACTTATCAATCGTAACTGTAAGCGACGATTCTGTGCAAGGTATTTCCTTTAAAATGCACATAAGCTTATTTTAAATGACCAATAGACCAAAATTTATGGAGATTAGACAAACTGGTCATAGACCAACTTATGTTTGAAAATTTGGGAATTAGACCAGATGGCTTCGGACCAAACTACAGTGCGTCCCAAAAAAAACTATACACTTTTGAAATGGCTGCCAAATAAATAATGTAGCACTTTGGGGGAAAAGACTTATAGGTATGGAAAGCCAATAAAGTCAACTTTCAAATGACACCAAAAAGCTGGAAAACTATTCATGCTTGAGCGAGCACTGCCCACTGAAACAAAGGGTATGAAAATTAGGGTGGGCCGGAATTAGCCTTCCAATTTCTTTCAGGTTTTTTTGTTTGGTACTTGCAAAGTTGAGTGTTATTTGGTGAATTGAAGTCAGTTGTGATCAGTTTGTTGTTTGTGAAAATTTAATGCGTTATTAAATTGAAATTTAATGCATGAGTGATCATGAATTGCAATTTTTAGTGCACCATTTTGTCTTTATCATGTGGATCTCAACAATGTGTTCATGACAGTCAGAAGAGGGGGTAATATGACTTAGGTAGGTGAAGTACGTTGATGGGATAAAGGTCAACAGAACGTTTAGCAACCCCTCTTTCCATCTCAACCCCCCCCCCCTGCTTTTTTCCTCCTGAGAGACTAAGTTCGGCTAGGCTGGGCAGGAACTAGCCTTACAGTTTTTTTGAGTGGTTAGTCCTTTGGAACTTGCTAAGCTAAATGAATGAGTGAGATAAGTTTTGGTTTCTTAGGCAAATTTCATGAGTTACTAAATTGAAATTTAATGCACGAGTGAACAGGAATTGTAATTTTAGTGTAGCATATTCATCTTGTGGACCTCAGAAGTGTGTTCGTGAGAGTCAGAGTAATGTGATGGTACCTGTTACAAGCAAGAGGCCGAGATATGCTAAGACTTGGTTAAAAGGGCATTCCTCTTCTTTTTGTCCTTTTACAAATTAAAAGTCATATGTACCCTCCCCTCTCCACCTCCATTTCCCAGCCCCCCCTCTCTGTCTCACTTCCTGGATTGTAGCCTATTCAAAACTTAACTGCCAAGTGACCGGTGGCTGATGGTCATTTTTTATTGAATGATTACCAAGAAATTTAATGATTATGATGATTAATAAAATAATTTATTGAAAAAAACTGAATGTTTGATTGATCACATTGCACATTGAATAAGTTGATTTACTGATAAATTGTTGATTAAATGATTGATAGGAAAAAGTTGATGCCCCAATTCAGAATTAATCTTGAAATCAACATTCTGCTCTGGACTTCACGCGTACATATCAATAGCCATCAGTCTCTCAACAGGAGGGGAGGGCGGGAAAGAGGTAGGGGGTGGGGGCTGAATGTTCTGTTGACCCTTATTCCATCAACCTACTTCTCCCAGTTAAGTCCTATCTCACCCCCCATTCTCCCGATTCCCATGAACACATTGCTGAAATCCACATGATAGTTGAAGTTGAAATGCTGCCCAAAAAGAGATCCAAATGATAAAGTTGAAAGTGCCCAAAAAGAGATCCAAATGATAAAGTTGAAATGCTGCCCAAAAAGTGTAATTTGTGTTCACTCCTGCATTAA